>NC_042616.1:79375886-80783493 GCF_901001135.1 Rhinatrema bivittatum
TTAATATTATTCTGTCACACTTCACACATGCGCATGCCATGCACTTTCTGTTTGCATGTAAACCATTTTCAAACACCTTTTATCTCAAACACATGGTATTATGGATCTCAAGGACTGTTACAATAGTAAAAGATGGGTATATTACTTACTGGCATTATTCACCGTTACACTGTCAAGCAGGACTTATTTGTACTTACAGGACTAGTGGGGAGCATTTCCTTCAGTGCTCTGTAAGTACTTGGCTAAGCAAGGTTAGACCTAGCTTTTACCTGAATGGTTATCCAGTAGGGGATAGCAGGAGGCCAGCCAGCCAGGGAAATCAATGATCCATAACCAAGCAACAAAAACAACTACATAGAACCAGCAAGCTTTACTACATACAGTCATTTTTCACTCGTACAAGCTAATGTGCACATATATGAAGTTCACACCTATTCTTCATACCACACTCGTACAAACAAATACAAGTCATGGATGTGGTGGTGAAGTTTTATGGATCATCGAATACTATTGTCCATATATTAAAACAGAAGGAGTTCTGCAGGGGAGGAATGCTCTTTTATGAAGTAGGAATATTGAGCGTGAAGTATGGAATGAACTTATGAGTAAAGTTGTGTCTCTTGTTATTTATTATGTGTTGTAGGTGATAATGACGAGCTTCTCCTCTTCCTGTGGGTTGTTAACTCCATTTCTAGTCCCATCTACTGGCTCAGAAGAGCATTACAGTAGTGTCCATCAGGACCGTTTTTGAGTGACTGTTTGACCTGCTGAAAACCCGATTTTACAGTGTTGTGAACCACATTCCCAACTGACTCTTGCCAAACTATACAATGTGCATGGGTCCCTTTTTGTTTATTTGGCAACTTCAAAATATGCAAGACACTTACAGGATCATTCTTCAAATCACGATAAATACCATCGCATCACGAATTGAACATTTAAATGAGGGAAAGGGGAGGGGTTTGGGCAGGGTTTAGGAAAATGATGGGGCCGGCGGCCCTACGGGCGATAATGTTTCGCACGTTATTGCTGGCAGTAGCGCCGAAAATACCTACACCTTTTCCACTGGCGCTACGGGAGTGACAGTGTGCAGCGTGGCCGCAACTGCACCTGGCAAAAAACGCACCGCCGCAATGTGGCCGCCTGCTCGATATCGCTCCCGCCCTTCTTCCCCGGGGCTCATGCGGAATGATGCGTCCAGGGGTTGGTTAACTCCTGTATAACATTCTTTGTTATTTCCTAATAAATATAAAAGTGAATCTTTTCACAATACATGAAAGAGTTCTGCTTTTTTTTTCATCAATACATCATTGTTTCTCCATTGATTGAAATAAATTAGCCACTTAATTGCTTTGAGAATAAATAGTGCATCTGGACAATGCGGAGAGTGAAGTATGATAGTTATGACTTTCTTCTTGCTGGTTTGAACCTGACATTACAGTCCAATTGTGTTCCGCGTGCTTCCTCCTGCGCTGGTGACACCGGGAGACACTGCATGTCTGAAAGAGAATAATGCAGAGTCACAGATGGAAATAAACCGGCCACACACAGTGATATGCAAAGGGGAAAATAAACAGGCGGTGAGGTTTCGAGCTAATACAAGGTCCCACAAATCATAGAAAAGAAGAACCAAAACTTGTTTGCTTGCTCGGTGCAACAAGGAGATAGTATTTACTGTAAAACAAACTTCAATTAGCGTTTAAACACAGCTCGGTCACCAGCTGCATCTGGAGGGACAGAACGCGCTGCAAACAACCGCACTGTCAAGGTCTGTGTACAGCGTCGACAGAATGATCCTTTGCAGCAATCTGCAGAGCCCTGACCCTCCAGATGCAACTGGTTTGGGAAATGTGGACGTGTCGGGGGACCAAGCTGTGTTTACACTCTTAACTGAAGTTTGGTTTATAATAAGTACTATCTCCTTGACGCACTGAGCAAGCAAGCAAATAAGTTTTGGTTCTTCTTTTTTATGATTTGTGGGACCTTGTGTTGGCTCAAAACCTCACCGCCTCCCTATTTTTCCTTTGAAAAAGAATAATGATAGTCATGCAGAAGGTAAGGCAGGGATGGGCAACTGCATTCCTCAAGGGTCCCTAACCGGTTGGGGATTTCCGAATAATCCTAATATATATGCATGAAATAAATTTGCATACAACTGAGGCAGTGTACATGCAAATCTATCTGTTCTGCAAACTGAACTAGTTAGGGGCCTTTGAAAATCGGAGTTGCCCAACCCTGAGCTAAGGCAACTAACTGATAATGCATAGCACAATTCAGTGCTGGGGCAGGCTTAACTACCTGTCGGGCCGATACAGCAGGTTATCAGTGCGCTCCGGCGGAGCGCACTGATAACCTGCATTTGGATGTGCGTTTTCGACGCGCTAGCTTTACCCCTTATTCAGTAAGGGGTAATAGCGCGCCAAAAATGCGCGGCCAACCCCCCCGAAACTAATAGCGCCCGCAACATGCAAATGCATATTGACGGCCCTATTAGTTATGCCCACGCGATTCAGAAAGTAAAATGTGCAGCCAAGCCGCACATCTTACTTTCAGAAATTAGCGCCTACCCAAAGGTAGGCGTTAATTTCTCTCGGCACCAGGAAAGTGCACAGAAAAGCAGTAAAAACTGCTTTTCTGTGCACCTTCCGACTTAATATCATGGCGATATTAAGTCGGAGGTCCTGAAAGTTAAAAAAAGTTTAAAAAAAAAAATTGAAATCGGCCCGCGGCTCACGGGTTGAAAACCGGATGTTCAATTTTGCCAGCATCCGGTTTCCGAACCCGTGGCAGTCAGCGGGTTTGAGAAACGATGCCGACAAAATTGAGCGTTGGCTAGTCAAACTCGCTGACAGCCGCCGCTCCTGTCCAAAAAGAGGCACTAGGGAAGCGCTAGTGTCCCTAGCGCCTCTTTTTACCGCGGGCCCTAATTTAAATAAATTAATTTACTGAATCGCGCGCACAGGAGAGTGGCCTGTGCGCGCGCCGGCAGAGTGCCCACTCTCCCGCGATTTTTAGTGTATCGGCCTGTGTGTAAGGGAGAGAGGGCTTGTTCGGTTTTCTTTAAATACGCAGGGCTTCAGAGTCACTTTAACATAAGTTATCAATATTTTTTATATGCCAGCATCACCAAATGCCTTTCAGATGTAAATGTAGGCGACTCAAACTAAGCAAATAAATATATTTATTTCTTACTGTGCTTTAGCAGCAATTCAGTCGCACCCTGCTTCTCTCTCCCCTGGTCCGGCTGTGATTTTTCTTTTCATGTGTAACAGGCCGTATAACTCGTGGCAAGATTTCTTTAACCAGGAAGGGAAATGGTAAAACATTGTAGGAATTACGCAGCTAGAGCCTTTGTTCAATGATGCAACAGTTCCTGCCCTCCGTTCTTCCAGTTCCTCCCTTTCCTTTCCAGTACTGACAGAAATACTTCCCTACTGTACCGTACGCCTGGTAAAATCATTCTGTAGGAACGACGGTGCATAAGAGCAGATGAGAATGCTCAGCCACTGCCAATGTTCTCATTTCATCACCGCGCTTCTTGGACTACAGTAGGGTCTCCGAGTCTTGCTTTAATCTCTTCTCTACCATTCCTCCTTTCCTTTCCCCTTTCGGGGAACATTTTCAGTCTTCACTGTGTTAGCTGTAGGTGAAGAGCCAGTCGGTGAAGAGTACAAAGAATAAATTCACGTAAAAGTGCCAGGAGCTGTCAGGGTTAAGCCAGCAGGAGTTGATTAAAGACGCTCTCTCCATTTCCCACTTTACACTGGGAAGCCCTTTGGGGGTTCCAGGGTGGGGGGGTGGGGATTTCAACACATTTGTTAAAGTTGGGAGGGATGGTAGGGCCGGCCCCATATCATCTACAAAATTGTTTTCAGATTTCGGAAGGGGGGGGGGGGGGTGGAGAATGGAGGGGAGGGGAGAAATTGGCCACTGTTCAACCTCTGCTTTTTTTTTTTTTTTTTTAACCATATTCCTCTGACTTTAGACCTGCAATTTTTCTGACCACAGTTAGCTGGATAACTTTACCTGGGAGGCTAGTGCCAAATATGATTGCTAACCGGGTAAATTTAAACCATGCCACTGAAACACCTCTGCTCTGCATCTTTTTTTTTATTTAGTTTTAGCCTGGGGTAAGATATTTACAACTCGGGTTTGTCTGCCTAAGACCGGAACTTAGCCAGACAAATCCTTCTAAACATGGGACCCCTCTGTGTTAACTCCAAGCCTCTTATTTGTTTTTTGTCAGTAGATCTTGTCTGTCTGTTTGCCTTGACTATATATTAAGCTTCAAGTAGCCAGGGACTCTCTGTTGTGTTTCTGGGAATCACTGTGTACAATCCTATGGTGCTGTACAGATAATAATAATAATCAGCAATGAAGCATTGAAACCAGAGAGGAAATGATGTCACTCTTGGGCAAACCTTGCTGCAAACTGTTGTTTCAAGAGAATCTAGCGGGGGGGGGGGGGGGGGGGGGGGTGTTGAAAGGCAAGGCGGAAGTAATTGAAAGAAGATTGGAGAAAAGTAGACAGCTAGCAGAGAAGTGATCAGAGGGAACAGGTGTTGGGATGCAGGCAGGAAGACAACGCTCAGAATCCAGACTAAACAGCCTGCGAGTGAATACACTGGTGGGGAATTTCCAGTTTAGAAATCTGGGCAGCCAGTTGTTAGGGGTTTTTTAGCAGTTTGCTAGAGCATAGAAGCATGGATTTTCTCACTTCACGAAGCTATGCTGGCTGGAATGGCTTGATGGTTTAGGCTGCAGAACTAGTGACCTGTAAAAGTCCCCACCCCCAAAGAGCTTACTGAGGAGAGAACTATCTCACAGATTCAGTTTACATTTTAACATTTGACTATTTATCTGATTCCCACAGAGAGTATTAAAAACATCCATGCTACAACTTTCACTGCAATTTCATGATTAGAGCAAAATGATATTGAAATAAAAAATGTTCAGCCACAGCTATGTGGCCTGGTCCACTTTAAGAGCCAACTCAGCAAGGGATTCTGGGCCAGGGAGAATCCCTGCAGCCTTGCATAAGAAGGCAAGGCCCAGAAGTTGGGGAGGCCCCTGAAAGAAGGCAGGAAGCCAGCCTAAGTAAGAACTGCGTGTATTGGACTTTTGTGAGACTGCTGAGATAAGCAGCCTCTGTACTGTTCTTTTGGGTTTTGCTTGTAAATAAAGTATTTTATTGTGTGGTACCAGCTGGAGTTTGACTTTGTTTTTGTGCTCCTGGCTGTTTCCCAACCTGTGGCCAATCCTGAGTGATCAAATATGATGGCAGAAGTGAGTTCCTGTTCTAAGCGTGAAGCACAGACAGGAGCCCACAGAGACAGAAAAGGAAAAAAATATATATATTTTTTGTCTGTGGCCTGGCTGCAGGGACACCCTAGGAATTAGTTATAGTAGGCCAAGGAGGCTAGCCCCACCTTAAGCAGCTAGGGAGTACCCAGACAGGCCAGAAAGTTGTTTTTTTTTGTTTGTTTCTTTTTCTCTTAGCCAGGAGACTCTCCAAGTTTTACTGCTTGTACAGTTGGAAAAACAAAGAAGATGGTGCTGGTGATACAGCTTCTCACTGCAGGGCAGCAGCAGCTATAGAAATTTGTGCAAAATTTACATGAACATTTCACCCAGCAACAGGGAACACTGGTGCAGATTGCCTAAGCCATGCAAGCGGCAACAACCCAGGTGAATCTGTTACCTCTCATCCTGTTTAAGATGAAAGCAGGGGAGGACCCAGAGATCCACCTGAAAAACTTTGAAAGGATCGCCTGCCTATCAGGTTGGCGAGAAGCCAATGAGAACATGTACCTGGGATATTTGCTCATGGGCAAAATCCAAGTAGCCTTTCAAGCGGAAGTCAAAACCACCATTCTAGAAAGAGCTGGGTATAACTCAGAAACATACCGGCAGCAGTTCCAGCAGGGCATCTTACAGCCCGGCGAAAGATCCTGAAACCTGTTCCATTGTCTGAAAGATGCTGGCTGGAAGTGGCTGCAGCCAGAGGCAAAGACTGCCTCAAGGTAAGCCAAACAGTTGCTTCTAGCGCAGTTCTTAGACAGGCTTGATCGGCCCATGTGGAATTGGGTCTGCTGCCACCCCAGGTCTCCCTTAGAAAAGCAATAGAAGTGGCAGATGCTTTTCGTCAGGCACAATTAATGCCTGATGTGGTACGGAGACTGGAGGACCTCAGCAATGATCCTCTGAGGTGGACAGCCCATCTTCTTTAACTAGACCACGAGTCACAACCTCTTCCATTTGTTTCAACTGTGGAAGGAGAGGTCATTTGACAAGAGACTATCGTTATGAGGGAAGCAAAGATATGGATGTCAGCTTAGTGATGCAGCTAACACTAGGGGGGTAAAGTCCACTTGGATAAAGGCAAATCTCCAAAGCAAGGATAATTCTCAAATTGAAGGAAAATGGGAACCTCTGGGCACAACCCAGGAATGAAGCTATGGATACTTTTTCCTTTTGTGCCCTTTGTGGAATGGACATGAGGAAAATTGCTGCCTGTATGGAAAGGCAGACAATGAAGAGCCCTTAGGAAGAGTAGTGAAAGACAAAGGGAAACCCGCCTCACGGGCATGCTTATTTTGTAAGACAGAGGGCCGTACACACGAAGAGTGCTTCTGGCTTGAAGACATAGGGTGGGAATGCAAGCTGGCAGAACAATGCAAGAAGGAGCAAAGGGCAGAGGTAGAGCCCCAGAATGAGAATGAAAAATGGGAGCACAAATGGGTGTGCACTTTTTTAAAGTTCCAAAGTTGCAACTTTGTCGACATTCCTCATTCAGAACTTAAGGAGTTTGTGATCCAGGTGGAACTGGATGAAATTCCCACTCAAACTTCAGTGGATTCAGAGTCTGGCAAGACTCTCATTCAAGAGGACGTCCTTCAAAAAGAACACATCAACCATAAGAGGAAAGATACACTTGTCTCTATAAGAACATAAGAACATAAGAAATTGCCATGCTGGGTCAGACCAAGGGTCCATCAAGCCCAGCATCCTGTTTCCAACAGTGGCCAATCCAGGTCATAAGAACCTGGCAAGTACCCAAACACTAAGAAGATCCCATGCTACTGATGCAATTAATAGCAGTGGCTATTCCCTAAGTAAAATTGATTAATAGCCATTAATGGACTTCTCCTCCAAGAACTTATCCAAACAGAAGTATCCAATCAGGTCTTGCTGATGACCCCAACAGGACAAGCCATTATGGAAATGGTGGTCCTTCCTGAACTCCCATAGTCATTCTAGGAAGCAATTATCCCCAGTTTGCAACTCTGTGGAGTCAGCTGATGGGTAGCTGGAACAGTCCACCTGGAGACAGGACATCCTTAAGGAGAGCTTGTCTACTAATCAAGATATACGGGCCACAGAGGAAGAGCTAGGAATTAGCCCGGGCAAAGCTGGACACTTGATCTAAGAAGACCAAACTGAGGGGGAGAGTATGTGAGGGAGTGTATAAGAAACACCCTCAGAACACCTTAAAGACCGGCCACAGCTATCTGGCTCAGACCTCTTTAAGAGCCAACCCAGGAAGGGATTTTGGGCCAGGGAGGATCCCTGCAGCCTTGGATAAGAAGACAAGGCCCAGAAGGCTGGGGAGGCCCCAGAGAGAAGGCAGAAAGAACTGCGTATATTGGACTTTTGTGAGACCACTGCGTAAAGCGGCCTCAGAGCTGTACTTTTGGTTTTTGCTTGTAATTAAAGAGGTCCATATTCAAAAGCCATTTTGATGGATTATGTAATAGTTAGCTGTCTAAATGGCTTACCTAGTTATATTCAGCTTTTATTTGGCTAATTTCTAGCTGGGTACCTAGTTCCCTGGATAGAATTTAGTCGGATAAGATGGGGCATTCTGGGGACAGGCAGGAGGTGTTCTGAGGAGGAGCGGGGTTAGTCATTAAAGTTAATCGATATTCAGAGTTAGCCGGTTACCTTCTGCAGCTAACTCTGGTTGGACCATAGGGCTGTCCTAAAGTTAGCCGGTTATACATAACTAGCTAACTTTAAGATAGCTGGGTATATTCAGTAGTGCAACTGCGCTGCTGCATATACCTTGTTAGTTAGCCAGTTGTGTGTAACCAGCTAACTAGCACAGCCACATAGCAACTGAATATGGACCTCAAAGTCTTTTATTGTGTGGCCTCATTTTTGTACTTCTGGCTGTTTCCCAACCTGTGGCCACTTCCGAGCGACCACAGGGCCACAAATAACTTTCTTGCTCAAAGCTCCAACATCCCTAATCAGGGTCATGGCAAGAAGTGAGCAAGAAAAGCAACTGCCATAAGATGGCAAAGTGGAAGGGGGGAGGTTATATGGCCCCCACATCACCTTTTTGAGTTACGTCTGTGAGCGTGTAACCCAAAAAAGGAGTTGAAGGTGATGAGAGCAACTCTTGTGGTGCCGTTTTGTCCAGTGCCTGCCCTGACCCTAAGATTACCACTTCTAACATCCTACAAGCTGCGGATTTTACTATCATAACTTCCACAGCAAGGTTCCTCAGCTCAGGCAAAATCATTCTATTCCTGTAAAGATGCAGCCTATAGATCTTCAGCTTTCTCAGTGTGTTGCCTGTCTTCTGTGAAAAAAAGATTTAAATCATATACTTCCAGTGGCTGCACCAACTTCACCAAAGAGCCCAAACCTTAAACTTGTAATATTAGAAAGGAACGCCGGTAAACTTCATGGTTCAGCAATATGACAGCTGAGAGCTTATAGAGTCTGGAGTTTCAAACACAGAAAAGTTATTCCCATTTTCTAGTGGTAAAGAGCCTTCAAATATCTCCTTTCAGGGGTGCTATAGTTTACCATCCTATTAACGAAAAGAATATCTTTTTTTCCAATGCTTAGCTCTCTAGGACTCTATTCTTCCACTGGGTAATTTGGTTTTCCACTGTGACAAACCTATTTTTAATTTGTAGCTTCACTTAATCCTCAAAATGAGGCCAACCAAAATGAGAAGCATACTGCTGAAGCTTTTTCAGCAGAGCTATAAATTTAGCTCTCCAAACGGTGTTATTTTTCTGAATGAGTCCAGATAGATGCAGGAACATGCCAGCTTCAAGTCTGTTCACACCTACAAACAATGTGTGAATGCTGTGGGAGAGCTAACAAATTCATCATAGTAATGTGGAAAGTTTGCTTTCAATGAACTGATAGTTCCCTTACTTTAAAATGAGTGCATAAAAAGAGAGAAGATATCAAGTGTTTTTATGTTTGGTGAAATAAATCTACCAATGCTGCCTAGGAGAAAAGGGATAAGGAGGACATGGAATCCAGAGGAAGGATTATTAAGGTAAGATTTATTTCTAAGCATGTATACACTTGCCACCATCCCATAGTGTATGAGTGGTCACAAGCTCTGGGCCAGCTCCTGAAAAATGAAGAGGCTGTCACTCTCACACACTCACTTGCACTATTACTCTCTCATTCAAGTCATAGCTACGGTACCAGGAGATTAGAGGGCTGCAAATATAATGCCACTTTTGAAAAGGTTTCCAGGGTGATCCAGGAAACTACAGACCAGTGAGCCTAACGTGAAATTCTGGGCAAAATAGTAGAATCTATCATAAAGAACAAAATTACCGAACATATAGATAGTCATTATTTAATGGTTCAGATATTCAGAGGGATAGCCATGTTAGTCTGGTGTAGTAAAAATGACATGAGGCGGGTTTCCTGATGAAGTGTCAATTTTGCTACACCAGCAAAAATGCTCATGCCTCAATAACTTGCTTAATCTATAAGGTGCCACCCTCCTTGTGTGGGACACAGTGAATGTGGATTTAACCGTGAAGTCTTGCTTGACCAATCTGCTACATTTTTTTGAAGGTGTAAATAAATATGTGGATAAAGCTGAGCCAGTAGACATAGTGTATCTAGATTTCCAGAAAGCATTTGACAAAGTCCCTCATAAGCAACTTCTGAGGAAATTAGAAAGTCATGGGATAGGAGGCAATGTCCTATTGTGGATTGGGAACTGGTTAAAAGATAGAAAAAAAGAGAGAAGGGCTAAATGGTCAATTTTTTCATTAGAGAAAGGTGAATAGTAGAGTACCCCAGGGATCTGTTCTGGGACCACTGCTTTTTAACATATTTATAAATGACCTGGAAATGGGAACAAGTGAGGTAACCAAATTAGCAGATGACACAAAATTATTCAAAGTTAAATCACAAGAGGATTGTGAGAGAATGCAAGAGAACCTTGCAAAACTGGGAGACTGGGCATGCAAATAACAGATGATATTTATTGTGGACAAATGCAAAGTGATGCACTTAGGGAAGAACAATGTAAATTATACCTACACAATGCAAGGTTCCACATTGTGAGTTACCATTCAGAAAAAGGATCTAGGCCTCAATATAGATAATATGTTGAAATCCTCTGCTCAGTTTGCTGGGTCAGCCAAGAAAGCAAATAGAATGCTAGGAATTATTAGTGGAAGGAATGGAAATCATAAAGCCTCTGTATCGCTCCATGGTATGAACATATCTTGAGTATTATGTGCAATTCTGGTCACTGTATCTCAAAAACGATACAGCAGAATTAGAAAAGGTAACGAGAAGGACAGCAAAATGATAAAAGCGATGCAACTATTCTCCTGTGAGGAAAGGATAAAGAGGTTAGGGCTCTTCTGCTTGGAAAAGAGACAGCTGAGGGGAGATACGATAGAGGTCTATAAAATAAGGAGTGAAATGGAACGGATAAATGCAAATCGATTGTTTCCTCTTTCCAAAAGTACATAGACTAGGTAATACATTTAAAACAAATAGGAGAAAATATTTATTTTTTACTCAATGCATAATTAATTTCTGGAATTCGTTGACAGAGGATGTGGTGGAAATTGTTAGTGTAGCTGGAAAAGGCTTAGATAAGTTCCTGAAGGTGGAATTGAGAAAATCCACTGCGCTTATCCCTGGAATAAGCATTTTGGAATCTATTTACCTTTTGGGATCCTGCCAAGTGACCTGGATTGACCACTATTGGAAACAGGATACTGGGTTTGATGGCCCTTTGGTCTGACCCAGTAATCCATACCTTATGTCCTTATCTCCCTCTTATAAACTCGCTTGCACTATCACAATCTCTCTCAAAATATTTACAGTGATTGCTTAGCATGTTTCTTTTCACAAGGAATCCTACATTTTAGAAGATATTTTTTCAGCATGCCTATGACTATGTCTGTATAAGTGACTGTCTGATTCCAGGCCAATAGGTCATCCCTCCCCCTCCTTGCATCCAGAGTGAGAGTGGGGTACCTAACTCATAGCCCCTGATATCAAAAATCCATAACAAACAAAAAATGTATTTCTCTGGGCTTTTGTTTAGTTTTCACTGGTCTAGTAGGGTCTTCCATGAGTCCCAGGATAACCCATGCAGGCTTCAGTGTCCATAACTGCAAAAACAGGCTTTAGGCCTACAAAGCGTTCTTCTAGGCCAGCAGCGCCTCACCAGTGCCACTGCTAAACACCCTCCATCAAACTATAAAAGCGTAACCTCAGGGCCACCCCACTGAGGCTGCCAGAATCCCAGAGAAAAAAATAGCCCTTCTGTGGGCCTACTGCTAACAAAGGAAACCCCACCTCAGTTCTCCCCAGTTCCATGGTTTCTTCCGCAGCGAAGAGCCAGTCTTTCACCACTTCCTCCCCCGCTGTGAGTAGTGCTGCCTCCCTGGCTCTGGGCTTCCTGCATTAATCACCCCACACCCTCAATCACTTTCACCCGTGTGAAAAGGGATTTGGGAGTCTTTAACCACCTAAGCTTTCAGAGGCTCCTCTCCCATTGTTTTTGCTGTTTCCCCACAGCTGCTGGGAAATATAGTCCTCCACTCTCTCTATCCTGGGGGCTGTGTCTGACTTTGTGCCCTACACTTCTGCTGCTCCAATGTCGGGCAGCGGGAGTTCATGGCCAAGTCGTGGTCCTGTCACATCTGGATATCCAGCAACGCTTATAGTCCAGTGCTTTGAAACCCAGAAGTAACATGGATACCACTGCTGGATTATCAGTAATTTTGGATTCAGATGGGAAGCATGTGTCTATGTATGTGTGTATGTGTGTGTGTGTGTGTGGGTATGGGAGTGAGGGTACATGTTTGAGTGTGAAAGAGGGAGCTGAGAGAAAGGGTGTGTATGTAATGTATGAGGTAGAGAAATGGAGGGAGCCTGTGTGAAAGTGTATGCAAGAGAGGGAGCCTGGGAGAGGGGAACTGGAGATCACAGGGCAGAGGGAGGGGAGGGATGGAGAACTGAATTGGGGGAGGAGGGACAGAAAAGCGAATCAGGGGAGGGGGTGCCAAAGGAAGTATCCATCCCGGGTGCCAAATACTTTAGGTATGCCACTGCTTTTTGCTTTTATTTTTTTCAACCACCTCCTTTGAGAACCAGATCCATTTCTTTTTCCCTGTTACTTTTGTTTACTTTTCTGACATACAGGCCGATACAGTACAGTGCGCTCTTCTGAAAGAAGTGGTGAGAACGAAAACATTAAACAAATTCCAAAGGGCATGGGATAAACACTGCGGATCCCTAAATATTAGAGGTTAAAAGTGAAGGAAAGGGTGAATTGGGGTAACCTGCATGGAGTTGCAGTTATTAGCTTATTACCCTTAACAGAATGCATGGGGATTACTACCCTCAACCAATTAGCCTTGATGCTTCTGATACAACTGCAACAAAGTTCTCTGTTATGACTGTGGAGGAAAAAGGGGAATTTGATTTAGAAAACAGCCCATGATGTACACATACATTAGGGGTAAAACACAGGTATTATGAATGAGCGGTGTTTGGTGGATCCTTGGGTACTGGGGCAGATGACCACGCCCACAGGGAGGAGCCTCATGAGGAGTCACAGTACAAGGATAGACTCAGAATGCACAAACACAGTTAGTTCTTTATTAGTCAGCTTTGAAGAATACCACCAGAGTTGGCAGTAGTGAGGCAGTCTGGTAGTTGCAGTCTCAGGGACCTCGGCAGAGGGAGCCCTTCTCACCCCGTTGGTATTGGGAGGTTCCGAAGCAGGTTTCTCAGCAAGGAAGTACTGTGGATGAGATAGACTGAGAGTTAGTGTACTCACTAGGTGTTTGCTGTAGATAGGCGATTCCACCAGGTTGTAGAAGTAAGTGCAGGCCCTGTTCCCTGTAAGGCACCTGAAATAAAGCAGAGGGCCCCCGAGGAGCGGGTACTCAGGTTAGCAGTTACCCAGAAGGGCAGAGAGAGAGCTTCCAGCAGCAGCATGGAAGCGGCAGAGTAGCATAGACAGGAACAGAACGTATCCAGAGTCAAGTCCTTGCTAACTCAACGAGCTAGCAAAATAGAAGATGTTATATACCCCGATGGCGTGACGTGAATATGGGGGAACGCCTTCAGGGTTCATGCCAAGGGTTGCATAAAGACGTGGGTGACGCGCGCGCTCGCGCACCCTAGTAGTTACCTGGGAGGATCATGGTGGGAGGCAGAACCATAGCCATTCCGGGGATGCCGGAGAGGTTGGCTTGTAGACGTGGCAGTAGCCATCTTTCCTAGGTAAGTGGGAGGAGCTGTGAATAAGGTTAGGCAAACGGGGAGAAGCCGTCTAGCACCAACGGACGCAACAACAGGACTGTTTTTATGACTCAGTCTAAAAGCAAAGCATGTTCAAGCAGCATTGTCTAAATTATCAAGAAAGCTGCATCCCTTGTAAAAATGTAGCGGGCAGTAATTTTGTTATGGGTTTGATAGTTGCTTGGTCTTGATTGTAAATATTACTACCCTTAGCATAAGGCTTGGGGGTAACCAGCACGGATCAGCATTTATTATTGTTAACAAAATGCATGGGGGTTTCTTGCGCAGAGAGGAAGTTACTACCCTTAACAGAAACATGTATGGAGTGGCAGTTACTACCATAAGAAACTTGCTGGGCAGACTGGGTGGACCATTTGGTCTTCTTCTGCCATCATTGCAATGTTACTCTGTTACCCCCAATTTCCACTCTCTAACCTGATTCTTACCCACGTTATCTACAGTTTCAAATATTACATTTGATTAAGCTCAGCGCATACTTATGACTTGTTACCATGAGGGAGAAAGACAAGTATAATTATGTGAATTAATTAAAGCTTGTGACACAATGCAATCTTATGCAACAATTTAAATAAGATTCACAATATAACCTTATTGGCTAGTATAAGTTGACAATGCCATTTAACTTCTACAAAGCGATGCAAATGAATGGTAGCATATTGTTCACTTCAAACAATTTCTCCTAAAAAAAAAATCTAACAAGAATCTCTTTTAATTTTAATCTCTTTGTCACACAGCACAAAAAAAAAAAAAAAAAAAAAAAGAAGACGACAAGGCTGAATGTCTTTCAAAAATAACATTTTTGACAAACCCTATGATTACAAAAAAAATTTGTTTGAGCGGTCCATTTCACACTTGGATATTGAAAATATGTCCTTATAAGTGAATATAGTTAAACACATTGCAGTGTTTGGACATTTGCTCACTAATGAGGGTTTTGTCAAAAGCCTACTTATATTGGCATTTCACATCACGTGGTTTATTGGTTCTAAAAATTGTTATATTGATACTACGATTTATATCCAGTTTCATGTTTTAAATTGCCAGACTCTATGGCAATGCCATTTTCAGGCCAGTCTCTGGGATGAACCAAGTCAGCCTTGATGAAGCCGAGCCTCTCTCCTTTTTGAAACTCCCAGAATTTGTGCTTTTGGAGGGTAGATTTCCAATCAGGCGCCTCACAGAGTTGTTGTGCTTCCTCCGCTTTCAGACCATCCAAGGTCTCCTTTATGTAAGCCAACCCCGCTTCCATCTTCTTTATTTGTTTGTAAGGTAGGAAAACTGACTCTTTATGAGGCTCTCCTGTAGCTGCCTTTGTCTTTCCAGAAGGATTTGAATCCAGTTCTCCATTTTTTTCTTTAGTGCCAAACCTGCTGCCTTGGTTTCAGGGGGCCCCACCCTGCACAAATTCTCTCTCTCTCTGTAGCCAAGGCACACTCAAGAAAATGTCATTTGTTCTAAAGGACAGAAAAAGTCTCTCTCTCTTTTTTTTCCCCAGACAAAAAACCTCTGCACTTATCTCTCCAGGGATAGGAGCGAGGAGAAAACAAAAACAAAAAACCCCTGCTGGCCTGTTTGACACTTACTCATTGCTTGACCCCTGACTAAACAGGCGGGGATAGCCCCCTTGGCCTGTTGTGCCAAAGCTGGGTGTGGAAATTGAATGCCCCAAGAAAAGCAAAAAAAAAAAACGTCTGCAGGATTTTGGGGTTTTTTTGTTCCTTCAGTGAGCTTTTGCACTAATGTTTCTCTGTGCGCCTCTTACAGTAAAACATTTTTTCAAAAATTAAAAATTCTCTCTTCTTTCACTTTGAAGCAGAGTTCCTGCCAGTGCAGACACTTTCTACAAACTTCTCTCTTTTCAGTCATTTGGGCCGATACAGTAAAAATCGCGGGAGAGCGGGCGAGTGCCCAGGCCACTCTCCTGTGCGCGCGATTCAGTAAATTAATTTATTTAAATTAGGGCCCGTGGTAAAAAGAGGCGCTAGGGACACTAGTGCATCCCTAGCACCTCTTTTTGGACAGGAGCGGCGGCTGTCAGCGAGTTTGACAGCCGACGCTCAATTTTGCCGGCATTGGTTCTCTGACCTGCTGACAGCCACAGGTTCGGAAACCGGACGCTGGCAAAATTGAGCGTTCAGTTTTTAACCCGTGAGCCACCGGCCCATTTAAAATATATTTTTTAAAATTTTTAACTATTTGTAACTTTTGGGACTTAATATCGCCATGATATTAAGTCAGAGGGTGTACAGAAAAGCAGTTTTTACTACTTTTATGTACACTTTCCCGGTGCCGAGAGAAATTAACGCCTACCTTTGGGTAGGCGCTAATTTCTGAAGTAAAATGTGCAGCTTGGCTGCACATTTTACTTTCTGAATTGCGCGGGCATAACTAATAGGGCCATCAAAATGCATTTGCATGTTGCAGGCGCTATTAGGTTTGGGGGGGTTGGATGCGTGTTTTCGGTGCGCTATTACCCCTTACTGAATAAGGGGTAAAGCTAGTGCGATGAAAACGCGTGTCTAAATGCGGGTTAACTGTGCGCTCCACCGGAGCACACTGTACTGTATCGGCCTGATTGTTAGGAGGCTTGGATTTCTGCCTGTGCAGTCACTTAGCGCTGAAAATCCCCTGACCTGACACCATATGTCACACAGCACGAGCAATCTATGGATGGCGGAAGGACAGATTATAGTCTGGACTCCA
This sequence comes from Rhinatrema bivittatum, assembly GCF_901001135.1. Classification (NCBI taxonomy): domain Eukaryota; kingdom Metazoa; phylum Chordata; class Amphibia; order Gymnophiona; family Rhinatrematidae; genus Rhinatrema; species Rhinatrema bivittatum. The sequence goes on from NC_042616.1 coordinate 79,392,159, forward strand.
GTTTTCTCTTACACACTTTTATTATATACAGTCAAATGGTACGTATAATCAGCTTACCTCAGTAATACATCTTACCAAACATATCAACCAAACTGTATTTAAAATGAAGCTGCGTTCTTTGCATCTTCCCAGGGACTCTCTTCTGAGCCTATGCTTTGTTACTGCTCAGAGGAGACACCCTACACCCAGATTGCCCTGTGTTAAGGTGGACCAGGCCCAGGCAGCTGTTTTGAGGGTTTCTATACTGCACTATGCCACACTGTTTTAGAAATTACTTTCCTTCCTTACTTTTGCACTTTTCTTCCAGATTTTCCCTTTGAAGTGACATCCCAAGTATAAAGCTTATTGGTTAAGGTTAGTAACAGCCACATCAGTAAGTTACCCCATGCTTATTTGTTTTCCCAGACCATCAAATTCAATGTCCTTTTTTGGTTGCTGTCTGAAACGAATTCCCCTTTTCCTCTTTTCCCCCTGCCATTAAAGCAGAGAGCAATAATGAGTTGCATCAACAGTATGAAGGCTTGTTGGTTAAGGGTAGTATCCACCTCACCAGCTAGTTACCTCCATGGTAGGGACTCTGGCAGGGCTGGTGCAATGGTATTAGGCAGTCTAGGTGAACTTTCAGCTTTGCACACATCCCCCCTCCCCCATTGACTTTATCCATAGGGCCCTCCTTCCCCACTCCCCTGTGGCCCCTCCAATATTTATATAAACTGAACAATCATGGTGATGCCACTATCACCTCTCCTAGAAAAATGCTGTAAAAACACATAATTGGATACCATACTTTTTTGTATATATGTATAGTGCAATATAGCACATAAAGATCCATAGATCTAAGGCATATGGGGCGGATTTTAAAAGCCCTGCTCGCGTAAATCCGCCTGGATTTACCCGAGCAGGGCCTTGCGCGCCGGCACACCTATTTTCCATAGGCCTGCCGGCACGCGCAGAGCCCCGGGACTCGTGTAAGTCCCGGGGCGTGGCCGCGCCCTCCGGAACCGCCCCCGGGTTGCGTCTCGGTGCGCCAGCGGCCCGCTGGCGCGCGTAGATTTACGTCTCCCTCCGGGAGGCGTAAATCCGTGGACAAAGGTGGGGGGGGGGGGCTGGGTTAGGTAGAGGAAGGGAGGGGAAGGTGAGGGGAGGGTGAAAGAGAGTTCCCTCCGAGGCCGCTCCGATTTCGGAGCGGCCTCGGAGGGAACGGAGGCAGGCTGCGCGGATCGGCGCGCGCCGGCTGCCCAAAAATCGGCAGCCTTGCGCATGCCGATCCTGGATTTTAGCAGATAAGTGCGGCTACGCGCGTATCTACTAAAATCCAGCGTACTTTTGTTTGCGACTGGTGCACCAACAAAAGTACGCGAACGCGCATTTTTAAAAAATCTACCCCTATGTGTTTTAGAAATCATGTCACAGTGCTTGATAAAATTTCTCATCTGTGATTTTTTTGGGGGGGGGGGGGGGGGGAAACTGTAAAAGAATAATCAAGAAATACCATAAATTTATAAATTAAAAGAAATCCATAATGCATTGCCTGAGGGTAATCTCTGAAATGGCTGGCATTAACTAAAATGTTTTCCCTTACTATTCACTAGAAAAACACATTGAAATTCTGTTGTCACCTCAGCAACGGTAATAAAACCCCTCTCTATTACTAGACATTTTGTGAAAAAACGCAAAAACCTTCAGAAAGGAAACCCAGAAGCTATATAGCACATCTGCCATACCAAAACAGCACGGACTTCCAGAACCCAAATAAAAATAATCCTATCTATGAACAGGCAAGACTGCAAATATCAAGACCAAGCCCCAGAATATCAATCTTCTTCCTACTGGAAAACAGAACAAGATGGAATGCCGCAGATTCCCACATAGAAACTATAAACTAGTCAATACCTCACCTCAGGCACACAAGTAGAACACAGATTCTCACCAAAAAGAAGATCCTCACAAATTAGAAACAAATATGCAGACAAAACCCAAACTCTTTTTTTGCTCTATCACCTATTCCCTCCTCTAGACAGGAGAGAGCAGAGTAGCTCTTCTGTGCTGTGCTATGTACATACCAGCCTCACTCCCCCCCCCCCACCTCTCCTATTCCCTGCCCACTACCTAAGGGGAAGGAAGTAAAGGAGGGATTGGAGCATTAAGCAGAACAACTTGTTTTCTGTGGCCTAAGACAAAAGAGTTGACCCTACTGCTTCAAAAATTGTAACAATCTAGGCAATCGCCTAGTATGCCTAATGGAAGAACCAGCCCTGGGTTCTGTGTTAGTAGATATGCTATCATTCTGCCAACTGGTCCTTAACCTCATTTGCAAGGGTTCCATGAACATGTAGATTATGTGAAATTATTAGGCCCTGCAACAACTCAGGAACAGTTATATAGCTCAACCTCTCCTCAAAGTGCTTCCTTATTACCTGTTGTGTCACGTTCACTTAAAGTGGATTCAGGATAAACTCTTTATTTTACACTTACTTAATTGATTAAAAGAATCCAGCATACCAAAAAGGCTTATTATCTCTCAAATTCACCAAACCTTTCTTTAGGAACATTCCACAGTGATTGTATCCTCATTGTGCACATTGTTATGTACTAAGATATCTTTTTAGCTAATACACAGAACTCTAGTGATCTCCAGGCACAGTACCATCTTTTTACAAATGAGTCATATACCTTCAGAAGGTCTTTAGAGCTTACTCACTGTTCTTATTTATGCCATGGGTTTAACCATCTGTCCTGCTGAAGAAACCTGGCAGCACATTTCCTTGCCATGTCTGTAGCCATGTGTTTCTAGATCCTGTTCAGATATGCTTTTGTTAAAATCTTTACCCAGCATATAGTGCAGACATGAACCTCAAGGATGCAAACATGCCCACTTGTTCTGCTGTAGGTCTATTTACTGCCAGTTTTGCACTTCCGTGCTTAGTAGTAATTCAGGTTTGGTTTGCATGATACACGGGTGCTATCACAAAGTAACAATGAATGACAGCACTCAGAAACAGTACATAGCCCCTGGGCTGAGTTCCTCAATGAAGACTCCAAGGGCACTCTTGATTTTCATAGGCTTATTTTGCCTTCAGCTTCCATATCATCCATAAGCCCACTCTCTTTCCAGGATTTCCAGTCATAGAGGGGGAGAGAGAAGAGATTTCTCTCCAAGGCCTTGAGCATGATAACAGTCATTAATATTCACAGTAATAAGCATCCCAAACTCTGGATGAGATTCCAATATAATTTTACTGATAACTGATTTAAAATTGAAGTGAATAAAAATGTAGGAAAATAGACTTGGATTCGCTGAGCTAGTAAAAAGGTAGCTTTTGTTTGAAAGTGTTAGAATCCTGTGGGAGTGTTGAGAGGAAAAGATGATTTTGCTGGTAGCAGAAAAGGATTGGTGAGTATTGCTTTGGGAAATCTTAGGATTTAAAAGTTTGTGGAAAAGCTGAATTAGTGGGGTATATTCTTGATTGCGTAGGCCTGAATAAAAAGCAAACATAAAATAGGTAGTTCTTTAGAGTCTGTGCACCCCTGAAACTCTTTTTAAAAATTAGTGTCACATTGGCCATCCTCAAGTCTTTTGATAGGATGCACCAGAAATAGGGTCTGCAATTTCATGTATGAACTCCTTCAGATCTATGGGGTGAATACCATCTGGTTCTGGTAATTTGTTATTCTTTAGCCTGACAACCTGGGTTATTACATCCTCCAGTTTCACAGTGATTCCATCCAGTTGATCAGAGTCATCACCACCAAAAAATGATTCTGGTGTGGGTACGACTCCAACATCTTCCTCAGTAAAGAGAGAGGCAAAATATGTATTTAGTTTTTCTGCTATTTCTTTGACATCACTTACTATCTCTGTCATCTAGCAGCCCAACTGACTTCCTCACAGACCTTTTGCTTTGAATGCATTGAAAAAGTTATTATTACTAGTTTTTACCTTTATGACAATCTTCTTTTCAAATTTTCTCTTAGCCTGCGTAATTAATTTTTTACATCTAACTTGCCAATGTTTATGCTTTTCCCTATTTTCCTCATTTGGGTCTACTTTCCATTTTGGCTTTAATTGCCTCTTTCACTTCACTATTAATCCATGCTGGCAGTTTAGTTTCCTACAACCTTTTTTAATACACAGAATACATTTTGTCTGGACCTCATGAATAGTAATTTTAAACAGAAGTTTTTAACCTTGTGGATTGCTCTTTTCAGTTTTCATTTAAAAAAAGTTCTCGTTTTATCATAGTCTCCCTTTTTAAAGTTAAATACTACTGCAATAGTTTTCCTTAGTATTCCTGCAGTGATTATGTCAAATTTTATCACATTATGATCACTGTTGCCAAGCAGATCCACCAACTTTATCTCTTGCACTAGGTCATGCATTTCACTGAGAAACTAGATCTAATATAGTTCCCCTCATGGATTCCATGACCAATTGCAGCATGAAGCAGTTATTGATGGCACCTAGGAATTTTTACCTCCTTTGCATGTCCTGATATGATATTTATCCAATCAATACTCAAGTAAATGCTCTCCCATTATTATTATTGTATTGCCCATTTTTCTAGACAGTCTAATCTCTGTTAGCTTTTAGTAATATGTTTCCTCATCCTGGTCAGGTGGGTGGTAAATTATCCACTATTGTACTCTTCCCTTTTACCCTTGGAATCCATAAAGATTCCAGAGTGCAGTTTGTTTCTTGCAAAACATTTATCCTGCTTGACTCTATGCCATCCTTAAGAAAAATTAGTGGAAGGGTAGCATTTTATCTGCTCTGTTATGATGATATAATTTGTACGTTGGTGTCACAGAGCCCCATTGGATGGTTATCCTCCTTCTGTCAGTTTTCTGGGATGCCTATGATGTCCATATCTTCCTTTAGTGCCATACATTCTCTTAGTCTTATTTTTTAGACTTCTGGCATTTGCATACAGACATTTTAAAGTAGTTTTATTTGTATTTATATTTTTTATATTTACCCACAGTCTTACTATCAGATGATACAGGCAATTTTATCTGTGTGCTCTGTATTTAAATTAATCTGGGTTTCTTCAGCTTTTACAACCACCTCTCTAGCAGGACATTCTAACTTACTTGGTTTGCTAGTATCCTTTGAAGATACTTCCTTTCGAACCATGCATTGCCAAGCGACTGTTGACTTTCTAGATTAAAAGCTGCTCTTTCTCCTTTTTACAAGTTAGGTTCCACTCTGGTTAAGGTACAGCTCATCCCATCAGAATAGGCTCCCTTTTCTCCAGAATGTTCCCCAGTTCCTATCAAATATAAAACCCTCTTCCTTGCACCATTATCTCTTCTACGCATTGAGACACTGGAGCTTGGCCTGCCTTTGGAGTCCTGCACATTAAAAAGGGAACATTTCTGAAAATGAAACCCTAGAGATTCTGTGTTTCAATTTCCTACCTAAGAGCTTAAATTTAGGATCAAGAATCTCCCTCCTGCACCTTCCTATGTCATTGCTACCCACTTGTACCATGATAGCTGGCTCATCCCCAGCAATCTCTAAAATCTTATCTACCTTAGCTTCATGGATGAGGCAGGCAAGTTACCAAGTGATCCTCATTCCCACAAGCTATCTACTTTCCTAATGTTGAATCATCCACTACAATGGCCATCTTCTCTCCTTCCTGGGCCTGACCCCAGGAGACACAACCTCAGTGCGAGAGGAAGGGCAGGACCTAGCTACAGGATCACTTCCTGCCATACCAAGGTGAAGATCCAGGTGACCTTGATCCTCCAAAGCAGCACAAGGGCTGCTAGATTGAAGTTGGGACCGCTCTACTTTGTCCCTGAAGGTCTTCTCTATATACCTCTCTGTCTGCCTCAGCTCCTCCAGGTCTGTCATTCTAACCTCTAGATATTGGACTCTTCCACTGAGAGCCAGGAGATCTTTGCACAGGGTGCATACATACAACCTTTCACTAGCAGGTAGATAATTCCATATGGGGCACTTGGTGTAAAAGACTGGACAACCCATATCTCACTGCTGGGCTTCTGTCTGTATTTTAAATGGTTGATAAAGTTTTAAAAGCTGATTAGGTATATATCAATTTAAGGGTTGCTAAATGTGATTGTGGTTTTAAGTTTATTAGGTGTCTTTTTAAAAAACATCTATGGTTTTTAAATTTAATAACTACTGTAGGTGATTAATGTTAGTTAGTGAATGACCAGAAACAGGATTAAAATTAGTCAATCACTAAAATTAGGAGTCACTGAATTGTTATTTTAAGTGACTAACTGATCTATTTTCAAGACTGTCCTCTTAGTGGGAGTAAAAATCTATATGTATATCAAAAAATGAGACAGGTGGGTGGGAGAGTGGGAGTCAAACTAATATCTAGATGTCCTGGAACCACTTCAGATCAAGTAAGTGACCTTTCTAAACTCACAATTAAGAACATAAGAAATTGCCATATGGGTCAGACCAAGGGTTCATCAAGCCCAGGATCTTGCTTCTAACAGTGGACAATCCAGGTTCCAAGTACCTAGCAAGTACCCAAACAGTAAATAAATCCCATGCTCCTAATTAGGGATGTGAATCGTTTTTTGACGATTTAAAATATCGTCCGATATTTTTTAAATCGTCATTAATCGTTAAAGAGTGCTATACAATAGAAATTCCACCGATTTATTGTGAAAAAATCGTTAATTGGGTTAGTGCACACTAATGGGAGTTAGGACACAACTTAAAAACCCACCCCGTCCCTTTAAAAACCGCTCCCTTAGCCTCCACCACCCTCCTGACCCCCCAAAAATAGTTTTAAAATTACCTGGTGGTCCAGTGGGCCCTGGGAGCAATCTCCCGCTCTCGGGCCGTCGGCTGCCATTTTTAAAGATGGTGCCGGCCGTCCAGTGCTCCTACCATGTGACAGGGTAACCATGCCATTGGCCGGCCCCTGTCACATGGTAAGGGAAAAGAATATATGCTGGCATGTTTTAATGGAGTATGATTGGAGTATTTATTTATTTATTTTAAAACTTTTCTATACCATCGTTTAGTATTACACCATCACAACTGTTTACAATTAGGCACGTACATAAGTTTGGTTTATAAATTATCTAGAGGGTGCCAATAAATTTTTTGGTTACATGTTTCAATAATATGGTCTATATGGAGAGTGGAATTGTCTGAAAAATCATTGTTTTTATAGCAACCCGCCAAGGACAGATGAGAAAAACATTTGGAGTCAAGCCGACTAAGGTATTTTGGATCAGATGATAGTTGGATATTTTCATGCGAGTGATTCAAACACATTCGGTGATGGACTTGTGCGTTCTATTTATATAGATTAACTGAGACAAAATATGATATAAGGTGTTTAATAGGATATAATTTAATGTTATTTTTGTTTCATTTAAGGTATGTAAGGCAGTAACAAGGAAAATTTGTTGCACGATGGGAAGGATTTTTAAATTGGTCTCATTGGAATAACATTTAAGAACTGTGTTCACACTTATGTCTTTGAAATTGAAGGAATAAATTGAATAACCCCTGAGGAAGCCTATAGGGTGAAAAAAGGGCCCCGTGTTGGGAGCTGAATAATATACAAAAAATCTTTGGGATAGTGAACATTGGGTTATGTTTTCCTAATTGAAAATATGTGTTGTCAGTTTATGAATGGGCATTTGAGAGCTTTATAAAAATTTTAGAAGAGGTTTTTAATCTGTTTGGTGAACTGAAAAATAAAATACAAATTGGTAGCAGTTCAATGATTGGCTAAAGGACACCAGAAATACAATGGTGATTCAATTCCACATAATTGCAGTGTTATGATATGAGCATTACCACTCCATTATAGATAAAAATAAAAAATTAAAGTTAAAAAAAAGTAGTTATATATATATGTACATACAAAACATTAAAAACATTTTAAGGGATATTTAGGGTTATTCACCATGTTGGTCTAAAATATTGCAGTAATGTATGTGAATCAAATGGCAATTCATAGTAGTTTGGGTTCCGTTTCACCACCACTGATCTATCTCTACTCTAAAAATAGCTATTCACAGCTCACCTTGCTTTCAGCACTCTCTCCACTGCACAGTGTAAGAAGACAATCTCCCACTTGCATGTATGCATGGCATACGTGGATAAGTAGTGCACAGAGATGTCATAGTTCTAGAGAGTTCTTCCAGCATGCGCAGACTCTGAAAAACTTCTTCACTCTATCAAAATCAACGATAGACCCTATGGATATTTTAGATTTTACCATGCCACATTTGCAGCAAGAGTCACTAATGCATAAAGCAGGTCAGCATTTCATTTCACACTTGAAGCCACATTCCAGATGTCATTTTTGTAACCTACACCACCCTAACTTCCTTACCACTTGCAGTCTCTCACGGGGTAGACCTCAAGCATTCCTCCCCTCACTGATCTCCCTCCACTCTACAGCACTATACATTTCAGATGAAACAAGGAACATTCATGTCAAGTATAACCATCTTGTTTATTTTCTTCGTGCACATACGGGGAAATTTTAAATCCCCGGTGTGTGCAAACACCGGGAAATATGTGCGTGGCAAGGCCACTCATAGGGATGTGCAGAGGGACGCCATATGTTGCATTCGGAATTCGTATTCGTCGGGGCAGATACGTTGCATTTGGCAAGGGGGGCCCCCCGATACTTTAATGCGTTCATTCTTATTAGTTTCCCAGCTAAAATTGAACTACCTACAACTCCCCACCCTCCTGACCCCACAAGACTTACCAAAACTCCTTGGTGGTCCAGCAGGGGGTCCGGGAGCCATCTGCTGCACTCACGTCCTCGGCTGCCGGTATTCAAAATGGTGCCGATAGCTTTTGACCTTACTATGTCACAGGGGCTACCGGTGCCATTGGTCGGCCCCAGTCACATGGTAGGAGCAATGGACGGCCGGCACCAATCGAGTCCTCGGCCATGCCCCCCGGCCATTCAGAAAAGCCCCGGGACTTACAAGCATCCCGGGGCTTTACGCATGTTGCTGGGCCTTTTGAAAATAGGCCGACACATGTAGGGCTTTTAAAATCTGCCCCTATGCGTGCACAATTAAAAATTCCAGTTTATCCTTGCTTGCACACAGATATGTGCAAATATGGCGCATGCCTACTTGTTTTAAAATTGACCTCAAGACTTTCAGATACTTGAAAGGTTTTAATGATCCAAAGACAACGACAAACCTTTTCCATAGGAAAAAAATCAGCAGAACCAGGGGTCACAATTTGAAGCTCCAGGGAGGAAGATTCAGAACCAATGTTAGGAAGTATTTCTTCACGGAGAGGGTGGTGGATGCCTGGAATGCCCTTCCGGAGGATGAGGTGAAGACCAGAACTGTAAAGGACTTCAAAGGGGCGTGGGATAAACACTGTGGATCCATAAAGTCAAGGGGCCGCCAATGAAGAGTGGGTGACTCGCCAGAATGATGGCTACTGCCTGGAGACAATACCCTTATTCAATAAACGTACACATGCTTACTGTGACTCCAACATCGTTCTAGCTTCAACAGCAAGAGGAAATGTGGAATAAAGGATCTGCACTCACAAAGGGGGCAGTAGCTGGCTTGTTACGGCGGTTACTACCCCAAACCAAATAAGCCTGTTACTTCAATTTCTATGCATATACAGCATAGTTCTCTGCTTCAACGGCAGGGGAGAAGAAAAAACTGATACTACACACATCCAGCAGAGCTCTCTGCTTCAACGGCAGGGGAGAAGAAAAAAGGGTTCGCACTCACAAAGCGGGGAGTAGCTGGCTTGTTACGGCGGTTACTACCCCAAACCAAATGTGCCTGATACTTCACTTTCAATGTATATCCAGCATGGCTCTCTGCTTCAACAGCATGGGAGAAGAATAAACTGATACTTCAAGCATATCCAGCATAGCTCCCTGCTTCAACGGCAGGGGAGAAGAAAAACAACCAATAAGGGCTGTATAACATAGTCTGAGTAAAACAAATAAGCATGGGTGTAGCTTGCTTATTGCGGCGGTTACTACCCCTACTACCCCTAACTTATCAAGCTAGATATTTCACTTGGATGCAGCTCCATCACTGCTTTCTACATTAAGGGTGAGGGTGGAAGGGGAATAGAACCAAGAGCTAAGAGAAACAGATAAGTATGAGAGAAAAAAGTGTGTGAAGCTTGCTGGGCAGACTGGATGGGCCATTCGGTCTTCTTCTGCCGTCATTTCTATGTTTCTATATAGGTGTGACTAAGAGAAGCTAGAACAACATGGTCAGGAGGGTCTGAGGAAGCCTGCACCAAGGATGAATTCATTTCATTGGGACCAGCCTTCAGAGAACAGGAAGACCAGCTGCCGGAGGCCCCCCAACCGAAAGTAATCGTGAGCACACGTTACACAGTCATTTGCCTATCACACAGAGTTACGTAATTATTCTGATCAGAATATTAGTAGAGAAACGGAGGTTCATTAGGATCTTAATTAGAAGACTCCAGTAACCGTATGTTTGGGAAACAAACTGAACCACACTTGCCTTGTCTAGCGAAGGGAATTAGAAGGCCTGAATCACAAAGTGAAAGGACTTTCAGGAAAGAATCATGTACCACAACCAGTCAAACCAGTTTGTATGAAAAGCATTTGTGAGCTTTAAATGTTTATCTGATTTCTAGTCTTGCTTCAGGCAAACTAAGAGTATGCGGTTAAATTCAGCAAGTGGAAGAGAGTACCTACCATAACAAATGTTGCAGTTGGTTTGTGTGATTTCCCTGTGAGAAAAGAAATACAAGGAATGAGAGCCTTTAATTCTAACAGAGATTTACAGTAAATTGAAAAAAGGTGAAAGGAATAAGAAAGAAAACTTACCAGTGAAGATGCATTTTTTGTTGAACAAGGCGAACCTGTATAAAGAAAAAGTAAAGGGGAAAAATCTTAGCATATGTTTCTGTATTAATGTTGGATTATGTACAGTAATTTGTCTTAATTTTTCTGTGTCCATCAAATATCATATTCTATTCTCAGCAAGTGTTGAATAAAATTCTTACTCTTATTAAAATGTTACCAGCATGTATCTTCCAACCTACCTGGAGCAGCATAACATTTTTTTAAATTTTCTTATGTCTCAAGCTTCTCCACCCAACCTCTAAAGGCGCCACAGACCGTATGGCTTCTCCTATCCTTGAATAGGGGAGGGAGATGGGATTGTGGGGGCTGTGGTGGGAGGCCTCTCCTCATATATACTCCGGGGAAAGGCAGCAGGGTCCACAGAATATTCTACTTAGTAACGTCACCACAAACCCCACTGTGCCACTGAGAGACCCACATCAGTATGTGTGTGCGTGCATGTATGCAGTTTCTCCACACTTGTCCCACCAACTGGTTTTTTTGTTTTTTTTTTGTTAGCCAAGGCTGAATAGAGCACCTTGGGTCCCTGGGAGCAGAGGTCCAAAACAAATGGGAGAGACCAGAGCACCTCCTGGCTACAGCCAGCTGACAGGTTGTTTGAGAGGGCTGCCTGACGCTATGGAAGGGAAAACTGCCTCTGAGTGAAGCTGCTCCTGAAAGGAGCAAGGACAAAAGGAGACTGGGAGCAGAGTCAGAGGAGTTTTATGTAGGCCTGGCCTGGAAGAGGTCTGGGATCATGAATCAGCAAGGAGCTGTACTACTCTCAGTCAATGAATGAGGAGTTCCTGCATGAAGGCAGGGCTGGGACTGTGCTAATCAGAAAGGCACTTTGTGACTAGTCTTGAGCATGCTTCTACTCAATGTTGGATTTTAATGTCATAGACCTTATTTTGTTTAAATAAAAGTGCAAACTGTCACAATTTAAACTCAGTGACTTATAAAGTGTCATCTTTTTGCCTCACCTGACAGAGGATCCTGTCATAATCCTGCAGATGTTTAAACTAAAAAGGTCTGAGAACAATTAGAATCTCCCAAATCATTCACACCTAATGATTAGTCTGTTGGAAAATCAAAGGTCACATTTTAATCATCTGTTCTTATTCTAGGATTCTTTACAGAGGAATAGGTGAAGCCTTTGATATAATCCACTTCATCCAATCTGAATTTATCAAATTTAATTTTTTTGCATCATTCTTAAATGGTATGATGGATTTCTATAAAGCAGTTTGATGTGGATCAAAAACACTGATGGCAGTTTTGATGTATTACTTAACATTTCATCCAGTTGTACATGCATCTGATTAGCAAAAGATTTGGCATCACCAATGAGAGCCATGAGCTCCAAGGCCCGTAAAAACGATAGGCTCACTATCTAGCTTTGGTTCTTTCATGATCATGGATTATACTGAGTTCTCTACAACACTCAGTGAGCGAGTCAACATGCAATTCAGTCAAAACAAGATGTTCGGCAAGATGTGTCACTTCAAATCACCGAGCCTCACTACAACTAGAAGCAGTGCCTCCACATAACAGTTTTAAAGTCCCTTTCTGTCTAGCTTGAAAGTATCAACCCAAGGATTTTTAACAGACATGGGGCCTGATTTATTAAGATTTTTTTTTACCCAGCTTCCCTTCAGAGCAGCTCAAAGTACTTGTGAACTTTCATAGCATAATTTTACCTGGATTAAAAAGAGATGTGCCCAGAGGAGTATTTAGGTTGTGGGAGCAAACAATGCACATACATTTACATTTTCAAATGTATGAATGCTATTTTACTTCCTTCTTAGACATGCAGAATTAGCGTAATTAGCAGATGCAAAATATGTGAGTACTTTTGTAGGTATCGATCTTGTATTTTCCCTTTAAAATTCACTACCATGTATGGGTACAAAAGTGCCCTCATACCTTGCAATAAGGCAGGCTACATAAATATTGCCCCTGTATGTCAGCCACATAGCCACAAAAAGAGTTTTTGTATTTTGACCATAAAATTTGCAAAATTTTATCTTATCTTTTGTATATAGTTTTGGTGATATGTATATAGTGATTTTGCTGTTCTCAATTTTATGTAAGGGCTCTGCCCAAAAGTTAACCTGTTTGCAATGTTATATGTAAGGGTTCTGCCCAATGGTTCCTGTTTAACTGTAAACCGATACGATGTGTGAACGGTTATCGGTATAAAAAAGACATTAAATAAATAAATAAATAAATAAAATGGAACATGAGTTTTTGCACCTTTGCTTGGTGTGTGATGTAGGAAGACCTATAGTATAATGGCCTTAGAGTGCCATATGCAGAACTAGACTGGTCTAGGGATACTAAAACAATACGCAGCCAATTCATGGTTTTCATTCAAATAAAGAACCCTGTATGGCCAGAGACATCTGTCTCTAAATCTGATACCTCATAGACACAGTTCACAAAGCTCAATTTACTGTATATCAGCAATTTAATGCATTTATGATTGATTGTACCAAGAAAATTCATTGGTATTGCAACACAATTTTTATATTATTTTATAATTCTAGACAAGACAGATATGAATTTTAATTTTGAAGAACATTCATCGTTTATGCATTCAGTATGCATGTTACTCATGTCTGCTGTCAGTCTTTTATTTCCCATGAGCACTGAAAAAATAATCACATTCACTAAGAAAACCTTTGACAATATATCTTAGCCAAATACATGATCTCCTTACTGTTACGCTTCCTCCCGCGGCCTCTCACCTCTCCCAACGTCGCGGCCCAGAGGCTGCAGAAGCCAGGGCCTTTCATGCGGCAGGAGCCGCCCCCGAACTGCCCAAGTTCCTCTCCTTCACCGCAGCAGAAGTCGCGGACTTCGGCGTCCTCTTCACGGCTCGGGGCCGCCGCCCACACTGTCCCCAACAGGCCTGGAGGCCTACTCCGAAGCGCCAGGGACACCGCCTTGCTCCGCCTTCCATATCAGCCCTCCTCCTGCACAGCAGCAGCAGGGACCCGCTGTCCAGGGTCCTGGACTTCCTGTACCTGCTCCTCCTAGGGAGCAGGCCCGTGGCTCTCATCCCTTCTTAAAGGGATAGCACAGGTGGGGTCCTACTGGCCCATCTGCGGACTCCTCCCTAGGCATTGTCCTTCTAACCCTACAAAAAGGGCTCTTCAGTCACTTCATCGTCACCTTGGCAAGGAGCCAGTCCTCTAGGGAGCTTCTCCTCCTGTACTTCACTGCTTTCTGTTCCTGCCTGGCTTCCACTGTTCCAGTCCTGATGGCCACATTCCTGATGTCTTCATCCAGTCGTCCCAGGTCCTGAGTACCCGTGCCTCTGGAGATTATGGTTCCAAGTTCCATGGTTTTAAAGACTGTTTCCTGTTCTTGACTCCGGAGGATCCAAGGTGTAACTTGTCCTGACCTGTCCCTTCGTCCAGAGCTTGCCTGCTACTCTCGTGGTCCATGGCCAGCGTTCTGGCTGGTAGGGCGCAGTGAGGACAAAATGGTCCTTGACTAGCCTACAAGCTGTGTAGGGCGCCTGAGGGTCCTTGCTCGCCCTGTCTCGTCCCCTATGTTCCAAGCTCCATGTTTTGTCTTCAGAGTTCCAAGCCCCAGTCCCAAACTAGGCTTAGTTCTACTGCAAGGGCACACTTCCCTCATCCCGCGCTGGGGAGTGCCTCCTAGCGCTCTCCAGTACTGCAGTGCAACAGATTCACCAAGGCCTTCGAGCGTCCCATGCTCAAGGCCGCCGCAGCACAACACGTAGGGCTGAAAATGTGTCATAGTGGTTAGAATAGAGAGCTGTGAACATGAAGACTCTTTTTGGGTTTCTTTTTCTATCACTTATTATTTAACCTTCAACAAATCATTTAACATCCACAGACTCATAAATATAGATTGTAAGCTTACTGGGGAAAGAAATGATACTGCATGGAAATGATCATTTGACTTTGTTGTGATAAAGCTGATTTAAGAAAATATTACAATCAAAAGTACATGGCTTTTGGTCCATTAATACACCTATTACATGCATCAATACTCTCCAATGCATACCCTATCATGTGTTACTGCTTTTGTATCTCCGAAAATGCTATTGTTAAACAGAGTTTATGCAGGTATACACAGTATGTTAAATATTGCATTAGTGATGCGACTTTTGTATCTTATAGTAATAATCAGGATTATTATTTTCATCATTCTGTGATCATGCCTTCATTATTATTTTCACTGAACTGAAAAACTTATCCTTGCCTTCTAAATACACCCAGCTAGAGATTTTTCCAATATAATACATTTCCTATCACAAGGATTTCACCCAAAGAAATTAGTTCTAATGTACTTTGGCAAATGTGGCATCCAAAGCTCATGGAGAAAATGTTTAAATAATTCTTAAGCTGGTTCAATAAAACTGCAAAAAATCCAGTTTTCTACAGAAGTGTAGAATCAAGGTCTTTTGTCTGGTGGTTCATTTGACAGCAATTGGTATTTAAACAAAATTCCCTTTCCCTCCTCTGTTCATTTAAGTACATTTTTCTTTTTAATGTTTAGCAAACTTGTAGAGCTTTACTGGGTCCCTACTAAGAAGACTGTACCATCAGTGCGGGTAGAGGAGAAGTATAATAAGTGGTTTCCAACTTCTGCCTTGAGGGATGCTCGGTTAGTTGCTTTCTGTTCCTATGAAAGGAGAAACATCTAGAGAGGGTGTGGATTTTCAGTTCAACTTTTCAGTAGGCAAGATGGTGCAATTCCTGTTTTCTTTTTTTTTTTTGAAGACTCATAAGAACATAAGAAGAACATAAGAAATTGCCATGTCTGGTCAGACCAAGGGTCCATCAAGCTCAGTATCCTGTTTCCAACAGAGGCCAAACCAGGCCACAAGAACCTGGCAATTACCCAAACACTAAGAAGATCCCATGCTACTGATGCAATTAATAGCAGTGGCTATTCCCTAAGTAAACTTGATTAATAGCAGTTAATGGACTTCTCCTCCAAGAACTTATCCAAACCTTTTTTGAACCCAGCTACACTAACTGCACTAACCACATCCGCTGGCAACAAATTCCAGAGCTTTATTGTGCATTGAGTAAAAAAGAACTTTCTCCAATTAGTTTTAAATGTGCCCCATGCTAACTTCATGGAGTGCCCCCTAGTCTTTCTATTATCTGAAAGAGTAAATAACCGATTCACATCTACCTGTTCTAGACCTCTCATGATTTTAAACATCTCTATCATATCCCCACTTAGCCGTCTCTTCTCCAAGCTGAAAAGTCCTAACCTCTTCAGCCTTTCCTCATAGGGGAGCTGTTCCACCCCTTTATCATTTTGGTAGTCCTTCTCTGTACCTTCTCCATCGCAATTATATCTTTTTTGAGATGTGGTGACCAAAATTGTACATAGTATTCAAGGTGCGGTCTCACCATGGAGCGATATAGAGGCATTATGACATTTTCCATTTTATTAACCATTCCCTTCCTAATAATTCCTAACATTCTGTTTGCTTTTTTGACTGCTGCAGCACACTGAGCCGATGATTTTAAAATATTATCCACTATGATGCCTCAATCTTTTTCCTGGGTGGTAGCTCCTAATATAGAACCTAACATCGTGTAACTACTACAGCAAGGGTTATTTCCCTATTTATTAAGTTATTCTCAAAAATATATAATAGAATTGCTGAGGTAGATCTTAAAACAGTACGCCGGATTTTATAAGATATGCGCGTAGCCACGTGTATCTTATAAAATCCGGGGTCGGCGCGCGCAAGGGGGTGCACATTTGTGCAACTTGCACGCGGCGAGCCCTGCGCGTGCTGCCCGTTCCCTCCGAGGCAGCCCCGAAATCGGAGCTGCCTCGGAGGGAACTTTCTTTCTACCCCCCCGCACCTTCCCTTCCCTTACCCCCCCGGCCCTATCTAGACCCCCCCCTAACTTTATCGGAAAAGTTACTACTGCCTCCGGGCAGTAGTAACTTATGTGCGCTGGCGCTGCAGGTCCCAACACAGGCCGCTGTGTCGGGGCACTCGGCCACGCCCCGGACCGCCCACACACGCCCCCGACCACCCCTTTTTGCAAGCCCCGGGACTTACACGCCGCCAAGCCTATGCAAAATAGGCTCGGCGCGCACAGGGGGGTTTGGGGTAGGTTGTCGGGGGGTTCACGCGTATCTTACGCGCGTACCTCTTTGAAAATCTAACCCATAAAGTACAATGATCTTGTAGTGGGGCATTTGCTCTCACTACTAAATATTCTTTACAGCCTACAGAGAGAGCGAGAGAAAATTTGAGATGGTTTTGAACCACAGCCCTATCAGCAGGGTAGACATCCCCTGCCAGGAGAGTTTGATCGGCCTTCCCTAGCACTCAGGTGGGGGTTGATCCAGCTATGGAGTTTTGTGAATAGAGTGAGTTGATATTTTTGGAGAAGAGCCTGTGTTTTGGGACTTATAGTATTCTTCCCAGTGAACGAGTAGTCAAGAAGACCATTTTATGACTCTGCTGGATTCCGATTCAGACTCTGGAGAGAGGGTCCCAAGGAGAAAGATCATGGATAAAAAGAAGATTGTGTTTTTGATCTGCAACTTCCTCCTGTGGTTCATGATTTTTGCAATCCTTATATATATATGGAATATAATTTTCAAACTCACGTAAAGATTTTATGTTTTTTGTTGAACATCAAACAAGAACTCCTGGGCTTATTTATTGGGAACAGAGGGACTTCCTAGACTACCTTTATCCAGTAAGTGCCCCTGAGGCTGTGTGGATTGACAGTGAATGCTTTTACCCTGGACTTCCACCCAAGCCCCAGGGACCCAGGAAGGTTTACCCTTCCCCTTCCAAATGAACCCTGGCACTCCCAGGGGCTGTACAGACTCAGGGAGGAAACAAAAAGGGAAGAAAGTTAAGAGACAGCACTGGGAGCTTTGTGACCCCCTTTATTCGATCAGTCCCATGAAAGGGGGGGAAGGGAGTGGGTTAAATCTGGTGAAGGGACCGATTCCTGGGATTTTTTTTTTTGGACTTATGATAATGTAATGCTTATGTTATTCTTGATAGCCAAGAAAAAGAATAAATGCCAAATATCGTGGTAGATGTCTAGGAGACACAGGGCTATTCTAGAGAGGGGGTGGAGTGGAGAGGGGTGGTGAATAGCCCTGGGACCCACACTTTGGGGGAGCCCTACGTCGCCATTGTAGCCTTATCCCGAACACTATAATTGCAACTTTCCAGGGCCCTGCTGCAGCTGATTTATTCTGTGGCTCATACTCTAAGGTCGGCCCTGGGGAGACAGCCATGCTAAAAAGAGGGGCTGTGATAACATGTGGCAGGGTGTCAGTAACAGTACTGGCAGGGTGTGCCAAATCTTTAACCAGAAATCTTGCTTTCTCCTCTCTTCCCCTACCATTCACTCATTCCCAGCCTTTGAGGAAGGACTCATGTCAAGACAAGGTTCTTGAGAGAGGACATGCCTTAAAATTACAAATCCCCAAATGGAAGTCTAATTCTTTCGGAAAACATTAGCAGTGAACTGGTGTGGAGGAGTGTCAAAGAGTGTCTTGTTTAAGAGCATCATGTTCTGTCTCATTAGCAACATGGGCAGTCGTTACAGCAGGAAAGACCACAGGAAACATCCTTTTTGAATCCTCTCTTTCCGCTGTGAGACTGCTCATTTGATAATTGGATTTTCTTTATGCCATCCCCTCTTTAAAATCCTGTATATAATTTTTAATTAGTTCTGTACAGCATCTAAGAACAAAGCAGGTTCTCTGTTAGTAGCCATAAGGAAACTGCAAGGGCATTTTTCACACTGTTCTTCAAGATTTCATCCTAATTGGTACAAGCTATCCAAGTTACACCTGAATACTATTAGTGGCTTCCGACTAAAATATAAAAATAGAAATGATTTTCAATATATTAACTGTAATTTGAATGTAGGCATGCATAGATTATATGGTAATAATATGATTTTATAAAATATCTTTTAGCAAAAAGAAAGCCTAATGCATTTAAGGGTAGATTTTTAAAGAAGCACGCGCACGTCTGGACGCGTGGCGGGCGGCATGGGTTTTGCAGATTTCACACATATGTGCGCGAACCTTGCAAAATACACGCATGTTTTCCCCGCGGGCTGTGTGCGTCCACTGTGCACAGCTCGTGCTTTTGCGCCCGCTGCTGTGCGCGCATCTATTTGCATGCGCAGCCCGTCTTCAGTGCATGCAAAATGGCCGGCAGGAGCAG
This sequence comes from Rhinatrema bivittatum, assembly GCF_901001135.1. Classification (NCBI taxonomy): domain Eukaryota; kingdom Metazoa; phylum Chordata; class Amphibia; order Gymnophiona; family Rhinatrematidae; genus Rhinatrema; species Rhinatrema bivittatum. Next base: position 79,411,215 of record NC_042616.1, read on the forward strand.
GCAGCCTAACTTCACTACCAGGGACGTTGCTCTGCTTGCAACCGTGGTGGTGGAAAAAGAAAGAGCATTATTTGCCCTCGGAAGCCAGAGACGTAATTTTCCAGGAATGAGGAGGGCCTGGAGGGAGGTGCAAGCCCTCTTTAGTGAGAGAGCTTCCCACCGCCGTGGAGTAAGTTTAATGTGTTTACAGTTATGTAAGCTACTGCAGATGGGGGCACTGAGCGAGTGTGAAGGTCAGGTTAGGCCTGGTGGGAGGAAAGTGGGTGTGAAACACAGAAAGGTAGATTTTAAAACATGTGCACGGAAACCTGAGGGCGTGGCTTCCTGTTCTTCACTACCTGCTAGAAAAATGGGTGACAAACTTTGCTCTTCTGGTGGCAGACAAAGTCCATTTTTTCCCCAATCCAAGGCAGAAGGACCAATTACCAGGTCCTAAGAAGGGCCTGGTATAGGCTGCAGCACCAGTTCAATGTTTCTGCCTCCCACTGCCGTGGTCTAAATTTAATGTGTTTACAGTTCTGTATGCTACTGCATATGGTGACAGTAGCAATGACAGTGGCCACCATAACATATTATATGAGATGGTTATGGATGAATACGGTACTGTTAACATCTAGAATTATTGTAATGCATGAAAATCGCTACAATGAGGCAATAATAGGTAACCAAGACAGTAGGCCACGTTTACATGGAACAGTTGAAGCCTTACTGCTATAATTATCGTATGCAATGCTGTCCTGCTGTTATGTTATGCCCACTACCATCGGGCACTTAAAGAAAACTACATCTTGTGAGAAAAAGACACAAAAAAATAGTAAAAATGAACTGAGATGTTAAAAGAGAAAATCAGCGATGTGAAGACTCGCCCCCCCCCCCCCGACGTCATGACGACCAGCCAGCGGCGACCCGATTAACGGCACGATTCCACCAGGCGCTGTTACAGAGGGGCAGCCCACTACCATCGGGCACTTAAAGAAAACTACATCTTGTGAGAAAAAGACACAAAAAAATAGTAAAAATGAACTGAGATGTTAAAAGAGAAAATCAGCGATGTGAAGACTTGCCCCCCCCCCCCCCCACGTCATGACGACCAGCCAGCGGCGACCCGATTAACGGCACAATTACACCAGGCGTCGCGTGCCGGGTGTGCTCCCCTTCATGCTAACCTTTGTGCTCCTTCTAATATAATTATGTTTATGTTAATAATTTAACTTTTATTAATGTTATTTAGCTTTTTGCTTTGTTTAAAATTATTTCATTATTGATGTTTAAATGTATTAGACTAAGGAATTTTACTTCCTGCTCATTCTGTTTCATTGTAAACCGGTTTGATATGCATTTTATGCAGGAAAATCGGTATAAAAAAACTTAAAATAAATAAATAAATGTCCATCAATATGTTGTACCATCAGGCTTGCACCTAGATAGTCAACTTTTGATGGTCCGGTGGCTGCGCCTCAAGAAGAGGAGGTGGCTGGAGCGGCTGCGTGTCGAGCAAGCTAGGCCTGCTGGTAAGTGAATCGTCCATGTCAATGGTCAATCTTTTTACACGGCTTACATGTTTTTCCACATTTATGTCCACTTCATTCTGACCTGTGCTTTTCTTTTAACGTGCTCCAGAACCTGAGGAAGAAGAAGAGGCAGCAGCAGCGGGCCCAGCTCCTGCAAGACCACCAGCAGAAGCCATCACTGTGGGGGAGAGAGCCAGATTCTCCCCCCCCCCCCCATGGAAGCTCTGAAAATCCAGCCACCTCCCACCGAAGAGGCGCACCCAGGGCCTCTTCCCATTCCACCACCTGTAGGGCCTCCTCCCTGTTTTGCCCAGGGAATTAGGGACATGGGGCCACAAGGCAGCCCTGGCTGCTCAAACTTGCTCCATTTGCGAGTTTAGCGGCTTTATGAACCACGCTCCTACCGCTTGCTGAAGTGCCTCTGATTGCCTGACTCGACATGGTCTCTGCACAGCACAACTTGGGTAACTAGGATAGCGCGCCCTTATTGATTTTTTTCTCCATTGGGTGCCGCACTCTGCATTGCCGATGCTGTCTGCTTTCTATTGGCTGCAGTGTCCTGAAAAAAGTTTTGGTGGGCCTCTACCCGTCCAGGCCCACCTGTAGCTATACCACTTCCTTACATTCTGCCCAGTCTCTCTGATTGAAAGGATGAAGGAGGATTTTCAATCACTCCTACCCTGCTGGTGCCTTAACTCGAAAACGGCATGAGCTGAGATCGGTGTCATGTTGGATTAGAGGCTATTATTTCTGGGAAGCTACGCTATGATCACATCACACCAATGTTATGTGATCTTTACTGGCTACCCATAAAACACCATATACAGTATAAAATGGCTAAGTTTTATTGCATTATTGTTTTATTCTTTTAATCCACTTTTAGATGTTAAGTATCTTTGGGAAAGTTTTTAGATTTTTATTTTAATGTGGACAAGTGTTTATTAAATATATGCCATTATCTTTGTTTTTTATTCGATTATGAGTTTTTAAAGTATAAATCACTTAGAGATTCAGCAGTTGGGTGATAAATTAAATTCACCCCCATACTCTACCCAGTCTCTCTATTCCCCCACCCCCACATTCTGCCCAGCCTCTCTCTCCCTTGCCCCACAGCCTCTCCTGACCCCACTCTGCTTAGCCTCTCTCCCCCTGCGCTACACTACCCAGCCTCTCTCCTCTAGGGTGGCCAACTTTTCCATGGGCCATAACTGGAAACCCCCCTAAACTTCATGCTTTGGGAGGAGAAGTGGGGGAAGGGGGTGGAGAGGTTACAGACGACTGTCAGTTGTTGATCCATTCATTCCTTGGCTTTTAAGAAGCCTCTCAATATACTTTCGAACATTCCAAGTCAAACGGACCAATTTAGAAAATCATCCACATTCAACCTCCTTCAAATTGAATAAACTTTTGTGTGGATGTTCGCTAGAGCCTCAAACAAAACCATGCAAATCTTTTTGGCTGGATCTCTATTGGTTCAAGAGCTAGATGCAGCTGAATGAAAGTCACTTTTAGAGTACTGAGCTCCGTGCAACACAAACTGCCACTTTGTCCAGGCACTGCAGCCAAACAACCCCTGTTAGGGGTCTTAAATTTTGTGGATTATTACAACCTCTGGTGCTAAGTTCCTATGCAAGGTTTGGAACCTAACATGAGCTTGCCAACCTTTTTATGGGCCAGCAATCTACGTGAAAAATTTTACAAAATAAATTTAAGGCCTACTTTGACTCCTTGATTCAGACCATAACTGCATCAGTTGTCATGGCCCATGATGTACCTCTAGGATTTGCACTAGGAGACTGCAGTCAACTGGAAGCAAAGATATAGTTACATAGACATGATGTCACCTTCTTATGCAAAGTTTTGCCATTTTTTAGGTGCAAATATCTCTACTGTGTAGTTTTTAATTTTTTTCTTTCTAATGTCATTTGAAAGAGCACCTTTTTTTTTTACTACAAAAGTCACCCTGCTGCATCTTGGACCCAGCCTTGCTTTGGTCAGAATTACAGTCCCAAAGACAAACATCATTTGCAAGTGTGAATGCACTATGTTAGAGAGAGCCATCTTTGGCACCCAACTGTAAAACATGCAAATGAACTAGAGATGTGAATTTTTACAATGCAGCTCAGTTTGCTGTGCTTACCACACTTTTAGCTTTTGACACATATTTGTTTAGACATATTTTTCATAAATTAGTCATCAGTCAGTGCAAAACTTTGTATGCTGATTAGTTACCTTGCATTGGTCAGTGATGGATGAGCCACTGCCAATTTAGCAAAATTGACAATCCCATTGCCTAGGGGCCACCTCAGACAGCCAGACAAGATACCAGTCACACATTGCCAAGCTTTTATTTAAGCTCAAAACAAGAAAAGGCAAGGCACTACATATGAGAATTGCTTAAACTGCAGAATTTAAAAAAGATAGTGATTTTTCCTGCCTTGTACATGCTTTTGAATGTCCTTTCAATGCGTGACAAAGTGGCTTGTAAATAAATGCATTGCCTTTCTGATGAAGTTGTTATGGATACATCAAGGGTAGCAATAGTGTGCTCTTCTGGAACCCAACAGGTATCTCTATGTGGCGGCCAGTAAAATGACCTGGCAGGATCTTGGGGGTGCAAAAAATTGACCAAGACATCACGTTCCTCAGTTGAGACTTTGCATATATGGCCAATGCACCAGAAATTATCATAGATAAAATTAAATACTGACCAGGTTGGAAGCTGGATATTTGAAGGCCATGAAAATATTCACATTCATGTCCTAGAACACTTGCAATGAATGAGGTAATGTCATTCGAAATTTTGCTAATGCAAATTTTAGTTGCATCAATGGGCTTGAATTGATGATTTTCCCTTGTGCCATCAACTGTATGACCTTTGCCAAACTGCTCATCCTGAATAAGTCTGATTATTTCAATGTCCTCCTTTGGCACAAAGAAAACTTTGATACCAGGAATACAAAGAGCACAATGGTGTCACAGGCCAGGGCATGTTTCTAAAATCTCTGCCACAACACACTACTAACATGACATTCCTTGTGGAGGTGATAGTTTTGCATGCAGCACAATAAAATGTCCATTTTGAGGGGTCATTTATAATAGTATGTCGAATCAAGATGTGTCAAACTGCAAGCATGGTAAGCATGACAAGTTTTGCGGCACTAGAATTTCACATCTCTAGCTCATTTGCATATTACACAGCAGGGCGCCAAAGATGCCTCTTTTTAACATAGCACACCCACGCATGCAAATGATGCATATCATTGGGGCCATATTTCTGACCAAAGCAAGATCAGGTCCAAAATGAAACAGGTTGACTTTTGTAGAAAAAAAAAAAAGCTCAAAAAACTACACAGAGATATTTGCACCTTAAAATTGACAAAAATCTGCATAAAAAGTGACATCTTGATTTATGCAATTATATCTTTGCTTCCAGTTGCCTGTAAAGCCTCTTGGTGCAGATCTTATACGTATATGCCATGGGCCATGACTACTGGTCCAGTCAGGACCTGGATCAAAGTATAGGTCAGGAGCTATGAGAAGTTAAAGTAGGCCTTATATTTCTTTTGTATCATTTTTCACATTCTTTGCTGGCCCATAAAAAGGGAGGCAAGCTCACGTTATGTTCCGAACTTTGCACTAGGACTTACCACCAGGGGTTGCACCAATCCACAAACTTCCAGGCCCCTGAGAGGTATTGTCAGGCTGCAGCACCTGGACAAAATGGCCATTTTAGGTTGCACAGGGCATGGTACTCAGAGGTGACCTCCAAATCAACTGCATCTAGCTCTCCAAGAAAATGAGATCCAGGTGAAAAATTTTGTACAGTTTTGTTTGAGATCCTAGAGAACATCTGTGCAAAATTGTATTCATTTAGGAGAAGGTTGAGCGTGGACCCCTGGTCCACTTATTATGGAATGACCTCTTTGTTTTATAAAATGTTATTTCAACTGTCCTCATAAAGACATCAACCACAACCTCTCCCATGCAGTTTTGCTCTCTATTACAACTAAACCTTTCTAATACACACCCACCTCCATTCTTCCCCATAAACACACAGCCTCCTATTTTATACACACACACTCCCAAACACACAGCCTTAGATACAGGTGATTCGCTATCCCTTTCATGAAAACCTTCCCAGCCTTTCATCTGTGTCTCCCTTCTGCCATTTGTCTGTCAATATGCCTGTGATGCCCTTGGAGCAGTCTAAGACAGGAGAAGGTCAGAGAACAGATCAGGCTGGAGTCTGTTCTGCTTTTCAACAGTTTAATTACAAAAAGTTCAAAAGACAGAATCAAAATAGCTGCTTACCTCAGCAGACTGACAATGCAAGAACAGTTTTTCCAAAAGAGCACAGCACTCCATTACAGCTTCCTTCTTCTCTCTGGGGCTTATCTAACTCTCTCAGGGCCTCACCTTTGTATCCCTTACCTCAGGGAAACATCCCCACCCAAGGATCCCTTTCTTGTCTGTCTTAAGGTGGACCGGCCAGATAGCTGGAGCCGGTCCGTTAAGGCAGTCTGAGGCTCTCTGTCATATACTCTATCACAATGCCCTCCCCCTCCTGTATGCACTCCTATTTTGTGCTGCTGTCCTGTTTCTAGTCCTCTCCCTCCTGTTTTCCTCTCCTCTCCAGTGCCTTCCTCTTTCTATATCTCTTTTCCTCCTGTGCCCCATCTCCTTTGTGCCTCTTCTGTTTCTTCCTTCCCTTCCCCTTCTGTCTCCCTCCTTGCTCATGCTACCTTGTGTCTCTCCCCTTCCCAGCCCCGCTGCCAGCAGTCTCTTCCCCACACTTTTCACAGCCTCTCTCTCTCTGTCTCTTTACACTCTGCAAAGCCTCTGTCTCTATTCACTACCCCCACACTTTCACTCTGACTCTCCACATTCTGCCCAGCCCCTTCACCCTCAAACCCAAAGGCTTTCTCTCTCCCCTTCCCCACTCCTCCACCCACACTTTGCCCAGCCTCTCTCTCTCACCCTTCCCACACTATGCTGAAACTTTCACACCGTCTCTCCACAGTCTGCCTAGCCTCTTTTAGTCTTTCCTTCTTTCAACAGTTTCTCGAACTTCCCTGCCTCTCCCCCCCACCATGCTGTTTCTTATCTTGCTCTAGCCTCCTCCTTCAAACTCCCATGGCTGACAGGTGGAGCTTCATGATTAAATAGAAGAAAGCACTCACTTGTTAGAGCAAGGTAGTGCCCCTTTTATGGTGGGTTTCCCGTGCAGCCCTGTGCTGGTAGAGGCTTGTGGCAGCCTGATTTATTTATTTATTTCTCTAAGTCCCCAGGCAAGGGTAAGAGGAGAGCAGATATAAGAGAATCCGCTTGCCACCTCCGAGGGACAGACAAGCAGTGAGAACACTTCCGATGGGCGCCCCCTGCAGTTGGGGGAAGAGTGGTGCTACAGACAGCTGTTCCATGCAGGCAGGGGACGACAAGAGACAGAGAAAGAGAGTGACTCAAGGCAGCTAGCAGGGCATCTGGGGTTGCCACTCCTTTATGTCCCTCAGAACTTCTTGCAACTTTGAACGTACTTTTCTATGGCTGCGATCCGAGTGCAATGCTCTGTAGGTTCATAGGGGAGCTACAGTTCTGGACCCAGCAGCAGTCCCTCCCGAGTCCCAGCAGTGGTCCAGTTGACAGGGTGCACACCGGAAGCAAAAAGGCCCTTTTTCAAACTTGCTCACAGTGGATGTTAACGTCTTTAAGAGCAAGCTGTAACTCATGTGGGAAGGAGGAGGAGGAGGAGTGCTGCTGCTGCTGCTGCTTCTTCTGAGGAGGAGGAGGTGGAGAGGGAGGGGTCAGAGGCAGAGTCATTGTCAGGGTGGCTCCTGCAGTCCTCCCTGTTTCCAACACCTATGGCCACACTGATGCCCGCCCTACAGAGACGCACAGTACAAGGTGAAAAAGATGCCACCGACACGCCCTGTGGTGTTGTACCCGGGGCAGCTGCCTCATTCCCCCCCCCCCCCCCCCCCCCAGGCCCAACACTGCTGACACCAACAAGAACTTGATGAGCACAAGCACCGACACGATTACTGGACAAGAAACCTTTTGGTAAATATGCCATAGAAACTGCAAAAAGAGTTAAATAAAGTCTTTACTTTTGTATGGCTTCAATAAAACAATGCATACTAGGGCAGCAAAAGGGGGTCCTTTAATATGCTGCACTAATGTGTTAACAAAGAATGAACAAATACCTGGGGGCTCAGTGAGATGATCCCCATTCCCAACCCTTAAGCAGCAAAAGTAAAAAAAAATATTAGAGTGCGTGGCCCTGCACTCAGTACGCAAATACCACCACCATGCTCCCCAAACACCAGTGCTACTTAATAAAGGCTGGCTGGGTAGAAAAAAAAAAGGTATCAGGCTCCTCATAATATAGGAAGGCTGAGAAGACAGTAACAAGGAGAAACTCCCATCATTAGGGTTGTGCTGTCACGCTGGTCGATGTCTCCTGTGAAAGTCATTTGAAACTGTCTTCCATCATCTGCCAATGCGGCAACTTTAAAGCCTTGCATTTTTGACTACGTCTGTGAAGATTTCCTTGTTAATCATAGCGTTGAAGATCGTTCTTGATCTCCTGCTCTGTCCCTCCCCATGCAGCCAAAGCGAAACACGGCCGTGTCGGGGGACCAATAGCACTACTATAATTGTTTCTGTATTGGTTGCATAAGCAAGATATGTCTGCCTGACAACTACAACATTGAGTGAATAAAGACTGTTTCTAGTTTATCATGGTCTCTTGTGCCTGTTGATGATCTTCTTGTTCTGACACACTTCTATATTTTTGGCTGTCATTTTAAATGACATAGGCAATGAAATGATATTAAAATCCACAAAATAGTTTTTGGCTTTTTTTTTTTTTTTGCTTTAGTAAACACTATTGATTCTAGTGCATACTATTTGCAATAATGTGCATGACTGTTTTTAATGTGCACTATTGCAATTTGTGTGCACTAAAATCAATAGTATGCACCAAAATGTTACAATTAACCAAAAACCAAATCAATGGGGCGTGCCCCTCAGTCTGTTAGCTTCTCCATCCCCAATGTCTCTCTCTCTCTACTGTAACATTTTGTGTTGCCAAGGTTTCAAAGTGGATTGTGTGTGAAGATGCCACCTTCCTGATAAGAAGCTACAGGAGGTCATTTGCTAAACTGCAATATTTTACTGTGGGAAGTGAGAGTTATCACAGAGGGATATTCCCATGATATTTGTCCTCTCCCTCTTAAAATATTGCAGCAATTTCCCTGCAATAGTTTTTTCTCACAGAAAAAGTCCACAAGAAAGAATATTGTGGGGAAAGGTAAAAAAAACATGCAATGGTGGGCCTCTTTGCTTGGGGCCACCACCACCTAAAAGGGCAGGTCGCCCAAAATTTAGCCTCTCAAAGAGAAAAATTCTACCCTGGGGGTCTGGTTAGACCCTCCCCCCCCCCTGCCTCTAGAGGTGGTCCAATAGTGAAAAAAGTAAAAAAAATAGAAATAAGATTTTCTGGTACATCTGGTTCTTTACTAAGCTCTCTTGCATTACCTCTGTCCTTCCAGGAGGGTTTGAATCCAGACTTCAATTTTCAGCTCAGTCATACTCTAGCATAAACAAGGCCGGCTTCCTTCTACTAGAGGCCCTGCCCCGTTCAATGTTTCATTTCTTATGCAATCAAAAAGAAAACAAAAGGAAAAAAGTGTTGCTTGCTCGCCTCTTTCTAACTTTAAATCCCTCTCTACGCAGGCAGAGCTAGCCTCCTTAGCCTGTTGTAATTTAATTTTAGACTGCCCTTAAGCCAGGCCCTGGAAACTTTCTTTTTCTGGCTTTTTCTTCAGTGTGCGTCCCTTGCACAAGTTATGCTCTGTGCCCTGCTTGGATTCAGATTATCTCAGCTCAGAAAAAAACATTCTCTTTCTTTTCTTCAGTTTTTGTTTTTTGTTTTTTGGCTTAAGCGCTGCTCTATGCTGCTATATAGCTCAGGAGATTTTTGCAACACCAGTCTCTGTACAACTCTTCTAGAGCAAACAGGTTTCCGAACAGTGAAAAAAAAATTCTCTCTCTCTTCCTCTTTGAAGGCTTGGGTTTCTTCCCGTGCAGTAACTTAATGCATAAATCCCCGAACTGCTACAATCCCCATATGTGACACAGTGCTAGCAACTTTATTCACAGCAAAATAACATAACATAATCTGCTTACCTTGTAATACTTCAAGCAAACAACAGCAGTTCTATTTTTAGAAACTACTTTTTCCTCTTTCCCATGACCTCATGTTCCCTTCTGGGCCTGGTGCTTATTCCCTTAGAACTACCTGTTTGTCTATACTTTTTAAGGTGGACCAGGCTAGATACCTGGTCCAGCACTGATTAAGGAGGGTTTCCAGGGACACTCCTTTATACACACTTAGCTAGCTAAGGAGTCAGTATGTGTAGGTTGGTGCTCTATTGTGTGGCCTCTGGCCAGTGGCCCACTGACCTAGTGTAAGCTCCAATTATATTATCTTAGTGGCAGTACCAGTGTGGGAGTCATCATTATTTCAAAAAAGATTTGAAAACCTGGCTTTTCACCAGACCCTACTCAAACTCACTCAATCTACCACACGACCAAACACCTACACAACCCAACACCATGAAGATTTCTCCATCTCTCGATCAACAAAAATGCACCATGAAGAATTCTCCATCTCTCAATGAACAAAAACAAAGTCCACCTTTTGAATCTCTAAGACACTGTGAAACTAACCTCATATCATAAATCTAGCAACCTATTATGTATTTCCTGGACCCCTGAAACCCTGCTGTTACAGACCTAACTGTATCACCCACCCAAGTGATATACCCACCCTTCCACCTTAATTATCAACCCCATCCTATGCCTTTATTAGAACATACTGTATGTGATAATTTCCCTACAAATCCCAAGACAATAAGCTATGATGATGTTTATATAACCTTTGTTTTTTCACAAAACCGTTTTTTCACAAAACCGTTCTGATGGCGAAACCGAATGATGGTATACAAAACACCTTACAAAAATAAATAAATAAATTTCAATCACAGTCAGTCATATTGGCTCTGCAGACTAAGTTTTTTCATACTGTTATAGTGAAAGATTGTGGTGTCTCTTTAAGGATTTTTTGAACATTGTCACTAACTTATTCTGGCCATTTGCTGAAGCACCACAGTTGCTATACAGTGCTATTGTGTGTGGAGGAGATGGGGTGGGGAGAATGCTCTGTTCTGTGACCAGTCCACTGATCTCTGTGTCTATCCTAGTATCAGTGCTTGATATTCATAATATATTCATCATCATTTCTCAGATAGAAAGAGCAGCACTTCTATCTACACAATGGCTCTGCAGACTAAGTTTCTTCATATTGTCACTGTTACTGTGATTCTACACTGCCAATCCTTTAATGTGACAGTCTGTGGTTTCTCTTTTTGGCTTTTTTGAGAACAAGTTATTCACTTATTCTGTTTTTGGCTATTTGCTGAAGCACTGCACTCATGTACACATAGCTAAAGTGCTACAGTGTGTATGTGTGTGTGTGTGTGTGTTGGGGGGTGGGGGGAGGAGATTCTGCCCTGTGGCCAGTCCACTGCTATCAGTGCCTTCCCTAGTATCAGTGATAGTCTGTGGTGTCTCTTTTTGGCTTTTTTGAGAAATTAATCACTCCCTGTTTGGCCTTTTGCTGAAGCACTATACGCGCTGCACAGATACAGGTGAATTTTCAAGGGAGTTATGCATGTAAATGTAACATACTATCAAAGCAATTTCAAAAGTCATTTACGCACGTAAAGTGCACTTACATGGGTAAATACTACGGTCAATTGAATGGCCATATATTGTAGCAATTTTCAAAAGCCCATTTATATGGGTAAAGTGCATTTACCACTTTTAAGTGTTAGAATGCATGGACCCCATTGATAGTGTAACAGTCTTACCTCAATCTAGCGACTGAGCGAAGGCTGCCGAGAAACCCGGGTAAGAGTGATAACCGGGGTCCGAGTCCCGGCAGGGTTCAGGGCAGATAGCAGACAAGCAAAACCCAGTCCAGGCAGAGGTCAAGGCAGGCAGCAGGCAAAGGGCAGAGCCTAAGTCCAAACCAGGGGCAGAGGCAGGCAGCAGTCAAAGCAGAATCCAAGTCCAAACCAGGGACAGAGGCAGGCAGCAGACAAAGCAGAATCCAAGTCCAAACCAGGGACAGAAGCAGGCAGTAGACAAAGCAGAATCCAAGTCCAAACTAGAATCAGAGGCAAGCGGCAGGCAAAGCAGAATCCAAGTCCAAACCAGAATCAGAGGAAGGCAGCAGGCAAAGCAGAATCTAGTCCAAGCAGGGTTCGAGGCACACTGAGGCCTCACTAGCACGAGCAAGCCTGTAGCCAAGATAAGGCTTGTGCTGGATGGCTGGGTTTAAATACTTTCAATTTCCTGCGCTAGCATGGGGGGTTTCCGGGAGGAACGTCGATGTGCTGCAGGGGGAAGGGTAAGATGTTGTGTGTGCTGTGCCGCGCAGCACCGCGAAGATGCCGATGAAGAACGCCCTTGTCACATCGGGGAGCCTTCGGTGGAGGACAGGTAAGGCCCATATCATAACATTAAGTGTCAATATATTAAATGCCTCTATATCGCTCCATGGTGAGACCACATCTTGAATACTGTGTACAATTCTGGTCGCCGTATCTCAAAAAAGATATAGTTGCAATGGAGAAGGTACAGAGAAGGGCAACCAAAATGATAAAGGGGATGGAACAGCTCCCCTATGAGGAAAGGCTGAAGAGGTTAGGGCTTTTCAGCTTGGAGAAGAGACGGCTGAGGGTGGATATGATAGAGGTCTTTAAGATCATGAGAGGTCTTGAACGAGTAGATGTGACTTGGTTATTTACACATGTAGACATGTAAATGCAGTTTTCTCCTTGTTAGCCTTGCTCATGGGTATTTGGTAATACCCTCTGTGTAGGTCCAGGACAGAGAACCATTAACTCCCAATCAGAGAATCATGACCATCCTCAACTCATGGTATAGTGTACTGGTTGGGTGTGGTTCTGGAAATCAGGGTATGATAATCAACACTTAGCCATACAGTCCCATCCTTTTTCCTAAAAATTACAAAGAAGGAGGCATAAGGACTAAGGGAATCAGAAATTATCTCTGCCTTCATGAGCTCCTCCAGGTGCCTTCCCATTTAAATTATTTGAGGCAATCCTCCTTGTCCTTTCCTGGAATGGGGTGTCATTTGTAAGATGTATGTGGTGTTCTGCACCCTTTGCATACCCTACATTCCATTCAGACCGTGAGAACATACTAGCTCATTATGCAAATTTTTTCTGTTTTCTGGCCTTCTAAGACAGGGGAATCAGGGAGTCCCCATACTAAAAAATGTTGGGGGTCAGTAGTCTGGGCACACCCCCTTTTAAGTTCCACTCTCTACACAACTGCCACTATGATCAGTGTGGCCACTCTGGCCCCTGGGAGGTAACTGGACATGATGGTCAGACTTATTTTTCAGCCTAACAAATACTTTCTGTGTCCATTCCTCATCTGCACCAGTAGCCCTGCAGAGCTACTGCTGCAGAATGGTCATCAGCTGGGGTCTTGATAATCACTGTACTATATGCAAGAATGATACTGACTGTCAAGTGATCATTTAAGTCCTTGATATCTCCTGAGTTTATCTCAATAGGATTTTTGCTCCTCTACATATCTCCTCCATCAAATTCAGCACCTCATTTCTGCACTGCCCCCCTACAAAATATGCCTACAACAGCATTATACCTGGGGAGGTATGCCAGTCCTGTCTCTTCTATTACCTCTTGGCATGCCTGTGCCAATCAACCAAGCATGTGTAAATTGATGCAATAGCACTGGTATTTAGATTCCAAACTAGGAATCTGGATACACCAACATCAAAGCCTATAACCTCTGGGCTTTCCCTATAAGGTACTGGGGAAACTCTGCTATCACCATTATATATGGTTGCTTATGCCCCTCAGCTCCAGACCCTGCAGTGGTTGGAGTGGGATGTGTGATAGCCTAACATCATAGAATTTCCAGTAAACAAGAGAGACATGGGACCTTGGGGGAAAACTATAGGGAGTTAGTTAAAGTAGACCAGAAGAACTCTGTATGTGCAGTTGGTATAGTGGAACAAAGCAATCACCAATAAATAAATAAATGTAGATACATATATATTGCATAGCTTAGTATAGTCTCATTAGGCATGGTACTACTGCATGATGTCTCTTTCTTTTCCTTATTCTGCTTAGTAGTAAAAAACTGAGATAAGAACAAGAAACATCTGTTTTATTTGTCTGATAATGTCCAGTGCTTGAACTTGTCTGAATTTCTGCTGTAATAGGATACCTCCTACTTAGGGCATAAATCTTGCTGAAATTGTAAGTTCTAAGAACAACTGGCCTTGCAAAACCTAAACTAGAACCAGAAAGGAGAGTTTAAAGTTAATTGTAATTAACAGTATTCTTTAGATTGCCAGAGGTAGAGCGCCATTAGCCATCCCATGGTTTCTCTGGGCCTATATATCTCTCATTTTCCCAGATTCATTGACTCACAATAGGGAGACTGTGAGGGAAGTATCTTTGTATAAAATTTTATCCTCTTTTATTATTGTAATGCTGTTTGCTTTTACTGATATTCATTGTAATGCTATGCCTTTGCTGATGAATTTTTCCATATTTTACAGTATTTTTAAATTAAGTATTTGCTTTTATATATCTGTGTTGTGTGGTATATGACATAATATACTTTTACATCCTTTCACATAAGCTGTAATCAGTCAGTATGTTTTTTATGATCCAGTATACAAGGTAAAACCCATCATTCTCACAACCCACTAGAGACCTACTATCCAATAAGGCCTGGGTAGCCACACCTGCAATTTATATAGGGATAATAGTTTTGAGTCCCATTAATTTCTCTGGCATTGGGCTTCCTTCTCAATTGGATAGTTCAAAAGTGACTTAGAGCTATCAATATATAGGTCTCCTGGGTACTTTCCCTTCTTGGATCCTTCATAGCTTCTCTGCTTTGGGGGGCAGAGGGTCCATGTCCCTCCCCTGACGTTGAGCAGGACTTACATTCTCTTTTAGAGATCCCTGGCTTCCCACACATGTAACACACATCAGATTGCTTATTGTATCTTCTTGATGTGGGCACATTGTTTCTGGATTGTCTGGGAGGCACTCCCCCCCCCCCCCCCCACACACACACACTCCTTCTGTGGGGGAACAACTCTCATTGGGGTGTCAAAACTGGTTTGCAAGACCAGTAGTCTTGACTGTAACTCATGATCATAACCTGGTATTCCTTTTCTAGGGTCGAGGTGGGTCCATGGTACCCTCTCAAATCCCTTTGTTCCTGGGAAGCCTGAACCATAGCAGGAGGTTGTGGATGATCCTGGAGGGTCTTAAACTCTGGTACTACTTTTCCTTCTAACTTGATGTGGGGTCCCTGTCTGCTGGGGTGGCCTTTCAGTCTTCGTCTTCTATGATCCCCTTCATCACAATAGTAAAAGGAAGGGGGTACCTTTTCCTTTCTGTTAATCCAATTTTGATCATGGTTATATTTGAGTAAAAAGTCCCCCTTACTATCTGTTCAGTTTGAGACCTGTCCATATTCTGAGGTATGATTGCCCCTTTCCTCACAGATTTTAATAGGACACACTTTAGGCAGACTGCATATTGCAAGAACTTCTCCCCAGGCATCTAAATGGTAGTTTTCAAATAGTTAAAGCAATCCTCTTTATCTTCTGTACTACTATACATGCATTCTAAAATATCTGAACAATACTGGGCAAAAGCCTCAGACTTGAAAAGGTCAAAGACATTACTGCATCAAGTGCAGGAATTTGCAAACAATCCACCACCCTCTTCTTTTCTCCTACTCAGTACATTAGCATTTATGTATCATCTGAAGGTCCAGAGGCATCCGGTGGTCAAATTCTTCTCCCGGTAGGGTGAGTTCAACTTCTGAGAATACCCTCAACCTCTTGTATGGGCTGATATCATAGTTGGGCAGTAGGCACTTCTCTAGGCACTTATCCATACCAATCAGTGTGTCAAGGGAGTAGGCTGGCTGTCCTGAAGAGTTTTTTCTTCATTTCTTAGCAGAGCCTGTAGTTTGTCCTGCCAACTACCAGAAGGCTGGAATAGAATATCCACTCTCCCACTGGTGATAAGAGAGATATATACCTCACTCCCATAGTAACTAAAGGAACAGACACCTCTTCTCCCAGTAGCACTGTAAGGGATAATTTGGTAGGATCTAAATCTACAGAGCAAATGCAGAAAATTTTCACATTCTCCGGTGCATCAACATAAAATCTTCCCCTCACCTTTACCTGTCCCTATACCTGGAATTCATCTAGTCTGCTCAATAGCAGTTGGCTTCACATCCTCAGGGATGCCATTCACTAATGTAGCCTGAGCCAAGTTAACCCCTTCATCTCTATGCCAATTTTGACTGTTAACAGGGCTGGCAATTTTTAAAATATGCACCAGTTTTATTAGACTATATGATTATATCTATTTCTTTTCTTATTCAGATTATCAAACAGTTCATTTATCTACTGGTAAGTATTAGTCTGAGATTATACAATTAGATACATTTTTACAAGATTACATTTAGCCATTTGGGTGTGTTAAGACCCCATAGAATACCACTATATGGAATAGGAGCGACCTCTTGCATTCCCATTTGACCCAAGTACCATTTTCCTCCCCTTTTTATTCCAAACCTCACCCAAGTGAATAAATGCAACTGGGCCAGTGGTACTGCTGGTCATGGGGGAGGGGGGATACAATTGTGCAAACCGCTGCTGCTGTCTCCTCCGCTCCACTTCTACTCCACTCTACTGTCAGGTCTACCCCCTCCTGGGAGACACAGTTTCATCCAGTCCCTCAGCTTCATCATCATGCCTTAGCCTCTCTAGGTATTATACCTCCTCTCTGGAGAGATTCCTGATACTAGATCCAAATTATAAAGGACTATCCCTCACGCCTCTAACCTCTACAGCAGGGGTGGGCAATTCTGGTCCTCGAGGGCTGCAAACTAGTCGGGTTTTCAGGATATCCTTAATGAATATGCATGAGAGAGACCTGCATACACACTGCCTCAGTTGTATGCAAATCTATTTCATGCATATTCATTAGGGGTATCCTGAAAACCCGACTGGTTTGCAGCCCTCGATGACCGGACTTGCCCACCCCTGCTCTACAGCATTAGATAGGTATAAGTCCACCTGGTGCCTACATCCTGAATGAGCTGTGCAGAGGCAGAGGCACCCCCCGCTCTTTCCAGTTTCTCAAAGAGCTGCTGCCCATTCTTTATGCAATGGTGAAAACGACCCACTATTTTCCTGTGCCTCTCGATCTTTTCTTTCAGGACTAAGCTGCCATGTTACTCCTTAGCCCTCAGGATGTTCTTTACTGGCAGGTGCATCAAGTGTTCAAAGCAATAGATCCCTTACCAGTCCCTATCTACCACTGCCTTTTTTTATATATTTTTACCAGCACGGAAACCACAGTCCTGTCTCTCTGGGCTCGCTGCCATCCCTTCATTATCTTCCCATAGGCTTTAATGGATCCTAAAAAAGAATGCAAATGAAATTTTGATTTTATTTTATTGTAGCACTGACCATTGGTTTCTCTTTTTCATAAACCAAAACAAATATGCTTTATTTGGTTCAGATTTTTTGTTTGCTTTACTCTCCTGACCTAAACACACCTATAGGAATGCCTCTTTTTAAACCGTTAAAAGCTGCAACCTGCAGAAACCAAACATATTTTTAGCTGGACAAGGAGAACAATTTTTCAGACAACCTAATTTACCCAGGTAAAGTAATATTCACCTGGATAAATGACTTTGAAACAACAATAGATTATCTTGTCCAGAATCAAAAGCAGCCAACAATCTAATTTTTTTTGCTGTAGAAAAAAGCAGCAGATCATACTTTTCTAATCATTGTATTATATATATAAGTATACCATACCATGCTACAAAACTGAGACCACTAGGGGATGTCTGCCTAAGAGATTATATTAAATGCAATACCAGATTCGCGGTGCTATACGTCTAATCTTTTGTGAATGCGAAAAAGACATGCAAGAACAGTGAGAAAGTTAAAAATCAGAATGCAGGCACATCTAGCATAAGGAAGAAAGACTAAATATCCAGTGGCCCCCTGTTTCACTGATATCCGTGATGGAGGTGGAGTTGGGGGGCAGGAAGGCAGGCAAATCCCTTCCACTGAGAAAGTTGATAATTTACCTGGGGTAGGACATAAGATCAATGAAATACTGAAAAGGAGATGTTTTGCATTCTGGAGAAGTCTCACTTCTATTGGATTGAATCAAGAGATTAATTATGCTCTATATATAGTGTCTGTTATTGATTTTTTTTATCATAATATATATTATACATAAATAATTAAAACATCTGTGGTTCATGTGAGTGTATTTTATTCACACAAATGATTAATGGGTAGAACTCTCTCTCTTTTTTTTTCTCTTTCTAATCTATATACAGTAGATCACCTTATATGCAAAAACTCTCATTATCAGAAAAAATATCCTGGGCTTTGGTCTATGTTTTGCTATATGGAAGAACTTCTTTTATCTGAAAATAAGTTGGCTCTATGTGTTCTGTTATTCAGAAAAAAATTCTATTCAGAAAAATACATTATCCAGAACAACAATATATATATATTTCTTACAAACATTGTTTTTGTTCTGGACACATTGGGATTCAATGTGCTCTTTATCTTTGTGCTTTTGCCACCCAGGCTTCCATTGGTTTTTTGAAAGTGACTAAAGGTAAATCTTTTCATTAAAATCTTTTGATAGCTTCTGTGACATATTTACTAATAGAAAAATGCAGGAACCCTTTTCTGCAAATGAAACAATATTAGTGTGCAACGTTTTTAGAAAGTTCACCTATTTAATTTCTCCTATCATAATTAATCTCTGAGCGGTGAATTTTTCAAAGGCTTACTAGGGGTCTGTGCATGTAAAATCAGCATATATGTATGTGCTTAAGAAGCCTCTGTATCTGGTAAGTGAATTTTCAGAAGTACAGGAGTACACACGTACGTTTGCTGCTGCGAGCATACAAAGAGGGTGTTTTGAGGGCATTCCTGGGTGGGGTTTGTAAATACCCACGCATTTATGTATTTCATAAATGGAGTATGCGCATATATCATCAGGCATGTGCACATGCTTTTACACCTGCTAATCAAGTTGAAAAAAACTAAATCTGGCTTTTTTGGGAGATGGGGGTCTGGCACAAGTGATGGAGGAAATGGGTGAAATAGTGGAGGATGTGGGTGAGCTATTGAAAGTCTGGGATAACTGGTGTAAGTCTTAGCAAACTGGCACTTGGAAGTACGTACACAAGTATTTTCCCAAGACGCCATTCATAAACATCAGTCAGCTTTAGAAAATACCCACTTCTGTGCATAAATTGAGGGCTATTACACGCACACTTCTTACAATTAATGCATGAATATATGCGTGTACTTTTATAAAATATGTTGTATAAGCATTGAGGCCTTTATTCTAAAGCTATTTAAAAGGATAATTTAAAAGTAATCCATCTAAATGGCAAAACCGGCACTTTCAGCCACATCCATCTAAATTCTAGCTGGATAATTAGTTTTCCAGCTAGAATTTAGCTAGATAAATTGGGGGAATTCTGGGAGCAGGCAGGAAGCATTCCGGGGAGGAGCGAAGTTAGCAAGAGAAGTTATCCAGCTAACTCCAGTATCAGAGTTAGTCGGATAAACTTATCCGGCTAACTTTAAGATGGCTGGGTATATTTAACTGCACTGAATATCTCAGCTAAGTTAGCTAGATAAGTGTATCCGGCTAATTTGCTGAGCCACAGAGTGGCTGGATATGGACCTCCTCTTTGATCCTTGCATTAAAAAGTTACTGAAACACACCTGCACATTTTTGGGGCTGTGATACATGGTATTTTATAAAATGCTCACCTTCCACTGCACAGTTTCTAGAGTACAGGCATGCCTAATTATGCATTTACAGTATGTGCTGAGTTGTGCACACTATTAAATATTATCCTCAATAAGTCCGGGGGGGACTGCTGGGCTTAACCTCTTTAGGATCCCATGCAAGCATCGCATGTAAAATCTCAATATAGGGGGAACAAGTCAACTCATATAGGGCATGACTAGAAGAAAAGGTGCATCACTTGTAATCTAAAATGAATAAGAAATAAAATATATTGAAGCTATAAAAAAAGGAGACCTAGGCATAAAATCAAAAGATACCACAATGGCACTGAGGAGCAGGCACGATGCTTGTTGCCAGCTCAATATTTTCCACTATAAAAAGATGGAATGTGAAGGCACAAAGCACTCCAGTTGAGCCCCAAGGAAAATCAATCCCAATAAAATTGCAAGAAGAAAGAAAAGAAAAAAAAAAAAACACAGGACAGCAAAGACTCCCTGGGGTGTAAACACTGTACATATTGTTACCTGATGGGGTGGGATTTAGGATGGGTGCAAGGCCTATATATAACTATATTGAGGGGGGGGGGGGGGAGATCTTGGCATATTTATTTATTTATTATGTATTGATAGATATTAGATATTCCATCATTCTGCATGAGTGGCCTTACAGCAGATTACAAGTTTTAACTAACAGTTACAGTACATTGGTCGAAATTAATTTACAATCATAGTTGAGTCCAATTTACAATGGGTAGCATTTGGAAGCTAGAGGGACTAATTTGTAACCCTTACTTGACAGTTCAGGTAGATAAGGCTGGAAAGACGGAATGCTTTGCTGAGAGGACTCTAAGGGGGAGATGTGACAGAAGAGCCATGCCTTAGTTTTTTTTCGTGAAAGTGAGGTAGGATGTCTAGAGGCGCAAGGGTAGCGGTTCCTTATTCCAAATTTTTGGAGCAGAACAACCGAAAGGCACGAAGTCTCGTACGGGATAATCTAGCTGAAGCTTGAAGAGGGGGAGGAGAGAAGAGTCATTTATGAGGATCGGGGTTCTCTAATGGGATTGCAGGGGGAGAGAAGTTGAGAGAGATATTCAGGGGCTTATTTATTCACACACTTGAAGATGACGCAGAGGGTTTTGAACTGTAACCTGCTTCTGACTGGGAGCCAATGCAGCTGGGGTAGCATTTGTGTTATGCTCAGGGAAGGGCAACATTTTATGGTCAATGGAAAATTTGGTACTGGGAGGGCTGCCCCTTTTGAAATCTTTGGGAGTGGGAGTTGCCTGAGAGCTACTCTGGGCAGAAAGGTAACTACACCTTTTCAAGTGCTGTTAACGTTCCAAGGCTTATCGCAGCTTCTAAAGTTTCTCAAGAGTTGCAACCAGATTGATATTAGTGAGCTTTTCTTCATGAATTTGCATATGTTGCACTATTTATTTTGCAATATTGGCCATGCTTAATAAATACGCTCTGTGTTATTTATTTATTTATTTATTTATTTATTTTTGCAATCTATTTTCATTTACTCTTAGCTCCTATTCACACATCTATAGTTCTGTCAACTCTGATAGGATATCAGCCTGGAACTCCAGGCTTTGATACTTTGAACTGTGGCTTTTCTATTGTATTGTCAGCCCTAATTTCAATATGAAACCTTGCAGACTAAGAATTCGAACATAGGGCCAGAAATGTAATAAATTAGCAAGAGCAGGCCAATTGCAATCATAATACTAACTCAAAACTATGGCACATGTAACAAGTAGTATACAGGGATAAGATATCCTGATGATTAAGGATTCTGTAACAAGTGGTCGATCAGGTGGACTGCGGGTGAAAGTACTGTAGCACTCCCTAGATACAATTTGGTGGACATGATGACTCTCTCCCACTATGGTGGCTCAAGGTTCCAAGTGGAACTTGGGTAGGTAGATGGCACTGGAATCGCGTTGCAACTACAGCAGGTCCACATGTTGCCCTCTTCCCGACTGGGTAATTTAAAATGAATGGGAAATCCCACCCAGCCAATAGTGCGCCTGGAGGGTGAGAGGGGGATGCAGGGAGTAAGAAAAGATTGTCTGTAGAAAAGAATCGGTTCAAAATAAAATCTTTATTGTTATAACAATTATTAAATAAAAATTTAACCAGCTGGCAATGATGTTAAAAAAAACCATGTTCATCAGTTATTAGTTTACCAAAAGTAAGCGCATTGCACTTTGATGGTAACTTTTGAACAAGCTTGCGGGCGCACATGTGCGCACATTCATCAGCCCGAGCCTAGGGAGGTGGCCAATTGATAACATAAGAGCGTACGTACACGCATATTATAAAACAACCTGACTGCACACACATGTGCATGCAGTTTTTAAGTGGACGCCCGCCTTTGCATGCAAATACCGCTTCTACCGTGTAAGTGGGGGGATTTTAAAAGACAGACATGCCGACACCATTACCAGTTTTGACAGTTCATTCCCAGTTCACGCAGGTAAGGAATAGGATTTCCAACCCCCCCACTCCCCAGTTTAATTGCCCCCCTTTTCCCCTGTTAGCCCCGACCCTTAAAACCCCACAGATCTGTCAGTTTCCCTTTATTGTTTACACGTCGACCATAGCAGAAGCAAAGTTACCTGGCAGGGGACCCTGGTGCATGCCTGTGCAAGTAACTATGTGCTAATTTGAAGATAAAATCCAAGAATGTCCGTGCCTTGCTCCTTTTTTTGGAACTTTTAATTTGTGGACGTAGCGGCATGTATGCAAGTACAAAGGTGGCTTTTAAAATCTGCTCAGCACCCGTCACCCCGACTTGTGCGCGTTTCTACTGGTTTTTTGCACGCGCTGGTCTTTTTAAAATTCACCTTTTTAAGTCCTAGGCAATTAAGACATTAGAACCACTTTTCAACTCAGTTACTACCGAATTAGCATTTTCTTCTAGGTCTCTCTTATAAAGAAACAAGATATATTAAAGACAGTTATTCAGTTAACAGTATTTTCCCAAACTTATTCTTTATCCTGTAATTTACTTAACACCAATGTTTTCTCTGAAATTAATGCTTTGCGATGGTCTCTATCTTTCAATGACTTTGAACGTTTTCACTTAGGTAAGTATAATTTCCTTTCTTTATCTCTGTTTCTGTATTTCTTGTATACCTTTGATTAATTCTTTTGTATTGTTTTCATACCTTTATAGTAATTGTCACTAGTGTCTAGCCTAGATCTGTGTGAGTGCAGATTTAGCTGTATGATGATGAGATGCGTTGTCCCTGATGCTCAAATGGGTTGCTGGTGGCAATCTTCAGAAGTGCTGCTTCAGAGTGACGCACTCCTGGCTTTGGTCCTCTGATCCCCGTTTCCTTGGTTGTTTACAGGAACTGCAGGAACAACTTATTGACCTGACTTAAAAAAAAAATCAAAAAGAGAAACTACCTCCTTCTCACCGTATATCTTCATTGTGACCCTAGCAGTTGTGCGGCAGAAACCTATCATGTACTGAGATTCTATCTAATGAAATAAAAGAATAAGCAATTGTCCTTAACTACTGCTGTCTTTTTTCTTCTTGTGGGAACAGAACATGTTTCATTTTGGGTTTTTCCAGTCTCTCCTTTAGAATGCTGTCTCTCTACGAGTCTTGGTCAAAATTTCAATTTAATTGTCTCCCTTAATATCTTTCAGGGAGATTCAAAAAAACCCATGGGAGAGCCAGCACTCCATGTTGAGTGCCCGCTTTCCCGACGCACGTCCAGGCACCTCTCCTGGGCACGCGATTCTCTATTTAAATTAGGGCCCACGCTAATAAGGAGGCACTAGGAACACTAGTGCGTCCCTAGTGCCTCCTTATTAGCTGAATCGGCGGCTGTCAGCGGGTCCGACAACTTAATTTTACCGGTGTCGGTTCTCGAACCCGCTGACAGCCTCAAGTTCAGAAAACGGACGCTGGCAATATTGAGCATCCATTTTCCAACCCGCTGGCCGGCGGACAGCTTTTTTTTTTAAATTTTTGAGACCTCTGACTTAATATCGCTATGATATTAAGTCGGAGGGTGTACAGAAAAGCAGTTTTTTCTGCTTTTCTGTACACTTTCCTGGTGTTGTCCATGATTAATACCTGCCTTTGGGCAGGCGTTAATTTCTGAGAGTAAAATGTGCGACTTGGGGATAACTGATAGGCTTATCAACATGCATTTGCATGTGATGAGCGCTATTATTTTCGGGGGGGTTGGCCGCTCATTTTCCACTCACTATTACCCCTTACAGTATAATGATAGCACGTGTAAAACGCGCGGTCAAATGGGGGTAAACATTGTGGGTGACCGATTGCACCATTCTGTATCGGCCTGTTTGACTGTTCACTGGCTAAAAACAATGTCCCTCTAATTTTTTTCAATGGATTTGCATCACAGTTCATAGAAGGAAAACTTGGATTCAGTCTCTTCTCCACTGATTCAGTTCAGCTTTCCCTCTTTTGTCCCTTCTGGCAAGAAGTTTCACCAGGCAGTGGTGCGGAGGGGCAGCCCACCAGTACCGGGCACCTTTAGGGGCAATCGCTGAGATAAAGAGACCAAAAAGACCAAAAAAATTGAAAAAACACTTTGTGCTGAGACTGAGAATGCTGTGAACTCAGGGATGAAGAGACCCACCCCCCTGACATCATCACACTCAGCGGCGAGCCGGTAAACGGCCACATTCCACCAGGCAGTGGTGCGGAGGGGCAGACCACCAGTACCGGGCACCTTTAGGGGCAATCGCTGAGATAAAGAGACCAAAAAGACCAAAAAAATTGAAAAAACACTTTGTGATGAAACTGAGAATGCTGTGAACTCAGGGATGAAGAGACCCGCCCCCCCTGATGTCATCACGCTCAGCGGCACACTTTGTTTATAAAATATGTTCAATGTATTTGATAGAGATGTGAATCGTGTGATCGATTGTCTTAACGATCGATTTCGGCTGGGAGGGGGAGGGAATCAGATCGTCGCAGTTTGGGTTTTTTAAATATCGTGTAAATCGAAAACCGGCACACTAAAACATCCCTAAAACCCACCCCGACCCTTTAAAATAAATCCCCCACCCTCCCGAACCCCTCCCAAAATGCCTTAAATTACCTGGGGTCCAGTGGGGGGGGAGGGGAAGGGGGAGGGCGGGAAAACCGGCACACTAAAACAACCCTAAAACCCACCCCGACCCTTTAAAATAAAACCCCCACCCTCCCGAACCCCCCCAAAATGCCTTAAATTACCTGGGGTCCAGAGGAAGGGTCCCGGTGTGATCTTTTACTCTCAGACCTCCGTGCGTTGTAGAAATGGCGCCGGCGCTACGTTTGACCTGTCATATGACAGGTCAAACGTAGCGCCGGCACCATTTTGTTTTTTTGTCCCCCGACGTCAGGAGCGTAGGAGATCGCTCCCGGACCCCCGCTGGACCCCCAGAGACTTTTGGCCAGCTTGGGGGGGCCTCCTGACCCCCACAAGACCTGCAAAAAGTCCAGCGGGGGTCCAGAACGATCTCCTACCGCGAATCGTTTTTCCGTACAGAAAAACGATTCGACTGCAGGAGGTCGTTCCGGACCCCCGCTGGACCCCCAGGGACTTTTGGCCAGCTTGGGGGGGCCTCCTGACCCCCACAAGACTTGCCAAAAGTCCAGCGGGGGTCCGGAACGACCTCCTGCAGTCAAATCGTGTTGCCGTACGGCCAGCGCCATTTTGCGCAAAATGGCGCCCTCCCCCTTCCCCCCATTTTTTGACGATAAATCAGGGGAATTGTTATTGTATCGCGGCTCTAATGATTTTTGACGATTTAAAATATATCGGACGATATTTTAAATCGTCAAAAAACGATTCACATCCCTAGTATTTGACATAGGAAACCTATTTTCCTGCATACTCTGTTTTTAATGTAAACCGGTATGATTTGTATCTGATACAAGAATGTCGGTATATAAAAATGCAAAATAAATAAATAAAATATAATTCTCCACTTCTTTTTGAAATCTTTGACATTAATATTTTCCAATCATGGTTTAACTTGTAAATCACTCTTGTCGAGAATAGATAAATTCCATGTCCAATTACGGGCGGATTTTAAAAGTCCTGCTCGCGTAAATCTGCCCGGATTTACGCGAGCAGGGCCTTGCGCGCCGGCGCATCTATTTTCCATAGGCTGTCGGCGCGCGCAGAGCCCCGGGATGTGCGTAGGTCCCGGGGTTTTTTGAAGGGGGCGTGTTGGGGGCGGGACCGGATGACGTGGCGTTTCGGGGGCGGGACACGGCATTTCGGGGGCGGGACCGGGGGCGTGGCGCGGGCCCAGGGGCATGGTCCAGGCCTCCGGACCAGCCCCCGGGTCGGAAGACGGTGTGCCAGCAGTCTGCTGGCGCGTGTAGATTTATGTCTGCTTCTCGCAGGCGTAAATCTAGGGACAAAGGTAAGGGGGGGGGGGTTTAGATAGGGCCGGGGGGGTGGGTTAGGTAGGGGAAGGGAGGGGAAGGTGAGGGGAGGGCGAAAGAAAGTTTCCTCCGAGGCTGTGCGGCTCGGCGCGCGCAGGCTTCCCAAAATCGGCAGCCTTGCGCACGCCGATCCAGGATTTTAGAGGATACGCGCAGCTATGCGCATATCTTATAAAATCCAGCCTGCTGCACAAACAAAAGTACGCGATCGCGCTTTTTTAAAAAATCTACCCCTTAATTAACTTTATCTTCACTTCTTCCTTACCTTGGCTCTAGATTTTCTTATTTCCACAATCCCATCCACTCTTTTACACAATTACATCTTAACAGAGATTTCCTCTTTGTCCTGCAAGACCGGTAACCCTGTGGGATGATTCTCCATCCTACTATTAGATGATGGCAGAGTACGAGACTTTTCTCTGTGACATCACCTGCTGGCCTAGCAAGCCACAAGTTTCTGCTCCCAGCAGATGGTGAAGGCAACCACAAGCTGCTGGTCAAGCAGGGGAAGAAG
Source organism: Rhinatrema bivittatum (assembly GCF_901001135.1). Lineage (NCBI taxonomy): Eukaryota > Metazoa > Chordata > Amphibia > Gymnophiona > Rhinatrematidae > Rhinatrema > Rhinatrema bivittatum. The sequence continues at coordinate 79,437,647 of NC_042616.1, forward strand.
GGCTTCAGGGCAATGGCCTTTCTCAAGGTTGCTTTCCCTGTAAGCCATGGCTGGAGAGGGGAAGCTCCACAGGATGACAACCTCCATGGTTCTTCCCTCCCCAGGGCAATGGGGTTTTCCAGTCTCCTAGTCCTCCCATTGAAACCGGAAGATTGTAAATAGATTAAAAAAAGAAGAAAGAGGAAACCCAGCTGGACGTCCCCTCACATCCCCCACAGGTATGGATTCTAAAGGGAGGAAGAGTGGGAGATATTGAACCCAGCAGACCTCTAATGTTGTGGGTTCATTTTATCACAATTGCGATGGGGAAAAGCAGCTGGCAGAGGAGGGTGGGGATGGGGTCAGTGTCAGTGAGCAGCATGGGGCCTTGAGCACGTCATTCCTGGTATGGTTTGAGCAAGCGTCATCACTCAACTGCAGCATTGGAGGGAGGGGCAGGCCCTATGAAACAGCGGGAAAGCCGGCAGCCCCGCAGGAAGAGAGAGAAATGGAGTTATCATCAGAATCCAACATGGTTGCGCGCATTGCCAAACCTATGCAAAATAGGCTCGGCGCACGTAGGAGCGGGGATTCGCTCATAACCCTTTTAAAATCCTCCCCTAAGTAGATTCCATGCTACTGATGCTAGTAATAGCAGTGGCTATTACGTAAGGGGTAAATTTTCAAAAAATACGCACGCATGTCAAGGTGTGCGCGTTATCCAGCATGCACACATGGACACGCAATTTTATAACATGCGTGCGCTGGTGTGCACATGTTATAAAATCGGGGGCAGCGCGCGCAAGGGAGGGTCAAAAGCGGCAACTTTTGTGCGGCAATGCATCAGGGCCTTCCCCAGTTCCCTCCCAGTCCGCTCCAATTAAGGAGTGGACTGGGGATTTCCCAATCCCCTACCCTAACCTCCCTTCCCCTTCCCTTATCCCATCCTCCCCTGCCGGTGCGTGATCCCCTGGCACAGCGGCAAATGGTCACTGTATCGGGCACCTCTAGCCCCGCCCATGGACTGCCTCCTTTTAAGGCCCGGCACTTACAAGCATCCCAGGATTTACGCACCAGGGTTTTAAAATCCAGCCTTAAGTCAACTTGATTAATAGCTTGACTTCTTCTCCAAGAAATCATCCAAACCTTCTTTAAAGCTAGCTACACTTGCACTAACCACATCCTCTTGCAACAAATTCCAGAGCTTAATTGTATGTTGGTGAAAAAGAATTTTTTCCAATTTGTTTTCTTCCTACTCTTTAAATAACTCAAAAAGGAAAGACTATTTACCTGTACTGCTCCTGGGTCTTTCGAAAGCTTGGTCTGTAATGTTCCCTAATATGAGTGTCTCCGTCAGCTTATTGATTTTGTGTGTTTACTAACTACATTAAAATAAAGGATAACTATTATCCTTGACACTAAAGCCACAGAACAGTTAATATTTAACAGTCACGTACTTTGTTTAACTCTAATGGCTGCTTACTAATATTGCATAGAGATGTGCCTTCGTTTTTCACGATTTAGCCAATGCCAACGACATTGTCTAATTCGTCATTGTTGGGGAAGTTGGGAAAAAGAATCAAAATTCCACGAATTTTCGGGTTAAAGTCGGTTTTTTATTACTGCGCACTAACGGATGTTAGTGCGCATGGACTATCCGTTAGCGCGCAGTCGCTGGACGTAGTGCGCAGTACATGGCGCCTCACCGTACTGCGCACTAACGGATTATTAGTGCGCACTAGGTACATGGCAGTGCGCAGTGATATATGTTAGTGCGCACTATCGTAAATTGATACTAAATTGACACTTTTTTTAAAATTGAAGGTTGAATATGTATTCCTATTGGGTGTCTTCTTGTTTTTTTATTCATTACCAAGGTTACCAACAGCCAAGATGCTGTTTTTTACAGATTGTTTTATATGGGGGATGGGGAATGGGAATGGGGGATAGAGCTATTAGCTTGAAGTTCTAATCCTACTGTAGTAGTGTGTCTGTGGATATTGTGATTATGTCATCAATCATGTGACTAGAATTTGTTTGATATATTATGCATAATATTCATTTGCATCATTTTTGAATTGGCCACTTAAATTAATAGGTTTATTTTCCCTCCTACTTTTAGTCAATAGGTAGCAATAATAGCTATATAATAAGGGGTGCTCTGCTTATGTGTTGCTTTTGTTTTGTGGGTTTGAGGAGAAAACATCAGTCAATCAGTTTATAGCTAGCTGCAGCTGTTGATTTGATAGTTAGTTAATATTATACAGCCTTTATTGTTATTAAGGGGTACTAGCTGCTAGCTGGCTTAGCTAGCTGATACTAGTATCAGCCTATGATACTAGCAGCCAGCCAGTAGCCAGCCATTGCCACTAGCCACAGTAGCATATAGCTAGCTACTGGTAGCAGCCAAGCCACTAGCCAAAATAGCCAATAGCCACAACCAGTGAGCTGAGCTGAGTTCTACTCTTTTTTTCTGTTTCTTGAGTGAGCTCTTCGTTCGCAGCATTCCTAGCCTAGGCATAGGCAGGCACCAGCACTCCAGTCCAGCAGCAGGGCTTGCTTATAAAGGACAAGGTGAAGGTACTAAGGTAGGTGCGTTGATTGCTCTCTGAACATTGCAGCAGTAGAGTTTTAATAGATTTATAAAGATATAAAATTATATAATATTATATTTATCAATATTATATAGATGTATGTGTAATCTACCAGATTTATCACTAATAGTGTTTATAGCTAGCTAGCCCTAGCCAGTGACACTAGGCTAATAGCTAGCTTGGCTATTAGCCTAGTGTCACTGGCTATATTGGCTAGATATTAAAGCCAGTGAGTCACTACTATCAAATCAATTCTACTACTAAACCTATAATTGGCCAATAGTCTGTCCAATATCCTATATTATGTATCTTGTGCTTGGCTTGAGGCTTCTGCTCCTGTGTGTGAGATCTGTGGGTAAGACTTGAAGTGGGAGGGAGAAGTTATTTTAGTTCAAAGAACAGAATAGGCCTGAAAAGGATATGAAAAAATAGGAATAGGACTTCTCTAACCTCAATGCAGAAAAGCCTAGCCACTAGCCAGTCCTGCCAGGAGGCTAGTGTAATGAGTGAACTGAAGTATTGCAGCCTAGTTTCAGTCTCAGTCTGCTGCAGTTTGATGCTCTGGCCAATGCATGGTATAAATTGCAATATAATATATTAGTAAGTATACTATATCAAATTATCAATTGTCAGTGTCACTCACTGACTAATAAATAATCACTATATCCTTCTTTGTCCTGTGGTCTGGGGGTAGCCTTAGCAATAGCTAGCTAGCTAATGCTATTAGCTCAATAAAGTTTTAAAAATGAATACCAAACTAATTTATTAACTTGTTTAATGTACTATATTTATTATATATTTCTTTGACCACAGAATCATAATGCCCCTACCAGTACCCTCTGGAAAAAAACGTGTTGCTAGTGATAGTGCTACTGGAAAGAGCTGTCTGCCAGTCCCTAGGAAAAAACTGCGATTTTTTGAGAAGAAAGAGGATGTAGAAGTGCAAGGAAACTTGTTGCAAGGGAAGGAACGAGCAAAATTTGAGGGAAAGGTGAAAAGATTAGATGAAAGAATGGTGCTACAGAAAGTATTGGATGATGATGATGAATCAGATATTGAGGAGGAGGAGGAGGAGGAGGAGGAGGAGGAGGAGGATGATGATCAGGAGTTTTTGGCTAGTAAACATTCTGAGGAGAAGGAGGAGGAGGAGAACAGAAGCAATGACAATGTTAGTCAGATTGCAAAACAAACAACTACTGCCAGTGCCAGCAGTATTGCTGGTACCCTGTCCCCTACACCATTTGAACATCCACGTGTGACTACTACTACTACTACTATTTCTACTACTAGTATGAAAATGACAAGTATCCAGCCTAGAGTAAGGAACAGTACAACGACATCAAAGATTTGGAATCATTATCATGTTGTGGCTGACCAGAGATTTGGACAATGTATCCATTGTAAAAAGATGGTGAGCCGTGGAAGAATTATTGGACATCTTACTAACAGCAACATGAAATATCACCTTGAAAGAGAACATAGAGCACTGTTGCTTGCAGAAGAAGCTGGTCCCACTGTGCTTGCCCAGGCTTCAAGTAAAGCAACAGGGAAGCAGCCATAGAAGGAAAGTAGTAGTAGTACTAAAGATAAAGAAGATACAGATTGTGTGCATCTGCAGAAGCAGCAGTCTCCTCTTCCTCATCCCCAGCAGCAGCGGCAAGCTACCATGGAGCAGATGGGGTGGTGTTCTTCTGCAATGTCACAGAGCAGGAAGCAGGCAATGTCTAAAGTGGGTACACGACATATTGCTCTAATGATTGCTTTGGATGATCAGCCGCTGCAGATTGTAGAAAATGAGGGATTTAAGCGGATGCTCCATTATTTCGCCCCTTACTACAAACTTCCTTCAAGAAGTACATTTAGCCGTCAGGTGCTTCCTTCCCTATACAGAAAATGTCGTGCTGAAATGCAGATTATGATGGCAAGGGCAAAGGGGAGGAGCATCCATCTCACCACTGATGTTTGGACTAGTATGAATGCAATGCATGCATATTTATCTCTAACAGCACATTGGTGGCAGCTGGATGAGGCATTAATACCTGTAAGCACTAGCAGCATTGGCAGTGGCAGTGGCAGCAGCTCCAAAAAGGTTTCGCCAGGATACCATTGGGCTTTACTGCATGCTCAAGTGCTAGACAAGAGACATACTTCCGAAAATATCTTACACGCAATTCAGGGGATGATGGAAAAATGGAATGGGCTCCTTAGAAGCAGTGATATGGAATGCTTAAATGGATTTTTCATTACTGACAATGGTTCCAATATTATTAAGGCTCTGGCTGATGGTAGATTCAACGGCATCCGATGCTTTGCACATACCCTGCATCTGATAGTGAGGGATGCTTTGGGGCTTAGTGGCAAGGAAGGTGGTACTACTAGTTGTAGTAGTCAACTCCTGAAGCGGTTGATTGAAAAGTGTCGCAAAATAGCTGGGCATTTCAATCGTAGTGTAAAAAGTGGGAAGCAACTCAGAAAGAGGCAAATAGCAGTTGGCGCACCTTTGCACAACCTTCTTCAGGATGTGCCTACCAGATGGAATTCCACCTATCTTATGTTGGAGAGGTTGTCTGAACAGCAGACACCTCTTCATGATTTGGCAATGGCAACTGAAATTGGATTGGAAAATCCTCTTGGATGTCAGGACTGGACAAACATTGCACACATGGTGCATGTCCTCAAGCCTTTCAAAGTATATACTGATGCATTGAGTTCAGCTAATGCCACTTTGGGTGGTGTCATCCCTGTAATAAACTATCTGGAGGAGGTATTAGAGGAATTTCTGCATCATCCAGATTTCTCTAAGGAAGTGTTAATGCTTGTTAAATGCTTAAAAGAGCAAGTTGAAAAAAGATTGAAACCTCTCATGCAAAGGGATTGCTATATGTTAGCCACGATGTGTGACCCACGTGTGAAAGGCAGTATTGCTCTCAAGAACAATGCTCTTACACATTGGAAAAAAAAGTTGATTACAATGGTTGAAAACATAATGTCTAACAGGGTCTGTTCCACTGGTAACGATGAAAAAGATTTAGTGTCGTCCTCTCAGTCTCCAACTCCATCCTGCTCAAGTACTAGTATGATCAGCTGCTCCCCTACCCCTTCCATAACACATCAAAATATGAGTCATTCCACATTTAATGAACTGCCTGCCATGTCACAAGCAATCGCATCAGCTGTTGGCAGAAGAGTTACTACTGAGTCCTACCTGCAGGAGAATGTTTCAGAACTGCATGTTAAGAGTTTTCTGTCTGAGCCAATTCAGAGCATGGACTCAGATCCCTTGAGATATTGGGCACAGAAAGCTTCAATGTGGCCTGATCTTGCAATACTAGCACAGCACTTTCTTTCCTGCCCGCCAACAAGTGTGCAAAGTGAAAGAGTATTTTCAATGACAGGGAACATAGTGAGTCCACACCGTGCACGTTTGTCTCCAGACTTAGTCGAGCAATTGGTTTTTATCAAAACGAACTTTCCACAGCTTGGGTATCCGAACTTTCCCTGTGACTGGGAGGAGTGAGTCTCTTGTCGAGGGCCGAGATCCAAGGTCAAGGGGTGGAAGAGAGGCTTGGCTCTATGCAGCTGTGCTCCCCGCATCGCTTGCTGGGGCGCCCGGCCACAAGAGGCAGCAGCGGCCACAACATTGCCGCTGCTGCCTCTTGTGGCCCACAGGAGAAGCCAGTCTGGGAGTCACAAGACATGAACTCTGTCCTGCTGCGTCTCCAACACAGGCTTCTCACTCCCAGGCTCCTTTCCCCCAATGTCCACCTCTGAGGCAGGCAAGTCCTCGCTGGGTTCTTCTGCCTCAGCGTCCATCTCCGACAGCATGATTGTGTGAATGAAGTATGAAAGAATTTCAGGCCAATACAATATTAAATTGCACTTACAGTGCACAGAGAGGTTGATACTCTAACTAAGTAGCTAGTGGCTGTACTAGTAGTAGCTAGCTACTAGCTACTGGATATCCAAGTACTAGCTACTACTTGGATATCCAGTTTATATCCAACTAGTAGCTGCTACTACTACTAGCTACTAGTTGGATATAAACTGTTACTGTCTGTTATATTCACTACTGTAACAATATATTGATTAACCAAATATATACAGACACCCTTGAGTGTAATAAAAAGAGAAAACTGAGCACCCAGAAGTTGTACATTTCTGAAGGATTTTTTGTTCATGAGTCTGCTTTCTCCTAGTCCTTACTCCTACTTTAGTATCACAAGCATTACATTTTTTGCTTCAAATGGCTGTCTTGGTCATGGAGCAATTTTTGGCATTGACGTGTGAGTCATTGCAGTAGCTTGAGTGCTGCACACACTGCACACAGTGCACAATATTGTATTGGCCAGGTTGAAAGATGTGTGAATGGTCAGTAGCCACGGTTGAAGCCTTGACGTTGGCGCTACTGCTCACAAGTATACAACTTGTGCTAATTCAGCCAGACTGAATGTTGTATGGAAGTGTATGACTAACTTAGTTACTACTACTAAAACAATGAAATGTGTTGGATTATAATAGACATACATCCGTACATGTCTGCTCTTTGTAATTTAGTAGTACCATACTATATTATTTTGGAATAATAATTATTAGTTAAATGACTAATAAAATAATATATAAAAAAGAACAAGCAAACATTTCCAATATAAACAAATTTATTAACATTTATATTTCACACCACCACCACCACAGTACATGCACACATTTAAAAAAAAAAAACAAAACAAAAAAAAAACCCCAGGCCAGCAGCCCAGGTCAAGGCGAAATATGATGCCTTGACTTCATGATGTTGCAGCAGGGTCAGGCTCATGTGGAGAGGAGGGTGTCACCACTGGAGAAACCTCCTCTGAAGCAGAGGGAACTGGCACCTCCTCCTCATGAGGCATCTCATGAGGAGGAGAAGCCATTTCCCTCTGCTCCTGAGGGGCCTCCTCCAGGGCTAACAACCTCCTCTCCACATTGCAGACACTGGCCTGCACCTCTCCGACCCTCTGCTGCAACATCATGAAGTCGGCATCATATTTCGCCTTGAACTGCCGTACTTCCTGCAGGATCTCCTCCAACTTTGAATATTGTGCACAGCAGCACTTACATGTTGGAGGAGATCCTGGAGGAAGTACGGCAGTGCTGGTGCTGGTGCTGGCACTGGTGCTGGCGCTGGTGGTGGTGCTGGTGGTGGTGCTGGTGGCAGTGGTGAGCCGCTGGCTCCTGGCAGCTTTTTCTGGTGGTCCTATAAAGAAATTAAAATAAATAATAATTCAACATGAGACACAGAACTATACATTATACATACATTACATAGTCAGATATGACAAATAAAAAAGCAAATACTACTGGATGCGTGTGAGCAAGTTTATAAAATAATCTACCCCTTATTTACTTTATTGACCTTGAGGATTATAGAAAAATGAGGAGTCCATTGCAGGGGAGAAGGAGTGAGGGGGAGAGTGGAGGGATATCAAATCTATCAACATAGATTAGAGAGAATACATAATTTGAAGGATTGGAAGGAGAAATAATAGTCAATCTCAGGTTACACAGAATATGATGGTAGGAGATACACTACAAACCTCTTCTTTTTTTTCACCTTCAATTCTTTAGTTTACTATCATAGCCACTCAGTGTCATTTAATATATACAAATAAATAAATACACACATCCCTCCATTCCCAATCCCCAGCCACTATAACTGACTGATATAAAAAAAAAAAGATTTTGTTTTTCAGCCTCAGATAATATATACTACTGTACTGGCTGTGCCAAGATATATTATTTCCTACCTAGACCACTTGTTGTTGCTGCCTCCGTCCTCCTCTGGTGACAGCTCTGCCTCCTACTAGGCCCAGGAAGCCCCGCCTCGTCCCTACCTGGGTGTTGTTCTGTACAAGACAAATCAAAATTCAGAGAACAACAGTTAGAATTTTAAAAACAAGAATGAGATCAGACACAATGATTCATTCACTGTTATAGTAAAGAAACATTTTTAACACAAATTCCATTACAATTAATTGAATAGTTGTGTAATGTGTGTTGTTCTTGTGTAGTATTCTGAAAACAACTTACCAGGCACGGAACGGGGCAAGGTTCGGCGGACCTCCTCGAGCCACCTACCCTCGTGCAATCGCAGATGGCGACCTGAAAATTAGAGGAATATACAGGAAAAAGAATAACATTGATTAATTTTTACAACATGCCCATGTTTTGCCTTGACCTACTAGATTATTTTTTATGCAACATACAAAAGTTAGTTATACATAAATACTATTTTATTTATATTTCAATGTGGCTTTCAAAAAAATCCCAAATACCACCATTTCAAAAAGATAAATATAAATATCAATAATATACCACAGATAATTTTATTTCCTTTGTAGTCTAGTTATTAAGTATTAATACTAGTATAGTATAGGGTAAGGGTGGTACACTAGTAGCTAGCTAGCTAGTAGCTAGCTACTAGTATTTCTGTTTTTTTAAAATATATTTACTTAACATTATAACTTTTATTACTTATAGTAGTTAATTATTACATTATAATTATATAACTCACTGTATGCTACTAGTAGCTGCTACTGTAGCTAGTATTACTATCATACTCTATTTAATTTTCAATGACAAAATAATATACATAATTTATAATTGAATAATATGATCAACATTATTATTTCTCACCTTTCTTTTTGAGGTCTTCCACCTCACGAGGGTAGGAGGCCCGCCGGCAAAACTCCTCCTGGAGAGAGGCCCAGGCAGCAGTCTCCCTTTGCAGGTTAGGCCTGCTGCCTGAGGGGGTGTACAGGTTCCTCTCATCCAGGAGCATGAGCCGGGCCAGGAGGTCCACGTCGCCCTGGGTAAAGCGGGGCTTCCTGGATCTTGCTGCCACCTTGGAGGAGGACGGTGGGGAGGAGTCAGACTCCCTCCCCCTGTCCTCACCGGACTCCCTTTCACGTTCCATCCTACCATGAGAAAATAAAAAAGAAGATGAAAAAAAGTATGTGCTATAGGACAGCTGTTTGTTCAGAAGCTCACACACTAATGCAGGGAGGGGCTAGGCAGCTCCCCCCTGTCTGTGAAGCCAGCCCTCAGCCCTCACCCTCACAGTGACAGTACACTATTCAGTTCAGTGGCAGGGACATGGGGGGAGGGGAGGAGTGAGGGTCAGGCAGCTGAGCTCCCCCCCCCCCTGTCTGTGAAGCCAGCCAGCCTCTCACTACGTAATGCAGGCAGGGAGGGAGCTGTCTCGGCCCTCACCCTCACAGTGACAGTACGCTATTCAGTTCAGTGGCAGGGACATGGGGGGAGGGGAGGAGTGAGGGTCAGGCAGCTGAGCTCCCCCCCCCCTGTCTGTGAAGCCAGCCAGCCTCTCACTACGTAATGCAGGCAGGGAGGGAGCTGTCTCGGCCCTCACCCTCACAGTGACAGACAGTACGCTATTCAGTTCAGTGGCAGGGACATGGGGGGAGGGGAGGAGTGAGGGTCAGGCAGCTGAGCTCCCCCCCACTGTCTGTGAAGCCAGCCAGCCTCTCACTACGTAATGCAGGCAGGGAGGGAGCTGTCTCGGCCCTCACCCTCACAGTGACAGTACGCTATTCAGTTCAGTGGCAGGGACATGGGGGGAGGGGAGGAGTGAGGGTCAGGCAGCTGAGCTCCCCCCCCCCTGTCTGTGAAGCCAGCCAGCCTCTCACTACGTAATGCAGGCAGGGAGGGAGCTGTCTCGGCCCTCACCCTCACAGTGACAGACAGTACGCTATTCAGTTCAGTGGCAGGGACATGGGGGGAGGGGAGGAGTGAGGGTCAGGCAGCTGAGCTCCCCCCCCCTGTCTGTGAAGCCAGCCAGCCTCTCACTACGTAATGCAGGCAGGGAGGGAGCTGTCTCGGCCCTCACCCTCACAGTGACAGTACGCTATTCAGTTCAGTGGCAGGGACATGAGGGGAGGGGAGGAGTGAGGGTCAGGCAGCTGAGCTCCCCCCCCCCTGTCTGTGAAGCCAGCCAGCCTCTCACTACGTAATGCAGGCAGGGAGGGAGCTGTCTCAGCCCTCACCCTCACAGTGACAGACAGTACGCTATTCAGTTCAGTGGCAGGGACATGGGGGGAGGGGAGGAGTGAGGGTCAGGCAGCTGAGCTCCCCCCCCCCCCTGTCTGTGAAGCCAGCCAGCCTCTCACTACGTAATGCAGGCAGGGAGGGAGCTGTCTGTGTGACACTGACAATCTCTGTTAAACTTTTTTTCACTAAATTAGCATAAAATTAAATGAAGTACTTTTGTGTGTTAAACTTTTAATTTCCCCTAATGTAAGTAACTTCATTTAATACTATTTTTATATTATTTTATGCTATTTCACCGAAAAAAAAGTGCATTAACTATTTAACTTAACCAACTAACTAATAGTAAAGTAATACTGTATAAAAACTAAAACAGAATCTTATATATTTATTATATTATACACTTACAGTGGTAAAGTTGAAGTTGATGATATTGTAACTCTGTGACGTGTGTGCACAGCTCAAACACTGTGCTCATCAGCTTCAGCTCACTGGCACTGCTGCTCTCCTCTGTCAGCACGTAGTAAGAAAATAATTATTAGTGCGTGCAGCAAAATGGCCTCTGGGGACCTCACAGAGCATGCTCAAGAGAGCGCGCACTAATCCGCGTTTGTGCGCACTAACCAGCGGTAGTGCGCACTATCCAGCGGTAGTGCGCACTAACTACGGATTAGTTAAAATACTGATTCTACATTCCCATTGGCTGTTTTCCAGGTGGTGCGAACCAGTGGGAGCCCAGAACCGTACATTTAGCTAACGAACTCCTTAAAAATTGATACGTTTTACTTAAAAGTTGCAATTTTTGGTAGTGCGCACTAGCATTAGTTAGTGCGCACTAACGGGAACTTTGGGCGCACTAACCCCGTTAGTGCGCACTAACTCTGTTCGTAAAAAAAACCAAATCACACGCGAAAAACTAAACTTTTAAACGAATCGGTCGACCGAAGCCCGATCCGATTCCTAAAAACGAAGCACATCTCTAATATTGCATAGGGATGTGAATCGTTTTAGGACGATTAAAATTATCGTCCGATAATTTTAATATCGTCTTAAACCGTTATGGAACACAATACAATAGAGATTCTAACGATTTATCGTTATAAATCGTTAGAATCGTGAGCCGGCACACTAAAACCCGCTAAAACCCACCCCCGACCCTTTAAATTAAATCCCCCACCCTCCCGAACCCCCCCCAAATAACTTAAACATTTCCTTGCCAAATCCTACCTCCTTCATTCCCTCACCCTCCCGAACCCCCCCCCCCCCCAAATGACTTAAATTACCTGGGGGTCCGGAACGGCAGCGGTCCGGAACGGGCTCCTGCTACTGAATCTTGTTGTCTTCGGCCGGCGCCATTTTCCAAAATGGCGCCGAAAAATGGCGGCGGCCATAGACCAACAGGATTCGACGGCAGGAGGTCCTTCCGGACCCCCGCTGGACTTTTGGCAAGTCTTGTGGGGGTCATGAGGCCCCCCCCAAGCTGGCCAAAATTTCCTGGAGGTCCAGCGGGGGTCAGGGAGCGATTTCCCGCCGCGAATCGTTTTCTGTACGGAAAATGGCGCCGGCAGGAGATCGACTGCAGGAGGTCGTTCAGCGAGGGTTCCGGCGCCTCGCTGAACGACCTCCTGCAGTCGATCTCCTGCCGGCGCCATTTTCCGTACGGAAAACGATTCGCGGCGGGAAATCGCTCCCTGACCCCCGCTGGACCTCCAGGAACTTTTGGCCAGCTTGGGGGGGGGCCTCCTGACCCCCACAAGACTTGCCAAAAGTCCAGCGGGGGTCCGGAAGGACCTCCTGCCGTCGAATCCTGTTGGTCTATGGCCGCCGCCATTTTTCAGCGCCATTTTGGAAAATGGTGCCGACCGAAGACAACAAGATTCAGTAGCAGGAGCCCATTCCGGACCGCTGCCGTTCCGGACCGCTGCTGGACCACCAGGTAATTTAAGTCATTTGGGGGGGGTTCGGGAGGGTGGGGGATTTAATTTAAAGGGTCGGGGGTGGGTTTTAGCGGGTTTTAACAATTTTAACGATATATCACGATATTTTACCCCCCCAAACGGCAACAATACGATTCCCTCCCCCTCCCAGCCGAAATCGATCGTTAAGACGATCGAGGACACGATTCACATCTCTAATATTGCATTAAAAAGGTGGAACAATATGCAGATTATTTTAACTAAACTTGCATAAATTTAACTTCAATTGAAATAAAAATCAACTCACTCATACAATTCAGTCTTTTCCCATGATTCATTAGCTGTTCTGACATTTACTATTACTTATCTGTACTTAATAGGCCTTAAGTGAAGAGAACCAGTTAGCAGTTCCTCTCCCTTCAATGGCCAGCTCTTAACTGATTTACTTTTTCAACTGTTGCTTACTATCTGTGCTGGCTCAATAGAAAACATCCAAGTTCCCCTCATCCAGATAGCTAACTTTCCTTCCCAATCAGTCTTCAGACAAATATCTTTTAAATTTGAAATTATTTATTGTACAAGTAGTTTTTAGCTACTTACAATTGTTGCTTCCAAACGTATAGCCCCAGGCAAAGATCTTTGTAGCTGGAAAATAGGCAGAACGTAGTTTCTTGGGATGCAGGGTGAGTAGACAAAGGGTTCTTAAGCTGATTTAATCTTTAGAATTAAAGCAATAGGAAGAAATGTAAAAAAGCTGATCGTATCACAGAGGTTGCAGGCACTTCTAGCTTTGAGGCAGCATGGCTGAGACTGACTAACAGTTTTGGAGAGTGATTACAGGAAACATCCCCACAAGCTGGGACTAGAGGGCACGATCCAATGGTAGCGTACCTCGGATCCATGTGACACAGGGGGGGACATGAAGGGAAGTCCCTTGAGCCAATAAGGCACTTAAGAAGACTCAAGTTAGATTGAGAGGGCATACAGACCCTTCCCAAGTGAGAGAAAGCAAAGGGAACTTCTCTTAAGGGCAAGCTCCCTTAAAGGCAAGGCTCACAGGTTTTTATCGTGGGTTACAAAAAGGTGTTTCAACACTAAGCACAGTATTTACAGACACAAACATGTACCCACTGCGGGAGACAGAACACTATCATTACAGGGTTATTCTTGCTCTCGGTGATGACATTACACAAAAAAGTTTTGGTAGCTAATTGTTTCTCCTTTTCAATACTGTCTGTTTGTTCTCTTTATAATTTTTTATTGAATACTGAGGTTATTACGTAATTTTAGGTAGCTTTGTTGACTTTTGATTCCTTGATAATTTTAAATTTTACATTTGCACTTTGACTGATACTTACGTACGTATCCAGGGAAGCCAATGACATGCCCTCCCGTATATGACCGCTCTTCCTAGCTTGATTATAGGATTGATGCTATGCTGTTGATGTAATGAATCCTAAGAGGGTGTTTAGTTTCAACCAATGGCTTTTTTTAGATAAGTTTTTCTTTTATTTTAACTCCATAAAACTTTTTTCCACTTTTAAAAATTGTCCCTTTACTAATTTAATTTTTCTTTATCTATCAAAATCTTTTTATATGTTCTTAGGTATTAAACAAAATTTTATATTTTTTAATTTAAATTCTATTAGTCTTAAAACTCCAGTTTCTGCTTCTCAGTACTCTATATTTTTCTTTAAAAGTACTTGCTTATGCTTTTCTGAATGTTATAGCCTTCAGAGTATGAAAATAACTATTGTTTAAAGAGTGATTAAAAGCTCTTTTGAAGGATACCTGCTGCAGTTGTACAGATCACCAACCTTCCCTAACCTGAATACTCCTCTTAGTTTACTTTAAACTTGCCTAATTTCCTTTATTTTTAACTAAATTGATGACCCTCCCCCTTCAGGAATTGCCAGAGGTTGGTGACATCACTACTTCTAGACAGAAAAACTAACTTCACTCTACCGCCATCACTAAAACTCGAGGACCAGAAGTCTGAAATCTCCCCCGTTACTCACGCATGCGACCTAAGAATAATCATCGACAGTGAACTAAACTTCAAAACACACATTGCAGCAAAAATAAAAGATGGATATCACAAACTACTAACACTAAGATGACTAAAGCCCTTTCTAAACCCAGATGACCTCAGGACTGTATTACATCTTCTCATATTCGCTAACATTGACTATTGCAATTCGCTTTTACTCGGTCTACCTCTTTCTACTATTCATCCTTCACAAATTCTCCAGAACTCAGCAGCTAGAATCTTAACGGGCACCAAGAAGTACGAGCACATCACTCCAATTCTGATATCACTACACTGGCTACCAATAAAATTCAGAATCGAATACAAAGTGCTAACCATTTTACATAAAATTATACATGAAGAACATACAGACTGGTTAAACGCAGAAATCAAACTTCACATACCCCAATGAAATCTACGATCAGCTAACAAAGGACTATTAACAATCCCGTCAGTATGATCCGCGCAACTCTCACAAGTTCGAGAACGTGCAATCTCACTTGCAAGCCCAAAATTATGGAATGCAGCTCCTACTGAATTACGATTACAAACAAGTCTTAAGACATTCAAAAGGGACATAACGACCTGGCTATTCAAAAAGGCATACCAAGATCCTTAACAATCCACTCAACCCCTATTACCTATTCTATACAATCATTCCATGATATTTTAACTCCTTTTAGTCTTTCTTTTAATGTTTATTCCCTTTTAATGTTTAAATGTAACCTTGATTCTATTATATGTGCTATTGATTCTTTTTTACCATTTTAACTAAACACTGTACTTACATGTATTAGAAATTGTATATGTTATGACTTGTTAACCATTGTGATGGCTCCACCGAACAAACAAGCAAGAAAGAACAAAGAGCATAGGGCTGATTAAGGAAGCAGCCCTGATAATGGCAATGGTTGAAAGGAAGCTGGTGCAGACAATACATGGGCAGACTTCCTCAGCTGTCAGATACTGGAGCCAGGGGAATAGGAACTAGCAGAAGAAGTATTTCAACTATTGGAGAGAGCCTAGGGAGTTCCCCAGTGGGACCACAAGAAACAACATCAAGGTGGGGTGATTCTTCAGTCACAGCAAGGAGGCACAGTCCAAAGGGATAAATGTGCTGGTGCAGAGATGACAAGCAGATGAGATGTTGTATGTGTTCCCCCCATGACAAATGGTGGGGAAGGCGATCAGAAGAATAGCACAACATCTGGAGTTAGTGATCCTGGAGGCACCAAATTGGCTGAGGAGACCATAGTATGCAGACCTGATAAGGTTGAAGGTGGCACAACCAATCAGCTTCAAAGAAGTGGTAGCACTGTTGAGACAAGGCCTGTTGGTGATGGGGGAACCCAGACAGTTTCCTGCTTAGGAGAAAGTTTAAACTAAGAGTTTACTCTGACCAAATAATCACAACGTTACTGAAAGCTAGAAAGAGGACTACCTTCAATTAGATCCCACACCAGGGCTGGGTACATCCTCACACCCAGCCTAGTTGGCACCATTTTCCAAAATGGAACCGATCTGACCTTGCCCCAGCCCTGTGACTGGGGTAAGATCTGGGGAACGGGTGCACTTGTGACGTGTTCGTCGGTCCACGTCCAGGGACATGGCCATTTTATAACATACGCGTAGATATGCGCGCCGCTCATGCTATAAAATAGCCTGACCGGATGCACATGTACACTGAATTTTAAGTGGATGCGAGCCTGTGCACATAAATGCTGCTTCTACTGCAAAAGTGGGGGGATTTTAAAAGGTGTTACGAGCGCGCGCGGGCGCGGTCGTCGTAAGCGGGTGGTGGTGAGCCCTTGGGCCACGGCAGGACTCAAGGAGGAGCCCCAAGCCACACCGTGGGAGGTGAGCTGAGCAGGCATGGTGAGCGAGGCAGGCAGGAACAGAAGCAGGGAGTCCGACCCTCAGCCGGACCTGCATGCCCATGGTAGCCAACACGGGGAAGTTGACTGATGAACGGTCCTCCGACTGTTCCCGGCCCTTTCGGACCTGCCGCAGGGAACGGCAATGGGCAGCAGGCCGGACAGAGGCGAGGGCAGACAGAGTCCTTAAACAGAAGACATCAGACGGGGCAGAAGCAGGCTGAAGCAAGACGGAGACATCAGGACAAGGGCTGAAGCGAGACACAGGAAAGGTCCAGGCGAGCAGGAACTCCGATGCTGGGATACTCACATCCGAAGCCCCCTCGGCTGGCAGAAGCTCAAGAGCCCGTGGGACGAATCCCTCCTGTTGGCCACTCCAGGGCCCAACAGGACAGAAGGCTCAGGAACCAGACGAGGACGTAGGTCAAGGCAGAGACACGAAGACATCCGGGCAAGGGCTGAAGCAGACACTGTAGACAAGGCTGGACGGAAACATGGCACTGTCCATCAGGGCGCCCTACTCAGCCCACCCGTGGGACTGAGTCGCGGACCACCCTGTCCCAGACGCGCCCTACACAGCCCAGGAAGGCTGGTCGCGGACCACGCTGAGAAGGAGGGTGCAGGGAAACTCCAGGCGAACAGGAACTCCGATGCTGGGATACTCACATCCGAAGTCCTTATGGCTGGCAGGCATAGGGAAACACAGAGATCTGAGGTTTCTAGATGTGTGCAGAGCCCTCCTGAGATATTTGGAGGTGACCAATGAGTTCAGTAGATCAAACCGATTGTTTGTATTGATCTCAGGCAATGGAAAAGGACAAGTGGCATTCAAGGCCTCGATTGCCAGATGGATAAAGGAGGTGATAGCAACAGCATATATAACAAGGAAGAGCCAGTACCTGCAGGCCTAAAGGCTCATTCCACCAGAGTGCGAGCGAGCAGCATCCTGGGCAGAATATAGGGCAGTGGCCCCAATAGATATATATATGTAAGGCAGATACCTGGGCATCATTTTTTGTAAGGTTTTGGGTGGACCCTTGGACACTGTGGCTGCTGACCTCGCCCATGGGGGGAAGTCCCGTGAGGGGCCACAGGTCAGGCTCAGCTTAGGACACACAAGATAGATCTTTTATTAACAGTATTGAGGAGGTGGCAGTAGTGAGCAGAGATGAAGCCCGGCTGGGCTTGTAGTCCCTCAGGGCTCTGGAACAGCGATCCCATAATGGCTGTGCTGAGGTGAAGAGAAACTGAGATAGTGAGTACAATGAAGTATATGCAGGGTTCTGGAATAGAGCCTCGTTGGTTGAGTACTCACACAGCGGTTTCTCTCGGTAGGAATCACAGGAGCTGGAATAGAGGCAGGCCCTTGAGGAGCGAGTACCTGGTTTCAGGGAACAGCTCTGAGAGAAATAGATGGTAACTCACTGATGGTGTAGGCAGCGGTATCTTCCAGACAGAAGTGAAGTCCAGGCAGCGAGTCAGGGAACATGGGCCCTCAAGGAGCGAGTACCGGTTCCAGACAGCGACCTGAAAGAGAAGAGAGAGGCCCCCGAGGAGCGGGTACCCCAAATAGAGTAAGTCCAATAATGGAGAGGCAGAGTAGCTAGGTACGGAGAGTGAATCCCATCCGTAAGGAGTTCACCAGTATGAATACCTGGACCTTGCTAACTCGATAGCTAGCATTAGCGTAGGCCTTTTGTATCCGGGTTGCGTGACGTCATCACAGGGGGACGCCCCTGAGGTTCGCGCCAAAGGAAGTATTTGAAGCAGGGCTGCATGGCGCACGCGCCCTAAGGCAGTTGGACAGCATGGCGGGAGGCAGCGCCCAAGCCGGACCGGGGACGCTGGAGAGGAAGGCAGGCAGATGCCGCGGCAGCCAAACATCCGTCAACCGCGGGAGGAGTAGATAGAGGGGTAAGGAGGGCGGAGTGGAGACGTCGGGCAGCGACAGTCGTAACAATCAGTTCACACATTCACAAAACACTACAGGCTGCACCTCCAGGAGAGAACAGAGACAAAATTTGCAACAGGGGTTCTGGAAGCAGCTCTGGGTATAACCCATCCAAGATGAGTACAGCTTTGGGACATCCCACAGGGTTACTGGACTGGCAGGACAAAAGGGAAGGTACAATTAGATCTTACTTGCTAATTAGCTTTCCTCAAGTCCTAACAGACCAGTCTAGTTATCCCACCCAAAGGAAGGAAGGTAGACAAAGATTAAGCTGGGATACAAGATAATATGGACAGACAGGGGTGCATGCCTACATGAAGGGTGAACGGAGGTGGATCTCCTCTTTCCTTTGGTTGATTATCTTAGTATCTTCTTGGAGTACCAAATTTTGAACTAAGCACTCCACGTTAGGTAGCAGAAAGAGTGGGAGGACAGGAAACTGGGAAGGGGAGACTTTCGGGGAAGAAAAAAGCAGACAATAAATTGAAACAAAGAGGTGACAAAACATGGCCCTGGAAGGTGCAAGATGCAAGAATTTTTTGTTGATGAGTCCTTTGAAATATAATTAAGATTTTGAGGAAAAAAAGGGAAACTACATAAAAACAGGGAAGAAGAGATGTAAACAGTAAAACATGAAAGCTTTGCAAAAAGGCTACTGACTTGCTCCCTGCTGGTCTAGCCTATAAGCATTTAATGTCATAGAGAGAAAGTTCATACTCTGCCCTCATCTGCTGGTAGGAGGGAGAATCTCACAGGGTTACTGGTCTGTCAGGACTCAAAGGAAGCTAATTAGCAGGTAAGATCAAATTCTATCATATTTTCTTCTCTGCTCCCACTATTCTTGGCTCAATAACCATTTTTTTTTCTCTTACCCTGATTCCCTGCCTCTTCTCACACAGGAAGTTTCTCTGCATGTCTCTGTTTTTCCTCTTAGAGATTCGCTGCCTTTGGTGATATCATGAAACAAAAAAATAGTTCCTCACATGGCCCTAATACACCCTTAAACCCCTGTTACTGGTTTCCTTTATAAACTCCTTAAAATGGCAGAAGTCTGACAATTAATATAATTGAATTTAAAATTTCTTAAACATGGTTTTAAACTTTTAGGGAACACAATCATATTACAGCGCCTTTACCCCCATAGACATGTATTGGCTTAGATCACTTCCTGTGCAACACTTATCCAATTTTTCTTCTTTGAGTCCTGTTTTATTTTTAAACGTAGTAGCAGAACCTGTCTCCCCTCCTCCTGGCTTCTACTTTCTGACAATGGGCTGCAATCATGCTGTCTTCAGAACCACAAGAGGTTATCAGTAGTATGGAAGAGGAAAGAACAACGCAGGCTGCCTCTCCTCTGAGCTTGTCTGTTTAGCACTACAGCATTTCTTCCTCTGAGTAGCAACAGAACCCACAAGCTGTTCCCAGGCAAGGCACACAGAATGAAAGCATTCACTTATTTATAGCACGCAGTAGCAAGAGTGACTAGGTCTTCTCCGTAGTAGCACTAAATGGTGCAGTCAAGCCCTGGAATAACTGCAGACACTCCAGAATGTGGTTTTAAAACAAACCTGATTTTTATTTACATACAAAAAGCCTGTTCACAAGTTGCTGCACAGAAAGCTCTGCTGAGCTTTTGGTTCAGATGTCTTACAGATCCAACATGCAAAGTTCAGATTTAACTTTACTCCACATTCCATATGTGGTAAAGGCAGTTAGCATAGCTGGTTTTAAAAAAGGTTTGGACAAGTTCCTGGAGGAGAAGTCCATAAACTGCCATTAATCAAATTGACTTGGGAATAACCACTGCTTATTACCAGCATTAGTAGCATGGGATTTATTTCATGTTTGGGAACTTGTCAGGTACTTGTATCCTGGATTGGCCACTGTTGGGAACCAGGATGCTGGGCTTCATGGCACCTGGGTCTGACCCAATATGGCAACTTCTTATGTTCTTATGGTCCAGATCATTGTCTTATAATAGAGTTCTGCTTCTTTCAGCCTCTGTGAGGTCACAGATCTCATCAATCTCTCTCCTTCTAGGGCTTATTCTATTCTTGGTTTTGCTCGGAGCTTTGGGATCATGGTTCTAAGTTCAGTTAGAAAAATCATTAAATATCTTACCTCAACCTCATATAAACTACTTAGTGAAAATGTAAGAATTTTAAAGCATATTGCTTCTTACCAGTTTTCCCAGTTTTACTGAGTCTATAATGAGTGGCTCCCCACTCTCACAAGTTGCAACCCAATGACTCTTTTGACTCCAGAGTTACTGAAACATAGATCCTCCATTGCTGATATTTGCAGTGGCGTACTAAGGGGGAGGCTGGGTGCAACAGCCAGGAGGTCGATGGCTGTGAGCAGAACCCAAACTGCTCGCGCTAGAAGAAGAGGGAGGCTTCTGGACCAAGAGCGGTGGGAGCACTGGGCAGCTGCCTAGAGCACCATGGGTCTGGAGCCTGCAACTGCATAGCCTTTTCTTCTTCCCATCCCCCATGGCCCAGAAGAGGAAGTGGTGAGTCTGCGTCGCCAGGGAAGAAGGAAAGGTCATGCAATCACGGCCCGAAGCAGGAGGAAGAGAAAAAGCGCTGCCCCCCACACTCCCCACTGCAGATGCAGGAAGGAGAGCTGCACCAGCCCCCTGTGCCGCCTCAAGAAAAATGAAGAGTCCCCGTCTGTCTTGGGGACTGAAGGAGGAAACTGCTGCTGTGCTTCTGATGGGAAGTGGGGTAGGAAGTGAGAGAGAGTGTGTTTGTGTCTAAGTTATTATTTATTCAATTCAATGTTGTCCAAGTTCCATAGTTTCCCTGTTCTCTGTAAGACATTCGTGTTAAGTCATTTCTAAGTTCCATGTAAACCGAAGTGATTGGTAACATTGTTACCAGAACGTCGGTATATAAAAAATGTTAAATAAATAAATAAATAAATAAATAAATGTGTGTGTTAGAGTATGTGTGTGTTTGTGTATGTGTGTGTATGGGAGTGAGGGTGCATGTTTGTGTGTGAGAGAGGGAGCTGTGTGAAGGAGTGTGAATGTATGAGAGAGAGAGAAATGGAGGGAGCCTGTGTGCAGGGGTGTGTGAAAGTGTGTGCAAGAGAGAGAGAGAGCCTGTGTGAGAGAGAGGGGAACTGGAGATCAATGGGCGGGTGGATGGAGAAGTGAATGGGGGGGAGGAGGGATGGAGGGAGGAGGTATGGAGATAGTTCCAAAGGAAGTATCCACCCTGGTTGCCAAGTACTTTAGGTACCCGTACGCCACTGGATATTTGTACATAATGAAGCATATGGGCATATGTTGAGGGTTGACCTTAGTGTATTTTATAAGCTGCATCAACCAGTGTCAAGTTAGTGGCCCCTGCAGCACATTCACAAAGGTATTAAGTCTCAGTGCTGGTTTATTTTGAAACAGTGTCAAAATAGCACTTCCTGACTTAGGCACCGCAGGCAAACTTAACAGGTAATTCACAGTTTGGGCAAGGCTTACTTTCAGTCCAGGTCATTTCACAGTGGATTCTCTTCATAGACAGCACACAACACAACTAGAGACAAGACACTCCTACTTCCAGACTTCCCTTCACAGTATACACACCAGGAGAAGAGCTCTTGGTGTGTAAACCTTCCTTTGGGATCCCAGAGGAAGGTTTGGGAATACCGGGAATATCTTCCAGGTGCTCCAGCCCTCCTTTTGAATGCCCTGAGGTCCAACCAGATCCCCAGGGGCAGGGCCATACGACAGGTTCTCTGCTACCTGATGCTGACTTTTTCTGAGACATTCTATGCCTCTGCATAAAACACCAGCCCCGAACCAAGTAAATTCCGGTTCAAGACATGCAATAAAACATTTTGTCCTAACAACCAGATACGCACAGGTTATAAAATACCATAGTAGATCTCTGCGAGCCCTACATGCATTTATAGAACTGCATGGAGTTTTTTGAAAGTTATCCTCTATGGCTTCACATAGGAGCTGCAGTTTCACCAGGAGCCAGACAAACACGGTCTCTCATCTTCTTCAGCATGCTGCATCTCAGCACAATATCTACTTCAGGCTCCTCTCTCTAAGTGCGAACATACCGGCTACAGCACACTCACAGAAACTCAATATGGGCCTCAACCACTAGGGGCTCCCCCTCCCTCTCTAACATACCAGGTTACCTGGGAGCTACACAAATAAGGTAAATGTCCGTTTGCACTTAAAGGTGAAGTTTAAAAGCCCGTGTGCATCAATCAGGAGATGCGCAAACATGTTGTGCTGGCGCCACCTGGATACGCGCAAGAATGCCACCGCGCGCATAGGTGAAAAGTTTTGAAAAGGGGCAGGGCGCATGGGCATGAACTGGGTGGAACATGGGTGTTTTGGGATTTTAACCTGAATTTTGTGTGTGTTTTCCCAGTTTTACTGAGTCTATAATGAGTGGCTCCCCACTCTCACAAGTTGCAACCCAATGACTCTTTTGACTCCAGAGTTACCGGATCATAGATCCTCCATTATGCAGCAGAGGACCCCAGTGCTCTCGCGCTGGGGTCCTCTGCTGCATAACTTCACTTCTGCTATGGATGACGTGTAAGTGATAAAACAAACAAATAAACGCAAATCAGCAGGGTTTTGAAGCTCAGGGCTAACAGGGGGGGAAGAAAGTCTATTAAACTAGGGGGATTTGGAAGACCTATTCCTGAAATGGGAACAAACTAGTTTTAGTGGCAGTGGTGTTGGCGCGCATCCCTTTTAAAATCCTCCCATAGGGAAGGATCCGGACTTAGTAACGTCCTGTAGGCCAATATCTTTAGTTAACTATGATCTGGGCCAATAGACTCTCTCTGATTCTTCCAGAGTATATAGGCCAAAGCCAGGCGGGCTTTGTGAGGGGCCGATATGCTATTCATAATGTCTGCCGCCTACTAAATGCAATAGCTTATTCCAATTACCGGGAGCAGCAATATATGATTGTTAGTTTCAATGCTGAAAAGGGGCTTTTTATGCCAGGAACACAGCTATTATACTCTGACCCAATAGTATCCGTTACTGTTAATAGGACGTTATCCGAGGAGTTTAAATTACACCGAGGAACAAGACAAGGTTGTCCCCTTTCTCCTCTTCTTTTTATTCTTTCCTTAGAACCTTTATTGTAGACCATACAACACTCAGAACATATTCAGGAGTTGGGCCATTCCACCTTTAAATATGCTGCATTTGCAGACGACCTGTTAGTCTTTTTGAGAAACCCGTTAGAATCCTTGCAACATTTACTCCCGCTCATACAGCGGTATGGGAGTTTTTCTGGGCTAAAACTAAATATATGGACAAATCTGAAGCCCTGGTTTGCCCTCACTCCCTCAAGGAGAGGTGGAGTGGTACTTTTCCGTTAAGGTGGGTGGAGAACTCGTTCAAATACCTGGGAGTCATGATTTCCACTGAGCGCATAAATAAGCTTAATATTTGGCCCCTCCTAGCCGCCACCAGGGACAAACTGGGGGGGTCGCATAAATTTGATCAAAATGGTACTCTTCCCAAAATGGCTATATATTATACAGCTATTGCCACTCTATTTATTAGATAGATATCCAGCTGCTCAATCAAATGATTTCTAAATTTCTGTGGGCGGGGAAAAAGCTAACCAGACCTTGGAAGGAGGGTGGATTGAGTCTTCCAGATATAGGGGATTATAACTTGGCTAGTTTACTGTGGGTGGTAAGAGAGTGGCTATTTGGAGGTTCATTGTTTTCAGATCCTGACAGCGATACTTTGATGGGCAACCCTTTGGATAGGGGATTTATTCTCCAAACTCACGCCTCCAGTCTTCCCACACATCTAGCGCAGCATGTCTTAATCAGGCCATTGCGATGGGCATGGAGAACCCTGCTGACGAGGCTAGGCATGGACCATTCTTAGCCTTACTACCGATCTGGGGAAATGCTGATTTTACACCAGGATCTTCTTCGGCTGTCTTTCTTTCTTGGTGCAGGAAAGGTATCACGCATATACACCAGGTGCTATCTCCTGAGGGTCACATGTTGTCCTATTCAGTACTATGGGTGACCTTCGATTTACCCTTGCGAGATATCTTTCCCTACTTACAGATTAGCCACTATGTCCATTCTCTTTCCCCAGCGAGCCTGCAGAGCTCACTAATTGATAAAATTGAAGAGTTCTTTTGTGTGGGAAAACAGACACTTTCCACATTTTATCTTTACAAGGTGGTGAGGAAAGCTTCTTATATGGAATGGCTCATGGAACTATGGCACAGGTGGGACAAAGAAGGGGATGTTGCAATCATAAGTAATCCTCTACTCCGCTGTTTTCAATATCTTCCCACAGTCTCTGCCAATAATGCTATGAGGGAAATGTTGCTCAAGTTTTATCATAGAGCCTTCATCTCCCCCTCGATGGCTCGTAAAATGCAGCTCACCCCCTCGGGCACATGTGGCAAGTGGGCAGAGGCCATTGGTTCCCTCGTACACTGTTTCTGGGGATGTCATATCCAACGGTTTTGGTCCCGTATCCTTTATTATGCCAACAATTTATTGTCTAGCTCCCTGCCACTGCAAATAGGGGTAGTGCTGTTTGAAGTTGACCTGACTAAATACTGTAGTAAAATAGAAGATGATATATTGATCAGAAAGTTTCTGGCACAGGGGAAGCATTCTATTCTGCTGGTGTGGCGAGATGCGGCAGGGCCGTCCTACTGGCAATGACACAATGCCTTACACTCAATGAGGACTATGGAATCTTTAGCTGCATGCACGTCTATCCATACTAAGCAGAAATTTCTAAAGATTTGGAGACATTATATAGATTCTCTCTCACACAGGGCACGTAGCCAAGTCTTGAATACACTATAAGAGTGTTATACAGGCACTACCAAAGAGTCGTAAGCTGTGGATGTATCCAGGGTGGGCGCGGAGGGAGGGAAAGGGAGAAAGGGGTTGTTGATCGGAGATGATAGGTCTTTTACCCAAATTCGCTAGATGCACCAGAATCCAGCATCTAGCGCGAAGTAAAATGCTATGCTACTTCCTGATTGTTGGAGGAGATGACCTGACGTGCAGAAGGGATGGTGATTTTCATGTTTTCATTGTATCTATGCTTATATTTGAGATGTTAACTGTTAAACCAATAAAAAGGTTCTGAATTAAAATCCCCCCCTTTACGCGGTGGAAGGGGGATTTGCACACACAAGCACTTGCCCACCTAAAATTGAGCACACACGTGCATGCGGCCAGGCTATTTTATAACATGTGCACATATAAGTGCATATATTATAAAATAGCCACATCCCTGGGCACAGGCTGATGAATGCGCGCATATATAAGCCCGTGCACCGCTTTGAAAGTTACCATCCTTATTTATAAAGAAAACAGGACATCAGTACTTGACTGCATTTTTACTGCTGCTAGAGAAATATATTCAATAAACTAGAATTTCTCATAAGGTCTGTTAAGCCTTCGGTTAGATTTTGTTCATGGACACCTACATTTTCAAAAACCAGCTTCATATGTATAATAGCACTCTATAAACGACAAGTAAAAGTAATAGCAGCTGTGTTTCTAACTGGGATTTTAGACAACCAATTGGCAGGACAGATTTTCATTCTTTATTGACTGCTTAAACTCCACCTAAAAATCACAATGAGCACCTGAACTGGAGTGCCTGGTTAGATATCTGAATACTTGATGCAGTAAGGCGCAGGTGACTTAGATGTTTAATACAGTAAAACATGTATGAGCGTGTCCAGTTGCATGCCGACGCTTCTAAAGCATTTACAGTTTTGTACACTTGTTTTTAGCCAGCTTGCACCTACTATTTTCCTAACATTTTTTTAACAGTTTTTAGTCAGCCAATTGCTTCCTTTGGACAGCTGTATTTCAGTTTCAGATATCCAAGGTGCTTATTCAAAAGGACATTTCCAATTCTGTGCCTACAGAAAAAAATCTTCATTTAAAAAGTGCTATGCAAGCTTTCATAAATTTACCTCTGAGATTATACATGATCCTCATAATACTTTTTCTTTCTTTTTATTTGCAAATTCATCTGAATAAACAAATGCCAAAGCATATGAAACAGACAGGTTACCATATAGTTGTGAAATGCTGTAGGTTACTGCCTCCACAACAGTGAGATTGCCAACAATGTGTAAAGATGTAGGCCAGTTGAAACTGTTGCGCTGGACGTGGACCCTTGGCCTGGTGCAGGATTGGTATGGCCCGCCGAGTAGACCCGGAGCATGCCTGCCACCAGGAGGTGGAGCACAGGAGGAGACAGAGGCTAGCTGGAGCTTCTCCAATAGTAACCCGGGGTTCCCTCAGATTGAGCCCTTGGTTACCCGGGCCGCCTAGTCTTAGTTGGGCCTCGCAGGGTCTCCTAGAGAGAAAGTTCAAGGGTGTGCCCACCACGAACAAGGGTGCACGGTCGGTGTGCAGACAGGAGAGTCCAGAGGTCGCAGGAGGCCAGAAGAGATTGTCTGAGTGTAAGGCAAGGATCAAGGCCAGAATATCAGTCCAGAATGGTCATCCAAAGCAGGGTCGGTAACAGAGGTCAATCTGGGTATAGTCAGGTCAGGCAAAGGTCAAGTTCCAGGCAGAGATCGAGTAGTCAGAGTTCCAGGCAGCAGTCAGGTCAGGCAGCTATCAAGAGTAGTCAGAGAACAGGCAAAGGTCAGTACTGTGAGATCAGTCCGAAGGGTACTACCAGGAATGGAGAGACGAAGGAAGAGGAGATGATGGAACGGAAGACACTGGAGACGCTGGAACAGGAGACGCTGAAACAGAAGACTGAAACAGGAGACACAGGAGCAAGACACTGGAATGCAGAAAGTCAAACTAGAGACACCAGAGTGTACGACCCGAATGAGGTGCTCATCGGACCTGTGCCCCAACCACCATGGAAACAGACGCCAGAAGGAACCGTCGTCCCAAGATGCAGTCGGCCGAGAGGGGGTCCCGATGAGCTTCTGGACAGGCCCTGAGCTAGGGGCCGGGCTGAGGTATATATGCCTTGCATGAGTGATGTCAGAATCGGATGCCGCCTGAGTTCTTCCAGCGCTTGGCTCTTTAAATTAAGCGGAGCTCCATGAGCATGCACTAGGGAGGCGGGGCTGATGTCGAGGACGACGCCGAGATCCGGCGGGAGGACAGCCATGATGCCGAAGGCCAAGAGGTAGCTGGGAACGACCATGGAGGACGCGGTCGGACAGAGCAGGAACGAGGCAGCGCTGGTAGAGGGTCGTGCCAGGTAAGCAGGCCCGGTCACGGATCCAACGCGGTCGGGAAGTGCAACGGTAACCCCCCCCCCCCTTCTAGGCCTCCCCTTTACCGACCTGGGCTTCTCAGGATGGAGTTGGTGGAATTCAGCGAGAAGATTCTTGATGTAGATGTGATGGGAGGGCTCTCAGGAGTTCTCCTCAGGTCCGAAGCCCTCCCACGACAGGAGGTACTCCCAATCGCCTTTGTGTCGCTGGATGTCCAGACTTCTTTGACTTGAAGCACATCCTCAGGATCAGCCTCAAGTTGAGTGGGAGACCTTAGAGAGGGCCAAGACAACACCAATGGTTTCAGCAGGGAGACATGGAAGGTGTTGTGGATGCCCATGGATGCAGGAAGATGTAGTTGATAGGTCACAGCACCAATGCATCGAATTATTGGAAATGGCCCAATAAACCTGGGGGCGAGTCGCTGAGAATGGAGTCTCAGCCTGATATGTTTGGTGCTTAGCCAGACCTTCTGGCCTGGCTGGAACAAGGGTGCGGTACGACAATGAGCATCGGTCGAGCGCTTAGCTCGCTCAGCGGCCTGGCCCAGCCTTTCCTTGGCTTGGTTCCATATACATCTTATTGTCTGGGCCGTTCTGGGCTGCAGGAGAAGGCACTGAGAGTAGTACTGGTAGAGGCAGACGTGGCTGGTGACCGAATACCACGGAGAAAGGTGACACATCAGTGGTGGAGGTGACATGAGTATAATGGGATAACTCAGCCCAGGGTAATAGATTGGACTAGTCATCCTGCTGGTCATTAACGTAACAACGTAAGCAGGTTTTTAAGGACCTGTTTGTTCTCTCTGCTTGGCCGTTCGCCTGGGGGTGATAAGCCGACGTCAGGTTCAGATTGATCTCAAATTTTTTACACAATGATTTCCAATTCTTGGCGGCAAACTGTGGACCTCGGTCCGAGATGATCTCTTTGGGTAGCCCATGTAGGCGAAAGATGTGTTTGAGGAAGAGTTTAGCCAGTTCAGAAGCTGAGGGAAGTCTCTTGAGTGGGATGAAGTGACCCATTTTTGAAAATTGGTCAATAATGACCCAGATGACCATGTGGCCTTTGGATGGAGGTAGATCTGTGATGAAGTCGGTGGAGATGCTAGACCAGGGTTCCGTTGGTGCTGGAAGAGGCTGGAGGAGCCCCCATGGATGACCAGTCGGGGGCTTCTGTTGCACACATATGGAACAGGAGTCCACATAGTTGCGGGAGTCCATGACGTTGTTAGGCCAACAATAGTATCTCCTTAGCATTTCAAGAGTTCGAGCTCAACCGGGATGGCTGGCCATCTTCGAATCGTGAGCCCAGCAGAAGACGCATTCTCGGAGATGGCGTGGAACCACAGTCTTCCCAGCTGGCACAGTGTTGGTGACTGTGAGGGTTATACAGGCTGGATCGATGATGTGTCTGTGGGTGTCTGGTGTATCTTCTCGTTCGAGGGAGCGCGAGAAGGCATCCACTCGAGTGTTCTTGTCTGCAGGATGATAACGAAGTTCAAAATTAAATCGTTCAAAGAACAAAGCCCAGCAGGCTTGTCTAGGGTTCAAAAACTGGGCTTCCTTCAAGTGCTCGAGATTCTTGTGATCTGTGAAGATTGTGAATTTATGCTATGCTCCTTCTAACCAGGGACGCCACTCTTGAAGAGCTAACTTCACAGCTAGGAGCTCACGGTCTCCGATCGTATAATTTTGTTCTGCGCGGGAAAATTTGTGGGAATAGAATGAGCAAGGTACTAAGGCTCCCTTGGAGGAATACTGGCTCAGAATTGCCCCTGCCCAAATAGCAGAGGCGTCGACTTCGATGAAGGGATGATTAGGATCTGTATGACATAGACAAGGTCCGGTGCAGAAGGCTTCTTTCAAGGCATGAAGGCAGATAGGGCTTTGGGGCTCCAAACTTGGTGGTTGCTACCCTTCCTAGTCATGGCAGTGAGAGGAGCAGCTAGTGTGGAGTAGTTGGTGATGTAGTTCCTGTAATAGTTGTTGAATCCAAGGAACCTTTGCAGGGCACGGAGACCTACTGGTTGAGACCAATCTCAGAGTTTTTCAGGATCCATGGTAAAACCACGATTGGAGATAATTTAGCCCAGGAAAAGACGAATCTGTTCGAAGATGCACTTTTCTAGTTTTGCATAGAGACAGTTATCCCTGAGACGTTGGAGGACTGTGTGAACATGTGAACAGTGGGATTTCAGGTCCTTGGAGAAGATCAGTATATCATCTAGATATACCATGACGAACGAGTACAGTAGCGCCTGGAAGATTTCATTCATCAAGCATTGAAAGACCGCAAGGGCATTACAAAGTCTGAAGGGCATCACTACGTACTTCTAGTGGCCGTCCCTGGTATTAAAAGCGGTCTTCCAAATGTCATCTGGCTGGATCCTTACGAGATTGTATGCCCCTCGGAAATCGAACTTTGTAAAGATCTGGGCTCCTTGGAGGCGATCAAAGAGTTTGCTAATGAGTGGCAGAGGATAGCGATCCTTGCCGGTTTCGGCATTTAGCCCACGGTAGTCAATGCAAGGACATAGACTGCCATCTTTATTCTTCATGAAGAAGAATCTGGCTCCGGCTGGGGAATTGGAGGGATGTATGAATCCCTTATCCAGGTTGTCTTTAATGTACTCAGATATTGCCTTAGTCTCCCAAGGGTACCTGGAAGGTACCCTTGGGAGGCATGGTACCTGGAAGGAGCTCAATGGGACAATTAAACTCCCGGAGTGGAGGTAGGATGTCAGCATTATGTTTGGAGAATACATCTTGGAAATCTTCATACGGAGCAGGTAACCCGGTCAAGGTTGTAGAGCTCAGAGTAGTGACCGCTGGAGACACTTGATGCAGGCAGCGGTTTGGGTACTGGGGTCCCCACTGCATTAACTGCAGGGATTTCCAGTCGAAGTGAGGTCCATGCACTTGGAGCCATGGAAGTCCAAGTATTACAGGGTGCATACAGCACTTCAGGACATATAGCGAGATCTCTTCCTCATGGAGGGTTCCCAAGGAGAGATGGAAAGCTGCGGTGCGATGGGTGATATGTCCAGGAAGATGCACTCCTTGGATGGATTAAATGCAGAGGGGAATGTCCAGAGACCTAGAGCGGGATCTGGAGCAGTTTGATGATATCGTCCAGAATAAAGTTGCCACTTGTCCCGGTGTCCACAAGGGCGGTTCTGGCAAAGGACCGTGAGTCTCTGGAGAGAGACACAGGAAGTAGTAGATGAGGGCCAGTAACTGTAGCGCCTAAGCTCGGGACCCCCACCAGGCTCAGGCTCTGCAGTTTCCTGGACGAACTGGACAGGTTTGTCGGAGATGTCTGGAACCACCACAGAACAGGCAAAGGCCTTCCTTCTTACGTCAAAGGCATTCTTTAGGAGACAAGCGCCCGCGGCTAATCTGCATCGGCTCTTTGGGTGATGGGGGAGGTGCCGATAAGGCTTTTAACTGAGGGCTGGTAACACAAACTGGACAGAAGACCGAGAGACCTTTACCTCCTGATGATGTTGATGTAAGCGGTGATCGATCTTGCCAACCAAGGAGATGATATTATCTAGAGATGTGGGAATCTCGCGAGCAGCCAGCTCATCCTTGAGAGCAGGAGATAAACCATCCAGATAGATTGCCGTAGGCTGTCCTCTTGCCATCCCAGTTCTGTGGCCAGTGCCCTGAATTCTACTGTGAATTCAGTGAGCGAATGCGAGCCCTGACAGAGATAGAGGAGCTGGTGGTCCGCAATCGCCTGCTGGTCGGGGTCCTGGAAGGTTCGCTTGAACACAGAGATGAATTGAGAAAGATGACGGAGGATGTCATCAGAACGTTCCCAGAGTGGGGAAGCCCATGCCAGGGCCTTCCCTTCGAAGGGAGAGAGGATAAAGGTGATCTTGGTATTTTTGCTTAGAAACAACTCAGGCTGTAGTACGAATTGCATAAAGCATTGTTTAAGGAAACCTCGACAGAGACACGGATCCCCATTGAAACGGGGTGGAGCAGAAAGGGGTAGAGATGCCTGGGAGGGCGTGGGTGGAGCCCAGCCCCTTGAGTTGGCCTTAAGAGAATCCTCAAGTTGAGACCATAGTCTCTCCACAGACGAAGTTAATGCTTCTAGGGTTTGCTGTTGTTCTTGGACATGAGCAGCTAGGCCAGGGATGGCCTGCAATGCGGGAGACTTCGCTGAGTCCATGTCCTTGGCAACCTGTTGTGCTGGAAGTGGAACCTTGGCCTGGTGCAGGATTGGTATGGCCCTCTGGTTGGACCCGGAGAGTGCCTGCCACCAGGAGGCGGAGCACAGGAGGCTAGCTGGAGCTTCGCAAATAACAACCCGGGGTTCCCTCAGGTTGAGCCCTTGGTTACCCGGGCTGCCTGGTTTTAGGTGGGCCTTGCAGGGTCTCCTAGAGAGAAAGTTCAAGGGTGTGCCCACCACGAACAAGGGTGCATGGTCGGTGTGCAGACAGGAGAGTCCAGAGGTCGTAGGAGGCCAGAAGAGATTGAGTGTAAGGCGAGGATCAAGGCCAGAGTATCAGTCCAGAATGGTTAGCCAAAGCAGGGTCAGTAACAGAGGTCAATCCGGGTGTAGTCAGGTCAAGCAAAGGTATATCGCTTAGGCCTTGTTAAGTGTTAGGCGATTAATAAATTTTAATAAATGAAATTTTAATAAATGAAATGAAAATGCTCCAGGGTCTCCCTGTTCCAGCGTCTCCTTGTTCCAGCGTCTCCTTGCTCCTGAGTCTCCATGTGTTCCTGCATCCTCTCTCAGGTAATAACCTCTACGGACTCTCTGGTACTGACCTCTGCCTGCCTGACCATTCTCTTGTCTGCCGCCTGTAACTGACCTCTGCCTGCCTGACCATTCTCGTCTGCTGCCTGGAACTGATCTCTGCCTGCCTGACCATTCTCTTGTCTGCTGCCTGGAACTGACCATTGCCTGCCTGACCATTCTCTTTGTCTGCTGCCTGGAACTGACCCTCACTTGCCTTGACCTCGCTCGGACTGACCTTGGTATTGACCCCTGCTTTGGCTGACCTCTTCTGGATTGATACTCTGGCTCTGACCCTTGCGCTTCACTCGGACACTCTCTTCTGGCCTACTGTGACTACCAGACCAACCTGCTTGGAATCCACCCATGGCTTCCACCTGACTAGACCTGCAGGCACTGCCTGCCTCGCCCGGAAAACCTTCCTGAACTGTTACCTCCCTGAGGTCTCCGGAGCTTCCAGTTCAGGTCTAGTCCATCCTATCTGCATCAGCCACGCACCCTTGCTCGTGGTTGGCACACCCCTCCACTACCTCTCATGGAGACCATCTGAGGTCCACCTAAGTCCAGGCAGTCCTCAACTCACCTAAGTCCAGGCAGGACTCAACCTGGGGAAACCCCGGACTGTTATTGGTGAAGTTCCAGCTTGCCTCTGTCTCCTCGTGTGCTCTGCCTCCTGGTGGCAGGCGCTCTCTGGATCCGATCAGAGGGCCGTACCAATCCTGCACCAGGCCAAGGGTCCACCTCCAGCGCAACAGGTTTCCAAGGCCATGGACTCGGTGGAGTCTCCTGCCTTGCAGACCATCCCTGGTCTGGTCAATCGTGTCCGAGAACAACAATGGATTATGGAAGCACTGACGTCTTCCGTGGAAAAGATGCATTCTCAATTAGAGGAATCTGCCATGTCCTACCCAGGGGCTCTTGCCCATACCTTGCCCTCACGGGCACCGCTGGCCCTCCCAGCTCCACCCCATTTTAATGGGGAACCGCGCCTCTGTCAAGGCTTCATTAATCAATGTTATATGCAGTTCTCACTGCAACTCTCGCTATTTCCCGATGAGGTAACAAAAATCACATTCATCCTCTCACGTCTTGAGGGGAAGGCCCTGGCATGGGCTTCCCCACTCTGGGAGCATTCTTACGCAATCCTTCACCAGCTCCCTCGGTTCATCTCCGTCTTACAACGCCACCAGGCCGTAAGACGGAGGACCCAGGCCGACAGGCAGTTGCTGGCCACCATCTACTACACCTCCGTCAAGGCTCGCACTTACTTGCTGAATATGCAGTGGAGTTTAGAACTCTAGCTACTGAGTTATGTTGGCAAGAAGACTGCCTGAGGGCACTCTACCTCAAGGGACTGTCTCCTGCCCTTAAGGATGAACTGGCCTCCCGCAAGATCCCCGTATCTGTAGAAGACCTGATCTCCCTGGTCGGTAGAATTGACTACTGCCTTTGACAACAGCATCAGTAGGTAAGGTTCCTTCGACCTCCTGCCCTACCATCACCCCATTTGGAGAGTCCTCAGTTGAAGGCCTTACCAGCGGCCCCTCAACCTCCCGAGGAGCCTATGCAAATCAACAGTGGTTGCCTGACCCCAGAGGAACGTCTCCAATGCAGAAAATCGAGTCTCTGCCTATATTGTGGTGGTTCCGGACACCTTCTCCAGACTTGCCATGTGCATCTGGGAAACTCCAAAGCCTGAGCCCGGCGGGGGTCCTGAGCTTGGGCGATACAGTTTCTGGCCCTCAACTGTTGCTGCCTATATCCCTCCTTAGGGAGTCACGTTCATTCGCCAGCCCCACCCTCGTGGATACTGGGGCGAGTGGAAATTTCATTATGGAAGAGATTGTCAAGCTCCTTCAAATACCAGTCCAACCTCTGGAGATACCCCTCCGTATAGCCTCAATTCAAGGAGAACATTTCGCCAATTGTATCACTCACTGTACCATGGCCATTCGCCTCACCCTTGGGACCCTTTATGAATAAGAGATCTACCTCCTGATCTTGAAATGATCAACACACCCCATAGTCCTTGGTCTTCCTTGGCTCCAGTTACATGCACCCCACTTCGACTGGCAATCCCTGCATCTCACCCAGTGGGGCCCTCGATGTCAAACCCACTGTTTATGGCAAGTATCTCCATCTGTGACAGTTCTAAGCTCTACAACCCTTCCTGGGTTACCTGCCTCGTACTTGAAATTCAAATATGTGTTCTCCAAACAAAATGCTGATATCCTGCCTCCACTCCGAGTATTTAACTGCCCCATAGAACTTCTTCCTAGAACCATGCCTCCCAAGGGCAGAACCTACCCCCTTTCACTCCCAGAAACCCAAGCGATGTCAACATACATGAAGGAAAATTTGGCCAAAGGGTTCATAAGACCCTCAAATTCCCCAGCAGGTGCCGGGTTCTTCTTTGTAAAGAAGAAGGATGGCAGTCTAAGACCATGCATAGACTACAGAGGTTTGAACGCAGTAACCCGTAAGGACCAGTACCCACTACCATTTATTTGTGAATTGACCTTGCTTTGGAGTCTTTCCTTTGTCTATGTGCAGTTTAGTCTCTGGCCAAGTGACCTTTCCTTCCATTGTTGAAGCAAGTGGGAGATGTTATGTCCTAGATGCTGGGCAACTGAAAGATGATGGGTAGAAATGGCTGCAGTCCAAGACAAAGACTGACCTCAAGGTAGCCAACTATGTGCTGTGGAACAGTTCCTAGATGATATCAACTGGGCCATTTGAAATTGGGTCTTTTGGCACCCTGGGATCACTTTGGAAAAAGCATTAGAAGTGACAGACACTGTCCACATGGTCCAATTAAGCCTGACATGGTGCAAAGGGTAGAAAGACAGCCCGCACAGGCTCCATGGTGCAATATTGAGAGCAGAGGACCCAAGCAATGGTCTTCTGAAGTGGACAATTCAAGGTCTGTGCCCAGCACCTAGGACATAACATCTCCCGCTTGCTTCAATAATGGAAGGAGAGGTCACTTGGCCAGAGACTGTTGCTATGATTGAAGTGAGGCGATGGATGCCAACTTGGTATCATAGCCAGCACTAGAAACTAAACTGCACATGGACAAAGGAAAGACTCCAAAGCAAGGTCGATTCTCAAGTCAAAAGAGAAAGGGGTCTTGGAGGGACTGGTACAACCCAGAGAGAAGGGTATAGATAATTTATCCTTCTGTGCCCTTTCTGCAGGGAATGAACATGAGGAGAAATGTTGCCCAAATGGAAGAGAAGAAAATGAAGAGCCCTTGGGAGGAATGGGTAAAGTTAAACAGGAACTACCTCAATGGACATGCTCCTACTGTAAGACAAAGGATCACATGGATGAACAGTGCATATGGCTTGAAAATAGAGTGGGAGCTCAAGCTAGTGAAACAGCGCAAGAAGGAGCAGGTTGCTGAGAGCAGCATGAGAACAAAAAGTGGGAATATGAATGGATGAACATTCTCAAAATTTCAAAGTTGTAACTTGGTGGATATCTCACATTGGGAAAAGGAATTTGTGATGCAGATGAAGCAGGATGAAGTTCCCATCCAGCTCTGATACACTCAAGATGTAGTAAGACTCTTGTTCATAAGGACCTGATCAAAAGAGAGGATATCAATGAGAAGAAGGTGGATTTTTAAAGTGTTTATATAACAAGGAATAATATACACAGGATATGTGGATTAAATACACCATGCTCAAATGTCAAGAATTATATACAAGGCTTTTATATATATACATGCCGTGATTATGTAGCAGAGTGAGTTAGACAGGATCATGTGTTCTAACTTGATGATTGGCTTCGGCCCTTTTATGTGCATAATTTAAATACCATTCTTCTTGTGTTTCAGCTTTAAGCATCCAACTTAATTCATGCCAACTCCTAAATCTGGAATTTCTCTTAAGCTTAAGGACAGATTGGGAAGGGTGGTGTGGGGAAGGTGGGGGAGTTGGGTTGACGGATAGATACCAATGCTATGTAAATTCCATCCCAGACGTGCTCCCTGTAAGGATCTGAATGTAAGTTTCTTCTCTTTCCATTATAGTGTAGTTACTAGTTACTCCTGTTTATGACTTACAAACATCACTTTAGTACATAAAGGAGCTTTGTTGAAACTTGTCAAAATAAGGTAGAACCTTAAATATAAAAAGTGGGAGGGGTAAAGGGGGAGAGTTGTGAGGTTTGTGAACTTTGAGCAGGAATTTGTTCAAGTGCTGGTTAATGAAAATACACAGGGTCTTTTATTCACTGCTGTTTATGAATGCTGTTTTAATAATTACATCATGTAAAGGCACGGTTTTTGTGATGAAATAAATACCAATAAAAAACATGTACACATGAGTACCGCACTCTTCAGTTGATTTCACTCTTTTTCCAAATAAGTGAATGGGGCAGTAGGAGAAGTTTTCCTAAACCTCATTAATCACACCTCTTACTTCTGTTCTGTTTTCTTTTGTGGATGGAGAGTGGAATAGATCTGATGTCCTTTTATTTATTTTTTTTAATCTTGTCTGCAATTTTCTTTGGTAAAGAAGGTGTTACCTGGGGCTTCTAGCATAACCACTGCAAGACCTTTTTCTCCTCTGGAAAGAACGGAAAACATCCCCTTAAAAGTAATACAAGGTAATGTAAAAACAATCTGTTTTCTTCTAGTTTGTTCTGTAAAAAAATGTTTACATATCATAACAAGCAAAAAAAAAAAAAAAGAGTAAAAGGTACCATTGAACCTAAAATAATGGCAATCTGTTTGCAGAGGGCAGCCTGCATTCCTCACCCCTGACATAACCAGCCAGGCATGTGCCGCACTTTCAGAAAAACACAAACAGCATGTCCTCAGCAAAGAACTGCAGCAGTGGCAACTGGCAGATGTGCGTAAAGTAAAAAAAAACAACCCCAAAAAACCTTGAGACATTTCAGTTTGTTTAATGTACAACACACTCCTTAGCAATAACAAAACCACAGACTTGGCCAGATAAACACTGAAGTCTTTTTTCTTTTACATTTCAGCACTGCAGAACTTATTTGTGAATTATGCCAAAATGTCAAAGATTTTCTCTTTCCACCAGCACCAGCTAAAGTGCACAGCTTCTCCCCCCCCACACACACACATGCACAAACGAGGACCATTTCTTTGTTTTTCATTAGGGAGGAATCCAGGAAGCATGAACTGGGTTGCAGTTCATCTTAATTTTTGTTAGAATTTGGTTTTTTTTCGGGACCGGGGGGGTGGGAGCTTGCTCTGAAAACTTGGCATGGGCAACTCAGGGCTATCCTTGTTAAAAAAAAAAAAAGTCCAGTTAACAAAAGGACCGATTTATCCACTTGGATTTACGCAAGCAAGATCTCCAAGTTCTTTTCCATTGCAGTACATGTACCACTGCTTCTTTGCAGCCACTTCTGGGATGGCTTTACCAAAGGGCAATTGTCAGTCTAGAAGAAGCCTCGCCATGAGTTTCCAAGAAATCCAAAATGCCCTGTGTATGGAAAGCAGCCACAGAGGCATCCATATAAAAAGAGTGCCACCTGATAAGGGGCAGCTATATTTTTAATACTGCCTAATTACAGTTGGCTAAACTGAGATACAGGGAGATAAGCTCACATCACACAAAACAATCAGCAGCAGCGTGAACATTTCAGTCTTTTAGACCAGTTGTCCTGACTTGTGGCACGATATTTGATCTTACAGCATTCATCCTTCCACAAATGTCTTCATTTTGAAGAAAACGATTAACTATAATTGCCTGTAAAACTCCAGCAAGGAGTAATTTGCTGAAATGGGAACTAACAAATGATGTAACACACATACTCCCCCTCCATTCTTTTATTTAATAAATTTATATACCTCACAAACAATAAAAATACAAATAGACTCTTTATTTGAAATGTATACATATAATTTATCTGAACAAAAAGTTCAAATAAATTGGACTTTTGTAAGGTGAAGTGAGAGAGAGAGAAAGAGCAGCCATAATGCCATCACCCTTAGATAGGTATTTATATCTCTATGGGAGGCCCACCTAGTAACTCGAGGTGAGGTTTATTATTAGTGTAGGGGATTAGGGGCCACTTTGACATTCAATGTGAGACGTACAAACAGAACAGTGCTCTCTTTTGAACATTTGATGACCCTCGGAGTGAGAAAACTCACCCAAAGATGAGATTTGTGCAATGTTCTCTCAACCTAGCTTGATATTACCCAGATAGAGAATGTCAAAGTGGCCCCTAACCCCTACACTAATTTAAACCTCACAGTGAGTTACTAGGTGGGCTTCCCATAGAGATATAAATACCTATCTAAGGGTGATGGCATTATGGCTGGTCGGTCTCTCTCTCTCTCGTACCACATAAACTCCCCTTTTTCCATTGCATACAATATTCACTGCATTTTGATAAATCCAGGCCATAGTATAGTAGTTATTTCAAATGATCAAATGATTGGAAAAAATGAAGTGTGGTGACTTATGACAGCATCAGGGGGCCATAACTTAAACTTGTTCAAAGGGATTTCTGTGCAGTAAAACGGTGTTTCATTTCATGTTCACGTATAAATTTACCTGGATTGAGTGGGTATGTGCATGCTTTATAAAGTTTGGCAATATATACATAACCTTTTAGGAAAAATTTGTGTACACCAAATAGGTGTAACTTGTATGGGGTAGTTTTAGTGGCATAACTTTCAAAGCAGACTTTTGCATGTAAGTCAGCTTTGACTATTGCTATGATGCCTATTTTTGCTGACTTCGTTATGCGTGCTGTTTGAAAATTACTTAATGCATGGTGAGTATATCATGAGCCACTGGACAATGGCAAAGCAGCCTTCAGAATTCTAAATGACATCACAGTAGGGCCTAAAACTACAGTGCATTGAACAAAAAGAAGAAAAATAGTAAAACTTACAGGTTTTGCTTCACAATGCACCTTAGGCATGCATAAAAATGTATGTGTGGATGCTTGCAATGGGAACTTGACATCTTTTCTATAGATGCAGAGATATTTCCAGTGATATCATCTCACTTTATGTTGAGTTATGACTTAATGGGGGGATGTAATAATTTATTTTTTATAATGTCACTATTTCTGAGGTTTAAAAAAACAAAACTATGAATTAGGAGACACTCTGAGATGCAGGTTCTAATCTTGTTCTACTGAAAATTTATCAGCTGGTTGTTTTCTTTCCCAGTGTTTCAAGTCAACTGAATGTTTATCTTTCTGTGCTTCAGTATTTCCAGATGTTTATCTTGTTGGATGTTTGTTTGCAGATTTAG
Source organism: Rhinatrema bivittatum (assembly GCF_901001135.1). Lineage (NCBI taxonomy): Eukaryota > Metazoa > Chordata > Amphibia > Gymnophiona > Rhinatrematidae > Rhinatrema > Rhinatrema bivittatum. The sequence goes on from NC_042616.1 coordinate 79,477,280, forward strand.
TGCCAGAAATATACTCACAGGTCATCCGTTCCAGAAATGACTGCATGTATGCTATATTCTAAAGTATTTAATTGTAAAACACAATGTGATCTGATTAGGAAAGAAATCACTCTTATATATACTAATATTTCTAATAATACATATTATTAAGGATTATGATTATGGTTCTTTATGGTTATCAATAGAGATGTGAATCGTGTGATCGATCGTCTTAACGATCGATTTCGGCTGGGAGGGGGAGGGAATCGGATCGTCGCAGTTTGGGTTTTTTAAATATCGTGTAAATCGTGTAAATCGTGTAAATCGAAAACTGGCAACCTAAAACATCCCTAAAACCCACCCCGACCCTTTAAAATAAATCCCCCACCCTCCCGAACCCCCTCAAAATGCCTTAAATTACCTGGGGTCCAGTGGGGGGGGAGGGCGGGAAAACCGGCACACTAAAACAACCCTAAAACCCACCCCGACCCTTTAAAATAAATCCCCCACCCTCCCGAACCCCCCCAAAATGCCTTAAATTACCTGGGGTCCAGAGTGTTGCCATACGGCCGGCGCCATTTTGCGCAAAATGGCGCCGGCCGTATGGCAACACGATTCGACTGCAGGAGGTCGTTCCGGACCCCCGCTGGACTTTTGGCAAGTCTTGTGGGGGTCAAGAGGCCCCCCCAAGCTGGCCAAAAGTCCCTGGGGGTCCAGTGGGGGTCCGGAACGACCTCCTGCAGTCGAATCGTTTTTCCGTATGGAAAATGGCGTCGGCCGTATGGCCGGCGCCATTTTCCGTACGGAAAAACGATTCACGGTAGGAGATCGTTCCGGACCCCCGCTGGACTTTTGGCAAGTCTTGTGGGGGTCAGGAGGCCCCCCAAGCTGGCCAAAAGTCCCTGGGGGTCCAGCGGGGGTCCGGGAGCGATCTCCTACGCTCCTGCCGTCGGGGGACAAAAAAAACAAAATGGCGCCGGCGCTACCTTTGCCCTGTCATATGACAGGTCAAAGGTAGCGCCGGCGCCATTTCTACAACGCACGGAGGTCCGAGAGTAAAAGATCACACCGGGACCCTTCCTCTGGACCCCAGGTAATTTAAGGCATTTTGGGTGGGTTCAGGAGGGTGGGGGATTTATTTTAAAGGGCCGGGGTGGGTTTTAGGGTTGTTTTAGTGTGCCGGTTTTCCCGCCCTCCCCCTTCCCCCGATTTACGATTTTTTGACGATAAATCGGGGGAATTGTTATTGTATCGCGGCTCTAATGATTTTTGACGATTTAAAATATATCGGATGATATTTTAAATCGTCAAAAAACGATTCACATCCCTAGTTATCAATATACCAATTGAAAAAATTGGTATTCTAAATCTTTGCAGAGATGGATCAATTGCTAAAGATCCTATTAAACTGAATATGTGACGATGATGGTGGCAGTTTTGGTGATGTGCATCTGAAAGCAGATGTTTCTTTTCTTTTCCATGGTGAAGCATAAAGGCAAGTCTCAGGTTTTCCCCTCTGAGCCTTGTGCGAGTACAGTTACAGTTCAAGGTCTGATGGATGCCTTTGTGGTCAGAGAGATGATGGTGATACGTTCAGGTATGCCCACTTGGGGAGAAGCAGTGGGGAGGGAGAGTTAGGTGTCCTCCCCTGATGCAGTGGCTCTTTCTCTTAAAGATAAGGTTTCTTCCAAAAGCCCCAATGAAGAGCAGAGGTGCCCCTTTGATGCCAGTACAGGCTGATGAGAACTTCTAGATTGTGTTAGCAGAGGCAGCCATTCATTCGTTGGGAGTCCAAGGGATTGCAGAGAAGCCACTGGTCTACAGTCAAAATGCTTCGGAAATAAATGTGGTCAAACTTTATTAGATCTGGGTCGCTGAGAATGAAAAGATTGCTTAAAATTGATTGGCTTTAGTTTTCAAGCTATGATAGTGGGTTAGTATCTACACCTTTGAATGGGGAATTGTGGAGGATAAATGAGTTAAGAAGGGAAAGGATCTCAAATTTAAACCCAAAATGTATATCTTTGACTGAATTTTTGAATAAATCTATGACTGGGTTTGGACTGTACTTGCTTTTTGGGCATAACAGTGAATGATGCAATCTGAGACTCATATTGATTCATACATGATAGGAATTGCATTATGTTATTCCTAGAAGTCATGGATGAAGCAATAAAAACTCAGTTTACATCAATCTGCTGAACAAATTGCCTTAGATCTAAAAATCATACAATGTGTTAACGTTCACCGGTATTGGGGCCCACCCGCGACCGACATTACTCATTCCCATTGCTGCCCGATGCTGTCGGAGACCTCCTGTTGTGGTGGAATACTGCCAGCACCACCAAGCCGATGACTGCCGCTGACGATGCCACTTCTGCAAGGCATTCCCATAGGTACACACACTCGCATGCTATGTGGCCTACTTAAGCAAAGGCCCTGTAGCATTTCAATGCCTGAGGAAAGGGACGCCTACTGTGAAGTAGTGGGTGCTACTCCTGCGTTCCTGCATTGCTGTGTCATGTCTTCTCCAGCCTTGTCTTGCCCAGCCTGCCTCACCCACAGCCCAACTGTCTCATCTAGTGTTCCATGTGTGTTTCCGTCCACCCTTGGCCTGACTTCTTGTTGCTGACCTCTTGCTTGGACCTGACAATGTTTGCCTGCTGCCTGGACCTGAACTCTTGCTTGAACCTGACAACATTTGGCTGCCACCTAGATCTGACTTGTAGCTTGGACCTGATCATATTTGCCTGCTGCTTGGACCTGACTATTGCCAGGACCGGACCACGCTTGCCTGCTGCCTGCCTGTCTCTGTGTCTTCAGCTTGCTGCCCACCTTGACCCTGGTGTGCCCTTGGACTCCTTCTCTCTCCACCACCCTAGTTGCCTACCTACGTCCTGCTGGCTGCCAGAACCCAAGGGCTCAATTTGTGAGGGAGGTGGCTGGTATAGATGAACCTCCAGTCTCTCCTGCTACAGGGTGCATTTGCTAGTTGCTGGCATAGGCCTCATAGTTACAAGGAGGAGGAATAGCCTAGTGGTTAGAGCAGTGGCCTATGAACCAGGAGACCAGGTTTCAAGTCCTGCTGTTACTCCTTATGACCTTGGGCAAGTCACTTTACTCTCAATTGCCTCAGGTACAAACTTAGATTGTAAGCCCTCTGGGGATAGAGAAATACCTACAGTACCTGAATGTAAACCAATGTGATATCCTGATTGAGATCAAATGTTGGTATATAAAAATAATAAATAAATAAATAAATAGTTTCACCTATGAGGCTTTGCCCTTTATGCTACAATATAAAAGGCTCACACCATTCATTATAGTTTGCTAAGGCCATGAGCTTGGTGGACTCGTCCCAGGCCTCCACCAGTGCATGGCTAGCTAACCAGCTAAAACAGCAGCAAAACCAATTGAACACCATGTCTAGTTATCTCCAGGGATGGCTACCCATCCAGCTCTTCTGGTTTTGGCTCCAGTATCTCTAGTACGGCCTACTACTTCCATGCTTCACTTGCCTCTGCCTCTGAAGTATAATGGTAATCCCACCAAATGTAAAGACTTCCTGAATCAGTGCCATATGCATTTGAGTTGCAAGCACTTCTCTTTCATCTGATTGTGTCAAGATTACCTACATCCTGTCCTTGTTGGGTGGCTGCACTCTAGCCTGCACCTTGCCACTCTGGGAGAGAGACGACCTACTCCAGGAGAATTTGAGCAACTATCTGAGAGAATTCCATGTGATTTTCGATGAGCCTGGTTGCATGCCGTTCATGGCCACCGAGCTTCTGCAGATCAGGCAAAGTTCCCGTTCCATTGGAGAATATGAGATTCATTTTCAACCTTGGCATCTGAACTGCCGTGGGGCAGTAATAGCCTCATAGCTATCTTCAGGCAGGGACTGGCATAACGGTATTAACGATGAGCTGGCTATCTGGGACCTACCTGATGCATTGGAGAGGCTACTCAGTTTGGCTATATATATATTTGGACCTTAGATTTCAAGAAAGGGCTTGAAAGAGGGGCCTAACCCAGTGTTCCATCTATCTTGCCTACAGTTTCCAGCACCCAGTGTTTTCCAGGTCACCTCCTAAGCTGAGGCCAGTTCAAGAGGCGCCCATGCAAATAGATCGCCTCATGATGTCTATGGAGGACAACCGCCTATATTGTGCAGCATCAGCGCATTTCACAAGTCATTGCCCGGCAAAGCCAAGAAACTCCAGGACCTAGGTCTGGTGGGAGAGATCACCCTAGGCCAGTCATGCACCTCTCCATAAATTCTAGTACCAGTACAGCTCTCATTTAAGGTGGCCCTGATGGATGATGGGACATAAACCTGGACACCCTGCACAATAGCACTATGCCCCGAACCACAGGGCAACCCCCCCAACAAACGTACTGTGAGTCCCGTTTACACATTCCCAATACTCACCATGTCTCTTTCAGCCATGGACCATGATCTTTGAACTTTGTAACCTGTAAAAATGAACTGTACAGCATAACGGAAAGAATTAATCTTTCCCGTGACGAACCTGGAAATCTCTTCTCAGCTTTCAGACATTGAAATGTGTGACTCATACTCACATGATAAATTGTTGCTTTTCGTATTGCTCTGGCTTCATTTTAATTCTCCTGTATTCTTCAAGCCGCCTCTGTCTGGATGTTTACTCAGCATTCTATATGAAACGCCAAGTTTTTAGAGTAAAAAAGGTTTTGGTGAATATGAGAATGTAGTTGGATTCCAGGAGAAAGTAACAATCTAGGAACTTAAGCTGATTACCTTCACTGAGGGCAGGACTGGGTTTTTTTGGGGGGGGGGCGGGGTTTCTGCACAGAATTGCTTACAGATGTACTTTATTTTGCCTTCCCCTGGACTTCCATACATAAATTACTTTTAAGCTATTAAAAGGATGAAAGGGAGCAATGGATATATTTTCAACTTTAGCACTCATGCAATATCTGATGGATTTCTTTTTAATATGGATGTTTGCACATTGGTTCAGGTCTACGTGAAAACTGGCAGATTGGAATAACTCAAACTATTTGGAGGCAGGGCGGATTTTCAAACATGTCACACATAAGATGTGAATCTGCCAAACTCCACATCAGAAGCGGGGCCCAAAAGATCCGAAATGAGCAACCATGGAGATTCAGTTCAGACCACAAATGCTTCGGATATGTCCAGTCAATTAGTATATCCGCCCATTCTGGCTTAACTGTGATTGCTTCATCATTCCTCCCCCTGCCAACAAATTCAGACTTTAATTTGCTCACCCCCAACTCCAAAAGCATTTCTCCACCTTCTTTCATTTATGATGCTGCAAAGAAATCTCTATTACCTACAGTTCATTTCACTTTCAAGTCACAATTCCCCTCATTTTAATTTTACAAACTAGCTCTTAGTGTCAGCCTGCTTCCTCCTCTTTCCTCATTTTCTAGCATGCACCATCCAGGACTGTATCTCCCCACTGTCTATGTTTCCACCGCAGCCAGTCAGGCCCTCGTCTTATTGCTGCTACCGCTGTGGATTTCATCTTCCTGCTACCGTGGCCTCAGACCTCATCTTCTTTTTCCTGCTAGAGTCCTCTATCTTCCCGCTCCCGCCATGGCCCTCATTTCCCCGCCCCCGCCGCAGTCTCGGCCTTCATTTTCTATACAGCTTCCGCGGCTATGGACCTCGGTTTCTTGCTCCTATCATGACCCTCATCTTTCTGCAGCAGTCACTGATTTTCCTTCCTCCGCGGATTGCATACTCTTCTTCTTCTTATCCTCATAGTCGAGTCTCCCTCCCCCCCCTCCCCCCAAGTCCCGGTCCGCTCACACTCATTGCCCCCCAAGCCCCAGCCTCTTGCTCTCGTGCTTGCCTTCTACAGTACCCTCTGTATGTGACAGTCAGTCAGACTCTGTCCTCCAGCCCTGAGTCTACACGGCCTGATCTCTGATTCCTCCGTATTGGCCCTGCTGTGCTGAAAGGCTGCCTCCGGCCCTCCACGTTTTAGGTGCAGCGTGGCCTTGCCATGCCAGGTGCTACGGACTGCGTGCGCGCTGCCTGCCACTGACCTGCCTCCTTGCAAAGGATCAAAGCTACGAACACTACCTGGCAGGCTGCTGCACCCACACCATGACTGTCCCATCGAAACCATTGCTGCTCCCCCCCCTTTAAGCCCAGCGGTGGGGGCTTTGTCCCCCGCCCCCCGCCTCAGATACACCACTGCTTAAACTACCCGACTAATAATGTTTTAGGGACTTTTCCTCCAAGAAATTGCCCAAACCTCTTTTAAACCCTGCTATTAGGGATGTGCAGGGGGAAAAAAAATGTGTTTTCCTTTTTTGGATTGGGTTTTTCCCCTCCAGCTATCATTGTGTTTAATGTTTATTTTGTTTCTGTAGTTTGCAGAAATGCAATAAATATTAACTCCCCTCCAAAGTAAAACAAACACAAATGATATGCCCCATCTCTCCCACCCCGAAAAATTGCCAGGGCCAGGAACCTCCCCAACCCCCACTGACCCTGTCAAAGGGGGTGATGTCGATGAGGCTCATACCTGGAAACCTTTGAGCTTAGCTCACCCTGAGATTAGCTGGAGGGAAGGGGAACAACTTTAGTCTTAATTTATGTTCTCTATCATATAATCAATTAATTTCCAACCTTTGGTGTTTCTAGCTCGATTTTCTGGCTCAGCATCTTTTTTCTTATTCTCTTTCTTTATCTCTGTTCCTTTCTTTATTTTCTGCCTCTCTCTCTCTCGTCTTCCTTCTTTTTTCTTTTCTATTTCAATTCTGTCCCTTCCTTCTTTATCTCTTTCCTTCAGCTGCAGATGCTTTATATTTTCTCTTCTTTCTTTTCCTCTCCCTTTCTGCTTTTTCCCTATTCATCCTCTGACTATCAGAGTTAGCCAGATAACTTATCTAGCTAACTTAACTTCACCAGGAACACCCCAGGCCACCTCCAAGTTATCTGGATAAGTTTTATCATAAGATATGCCATACTAGATCATGTTGGTAGACCAGACAAGAGTTTAATGCTCTCTCATTTGGGTCAGTGGCTTTCCCAAGTCTACATGGATAGTAGTGGTTTATGGATTTTTTTCTCCAGGAACGTGTGTAAACCCCGCAATGTTAAATTCTTTCACCACATCTCTGGCAAATGTGTTGAGTGACAAAATACTTTCTCTGAATTTTTTTTAAATGTGATATTGATTACCTTCATGTAGTGCCCCTTAGTCTTTGTACTATTGGCAACAGTAAATAAGCATTCCCTCTTTGTCCGTTCCACCATGCTCATGATTTTGTAGACATCTATCAGATATCCTTCTAGTCATCTCTTCTCCAGGTTGAAGAACCCTTACCTCTTTAGCCTTTCCTCATATGGAAGCTGTTCCAACTATTTTATCATTTTGATTGCCCTCCTCGGTACCTTTTCTAGTTCTGCTATATCTTAGTCCAGGGGCATAAGATGACTAACCAAACTGGTATTGCATCAGTATGGAATTGGGCTCCACCCCCACCCCAACCCCCATCCCTGAAAAAAGTGCCAGGGCTGGGAACCCCCATGGCTCCCCTTACCTGTTCCATGAGGGTCCTACATAGCAAAATAGGCTGGAGGGAAGCTCACTCGCCTCCTGCCCTGCTGACATCCCTTCAAAATGGCACTGATTGACTGAGGCTGGTGCCATAGTGTCATCAAAATGGCACTGGTCTCAGGGCTGGCAAGCGTCATTTTGTTGTATGGCTTATTGTAGAGCATGTTGGGTGTTGGCTTAGCTCTCAGAAAGCAATAATACAATTACAATATAATATACCTGCCATGCCAAATGAGCACTAACTGCTAGCACTCAAATAGTTAACAATACTCACTATGAAAGGCAACACTGCAAACATTACACCAGGTCCTGAACCCCAATACACCTCCTATTAGGAAAACAGAACAAGCCAGACTGCTGTAGAGCCCTAGACAAAAACTACAAGCTGGCAGAACACCTCACCTTGGTCACACATGTAGAACACAGGCCAACCATTACCTAAATCAGAATAAAGACACCATAAACCATAAATAGAAATTCTGGAGGACTTTCATGCCAGAAATAAGAGGAGAGGATTCCCTTCTATTGGGCGTGCATGAATCCAAAGCCTACAAAGAAGAAGCTGAGGAGAAGTTTTCCTGCCCCATGGTGAAGCCATTAGAGGGATATTGTATGAGGTAGACAACCAGATGCTGACAACCATCCAGCTCGATGAGTGGGCGGTTCAGGATACGAAGCACCACAAAAGGAAGGCAGAGCCTGTCCTCATGCAGTTTAGGTTGGAGATCGGAGCAGACAGATGCCAGTAAGCCTGTAGGATTTTGGGCCCTAACAAAACCTGAGCGTTGTCTGGTTATGTGAGCCGTTAAATAAGAGATCTCCAGAATTTCCCCTGAAGAGTGCCCAATTCATCAGCCGAGGTTACCAGAGATAATAGAGACAGAGCAGAGAAGGTCTCCTTTGATGGTGAGTACCCATATTGATGAAAAGGAAGCCAGTGGAAAAAAAATCAAGGGTGAAGTTGAAGTGGCAACTGTCAAAAAAGTGCACATGTTGTGGCCTAGCAAAGTGGTGAGTGAGGCAGCGGAGCTGGTAGTCTAGTCTAAGATAATACCACTGCCAACCATGCGAATTGAGAAGAGAGCCCAAATGAAAAATGGACATGTTTCTGTTGGGAAAGTAAATGTTTGTGAAGCTGATTTTCCTTGTGCCTGATAATGACTGCACTTGGGAAGAAATAGAAAAAATATCCAAAAGCTTTTAAGGTTTACAACTAACCAAGTTATTTAGTTATTTTTGAAAGAATTGGGAAAGCCTATCAAAGGATGTGCCCCAGTATTGTAACACCTAGTCCTTTATCACCCAATGTCATCAAAGTAAAGATCACTGAGCTGATGTTTATGGCCAGAGTTCAGGCGTAATTACTGTAAATCCTGACAATGTGGAAGTGAATATTGCCCCACGTGAGGAGGAAAGAAGAAGCATTCCATAAATGCTCCAAAACATCTTGTGAAATTGTTCAAAAACCTGACCCACAGCATTATGACTAAGTATTCAGCATCTTTCCACCTTATATTATAACCTGTTTTTAGGTCTAATTCGGCCTGTTTCATCTTTTTGTTTGAGAGTCTGAGGACTGTGTATGTTGAGGGACCTGATGGATTTCATCTGAGTGTTACAAGCCACCTCAGTTGAGCTCAAGCCTGTAAAACAGAATGGTCTGTGTTTCCTTTGCACAGATTTGGTTGCTTACCCATTGGAACAGAGACTGTTAGGGATGTGAATCGTTTTTCAACGAATAAAATTATCGTCCGATAATGTTTATATCGTCTTAAATCGTTATAGAACACGATACAATAGAAATTCTAACGATTTATCGTTAAAAATCGTTAAATCGTGTTAGTGCGCACTAACTCGAGTTAGTGCGCACTAAGGGGTAGATTTTAAAAGAAGCGCGATCAGCCTACTTTTGCTTGCGCATCAGACTCAAGCAAAAGTACGCTGGATTTTAGTAGATACGCGCGGAGCCGCGCGTATCCACTAAAATCCTGGATCGGCGCGCGCAAGGCTATCGATTTTGTATAGCCTGCGCGCGCCGAGCCGCGCTGCCTCCCCCCGTTCCCTCCAAGGCCACTCCGAAATCGGAGCGGCCTTGGAGGGAACTTTCCTTTGCCCTCCCCTCACCTTCCCCTCCCTTCCCCTACCTAACCCACCCGCCCGGCCCTGTCTACACCCCCCCCTTACCTTTGTCGGGGGATTTACGCCTCCCGGAGGGAGACGTAAATCCCCGCGCGCCAGCGTGCCTGCTGCGCGCCGGCCGCGACCTGGGGGCGGGTACGGAGGGCGCGGCCACGCCCCCGGGCCGTAGCCACGCCCCGTACCCGCCCCCAAAACGCTGCCGACACGCCCCCGGAACGCCGCGACGACCGGGCCCGCCCCCCGACACGCCCCCGACACGCCCCCCTCCGAGAACCCCGGGACTTACGCGAGTCCCGGGGCTCTGCGCGCGCCGGGAGGCCTATGTAAAATAGGCTTCCCGGCGCGCAGGGCCCTGCTCGCCTAAATCCGCCCGGTTTTGGGCGGATTTAGGCGAGCAGGGCTCTGAAAATCTACCCCTAACTCCCCGTTAGTGCGCACTAACTCGATTTAGTGCGCACTAAGGGGTAGATTTTAAAAGAAGCGCGATCAGCCTACTTTTGCTTGCGCATCAGACTCAAGCAAAAGTACGCTGGATTTTAGTAGATACGCGCGGAGCCGCGCGTATCCACTAAAATCCTGGATCGGCGCGCGCAAGGCTATCGATTTTGTATAGCCTGCGCGCGCCGAGCCGCGCTGCCTCCCCCCGTTCCCTCCAAGGCCGCTCCGAAATCGGAGCGGCCTCGGAGGGAACTTTCCTTTGCCCTCCCCTCACCTTACCCTCCCTTCCCCTACCTAACCCACCCACCCGGCCCTGTCTACACCCCCCCCTTACCTTTGTCGGGGGATTTACGCCTCCCGGAGGGAGACGTAAATCCCCGCGCGCCAGCGGGCCTGCTGCGCGCCGGGCCGCGACCTGGGGGCGGGTACGGAGGGCGCGGCCACGCCCCCGGGCCGTAGCCACGCCCCGTACCCGCCCCCAAAACGCTGCCGACACGCCCCCGCAACGCCGCGCGCTCCGGCCCCGCCCCCCGACACGCCCCCCTCCGAGAACCCCGGGACGTACGCGAGTCCCGGGGCTCTGCGCGCGCCGGGAGGCCTATGTAAAATAGGCTTCCCGGCGCGCAGGGCCCTGCTCGCGTAAATCCGCCCGGTTTGGGGCGGATTTATGCGAGCAGGGCTCTGAAAATCCGCCCCTAACTGAAAATGATACAAATAAACACTTTCCAGGTCACTGAAGGTCAGTTAGGAATGAATATGTGTTCCTATTGGCTGGCTGCCCTCTTATCTATTGATGTTACCAAGGTTACCACTGAGGTGATGGTTGGGGGATGGGAAATGGAACTGGAAACTAACGAACACCAACAGAAAATGAAACAAAGTGTTCACACTTCCCAGGTCAGTAAAGGTCACTTAGGAATGAATATGTATGTATGTATTCCTATTGGCTGGCTGTGCTCTTATCTATTGATGTTACCAATATGGTTGGGGGGATGTGAAATGGAAACAGTTGGAAGCTTGACAAAAAAAGTAATGTAATGATCAGCACTCACCTGACTAGAACTTGTTTGTTTATTATTTTTGTTAGCAGGCACCTGAAATGCTAGTGCATGTTGAATTTGCCAATCACTGTGCATTTTAGAAAGGTGGTCCTGGCTGGAACTGTACACAGTTCAAATATATGTAATTGATTGTTGGTAAGTGTATTTTTTAAGTAGCCACACTGGCACCAGTATGTTTACTTTTCCTCCTACTTAACTCACTAGCTCAGCTTTGTAAGAAGGGCTTCTCTGCTTGTGTGTTGTTTTTGTTTGGTGTGAGGAGAGCAGAAACATCAGATCTTTATTCAATCTACTACAGTCATCTCTTACAGTGCCCTATCCCTATTAATACCAGGAGTGTTGTGATCTTCCTGCACACAGTGCCCTATCCCTAATACCAGTCTGAGACAGCTCCCTCCCTGCATTACTAGTGAGAGGCTGGCTTCACAGACAGGGGGGAGCTGCCTGACCCTCACTCCTGACTTCCCCCATGTCCCAGCTAGTGAATGGTGTGTGGGTGAGGGGGGGGGGGGAGGATGGTGAAGTCTGAGACAGCTCCCTCCCTGCATTACTAGTGAGAGGCTGGCTTCACAGACAGGGGGGGAGCTGCCTGACCCTCACTCCTGACTTCCCCCATGTCCCAGCTAGTGAATGGTGTGTGGGTGAGGGGGGGGGGGGGAGGATGGTGAAGTCTGAGACAGCTCCCTCCCTGCATTACTAGTGAGAGGCTGGCTTCACAGACAGGGGGGAGCTGCCTGACCCTCACTCCTGACTTCCCCCATATCCCAGCTAGTGAGTGGTGTGTGGGTGAGGGGGGGGGGGTGGATGGTGAAGTCTGAGACAGCTCCCTCCCTGCATTACTAGTGAGAGGCTGGCTTCACAGACAGGGGGGAGCTGCCTGACCCTCACTCCTGACTTCCCCCATGTCCCAGCTAGTGAATGGTGTGTGGGTGAGGGGGGCGGGGGGAGGATGGTGAAGTCTGAGACAGCTCCCTCCCTGCATTACTAGTGAGAGGCTGGCTTCACAGACAGGGGGGAGCTGCCTGACCCTCACTCCTGACTTCCCCATGTCCCAGCTAATGAATGGTGTGTGGGTGAGGGGGGGGGGGGAGGATGGTGAAGTCTGAGACAGCTCCCTCCCTGCATTACTAGTGAGAGGCTGGCTTCACAGACAGGGGGGAGCTGCCTGACCCTCACTCCTCCGGGGTATTGTGATCTTCCTGCACACAGTGCCCTATCCCTGATACCAGGGGTGTTGTGATCTTCCTGCATGCAGTGCCCTATCCCTATTAATACCAGGAGTGTTGTGATCTTCCTGCATGCAGTGCCCTATCCCTATTAATACCAGGAGTGTTGTGATCTTCCTGCATGCAGTGCCCTATCCCTGATACCGGGATGTGTGCAAGAAGATCACAACACCCCCGGTATCAGGAATAGGGCACTGCGTGCAGGAAGATCACAACACCCCCAGTATCAGGAATAGGGCACTGTGTGCAGGAAGATCACAACACCCCTGGTATTAGGGATAGGGCACTGTGTGCAGGAAGATCACAACACTCCTGGTATTAATAGGGATAGGGCACTGTGTGCAGGAAGATCACAATACCCCTGGTATCAGGGTTAGGGCACAAGTTCTAGTCACATTGACTGATCACATTACTTGTTTTGTCAAGCTACCAACTGTTTCCATTTCCCATCCCCCATATACTGTCAGTAGGAAACTTGGTAACATGAATAAATAAGAGGGCAGCCAATAGGAATACATATTCATTCCTAAACTGACCTTAACTGACCTGAAAAGTGTCAAATTGTATCATTTTCAGTTAGTGCGCACTAACTCCCAGTTAGTGCGCACTAACTCCCGTTAGTGCGCACTAACTCGAGTTAGTGCGCACTAATCGGAAAAAACGATTTTTAACGATTTTTTAACTAAAAAATCGTGCCTAAGACGATTTTCTTGCCCTGCCACACGATTTCTATCGTTAAGACGATATGGAAAACGATTCACATCCCTAGAGACTGTATCATCAGAGCATCCACAGGACTGGGCCTGATTAAGGATCAGGGATTGAGAGCTGAGACCTAGGAAACAAGCCAGGACTGCTGACTGTTTTCAAAGATTGGCTCAGAGACAGTCTACCCTGTTGCATGCTGGTACCTTAAACTTTTCTTCCTAATGTAGCAAGGTGTTTACAGTTTGTGATTTTTCTATTAAAATATAAAAGTAATTAATTCCCCCCCACCCCCCGCCCAAGATGATGAATATGAATGTATGCATACGTTTTGCATATTTTTTGGTAACTGTGAGGCGGGAGCTGCCAGTTGGTTATATCACAGGGCTGTTTTTATATGCATGTTAGGTGTTTTATTGCCTTATAGATTTGGTTATTAGACTGAATGTCATTGTTCTTTGAGGACACAGAAGGTTGAAGGGAAGAAGGTAATCAGGGGTTACTAAAGTGGTATGTTCTGGTCACCCTGCTCTCAGTTTTCATTTGGTAGGACCTGGGTGATTAGAGCATGCGCCTGTATCGAGTCGGTAGAAGGTATGTATGAGATGCTGGCAAAGGAAGTGAAAGCAGCTGAAAATAAACTGGGATCTGGCTGTGTAAGTTTGCTAGGCCTCAACAATTATTGAAAGAAGTTCTTCTGTTTAATGTCAACAAAACTTTGCTGATTATCATTGCTACCTGCACCAGCTTCTTAGTTGAGATCTGCCAGCTACTAGGGAAGTTTATGCCAACACTTGCAGATTTCTTGCTTCATAGGGAGGGCCAGCTCTGAAAGAACCAGGAGTGAGTGTTATGAAATGTATCATGGCTGATTATGGTAAATGAGAATATAAGAACAGCTCCATGGGAAGATCAGATAATACGTGACTGATTCATAACTGTGTAAGTTATTGCTGATTGCTTCAGAAGAATTATCCATTTTGAGCATTACCCAATTGCTCCAAGTCTGACAATAATTTTCATAAATATTTTGTTGCAATAATGAGAGAATATCTGAACCTCATTCAAGAGCATGCTGCTATTATTGATGAAAACCCTGAACTAGGGTTCCTTCTAGGAGCCCATGGGGTAGCCACATGTAGCCCCCCCCCCCCCCCAGTCTAGACTAAGAATTACCCCTAAACTTGGGGTGGGGAGTGCCACATGAGAAATTATATTTACTAATATGATTTATCTTCAGGTTCATAGCCTGAGTGGGGGGATGAGACCGGGTTCCGGTCACCCCAATACCACAATTCTGTGCCTTTTCCAAACAGCCTGCACTTGTGGCATCACAGACCAGAAAAAATCATCACACCAGAATAAAACAGTAATTAACCCTTTTACTAGTATTGTCTAAATCAGACAGTAAATCCAACCAGAACATTAAATGGGAAAAGTACAGTAGTGAAGTACAATATAAACTTGCAGTTTCTTACTTTATATCAAGCAATGCAAAAATAACACTGGGTATGGCCTGTTAGCCAGGGCAACCAACATACTCATATGGATAGTAAAAAAAAATATAAGGAACACTAATAGAGAAAGGTGGGGGGAGGCAGAGAAGCGCACAGCTTTCAAAAATTGTATTTACCCCTGAGTACTCAAAAAGGGAGGGGGGGAGGAATAGATGCACCCCAATGTCACCAGGTTTGTAAAGGGTGCACCCTGTCTCAAAAATAAAATTGTATGGAAAAAAACAATCAAGAAAATGAAAAGTCCCTGTTGATGGTGGAGCTGGCTATATGGCAAACCAAATAAATGAGCACTGCAGTGTGTGAAAGGTTTCTCTCTCTCTCCTGGAGATCGTTCCCAAAAGGTTTACTTGGTACTAAACAGAAAGCTGGCCTGGTTTCCGTCTTACAGAAAACCCACAGACCACCAGTTTCTCTTTCACTGCCTTTTCTTCTGTCGCTGTGGCAAGGGTTTATGCTTGACTTCGGTTGAAAGGCTGAAGCAGTTAAGAAGAGATACTGAATTTGGGATAAAAGCAAGAAAATAACCCTTCTCCCTCCTCTGCTAAGATATTCTGTGTGCAGAGTTTGGATTACTTAACTCAGTGTCTTAGGAGAATGATCCAGCCATGTGCTCCTGGGCCTGGATATCTCTGCAAAGGACGTCTCTCGGCTCCTGGTTCCTCTGCCCCTTGTTGGGATTTTACATGTAGCTCAGCTATGTAGAGATGTGAATCGTGTGCCCGATCGTTTTAACGATCAGGTTCGGATGGTGGGAGAAAAAAATCGGATCGTTAGAGATGTGAATTGGAATCGGTTCCGATTCCAATTCACATTGTTAATTTTTTAGTGAGGCCTGAGCAGATAAAAAAAAACCCACCCCGACCCTTTACAAATGACCCCTTTGCTCTCCCACCCTCCCGAACCCCCCCAAAATGTTAAATTACCTGGTGGTCCAGTGGGTGGGGGTCCCGGCGCGATCTTCCGCTCTTGGGCCATCGGCGCCATTTTGGCTACCACTGATAAAAATGGCGCCGATGGCCCGATAAAAAAAACCCCACCCCGACCCTTTACAAATTACCCCTTTGCTTCTCCCACCCTCCCGACCCCCCCAAAAACCTTTTACATGTACCTGGTGGTCTAGCGGGGGGTCCGGGAGCCATCCCTTCAATCATACCCTCGGTGTCGGTGCCGGTGCCTTTGCCCTCACTTTATCACAGGGAACGACGGTCGCTCCCTGTGACATAGTGAGGGCAAAGGCGATCGGCGCCATTTTGAAACCTCCAGCACCGGCACCGAGGGTATGATTGAAGTGATGGCTCCCGGACCCCCCGCTAGACCACCAGGTACATGTAAAAGGTTTTTGGGGGGGTCGGGAGGGTGGGAGAAGCAAAGGGGTAATTTGTAAAGGGTCGGGATGGGTTTGTTTTTATTGGGCCATCGGCTCCATTTTTATCAGTGGTAGCCAAAATGGCGCCGATGGCCCGAGAGCGGGAGATCGCGCTGGGCCCCCCCCACCACCCACTGGACCACCAGGTAATTTAACATTTTGGGGGGGTTCGGGAGGGTAAGGAATTGGTTTTAAAGGGTCGGGGTGGGTTTAGGGGTTGTTTTGGTGTGCCGGTTTTCCCGCCCTCCCCCAAATAATTCCCGTGCCCTATTTAACGATACAATACAAATGCCCCTGATGATAAATCGGGGGCATTTGTATTGTATCATGCACTCTAACGATTTAGAACGATTTTAAAATTATGTGACGATAATTTTAATCGTTCAAAAATGATTCACATCCCTACAGCTATGAAGCAAGAACAGCTGTCTGTCTCTCTATTTCCTTAGAGCGCAGACTTCTGTCTCTCCCTCTTGATAATTAGCTCTTCAGGAGAAGAACTGATTGCAGAGATGCCAGATGCACTCCTCTCTTCCTGGCTCCTGGCTCCAACTCCTGGCTGTCCTCACCCCGCACACACAGACAGAGCCAGCCAATTTGTGCCTTTTCTTCCTTAAATGGTCTCCTAGCATTCCTTCGGCTTCCTCCTTTGCTGGCTATATAGTGCTGTTCTCTGGGCAGGCTAAATAGTACAGCCCTTTTCCCAACTTGTTAACACTGTGAGTGCTGGATGCTGATGCTTGCAGAACATTTGTCATTCACAGGAGAACACACAGGGGTTTTGATGTATTTTTATATATCTTCACCTTGGCTATGGTGGCTTGCAGTATCTGCAGGGCTGAAAAAAACCTTTCTGGCAGGTCCAAAACTCATCACTCAGATCCAGACACAGCTTGGTCTACATTGTAAGGCTCCAGTACATGATAAACTCGAGGGGGTAGGAACTTGGTTTATAGTAGCTTGCTGCACACAATACCAGGGGCTAATCCCCTATGATGTGTTTAGCAATCTACACACCATAGGGGTGTGGTATGGTGGTGGTATGGGAGTGTATGGGGGGAGAGTAGGGCAATCTCTGGAGCACTAGAAGTTAAGTAAGGCTTTCCCAAACTATGGGTCGGGACTTCAAGTGGGGATACGGAACCTTCAGCTGGGGTCACAAATACCTCAAATGTCAACATTCTTCAGGCACCAGCCACAACAGCGTTAGTAGTGGAAGTCCATGTGAGGCCCTAAGTCAGCATGCGCTTACAGGCCCTGCAGTGGCATTGCCCTTGCATAGGTGTCTGTAGTAACAAGAAGACCTGCACAAGGAGAAATCAGCTCATAGGTTCCATTCTGACTTCTTTATTAATAATGCTGCTGCTGCTTGGAGATCACCATCAGGTCTGGGAGCTGTCATAAAGGGAGAGAAGGGATGAATGTGCTTGGGACAGTGCAGATTGCCACTGCTCCTCTCTCCTCATCAACCACCAAACCTACCCAAGAGAAAAATGTTGTCCATCACCAACCTACCCTTTCTTCCCACCAGTTGTCCATCACCAACCTACCCTTTCTTCCCACCAGTTGTCATCCATCTTTGATCCCCCCCCCCCCCCCCAAGGAAAATGTTGCCACTGACTTTGGCCAGTGGGATGTTTGGAGGAGAGGCTATTTGAAGGGAGGATTGAGAGGCAGGTGGAGGTTTTGTGGGTTGGATAAAGTGGAGAGGGATTGACTGTGGAGGGTAAGGTGGGGGGAATAACAGAAGATTGAGGATGTAAGTGGAGCTGGAGAGGGTGTGAGAGGGAATCAGATGGGAGAATGTGGGAGGAGGGGAGGAGGTGAAGGAAGGTGAGAGAATGGATGGGGACGAGAATGAGAGGGAGGGGAAGACAGAGGATCAGTTGGGGGTTATATAAGAAGGGCTTGAGGTGAGAGGGTCAACTTGGTGATGCGAAAAGGGTTTGGAGGAGAGAGAAGGGATGGGCTGAAGGAGGTAAGAGGAGCAGAGGTTGAGAGAGGGGGTCTGCTAGAAAGGAAAAGATTAAGAAAAGAGGCCCTGTGAAGTGTAGAGAGGGTGAGAAGGAATGATAGTTGAAAAGGGACTGCACACCTGCTAATCTTTTGTGGTCATTCTCTGGAGTCAAGTGGATTTTCAAATGCTAAAATGGGGACACACTGGCTAAATGTTTGGGAAGCCCTGCATTAAGTTATTACATTTTTAAGAGGTGCCAATAATCAAATATAGTGTAAAGCTGGGTTCCAACACAGCCTTATTGATGATTTGGAGTAAATGTAAAATATGGCACTCTGTATAACTTTCTTCCAGATGCTATCACAGAACAAGTCAAATGGGTAAATAAATGAATCTGTGGTTCCTGCTCCTTAAACAAATCCTCATGGTCCCCGCCTTATTCTAGACTATAATTTTGAAGCCTCCCTGGGTTATATAAATGGTAAGGATGTCTTCCCAGTATTTACTCCAAAAACAAATACCTTGCATTTATTCTCTTGATTTCGGATCTCTGATTCTCCTCTCTGACTCTGTTGTCCCGGATCGGCACAGGTGGTGAGTAATAACAGATGATGCCCGAGACTTTCCTTTTCTCCGCTACCCACACTGGATGCTGGATAAGTATCCCACCATCTCTAATACTTCTGCCATGCTGGCTCTGACCCTCACGGGCCGAGAAAACCATAGGAACATGAGAACTTGTCATATTGGATCAGACCGAGTATTCAGCTTCCAACAATGGCCAATCCAGCATTAGTACCTGGCAAGATCCCAAACAATAAATAAATCCCATGCTGCTATCATCATGCAGTGATAAGTAGCGGCTATTTCTTAAGTCTCCTTGGTTAATAACAATTTATTGATTTCTTCTCCAGGAATTTGTCCATATGGGGAAAATTAAATCAATTCCCAAACAAAATAGATAGGAAGAATAAAAAAAAATTTCCTTTCAACAGAAATTCCAAGAAGCAAAGTTTTCTCTGACCTCAAAGGTAAAACAATTCAAAAAGTATCTGACATCTCCAAAATTCCTGGTCCCACTGAGTGGGGCGTAGGATTTTTCCAGGAAAAGGAAATAAAAATAAACTCTCCTTTTCCTCTAACTAAACAATATTTAACTCTTCTAGGGGTCTTTGTCTTTATAGAGACATGGGAAGGAACCATTGCGGCAGCCTCACAGGGGGGTGCTGTGGCACAGATGGCACATTCCTCTCCTCGGAATGCAAGGTCCTTCTACAAGGCCATACCGTCATGAAGATCCCAGGCAGGCCTACACTGAAATGTCTTGCACTTGTTGATCACAGCAAGACATAACTGAAAGACACGTCATCCTGAGAGTCCCGTGACACAAATATTTTTTTTAACAAGTATAAGGCCACACTCCTGCCATCAGCAAACTGGAGGACAGTGCGCCCAGGTTACAGTAGGGTTACTGGTAAAAGTCTGCCACCGTGAATATGAAACCTATCCTCTAAAGTCTAAAAGAAGGATATTTTAGGAAATGTGTGAACTCTACAGTTTGCAACCTGTGGATAAAAAAAAAGAAACTACTGTTAAGTATTTTTAAAAATACATCCCTTCAGCATTCAATGAGCTCATTTTATAATATTTAAATTTCATTTTTAAATTGCCTTTTTTTTGGCGGGGGGGAGTTGTTTGTTTGTTTTCTAAATAAACTGTTTACCAGAAAAGCATTTTTTGTAGGCAAAGGAAAGGGAAGAAAAAATATCATGAACAAGAAACAATGTTCAGGTCTGTCTCAGATTAAAACACAGCAATGAGGAGCTTGACTTATTGCTGAGTATTGTGTAACCTTTGCTCGCTGTATATGCTGACGCAAAGAGATGCACAATGAGTCTTTGTGTGAGCTACCCCTTCTAAAGGAACGAAACGCACATCGATTTCCGAACCTGCCAAAACCTGCCTAGAGAACAAAATGAAAGAAGAAAGAAGAATGCATACATGTTTTTTTTTAAATTGTAATAATCTCATCAAAATGAGGAATGATTTTATGAAATGCATATCCATGTCCTCCTTCCAAGAATAAGATAATTATGTTTTTGATGCTTTGACAACTGCTTCCTCTCAAATCACCAAAGCCACTTATTGTTGGAATTGCTTTTTGCACACAAAACCTTATGCCTTGGAGTTTGGGGTCTGAGTGATTAGAAAAGCACGGTGTACAATGATCAAACCTTTTTTTTTTTTTTTAGTGGATATGATTAGAGAAAGCTGACTTTCAGGTGTGACGATCACATTTGTTTTCTGAACTTGTAATTTATCAAGCCTTAACATTTTCCTGAATCTGGTTTTAGGGCTCAATTTGTAGATTTACAGTTCAGGCAAAAAGCTTACAAGTCAGTTTGCTGGCACAGTTTTGAAATAGTGCTGCTTCTGCCCAAAGTTTAATGTCCTGCAGATTCAGGAAGTGAAACATTCTACGGAGAAACTTGTGCAAAAGGCACTATTGTCACTTTTAGTAGAAAATAACTCAGTGTAAGACTTGTACATAGTACAGGCAGGCTGACCCCCCCCCCCCCCATGTCCCTTTATCACCCCTCCCTCCAACCCCCTAAATAATCACGCCAGTCACTTTTCTTTGACCATCAGCTGCTTTATTGTTTTAATCCAAACCTTTAACAAAAAAGTGGATGAATTGGCCACAGCTTTAACAAACTTACAGGATCATTCTTCATTTTGCGATAATGCTGCAACACACGCGATAAACAGCTAATTGCAAATTGCACATGCAAATTTCAAACTAGTATTAAAGTGGGCGGAGTCTGGACAGGATTAAGGTAAAATAGGGGTGGTAGCGCTGCGTGCGATACCTATCGCTTGTTATTACGGCTTTTTTTTTTTTTGCGGGAAATAACTACACCTTTTTTCTTGGCAGTGTAGGCCAAAAAGTAATTATCGCGGCCGGTATCGCAGACCACAGTATTATCACAGCGCATATTGCGCGAGATAAAAACTGCAAACATTACCAACACACCTTCCGGGCCTTCCTGGACCAATAAAAAACATGTGTTTTTACCAGGTCAACCTTCCTAAAGCCATTTTGTTTGTGTCACGTGTACTCGTACTGGCATACTTGATGCCTCGCCTGGCTCGCCACAAATGACAACACATGGAAGAAGAAGAACCTGAACAATGGCCAAGGTCACTTCCAAGACCTCTGAGGGAAGTACCAGTAGAGCAGGCAGAGGCTCTGATGCCACCGCTGGTGCTGGAGGCGGCCACAGTGCTGGAGATACAGGGAGTGTGTCTTTCCTCCCCGATACCTCCTTGCTGGACATGCCAGAGGACTTTGTGGTTAGCAGGTATCACCTCGGCTCTCGGGAAATCCAGGAATTATATGAAGACATCTGAGTGGATCTGGCTCTGGTCACCCAAAGGTCCCATGCCGCCCCGTCCTCATCAAACTCTTGGCCGCCCTCCATTTCAAGGCAAGAGGCTCCTTCCAAACCTCAGTAGGGGCGGTGGGGGAATGTCCTAAACCAATTTCTCACACTGTCTCGACCAGGTCATCAAAGCAGTCACTGACCGCATTAAATTTCCTCGCAACTGGCAAGACCTGATAGACTTGAAGAGAGGTTTCTATGCCTTTTCACACTTTCCCAATGTGGTCGGAGCTATGGACTGCACTCACGTGGCCATCATTCCACCCCATACCGCAACAGAAAGCTCTTCCACTCCCTCAACATCCAAGTGGTCTGCGATGCTGGAATGCGCATCCTGGACGTGGTGCTCAGGTACCCGGGAGCGGAGCACAATTCCTTTATACTTAGGAAATCAGGGCTGTTTGACAATTTTGAGGCCAGCCTGTATGGTAACACTTGGCCCGTAGGTAAGACACATTTTTTCTTTGTCAATTCCATATCTGCCTATGTTTATGTGGCTAATGGCACCCAAATTTGGGGTGGTTGTAGGGGAGGACACAATCGGTAGCATGCCAAGTGCTTTGTCCAGTCACGTATGCAGGCCATTGGCCCAGGAGGACACAATTGGTGGCATGTCAAGTGCTTTGTCCAGTCACGTATGCAGGCCATTGGCCCAGGCCATGCCTTTTTGTGCCCATGTTTCACAGGCCATCAAAATGGGTGAGGGCAAACAATGCACGGGACCTAAAACTTGCCGAGTAAGGCACCACTATACACTTTGCATGTTTACATTAGCTAAAAGTCCCATTCCTATCCTCTCCTTGGGAGCTCTTACAATGTTACTGATGAATCTTGAGCGTCACCCGTCCACACTGCTGGCACAGCACCATCACATGTGGGCCTATACTGAGGCATCAGGAAGATTGTTGCACATTGTTTATGTACAGCCTGATACAGCGGTACAATGACATGTTGGTGGGCTGCCATATTCCCTGTGTGTGGACTCAGTAATGGATTTCTATGGAGAATAGACTGCAGATCTGCCACAGACATTCGCATGCACAGCGAGGTACGGCTTTTGCTGCTAACACGGGTGTGTCACCTCTTATGTATCTCTTCAAGTTTGGCAGCCAGCTACACACCAGTAGCCTTTGCTGGGTTGGGAGGGCCTGACATGCAATACTTCCAATAGCCACATCTGATTTAGTGGTCATGAAGAGATGAGCTCCTTATGCTTATAGCTATCCTGCACATATATAGTGGCCAACAACAATGTGAAAGCCATTTTGGCCACACTAATCACACTTTAAGGCTCAGCAAAGGTACAGGCTACCTTATACAGTCTTACTGGATGCTGTGGTTTGCCACTCACATCTGCAAGTGACAATGCTATCATTCATGTGTTTCATCTGTCACTGCTGCAGGAGATTCAGGGTACATTTGTAGGCCATGGCTTCTCATCCCCATTGCCATTCCCAACATGCTGGCAGACAAGGTATAACGAGGCCTTATGTGCTACCCGCTGTGTCATAGAATGCACCTTTGGCCTTCTGAAAAGTCATTTTCCCTGTTTGGACAAGATGGGTGGAGCTTTAATATATGCCCCACCCAAAGTTGCAAAGATTGTGTTGCTCTGCTGCATATTCCATAATCTGGCTCTACGCCATAGAGTACCAATGGACCTATGTCCAGATCTCCTCCAGGATCCCCCAGGTCTCCCTTCACGAGCCCAGGAGACCATGCTGAGTGGCAGCCAGATTTGGCAAAACCTTATACAAAGACACATTGCCTGTTAGGCCTCACCTACCATTTCCCCTTCCAGGGGAGGGTCGCCTTCAGCCTGTTAGCTGTTCCTCTCCTCGCTAGCCCTTCTTTTTCTCTCACTGCTTGGCTGTGTAGATCACCGGGTTGCATAAATCACGTTTGGCTTCTCTGGATTTGTATTCACAAAGCACTGTACTTGAAATACAGTTGTGAAAGTAAACATTACATGAAAGACATGTCACTGCTACCATGTGTTCTGCCTGATAATGATAGTAAAAGAGGCATGTGTGGCATTACACTTAGTGGCCTACCTAGCACAGTGTGACCTGCGACCTCTCACCAGCAGAGCGCATTCTAGCGCTCACATTTGGATGACATGCTGCCATAAGGGTGATGGCACCCCACATGTTCCTCGACCCTGGAGAGCTACACCTATATAAATGCTGTAAATCTCAAATAGCAGTTAAAGTGAAAGTAAGACAGATTTCCCATATCACACCCTCATTCTGAAGCGCTTAAAGGAGTGCAGGTGAAGATACAGCCCTGTGTGTGGGTGTGCTTACAGTAGCATGGGCATGGCCAGACCGACAGCACACCAGTGCCTCAGCAGTTAAAGAGCCAGTGTACACTAGGATTCATGATTATCAGCATAAGTACATCTAGTCCTCATCTTACTGCCATGCCTGCAGGGATAGAGTGTTGGTTTTACTTCAATAAAATGAAGGGGAATGTGATGAAATGGCAGCATATATATATATATACTTCAAAAGCAGGAGAAGATTTAGGTGTCTACAAAATTGGAGTTAGGTGCCAACAATACTGCACACATCACACAGGTGTCGGATCCTACCTTCCATTACAGCCTTGCTGAAAGCGACTGTGCTACCTGGTGCAGTTTTGAGTATGTGCACAGCTCCTTCCAAGGTAGCATTCCTCTTTGTTGTTCCATGCACCCCTACTCTAGGCTATTTAGAAATATTTATGTGGAAAAGGTGAGGGCCTTGACTGTCGTGATGTCATGTAGATGGCGTTGCCTTCTCGGGGTCCCAACAGGAGGATGCACATCCAGCTCAGTGAAGACAGCATTGGAAATCTGATACTGTCCTGCTTTCATTTGTAATTTCCTCTGGACCTCTGACATGACACCATAACAGTATAAGTGTATAACCACTCTTACTGCAGCCACATCTATCCTCATCAAACGTTCACATCATATAGGCAAAGGGTTTACATGTGTGTGAACCTCCTGCCTTTAACTGTCCTGTCACACATAGCTTCACTCTGATCAGGAGATGTCAGATTGCTGCAAGGTCATAGTGTGTATTGTGTCACCGATAGTCATGTGGTGCCGCAATATGCACGTATGTATGTACCCTGAACATATCCACATTCTTCACCTTTAATCTATACCCACACTGCAGCTGTGATCTCTGAGCCTCGATAAAGCACATTGGCTGAGCACTCCTGTCCAAAATACTTTGCATATAGTTTTGTTACCAACATCACTGCACAGATTTCCATGCTTTCATGGTTGCATGGCGTTGGTGATGCACATGTGTGTGATGATGTCTGTGGACTGCTGAACAGCTGCTATGCACTAGGCTCAGCAGTAAGTGGTGTAACAGACTGCTACTGTTAGTTATGAGCAGGCCAGGTGTGGTCCTATACAGTCCATGTAGTCCTCTGTGTATTGCATTCTGGGTTGTCCAAATCTGCTCAGCTGAACTGGTTATGAGCATATAAGCTGCCTCCATAGTAAACTCAACAGTGCTGAATGTATAGGCCTACTGCTCCCACAGATTTCATGTGCTTGCCATTAAAGGCGATGGCCTTTATGTGTTACTAACTTGACAGACACTCATTTTGTGCCACCTAAGCCCTTCAGGAGCCCATGTCAGAACGTCCACTAAGTAGGGATGATATATACCTCTGACAGAAGTGTTTCCTGTGGGCAGCTATAGATAATGTTTGGATAGGAAGGACTCTACAGCCTCATTAGCAGTTACTGCAAGCTGACACACACCTCTATGTTGTTTTATGACAAATATTGCAGGAACATAGGCCTTGCAGATGTGTAGGGGCAGGAACTAGAGCATGCACTCCCTACTGCTAATATAAGTGAGTACACCTGGTCAAGATGGTGAGACGGACAGTGAGATGCTAAGAAAAATTAGGGAAGCTAACCAAATTGGTAGTGCAGTAATAATGGGAGACTTCAATTACCCCAATATAGACTGGGTAAATGTATCATCGGGTCACGCTAGAGAGATAACGTTCCTGGATGGAATAAATGATAGCTTTATGGAGCAATTGGTTCAGGAACCGATGAGAGAGGGAGCAGTTTTAGATCTAATTCTCAGTGGAGCACAGGACTTGGTGAGAGAGGTAACGGTGGTGGGGCCGCTTGGCAATAGTGATCATAATATGATCAAATTTGATTTAATGACTGGAAAAGGAACAGTGTGCAAATCCAAGGCTCTCGTGCTAAACTTTCAAAAGGGAAACTTTGATAAAATGAGAAAAATTGTTAGAAAAAAACTGAAAGGAGCAGCTACAAAAGTAAAAAATGTCCAAGAGGCGTGGTCATTGTTAAAAAATACCATTCTAGAAGCACAGTCCAGATGTATTCCACATGTTAAGAAAGGTGGAAAGAAGGTAAAACGATTACCGGCATGGTTAAAAGGGGAGGTGAAAGAAGCTATTTTAGCCAAAAGATCTTCATTCAAAAATTGGAAGAAGGATCCAACAGAAGAAAATAGGATAAAGCATAAACATTGGCAAGTTAAATGTAAGACATTGATAAGACAGGCTAAGATAGAATTTGAAAAGAAGTTGGCTGTAGAGGCAAAAACTCACAGTAAAAACTTTTTAAAATATATCCGAAGCAGAAAGCCTGTGAGAGAGTCAGTTGGACCGTTAGATGATCGAGGGGTTAAAGGGGCACTTAGAGAAGATAAGGCCATCGTGGAAAGATTAAATGATTTCTTTGCTTCGGTGTTTACTGAAGAGGATGTTGGGGAGGTACCCGTAATGGAGAAGGTTTTCATGGGTAATGATTCAGATGGACTGAATCAAATCACGGTGAACCTAGAAGATGTGGTAGGCCTGATTGACAAACTGAAGAGTAGTAAATCACCTGGACCGGATGGTATACACCCCAGAGTTCTGAAGGAACTAAAAAAATGAAATTTCAGACCTATTAGTAAAAATTTGTAACTTATCATTAAAATCATCCATTGTACCTGAAGACTGGAGAATAGCAAATGTAACCCCAATATTTAAAAAGGGCTCCAGGGGCGATCCGGGAAACTACAGACCGGATAGCCTGACTTCAGTGCCAGGAAAAATAGTGGAAAGTGTTCTAAACATCAAAATCACAGAACATATAGAAAGACATGGTTTAATGGAACAAAGTCAGCATGGCTTGTCCCACGGCAAGTCTTGCCTCACAAATCTGCTTCACTTTTTTGAAGGAGTTAATAAACATGTGGATAAAGGTGAAACAGTAGATATAGTATACTTGGATTTTCAGAAGGCGTTTGACAAAGTTCCTCATGAGAGGCTTCTAGGAAAAGTAAAAAGTCATGGGATAGGTGGCAATGTCCTTTCGTGGATTGCAAACTGGCTAAAAGACAGGAAACAGAGAGTAGGATTAAATGAGCAATTTTCTCAGTAGAAGGGAGTGGACAGTGGAGTGCCTCAGGGATCTGTATTGGGACCCTTACTTTTCAATATATTTATAAATGATCTGGAAAGAAATACGACGAGTGAGATAATCAAATTTGCAGATGACACAAAATTGTTCAGAGTAGTTAAATCACAAGCAGATTGTGATAAATTGCAGGAAGACCTTGTGAGGCTGGAAAATTGGGCATCCAAATGGCAGATGAAATTTAATGTGGATAAGTGCAAGGTGATGCATATAGGGAAAAATAACCCATGCTATAATTACACAATGTTGGGTTCCATATTAGATGCTACAACCCAAGAAAGAGATCTAGGCATCATAGTGGATAACACATTGAAATCGTCAGTACAGTGTGCTGCGGCAGTCAAAAAAGCAAACAGAATGTTGGGAATTATTAGAAAGGGAATGGTGAATAAAACGGAAAATGTCATAATGCCTCTGTATCGCTCCATGGTGAGACCACACCTTGAATACTGTGTACAATTCTGGTCGCCGCATCTCAAAAAAGATATAATTGCGATGGAGAAGGTACAGAGAAGGGCTACCAAAATGATAAGGGGAATGGAACAACTCCCCCTTGAGGAAAGACTAAAGAGGTTAGGATTTTTCAGCTTGGAGAAGAGATGGCTGAGGGGGGATATGATAGAGGTGTTTAAAATCATGAGAGGTCTAGAACGGGTAGATGTGAATCGGTTATTTACTCTTTCGGATAGTAGAAAGACTAGGTGGCACTCCATGAAGTTAGCGTGGGGCACATTTAAAACTAATCGGAGAAAGTTCTTTTTTACTCAACGCACAATTAAACTCTGGAATTTGTTGCCAGAGGATGTGGTTAGTGCAGTTAGTATAGCTGTGTTTAAAAAAGGATTGGATAAGTTCTTGGAGGAGAAGTCCATTACCTGCTATTAAGTTCACTTAGGGGCGGATTTTCAGAGCCCTGCTCGCGTAAATCCGCCCAAAACCGGGCGGATTTACGCGAGCAGGGCCCTGCGCGCCGGTAAGCCTATTTTACATAGGCCTACTGGCGCGCGCAGAGCCCCAGGACTCGCGTAAGTCCCGGGGTTTTTGGAGGGGGCGTGTCGGGGGGCGGTCCCGGTCGTCGCTGCGTTTTCGGGGCGTGTCGGCAGCGTTTTGGGGGCGGGTATGGGGGCGTGGCTATGGCCCGGGGTGGTCCGGGGGTGTGGCCGCGCCCTCCGTACCCGCCCCCAGGTTGCGGCCCGGCGCGCAGGAGGCCCGCTGGCGCGCGGGGATTTACGCCTCCCTCTGGGAGGCGTAAATCCCCCAACAAAGGTAAGGGGGGGGGTATAGACAGGGCCGGGCGGGTGGGTTAGGTAGAGGAAGGGAGGGGAAGGTGAGGGGAGGGTGTTAGAGGATTTCCTCCGAGGCCGCTCCGATTTCGGAGCGGCCTCGGAAGGAACGGGGGTAGGCTGCGCGGCTCGGCGCGCGCCGGCTATACAAAATCCATAGCCTTGAGCGCGCCGATCCAGGTTTTTTAGTAGATACGCGCGGCTCCGCGCGTATCTACTAAAATCCAGCGTACTTTTGTTTGCGCCTGAGCGCAAACAAAAGTAGGCCTATTCGCGCTCCTTTTAAAATCCGCCCCTTAGAGAATAGCCACTGCCATTAGCAATGGTTACATGGAATAGACTTAGTTTTTGGGTACTTGCCAGGTTCTTATGGCCTGGATTGGCCACTGTTGGAAACAGGATGCTGGGCTTGATGGACCCTTGGTCTGACCCAGTATGGCATTTTCTTATGTTCTTATGTGACTCATTGACTGACGTGCTGTGTGTGGCTTGCTCTATGGGTGTGTGTGTGGATACTGAGGCCTTCGGAGGTTGCTCCCTTGCCTTGCAATCCAATACCCCTTAGCAGGCAGTGTATTTCCCTGAAGTGAGCACAGACAGCTTTTGCACAGCACTGATTGAGTGTTTGCCCTCTGGAGAAGGTGTGCCTCTGACAGGCAGCACTTTGCTTTTACACACGTTTACTCTCCACTGCTAAATGATAGAGATGCATAGGGACATCATTAATAACTGTTATTAAACACAACATATTTTGAGTATATGGGGCACAACATTATCAGTGGATAATGACTAGATGGGCTTAGCACAGTGATTTATGTAAGAGAACAGTGATGGATAACATGTTGCTGATGGCTGAAGAAAGCCTTCTTAGACAGTTTGAGAAGCCACCAGAGGTGGCACTAGTGAGTAGAAGATGTAGCCTGGCTGGGCTAGTATTCCCCAGGGCGCTGGAATAGTAGTTCCTCCGGTAGCAGTGCTGTAGTAGAGAGAACTGAGAAAGTGTGTACAATAGCACATTCACAGAGTCCCAAATATGGAGAAGCCCCGAGATAGGGAGAGCTGGCCCTCGAGGAGCGAGTACCAGATCCCTGGAAGCAGAGAGACTCGTTGGCAAAGTACTCACACAGCGGTTTCACGTAGGAGATGGCACTAGCGCTGGAACGGAGGCAGGCCCTCGAGGAGCGAGTATCTGGTTCCAGGGAGACAGCTCAGAGGAGTGGATGATAGTAGTACTCACTGATGGTGTCTGTAGATAATTCTTCCAAGTAGAAGAGGAGATAGATGCAGGCAGCAGGTCAGGGAACATGGGCCCTTGAGGAGCAAGTACCGGTTACCTGATAGCGACCTGAAAGAAGCAAAGAGGCCCCCAAGGAGCGGGTACCCCGTTAGCAGAAAGAGTCCAATGGAAGTTGGAAGGAAGAATAGCTGGGTACGGAGAGCGAATACCATGTGTAAGAATCACCCTTGCTAACTCAATGGCTAGCAATAAACTGTAGGTTTAAATATCTGGGCAGCGTGATGTCATCACAAGGGGACGCCCCTGAGGAACGTGCCAATGAGGAAATAAGAATGAGGGCTGTGTGGCACTCGTGCCCTAAGATACCTGAAGAACATGGCAGGAGGCAGCACCCAAGCCGGTCTGGGGACGCCGGAGAGGACGGCAGACGGATGCCGCAGCAGCCAGGCATCCGTGAAGAGCAGAAGCCGCAGGAAAGGTAAGTGGAGTGAAGCCATCGGGAAATGACGGTCACAACAGGTACATGATCTGCATTGATGAAGAGCATAGGACGCAGAGGGGTGCTGCTGGTGCTGTGGACCAGGCAGACTTCCACAGACTGACATTTCTGTAGTGGCCTGCTTTTGGGATTTGGATTCTACCTGTAAGTTCATCCTTATCTTACATGTATTATACAGACCCCCAAGGGGCGGGAGCCACAGTGTGGAAGAGAGGTGGGCCCCCAGCACCAGCAGCATACCTCTAGGCCCTCTGGTGGTTGTCCGTGGACATTGTAGATTAGATGGTGCCGATGATATTCAAATTCTTATTCCAATCACTAGCTCCATTGAAATCACATATAAAAAAAACTGCCATGAGGCTCGAGGAGCAGGAGAGGAGTTGTTTTGGCGGTCTTACTGGGGGTGCAGAGGTCTTTCCTGGCCCCGACGGAGCTACAGCTGGCTGCCCTGCAGTCTGACGTCATCAGAGGATGACGTTCAAGGGGCCCTGAAAAGCGGCCCTTCTGCGGTGCGCAGCCACTGCCGGCGCGTCACTGAAGCCGTGCGCGCAAAGGGGCGCATGGCTTTGTTTTCAATTTGGAGTTTAAAGAGATTTTCTTCTTCAATAGTGGATTTATAAAATATGGATACCCCTCCTGCACCTTTGTAGCCTCCTAACTTTGGATCCTAGTAGTGCCGGTAAGCAACTTGTGGGCATCATGGCGTTTTTCTTATTATGATTAGGAACTGTTTGAACTTATCTAATGCCGCACACAGCTCAGAAGCGACAGGCAACACTCTGGGAACACTCTGGGAACCTCTCTATTGGGACCTTTGGATGCCCACGTACAGAGGGTTCGATTGGAGATGTTGTTGATGGAGGGGGAGGCAGGAAGGGAAATTCCCTGCTCCCCCCTGGACTTCTCAACATCTTTATCTCTGATATTAAGGGCTCCACCAGCTAACCTGGTGGCCTCCAGAGACCGTGGAGAACCGACGGCAGAGACGGAGGCCATACCTGCAGGCATCTCTGAACAACGTGTGGGGACGGTCTCCACAGTAGAAGCTGGAGGAGAAGCCAGTGAAGGCCCCATTGAGGGTACAGCTGGCTCACCATCTGAAAGAGGGCTACAGAAACAATGAGTACAAAAGTTATTGATATCTGTTATGGTTATAAGGTGTTTGAGTGGATTCTTGGGCACTGTGGAGATGACCAGGCCCATGGGGAGGAGCCTGTGAGGAACCACAATACTAGGCTAGACTCGAGATGCACAAACACAAAGATTTGTCTTTTATTATACAGCTGAGGAATAACACCAGAGGTGGCAGTAGTGAGATGATCCAGAGGTAGCAGTCCAGGGACCCTCGGCAGAGGAAATCCGTCTTACAGAGGTAGTATAGGGAGATCCGGATGCAGGTTCCCAGTGTAGCAGAGCTGTAAATGAGACAGACTGAGAATGTTAGATTACTCACTAACAGGCTGTTTCAGCAAAGTCTGTGGGAGAGTGGACAAATGCCCGCTCTCCCGGCGCGCACCAGCCACTCGCCAGTGCGCGCGATTCAGTATTTAAATTAGGTGGTGCAGTAGAAACAGGGAAAAGGAGGCGCTAGGGACACTACTGCATCCATAGCACCTCCTTTTAGCCCGGAGCGGCGGCTGTCAGCGGGTTTGACAGCCGACGCTCAATTTTGCTGGCGTCGGTTCTCGAGCCCGCTGACAGCCACGGGCTCGGAAACCGGACACCGGCAAAACTGAGCATCCGGTTTTCGGCCCGAAAGCCGCCGGCCAATTTTAAATTTTTCTTTTCTTTTTTTCTTTTACTTTTTTTTACCCTTCGGGACCTCCGACTTAATATCGCCATGATATTAAGTCAGAGGGTGCACAGAAAAGCAGTTTTTACTGCTTTTCTGTGCACTTTCCCGGTGCTGGCAGAAACTAGCGCCTACCCTTGGGTAGGCGCTAATTTATTAAAGTAAAATGTGCGGCTTGGCTGCACATTTTACTTTCTGTATCGCGCGGGAATACCTAATAGGGCCATCAACATGCATTTGCATGTTGAGGGCGCTATTAGGTGCCGCGGGTTGGACGCTGGTTTTCCGCCCCTTACTGAATAAGGGGTAAGGGAAAACGAGCGTCCAAGAGCAGGTTAACAGTGCGCTCCATCGGAGCACACTGTACTGTATCGGCCTGTAAATTGGTAGCTGTATATATGGAGATCCCAGCAGGCAAAAGTAGTTGAATACAGGCACCGAACCAGGGAGAGCAGGCCCTCGAGGAGTGAGTACCTGATCCTAGATAGGCACCTGAAAGAAAGCAAAGGGCCCCCGAGGAGCAGGTACCGAGGTTAGAGAAATACCCCGAAGGGCAGAGAGAGTTTCTAGCGGCAGCAAGGAAGTGGTAGAATAGCTCAGTCCAGAGGCTTTCCATCCAATCACGATCCTTGCTAACTCGAATTGAAAGGAGAAGCTACAGCATATTTATACCTCTCAGGAAGGGGAGGAGACCTGTGGTTGTTGAATGACCTTCCCGTGCTGACCCCTTTAAGAAAGGGGCTACCTTTGCCGCGCGCATCTAGAGGACTTCAGGGGCGGGGCTTCTGCTGTGTCGGCGTCCCGGTCGCAGGAGTAGGCTCCTCGATGTCGCAGTAGGCCCCGGGGGTCTGGAGCGCGTCGGACCGTGGCCAGAAGGGGTAAGCTCGGCCAGCCTCCTCGGCTGACCAGCATAACAATATTGAGCCCTTTATTGAAAATTCAATCCCCGATATTGGTAAAACCTGCTTTAATCACAATAAAATCGACTGGGGATGCTATAGCTAGTTTGGGGAACGCGATGTCTATGCAATTAAATACCATAGTGGATAAGATTAATAATATGGAAGAAAGAATGCTTAAGATAGAGACGTTACAGGATGAAAATGTTGAAATGAAACAAGAAATGAATAAATGGAAGCCCATACAGGAGGCTATCATAAAGGAAAATCAACAGTTGTAATTTAAAGTTGAAAACCATGAAACTGTAATTACCTCATATATTGACTAAGGACATGTTCAAAAGATATTTGATTGAGGGTCTTAAAATACCAGAGGAGGCGATACCACCTTTGGTGAAAGCATTCTATTTACCTCTATTAGAAAGCTAGAAAAACAGCCTCTACAGACTGGAGGACAAGAGATGGATCATCTAACATCAACTTTGGACATATCCCAAATTTTACAACAGTCGGATACTGAATTGATGCAAGCCGCTACCTTGCTTGTCACCTTTGCTTTTGAATCAGATCGGGACTGGGTCTTATGATTGTTTTTCAAAGTTCTTAAAGTTAGAATATATCCTGAATACAGGCAAAAGTTTTTATTGTTGAGATCTAGAGTTTTACAGTTGGGGGCATCTTTCATTCTTGTTTCCTTGCAAATGCATTATTAAATATAAAGATCATAAATATGCCTTTCAGATGCCTCCACAACTGTCGCTCTTTCTGTGTGACAAGGGAATTGAATTAACATAAAAGGAGTTTGAAATC
Organism: Rhinatrema bivittatum; assembly: GCF_901001135.1. Lineage (NCBI taxonomy): Eukaryota > Metazoa > Chordata > Amphibia > Gymnophiona > Rhinatrematidae > Rhinatrema > Rhinatrema bivittatum. The sequence goes on from NC_042616.1 coordinate 79,510,669, forward strand.
TTAGCTTTTTTGCTACTCGCTAGGGCGGTGAGTACCCTTAGAAGGAAAATATTCTCCCTAGTAGTTGCTTTTCCTTAAAATAAAAGTATGTAAAGTTGGTAAAATTTTTGTTAGAAACGGCCTTACTAATGGATCCTTAGTTTGTGGACTTGGGAGAAATGTAGACTTAAAAACATTTTATGTAAACGTAAAATTAGTGTCTTCTAGGGATGTGAATCGGGCTTCAGATGATTGAAAATATCGGACAATATTTTCAAAATCGTCAGAAATTGGGGGCTCCCCCAAAACGATAGGAAAACCCCACGATATTGTTTGTGGGGGTTCTCTTATCGTTTTGGGGGAGGGCGGGAAAAACGGCACAGAAAAATAACCACTAAACCCACCCCGACCCTTTAAAACTAATCCCTTAGCTTCCCCCACCCTCCCGACCCCCCAAAAAACTTTTTACAGGTACCTGGTGGTCCAGTGGGGGTCCCGGGAGCGATCTCCCATTCCCGGGCCGTCGGCTGCCACTAATCAAAATGGTGCCGATGGCCCTTTGCCCTTACCATGTGACAGGGTATCCGTGTCATTGTCCGGCCCCTGTCACATGGTAGGAGCACTGGATGGCCAGCGCCATCTTTAAAAATGGTGCGGGCCATCCAGTGCGCCTACCATGTGACATCTCTAGTGTCTTCTACTCCTTTACTGTACAAGAAGGTTTTTTTCTTGGAAATTTATATTGAAAATTTCATAAATAAAGAATTAAAAAATAAAACTGCCATGTATATATGTTTATCGTACGTTAAAAAATTGCTAACTCACATGAAACTCATTCCGAACATGGCTAAAACTGAAACAATAGTATTGGAAAGAAAAGCATCCAATGAACCATTACCACCCTTGACACTGGAGGACAAGCAAACAAGAATTCATCCAATACAACAGGTCCGTGATCTGGGTTCATTGTTGACAAAGAATTAAACTGTAAAACACATATTGCAACAAAAATTAAAGAGGAATATTACAAATTATCAATACTAAAACAATTAAAACCATTTTTGGAGCAAAAAGATTTCAGAACTATTCTTCAAGTCTTAATCTTTGCCAACCTTGCTTCAATCTTGCAATGCCTTGCTTCTAGGATTATCATTAACAACAATACGTCCGCTACAAATTCTCCAAAATACGGCAGCAAGAATTCTTACAGAAACAAAAAAGCATGAACACTTCACTCCAGTTTTAATATCACTACACTGGCTTCCTATAAAATATAGAGATGAATATATGATACTAACAATAACTCACAAAATTATCTATGGAGAAAGAACAGATTGCTTAATATAGCCATAAAAATACACAACCCACAGCGAAACTTATGATCTATGAATCAAGGACTATTATCTATTCCTTCAATAAAAACTGCCCAATTAAAACAAGTAAGGGAGAGAGCAATTTCGTTAGCAAGTCCAAAACTATGGAACTCGCTACCTACTGAAATTGGCCTTCGACAAAATATAAAAAGTTTTAAAAAAGAGATTAAAGCCTGGCTGTTCAGGAGGGCATACTCGGAAATTCACTAACATTTACCCCCTGCTGATATACCATTCAGTTAACCTTCTATCAGCAAAAAGTTCATTAATTACCTGCTCAAATAATTATTTATAACATATACCATTAGCTACTCACTTTATAATTGATTTATTTTATTAATTTCAATACTGATCTGTTTTATTAGTTTTATAAAGAAAATGTATTTGACCTTTTTTATTTTTTATTCCTGATATTAACTACTGTTCTTATTTAATTAAATTATTATTATTATACTTGAAGCACTTTTTTATTTGCAATGAATTTTACTTATATTTTATTCCTTTTCTTTTATTGTATTTTATGTATGAATGTAGGAAATTAAACTGGATTAGAAATTTTATGCAAATATTGTAAACCATTGTGATGGAACCTACAGAATGACGATGTATAAAAAATGTATAATAAATAAATGGTGCTCCCTCACTGCTCATTCCTACTTGTGATGCAGCAGCTGAAAGTGTGTAGCAACACTCAGCAAGTACTAGAGATGTGAATCGTGTGATCGATTGTCTTAACGATCGATTTCGGCTAGGAGGGGGAGGGAATCGGATCGTCGCAGTTTGGGTTTTTTAAATATCGTGTATATCGTGTAAATCCCTAAAACCCACCCCGACCCTTTAAAATAAATCCCCCACCCTCCCGAACCCCCCCAAAATGCCTTAAATTACCTGGGGTCCAGTGGGGGGGGAGGGGAAGGGGGAGGGCGGGAAAACCGGCACACTAAAACAACCCTAAAACCCACCCCGACCCTTTAAAATAAATCCCCCACCCTCCCGAACCCCCCCAAAATGCCTTAAATTACCTGGGGTCCAGAGGAAGGGTCCCGGTGTGATCTTTTACTCTCGGTCCTCCGTGCGTTGTAGAAATGGCGCCGGCGCTACCTTTGACCTGTCATATGACAGGTCAAAGGTAGCGCCGGCGCCATTTTGTTTTTTTGTCCCCCGACGTCAGGAGCGTAGGAGATCGCTCCCGGACCCCCAGGGACTTTTGGCCAGCTTGGGGGGGCCTCCTGACCCCCACAAGACTTGCCAAAAGTCCAGCGGGGGTCCGGAACGATCTCCTACCGCGAATCGTTTTTCCGTATTGTATCGCGGCTCTAACGATTTTTGACGATTTAAAATATATCGGACGATATTTTAAATCATCAAAAAATGATTCACATCCCTAGCAAGTACACATCATATTAGATTTACAATGTAAGCTACAAATCTATCTGGTCACCCTTGCACTCCTGATAGAAATAAGGTGGCAGAAAATAAACTACTGTGTCATGTTGACTCCAAGTTAGCCTTTACATCACTCAACCTGTACATGTGCACTGTCCAATGTGTTGCTTATGAAAGTACTGAGCAGGCAACATACAGGAACACGTAAGCAGGAGTTACCAAATGGTATGGTGTGTGAAGAAGATAACAAGAGGCAATAGTGAAGGTCCCCAGAAACGAGCTTCTTAAGAACATAAGAACATAAGAAATTGCCATGCTGGGTCAAACCCAGCATTCTGTTTCCAACAGAGGCCAAACCAGGCCACAAGAACCTGGCAATTACCCAAACACTAAGAAGATCCCATGCTACTGATGCAATTAATAGCAGTGGTTATTCCCTAAGTAAACTTGATTAATAGCAGTTAATGGACTTCTCCTCCAAGAACTTATCCAAACCTTTTTTGAACCCAGCTACACTAACTGCACTACAGAGGCCCTTACCGATGGATGCCGAGATACAGTGGAGCAAGGAGGAAGAGAAGCAGCAGCAGCAGCCACAGGATTCACAGCCATTGCTGTTGCTACAACAGCTGACCTCAATAAGCACCCTTCAGGTATCCCTCAATCTGTCCACATTCATGGAGGAAGGTGATCTGGTCTGGCATCCTTCAGAACAGCATGTACCACAAACCAGCACCCACACCAGCATGTGGATCCACCATCCCCAGGCTAGATGTAGGGCAGCACCCCACCAATGCCTATCTTGTGCCCTCACACAACAGCAGCGCCATCAGTACCGGCAATTACAGCCCCGCCGTCAACAACACTGCCACCATCAATGACAGCACCAGCAGTACCGACGGAGCCAAGAGTACCGCCACCGCCACCAGTACCGGCACCAGCAACAAGCATGCCTGTAGCTGAACTGAGGCACTTGCAGGGAAAGATAAGGCTACTCAGAAGGTCTGTAGCCTGGCAGAACAGGATCCTACAACAGAATACGGCTGCCAACAGTCAAAATGTTAACACCCTTGTTGTTGCCATCAGCAACATCAGTAATGAGCTGACACTGCACTGCATGCCAGAGCAGCCTTCTGAGTTCTCAGCTCCATCCCTCGAATCAACACCACGCAGCAATCCTGGAGAGTCAAGACACTGGAGGGATAGATCCTCAAACGATATGCTCTCCCCAAGTGGGAAGGTATCACGTGGTAGGGGTGTGCATTCGTTTTGAACGCATATGTAAAACGCAACTTATATTTTTAAAAGAGAAAAAAAAGGTTTGAGGAGAAACGCATTGCGAGTTCCAACGTATTCAACATAGCTATGTACCTTCTCCATTGCAATTATATCTTTTTTGAGATGCTGCGACCAGAATTGTACACAGTATTCAAGGTTGGTCTCACCATGGAGCGATACAGAGGCATTATGACATTTTCCGTTATATCCACCATTCCATTTCTAATAATTCCCAACATTCTGTTTGCTTTTTTGACTGCCGCAGCACACTGAACCGACGATTTCAATGTGTTATCCACTATGACGCCTAGATCTCTTTCTTGGGTGGTAGCACTTAATATGGAACCTAACATTGTGTAACTATAGCATGGGTTATTTTTCCCTATATGCATCACCTTGCACTTATCCACATTAAATTTCATCTGCCATTTTGATGCCCAATTTTCCAGTCTCACAAGGTCTTCCTGCAATTTATCACAATCTGCTTGTGATTTACTACTCTGAACAATTTTGTATCATTTGCAAATTTGATTATCTCACTCATTGTATTCCTTTCCAGATCATTTATAAAAAATGCAATGCATGATTTTTCTGTGGAATTTTTCCCATCTCCACAAGTTGCAGAAAATTATATTTTGGGATTAAAAGATGTTGATTTCAAAACTATGTTACGTCAACTAACTATTATGTGTTTTGCCCTTTATTTGTTGCCCTACATTTACCCTAAATCCTGCCTTCCACCTTTTAACAGTAAATGCATCGCTTAGCCACATCATGAACAATGATTTTCAGTCAACAGACCAGGGAGGTTTGGATTAGATGCTATTTAATGCTTTCATAAACAGTAGAATTCCCCTCGCTCGCTGTCAAAGAAAATGAAAGTTTTGCTTCGTTTGTTATTGTGCAGAGCTGTGTGTTTAGAGAAATAATATTTATGCTCAGAAGCTCATTATGATTTTATGTATTCATAATAGAAACATCCAGCATACATAGTGCTTATTTTGAATCAATTTGCACCGTAATCTTCAGCCTTTGTGTTACGGTAGGTCCTATAACTCCACTGGAAAAAGTAGCTGCTAATTTTTAAAAATACTCACCTAGCCTGAAGATGAAAATTCAGTAAAATCTCCCTGCTCTCCCTTTCCGGTCCCTTGTCGACTCTTCCCCCTCACCCCCACTCCAGGGGCCACCTGTTTTCCCCTGATGTAGGACGTCGAACAGAAGCCAAACGGGAAAAGCCGTACAGTCAGGGTGACAGTCAGTGCCTGGACAGAAAAGGATAAGAGAAAAGAAAGAAATTTCCATGCATAGTATCCAGCTAGCATTTTCTCTCATTTACTCCTGAGTGGAGACTAAGAAAGAGTACACCGGAGGTCCTCAGAATTAAGACACAATTGGTTCCTAAAAACAGTGTCTTAAGTTCAAACAGTGAAGTTAAAACTGATCGTCTCAAAACATCGATATTATATATGGGAGATTGGTTCCTATTTTCACCGAAATAACCTGGAATTTAGCAATAAGAACATAAGAACATAAGAAATTGCCATGCTGGGTCAGACCAAGGGTCCATCAAGCCCAGCATCCTGTTTCCAACAGAGGCCAAAACCAGGCCACAAGAACCTGGCAATTACCCAAACACTAAGACGATCCCATGCCACTGATGCAATTAATAGCAGTGGCTTTTCCCTAAGTATAATTGATTAATAGCCATTAATGGACTTCTCCTCCAAGAACTTATTCAAACCTTTTTTGAACCTAGCTACACTAACTGCACTAACCACATCCTCTGGCAACAAATTCCAGAGCTTTATTGTGCGTTGAGTGAAAAAGAATTTTCTCCGATTAGTCTTGCTAACTTGCTAACTTCATGGAATGCCCCCTAGTCCTTCTATTATTCGAAAGTGTAAATAACCGTACTGTAAAAAGCATAGGCACATTTTAAAGCATTTTCTTTATCTGAAGAGAAAAGTGACAAGGCACGCTTACTTACAGGACACTGCACCGACACTGTTTTGAGAGGACATTCCTGGTATTCTTTCTCCTGAAGTCACCTTGCCAGGCCTCATAGTCATCAGCACAACCCTTGTTTGCTTGTTTGGAGATGCTCAGATGTCTTAAAGTTATTAGACGGGTTGTAAGCAGGATAATGGGTGTCAATTTAGAAACTCTGTCACTTTGAGTCGTAACTCGAAACATCTTATGTCAAGGACTTCCTGCAATGTCCTATGACTATGAGAGCCAGTTCCATCTCTGTTCTTTAGCCAGTCAGTGGAAATATATAAAACTAGACGACACCCATTGAAATTGCACAGACCCCCCCCCCCACCCCCATTCACCATCCTTCTCTGCCATCCAAACCCAGCATTCCCATCCACCCCTTTCTGCTTCACTCCAGCACTTCTTTCTCTTCTTTTCAGCTGGTTCCCAGCACTCTCTGATCCCCTTCCCCACCTGCACCCCAGCACTCCCTAAACCTTGCAGCGGCCCAGGCCCAGCGCTCTCTGATCCCCCTTCTCAGCCCTGCAGCAGGATTCCATTCCCCCCTTTCCTCTCACGGGCCAATCCCAGAACCCTCTGGACCCTCTTACCATCCCGACCTCAGCACTACCTGCCTCGATCACCAGCCCAGCCCCACCACACTAGAATCCACCCTCCCCAGCTCCATCCCACATACCGTGACCCTCCTCACCAGCCTAATGCCACACAGTTTACCCCCTTTCCCAATTCATCCCCAGCACAGACTGCCCCCTTCCACCCCAGCTCAACCTCAGCTCCACCCCAGCATAGTCTACTTCACTCCTTTCCCAGGTTAACCCCAGCACAGTCTGCCCCCTTCCCAGATGAACCTCAACAGGGTCTGGCTCCCCTTGCCCAGTTCAGACTCCAGCACAGTCTGCCTTCTTCCTCAGCTTGACCTGCACACACAGTGTGCCCCTCTACTTCCCCAGCCCAATCCCAGCTCTTTCTGCCCCCCCTCCTCCCAAACCTGTTTGAAGAATGGGGTTCCTCTGTTCTACTCATATCAAAATTCATATCCAAAGAGGACAGAATGTGATCTCTATTTTATATGAATTTACTCTCTCATCCTCTGTGTCAGAACTAATTGTCCGGCTAGAGCTGAGGGAACTCCACAGGGGCATCATAGGACTTCGGGGCAGAGCAGAGAGGATCTTCCGCCGGTACCAGCCACTTCCCACACAGCTGGAGTTCTTGGGTTCTGGCAGCTGGCAGGAATTAGACTGCGGCTGGAACTGAGGTGCAGGCTGGAGACAAGGAATGGACATGAAGGCACGGCAGGATAGGAGACTGAGGCAGTGCAGGACTGGAGACTGAGACAAGGCTGGAGTCTGAGGCAAGGCAAGTGTTGGATACAAGAGACAGGACTAGACAAGATGGAACAGTGAACGAGGAACATAGAGGCCTGATTGCAGCCTGTAGGCCACTAACCATAAGGCCTGGAGGCCAGACAGGGAGATACTAGGAAGCCTGAGAAGACCACAAGGCTAGACAGAAGGCCTGAAAAGGCCACAGGGCTAGGCAGAAGGCCTGAGAAGGTCACAGGACTAGGCAAGACAGAGTTGGAAGGTCCAGAGGCTACAGGGCAATAGAGGAGGAACAAGCAGGGAGCTGAGTAGACTCGATGACAAGGCATCGGGTATTACAAGAGGCAAGGTTAAATAGGCCTGCTGAATCATGAGCCCATGGTGACTATGGCTGGAGTGAGAGCAGGGGTAGCTCCATGGGGACTTCTCATGGCAGGGAGCCTGCATAGCAGGCATGATCCTAACACTCTGGTCATTGCCTTTGCATATAAATTCTATACCACCTTTCCCAGGTGGTTTCTCCAGACCACTGCACTTCACTGGGGCACTCCTTTTATGGAACTCACTCCACTGTAGAACATCTGGCCCACCTCCTCAGAAGAAGGAATAGCTTCTCCCTCTCTTCATCTCCTGGTCAGTTCCTCAGTGGAAAAAAACCCACTCACAGGAGCAACATTATATATTTTCATGGAGAACGGTGCACCCCTATGGGTTGAATCAGGCTATTGAATGGGAAATGTTTTTAATAGAAATACTTTTAGAATATCTTAGTGTTGCTCCTTTAATTATATAGCCATATTAAAGGATGACGCTATATACAGCTTCTGGTTTCCAGTATGCAAGGGCTGCTGTAATATTTCAATCAAAACTTACTCTGACGGTTCAGGGATCTGAGTCGGGCTTTACTATTTTAAATTTCTTCTTATAATGATTTTCTAAAGAATTATATTATTCTGTTGGGGTTTTATTTTTGTTTGTTTCATTTGATAAAGAGGTCACACTACCAGAACAAATTGCCTTTTCTTTATGGTGAACATGGACACTTGTGCAGATGCCTTAGGTTAAGTTTTTTTGTAACTATTTAACATTCCCTGAGGATGACTTTCTGTGGGGTGAAATGGAGGCCATTGTCGAGGGTCATCATATGGAAAACCTTTTGAATGGAAGGACTCACTAAGGTAGCATAATTTCTGCAATGACACGTTGAAGCTTGCAAGCGGAGTCATTCATATTGGGCAATTATACAGCACAGCACTATTTGGTAAAGGCATTGTTTACTGAATGTTTTCTGGTCAGTAATGACTGGAAATCAATTTCTGCCTTGTGGCAATATTGCATACATGCATATTAATAAAAACCCCCATAGATTTTAAAAGATTAAAAAAAAAAAAAAAAAGAGTAGTAGTCACATAATTCCTTCCCTTGGTGTTTATTGTTTCAGTGATTTGTCAGTTCACATTTGGGGAACACTTTGTGCGATTTAATCATTAGTTGCCATTTACTTTATATATATATATAATTTTTTTTATAAGAAATAGTATTTTTCCCCAATGCAAATCATATATTTAAGCCTCAGCCTCGTTCATGAGAAAGCTGGATTAAAAAAATTGAAAACAACTCTGAAATCATTAGGTACCCATGTCACATTTGCAGTAAACTGAATCGACCCATCCCTAGTATCTGTGTTGCAAGGAAATGATTAACTAAGATGATGTCTTCAAAATAATATTCCCTGAGCTGCCAATTATAATTTCTAAACAGCTTCCAAGCTTCTCATCAGAAGCAAACTTACAGCAACTTACAATTAAGGGCTACAAGGAGCAGTGTTGTGCAAATGGCCGAAAGAGCAAAAAAGTACAGCCACATAGGTTCCTGAGCCAGCATCCAAACACTACAGAATGAAGCCATATGATTACAGGTACTGCAAGCAAATGATCCACAGAATGCTGTCCCTCACAAGTTGTGTAAAAAAGGATTGATCCATAAGAATCTATGGATTAGATCTTTAAAAAGTACGCGATCGCGTACTTTTGTTCGCGCACCAGGCGCGAACAAAAGTACGCTGGATTTTATAAGATACGTGCGTAGACGCGCATATCTTATAAAATCCGGGGTCGGCGCGCGCAAGGGGGTGCACATTTGTGCAACCTGCGCGCGCCGAGCCCAGCGCGGCCTGCCTGTTCCCTCCGAGGCCGCTCCGATTTCGGAGCGGCCTCGGAGGGAACTTTTCTTTGCCCTCTCCCCACCTTCCCCTCCCTTCCCCTACCTAACCCACCCCCCCGGCCCTATCTAAACCCCCCCCCTACCTTTGTCGGCAAAGTTACGCCTGCTTTCAGCAGGCGTAACTTTGCGTGCGTCGGCCGGCAGCCCCGCTCCGTCCTCCGGTCCCGGGGGCTGGTCCGGAGGCCTCGACCACGCCCCCGGGCCGGCGCCACGCCCCCGGGCTCGCCCCCAAAACGCTGCGTCGTTTCGGGAACGCCCCCGGACACGCCCCCTCCCTCCCCTTTTCGAAAGCCCCGGGACTTACGCGCGTCCCGGGGCTTTACGCGCACCGGCGGCCTATGCAAAATAGGTGCGCCGGCGCACGAGGGCCCTGCGGCACGGGCCTTTTAAAATCCACCCCTAAATGAGAGAGACAAAAAAAAGCATTCTACACAAGGATGGACCACCAGAGATTCACAACATCAGGCCTCCAAGTCAGAACACCTTTCTGGGTGTGCATCTCTAAACTGGGCCATTGTCTCAGTATACTAGCACTAAGAAAATTCTTCAAAAACAAACACACGATAGGAAAACATAGGAAATGATATGCAAACATCTAATGCATTCTGACTCATGAGCTCAGTTTCAATTCAGGATTGATGACACTACAAGAATCTCTGAATTCTCCACAAAAGTGACAAAGCTGGAGTGATGATTTTTTTTAATCTCAGTAAACTGCAAGCAATTGATGCTTTGATTTAGCCATTGGTTTTCAAGCCTAGCTGGCTCTCCTGACCACTTTTTGTCATGTAACTCTCTTCCTGCATATTTCCTTTTGACATCAATGGTTACATATATACCCCAATCAAACACCTGGCTTTCTCTCTTATATTAATTCATAAATCCTCTCTGTCTAATCTTTCCAATCTTACAGGCTAGGCTGATGCAATATAGTGTTCTCAGCCTAGCGCACAGCTTAATGCGTGGTTGGACGTGCATTTTGGACACACGTTTTCGACGCGCTAGAATAGCTTCCGATGCAATAATGGGATTAGCATGTCCAATACGCGTGTCAAAAAAGCACTTAGTCAATAGTATTCATCACATGTAAATGTTATGTAGATGAGGCTATTAGCTATTGCCCCCAATGCAGAAAACCCCTGGCGCCCAACACACTCTTGTTAATGCGGCAAACTTAATGCCAGCCCTGGAACTGGCATTAAGTAATACCACGAGCCAAGACCTTATGAAAAAACAAAAAATCCTGCTCTCACTGATTCTTCCTACTTAGTATCATTGTGATACTAAGATCCACTGCTTGTGGGAATTGAAATTTACAAAAAAAGGAAGGGCTCAATAACAAAAAAATAATAATTTGTGGGCACACAGTATACACACACAATATCCACTCTGCAGGCGTGCATGTATATTGTGTGTGTGAGTTATTTGTAGCGGGATTAAACAGACACACGTATTGAGCATCCATTTTCCTAACCCATGCACATCCATGTTTCCAGGGCACTTGGTGCTTTTGAGCATTAGGGACACATAATTTGTCCCTTTCACATCCTTTTTAAGGTGGCCACTAATTTACATCCTGCATCGGGCACCCAGGGGCTGTGAATGTGTGCACATTAGGGAAACGGGTGCTCATCATGAGTCCCCGTTTTACAGTGCTCTTTTATTGCGTCGGCCCCCTTAGTCTCCTTCACAAGTTACATACCCCATTAACCTAGCCTAGATGTAGAAAGTTCTGTTATCTCTATCGTTATACTGTTACTAAAGTCCACTGGTAACTACTCCATTTACCAGCCTTGTTCCTCTAGCTCTCCTGCCTTTCCTCCTCTATCTCGCATTTTGCTCCCAATTCCTCGCACCCCTTTTATATGTAACTATTACTCTTTTCCATATTACCCATGAATGTTGGTCAAAAACCCCCCCATAAATAAATAAATAAATAAACAAACCTCTATTGAACTTTGACGGTTGTCCTCAATTACATGAAATGTTATTCAGAACAAAATCTTCTTCACCTGGAAATGGTTACAGTGATCTGTGAAAAAGGGACCTATGAGAACCTGAAAAACAACATATAAGTCTAGCCATGAAGTTTAGCTATTTCAGTGGAAGATATCACAGAGTACATCCTACAGTTATAGATAAAGGAGATCTGGAATTCTCAATTTCAAAAAATAAATCCGCCCAACGCTGGCTTTTTCTGTCCATTGTGACGATATTTCCATTTATCTTTCCTTGGATCACTACTATGGAATAGCCAGAAAGGCAGCAGTTAAGGAGGGCTGATGTGTTTTAGTGTGTAACAGAGAATTATGCTCAAATAAGTAATGACAAGCATACTGGCCTAACATTTTTTTTTCAACGTCACTAGAGTTGGAAATTTGGCACAGAAACAAAGGAACTCAAAAATGAAATTTCTGCTCTATTAGTTAAAATTTGTAACCTATCATTAAAATCATCCATTGTACCTATAGACTGGAGGGTGGCCAATATAACCCCAATACTTAAAAAAGGCTCCAGGGGTTATCCGGGTAACTATAGACCAGTGAAATCATAGAGCATATAGAAAGACATGGTTTAATGGGACGCAGTCAACATGGATTTACCCAAGGGAAGTCTTGCCTAACAAATCTGCTTCATTTTTTTGAAGGGGTTAATAAACATGTGGATAAAGGTGAACCGGTAGATGTAGTGTATTTTAATTTTCAGAAGGCGTCTGACAATGTCCCTCATGATTGCAGCTAGGTAGAGAAAGCATCAAGCTTGGTAGAGAGAAAATGGTACAAATCTACTTTTCTTTTACTTTTCATCCCTCCAAATCACATTAAATCTTCACTAATGGTAACTGTGCTGCTCGTATGTATGACTGTGCATGTAAAATTGCCCCCCAGAACCCACCCCACTCCCACAAACCTCACCACGAGTTCATAATGCCCCTTCTTAAAGTGGTATAAAAAATTCAATTATAAGTGACCCTCCACAGAGGCTCTCTCTCTCTCTCTCTCTCTCTTCCCCTCTCACCTCTTGAAATGGGATTTGCGATAAATCCTGTTATGACTGTAACGCACAGCTATCGCAGGCATAATGCTCAGAAAAGAGGTGTAGTTATTTCTGGCATTAAATCCCGTAATAGTGTGTGTTATTTTATCACAAGCAAAGTTAACCAGCCCTCATTTCCATTTACTCCTCCCCACTTGATTACTAATTTTACATTTGCATATGCATTTCGTGATGCAGTATTTATTGCATGTGTTATGGTATTATCGCGGGCATTAGGGCCCTAATGCGCACGATAATGTTACGCACCCCGTCCATGCCCGGCCCGCGCACGGGCCTGCTCACCTCCCTGGTTCCACGGCAGGTCCCAGGTTGGCCTCCCTAGCGGCAGCTGCAAGCTCTTCCAGGCCTCAGCGTCCCGCAGTGGCAGTCGCTGGGCCTTCCACTACGCATCAGGCCTCATGCCAGAGCTCGGCGTCCTCGGTGGCATTGGCCATGCCCCTACACGCGTGGACCGCCCAGCCTCTTGTAGGGCCGGGGCAGGTCCTAGCTCCGTGGCGCGTCCTGATTGATTCACTAATATAAGGAAGTCCCTGCTTGTACTTCCTTGTCTTGGCAATCGGGTTAGTGTCTTGCTAGATTGTCACTGCGTATGTACCTTGTTCCAGTCTTGTTCCAAGTCTCGTTCCAGGATCCTTCTGTTCCTGTCTTGTTCCTGTCTTGTTCCTGCATCCTAGTTCTCCAGCGTCCTCCTGTTCCTGTTCGTCTACCCAGGTAGTACCCTTGGAGTGTCTCTCTGGTACTGACCTCGGTCTGCTCCTCGACCTGCCTGCCTGCCGCCTGCCTTCTGACCTCTGCCCACCTGTGACCTCATCTGACCTCCGGAACCTGACCCCTGCTTTGCTGACCACTCCTCGGACTGACCCCCGGATTCTGACCTCTGCCTGCCTGACCACGTCTCAAGATTCTGGCTCTGTTCCTAGCCTTGTCATCACCTACGCTGTTCTGGTCCTCCTTGCTCCACCTGATCTCCAGTCTCAAACCTGACCATGCTCCCCTCCTGTCTGTGGGCATGCCTGACTTTCATCTCTCCTGGAGACCCTGCGAGGCCTACCTAAGTCCAATCGGCCCGGGTCCCTATGGGCTCCTCCCAGGGTGACCTCAGGCTTCCAGTGGTGAAGCTTATCCCAGCCTCTGTCTCCTCTAGTGCTCCGCCCCCTGGGGGCTGGTGCTTCCTGGTCCCTACCAGGGAGCCGTTCTCCACTGCTGCAGGACAAGGGTCCATCCCCGAGTTCAACAGGTTGCCAAGGCCATGGACTCGGCGGAGTCTCTCGCCTCCAGGGCCCTACTGGGTTTGGCTGCCACAGTTAAACAACATCACTAAGCTTTGGAATCGCTGGCCTCTTTGGTGGAAGAGCTTCATTCCCAGCTTCAAGATACAGCTTTGGCCAATCCCATGGGCCTCTTGGCCTCCATGCTTCCCAAAGCATCGTTGGCACTTCCTGCACCTCCTCGACACAATGGAGATCCACGCTCCTGTCATGGCTTCCTTAACCAGTGCTTCATGCAATTTGCTCTGCAACCCTCGCTGTTCCTGAAGGAAATCACCAAGGTGACCTTCATCCTATCTTGCCTGGAAGGGAAGGCCCTTGCATGGGCCTCTCACTTATGGGAATGCTCTGATCCTATACTTTCCAAGTTATCTGAATTCATCACTCTCTTCAAGCAGACCTTCGGAGACCCAGGCCACCAGGCTGTTACCAGCCATAACCTACTCCACCTTTGTCAAGGATCACGGACCCTCTCCAAGTATATGGTGGAATTTAGGACTCTCGCCATGGAGCTTGGGTGGCAAGTCCAAGATGGACTCTCCTGTGCTCTCAAAGATGAGCTCTCCATCCGTGAGACTCCCACATCTCTAGAGGACCTGATTTCCCTTGCGGGAGGATTGATCATCGTCCCCGCTCTCCTACAGCATCGTCCCCGCTCTCCTATAGCACATCCCACATATGACTCCAGTCTTCCAGCGAAGACTTCAGCACTGCCACCCTCTTCTGTGGTGGAACCTATGGAGATGTACCATGGGCGATTGTCTCCGACCGAACATCTCCGTCGGTGGAAGGAGGGTCTTTGCCTTTACTGTGGCACTTCTGGATATTGTCTGCAGTCCTGCTCGGTTCGTCCGGGAAACTGGAATGCCTGAGCCCGGCGGGGGTCCCGAGCTTAGGCCCAACTGTTACTGGCCCTCAACTCTTGCTTCCCGTGTCTCTGGGCATCAAAGCCCACACCTTCGCCACCACTGCTCTTGTCGATACCGGAGCAAGTGGCAGCATCATTATGGATGACATTGTCAAACTTCTGAACATTCCTCTCCAGCCATTAGAGGTGAGCCTCTACATTGCCTCCATCCAGGGAGAACATCTTCCAGGGCTCATCAACCACCAGACAGTGGCTGTTCGTCTTACCGTGGGCACTCTCCACGAAGACGAGATGTCCTTCTATGTGTTGAAAAGATCAACACACCCAGTTATCCTGGAGCTGTCCTGGCTCCAGGCCCACGGACCCCAGTTCAATTGGCATTCCCTGCAGTTGGTACAGTGGGGCTCTAAATGCCAGAATACCTGTTTACGTCCTGTATCCCCAGTAGTTCCTGTTCTGAAGTCTGTTACCTTGCCTGGTTTGCCTCCGCAATATTCTGACTTCCAAGATGTCTTCTCGAAGCAGAAAGTGGATACCTTGCCTCCGTTATGCAAGTTTAATTGCCCTATTGAACTTCTGCTGGGTACTACACCTCCCAAAGGCAGAACTTATCCATAGTCTCAGCCCGAGACTCAAGCTATGTCTGAGTATATTAAAGAAAACCTTGAAAAAGGATTCATTCGTCCTTTTGATTCCCCTGCTGGGGCGGGGTTCTTCTTCGTTAAGAGAAAGGACGGCAGTTTATGCCCTTGTACTGATTACAGGGGGCTCAATGCCATAACCCGCAAAGACCAATATCCCCTGCCCCTTATCAGTGAACTGTTCGACTGCCTTGAAGGGGCACGGATCTTTTCCATGTTGGATCTGAGAGGTGTGTACAACCTAGTACGCATCTAACCTGAAGATATCTGGAAAACCACATTTAATGCAAGGGATGGTCACTATTAGGGATGTGAATCGTTTTTGAACGATTAAAATTATCGTCAGATAATTTTAAAATCGTCCAAAATCGTTAGAATGCATGATACAATACAAATGCCCACGATTTATCGTCAGGGGCATTTGTATTGTATCGTTAAATAGGGCACACCAAAAAAGCCCCTAAACCCACCCTGACCCTTTAAATCGACCCGACCCGACCCATCGCTATTTTTTTTTTTTACGGAGGCCCGCGCCGCAAAAAAAACAAAACAAAACCCATCTGACCCTTTAAATCGACCCCCCCCCCTCCCGACCCGACCCATCGCTAATTATTTTTTTACGGAGGCCCGCACCGCAAAAAACCCCCAAAAAACCCATCCGACCCTTTAAATCGACCCCCCCCTCCCGACCCCCCCCAAAACCTTTTAAAGTTACCTGGTGGTCCAGGGGGTCCTCGGGGGGCCTCGGGGAGAGAGCCAGGGGGGCCTCGGGGAGAGGAGAGATCCAGGGGGGCCTCAGGGAAAGATTTCCCAGGCATCAGCTGTTCTAAAAATAAAAATAAAAATGGCGCCGATGCCCCTTTGCCCTTACCATGTGACAGGGTATCCATGCCATTGGCCGGCCCCTGTCACATGGTAGGAGCACTGGATGTCCGGCGCCATCTTTACTCATCAGCCCATATTATACTATGGGCTGATGAGTAAAGATGGCCGGCGCCATCTTTAAAGATGGCGCCGGCCATCCAGCTGTTCTAAAAAAAAAAAAAAAATGGCGCCGATGCCCCTTTGCCCTTACCATGTGACAGGGTATCCATGCCATTGGCCGGCCCCTGTCACATGGTAGGAGCACTGGATGTCCGGCGCCATCTTTACTCATCAGCCCATATTATACTATGGGCTGATGAGTAAAGATGGCCGGCGCCATCTTTAAAGATGGCGCCGGCCATCCAGTGCTCCTACCATGTGACAGGGGCCGGCCAATGGCACTGATACCCTGTCACATGGTAAGGGCAAAGGGGCATCGGCGCCATTTTTTTTTTTTTTTTAGAACAGGTGATGCCTGGGAAATCTTTCCCCGAGGCCCCCCTGGATCTCTCCTCTCCCCGAGGCCCCCCTGGATCTCTCCCCGAGGTCTCCTGAGGCCCCCCTGGACCACCAGGTAACTTTAAAAGGTTTTGGGGGGGTCGGGGGGGGTCGATTTAAAGGGTCGGATGGGTTTTTTTGGGTTTTTTTGTGGCGCGGGCCTCCGTAAAAAAATAATTAGCGATGGGTCGGGTCGGGAGGGGGGGGGGGTCGATTTAAAGGGTCAGATGGGTTTTTTGTTTTTTTTGCGGCGCGGGCCTCCGTAAAAAAATAATTTGCGATGGGTCGGGTCGGGAGGGGGTGGGTCGATTTAAAGGGTCGGATGTGTTTTGTTTTTTTTTTTTGCGGCGCGGGCCTCCGTAAAAAAATAATTAGCGATGGGTCAGGTCGGGAGGTCGATTTAAAGGGTCGGATGTGTTGTTTTATTTTTGCGGTGCGGGCCTCCTAAAAAAATGTGAATTGGAATCGGAAACGATTCCAATTCACATATCTTAACGATCAGATTCGAGCCCCCCCCCCCGCAGCTGAATCTGATCGTTAAGACGATCTGGCACACGATTCACATCTCTAGTCACTATGAATATACTGTGATGCCCTTTGGGCTATGTAATGCCCCAGCGGTCTTTCAGCGCCTTATGAACGAGATCTTCCGAGACCTTCTGTATTCCTTCATAGTCGTGTTTCTTGACGACATCCTGATCTTTTCCAAAGACCTTGAATCTCATCGAGATCATGTTCGGATCATCCTGCAACATCTGAGAGAGAACCATCTGTACGCCAAGCTGGAAAAATGCCTGTTTGAGCGTAATCACCTACCCTTCTTAGGGTACATCATATCCAACCGAGGGTTCTCTATGGATCCAGAGAAAGTCCAGGGGATCCGCGACTGGCCTCAGCAAGTAGGCCTACAGGCCTTACAACATTTCCTTGGCTTTACCAATTATTACCGGAGCTTCATTGCCTATTATTCTACCTTAGTTGCCCCGCTCACTGCCATGACTAGGAAAGGGGCCAACACTCGGGTGTGGACACCTAAAGCTCAAGCCACCTTTCAGACGATCAAGGAGGCTTTTTGTCCTGACCCTTGCCTTCAGCATCCAGACCCTAGAGGTCCATTTGTCGTAAAAGTTGATGCCTCTGCAATTGGTGCAGGAGCTGTCTTGAGCCAGTTTTCTCCTAAGGGTAAACTGATACCCTGTTCATTCTACTCACATAAGTTTTCTCCTACGGAACAACGATATACCATTGGTGACCGAGAACTCTTCGCAGTCAAGTTGGCACTCCATGATTGGAAGGGGCGCAATACAAGTTTACCATCTTCACTAACCATAAGAACCTTGAGCACCTTAAAGAGGCTCAACTCTTGAACCCCCGACAAGCCCGATGGGCACTCTTCTTTGAATGGTTTAACTTTGTTCTCTGTTTCCGGTCAGGTTCCAAGAACCTCCATGCTGATGCACTATCAAGATCATTTGAACCTGAAGATGTCCCTGAAGTTCCTAGCTTCATTATAGATCCCGCCTGTATATCACTTGTGTGACCACTACAGTTCCTACTGGAAAAAATGTTGTTCCACGTAGATTACGTGAACGAGTTCTGAAATAGGCTCTTGATTCCAAGTTGGCAGGACACCCGGGTCATGCCAGGACCTTAGAGATGTTACGAAGACATTATTGGTGGCCAAATATGGTGCAAGATTCTCAAAACTATGTGGACGCATGTCCCATCTGCGCCCAACAGAAACTGCCTTCTGGAAAGCCTTGGGGCTTGCTTCAACCACTCCCAGCTCCTACCGAGCCATGGTCCAGCATCTCGACGGACTTTATTACAGACCTGCCTCCATCCCAGAACAATACCGTGATTTGAGTCATCATCGACCATTTTTCGAAGATGGGTCACTTTATTCTCTTGCCGGGCCTTCTGTCGGCCCCAGAATTGGCGAAACTGTTTTTGAAGAACATCTTTCGCCTCCATGGACTCCCCAAGGAGATTATATCCGACCGGGGACCACAGTTTGCGCCAAGTATTAGTGTTCCCTATGTAAGAAGTTTAATATTTCCCTGAGCTACACATCGGCCTATCATCCACAGGCCAATGGTCAAGCTGAAAGGACCAATCTGACCTTGAAGACATTCCTCTGCTCCTATGTAAATGATCAACAGGATAACTGGTCTGATCTTCTTCCCTGGGCTGAGCTGTCGCACAATACCCATGTTGCTGCAGCCACCGATGTATCTCCGTTCTCCTTGGTATTCGGGCGGCAACCTCGGCTGCCTCTTCCAGTTCCTTTGACCGTTCCTTCTCCAGTGGCACAATCCATGGCTCATACCATTCTTCAAGTAAGGAACCAAGTAAAAGAGCGCCTTTCCCAAGCTGCTGAACACTCCAAGCATAATTATGATGCCCATAGACATCCTGCTCCACTCTTCCACCCTGGCCAGAAAGTGTGGCTAAGCACTCGACACATACGACTTTCCTCTCTTCATTTGGCTCCTAAATACATTGGACCATTCCCAGTAATCCAAAGAGTAGGAGCTGTATTGTATCAACTCCAGTTACCTCGTGCCATGGGTATCCATAACACGATCCATGTGTCCTTATTGAAGCTGTTAGTCCTCTCCTGGCCCTCACGTAGAGTTCCTTCTCCTCCACGGGTCTCTACAAAACCTGATTCATCTCTCCAGGTAAGAGAGGTCCTCGACGTCCGTCGGCGTCAAGGGAAATGGGAGTACCTTCTAGCCTGGTAGGTTTATGGAGCCGAAGAGAATTCGTGGGATCCTTCCCACAACATCCTTGATAAGGAACTCCTGAAAACGTTCATAGGACTCACCCTGACAAACCACGGCTGCGTAGGGGAAGGCCTAGAAGGGAGGGTACTGTTACGCATCCTGTCTGTGCCCGGCCTGCACCGGGCCTACTCTACTCCCTGGTTCCATGGCAGGTCCTGGGTCGGCCTCTCTAGTGGCAGCTGCGAGCTCTTCCAGGCCTCGGCGTCCCGCAGTGGCGGTTGCCGGGCCTTCCACTACACATCGGGCCTCATGCCAGAGCTCAGCATCCTCGGTGGCTTTGGTCACGCCCCTACGCGTGTATATGCGGACCACCCGGCCTCTTGTAGGGCATGGGGCGGGTCCTAGCTCCGCGGCGCATCCTGATTGATTCCCTGATATAAGGAAGTCCCTGCTTGTACTTCCTTGCCTTGGCAATCGGGTTAGTGTCTTGCTAGATTGTCACTGTGTATGAACCTTGTTCCAGTCTTGTTCCAAGTATCGTTCCAGGATCCTTCTGTTCCAGTCTTATTCCTGCCTTGTTCCTGCATCCTAGTTCTCCAGCGTCCTCCTGTTCTTGTTTGTCTGTTCGTCTACCCAGGTATTACCCTCGGATTGTCTCTCTGGTACTGACCTCGATCTGCTCCTCGACCTGCCTGCCTGCTGCCTGCCTCCTGACTCCAGTCTGTTCCTAGATTCATCTGCCTGCTACCTGCCTTCTGACCTCAGCCCACCTGTGACCTCGTCTGACCTCCGGAATCTGACCCCTGCTTTGCTAACCACTCCTCGGACTGACCCCCGGATTCTGCCTGCCTGACCACGTCTCAAGATTCTGGCTCCGTTCCTAGCCTTGTCATCACCTACACTGTTCTGGTCCTCCTTGCTCCACCTGACCTCCAGTCTCGAACCTGACTGCGCTTCCCTCCTGTCTGTGGGCACGCCTGACTTTCATCTCTCCAGGAGACCCTGCGAGGCCCACCTAAGTCCAAGCGGCTCGGGTCCCTATGGGCTCCTCCCAGAGGGACCTCGGGCTTCCAGTGGTGAAGCTCATCCTAGCCTCTGTCTCCTCGTCTCCGCCCCCTGAGGGCAGGTGCTTCCTGGTCCCTACCAGGGAGCCGGTCTCCACTGCTGAGGACAAGGGTCCACCCCCGAGCGCAACAGATAATGCTTAACACATTTTGATAAATAACCTGGTAAGTTAGCCAGATAAATAGCTCTGCCCCAGAATTCTCTCTTCGTTTATTTGACTAACTATTTAGCCAGTAAACAGTTATCAGGCTAAGTGCTGGCCACTGAGTGCAGCTGAATATTCATAAAGCACTTCTTAGCCACTAAGTGGCACTGAATATTGACCTCTATATTCTTGCTAACCCATTATTAATTATATTTAAAAAATCCTGGTCATTTACAAGCATTGCTATTTTTGTATTTACTATGCTTAAAAATCAGACTATGAAAAACAAAGGTAGCAGGCAGCCTTTGACTGCTCCTTATTGAATAGCAGTTTTAGCTGGAGTGCTTTGAATTCATTTGCAAACATAACATTTTTCTTTCAAGAACAAAAACATGAATTTGAATTCGTAAATCTGAAGAGCTACTGTAGATTCAGGAACTGGGACTGCAAGGAGGAAGCCTGACCTTTCAGTCCTGTGAGGAAACCAGCTGTCAACTCTGGTCTGATTTTAATCGGTGTTTGTGTTTCATACAGAAAAAAAGAATTCTGGAAGAGGGCAGAAGTAGTGCAATGTAGGAAAAATAAAACTGCAGTAGGCTGAAAGAAAGCATAAATTAAAGCAGTGAAATGCCATCTTTCTTGGAAGCATGTTTCCTTTTTCTATCAGAAATTCATATATTAAAGATGAGTTGGGGAACGTCTAGCTCCTTTCCCAAATCCCCAATGATAATGTAAAGGCTCAGACACCACCGCTTGGATTCCCAACTACCTGCCACTGAACGCCTGCATGCAGGGGGCCAGATAGAGGAGGCAGCACATGCTGGTTGAAGAAGCAGAAGTAATACGATGCAATACGAAAATTGCTGAACAACCTAAGATTATGCTTAAATATGAGCAAAACAGAATGTATTTTAATGACAAGAAAAACCTCTGGTACAACATCCACTCCACCCTTCCAATTCGACAACATTCAAATTCATCTTAAAGACAACGTTAAAGACCTTGGTATTTGGCTAGATAATGAACTAAATTACAAAAAACACATCACAACAAGAACAAGAGAAGGCTTCCACAAAATTCAAATTCTCAAACACCTAAAACCACTGCTTCACCCCCAGGACTTCAGAACCGTTCTTCAAGCCCTCATCTTCTCCAGTTTGGACTACTGCAACTCCCTTCTAATTGGCCTTCCTAAATCAACCTTAAGACCACTGCAGTTACTCCAAAATGCAGCTGCCAGAATTCTGACTGGCAAAAGAAAATCCGACCACATATCCCCAGTACTCTACAACTTACAATGGTTATCGGTTGAAAAAAGAATAGAGTACAAAATCCTCACAATCCTACACAAGACAATTCATAAAGTAGATTACACTGCCCTGGACAATATTATACATTTACATAATTCATCACGTACAACAAGGTCAACATATAAAATTCAGCTGGATGTTCCTTCACTACCACAAGCCAAATTATCCTCCACAAGAAATAGAGCCATCTCCATCGTCGGCCCAAAATTATGGAACTCATTACCTCATCACCTCAATTCGCAAGTAAACGTTAAATCTTTTAAAAAAGAACTTAAAGCCTGGCTACTCTCACAGTCCTGCAATGGTTGCTCACCTAATGACAGCAGAACATAAATCTTTGATTTCATCCTCTGTACGTTCCATTCTACGTGAGCAATCCCCCTCCTACGACGACCGCCCTGACTCACAGAAACCTTTCTCGCATTTGTTACGGTATCAACCGTCCCCCTACAAGATTTTTTATACAATCATATTTCTAATATTTAATGTATTTATTGACCATTACTAAGTTATTGTTCTGATTCAATTTTTTACTGTTATACTGTTATGGATTTAAATGTAACTGGTTTGTTATAATGTAAACTGGAGTGAAGGC
Source organism: Rhinatrema bivittatum (assembly GCF_901001135.1). Lineage (NCBI taxonomy): Eukaryota > Metazoa > Chordata > Amphibia > Gymnophiona > Rhinatrematidae > Rhinatrema > Rhinatrema bivittatum. The sequence goes on from NC_042616.1 coordinate 79,533,271, forward strand.
AATGTCTGCTATACCTCGGTATATAAACGAATGCTAAATAAAAAATAAATAATATATAAAGCAAGCTTTTATTCTATGATAAGGGTAGGCAACTCTGATCCAGCGTGCCACAAACGGATCTGGTTTTCAGTATATCCACAATGAATATGCATAAGGGATATTTGCATGCACTGTCCCCACTGTATGCAAATATATCTCATGCATATTCATTGCAGATGTCCTAAAAACCAGACCTGTTTGTGGTGCTCCAGGACCAGAGTTGCCTTCCTCTGTCCTACAAGGAACAAAAGATACCATAAGCAAACATAGAGGGACCAGAGTTTCCTTAGTCCCATCATAAACTGGGAGAGGACCTGGCCTGAGGATAAAGTTCTTTACAAGTTCAGGTCTTTCATGGGCTTCCTTCCTTAGGGCCAGATTTTATAACATGCCGGCGGGCGTAGATTTGTGCGCGCAACCCGGCACGCACAAATCTATACCTGATTTTATAATATGCACGCGCAGTGGTCTCGGAGGGAACTTTCCTTCCGCTCCCCCCACCTTCCCCTCCCTTCCCCTATCTAACCCGCCCCCCAGCCCTACCTAAATCCCTCCCCCCCTACCTTTGTTGTCCTTTTTACGCCTGCCAGAGGCATAACTTGCGCGATCCCCGGCATGGCCACTGTGCCAGAGGCCTCGGTCCCGCCCCCGCTTCAGCCCCTTCCCACCCCTTTTTCAAAGCCCCGGGACATACGTGTGCGTCGCCGAGCCTATGCAAAACAGGCTCGGCGCACGCAGGAGCACTTTCTCGGGGTTATGCGCGTAAGTTACGCCCGTAACCCTTTGAAAATCTGCCTCTTAGTGCCTCTCAGTCACTATACAATAGAAGCTAATCAATCTTTTGTGAACAGGAGCTTAGCTTTAACGAAGGATCTACCCACAGGAACAACGCTTGTGTGCTGCTGTGGACAAAATGTAGCATCTATGAAGCAGTGGGACCAAAGTCATTTGGCAGTTTGGCTCACTGTAGCTCAACATGCTGCAATTTCAACTCCAAGCCGGTTAATTCACACAAGGAAAGCTCCCTCCTGTAGCACTCCTGCTGCTGGATTTGTATTTTTAAGGAAACCCCACATATCCCTTCTGTTCAGAGTTCCAAACTAGAGGCAACTGGGCGTTCCCGTAGCAATCGTTGGCTATCTGTTGCATCTGTTGACCTTTGGGCTGGGGTGAGATTAGCTTTACCCACAAGGAGGACCCTTATAGGTACTCACCGCCAGCAGGCAGATTCAGGCAAAGCAGAGTCCAGTCTAGAGCTTCACCTACACTAACCCTCGTTCCCCTCGGGTTGAGAGGTTGAGTGCCAGGGCTGGCAGGACTTAGGCCAAGGTCTCTGGAGATGGCTAGAATCATGGTCCAGGGGCATGCTAAGGGTAGAGGCAGGCAGCGGTCAGGCATAGCGAGAGTCCAGCAAGGATCGAGGCAACAGCATTCAGGAATAGCGAAAGTCCAGGCAAGGGTCAAAACCAGGTAGCCATACAAGGGAGAGGAAGAGGGATGGATAGGCAAGGCAGGAGCAGGCTGGACAGATGACGACAGGAAGCAACACACACTACAGGACATAGCTGGACCTGTTGCTGAGGCAGGGTGCATCAGAGAAGCTGCCCTTAAATAGGGAGAAATCAATGATGTAATCAACAAGGGCCGTGGGGGCCTTTCTCACCGTGGTCCCTTTAAACGGACTGGCATCGAGCGCATGCCTAAGGAGCGCCGCGATAGGTAGGAGCTGGCGGCGTCCTGCTGCATGGCAGTTGGCGTCATCCTGCCGCAGGAAGAATCAGCGGCGTCCTACCATGCTGAGCACAGCAGCGGCCAGTCGGAGCATGCCAGTTGTGGAGATGATAGTGATGGCATGCAGGGGGCAGCCCGCAAGCTGTCAAACACAACACTTTCTGCTTGTGGTTCTCCCTTGGTAGTGTTTAAAGCTTTTTCTGCCATTATGTATGGGGTTTATTTACTCCACCCGGGTCCCAAAAACAAAACCCAGCTCTATCATTGTTTGTGAGATTAAGAATGATAGTGAAGTATCTGATAAATGTACAAGAGAAAGGGACATGAATGTGTCTTGAAAAAAGAAAGCAGTGTAGTGTATGTGAGACAGTATGTATTTATCTTTGGGTTAAAAAAGAAAAAGGTAGTGATAAGACCCTGTAGATTTGCCCCAGATTGAAATGAATGGAAAAATATAGCACTAGATAAGTCTGGCTTCATAATTTCTCTCGGGCCGATGCAGTAAAGTGCGCTCAGGCCGAACGCACTGTTAGGCCCCAGTTGGATGCGCGTTTTCCACGCACTATTTTTACCCCTAATACAGTAAGGGGTAAAAATGTGGAAAACATGTGGAAAACGCATGGCCAACCTCCCCAAAAGTAATAGCGCCCGCAACATGCAAATGCATGTTGATGAGCCTCTTAGTTATTCCCACGCGATACAGAAAGTAAAATGTGCAGCCAAGCTGCACATTTTACTTTCTGTATCGCACTTTCCCTGTGCCTGCCAAAGGCAGGCATTAATTTCGGCCGGCACAGGGAAAGTGTACAGAAAAGCAGAAAAGACTGCTTTTCTGTACATCCTCCGAATTAATATCATAGCGATATTAAGTCGGAGGCCCCAAAACTAAAAAAAAATTAAAAATTTAAAAATTTAAACATTTAAAATCTGCCCGTGGCCCGCAGTTTGGAAGACGGATGCTCAATTTTGCTGGCGTCTGTTTTCCAAACCCATGGCTGTCAGCGGGTTCGAGAACCGACGCCAGTAAAATTGAGCTTCGGCTGTCAAACCCGCTGACAGCCGCCGCTTCTGTCAAAAAGGAGGCGCTAGGGACATGCTAGTGCCCTAGTGCCTCCTTTTACCGTGGGCCCTCATTAGCATATTTTTTTTTACTGAATCATGCCCAGGAGAGTGGCCTGGGCGCACGTCGGGAGAGCGGGCGCTCGCCAGCTCTCCTGAAGGTTTTTCTGTATTGGCCCGTCTGTGTTGAAAAGTCCAATGAAATTTGTGGAGATAGGGGCACTACCATTCTAATTTAGATCAGATGGATAAATATGGTTCTTGTACCACTTTGGTGATTCATTGACAGTGCTGTATAAACAACATGTAAGAGACCTAGCTTCAATTTACAAAATGGATTTTTAATTCTTGTGCTAATAGGGGCAGGTGATGCTGTAGAAGGAACATTTACAACCACCAGAAGGAAGGAGTCTCTACATTGTCTAGCCTCTGGTTTGAAGAGGAAAGAATAAAAGAACATAAGATTTGCCATACTGGGTCAGACCAAGGGTCCAGCAAGTCTGTACTGTTTCTAATAGTAGACAATCCGGGTCAGAAGTACCTGATAGGATCCCAGAAGGTCGATAGATTCCATGTTGATTATTCCAGAGATAAGCAGTGGATTTACCTTAGTAATGTTTTATGGTCTTTTCCTCCAGGAGCTTGTCCAATCTTTTTTTAAACACAGCTACACTAACAGCTTTTACCACATCTTCCGGCAACGAATTCCAGAGCTTAATTATGTATTGCGTATAAAAATATTTTCTCCTATTTGTTTTAAATGTACGACCTAGTAATTTCATTGCGTATCCCCTAATCTTTTTGAAAGAGTAAACCACCGATCCACATATATTTCTTCCACCCCATTCATTATTTTATAGACCGCTATCTTATCTCCTCTCAGCTGCCTTTTCTGGTAGCTGAAGAGCCCTAACCTCTGTAGCCTTTCCTCATAGGGGAATTGTTCTATCCCCTTTATCATTTTGACTGCCCTTTTCTAATTCTGCTATATCTTTTTTTAAATGTGATGACCAAAATTGCACCCAATATTCAAGGTGTGGTCGCACCATGGAGCAATACAGAGGCATTATGATATTCTCTGTTTTGTTTTCCATTACTTCCCTAATAATTCCTAGCATTCTATTTGCTTTCTTGGCTGCCCCAGCAAACTGAGCAGAGGTTTTCAACATATTATCCATGATGATGCCCTGATCCTTTTCCTGAATGGTAACTCACAATGTGGAACCTTGCATTATATAGGTATAATTTACATTGCTCTTCCCTAAGTGCATCACTTTCCACTTGTCCACGTTAAATATCATCTGCTGTTTGCATGCCCAGTCTCCCAGTCTTGCAGGGTTCTCTTGCAATTTCTCATACTTCTCTTGTGATTTAACTTTGAATAATTTTGTGTCATCTGCTAATTTCATCACCTCATTCATTCCCATTTCCAGTTTTATAAGTATCTTAAAAAGCAATGTTCTCAGAAAAAGATCCCTGGGGTACTTCATTATTCACCTTTCTCCATTAGGAAAATTGACCATTCAGTCTTACTCTCTTTTTCTATTTTTCAACCAGTTCCCAATCCACAATAGGACATTGCCTCCTACTTAGCTGGATATTTGTCACTCCTTAGCTGGATAAGTCAAAATTTTTGCAGCCATATTTAAAACACATGCCGCATATTTTTTGATATGTGAACTTGTTGTTGGGTAGATTTACAGATAGTTTATATAGTGTGCACTCATTTGCAAAGACGATATAAAATACATGTCCATATGCATACGCTTTCATTATTATACCTGAATATGTGGGTGCGCTCAAGCATGTATTAAACTTATCCTCTTAGCTGCATAAGTCTTAAACAGTTTTATTTAGCCAGATAAGTTGCCACAGTGCTACTTAGCTGGAAAAGTCAAAACTTATGTGGCTGTGCTTAAAATAAATGCCTCATATTTTTTGATAAGGAAACTTCAGTAGATTTATGTGTAATTTATGTGCATGCATGTTTGCTTGTGCGCGCACATCCATACAGTTGTGTATATGGGTGCACTTGTGCATGTGTTAAAGCTATCCTCCCTGTGCAGGGCTGGAGGAATCACTAGGCGAGCTAGGCCTGTGCCTAGGGCGCCGAGACTTAGGGGGCGCTGCGGCAGGCAGCAGAATTTTGAAAGGACAAAAAGTGCCCTTTCAAAATTCTGCCAGCCCCCGACTCGCCCTGCCTCCCCCCCAGTGCCACCCTCCCAACGCCCTCCCTGGTGGTCCAGTGGAGGACCCGGGAGGTATCTACCACTAAGCAAAATGGCGCCGGTGACCTTTAGCCCCTACCATGTGACAGGGGCCAACCAATGGCACCGGTAGCCCCTGTCACATGGTAGGGGCTGAAGGCACCTGGTACCATTTTGGTTAGTGGCAGCCGAGGCCCGGGAGCGGCAGATCGCTCCTGGGCCCTCCACTGGACCACCAGGGGGGTGTCGGGAGGGTGGCACTGGGGGGGAGGCAGGGCGAGTCAGGAGTTGGCTGCCTGCCGTGGCGCCCCCTAAGTCTCGGCACCTGGCCTCCGGCTGCGCCGATCTTCCTTTCTTCGGCCACGTGATCAGCTAGATCGGCTGCGCCAATCTTCTTTCTGTGTGTGTGTGTATGTGGTGTGTATGTGAGAAAGGACTGGTGCTTCTGTGTGTGTGTGTGTATGTATGTGAAAAAGAAATCTGCCAGTTTAAAAAAATGAAATGTGATAATACATATACCTCAACTTTTGTGCTGGTAGCGCAACTTTTGAAAAGTTGGATGAAAGGTGAAATTACTGAATTTTAAGCATCCCTCTTCTGGAAAATAAAATTTAACAAAGTGGGTAGAGACAAATACTAAAGCAAAAAAAAAAAATGAAAGTATTTAAAATGTTCATCTCAGCAAAATCAAAAATTTAAGATACTCATGCCAGGTGGGGCTTGGGTTTTTTTTTTTAAGCATAATTTAAGCATGAAGACTAGAATAGTTCCAATCTGAAATGGTTTTGCTTTTTTTTTTTTAAGTCTTTAGAAAATGTATATTTTTAAATGAGTAAGACTGGAGTCTTCCCATTTAAAAGGGAAGCTGAATAAGGATGTCTTTCTGTTCCATATCTCCCACATGAATAATCATACGACTGATAGTTTGAAGAAAGACACTTGCTTTATTGCCTGAAAGTGTAAAACAAGAGAAGATGAAAGAAAAGAAATAGATGCCTGTAGTCTTAAAACAATCCTTTATTGCAGTGGAGACACAAGGGTAGCCCGACTCTGGCCGAGTTTCGCCGTTTCAAAACGGCTGCCTCAGGGGCTTACAATAATCTTCTTGAATTCATTAGTTATATATCGACTAAGAATATAATGTGATCATATAAAGAGCTGTATGATCTCTTATGTTGCGTCTTGAAGCATTCGCGATAGCAGAACTCCACTAGCAAAGGCTGAAGGACAGAACCTGAAGGAAGGGTGTCATTTCGCCTTCTGATAGGAATGTGGTTTTCTTATTTAACGGTTGGGAGCATCACTTTCTCTTTTAGTAAAAGTGAAAAATGCTGCAAGTCTGAAAGCAAGGTGCTTCTGTGAGAGTGTAATGTGTATGTGAGACAGGGAGGGTGCTTCTGTATGTGTGTGGTGTATATGTGAGTCAGGGAGGGTGCTTGTGTGTGTCAATGTGTGTGTGCGAGAGAGATGGAGCATGTTTTTGGCTGGCTTGTGGCTGTGAGAGAGGGCATGTGTGTGATTGAGCCTGTTTGTAAGTGAGATAGAACATGTGTGTGATTGAGAGCTTGTGTGTAAGTGAAATAAAGAGAGCATGTGTGTGATTGAAAGCCTGTGTGTAAGAGAGAGTGAGAGCATTGTGTGATTGAGAGAGACTGGCCAGAGAGGTGACATGTGTATGTGTGAGAGAGAGTGATCAGGGAGATGACTGGTATGTGTGTGCTTGTGTGTGTGTGAGAGAGAGAGAGAGAGACTGGTTGGGGAGATGATTGGTGTGTGAGAGACAGAAACTGGTCCTGAGGGTATGACTGGTGTGTGTGTGTGTGTGTGTGTGTGTGTGTGTGTGAGAGAGAGAGAGAGAGAGAAGAGACTGGTTGTGGTCCCTAAGGAAGAAGACTGTGAGGACAGCTTCAGCAGCTACTGCTGCTTCTGATATGGCCTGCAAGGGAAAGGAGTAGGAGAACTGCTGGAGAGGGTAAGTAAAGATGGCTTTTTAAGTTCATTTTTCTTGATTGACTACCATTTTAAGTATTGGGTAGTATGTGATGTGTCTGCTGTTTGAAATATTTTATTGGTGTTTGGTAAAGCTTTCAAAATTTGCATGAGTCTTTAATTATTGGATATTCTATTCATCAGCTATTTTGAAATTATTTTATTTGTATGATTTTATAATTATGATTAATGATTTATATATCTTGATTTTATTGATTTGTTTCACGAGGAATGGTGAAAATTTTTGTTTTTCCATTGTTACACTGTAAAGAGTCTGGCATGATGCGTTTTACAGTTCAGTTTTTGCCTGCACATTTCTATTTATACTTTATGTGGCTTTATTCTGTATTTGGTGAGGGTTTGTGATCTGCATGCAAAGACTGAGATGAAGCATTCTTTTAGCATGTGGTTTCTCTGTAGGGATCTGTAGTAGCTTGGCCTGTTCTGTTTTCCTGATAGGGGTTGCTATTCTTTGAGTGTTGACAAATAGTACTGTGTTGATAAGGGAGGACCATGCCGAAATATCACAATAGGTATGATGCCATATGAATTCCAAGATGCAAAGTTTTCTTGTTGGCATCACAACAGTGCATGAAATTATCACAACAACTTGTATATTAATTTTACCTCAGAATGTCATTTTTCATGTAAAATATGTTATAAATGCATAATTTAAAAGTGTGTATGGGGAGGGGGCGCCAGTCTGCAAGGTTTGCCTAGGGTGCCTAATACCCTTGCACTGTCCCTGTCCCTGTGTGCACTATTTTGATTTAGTGTGCACTAAGTCAGAACAGTGTGCACTAAAAAGAAATTAAATGTATAAAGTCATAAGAATGAAATAAAATAACTAAAACAAAACAAAAAAATTCAAACAAAAAGCTTTTGGCAGCATATCCCTAATGGGTTTCAAACATGCTCACTAAAAGAAATGCCTAACTGGACATTTAAATGCAGGGATTTCAGCTGTTGTGAGTTATCTTTCCCAATTGATAAGATATTCATTGGTTTTATATTTATATTTAGATGTAACCTATCATTTCATAACCTCTTATATGTGCATATACAACACTGCATATGTTTTGTAGCAGTTTAGAAATGATAAATAGTAGTAATAGTAGGAATCAAATGATTTTTGAAAAGCTACTTAGTATTCTGGACCTAATGGAAAATATAGTTGCTAGTTGGCATTCATAAAGTATTTGATTTAAACATTTTCTTTTTCCCTTTTCTCTATTTATTGTCCTATAATTTTTAATTTGACCCTCACAAGTGTTTCTTGTGAATGGTCATACGATGTAATATTTATCCTCTTTTGTACTTTTTCAAATCAGGCAAGAGGAACTGGCCCGTGGAAGACAACTACATTAGAAACTGCATCACTTTAACAGACGCAGAACCCTCACATAAGAGCATGATATTCAAAAACATTATGCGTATGTCCAATTAGAATTTATCATGCTACGCAATAAACTTTACTGAAGCCATCTGAAAAGTCATCCTCAAAAGCAAGAGCACAGCAATAATATGGATGTTAACAAATGAAAAAAGGTTAATGTTCATTCAGGCTGCTGTGAAATCCCCGCCGCTATCCAAACCGAAGTAAAAGTGAGCAGGCGGGCTTACTTTGTTCTGGCAGTCAACCACACTGTGAAAGGGCCCCCATGACCTATGGATGATGATGACCTTTGCTTCTCCTGGATCCCAGCAAAAGGGTCAAAAGCCACTGAAACGGTAGTGCCCAGTGATGTTATTCTTAAACAGCTCCAGCCTGTGCTGTCAGTGATGGAAGCCATCTGAGAAGACATCGCTCCAGAATCGTGCAGCAAGACCCATGTAGTGTTTGACCTGGGAAAACGAAAGGATCAGGCAGAAGGGAGACCTTAGAGGAACGTCAAGAAAAAGACTGTTCCATATTTTTGTGAAGTAAACCAAAGAAGATTTGATGGCCAGGGAGAGTTGCCTCTTTTTTCCTTTGTGTGATGTTAGTTTCTTCATGTTTTACAGGTTTTCAGTTTCCCGGAGGGAGATGATCCCGCAACCCTGCAGACTAGAGACTGTTATTACCATGAAGATGTATTCTACTGTGACAAATTAAGGACTTTGAGTTTCTCTTTGTGTTTGTACATTTACTTTGAAACTTTCAAAAAAAAAATCCCATAAAATTATGCAATATAAACAAGATGTTCCACCTAAAATCTAAAGAAACATCTATACATATGCATGGGTCTAAAAAACCTCAAAACCTGTCAGAATCCTCATGTCCTCCTGACATGTTCTGACAATTTGCAGGGATAGCACCCCAAAACAAAACATTATTGGGTGGGGGAGGGAGGAACACATACAGTGATCTCGTAAACCTTCTTTACCTTTGGTAAATAGACTAAAACTGTACCCTTGGAATTAATTTCTGCTTTTGGTTTCTTATCTTGTTTTTTCTTTACCTCATAAGAACATAAAAACATAAGAACATAAGAAATTTCCATGCTGGGTTAGACCAAGGGTCCATCAAGCCCAGCATCATGTTTCCAACAGTGGCCAAACCAGGCCACAAGAACCTGGCAATTACCCAAACACAAAGAAGACCCCATGCTACTGATGCAATTAATAGCAGTGGCCACTGGCTATTCCCTAAGTAAACTTGATTAATAGTCATTAATGGACTTCTCCAAGAACTTATCCAAACCTTTTTGAACCCAGCTACACTAACTGCACTAACCACATCCTCTGGCAACAAATTCCAGAACTTTATTGTGTATTAAGTGAAAAATAATTTTCTCCGATTAGTCTTAAATGTGCTACTTCCTAACTTCATGGAATGCCCCTTAGTCCTTCTTATTATCCGAAAGTGTAAATAACCGATTCACATCTACTCGTTCAAGACCTCTCATGATCTTAAAAACCTCTATCATATCCCCCCTCAGCCGTCTCTTCTCCAAGCTGAACAGCCCTAACCTCTTCAGCCTTTCCTCATATGGGAGTTGTTCTATCCCCTTTATCATTTTGGTTGCCCTTCTCTGTACCTTCTCCATCGCAACTATATTTTTGAGATGTGGCGACCAGAATTGTACACAGAAATCAAGGTGCAGTCTCACCATGGAGCAATATAGAGGCATTATGACATTTTCCTTTTTATTAACCATTCCCTTCCTATTAACTCCTAAAATTCTGTTTGCTTTTTTGACTGCTGCAGCACACTGAGCCAAAGATTTTAAAGTATTATCCACTATGGTGCCTAGAACGTTTTCCTCGGTGGTAGTTCCTAATATGGAACCTAACATTGTGTAACTACAGCAAGGGTTATTTTTCCCTATAAGCAACACCTTGCACTTGTCCACATTAAATTTCATCTGCCATTTGGATGCCCAATCTTCCAGTCTTGCAAGGTCCTCCTGTAATATATCACAATCCGCTTGTGATTTAACTACTCTGAATAATTTTGTATCATCCACAAATTTGATAACCTCACTCATCGTATTCCTTTCCAGATCATTTATATATATATATTGAAAAGCACCAGTCCAAGTACAGATCCCTGAGGCACTCCACTGTTTACCCCTTTTCCACTGAGAAAATTCACCATTTAATCCTACTCTCTGTTTCATGTCTTTTAACCAGTTTGCAATCCACGAAAGGACATCGCCTCCTATCCCTTGAGGGACTTTGTCAAACGCCTTTGAAAATCCAAATACACTACATCTACCGGTTCAGCTTTATCCACATGTTTATTTACCCCTTCATAAAAATGAAACAGATTTGTTAAGCAAGACTTCCCTTAGGTAAATCCATGTTGAGTTTGTTCCAATAAACGATGTCTTTCTATATGCTCTACGATTTTGATCTTGAGAATAGTTTCCACTATTTTTCCCGGCTCTGAAGTCAGGCTCACTGGTCTATAGTTACCCGGATCATCCCTGGAGACTTTTTAAAATATTGGGGTTACATTGGCCACCCTCCAGTCTTCAGGTACAATGGATCATTTTAATGATAGGTAACAAATTTTAACTAATAGATCAGAAATTTCATTTTTTAGTTCCTTCAGTACCCTAGGATGCATACCATCCAGTCCAGGTGATTTGCTACTCTTTAGTTTGTCAATCTGGCCTACTACATCTTCCAGGTTCACAGTGATTTCATTCAGTTCATCTGACTCATCACCCCTGAAAGCCATCTCCGGAACTGGTATCTCCCCAACATCCTCATTAGTTAACACGGAAGAAAAGAATTCATTTAGTCTTTCTGCAATGGCCTTATCTTCCCTAAGAGCCCCTTTAACCCCTCGGTCATCTAATGGTCCAACCGACTTCCTCACAGATTTCTTGCTTCGGATATATATTAAAAAGAGTTTTTGCCTCTATAGCCAACTTTATTTCAAATTCTCTCTTCGCCTGTCTTATCAATGTTTTACACTTAACTTGACAATGCTTATGTTTTATCCTATTTTCTTCAGATGGATCCTTCTTCCAATTTTTGAAGGATGATTTTTTGGCCAAAATAGCCTCTTTCACCTCACCTTTTAACCATGACAGTAATTATTTTGCCTTCCTTCCACCTTTCTTAATGTGTGGAATACATAAGGACTTTTCCTCTAGGATTGTATTTTTAAACAATGTCCATGCCTGTTGAACACTTTTAACCTTTGCAGCTGCACCTCCGTGTTTCTTAAGCAAGTCGTGGAATGCCACATAACCAATCTGGTTTTCAGGATATCTACAATGAATTTATTGTGGATATCCTGAGAACCAAACTGGCTAAAGGGTAATCCAGGGCCAGCCTGAGAAATAAGACTTTCCATAATTCTCTCTATGGTACAGACATTTTGTAAAATGCATTGAAGATTTGTGTAATCTAATCTTGATTCCTTCATAGGCATTATGCCTATTAGCTGCGATTGCCTGATCTGGAGGTCATGGATGAGAGAGGTTTGCTATCAGAACCAGTGGGTGCCTGAACAGATTGGGTATTATAGTATCTCTGAATGACTTGTACTAATCCCAAAGAAGATATAGTATCTTAACTAAATTTTGGTGGATGTGAATGTCCAGTTTAATGCCTGCCACTATAACTGTGCCCTAGAATGATGCCCAACAGTGATGTAGATTAATGAACATAGATGTTTCATTGTAATCTGTATTCCTATTGTGCAAAAATATGTTTGGGCATGGACTTGTTTTCATTCTTTCCTAAGGAAAGAATCATGTCCTTAAAATTTAGATTTCTGAATTTTTTTTCATATCTATCTCTCTAGTCAAAGAGAAGGTAGGGAAGTAGGCCTGAGGATAAAATCCAATTTGTTATTCCACAGTCTGATTGATAGACAGGAAGAATAATTTTTCTTATTATGTTTTATGGTTACTAGCATGGTTGGAATAGCTCTTTTCCTCTTAATGAAATCCCTCTCAGGAGGAGAGATTAATTTCATTTTGTAAAGTTCCTAGCCTGAGTTACAGAAAACACACTTCTCTTAGTGGGTCCACACATAAGATTTATTTTTCAATAGCAGTATCAACAGAAAGAGTACACAGGTTATCTTCACCTTCAAGGATTCAAGCACTGGATGGCCCGCGCCATTTTTAAAGATGGCGCCGGCCATCCAGTGCTCCCTCACATGTGACAGGGGCCGGCCAATGGCACGGATACCCTGACACATGGTAAGGGCAAAGGGCCATCGGCGCTATTTTGATTAGTGGCAGCCGATGGCCCGGGAGCGGGAGATCGCTCCCAGGACCCCCACTGGACCACCAGGTACCTGTCAAATGTTTTTGGGGGGGGGAAGCAAAGGGATTAGTTTTAAAGGGTCGGGGTGGGTTTTTTGTTTATCGGCTCGGGCTTGGGGATATGATAGAGGTCTTTAAGATCATGAGAGGTCTTGAACGAGTAGATGTGAATCAGTTATTTACACTTTCGAATAATAGAAGGTCTAGGGGGCATTCCATGAGGTTAGCAAGTAGCACCTTTAAGACTAATCAGAGAAAAATTCTTTTTCACTCAACGCACAATAAAGCTCTGGAATTTGTTGCCAGAGGAGGTGGTTAGTGCAGTTAGTGTAGCTGGGTTCAAAAAAGGTTTGGATAAGTTATTGGAGGAGAAGTCCATTAATGGCTATTAATCAATTATACTTAGGGAATAGCCACTGCTATTAATTGCATCAGTAACATAGGATCTTCTTAGTGTTTGGGTAATTGCCAGGTTCTTGTAGCCTGGTTGGGCCTCTGTTGGAAACAGGATGCTGGGCTTGATGGACCCTTGGTCTGACCCAGCATGGCAATTTCTTATGTTCTTATGATGCCAAGAGAGAGGGAAGATTAAGGTGATGATGATGCAAGAGGGGTAGAGGGAGAGGGAAGGGAAGAAAAAGTAGTGATGATGCCAGGGAAGAGGGAAGATAAGGTGATGATGCCAGGGGGTGGACGGAGAAGGAAAAAAGTGGTGATAATGCCAGTGGATGGAGGGAGAAGGTGGTAACGATGCCAATAGGTGGAGGGAGAGAATTTGAGGGAGAGGGAAGGAAAGGTGGTGATGATGCCAGAAGGGTGGACAAACCAACAAACCTCTGACAAAAGGTTACAATAGGTTACAATATAATGCAGGATTCAGGGTGGAGAACTAGCCTAAAACTCTCCATAAAAGGAGTTTATGCCCCATTACTGTGAAATGCAGCCAGGGTAGGCCTTGAGCAGCATTTTTGAACATAGGATACAAATATTGTGATTTTGATTTTTCAGTGAATAATTGTCAGCACTTAATTCTTCCAAGGCCTGTGGAATAGGCAAGAGAACTGCACTGACCTGGGTAGCAATGCAGAGGATGTCTAGGACTGTGAACCCTTCATGAGTGGGAGAAGAAGAAAACATTATTTTTCTCAGCCCTATGTGCATAGCCACAGAGTTAGGCTTAATTACAAGGCAATCAGTTTTCTGCTCAGGTCTAGTTTATTTCTTGTTCCGTGTAAACACAGGGGTGGATGTTTAAAATATTTAACTGGCTTTAACTGTCTATGTGTTCCACCGGCTGATCTGTTGCAGGGGCTCACCTGGGAGTGCTGAGATCAGGTTTTGACCCCATGCTCTTGGGCTCTTTTGCTGAGCGGGAGTGAGGGGAAAGTCTTTCAAGGCTGTTAAGGCTGTCTGGAGATCATCCGGAAAAGTTCCAGTTAGGAAAAAAGGACAAAGAAGGACACAACGCATCAGTTTGGGGTTGCTCTGAAAATAAACTTCATTGCAGGTAAAAATTGACAGCAGGTACACTTTGGAATAGTGCGCTTCGGTACAGAAAAAAAAAAAAAGTTGCAATAAATCACAGATACAGTCACTGATAATAAATCTAAACTCCCAGGCAGTGGGAACTCTTAAAAGGGACCCTCACTGAGCTCTTCCCCTGAATGGTACTTGCAAGCTGGCTGCAGACAGTACGAACTTAAAATTCCTTTTGCTACAACTTCAGAGGAGGTTCTGCTGACAGATTCTTTCAACAGCAGCTCTGCAAGTAGGTTTCCCTGTCTGGGCACTGGCAGTACTCAAACTGACTCCAACTACAAATCCACTCTACAAACTCTTAGGTAATCTCCCACTGAGTATGAGTGGTACGAAGCCAACTCTCCTCTTCCTTTGGACAACCCCTTGGTCCTTTCCGCTCTTACAATCTCCCTTGTATACCAAGAAAATCTCTCTCAAGTCCTACGAGCTTAGAAACCCACCCTTGGGTCCCAGCCACCCTCTCAGGACAGGAGACAGAAGTAGCTGAATATGAGCCAGAGCGGGCTCATGAGTTTTGATAAGCACATAACTCTCTGCAAGTAACCTCCCAGTGGGGAGAGGCAGGGCACACCGTTCATATTCAACGGCGGTGAAGAATTGGATATCTGAAGCGAGGGACCCCCTTTGGTGACACCATTAACTGTGCAAGTTAGCCCATTAAAAACAATGGGTAAACCACCCCCACTTGGGTCAAGTTCATGGAAAAAAGAGTTAAACGCTTAGCGCTGATTTTCCATGCTAATCGTCGGGCTACGACGGGGTAAATTTAATGCTGCAATTGCAGGCCTAGATCTGCCTGACCGGGGCTCAGGAACCCTCCTCTTCACACCAAGCAAAATAAGGCACCACCAGTCCCAGTTCCCCCTCTCTCAGTCCTAGCAGCCAGACCTGATCCCCCCCCCCCCCTCCTTCCCACTGTGCCTTCGCTGTAATACAAAATATAGCTCTCCCAGACCACCTCCCCTCCTATCCACCCATCACCCTCCCGAATCAGCACACACAGGTGCTAAGCCTCAGTCCCAGTGAAGAAGGAACCCGCTGGAACCCTAAGTGCTGATTCCGCAGATGAGGTCAATGGGTAGAAAGGAAAGGATATTGGGATTTGGCTGGAAAGGGTATTGGGATTTGGCTGGACCTGGTTTTACATTGAATGGAAGGATGAAGGGGCTATTTTGTATATTATAGTGTGAAGGAGAAGGACTGGGCCTCTTTTTATTATACTGAATGTGGGGGTGGGAAAGAGGTGGATTGGGCCCGATTGAAGCTTGTTTTTATCATTACATTGAGTGTCGGGAGGGAGGGAGGACGGGGCAGGTTTTCTAAGGTTTTAGCTGGTTTAGTTCAGCTGAAAATTTGTGTAACATTAATAGGTTATCTTTGCCACTTAGCATCTGTTTGAAAATTGACTCCCAAAGTGGGTTTTTTTTATTTTTTAAATACCCAGATCATCTTTTCCCTTACGTAACCACGCTGTGCAAATCTTTATTCACAAGTTTTTTTTCTCCAGTGTTCATGCTTTGATGAGTGGAATTGATGCAGTCATTAATAAATGGCTCAAGCTGTCTGGCAGGGAGGACTTCCATAGTGTAATAAAGTATTTAAATCTACTATTTCTTAATAGATGGTGCTCCCTAATGAGTGTGCGCCTTTAAAAATACCGGTCTGGAAAATGAACTTTTATCATAGCTGGCTTCCGCAGAGAATTTCATGTTGTGATTACGGGCATTTAATCTGCTATGGAATGCTTTAAATTCCTGCTCTGCCCCATTCCACAATAACAGGATGCCATCTGTGAAAGCAGCCACATAATTATTACTCTCAAAAGGGCTACATTCTGTATTGTACACAAAGTCCTCCTTAAACCTTGCCACCTATAAATTAGCCAGTGAGGCTGCCGTCGGAACTCCCATGGCAGTTCCTTCCCTCTGATTGCCAGAGCAATCTTTCATCAAATCGAAAACAGTATAAATCAAGATTAGTTCTCCCAGCCTAACTCAGAATCTTCTTGGTGGCATATGAGAAGAGGGAGCTCCCTCTTGTGAAAATCCTCCTTACTGACCACCAGGGCCTCTTGTGGTGGGAATGTTTGTACACTGGAATTCAATACGCAATGGCATTAGCCAGAGGAATTCAGAATTATTAATATGTTCAAGTTTGATAGGCAATGAATTTGTCAGAACTTTATGGGGATAAAGAAGTCAAGTGCAATAAGGCACTTACCATGCAAAAAATTCCTCACTCTAGGTTTCCAACCATTTATCATATCTATTATCACAGCTGTGATAATATTTATTATGGTTGTCTATGTGAATACAGTAATGGCCATACTAATGAAGAATAATGAGTTGATTACGAATACCGCCAGTGTAGCCTAAAGTGCGATAAGTGATGTGCTATTTATCAAGTGATATTTAAACCGGAAAGAAACAACACATGGGAAGATGATTTTTAGATGTAGTACCCAAAATAGAGGGTCCAGGACAAGTAATTTGGAAAGATAGGGTCCACAACGAAAAGTCTATGTCAAGTAACTTTGGGGAAGGCAGCCATAGTTTTTGGGCAGTGGAACAGGGATAACAATAACAACCTTTTCCTCTATAAGAGAATTTTAGGTTTGCTAGCCCATCCCAACCACTTCTGATTTGGTCCCTGGTATCTTGGGTTGCACCTGGGGGTTGAAAGGGTCTGTGTTAGCTCAGGTGAGGACATGTATGGAGGAAACTATTGTTGCAAAAGTAGAGATCCTCTAGGTCCCTGCTATCTTTTTTTTTTTTTTCTCATCACTAGTGTAGGCAGAGGCTAGGATTTAGGAAGAAATAGATTCCAGATCATCTCTTGCAGGCATCTCCTGTGAGGATGCCTGGATTGTTCAGCAGCTTGTATAAAAGCAGGCAGAGCACAAGGAGTGGTACGGCATTTTTGTTAGAATTTTGGAGAGTGAGGAGAGTTGCTGAAACAATTCCCAATTTGTAGGCCCCACAGCCTGGTGCTAGGAGAAGAGAAATATTCCTGGCCCAGTACCCCACAGTCTGGCAGGGAATATCTCTGGAATTGGAGTGAAAGAGAGTTTTTTTTTTTGTGAGAGTCTGTTTTTTGGAAGAGTTTTGAATTTTATTTTTTTGTGTGGAGCCTGGTTTAAGGGGGCTTTCTCCCCACCTTTAGGAGGTCAGGATAAAGAGCTGTGATACCTTGCCTGCCATACAAAGGAGGGACAGCGGTGTCTTACCAGTGGAGAAGTCAGTTACAGTTTGTAAGAAGAGTTTTGTTCCTGTTTTTTTGAGAGGAATTTTTGCTACCAGTTCCTATCCATGAGAAGGAGAGAAGATTTAGATATTTGTATTTTGGGACTTTCTAACCCAGATGTTCTGAGAACATCAGAGAAAGAGATCAGGAGACCAGTCTTTACCACTCAGGTATGTTGGGTTGTCCAAAGGGACACTAACTCAGCTGTGCGAGTCGGAGACAAGCAGGAGCATTACTTATGGAAACTTGTTTGAGGCGATCAAATGGAAATTTCTAACTGGATTGAAGATGTTTTAGCTGCAATAAAATTTTTGTTGGAAAACCCTATCAGTGTGTGCAGTGTCTTTTACGGGAATACCAGGTGCCTTAAAAGCAAAGACATCCTAATTGTGAGAACATCTAAAAAAGAAAAAGACTGAGAGACTATAAGTTATGCCACCCCTGTATATCTTGGGCCCCAGAAATTGAATCCTTCTCCCCATCAGAAAGCACCCGGGGCCAGTGGACTGAGAGAAAGGAGAAAGAGTTGTGGGCTTGGGATAACCATGTACCACCGTATTTATCACACCCACCGAAAAGGGGGGGTTACACATATTTAGAAATAAAGACAAGTGAAATGAAAGCTGCAAATGAATGGGTGCCATATTATCAAGCATGCACACTCAAAGTTAAAATAAAACAGTGAAATATAGCAATCAGCCACAAGCTGGCATCAACCTATAAGTTAACATCTGCCTTTTCTTTGTTCAGTGTTTGCAAAGGGTAATCTTGTGATTGTACTGTATCTTTATTGTATGTTATTGTTGTAAACTACCATGGTCAGCTTGCTGTTAATGCGGTATAAAAGTGTAAGAAATAAATATTGTAAGATGTCCTGCAGATTAAGCCTCTTAGGAGGTTCTGAGTGTCAAGCACTAGGAGTGCAGACAGGGTTTTTCTGTGCTTGCAGCTCTTGATCTCTGTCTGGTGTCGGTGGCCTGCTATCGCTCCTGGCCATCATGCTTGACGCCAACTTTCTAACAGGTAAGCCTGTTTGCTCAGGGTTCCCGTATACTGTTTCCCACAAATCCTCAGCTGTCCAAGCTTGGGTATGTACATATGCAGGCAGGATTGTTTGGCCCTTCAGTTGATCCATGTGTGTGCTATTCACTGCAGCCTTGGGGACAGAGTGGCCAATTTCCAACTGTGAAAATTCCGAACACTTGGACACAGAGTAAAATTTTCGCCTATATCCTTCACATGATTACTTATTTACTTTAAACTTATTACTTGCCTTGTTGCTAGAAAGCTGTACACAAAGCAAGGTACATATATATAATATAAAAATACCAATAAAGTGTCATTAGAACAGTCAGGACAACTACAATTATTTAACAACTGCCGGTACCACCCCCATCATTAGGAAAACATGCACTGGATTTGAAGAAGAATCACAGATAACTGTCATTTACTGTATCAGGGCACACAAACTTTATAATAACTCATTAAAGCTATTTTGCACCATCACTGTTGCTTATCCCTTGAGCCAGTGATCAGTCTTATGGTAACATACAGAAGGCAGAAGATAAAACCAAAAGATATATATATAGAAGTGTGTCAGAACAAGAAGATCATCAACAGGCACAAGAGACCATGATAAACTAGAAACAGTCTTTATTCACTCAATGTTGTAGTTGTCAGGCAGACGTATCTTGCTTATGCAACCAATACAGAAACAATTATAGTAGTGCTATTGGTCTCCCGACACGGCCGTGTTTCGCATTGGCTGCATGGGGAGGGACAGAGCAGGAGATCAAGAACGATCTTCACCAGCATTCTTAACAAAGAAATCTATCAAACATAAAAAGAGATGATCAGAGACAAATGCCCGCTTTAATAACAAATTGAAAAGAAAGCTCAGAGAACATGTACATATTGTTTTTGGATTCTCCGTTGTTGTGTCCTGCTCGCCACTCATTTGATGATTTTAGCAGATACAACCAAACATGGTCTGTCCAGCCAGCCCCTTAGAGATTCCTCTACTTTGGAAAGGCAAGCATATAAAATCCTACATGAAACCCCCCCACTATCTTGACTTTTTTTACTTGATATCCACCCCTTTACCCACAAATGGCATCTCAGGGCTGGTGTAAAGGTATTAGGTGCCTTAGACAAAGCTTTCAGCCTTGTGCGACACCCCCCCACATAATTAAAATTAACATGGAAAAGGACATTCAAAGTTCAGTCATCTGAAGTAAAAATATGACTTACAACATGTCTATTATATTTACATGTTCTGTTGTGGTGCTGACCCAGAAAACCCTGCAAAAAAGACACTTGGAAAACATATGGTATTAGGTTTATTGTAACACATGTTGGATATTGACTTGGTCCTTAAATGGAATTACAATTATAATATAGTAAACTTCCCATACCAAAACAGCACTGATTGCTAGCAATCAAACAGTAAAAACCTAGCTATGAAAAAGCAACACTGCAAATATTACACCGGATCCTAAAACACCAATATACTTCCTATTAAGAAAACTGAACAAGCCAGACTGCTATAGATCCCTACATAAAAACTACATACTAGTCGGATATGCTGGGGTTCATGTGCAGAACATTAAGGGATCCTCAGCAAATACAGAATAAAGTGACCATAGAATATAAATTGAAACGTGCAGACAAAAACTGAACTGGAAACCGCAAAAAGCCGGACTCTGTATACAGTGCAACAAAGAAAAACAGAAATATCACCATTCCTCATACAGCATTAAACAATAAAATCAAGAAATATAAACATCAATAATAGCAAAATCATACTAATAAAAAGAATAAATATTTAAAACAGCTGACAAATAGATTTACTTCCAATAATTAATAACATATTAAAATTTAAAAAAAATGTAACAAACATCAGTAAAATATTTCAAAACAGCAGAAAGAAATGGTTACACAGGCCAACTGCATCAGGCAATGACTGGCCCTTCTTACCGACATGGCAGGGACATCCCCTAGCTTCCTCGTTGCGACGGGGGATCCCCGCCGGCCTGTCTCACTGCCTTCGGGCAACGCCGGTCCCGCAGTCCTCCCCAGTGTGCCGCGACAGGGACGCCTTCCTCGCAGCAGCTTCCGGCCTGCTCCCTAGGCGCGCATGCATGCTGCTTTACCCTTCTTAAAGGGCCAGCATCAAGAAAATGCCCGCAGCCTGCACCGATGACGTCAGACCCAGGGCCCTATATAACTTCGGCCCTTGCTACCACCAGACGTCTCAGCAACAGGTTGAACTCCATTGGAGCTGCTGGTTGCTGTGTTCCGGACTCCATGTTCCTGACTCCGAGTTCCCGACTCCGTGCCCTTTGGGCTGTCTTCTGGCTCTTGACCCTGGTACGTTCTTCGGATTCCACTTGCCTGCCGCCTGCCCTGACCTCTGAAACATCATTGGACTTTTGCTTGCCTGCTGCCTGTCCTGACCTCTGGAACATTACCTGGACTCTGCTTGCTCACTGCCTACCCCAATTATGCCTTCTTCTCTTGTCGTGGGATTCCTCATCAGAGGCCTACGCCTAAGTACAGCTGGCCCCGGCACCCAAGGGTTCAACCAGCGGGGAACGAGGGCTGGTAGTGGTGAAGGTCCAGTTTGGTCTCCGCACTGACCAGTTCTACCTGCTGACGATGAGGACCTGTAGGGGTTTCTTACCCCCCCCCCCCCCCCCCCCCCCCCCCGCAGGTAGCACCAATCTCGCTCGGTCCAAGGGTTCACACCGTAGCAGAAATGAAGTCCAATAATTAAACTAATAGGGATAAAAAAAGTTCCCCATTCTTCACCTGCTCCAATCTAGGCAACAAAACCAACCTAAAAGAATAGCTTTTCTTGATTATTACAATTAACAAATGTAGACATAGAAACTATATATGTTGATGTTCATGTCAATTCAATTATAGCCAAAGAGATAAACAATAATAGCAACCCAGTATCAAGGAAACCTGCAGGAATAAAATCCTGCTGTTGCTCCTTCTGATCCCTTTGTTGCCTCTGGTACAAACTTAGGCCTAGATGTGTCAAACCATGATGGTTTTTTCACACAGGGGTGTAGCCACGATAGTTGGCCCCTCCTCCCAAAAATCATCACGGCTTTATCGCATGTTGTTTTGTCTCACGGCAAAACAATGTGGTATTCTTCCTTTACACACCATCACCTTAAACGGCCGACCCAGGAAAAAAAATTGTGCAAAAAAATGTAAAATGTGTGAGAGTCAAATTGACCCCTCGCCTCACTCTGGGGCCACCACTTGAGTGGCAGCCCCAGTATCCACATCCTACATATATGCCCAAGGTTGCACAACAACAGAGTCGAACCCCCCCCCCCCCCCCAACCCAATCAGAAAGTATAAAATAGTCAAGATAATTCCCCTGTCCCCTCTTTCCATATATAACAGGGCAGGCAGTTCCCCTCTCACTCAGCACTCCAACCCCCCTGATTTAAAAAAACACTTTGTTGGTATCTAGTAGTGCCCTGCCCCTTCCCAGACCCTCCAACTTTTAAGATTCATTGGGTTCCCCTCCTGGCCCGCCTACCCCTGAATGCCTCTCCCAGGCCCTTCGGAATGGCAGATTTCTTATTTTCAAGGGATTGGAGTGCAAGAGGAGGGTTCAGAGAGTGGGGGTCCCAGGGGGTTTCCCACTTGAACCCAAAGATTTTTATTACGTGTAGGGTCCGGGGAAGGGGGGTGGCACACTAGACACCAAAGAGGTGGTTCTTTTTAAATTGGGGGGTTGGGGGGGTAGGGATTCTTGGGGGGAGACATGGTATTGATGGAAAAGGGGGGTGGAGGAGTACATTAGGTCATAATTTTTTTACATTTTGATTGGGTTGGGGAAGGAGGGGGCTCCGTTGTCACATGAACAGGTACTTAATCTTTTGGGTTTTGGGTGTATCAGTCTTTCTCCCATGTTGTTGAAGCAGAGAGCTATGCTGGATATGCATTGAACGTGAAGTACCAGGCTTATTTGGTTTGGGGTAGTAACCGCCGTAACAAGCAAGCTACGGCCCGCTTTTTTTTGTGAATGCAAATCTTCTTCCACGTTTCCTCTTGCCGTTGAAGCTTAGAGCAATGTTGGAGTCGCATTAACCGTATGTATGTTTATTGAATAAGGGTATTATCTCTATGCAGTAGCCGTCATTCCCGCGAGCCACCCACTCTTCATTCACGTCCTCTAGACTTTATGGATCCACAGTGTTTATCCCACGCCCCTTTGAAGTCCTTCACAGATCTGGTCTTCACCACTTCTTCCGGAAGGGCATTCCAGGCATTCACCACCCTCTCCGTGAAGAAATACTTCCTTACATTGGTTCTGAGTCTTCCTCCCTGGAGCTTCAAATCGTGACCCCTGGTTCTGCTGATTTTTTTCTGATGGAAGAGGTTTGTCGCTGTCTTTGGATCATTAAAACCTTTCAAGTATCTGAAAGTCTGTATCATGTCACCTCTGCTCCTCCTTTCCTCCAGGGTGTACATATTTAGATTCTTCAATCTCTCCTCATAAGTCATTTGATGAAGACCATTCACCCTTTTGGTTGTCCTTCTCTGGACCGCCTCCATCTTGTCTCTGTCTCTTCGGAGATACGGTCTCCAGAACTGAACACAGTACTCCAGGCGAGGCCTCACCAAGGACCTGTACAAGGGGATAATCACTTCCCTTTTCTTACTCGATATCCCTCTCTCTATGCAGCCCAGCATTCTTCTGGCTTTAGCTATCGCCTTGTCACATTGTTTTGCCGACTTCAGATCATTAGACACTATCACCCCAAGGTCTCTCTCCTGCTCCGTGCACATCAGCCTTTCTCCCCCCATTGAATACAGTTCATTTGGATTTCCACTCCCCATATGCATGACTCTGCACTTCTTGGCATTGAATCTCAGCTGCCATATCTTCGACCACTCTTCCAGCTTCCTTAAATCCCGTCTCATTCTCTCCACTCCTTCTGGCATGTCCACTCTGTTGCAGATCTTAGTGTCATCCGCAAAAAGACAAACCTTACCTTCTATCCCATCCGTAATATCGCTCACAAAGATATTGAACAGGACTGGTCCCAACACGGATCCTTGCGGTACACCGCTTAAAACCGCTCTCTCTTCAGAGAGAGTTCCATTTACCATCACACATTGTCTTCTGTCCTTCAACCAGTTTGCAATCCAGGCCACCACCTCGGCACTCATTCCTAAGCTTCTCATTTTATTCACCAGTCTCCTGTGCGGGACCATATCAAAAGCTTTGCTGAAATCCAAGTAGATGACATCAAGTGCTCTTCCTTGATTCAATTCCTTGGTTACCCAGTCAAAAAAGTCGATCAGATTTGTCTGACAGGATCTTCCCCTTGTGAATCCATGCTGCCTCTGGTCCATCAATTCTCCCGACTGTAGATAGTTCACTATTCTCTCTTTCAACATTGACTCCATTACTTTTCCCACCACCGAAGTGAGGCTAACTGGTCTGTAGTTACCAGCCTCTTCTCTGTTCCCACTCTTGTGAAGCGGGACCACCAACGCTCTTCTCCAATCACTCGGCACCACTCCCGTTTCTAGGGATCTATTGAACAGGTCGCACAGCGGACCTGCCAGCACATCTCTGAGCTCCCTCAGTATCCTGGGATGAATTTCATCAGGCCCCATGGCTTTGTCCACTTTCAGTTTCTCCAGCTCTTCCCATACATTTTCTACTGTAAATGGAGTTACAACTATTCCACTCCCTTCCAGTTTCTTGTTAACTAGCGACGGTCCTTCTCCAGGGTCCTCTTTAGTGAACACAGAACTGAAGTTTTCATTTAATATTTCTGCCATTCCTTTGTCTCTCTCCACACATTGATCCTTTCCATCTTTCAATTTTGCTATACCACTTTGAACTTTTCTCTTTTCACTGATGTATCTGAAAAATGTTTTGTCACCTCTCTTTACCTCCTTGGCAATCCTCTCTTCCGCTTGACTTTTTGCCGTCTTGATTAATTTCTTCATCTCTCTCAATTCTACCAGATATTCTTCTTTGTGCTCCTCCCTTTGGGATCTTTTATATTTCTTGAACGCTGTTCTTTTAGCCTTTATTTTGTCAGCCACCTCCTTTGAGAACCAGATAGGTTTCATTTTTCTTTTGCTTTTCTTTACTTTTCTAACATATAGATTAGTTGCCTTGGTAATTGCTCCTTTTAGATTGGTCCATTGTTGATCCACATCGCTCTCATTCTCCCAGCCTTTTAATTCTTCCTCCAGGTACTTCCCCATTTCATCAAAGTCCGTGTTTTTGAACTGCAAAACTCGGGTCTTTGTGCTTCTTTTCCATATCCTTTTTGTGATATTAAACCATACCGTTTGATGATCACTGGTGCTGAGGTAGGCGCCCACCTGGACATCAGAGACATTATCTCCATTAGTGAGCATTAAGTCGAGTATAGCTCCTTCTCTCATGGGTCTCATTACCATTTGTTTGAACAAAGCTACTTGCAGGGCATCCACTATTTCTCTACTATTATTAGATTCTGCAGATGGGATTCTCCAGTCTACATCTGGCATATTAAAGTCTCCAATGATCACCACTTCTCCCTTCTTTCCTATCTTTTGGATGTCTTCAACCAGATCTCTGTCCAGCTCTTCCTTTTGGTTTGGAGGCCTGTAAACCACTCCAATAAAAATGGATGCCCATCTTTTTTTAGTTCAGCCCATAGTGCTTCTTCGTTGCCCCATCTTCATTGAAGCTCAATTGCTTGGATATTGTTTCTGATATAAAGAGCCACTCCTCCCCCTTTCTTATCCTCTCTGTCCTTTCTTAACAAGTTATAGCCTGGTATTGCCGTATCCCAATCGTGAGATTCCGTGAACCATGTTTCCGTGACAGCAACAATGTCTAAGTCTGTCTCTATCATTAGGGCTTGCAGATCTGGGATTTTATTGCTCAAACTACGAGCATTTGTGCTCATAGCTTTCCAGCTTTCCTTGTTCAGGTTACTGCTGTTCCTGGACTCCTTTTGTGAATTTAGATGAGTTTTGTTGTCCTCTTCACCCTTCCCCTTTGCATTTGTGCAAAGGAAGGGATTAGTGCCTTTGATGACAGATTCATCCAGCACAATGACCTTTTTCCTTTGGTTATGGATTTGGAATTTCTTTATGCATTGGGTTTCTTCTTTCCTTTCAGATATCACTTCAATCACTTTCTCAAGAGCTTCTTCAGTATTTACTACAGAGAGGGCTTTTGGTACTTGTTGCACCTGATACAGGGTGTGTCTCTGCATCACAGGTTCAATTCTACCAGAGCCCACTGTATTCTTGTTGTTTGAGTTCACCCTCTAGCCATTGCTGCCACTCTTCGAATGCCATCTTGATGGCAAGCAGTTCCTTGTCTCCTATGCTGTAATTCTTCTTGGCCAAGGAGAACTTGCATGAGAAGAAGGAACATGGTAGTAAAACCCCCTTATCCAAGCACTGGCTTAGCAGAGACCCTACAACTACAGATGAGGTGTCCACCTCCAAAATGAATGGGCGAGAGGGATCCGGGTGTTGCAGGCATGTGTCTCATAAAAAGGCTTGCTTCAATTCATTGAATGCTGCTGAACAGCATCAGCAAGAGGTCTACAGGCTGTAGTGTGAGTCCTCTGGGAAATACCTACAGTCCACTTCAACATGTCCTAAAAAGCAGAATACAAAATTAAATTATTATTTAAAATTAGTGGGGGAAAGGGAGGGTGCAAAAACTTTATCTTCTCTCATATAAATATGCACTCTTATGCACACTCCCTCATGCACAAGCACACTGGCTCTGTTGCACTTACTGGCTTTTTCACTCTGTCTCCTCACACATGCACAAACACTGATTCTCTCATGCTCACTGGCTTTCTCTCTCTCTCACACACATAGACACTCAGGCTCTGTCACACTCAATGAATTTTTCCCATTACACACATGCACAGACAAGCTGTCTTACACATAGACACACACACACAGGCTCTTTCACACTCACTGGCTCTCTCTCTTTTCCTCACACATATGCACAGACTGGCTCCCTCTCTCCCTCACAATTTTCATACACATAGACTCTTTCACACTCATTGGCTTTCTCTCTCTCTCTCCCTCACACACAGACACACACACAAGCTTTCTCACTCTCACTGGCTTTCTCTCACACACACAGAGGGTCTCTGGGCCACTAATTGTTCAGTAGGGAGTGGGAGGGGAGATGCTGGGGTTCATGCTGGGCCTTTTGCTGCTCGGCAGGAGAATAGGTACCATTGACCACACTGTACATCTTGCTGTTTAATCACTAATCAGCCCGTAGACCTCTTGCTGATGCTGTTCAGCAGCATTCAATGAATTGAAGCAAGCCTTTTTATGAGACACATGCCTGCAACACCCGGATCCCTCTCGCCCATTCATTTTGGAGGTGGACACCTCATCTGTAGCTGTAGAGCCTCTGCTAAGCCAGTGCTTGGATAAGGGGGTCTTACTACCATGTTCCTCCTTCTCATGCACAGGAAGAAGAGCTGCAGAATGGCTTTTCTCCACAAAGGGACAGGCTGGCACCAGCAGCAGCAGAGGAGGAATGACCCACGGAAATGATTAGGGGTATGGAATGGCTGCTATATGAGGAAAGGCTAAAGAAGTTAGGGCTGTTCCGTTTGGACAAGACACAATTGAGGGGGGTTATGATAGAAGTCTACAAAATCATGAAAGGACTTGAACAAGTTAATTTAAATTGGTTATTTACTCTCTTAGATAATAGAAGAACCAGGGGGCACGCCGTGAAGTTAGCAAGTAGCTCATTTAAAACAAATCGAAGAAACATTCTTCTTCACTCAGCGCATAGTTGAGTTCTGGAATTCATTGCCAGAGGATGTGGTTACAGGAGTTAGGGCCGGATTTTCAAAAGGTTACGCGCGTAAAGCCCCGGGACGAATGTAATTCCCAGGGCTTTACAAAAGGGGAAGGGAGGGGGCGGGGTGGTCCAGTGGCAGGGTGGGGGCACGGTCAGAGGCCTGCGCATGGCCGCTGGGCCGGGGATCACGCGCTGGCAGTCAGCTCACAACCTACTTCAGCCCTAGGGCTGAAGTAGGTTTTAAAACAAAAAAAAAGAAGTCATCAAAGGCAGGGGGAAAGGGTGGGGGAGGTCAGGGAAGGGAAGGTGGGGTGGAGGGAACGGGGGAAGGCAGCGTGGCTCGGAGCGGGCTCAGCGCATGCAAGATGCACAATTGTGCACTCACTTGCGAGCGCCGGATAGCGCAATCACATGTACGCCTGCACGCTCCTTTTTAAAATCTACCCCTTAGTGTAACTGGGTTTAAAAAAGGCTTGGATCGGTTTCTGGTGATAAAATCCATAAACTGCTATTATTTATTTATTTTATTTATTTAACGATTTTATATACCGACATTCATCAGTGATATCACATCGGTTCACAGCGTAACATAAACTAGTGCCTGGAATGGCGCTTTACATCGAACAATTTTAACATAAAACAAATATAACATATTAACAAGAGAGTAATTAAAAGGAGGGGGAAATATAAAGATGAACATAATATAAAATAATATACTAACAAGAGAGTAAATGAATGGGGGGGGGGAATGTGGAGGAGAATTAAGAATTAAGTTAATTCTTAAATTATTGTACGCAAGGGTTGCAAGTATTTACAAAATGTACAATGAGAGGGAATAACATAAAATATATGATTTGTGTGGAAAAAGGGGTGAGAGGGAAGAGAAGGGAAGGAGGGAGGGGGGAAAAGGGATAGGAAAGGGGGTAAGGGTAACACAATAGTGGGAGAGGGGAAGTAAGGTGTATATTTTTAGAGGAAAGCCAGGTCTTGAGGGGAACATAGATGAGAGGAACATAGATGAGAGTGGGGAACAATTTACGTGTATGCTTTAGAGAAGAGCCAGGTCTTAAGATTTCGCTTGAAGGTTTTTAGGCATATTAGGGTATTAGGTTATTAGGTATTAGGTTATTAGGGTAATTAATAAGCAATAGTAGCTTGTGATTTATTTAATGTTTAAGTACTTGCCAGGTACTTGTGACTTGGATTGGCCACTGTTGGATACAGGATTCTGGGCTTGATGAACCTTCAGTCTGACCCAGTGTGGCATTTATTTTATTTTTATTTTATTTATGCAATTTTTATATACCTCTGCAGAAGAAACAAGTTCTACCTCCACGGTTTATAATACACAATTTTAAAACACAAAGGAAGGAAGAAAATAACAATACATCATAAAAATGTCAAGAAATAAAATTCTATAAAAAACTATCTGAAATAAGGACTAAAATTAACATTAAAATTAGATAAGAACAGACTAAAAATAGATCATGTAAAAAACATGGCTTATGCTTCAGTGACTTCAGGACTAAAATTAAAATTCAATAAGAACAGACTAAAAAATAGATCATGTAAAAAAACACCTGGCTTATGCTTTAGTGACCGTTTCAAATACCTGTTTAAAAAGCCACATTTTTAGATCTTTCCTGAATCTCTTCAAATTTTGTTGTAGCTGTAATTCTTGTGGCAATTTGTTCCAGAGGGACGGGCCTGCGATAGAAATCACACGGTCCCATACTTCGCTTAAGTGTGTGGACCTTACTCTTAGTACTGTCAGAATGCTTTATTGGCTGACCTGAGATTGCGTTGGGGATATGTAATTTTATTGTAGAATTGTAGGCATATCTTATGTTCTTATTTTCTTGTGGACCCTGACTGCCTGGTCTGTATGAGTGAATGGGAGGCTGCCTTGAATGAGTGGGTGTGTGAATGGGAGATTGTCTGTGATGGGCATGTTTGTGTGTGTGTGTGTGTGTGTGTGTGTGTGAACTGGAGGCTGCCTGGTGTGTGTGTGTGTGTGTGTGTGTGAGAGAGAGAGAATGGGAGCCTGCCTGGTGGGTGTGGGTGTGTTTGTGTTCCTTTACTTTTGAATGTCTACCTCATTCGGATTACATCACTCCTCAAAAGTTTCTCACTGGTCTCTACTTGTCCTGCTAATTATCATCCCTTTTGCATCCATACTATTCAAACATGCCATTCACCTCCACTGTCAGCCACTGTGCCTCAGGGCTCTTTTTGAGACCTCTTCTCTCTTTCTTTTTACTTATTTTTTTCAGTGCTCTGATCTCCTCCCATGGCTTGATAACTTTCAAGTCTACCTCTCTTCACCAGAAATTTCAACAAGAATTCAATCCTCAATTTTAGCCTGCTTGCCTGACATTGCCACCTCGATGTTCCACTGCCACCTTAAACTTAACATGGCCAAGACAGAGCTCATTCTCATTCTTCCTTCTTTATTTCTGTGCATCTTTATTTATTTTATTTATTTTTTTCCTTGTCTTGCCATGCCTGAGTCCTCGTCTCACCCTTCAATGTCGGAGTCGTCATCTCTGCCTCCAGTGCCGATGTCCTCTTCAGCCCTTGACCTCTGTCCGGCTTGCCCCCTTGCTGCTCCCTGCGGCAGGTCCAAAAGGGCTTGGAGTGGTCGGAGGACCACTCAAAGGCCAAACCTTGTGTGGTTGGTCTCACTAGTCTGCGCAGATCGGCAGGGGTCTGCTCTTTGCCTTCCCAGACGAGGTCTACCTCACCGCAAGGGTAAACACACACATCTTGTCCTGCAATGGGGAGCACCCCCTAGCGCTCCCTCCCATCGTGATTGCAACACATGTTACTCGAATGACAATGAGTTGTAGGTCAATATCATGCATTAAATTTTGAATGATAGCATAGCCATTATTTATTTATTTATTTTTAGATTTTTATATACCGGTGTTCCTGTATTAAAATACAGATCACATCGGTTTACATTGAAACATAAAAATTATGCCAAGAGGCGGTACATATAACAAGGTTATAGAACTTGGAAAACATGGAAAACAGATTCGAATAATAACACTGATAAACTTGCAAAGTCTCTGAGAAATCAAATCATAAAATAAGGCGTAATTGTCTAAGATAAATGTGATCTGCAAAAGGGATTGCGATGGTGAGAAAATCTTGATAGCTGGAGGTAAAAATAATCAAAGTTCTGGAAAAGCTTGGCTAAAGAGCCAGGTTTTAATTTTCTTTTTGAAGGAAGCAAAGCAGATCTCAAGGCGGATGTCTGGTGGGAGCATGTTCCATTGGACAGGTCCTGCTAAAGAAATGGTACGTTTCTGATGTAAGGATATTGTTGAAGGAACATAGAGTGTGCCTTTATAAGCTCCTCTGATAGGTCTAGTTGAAGAGTGAAAACGTAGTTGGGTGCTTAAGTGGAGTGGGGATATATTGTAAATAGATTTATGAATTGCTGTGTATACTTTATAGAGAATCCTTTGCTTAATAGGCAGCCAGTGGAGGAGTTTTAGTATGGGGGTTATGTGGTCTCTTTTATTCGTATTGGTAAGGATTCTAGCTGCAGAGTTTTGAATCATCTGGAGGGGTTTGATGGATGAGGTTGGTAGGCCAAAAAGGAGTGAGTTGCAATAGTCAATTTTTGTTAGTATAATGGCTTGTAGAACCATCCGAAAATCATTGAAGTGGAGAAGTGGTTTCAATTTTCTCAGGACAAGAAGTTTATAGAAACAGTCTTTAGTGGTGGTGCTTATAAATTTTTTGAAGTTAAGCTGATTATCTATCATGACGCCTAAATCACGTACATATGGTGAATGATTAATTATAGGAGTGATAGAATTGAGTGGGACAGCTGGGTTATTAACGTTATTAACGTCATGATTGATAATTAAGATCTCTGTTTTGTTGTTGTTGAGAATGAGGCTGAGACTGGATAGAAGATGATTGATTAGTTGCAAGCAATTATTCCAGTGAATCAAGGTTTTGTGAAGGGATTCTGAGATTGGGATGATTATTTGGATGTCATCCGCGTAAATGTAGTGTGTTAGGTTTAGATTTTTAAGAAGTCGACAGAAAAATTTAACAATACCTCCTCACATTGTAATTGTGTCTCACAAAAATGAGTGTGTTGAAATTTGTGCTTTTAAATGCATATTGTCTAGTTATACAAACAGGTAATGAGCTGATTTACATAATTATACAGTACATTTCCTATTTTTGCATAGAGTTTGCGACAATGTTCACACCCACTAAATTACATGCGATAACATGGCAAATAACAGGCAAAAATTCAATTCAGCACATGTCAACAGATATGCAAACATTGCTGCATGTTATAGTACATCAGCTTCTTGGTCTGATAAACTGTGATATGCAAGATTTGGACATCTCACAATTTTATATATATATATATATATATAGCATAGTATAATCCACACATGTTGGCCTAGCTGAACAATTCTGGGGCCATAAGGGTTTAAGTTAATTTTCAACACAGATTGCATAATTCAAATGCAAAAACCTTAAAGAGTGAGTCGAAATAAAACCTTTAGAAATACTGCTTTGACAATGCTAAAACTAATACATATTTTATGTAATTATTCATACTAGGAGAAGGAAACTGTTACTACCCTTGCATCCTTTTAAAATTACTGCTAAGATTAAAAAGGAGATAATAAAACATATAATTTAACTCAACTTGAGTAGTTATCACTGGAATTATTTTCTCGATAAGAAAGTAAGCACATTTTGTTTTGTGGGGGTTTTTTTTCTGTTAATTCTTACCTTGTATTGGTTTTATGCATGCACTCTCTCTCTCTCTCTCTCTCTCTCTGACAACAAGAATAAAATGGAATTTTTGCTATTTGTCCACAGGCTCTGAGAGTAAATATTGATTCTAGAATCACTTTTACATGAGCGTGTAATTCAGATCGCTCTTCAATTTCAGAGGCAGCCTTTAATTTAACATCATTATGTCTTCATACCCCCACACATTCCAGCTGTCTCCTTCAGTCAGCTTTTATTGTGCTTTAGATAAATTATAGCTTGATGTGAAGCCTTTTATCTCACCTATTTTTAGCCATGCTTGCTTTTTTACATCTGCTATATCTTGGTGGGACTGACTGGAAAGGTAGTTTCCCAAATACTATAGTGAATAGAGAGCCACCTTCTGCATTTAATTCATTTCTTTAATTTATGTATTTTCTTTTTTTTAAAACTGTGTTGATATCAGCAGGGTTGGTGGTGTCCTGGCACGTTCTGGTTTTAATCTACCAATCCGGTGCATTGGATTGGATTGAATATCGATTTAATTACTCAAGATCAAAGTGAGTTACAAATGCAGGTTCAGTTAGTAGGTCCCTGCCTCCAGGGGCTTACTAAAGGGGTCAATTACCAAGGCGCGATAGGGCATTTTCACGCAGAACAGCCTTATCGCTCAGTAAAAGCTTGATATTCTGCAGTCTTTTTGCACCACAGTAATTTTTAGAACACGCATTCAAATATTTTTTTGTTAATTTGCATGCAAATAGGAAAATCTCATGCAAATTCTGCAGATGAGAGAGTTCATCTGCTTCTCACAGTAAAATGTCATGCAATAACATTGAAAACTTCACAAATTTTTGGATAAAATAATTACAACTAAGGAGTTGCAGTTATTTGTGTAAGGATATAAAATATCACAAGAAAACAGCCATTTTTGTGCAATATTTTTTTGTCCACACTCTCCAGACATACCTAGCAAGCTCTAGGCATTTTAAATTGCCTGCCTAGCTGGTCGTGATTCTTCACAAGACTTCAGCCTTTGACATAGTTAATCACCAGCTCTTACTAAAGCGCTTAGCTGATATTGACATTAGAGACAAAATTGGTTCAATTCTTTTCTCTCCAATAGAATTTACGAAGTGGAGTGGAATTCTGATTCATCATCTGTACATCATTTCGCTTGTGGTCTACCTTAAAGAGTAATTTTATCTCCTACAATTTTTAATGTTTACCTTTCAGACTTGGCCAC
This sequence comes from Rhinatrema bivittatum, assembly GCF_901001135.1. NCBI lineage: Eukaryota > Metazoa > Chordata > Amphibia > Gymnophiona > Rhinatrematidae > Rhinatrema > Rhinatrema bivittatum. The sequence continues at coordinate 79,566,631 of NC_042616.1, forward strand.
CTTCATTCAAAGCCTAGTCTGCTGTCCTTCTTCCACAAATTTCCTCTACATGTTAACATCATTGTCAAACTGTCCCTCTGCCAATGGGATAAGGACTACATTCTCCCCCGGTGGAATGCCTGCATGCTCTCATCAGGCACCAGAACAATGCACTTTATTCTAGCACAGCGGTTCTCAACCAGTGTGTCGCCAAGTACCAGTGTGTCGCCAAGTACCAGTGTGTCGCCAAGCACCAGCAGGTGTGTCGCGCACTTCCTGCTCTCCCACTCTTCCCTCCCTCTCCTCACCCCAGCGAGACGCACACAGTACTTCAATGAACACTGCTGCTGTTCCTGCCCGTGCTGTCAGCACTTTCAAGCCCAGAGTGGAATGGCAGCAGTGTTTGTGGAAGCCGGCAACAGCAGCATGGCCTTTTCTTCTTCCCGCCCCTGTGGCCCGGAAGAGGAAGTGATGTTTACCAGGCACAGGGGAAGAAGAAAGGGCCACGCTGCTGCTGCTGCTGCAGAAATCATGTCCCAATGCTCCCAAGATTCTCCCCCAGCCTCGCAGTGGTAAGAAGGCAGCACTCAGCTGTTTGTCTGTGCTGCGATCATCACGGCGCAGAGCAGTCAGCTGAGAATGTGGCCAAGGCGATTTCCTGCTGCGCGGGCTGTTTGGGAAATCTGTTGATTATCTGCCTCGGGTCTGTAGCATTTAACTTTTATTTATATGGCCCCTACTTGCCAGGTTCTTATGGCCTGAATTGGCCACTGTTGGAAACAGGATGCTGGGCTTGATGGACCCTTGGTCTGTCCCAGTATGGCATGTTCTTATGTTCCTTTATTCTTACTCCAGACCTACGGGTCCCGCTGATATCATCACTGACATCAGCAGGATTGTGGCCTAAATCGTAAGGCTCCCATTGCCATCTGCAGCTCCCCTCTCTCCTCATGGTGGCACTAGGCTCAGAGACTCACGACTGCGGCCAAGTTCATTGTGGGAGAGCTGGCAGCTATAGTGGCTCGACATGCAGCTGTCTGTTCCAGCCCTTCCCCTCGGGAACACTTCCTGCCGCCTCTTCTCAGGCTGCGAGCAACTGGCTCCTGCAGATCAAAATGGGGATCCTGTCATTGGGCTTCCCGAGGCTCTGCACATCCACGGCCTACAGCTGCTATTCTCAGCCCCTCCTCCCTGCACCCTCTGTACCAAGGGAACTTCCCCTGGCTTATGCAGCTAAAATTGCGGCCTTTCTGCTCTTGGCCACTCACCCGTGCAACCAGCAATGGCCCACAGAGAGAGACGGTCACTGGCTCCCGCAGCCCTTGCACATCATGGCTACTTGATAGATTTCCCAAACAGCTGCATGGCAGGAAATCCCTGCGGCCACATTCTCAGCTGACTGATCTGTAGTGTGATCATTGCAGATGTCAGTGATGAGCCGAGTGCCACCATGAGGAGAGAGGGGAGCTGCAAAAGGCAATGGGAGCCTTCTGATTTAGGCCACAATCCTGCTGATGTCAGTGATGATATCAGCAGGACCCATAGGTCTGGAGTAAGAATATAAGAACATACTGGGTCAGACCAAGGGTCCATCAAGCCCAGCATCCTGTTTCCAACAGTGGCCAATCCAGGCTATATAATTTTCTGCAATGATCACAGTGGCCAATCCAGTGGCAATCCAGGCTATATAATTTTCTGCAATGATCACAGCACAGACAAACAGCTGAGTGCTGCCTTCTTACTACTGAGGGGTCGGGAGAGTCACTCCTGCTGCAGTTCCCATCCTGTCATGACTGCTTTAATAGCAGAATACCGGCTGCCTTGTACTATAGCTGCCATGTAGGCTGGGGGTGAGTGAGTGAGACAGAGAGAGTGAGCTAGCATGTGTGTGTTTGTGTGTGTGTGTGAGAATGTGTGTGATTGAGACTGTGTGTGAGAGAGAAAAAATCTGTGAAAGCAAGAGACTGATCAGGGAGGTGACTGCTATGTATGAGAATAAGAGAGAGGTCAGGTGACTGGTATGTGTATGAGAGAGAGATTGGTCAGGTAGGTGTTAGAAATGGTATTGCACCTTAGAAAATTATATAGTTTGGTGAAACAATTATTATTTATTGTTACGAACTTGCAAGCTGGGTGACCACAAAACAGTGGGCATGCCTTACATAGATCAGCTCACAGATTATATATACCCTACTTCTAACCCCTTCGGTCAGCATCTTAGCTCTATCCTATTTCTTGCCACATGTGACAGGCTGCTCTAATTTGCTGTTTCTGCACAAAATCTTAAACAAGCAAGAGGGGTTCACAGAGGGGTTCCTTCTTCAGCATTTTATACTTTATTCCTTAATACTCAGCAAAACTAGGAGCGAATTTCTTAATTTGACACTTTGACCTCTAACGGCTCCTGCAGAGAAAGGGAAGTACCACATCTGCTCTGCATAGGTTCAAATAAGTTTGGGCCTTGGTTCTATGTTCCTTGTCACTATCTTCTGTTTTGCAGAGGCCTGTGATTAGTTTACCCCACAGGCTTATATAGAGATGTCGATTACATGGTGTGTTTAATTTATACAGGTGTTGTATTTCTGGAGGGGAGATTGGGGAAGGCACCCTAACCTTGTGCTTTTCCACTATTTTTCTGCTAGAATGAGGCCTATGTACTATTGGTCTGTTTCAAGCAGATACTGCAATTTGTGGTTTTGCAATCAAGCAGTTGCTTAAAAGGAGAACTGACAAGAGAGCTGTACAGTCTATGGTCAAAAGTTTAATTTCTCCCTTGGATTCTAGAGAGAGCAACATTTTAAACAATTCTTTAATTCTTTCTTCTGTGCTTTAGCAAAACAACAAGAGATATGCGCCCCTTCCTCTTTAGCCCTTCCTGTCTGCTCTTAGCAGCTGCGTTCTGTGATTTACTAAAGGAAAAAGGGAAGGGGAGGGAATGGCTCAATCTGTCAGTGTTTTATACTGTGTTTAGCAGCGTGTATAAAATCATTAAGATTATATTTTAATCTCCTGCCATATTATTGAAATAGTAACACCTGGAGTCATTTCTCACATAGATGATTGGTGTATGTGAGAGAAATAGATCGGTCAGGGGTGTGACTGGTATGTGTGTGTGAGAGAAAGAGAGATTGGTCAGGGAGGTGACTGGTATGTGTGTGAGAGAAAGAGAGATTGGTCAGGGAGGTGACTGGGGTGTTTGTGTGTGAGAAAGAGAGGTCAGGGAGGTGACTTTGTGCGTGTGTGACGGAAAGATGACTGGTGTGTGAGTGACAGAAAGTATGTATGTATGTGTGTGTGAGACAGACTAGTCATGGACCCTAAGGAAGAGGAGCATCAGAACAGGGCTTCAGCAGCCATTGCTGCTTCTGGTGTGCTAAGGCCTACAAGGGAAAGGAGTAGGAGAGTTGCCGGAGAGAGTACCGTAAGTAAAAATGGCTTTTTAAGTTTATCTTTCTTGATTGACTGCCATTTTAATTATTGGGTATTATGTGATGTGTCTGCTGTTTGAAATATTTTATTGGTGTTTAGGGAACTTTTAATAATTTTGTAAGTTTTTAATGATCAGATGTTATTCTATTTATCAGTTGTTTTGAAGCATTTATTATATTTATTATTCTAGTTTTAGAATTATTGTTTTATATTACTTGAGAAATGTATAAATAGAAATGTGGAGACAAAAACTGAATTGGAAACAGCAAGAAGCCAGACTGAGTGTATGCAGTGCAACAATGGAAAAACAAAATCATTAACTTGACGGTCACTTTATTCTGTATTTGGTGAGGGTCTATCTGTGTTCTGCATGTGTGACCCAAGAAAAGATATTCTGCAAGTTTGTAGTTTCTGTGTAGGGACTTATAGCAACCTGGCTTGCTCTGTTTTCCTAACTGGAGGTATATTGGTGTTTAGGGCCTGGTTTAATATTTTTAGTTTTGCCTTTTCATAGGTAGGGTTGTTACTGTTTGAATAAGTTCCATGCAGGTGTAACGTTTTGCGCATTAGTTTGTGCACATTAATGCAGATCCTGGGAGTCTATTAGGTGCTATATTTCTGTTTCCATTTCTTCCGTTTTGCACTGCATGCAGAGCGGCTTTTTTGGATCTCCATTCCAGTTTGTCTCCATATTTGTAATTTGGGGTCTTTCTTTATGTACTTGGTGAAGGTTGATTCTATGTGTGTGACCGAGGAGAAGTATTTTACTAGCATGTAGGCATGTGTATCAATATTATTTGTTGTATTTTTTCAATAAGACATGTATTGGTGGTAGATTACTATTTTTTCATAAGGAGGGCTATTGCGCATAAAACTGTTTATGTTGCTGTTAGTGAGATGACACCAGAAATATCTGTTTTGCATGGTAAATTGAACGGGGATTGTCTTAGTTCTGTTCTGCACCCATTGTTGGGGGGTCAGGGTGGATCCTGTAGATACAGAGGGTATATTTACATTTAGCCCCGTGACGATCATGTGTTCAGTGTGTCATGCATGTGAGAACCATCTTTCAGGTGTCCCGACAGAAAAAAGGTTGAGAACCACTGCCTTAGGTAACTTACACCTATCAAAATCTTTTACAATCATACCTGAGCTGACAGAAGATGCAAATCTTAGAGAAATGCAATATAATTTTTTTTTTACAAAGAGCTTACTTAACTCTAACCTGGATGTATAAGGTGGGCTTTCTAGAATCAGAGAAGTATCAAATGTCAGCAGACAAGAGGACCTTTGGGTCCTTTTTTTTGGCTTTGCCAGTAATAAGACTTTTTTGGGAAAAAACTTGTAAATATTTATCCTCTTTGGTGGGGTAGGCAGTGATATTTGTTCCTGAGAGGGTTCTTTTCAATGTGGCAGCATCTTTTAAGATACGGGGAAGGGAATGAGTGTTTGATAGGGAAGAAGTCAATTTATTCTAAGTAGTGTGAACAGTCACTACCCTCTTTTTTGTTTTGGAGGAACAAACTGTATGGTTTAATTGAGATGGAAAATCATTCTTTTAAGAGTAAGCTTAAATTCATCAGGACATGGAACCCTTAATCACAGCAATTGACCCTTAAGGCAAGAGGCAAGGTGATTAATTTTCTGTAAGAAATGCAAGTTTTCTTATTATGACCTTATTGCATTGCATGTCAATACTGTGGTGTAGTGACGAGTTCACAAGCAACTCTTCTATACTTCTGGTATGTCTCCTTATTTTGGAGGGGGATGGGAAGGGAGGGGGTATAGTGGTGCCTTCATGTATATTAAATGTGGGAAAATATGAGTGTATTATAAAAAAGTGTACAGTTATTGTTAAGTTTCTGGGCAGTAGCCAGGCGAGGTGAATACCACCTCCAGGAGTGGCACAAGACAGAAGGACTAGAGCAAGTGCAGGTGGTCCAGTGAGGCTGGGTAGAGTCTCTGGAGCAAGGCGCAGGCTGGGCTGAGTCTCTGGAGCAGGATGTGCGCAGGGCTGAGTCTCTGGAGCAAGGTGCACGCAGGTAAAAGTGAACTTCAGGAACACTGGAACAGAGTGTGGATATGTGTGGAAGTGGGTGCGGGTCAGTGTGGAGCTAGAACCCTGGAACTGGGTGCAGGAATGCGTGTAACCAGAACACAGGAACAGACTGCAGGTAAGCGTGGTACTGGATGCGGGTAAGCATGGAACTGGAGGAGTTGAACTGGATCAACCATGTCTTTCTATATAAGCTGTGATTTTGATCTTTAGAACACTTTCCACTATTTTTCCTTGCACTGAAGTCAGGCTAACTGGTCTATGATTTCCCAGATCGCCCCTGGAGCCCTTTTTAAATTTTGGGGTTACATTAGTCACCCTCCAGTCTTCAGGTCAATGGATGATTTTAATGATAGGTTACAAATTTTAACTATTAGATCTGAAATTTCATTTTTTAGTTCCTTCAGAACCCTGGGGTGCATACCATCCAGTGCAGGAAGCCAGACAATGATGACCAAACAGGACAAACCAGGACCAGGACTACACTAAACATGAAACACAGAATGCCCAAAGGGAGCAAGGCAAGAGAAGCCCTAAGGCAAAGCAGGGGCAAGCAGACAGAGCAAGAGGGTTAGCTTCAAAAGGGAGACCAAGAAGACTCAGGATGGGTAAGGAAACAAGAAGGCTAGGATGGTCCACAAGGCAAGGAGGGAACCAGAATGCCCATAGAACACAGAGCAAGGCAAGGAGGGAACCAGAATGCCCATAGAACACAGAGCAAGGCAAGCAGGGAACCAGAATGCCCATAGAACACAGAGCAAGGCAAGGAGGGAACCAGAATGTCCATAGAACACAGAGCAAGGCAAGGAGGGAACCAGAATGCCCATAGAACACAGAGCAAGGCAAGGAGGGAACCAGAATGCCCATAGAACACAGAGCAAGGCAAGGAGGGAACCAGAATGCCCATAGAACACAGAGCAAGGCAAGGAGGGAACCAGAATGCCCATAGAACACAGAGCAAGGCAAGCAGGGAACCAGAATGCCCATAGAACACAGAGCAAGGCAAGGAGGGAACCAGAATGCCCATAGAACACAGAGCAAGGCAAGGAGGGAACCAGAATGCCCATAGAACACAGAGCAAGGCAAGCAGGGAACCAGAATGCCCATAGAACACAGAGCAAGGCAAGGAGGGAACCAGAATGCCCATAGAACACAGAGCAAGGCAAGGAGGGAACCAGAATGCCCATAGAACACAGAGCAAGGCAAGGAGGGAACCAGAATGTCCATAGAACACAGAGCAAGGCAAGGAGGGAACCAGAATGCCCATAGAACACAGAGCAAGGCAAGCAGGGAACCAGAATGCCCATAGAACACAGAGCAAGGCAAGGAGGGAACCAGAATGCCCATAGAACACAGAGCAAGGCAAGGAGGGAACCAGAATGCCCATAGAACACAGAGCAAGGCAAGCAGGGAACCAGAATGCCCATAGAACACAGAGCAAGGCAAGGAGGGAACCAGAATGCCCATAGAACACAGAGCAAGGCAAGGAGGGAACCAGAATGCCCATAGAACACAGAGCAAGGCAAGCAGGGAACCAGAATGCCCATAGAACACAGAGCAAGGCAAGGAGGGAACCAGAATGCCCATAGAACACAGAGCAAGGCAAGGAGGGAACCAGAATGCCCATAGAACACAGAGCAAGGCAAGCAGGGAACCAGAATGCCCATAGAACACAGAGCAAGGCAAGGAGGGAACCAGAAGGTCTGAAGGCCACAGAGCAAGGCAAGCAGGGAACCAGAAGGTCTGAAGGCCACAGAGCAAGGCAAGAAATGGGTGGCTAGGGCAGGGAGCCCAAAGGAAACTCAATGCTGAAGCACCACAGCATGGGCCAGTAAGGGTTAAATACTGGAGTCTGTACATGTACTTATTTTAGATTTATATTCTGCTTTTTGCACCACTTCAAAGTGGATTACATTCAGGTATTGTAGGTGTTTCCCTATCCCCAGAGGGCTTACAATCTAAGTTTGTATCTTGAGGCAATGGAGGTTAAAGTGACTTGCCCAAGGTCACAAGGAGCATCAGCAGGACTCAAATGCTGGTCTTCTAGGTCAGAGCCCACTGCTCTAACCACTAGGCTACTCCTCCATGTTGCATAGGGCAGGTAGGCAAGAAAGGCTGGGCCAGCCAGGGGAGAGTGCTTGTGGAGGGCCTCCGGTGGTAAGGAGGCTGCACAGCAGCCAGAATCGTAACAGTTATTAGGGTTAGTTATGTGCTCTCACTTCATCATATATTTCCTGTTTTCTGGGGGGAGGAGTAGAATCTTAAAGGAAGATGGAGAAATACTCATTGTTTTCAATGACTGTTGCCTAGAAGTTACTTGGTGTGCATCAGGAACCAATGAACGTTGAGCGAACGTTTTAACTTGTCTTCTAATAAACAGTTTTAAACATAAAGGTTGTATATCTTTATCAGAAACCAAAGAATTGTTGTTCATATTCCTCTCAAGCAAATAAATTTAAGTAATTGATTGAAGAGTTTATTTAGACTCTTGCAACAACTCTTACCAAATATATTTTGAAAAACTTTGCTGATGCAGTTTTTTTCACTTTCAAGTAAATTAATAATTCTGAAAAGTTTCCTTTTGGCCACAATTTCTAAATTCATAATTTTCTTTCTCAATGAAAAAGAGTCAGCAATATAGTATTACCAATATTTCTCTTCTTCAGTATCAATTCCTGTACCTTTTTAAATTTGATAGTAATTGTATTTTCTAATCATACAATAATCATCAAAATCAATTGAAGGGTTATGTCCTGAGTGCAGCTGGTAACTGTTGTCCCTGCAAGGAAACCCAATGAGAACCAAGAGGTAGTGCTTGCCACACCTAACGTCTCAAACTTCTGCACTGAATCCCCTGACATAGAATCAGATGAAGGCTCAGCTATGGGATTCGCTCAAGCAGCAGATAAAACCAATGAATTAAGCTCCAACACACGTATACCTCTTAGAGGAAGTTTTGCAACTTTTGCAGGTTGCTGTGGGCTGGATGTCTGCACATTGGCTGTGGAGTCATGAGTGCAACTGCTCCACTGCAGCAGATACAGATCCCTGCACTGAAGCCCCAACAACCATGAAACTATCCATAGGTCTGATGATACTGTTTTCAAAAAGGTAAGTTTTAGAATTTCTCTTAGATTTTGGCATGCAGTGGTTGACATCAGAAATAAGTCAGGCCAATGAAGGAAAAATGGGAGCAGAGAAACTGCTCTGTGAGCATCCTCTCAGTACAGTGCCTTCTTACCACCACCCCTTCTCCCACCCCCTTCAGCAAAGCTCCTTTTAATTATTTAGCAACAATGCAAAAATCAATCTCATGCTCATTAGACCAAAATAACTACCTTCATTCAGGGATTTCCAGAGCTGGATTCAAACCACATAAGGACATTTAATATCACGTTTCATCTGAGAAGAGGTAAAATTGATATTGTATAAGATCTAATTTTACAAATGGCAGTAATGAAAGACTCTCTTAGAACTAAAGGGCATACAATTATTTTTATGCAGCAAACAAGCACACAGCCATAGTTCACTGGATAGAGAGAGGAAGAAAATGTGCTAGTTTCAGGTGTGCATCCATAATAATATGAATAATAAATTGTAAGCAAGTTGGAGCTACTAGGAATAGAGAGGTCAAGGTAAATAACCTGGCCCTTATCAACTTCCTATATCTTAAGACAATGATGGAGAACTCCAGTCTTCGAGTACCATAAACAGGCCAGGATTTCAGGATATCCACAATGAATATGCATGAGAAAGATTTGCATGCACTGCCTCCATTGTATGCAAATATATTTCATGCATATTCATTGTGGATATCCTGAAAACCTGGCCTGTTTGTGGCTCTTGAAAACTGGAGCTCGCCATCAGTGTGTTGAGTAATTGATTTCCATTATGAATCTCCCAGAGAACCTGATTCCAAATGTGAGGAACAAAGTAACTAAAGGCAGTACTATGAGTTATTGTCAACTGTTATCTTCTAGCATCCCTCTGGAAAAAGATGTTAAATTGATAGATAATGTGTCAAAAAAGATTTTTCAATCACCTATGCTAACATCTAGGATAGCTGTCATCAGTTTCATATGGTACAATATATTTATAGCAGCTTATAGAAAGTACAATATCACAATACCTTCCTTCAGACTCTAGAGATTGCTTCTCTCATATATTACAAAAAAAAAACCAGAACAATCTGGGAAACATCTAATTCAGTCGCTTATGATGCTTATGAAACTTCCTCCAGGATGTCTGTAGTAGTGTTGGAGCCAGAAGACTAACAAGGCTATGAATTTCAGGGCTTCCTGAAGATGTTCACTGAAAACTTGCTGATACTCCATGCAAGGGGATAATTTCTTTGGAGAGAAAGTAAAAGAAACAATGGATCTTATTAGAGGTCACTGATCCACCACTCTCCTTACCATGTTAGCAGTTACAAGTGAGCAGCTGTCTACAAGTAGGAAAAGCCAACCTTGACACTATAGGCAACAGTACTATTATTCAAAAAGAAAGTACCACATCTACTCTTTTTAGTGGTCTCACCCACAACAGCATCAACAACAGTAGAGAAGGCCATTTGCTAGGGAAAGAGCACAAACCAAATTTCTCCAAAATACAGAACCAAAATCTAATCCTAGCTTTTGACTATAATATCATAAAAGCTTCCAGTGGAGGACTTCAGCCCATTCTGGTCTAGACTGTTGGGTATTATAGATCACTCGATAGGGATTAGAGATGTGAATCGTGTCCTCGATCGTCTTAACGATCGATTTCGGCTAGGAGGGGGAGGGAATCGTATTGTTGCCGTTTGGGTGTTTAAAGTATCGTGAAAATCGTGAAAATCGTGAGCCGGCACACTAAAACCCCCTAAAACCCACCCCCGACCCTTTAAATTAAATCCCCCACCCTCCCGAACCCCCCCCCCAAATGCCTTAAATTACCTGGGGGTCCAGCGGCGGTCCGGAACGGCAGCGGTCCGGAACGGCCTCCTGCAATTGAATCGTGTTGTCTTCAGCCGGCGCCATTTTTCAAAATGGCGGCGCAAAATGGCGGCGGCCATAGACCAACACGATTCGACTGCAGGAGGTCGTTCCGGACCCCCACTGGACTTTTGGCAAGTCTTGTGGGGGTCAGGAGGCCCCCCCAAGCTGGCCAAAAGTCCCTGGGGGTCCAGCGGGGGTCCGGAAAACGATCTCCTGCCGCGAATCGTTTTCCGTACGGAAAATGGCGCCGGCAGGAGATCGACTGCAGGAGGTCATTCAGCGGGGGTTCTGGACCGCCGCTGAATGACCTCCTGCAGTCGATCTCCTGCCGGCGCCGTTTTCTGTACGGAAAACGATTCGCGGCAGGAGATCGTTTTCCGGACCCCCGCTGGACCCCCAGGGACTTTTGGCCAGCTTGGGGGGGGCCTCCTGACCCCCACAAGGCTTGCCAAAAGTCCAGCGGGGGTCCGGAACGACCTCCTGCAGTCGAATCGTGTTGGTCTATGGCCGCCGCCATTTTGCGCCGCCATTTTGAAAAATGGCGCCGGCTGAAGACAACACGATTCAATTGCAGGAGGCCGTTCCGGACCGCTGCCGTTCCGGACCACCGCTGGACCCCCAGGTAATTTAAGGCATTTGGGGGGGGTTCGGGAGGGTGGGGGATTTAATTTAAAGGGTCGGGGGTGGGTTTTAGGGGGTTTTAGTGTGCCGGTTTTCCTGCCCTCCCCCTTCCCCCGATTTACAATTTTTTGACGATAAATCGGGGGAATTGGTATTGTATCGTGGCCCTAACGATTTTTGACGATTTAAAATATATCGGACGATATTTTAAATCGTCAAAAAACGATTCACATCCCTAATAGGGATACTGTTTGAATTTAAAATCCTCTTCCCTAAACAATCCTGCGAGGTTCCACTTCATAAGTACAGAGCAGCTCCAACTCCTCCAATAAGAATTGTCAGCTATTCTTGCTACATATTCATTAGAGCTTGTCCCAATATCACAAAAAAACTCTGGATTCTATTCCAAATACTTCCTTATTCCTAAGGAAGCAAGTGGTATCCATCCCATCTGAGACTTCAGAGGTCTCAACAAACACCTGAAGAAGGAGAAATTCAAGATGAACTCCTTAGGCACCATCCTTCCTCAATTTGAGATCTACAATTGGCTAACCAACTCTAGACCTCAAGGATGCTTACACACATATTCAAATTTACAAGAGTTTGTGAACTACAGTATTGTGTTATCCCTTTTGGCTTTTCTGCAGCACCCAAGATATTGATGAAATATCTCATAGTTGTTTCTGCATATCTAAGAAAGAACAGTTTCTTTGTTTTTCCATATTTAGACAACTGGCTCATAATGAGACAGTCCCTTTAAGATCATTTCTCCATTGTCCATATAACCCTTCAATCTTTAGAATTCATCATCGATTTCAAGAAATACAATATGGAGCTAACTTGCATAATGGACTTCATAGGAGACCACCTGTTTACCAAACAAGGGAAAATATTCTTCCCTTTGCAGAAGGTACATGAATTCACTAAAATAATGCTAACTCTGCCCATTTCTTCATGATAATGTTGGGTCGCATGGTTACCTCTTATGTTCATCTCAGCATGAGACGGACTCAGTGGCACCTGATGTTTCAATGGAACCAAAACTTACAGCCACTATTGTACAAAGTGAAGATATACAACACTCTCATGCAATCGTTGACATAGTGGCTGGGTCCTTCAAATCTTTTGAGAGGTCATTTTTATCACCAACCTCAGTTTCAAATTATGGTAACTATAGATGCATCCAGTCAGGGATGGGGAATTCATCTGAACAACCTTTGTTCTCAAGGAACAAATCTTTCTCTTGACAAAGATTGTTCCACATAAATCATTGAGAGTGGAGAGCAATCATCAGTTTCTAGAGGTATTCAATCCCTTGTTAATGGATAAAAATGGTGTTGATCAAAACTGATAGCTACATTCTATATCAACAGACTCTGCAAGGTGATCTGCAAGATTTGGAAATGGTCAGTTTCCCAAAATGTGTATCTTATAACTTTATCTTCCTAAAACCAAAATCATATAGTGGACACACTAAGTTTCCAACTACAACCACACATAGTCACTGGACCGTTACACAGCATAGGAACACTTTGAACTTTAGGGATTCTCTGGAAAAAGAGTTTTTTGAGATACCATTGAACAACAAAGTCCCCAGCTACTAATCCAGGAGACCAGTCATAGACAGTCTAGTAACAGATATCTTTTAAATCCCATGGAATCAAAGGATTCTCTAAGGTTGCTCCCCAATTCCACTTACAGTCAAATACAGGTCAGAAATTAAGAAGAGAAAAATATCTAATGATTTTGATAGCCCCTTTTTGACCATGTCAGATTTTGGTTTCCATGACTTCAATGCCTAGCTATTCAGCATCCAATAAGACAGAATATGCCCATCCTTGACTATGCAGTTCAAAAGGAATTTCCTTTATCTCACTCTTCAGTCTTTAGCTCTGACTGGATGAATGTTGAAAGTTAACTAGTATCTTCCACGCAGTTGCTTACTAAAGTAAGAAGGATTATTTTTGCATCAAGAAAATACTCTACCAGAAGATCATAAAAACATAGAAATGTGATGGCAGTAGAAACCATATGTCCCATCTAGTCTCCCCATCTAATTTGGCATTACAATTTCTATCACCCCTAAGCAATCCTCTGGGCCGGATTTTAATAGCTACGCACGGGCGTAGATTTGTGCGCGCATGTTATAAAATCCAGGGTTGGTGCGCACGCCGAGCCCTAGGAGAGCCTCAATGGCTTTCCCTGTTCTCTCTGAGGCCACTCCAATTTCAGAGCAGCCTCTGAGGGAACTTTCCTTCTGCTCCCCCCACCTTCCCCTCCCCCTCCCCCAACCCTACCGAAATCCCCCTCCTACCTTTATGCTATTTATGCCTGCCTGTGGCAGGCGTAACTTGTACGCGCGTGTGATCCCCCAGCACAGCTGCTGTGCTGGAGGGCCAGTTCCACCCCCCAGACTGGCACCCTACCCTCACCCCCACCCCTTCCTGCCTGTTTTTCAAAGCCCCAGGACATACGCACATCCGAGGGCTTGCACATGTCACCAGACCTATGCAAAACAGGCTTGGCATGCATAATCCCCCTGCATCCATAAATCCAGCCAGATTTACGCACGCAGGGCTTTTAACATCTGCCCCTCTGTGTTTATCCCATGTTTTCTTGAATTTTATTTATTTATTATTTTTATATACTGACACTCGATCTCAATTGAGATATCATACCAGTTTACATTCAGGTACTGTAGGTATTTCTCTATCCCCAGAGGGCTTACAATCTAAGTTTTTGTACCTGAGGCAATGGAGAGTAAAGTGACTTGCCCAAGGTCACAAGGAGCGACAGCAGGACTCAAACCCTGGACTTCTGGTTCATAGTCCACTGCTCTAACCACTAGGCTAGTCCTCCAGATATTTTGCTAGTCTCTACCATGCATCCACTTCCCTCTCCTTAATTAAATATTTCCTTAGATTACTTCTGAGTATCTCCTTTCATTCTCATCCCCATGACTTACAATTCCAGAGCCTCCTTTCCATTGAAAGAGGCTCACCTCCTATGCATGGAAACCTTGGAGGTATTTAAATATCTCTATTGTATCTCCCCTATCTTGCCTTTCCTCTAGGGTATACATGTTTAGATCTTTAAATATGTCCTCATTTGCCTTAGAACAAAGACCACTGACCATTTAGTAGCCACCCTCTGGACCTCCAACAGGTTTATATCCTTTTGACGTTGAGGTCTCTAGAATTGTACACACTATTCCAAACTAGATCTCACCAGCGCCCAATACTGGGAAAATATGACTTCCTTTCTTCTGATGAGTATTCTTCTCCCTATACAGCCAGCCAGCTTTTTGGCTTTCTCTGTTGCCTTATCCACCTATTGGGCCACCTTAAGATCATCAGATACAATCAACCTTCTTTCAGGCTTAATTTCACCCCATATTGAACATCTTTCTTGGGTTTTTGCAGTCTAAATGCATAAATTAAATTTTTAGCAATAAATCTTTCCTCATGTTTTCACACCTTCCAGGCTGTCTACACTGTGGCAGATTTTGGTATCATTGGCAAAATGCCAAACCTTTCCCGACAATCCTTCTGCAATCTTGCTTCTGAAAATGTTGAAATCCCAATCCCTGCAGCATACCACTAGTAAAGCCCCCCTCCCCCTCGGCGTGAACTCCATTTACCACTACTAATAGAGCAGGGCTAAAGTTATCTGGATATATGTACCAAAATAACTTTACTCTTAACCAGATATATAGTTAGTTAAGTATAAAACAACATATAGCTAGTTAAATTAAAAAAAAAAAAAAAAAAACTGTTCCGGCCCAGGGGGTTCAATCCCCTAACATCCTACCCCTCAAAATAAGTAAAAATTATATTGGTGCATAATGTCCAATGGCCTCCCAAAAGAATGAGAAGAAGGAGCAGGCCATAGCAGCCTGAGGCCACCTCCCAATATGAAAATCCCAGAGCTGCCTCCAAGACCCTTTAATCCCCATCCCACCGTATCCTCCCCTCCCACCTGCAACCACTATTCCTACACTCTTGCCTCACGCAGAACCCCCATAAAACACCCAAGGCCACTGGGTACATGACTAACTTATATCACCCCACTGGCCTCCAGCAGTGCTTTGACAGCTTTGCTATCATATACTCTGACAGCAATGCTGGTAACATACACTGTCAATGTTGTTGTCAGAGCAATGCTTGATGCTTTTGGAAATGATACAAACAGACCATGCTCTCTGCTGCTTTAGGGATTTTAGGGGTTTCTGAGTGGGGTGGTAGCGTGGTGGCAGGGCTTTTGGGTGGGTGGGGATTGTGGGGTGGCAGTTAGGAAGGGGCTTAGAAACAGGCTTGGGATTTTCAAATCGGGAGGGGCATTGGCCACTATGTCTCAGACATTCTCATTCTTTTGTGAGAGTTATAGGGAGCCATCAGGTACTATGTCCCAACATAATTTTTACTTATTCTGAGGGGTAGAGGGTAGGGGATAGAGCTTAATGGCCCAGAAGAGGGTTTTTTGTACTTAACTGGCGGCTACATGTTTAATATAGCCATTTAAGATTTAAGTTATACAGATACACATACCTGGATTATCTTAAACATAACCAGCTATATTCAAATACAGCTGGGTAGGTTTAATGTTATCTAGGTATAACCACAGGTTAAAAGCTAGATTATAGCACAATTAGTGAGCAAGCTCTGTTCCTTTAAAGGAGATTGAATGTTTCTGCAGCCTCTGTCAGGGAAATTTAAAAAAGGGGCTTGCACTGCATTGCTAGGCCACATAGGAGAACACAAGGAGTGAGTCAGTGTTTTGAAGATTTTTCTATCAAAAGACAGTTGAAGCCCATACACTGACAGACTTGATGATGTTAAAATATATTTTCAGAGCAAAAATAAATTTTTTATCAGATGTCAGGTGAAGATATAACCATATATCTGAAGGATCACCCAAGCCAGGTGGAGAAAATATAAAGCAACATATAATAGATTTAAAATCAGCTACGGTACATGAAAATTGGAGGGTGGCCAATGTAATGTTTGTTTTTAAACAGGGTTCCAGGGGTGATCTGGGAAACTATAGACTGGTGAGCCTGACATCAGTGCCAGGAAAAATGGTTGAAAGTATTCTAAAGAACAAAATTACTGAACATATAAATAGACAAAGTTTAATGGGACAAAGTCAACATGGATTTGGCCAAAGGAAATCTTGCCTCATCAATTTGCTACATTTTGTTTGAAGGCATGAATAACTATGTGGATAAAGGTGAGCCAGTTGGTACTGGGGATGTATAGAGGGACGCCATACATTGTATTCGGGATTCGTATTCGTCGGGGGCAGATACGTTGCATTCGGCAAGGGGGGCCCCCGATACGTTTATACGTTAATTCTTATTCGTTTCCCAGCTAAAATTAAATTAACTACAACCCCCCCACCCTCCTGACCCCCCCAAGGCTTACCAAAACTCCCTGGTGGTCCAGCGGGGGGTCTGGGAGCCATCTCCTACACTCACACCCTTGGCTGCTGGTTTCAAAATGGCGCCGATAGCTTTTGGCCTACTAGGTCACAGGGGCTAACGGTGCCATTGGTCAGCCCCTGTCACATGGTAGGAGCAATGGATGGCCGGCGCCATCTTGTGCTCCTACCATGTGACAGGGGCTGACCAATGGCACCAGTAGCCCCGTGACATAGTAAGGGCAAAGGCTATCAGGGCCATTTTGATTACTGGCAGCCGATGGCCCAAGTGCAGGAGATTGCTCCCGGACCCCCGCTGGACCACCAGGGACTTTTGGCAAATCTTGGGGGACCCTCCTGACCCTCAAAAGACTTGCCAAAAGTCCAGCGGGGGTCCGGGAGCGACCTCCTGCACTCGGGACGTCGGTTGCCAGTGTGCAAAATGGCGCCGATAGCCTTTGCCCTCACTATGTCACAGAGGCCGATGGTTGGCCCCTGTGACACAAGATGGCACCAGCCATCCATTGCTCCTACCATGTGACAGGAGCTGACCAATGGCACCGGTAGCCCCTGTGACATAGTAGGTCAAAGGCTATCGGTGCCATTTTGAAACCAGCAACCGAGGGTGTGAATTCAGCAGATGGCTCCCGGACCCCCCCGCTGGACCACCAGGGAGTTTTGGTAAGTCTTGGGGGAGGTCAGGAGGGTGGGGGTTTGTTTAAATTGGTTCTTTTAGATGGCCGAATAATTTGGCAAAGATTCGTTGTATTCGTGGGGAATCGCGATACGTTTCGCTTCCCCACAAATACAACGAATATGGCCCCATAAGTTGCGGATTACTAATTCGTAGGGAATGAATGCACATCCCTAGTTGGTACAGTGTATCTAGATTTTGAGAAAACATTTAACAAACTATCACATTAGTAACTCTTGAAGAAATTAAAAATTCATGGCATAGGAGAAAATGTTCTGTTGTGGATCGAGAACTGGCTAAAAGATAGAAAAGAGGGAGTAAGGCAAAATAGTCAATTTTATCAATGGAGAAAGGTGAATAGTGAGTGCCCCAGGGATCTGTAATAGGACCACTGTTTTTTAACATTTTCATAAATGACCTAGCGATGGAAATGTCGAGTGAGATGGTCACATTTGCTGATGATACACAATTATTCAAAGATGTTAAATCATAAGAAATTGCCATGCTGGGTCAGACCAAGGGTCCATCAAGCCCAGCATCCTGTTTCCAACAGAGGCCAAACCAGGCCACAAGAACCTGGCAAGTACCCAAACACTAAGAAGATCCCATGCTACTGATGCCAGTAATAGCAGAGGCATTCCCTAAGTCAACTTCATTAATAGCAATTAATGGACGTCTCCAAGAACTTATCCAAACCTTTTTTAAACCCAGCTACACTAACTGCACTAACCACATCCTCTGGCAACAAATTCCAGAGCTTAATTGTGCGCTGAGTGAAAAAGAATTTTCTCCAATTAGTCTTAAATGTACTACTTGCTAATTCATGGAGTGCCCCCTAGTCCTTCTAGTATCTGAAAGTGTAAATAACCAATTCACATCTACTTGTTCAAGACCTCTCATGATTTTAAAGACCTCTATCATATCTCCCCCTCAGCCATCTCTTCTCCAAGCTGAACAGCCCTAACTTCTTCAGCCTTTCCTCATAGGGGAGTTGTTCCATTCCCTTTATCATTTTGGTCGCCCTTCTCTGTACCTTCTCCATCGCAACTATATCTTTGAGATGCAGCAACCAGAATTGTACACAGTATTCAAGGTGCAGTCTCACCATGGAGCGATACAGAGGCATTATGACATTTTCCGTTTTATAAACCATTCCCTTCCTAATAATTCCTAACATTCTGTTTGCTTTTTTGACTGCTGCAGCACACTTAGCTGATGATTTCAAAGTATTATCCAAGAGGACCTTGCAAAACTGGAAGACTCGGCATCCAAATGGCAGATGAGATCGTATGTGGACAAGAGCTAAATTATAACTACAAATACAAGTTTCCACTTTGGGAATCACCACTCAAGAAAAGGAACTCTTAAGAAAGGAATGAAGAATAAAACACAATATCATAATGCCTCTGTATCACTCCATGGTGCAACTCCACCTTGAGATTTGTGTGCAGTTCTGCTCATTGCATCTCAAAAAAAGATAGCAGAATTAGAAAAGGTACTGAGAGAAGCAACCAAAATAATAAAGGGAATGGAACAATTACCCCATGATGAAAGGCTTTAGAGGTTAGGACTCTTCCGCTTGGAGACGAGAAGGCTGATGGGAGATATGATAGAGATCTGCAAAATAATGAGTGAAATGGAACAGGTAAACACGAATCGGTTATTTCCTCTTTCAAAAAGTACCAAGACTAGGGGACATTCAGTGAAGTTACTAGGTGATACATTTAAGACAAATGGGAGAAAATATATTTTTATTCAACGCATAATTATACTCTGGAATTTGTTGCCGAAATATATGGTGAAAACTGTTAGTATAGCCTGGGTTTAAAAAAGCTTTAACAAGTTCCTGGAAAAAAAAGTCAATAAACAATTATTAAGGTAGATTTGGGGAAATCCATTCCTTATCCCTGGGATAAGTAACTTATATAAGAGTTATACCCTTGTTTATTTTTCATCAATTCATGATCCTAGTTTGTACACCCTTGTTTCAATGTAATTGCTCTCTACGAGGCACTGTTACTGTTACAATGTAAACCGAATTGATTTGTAACCTCTTACAAGAATTTCGGTATATATAACTATTAAATAAATAAATAAATAAATAACTTGGAATCTATTGACTTTGTGGGATCCTAAACGGGTACTTGTGACCTGGATTGGCCACTGGGTTTGATGGGCCTTGCTCTGACCCAGTATGGCAAATCTTATGTTCTTATACTCAGTTTATTTTAAGATATCCCACTAAAATGGAAACTTTCATACCATGCACACGTTCGTCGGCTCATGTCAAGGGGCATGGTTATTTATAACATCCGTGCATTTATGCATGCATGTTATAAAATAGCCCGGCCACGTACACATGTGCACTCAGTTTTAAGTGGCCATGTGTCTGGGTATGCAAATCCCACTTCTACCGCATAAATGGGGGGGGGGGGGGGGGGATTTTAATAGGGATGTGCAACAACAACATTGCCAGTTTTCTCAGTTCATTCCCAGTTTGCCCAATTAAGGAATAGATCTTCCAAACCCCCTCTAGTTTAATAGCCTTCCTTCCTCCCTGTTAGCCAGAGCTTAAAACCCTGCTGATCTTACTAGATCTTTTTGTTTTATCACTTACTTATCATCCATAGCAGAAGTAAAGTTACACAGCAGGGGACCATGGTGCACTCTGGATCACATAAATATTTATGCGAAAATTTCAGGTTGAAATCCTGGAACGCCTAGGTCCCATCGAGATCACATCCATGCACTCCCCCTTCTTTTATTTTTGCACGTAGCGGGAGATAAGCGCATACCTGGATGGCTTTTAAAATCCGCTTGGTGCACACCAGCCCAACTTATTCACACTTAGCAGATTGATGCGCGTGACAGACTTTTAAAATTCATCTTTTAATGTATGCTTTTTTTGGGGTCCAGTTCAAGCAAATAAACAAGAAGGCGACAAAGTTACTTCCAGCAGTTCATCTGTTTCTTTTCTAGACATTTTACAGGGCATTTTTCAAAACAATGTCTGTGTATAAAAAGCACAGAGAATTGCCCAGCCTCAGTGCAGGTAAATGTTCACAAGCTGTGAGGGGGGCATTGAGAGACTCTGGATGGCCTAGAAGTGCAGTGAAGAGGAGATTTTTCTGGAGCAAAGGGCAAAAGCTCCTGAGTTGCAGTGCAAAGTGGTTCCCCATCCAGGGTGGAAATTATCCTGAGGAACACAATAAAAAGAAAAATTGCAGCAAAAAGAGGCCATTGCAGTGTCACGTAGCCTCTTTTCAACTCCCCACCGTGGCTACAGTTGTGGATGTCACTGG
Organism: Rhinatrema bivittatum; assembly: GCF_901001135.1. Classification (NCBI taxonomy): domain Eukaryota; kingdom Metazoa; phylum Chordata; class Amphibia; order Gymnophiona; family Rhinatrematidae; genus Rhinatrema; species Rhinatrema bivittatum. The sequence continues at coordinate 79,587,106 of NC_042616.1, forward strand.
CCCCCTGGGCCCTCAGGACTGGCGCTAGGATTCCCCTCACTCCCCCAGTTCCTATCACGGTGATTCATGCCCTCATGAAGCCAAAACAAAGCAAGCTCGCATGGGGAAGGGGATGCCGCAGTGAATCCTATAGCTCACGAAATACAAAAACAACTCTCTACACAAATCTATAAATTTCTGGCCAAAATGTGCAGGTTTAACTACATTAAGATCTCTAGTACTATCAATCTATGACTAATACTGTATTAGCAGTTCATGTTAAATGTTGTTGTAGTTATCTAGCAAGGGAATTTATAGGGCTCATTAATCTTTACAAAATACAGCTATAGCAGAAATGTTGTTTTTAAAAATTATTTCCCTTAAACCAAGTAATTCATTTAAAATGCTTGGCTTAAAAAAATGCTGCATTGTTCTTCTATGTCCAGCCTATTCTTCATTCAAAAATGCCTGGAAGTCCCACATGACAAAATCTTGACCAACAACACTATAGCATTACATTGGGCATTGATGAGTTTGATATGGGTAAGAGATGAACTAAACCTGAACCAGGACCAGAAATTATTGTGGTGGTGAAGGTGAGGGGCGCAAAGATTTCTGTATAGTAGTGATATATCGGTTTGTCATCAGCAGTTACAATGGGATAATATCACAAGGATTATATGGTTCCATTTGTAAAAGAAGGTATTAATCCCAGTGGCTCTCCTGTTCCCTGTGGGACTCTCAGTAGGCCTTCTGTTCCTTGAGTATCTCAGTGGCCTTAGTGATCCTCCTGTGTCCAGTCTAGGTTTCCCAGTGTCCTGGCTCGTCTGTGTATTCCTTGCCCTGCTCTTTGTTTCAGACTTGCCCTGGCTTTGTTTGTTCCCTATCCTCCCTGGCTTGCTGGTGTATGCCTTGTTCCTGTGAGTACCCTTTTCCTGACCCAGTGCACCACCCTCCAGAAGATCTGTCAGTCACCAGTATCGGAGGGCCCAACCCAAATGGAAGGTGGCTGGTCAGGCAAAAGATTTATGCTGATCCTGCCTGCTCTTGACCCTTGCACAAGACTGCATGCCTGACCTGCCTGCTCCCAACTCCTGCTTCTTCTGCTCAGGGGAATAACCAAATCGACCAGCCCGGCCATGTCATTGATCTAAAAAATCCAAACGTTAACCTCACTGCTAAAGAAAGAGCTATGTTTTCTCTTGTTTATGAAAATGCACTTAATCGTGCTGAAACCGTAATTCAACTGGTAATTGGTTCCAAAGAACGGGAAAAACTACTGAGAACACCCTTGTCCTCAATTGTACTCCCCTAATCTCCTTAAACATTGGAATCTGAAGTAGAGATCCCTGAGTTGATCTTAGTGTCTGAGAAAGTTGATGTCATTTCAATTTCTTTCTTAGGTATTCAGGCCCATTTCCCCTCACCACCTTAAAAGTCAATATTAAAATTTTAAAGCGGGCGCTTGCCTCCACAGGTAACCAGTGTAAAAGGGTGTGTATCATCATTACTGGCGTTCTTTTTGAATAACCAAGAACATTCTCTACGAATTGCAATCTTTTAAATAATCATTTGGGGAGCCCAACTAATAACCCATTACAGTCATTCAAATGGGACATTACTAATTAGTGAATCATTGTTTGTTTTAAAACTATCCAAATGCAAGAACAACTTTAACATCCTAACCACTCTCAACTTTCCAAATACTTGCTAAATAACCCTTGAAACTTGAGCTTCTCCATCAAATTTTACATCAAAATGTACTTCCAAATTTCTAGTTTTTTTCTACAGGTCCAATCTTAATTGAGCCTATCTCCAACTTCAGTCTGATCACTCTCTACTTAATAATCCTCAATATTTCAGTTTTAGAAGAATTCAGGAGTGACCTGTTCTGCTTAATTCATTGTACTTTCATTTCAATCTTAACATTAAGACTATAAACTATCATCACCTGCTGGATATCATCAGCATATAAATACCCCTTGAATATCCAGCAAACTAATCATTTGTCCCAATGGTTGCAAAAAGTGATAACAATATTAGAAAAAGAGGAGAACCTAGTGTATTCCACAATACAAGTTCTACATTTTTGTCAGCTTTCCTCTTATCACCTAGTAAGAATTACTATTCAAGAATAACTCCAGCCTCTGCAATACCTTTCCATGAAGTCCAATCTTCTACATCTCTGGATCAAGATCTTATGATCCTCTAAATCAAAGGCTGAGGAAAATTCCTGCATAATCAACATCACATTTTCCCCCTTATCAGACCTCTTTAATACATCATCCATCAAAGAAACCAGAAAGATCTCTGTGCTGTGTCCTTTCTGGGCACCACTCTAGCAACTGTCTAGCCAGTGCCAGTGTGGAAGAGTGTCCAGTCACCCTAGGTGGTGATGTCATCACATGATATCTCTCTCTCTCTCTCTCTCTCTCAAATCACACATGACAAATAAACTCAGCTCATCAAAGAAATACATACCCAAATATGGAAACTTTCCTCAGCTCCATGCTTCACTTGTGCCACTTGTCATCTCATCTCTGCCACCCCGCCAACTTCCAATGCCTTAGGACACTGCTTTCCTAACCTAATGCTTCTGTTGGCCCTGTGTCTAGCACCTTATTTTCCTCCAGATAAGACATAATTTGATCAGTCACAGCTTTCTCCATCATCTTTGCCACAAAAGGAATAGATGCTGTTGGCAGATAATTAGCATAAACTATCTCATCTATAAATGTCTTCTTTAAGATAGATGTGATCACAGACTCCCCCAACTTTTTAGACACCCTACTCTTACCTATAATATAATTTATCATTTAAAAAGAAGATAGAGCAGTTTTTAAACTAGAACAAAGGGGAAAGTCAACAGTCACTCAGCAGTGCATGCTTTGGAGAGAGGTATCTTCGAAGGATACTAATGAAGCAGGAGAGTTAGGGCATCCCAACAGAGAGGTTCCAATAATAGCAAAAGTAATCCATGTTCCTAAAAGTAAAGAATCCTCTGAACTAAAAGATTCCAAATTATCTCTGTCAACTAAAAAGCAGGCTGTTAATACAAACAAAAAACACACTTTGAAATGTCTGTATGCCAATGCCAGAAGTCTAAGAAGTAAGATGGGAGAGTTAGAGTATATAGCAGTAATTGTTGAGATAGACTTAAATAGCATCTCAGAGACATGGCAGAAGGAGGATAACCAATGGGGTAGTGCCACACCAGGGTATACATTATATCACAATGCAAGGGAGAAGCAACTTGGTGGAGGGGAGGCACTTTATGTCCGAGATGGCATAGAGTCCAACAAGATAAAGATCCTGAAAGAGACTAAATGCACAATAGAATTGTTAATGGTAGAAATCCCATGTGTGTTAGGGAAGAGTATAGCGATAGCAGTATAATACCGTCTATCGGGCCAAAATGATGAGACGGATGATGAAATGCTAAGAGAAATTAGGGGAAGCTAACCAAATTGGTAATGCAGTAATAATGATAGATTTCAATTACCCCAAAACTGATTGGGTAAATGTAACATCAGGACATGCTATAGAGATAAAAGTTCCTGGATGGAATAAATGACAGCTTTATGGAGCATTTGGTTCAGGAACCATTGAGAGAGGGAGCAATTTTAGATCTAATTCTTAGTGGAGAAAAGGATTTGGTGAGAGAGTAACAATGGTGGGACCACTTGACAATAGTAATCATAACATGATCAAATTTGAACTAATGATTTGAAGGGGGACAATATGTAAATCCATGGCTCTGGCACTAAATTTTCGAAAGGGAAACTTTTATAAATGAGAAAAACAGTTAGAAAAAAACTGAAAGGAGCAGCTACAAAGGTATAAGAGTGTTCAGCAGGCGTGGACATTGTTAAAAAAAAATGTTAGAAGCGCAGTCTCATTAAGAAAGGTGAGGAAAAGTCAAACGATTGCCCGTATGGTTAAAAGATGAGGTGAAAGAGGCTATTTTAGCTAAAAGATCTTCCTTCAAAAACTGGATGAAGCATCCATCTGAAGAAAATAGGATAAATCATAAGTATTGGCAAGATAAATGTAAAACATTAATAAGACAGGCTAAGAGAGAATTTGAAAAGTTAGCCATAGAGGCAAAATTTCATAATAAAAACTTTAAAAAATATATCTGAAACAGGAAATCTGCGATGGAGTCAGTTGGACTGTTAGATTATCACGGGTTAAAGGGGCACCTAAGGAAGATAAGGCCAATTGCGGAAAGACTAAATTAATTCTTTGCTTCAGTGTTTACTAAGGAGGATGTTGGGGGAAATACGCATTCCGGAAACTGTTTTCATGGTGACAATTCAGATGCACTGATCCGAATCACAGCTAGCATGGGTTTACCCAAGCAAAGCTTGCCTTACAAATCTGCTACATATTTTTGAAGGGGTGAATAAACATGTGGATAAAGGTGAACCGGTAGATGTGGTGTATTTGGATTTTCAGAAGGCGCTCGACAATGTCCCTCATGAGAGGCTTCTAAGAAAACTAAAAAATCATGGAATAGGAGGAAATATTCTTTAGTGGATTGCAAACTGGCTAAAAGACAGGAAACAGAGAGTAGGATTAAATAGTCTGTTTTCACAGTGGAAAAAGGTAATCATTGGAGTGCTTCAGGAATCTGTACTTGGGCCAGTGCTTTTTAATATATTTATAAATGATTTTGAAATTTGCAGATGACACAAAATTATTCAGAGTAGTTAAATCACAAGTGAATTGTGATAACTTTCAGGAGGACCTTGTGAATGTAGAAGATAGGGTGTGCAAATGGCAATGAAATTTAATGTGGACAAGTGCAAGGTGATACATATAGGGAAAAGTAACCCTTGCTGTAGTTACACAATGTTAGGCTCCATATTAGGAGCTATGACCCAGGAAAGAGATCTAGGTGACATTGAAATTGTCAGCTCATTGTGCTTTGGCAGTCAAAAAAGCAAACAGAATGTTAGGAATTAGTAGGAAGGGAATAGTAAATAAAATGGTGGATGTCAGAATGCCTCTCTTTCACTCCAAGCTGAAACCGCACCTTGAATACTGTGTGCAATTCTGGTCACTGCATCTCAAAAAAGATATACCGGTAGTTGCACTGGAGAAAGTACAAGGAAAGGCAACCAAAATGATAAAGAGCATGGAATAGTTTCCCTTTGAGGAAAGGCTAAAGAGGTTAGGGCTGTTCAGCTTGGAGAAGAGATGAATGAAGGATGATATGATAGTGGTCTACAAAATCTTGAAAGGTCTTGAACAGGTAAATATGAATCAGTTATTTACTCCTAGAAAGACTAGGGGGCACTCCATGAAGTTAGCAAGTAGAACATTTAAAACAAATCAGAGAAAATTCTTTTTCACTCAACACACAGTTAAGCTCTGGAATTTGTTGCCAGAGGATGTGGTTAGTGCAGTTAGTGTATCTGGGTTTAAAAAAGGCTTGGATAAGTTTCTAGAGGAAAGTCTATAAACTGCTATTAAACAATAAGGAATAGTCATTGCTTGTTACCAGCATTCATACCTTGGGATCTATTTAACATTTGGGTACTTTCCAGGTACTTGTGACTTGGATTGGCCACTGTTGGAAACAGGATACTAGATTTGATGGACCCAATATGGCATATTTTTTGTTGTTCTGTTCTTATATTCTTATCTGCCAGAAATATTGACAACGAACATCTATCAAAGATTATCATTTTAATAAATATGCCGGCAAAGGTCCAGAAAACACTAAGTAGCTTTTACATGACTTTTAAGTTGTTGGAACTCTATCAGATTTAAAGTCTCAAATATCGCTATTCTTTGAAAACCTTGGCTCCTTAAATTAACATCATCTAATATATCACAACTAATTACATTCTTGTCTCTATCCCCCAACAAATCATTCATCAACTTCTATATTCTGGAATAAAAAAGAATGCAAACTCTCAACTATCTAGACCTAAATTAGGAACAAATGAATATATAACCTTTTCCCCCGTTAACCTTTGTACCACCTGGAACTGTCTAGCATTAAAACCTTTCAGATCTTATCAGCAAAATACTTCCATTTTACTTTCAACACTGCAAGATGATATTGATTAGCCAATGTTCTCCATCTACATCTAAAAAGTATAACTAACACGAAAAACAATTTTTTTATATATCACAAAAAAAATTTAGTGGAAGAGGATAGTAGTTTCATATCAGGCTCAAAACAGATGCCCTCATAATTGTCAGTGGCCATCCACCTTCCTGATCTCAGAAAGAGACTGAAAAGAAAGAATTTTAACAATTTTTTGCAATTAAAATCAGTGTATAAACCAAAATAAGTGATAAAAAAAATGCAATACGTACATTCTTTTTTTGTTCATGGATTTATGTGGATTATTCTGCTGTCAGGTGTATAGAAATCATTAATCATATAATCCCCAGCATCTGATGATCATTGGAAAATTTCACTGCCATCCCAATGTTTCAAACAATGTCCTTCATCAAGGGATGTTCATCCAGTGTCATAGTGCAGGTAGGCAAAACAAATAATTTATTTCAAACGTATAAGGCGGCTTCCAACTGGAGGTAGGAGAATATAGTCAGAACAAATAGAACATGATGGCAGACAAAGACCATATGGCCCATCCAGTCTGCCCATCCACATCTCTTGCTTGGCTTTATAGTCCCTTCCTCTCCCTTAGAGACCCTTTATGCTTGTCCCATCCTCTCTTAAATTCTGATACTGTCCTTGTCTCTACCACCTCCACAGAAATGGTGTTCTATGCATCCACCACCCTTTTTTGTAATGAAATATTTCTTTAGATTTCTTCAGAGTCTACCCCCTTTCATCCAAATCCCATGAATCCTTGTTCCAGAATCTCATTTCCATTGAAAGAGGCCTGCCTCTTGTGCATTTATTCCTTGGAGGTATTTAAATGTCTCTTTCATATGTCCCCTATCTTGCCTTTCCTCTAGTGTAAAGAATTCAAAAAGAAAAGAGACCTCTTGGTACAAAAGTAAACAAAATATAAATGTACCCAGTAAGTGATTTTAAAAGCATAATCAGTTCATATTTGTATGTAACAATTTTTTTTAATAAAAGGAAAAAGACTTCAGATACTACAAATCTCTAGCCAAAAAGGCTTTCAAGATGAATAAATCAAGCCAAAAAGGCTTTTAAAGTGAACACTAAATGCACCATCATTAGTCAAAAAAACTCTCTTTTTTCTGATTTTACAAAGTGAATGAGTGACCACAAAACAAAGTATAAATGTCTCAATCACAAAAATAATATGTTAAGAGTATACTAATAGTCTTAAACATATCCACTTAAGTTGGCAATGAGACTTCAGTTCTTAAACTTCCAGTTGTTTGTTGCTTTTTACATTTGTTCCTTCTTCAGATGCTATCAGCGTTTCGCCTACTGGCTGCATCAGGGAAATCCAATCTACTTGTATGAGAAACTTTATTATGAAGACCCTTAGCCATTATATGAGCCACCCTCTGGACCTATTCAATTCAGTTTATATCTTTTGAAAGAGTATTTTCCAGAATTATACAAAGTATTCATAACATCTCACAAAGACTTATACAGAGGCAATATCACCTCCTTTTTTTCTGCTGGCTATTCCTCTCCCTATGCACCCATGCAATTTTCTTGCTTTTGCAATTTCCTTATCTACCTGGTTGAACACCTTAAGATCATCAGATATGATCACCCCCCCCCCCCCCCAGATCCTGCTCTTGTTTTGTACACACAGAAATTCATTACCTATGTGTCAGGGACACCGATTCCACCACTAAGATGACCTAAGTGAATTCTGAGTTTAGCTGTAGCGAATTGGTTAGAATAGTGGGAGATACCATTCAAATGCAGCTCCTCCTCTTGTGGAGTCTGGAATGGCTATCCCCCTGAAAGTCTATTTAGGAGATCTCCAAACTGAGCTTGAGAAGCAGTCCCTTCAGGTTTTCAGTCAGTGCAGGGGTGTTGAGAAGTTTAACTTCTGTTATTTTTGCCGGCCCAGTCAGCAAAAGCAGGGTAGCCCAGCCTGTGGGTCCTGATCAGGATTGGGAGGGTTTTCTCCTTCCAGTACACAACCTGTCTGGTGGAGTTTCCCTCTGGGTCTACTTTAAGGGATTTTTGAGATTTTTATTAAGTTGCCTCACTGGACACCTGGACATTTCCTGCCTACAGGAATTGCGGAACCCTGTATATAGGATAGGGAAGTGATGGGAACCTGTTGTGAGGAGGGGAATCCACTATTCTGATTCTGTTCCTTTTGGGGGAAGAACACTTTTTGTTATGTGAACAGGTTAAAAAAATTATTAAACATTTCGGGCCGGATTTTAAAACCTACACGCACGGCGTACACAAATGTACGCCCAGTTTTATAACATGCGTGCGCAGTTGCGCTCATGTTATAAAATCAGGGGTCGGCGCGCGCAAGGGGGTGCACCTTGCATGCCGAACCCTCGGGGAGACCAGCTGGCTTTCTCCGTTCCCTCCCCCCCACCTTCCCCTCCCTTCCCCTACCTGTCCCACCCCCCAGCCCGAAACCCCCCCCCCCGTACCTTTGTCACTGTCGGCGCACGATCCCCTGGCCCAGCGGCCTTGCAGAGGCCTCTGGCCACGCCACGCCCTGCCCCCAGACCACCCATTTTTTCAAGCACTGGGACTTTACGCGTCCCGGGGCTTTACACGTGCTGCCGGGTCTTTTCAAAATAGGCCTGGTGCGCGTAACCCCCCTATGCTCGGAAATCCTCCTGGATTTACGCACATAGGGGTAGATTTTAAAAATTTGTGTGATCTTTTGCAACCTGCGCGCCGAGCCCAGCGCGCGCGCTGCCTGTTCCCTCCGAGGCCACTCTGATTTCAGAGCGGCCTCGGAGGGAACTTTCCTTCGCCCTCCCCCCACCTTCCCCTCCCTTCCCTTACCTACCCCCCCCCCCCCCCCCCCCCGGCCCTATCTAAACCCCCCCTTACCTTTGTTGGCAGATTTACACCTGCTAAAAGCAGACGTAAATCTGTGCGCGCCAGCGGGCTGCTGGTGCGCCATCACCAGACCCAGGGGCTGGTCCAGAGGCCTCGACCATGCCCCCGGGCCGGCGCAACGCCCCCGGGCCCACCCCCGAAACACCGCGTCGTTTCGGGAACGCCCCTGACACGCCCCTCCCCACCCCTTTTACGAAGCCCCGGGACTTACGCGCATCCCGTGGCTCTGCGCAGGCCGGCCCTGTGTGGTAAATCCGGCCAGATTTACGCGTGCAGGGCATTTAAAATCCTCCCCATAGGGCTTTTAAAATCTGCCCCTTCAGGTGCTGCAGAAAGCAGTGCTGGGCAGGGCTTGGCAGAGACAGCATGCTGCTGTTTTTCTTTGGTACTGTCTCTCCCCCAGTATCAGCTGTTTAAAACCAAGAAAGCAAACAGAGCTGTTGATTTAGCAGCCCAGCATCATAGCCTGGACTCTTAAAGGGAACAGGGTATATCAGCACTGCAGGAGCAGGCACAAAAGTAAAAATAAAATAAATCAAAGTAAAACAAAACTAAGACAGTGTAAAATAAAGGCGAGGGTGGGAAGGACAAGCAGCAGAGGGCATTTACCAAGCTCCTGCAGCAGTGACAAGCTACTACAGCACCTCCATGAAAAGCCACTGCAGCTCTTCTCCCTGAGAGTGATAGAGGCATATCAGAGCACAGAGCATAGCAGGGACAGCAGCAAGGGATGTTAGGATAACCTCTGCTGCTCAGCTATAGGAGAGAGGGTCTTGGAGAGAAAGATGAAGCCTGGTAAGCAAGTCCATATAGCTCCTAGGAAAAATAGGTTAAAAATAAATCTTTGGACTAGATTGAGTCCTGGGGTGTTCAGTGCTAGTTCCCATCACTTGTGCAAGGCTGGTTTGGTTTGTTTATGTGGCCAGAGAAAGCCCCTGTGCTGGGACTCGTCTAAGCAGAAATCCAGTCCAGGTTTTCCTGTATGTGTATTGTACAGCTCAAAAGCATGGGGGCTAGCCTCATGGCTTTTGTCAATAATTTGCCTAGCATAGAAGCACTAAAATGTTAGGTGACTAGTTCCTAGAACCTTGTTTTGGGACAATGCAGCTATTTTTAAAATATAAGGAAAATTAAATAGAAATGGCTGACACCTATGCCCTGTCACCAGGAAAGCTGAGAGTGGCAGTTCCAATGAAAGTAAAGATTTTTAAAAGTAACACTACTTTATAGTGACATCAGTGGAGCAAGGATTTGCTCTTAGAGAAAGATATTTTCCACATGGGGAATTAAGCACAAGGCAGAAGGTTTTAGCCCAAAAAGTATTTGTGGTGACATTAGCCTGCACCCTAAGGGGAACAGGCAAAAAACAGTAACCCTTCTGTCACTGAGATTCTGTGTCCCTGGGAGATTTGAAAGAAAGAGAGAAAGAAAGAAAAAGAAGATTTGATTCCAGATCCCAGAGAGATCCCTGTGCCCTGAAGATAAAAATAAAAGGGACAGAGTAATTAATAGTAGAAGCAATTGAATAGGATCACAGTAATTGTTTTTTGCCTATTCTTATTAGAGGAGAGTGGGATTTTATTTTGCGTATACAGTAAGTGCTGTTCCCCTGACAGGGACTTCCTGATTATCATTCATTTTCTTTAGCTAGATAAAACAGTATCACCAAGCCACCAGACACCTGCTGCAGAAAGACGTTTAGCTTGTGGAAGATAACTCTGTACCAGGGAGGTAATATTTGTTTTTGATTTGGTATAGTTAGATAGTAAATACCTCTTCTGAAGGCAGACACCCACAGAGGACTGGATGCCAATAACCTCGGCACCCATTGCCTACAGGAGACAGTTGCTGTGCTAGAGACCATTGCATCAGAGATTGTATCACAAGTGACTGAGCTTGGATCCCAGATAAGTGTGTGCATACATCTACAAAAAGTAAATCATACTTTAGGTCTGGCCAGACTAGCAAGCTAGCAGAATCTAATTGAGCTCAATAGGAAAGTAACACAAAGGGATAGACAACATAAATTTTATTTATTTATGTATTTATTTATTTATTACGTTTTTATATACCGTCACTAGGACAAGCCATTATAACAGTTTACAACATAATAAAAGAAGGAATAATAACAATCAATGTGGACAATAAAAACAAAAGAAAAAAAGGAAAAACATACTTACCATGAGGGACTCTTGGTTTATAGAGGAGCCTGGAAAAAGAGAAAAAGAACCCCCAAAGCATTAATTTCTTATGATACAGATCTGAAGATTAAACAAAGTAAAGTGAAGACCAACACACAAAAGAATAAAAGTAATACTTATCTGACTTGGAGTTGAATCCAGCAGAAGGCTCTTGGAAACAAGAGAATAGAATTGTTAATATTGTTTTTGCACTGCTACCAGAAAAGAAACATTTGGTAAATATTTACAATTTCTAATTGTTGTTTACTTGTATATAGTTGACAAAAGATTGTTTTTAAGTATTAATCCAATGATACATGCTACAGAACTTGAAAACTTATATTATTTACTACAAGATTGCTTCTAATCATTTTCATTTTGGTAAAAATAAACTTATCAAATTGTTTATCAACAATTGCTTATTTCCAAGGTACTTCAGGTAATATCCTCCCTCAGGACGGTTATCTTAAATTTCTCCCTGCTTCCCTTCCCTGCCCCTGGGAGACTTTTCTGGATGGGTTCTGGAGCCCATTGCTGTGCAAGAGACCCAGTAGGGAAGAGGGCATCGAACAGCCAACCCTGTGAGTTTCCATCTAGAGGCCTTGCAACACAACAACTTTTAGCATCCCATCAGCCTCAGTCATGACAATAGAAGATGATCTCTGCCACAGGGGGGCACTGTTTAGAGTTAGAAGATCCAGGAAGAAGTTTGGCAGCCCCTTCCTTCCTGTTTGATGCAAGAGAATATCTTGTTTCCAAGAGGATCCTCATCATCAAGGATCCAGTAAGAGAGTAATAAAGAGATTGTGTAAAATAAAAGAAGATCCAGAAGATCTCCTAACCATGAGTAGAGGAACATTTCGCCAAATGGAAACACCCACCTGGTGCTTCACTCCCTGGAAAGAAAAAGGGAGAATTAACTCTCTGAGCCAGAGACTGTTTTTGCAAATTATCAGTTTGGAAGGGGATTTGCTCAGCTTAAAACACTCTGACCATCTGGGAGCTCCACTTAATTAATCCAAGAAAGTGAGAGTTTTCCCTTGCCCCAATACAAGTAAGCCCTGCACAGATAAAGGGAAATGATTGTAAAGAAATTGAGAAGATAATTCTGTGGTATTGCAGTTTGAGTTGTCTGTCATTCATCTTCAGTATTTACAGTAAAGACTTTTAGTTTGGACCCTATTGAAGTGACGTCAGAGTACTTATTTTGCACTCACTGCACCCACATAAGGGTCAGACATCATCCCCAGAGGAATAAGTGTATACATCAGGGAATGTGTAAAGTGTTGCAAATTATCATCCACAAAAAAAGGCAAACCTTCCCCCATAGCCCTTCTATAATATTTCTTACAAAAATGTTAATCAGAACCAAACTGAGGACGATTCTTGTGGCGCCCTATTGGTAACCCTACTTTCCTTGAAATTAACTCCTTTTACTACTAACCTTTCTCACCTTGCGCTTAACCAGTTTCTAACCCAACTAGTCAATTTAGGGCTGGGTTTGTAACTTATGTGGAACCATGTCAAAGGATTTGATGAAAGCCCCAAATATAACATCTAGCCTCTCCCCTGATCTAACTCTCTGATCAACAGTGGCAAATTTAGAATTTTGCTGCCTCTAGGACACTGTTGATGCTGTAACCCTCACTACCATCACCATCATCACAGCAGAAGGCTGTTCTCTGCTGAATGAGATTCACCAGAGCTGGAATAAAGCAAATCTTCAGCCAGCCTACTGCCTCTAAATTGTCCCTATTCTAGGCACCAGACTAGTCTGTGCCTAGGCTATTGACAAATCTGAGACAGCTGATCCCACACACAATGAAATTTGATTAGATTCATTTGACACAACCTATCTCATGTTAAAACAGGCTGCCTCAGGTCCTGTAATTCATTGGATTCCAGAAACTGTGCTATCCTTTGTTTGAGCAGCAATCCCATTAATTTACTCACTACTAACCAGCTTATAGTTCTCAGACTTCACTTTACTTCCACTTTTGTGAAGAGGAACCATGTCTTCCTGTCTCCAGTCCTTTGGAACCACTCCTGACTCTAAAGAAGCATTGAAAAGGTTGGACAACAGAGCTTCTAGAACTTCCTAACTTTTCTTAATACCTTCAGATGTATCCAACCCAACCCCATCACTTTACATCATTTTAGTCTTGTTAGCTCATTGCAAACACAGATTTCTGAAAATTGGTTGAGGTCTATCTTACTTCCATTTCTAACTGTTGTAGTTTTCTGAACCGAAAAATATGTTAATATGTTAAACCTGGTTTGTCCAGTTCCAGTATTTGAGGGCTGCATACGAGTCAGGTTTTCAGGATTACACAAATAAACTGTATGCAAATCCATCTCATGTGTATACATTAAGGGGTAGATTTTCAAAAAACGCGAATAGGCGTACTTTTGCTAGCGCATCAGGCGCAAGCAAAAGTACGCTGGATTTTAGTAGATACGCGCGGAGCCACGCGAATCCACTAAAATCCTGGATCGGCGCGCGCAAGGCTATGAATTCTGTATAGCCGGCGCGCGCCAAGCCGCACAGCCTACCCCCATTCCCTCCAAGGCCGCTCCGAAATTGGAGCGGCCTTGGAGGGAATCCTCTAACGCCCTCCCCTCACCTTCCCCTCCCTTCCTCTACCTAACCCACCCGCCCGGCCCTGTCTACACCCCCCCCCCTTACCTTTCTCCGGGGATTTACGCCTCCCGGAGGAAGAAGTAAATCCCCGCGCGCCAGCGGGCCTGTTGCGCGCTGGGACGCGACCTGGGGGCGGGTACGGAGGGCGCAGCCATGCCCCCGGACCGCCCCGGGCCGTAGCCACGCCCCCATACCCGCCACCAAAACGCTGCCGACACGCCCCCTAAATGCCGCGACGACCGGGCCCGCCCCGACACGCCCCCCTCGGAGAACCCCGGGACTTACGCGAGTCCCGGGGCTCTGCGCGCGCCGGTAGGCCTATGTAAAATAGGCTCACCAGCGCGCAGGGCCCTGCTCGCCTAAATCCGCCCAAAACCGGGCGGATTTAGGCGAGCAGGGCTCTGAAAATCCGCCCCTAAGGATATCATGAAAATCAGAACAATTGGTAGCCATCAAAGACCAAGCTGGATACCCCATTGTTAAGCAATTCTGCTTTCTCCTAGTCAGCCTCTACACATTTTCCCCTTCAGCTTTGAGTTTTATAATTCCATTTTTGCACTTCTTCCTGTCATTATCTAGAATAATATTGTTTCCTGTTTTATTGTATTAGTTATTTTTAATTACATGTACATCTTCACTTTACTGACTACTTTCTCAGCTTCTCATAGCTTTTCCAGATATCGTTGCCTGTCTTCCTCATTCTTGTGATCTCTTGTAGTTTATGTATTTAAAATTTTTTTTATTAGGCACACACTCCAATGATCATGGTGACTTACAATGCTACATTCATAATAATAACAATGGTTGACATAAGACAATGTAGTCAAAACAAACAATCACCCTAAAATAACATAACCTAACAATCTTTTCTCTCCTTATCTTTAATCAAGATACCATGTAATATAGTCATGACCTTTCTCATCACTGCCCTTATCATCTTTAATCCTTTCTTGAGTCAATAAAGTCCTCAAAAAGCCTGTTTAAATATCCAGGTTTTTAGATCTTTTTAAAAAATTGTTCTGTCTTCCATCAAATAGAGGCATGATGTTCCATAAAATGGATCTGGCTTCCTAAATGTACCGCCCATGTACCTCCCCCAAGTATGCCTGTTGGATTGTGGAGACTGTTAATAGACCTTGGTTTGCTGATCTCAGATTACGCTTGATCCAATCTTATTGTAAAGTTTGGCGTGAGCCCTTGATGCTATGGTATAGCTGTTGCAGCCTTGTAGGTGAACCTATGAAGCCTACACCAGCAGCTGTTGAACATGCCTTCCAGTGGGACAAGCTGCAGCTTCAACTATACCAGCCACCTCCCCCACAGGTTGAACCCTTGGGTTACGGCAACTAGCAGGACTTAGGCAGGGCCCGAGGGCAGAGCCAAGAGCAAGAGTCCAGTAGCACACCAAGGTCAGGACAGGCAGTGGTCAGACAGGGTCAAAGACAGGCCAAGGTCAGGGCAGGCTGTGAACAGACATGGTCAAGTCCAGGCTGAAGGTTAGATCCAGGTGGCAAGCAAAACATAGTCAGGTCCAGGAAGAAAGTCAAAATCCAGAGAGTCAGGCCAAGGGAGGATGAAAACACAATGAAGACACTGAATGAATATGATGAGATGAATAAAACAAAGCTGGACAATGCAAGCTGGCCGAAGGAAGCTGAAGAAGTCAAGAAAGACAGGACAAGACAAGGATGAGGCTGGATGAGATAAGGCAAGGCTAGATGAAGCAAAGCAAGGCTGAAGTCACAAGAACTTGGGAACACTAGCAACACACAATGCAAAGCAGGAGACCAAAGGCTCAGGAGGGGGGGGGGCACTAATTTAATTTAAAAATATATGGTAAAAGGATAAATTAAAATAAAACAAAGGTGGTGGCCAAGTAAGGGGATCCTGACCACCCAACTGACCCCACCTCCCCATCTCTAGAGCCAATTTTAAATGTGAAAATCTTGCTGATGGAAGACCTGCCTATTTTGGGGTTAAAGCACCTCTAAAACATTGTAAAACCAGGGAATATTAATGGTGGCTAACAAAGGGGAACCTGACAACCCTAACCCAGCCTTTAGAAAAATTGTCAGAATAATAGTTTTTAAATGGAAAATGTGACTATCAATTAAAAGACTTTTGGACCCTTTTAAGGCTTTTAGCAGCAAGGAGAAAAATAGGGAAACCCAAAAATATTTTAATCAATGGGGAAAACACTTTTTAAATTCAGATAAACAAGAAAACAAATGTTTTTAAAGTAAATGGTAGTGTCCATCCTCCCCTAAAGCCAATGGTCTATCCTTAAGCATCCCAGAAAAGTGAAGACCACAATGATAATTAAGGGAATTCCAAAGCCATATCCCTGGGTTACATGGAAATGACTTTCCCGGCAACCAGTGAAGAGGTCAGCGGACCATCACTGAACCTAATCTCCAAGCATGGGTATGATACAGATTACTAAATACTATTAAGAGGAAGGAAAAGTTGTGGAAAATCTCCTAAGAACCTGCATAGTTAACCCAAGGACTTAGGAAGTCTGACTGGTGCTTAATAAAGGAATGCCAGGCAGGTTTAGAAAAAAAAAAAAGGAGACCTCATGACACCATAAATCTTGGATATAGGGAAGATAGGAAAGGCAGTGACTGTTTAGAATTTAGTGAAGATCTGAGCTAAAGTGCTACAGAGAGGGAGTGCTGCGCCAGTGATTCTCTCTCAAAGTGTCAAAGTGGGGTCCTTTTCCAGCTGCCGTGCAGCTTAGCTAGTTAGATAGATAAACATATCCAGCAAACTGGCAGGGTATATTCAGTGGCGCGGTGGCACTATCGTAAAGTTAGCTGGTTATATCTAATTGGATAACTTTAGGAAAGCCCTACAGCCTGACCAGAGTTAGGTGCATACGTTAAATGCCTAATTCTGAATATCAGAGTTAGCCGCTTAACTTCTGCGGCTAACTCTGCTCCTCCTCGGAAAGCCTTTTGCCCAAAAAACAGAACACACCCTTCTCATCTAGCTCAATAGTGCCGGGTAAGCCATTTAGACGGGTAACTATTAAGTTATCCGTCTAAATGGCTTTTGAATATGGACCTCTTGAAAGCCTGGCAGAAACAATAGCATATACACTAGAATGAATGAGGGGTGTGATTGTATAGTGTTTAGTAATTGAAGAAATCACAAAGTCAAGGCTTGTAGTAATTAAACCTTAGATTTAAGCTGTCCTGTGATAAATTAATGTCAGCATTGATAGTTGTAATGAATGATTGAAAGGGAAGAATATATTTTGGAAAACTATTAAAGAGAGAGAGTGACTAACCTGAAAAAACCCAAGAAACTCTCTGAAACCCTCCAAACTAAGGAGAGTACTAAGGAGAAAGTTACTCTCTGAGTCCTGTGTATTGTCAAGTTGAGACAATACTTCCTTCCTACAGGTTTAGGTAAACACCTGAAATGGAAAACTTTCCTTAATAAAGACTCCAAAGAGACAAGTTAGCACTAGTAAAAGAGTTTGTACTTTCCATTGGGGTAAACTGATTGAAACGTCTGCTCTCAGAAGAAAGGGAAAAGGCCTTGAACCTAGGGAATAAGACTACCACCTCTCTCAAGCAAAGGAGAAGAGAACAGCACTCCAGAAATAAACAAAGAAAAGTTGTAAAAAGAATGAGGGGAACATAAATTGCAAAGTGAGTTCCTGCTAGCAAGAAGCAAGTCAGCTATCCACTATTGTTCCTGACCAGTTTTAGTTAGGGGATATACAAATATCCTTTGGTTTTCGTAGTTAGCCCGAAATTTCAACAAACCATCATGGACATAACACCCTAGGGGACATATTTAGTTTCCAGAAGAACTGTCAGTGCCGGTGGGAAGAGGGGGTCAGTTTTCCCGATTCATTTTTGCTGAGGCAGGTGGCAGGTGCAGAGCTGCAAGACTCAAGAGGAATTACAAAAGCACCCTAGCAACAGATTCAAAGAATGCCAAACAAGAAAAAAAAAAAAGGTAATAAAAGTTAAGTGTGCACACACACCAGTGAAGCATACCGGCCTGTTTAACTGAAACAACAGAGAACACATCAGAAAAGAAAGGAGAGTCAAACGAAAGAAAAGGAAAGAAAAAAATAAAACGCACAAAGAGGAGACAAACAATAGAAAGAAAATAGTATACACAGAAAAGATACTTACACAGGAACACTCTTGAAGAAAAAGTTCACACTGACTGGAAACCTAGGGAAACATAAAAGAGAGGGAGGGACCCAAATGATTAAATTCCTAGAATTACTCTGATGAGTCAGACCTAAAAGAAATAAAAGTTACCGTCACACAAGTTTTTCCTTATCTGACTGTGGGGTTTGATAGAATACTGGAACTCCAGATTCCGGAAAGAATAGATTGATTCACATGCCTGAAAGATATAGACGAAATGCAAAGCCTCAGTTCTTTTAAGAAAAAAAAGAAAAGGAAGAAAACATATGAGCTTAATAAGGGCAGAGGAAGTTTTTTGTTTTTTTTTTCAATTGTTAGCAAGAAAAGAAAAATTGTTCTTATCTATTGGCATTCCTGTTATTAGCAGGGCTGGCTCTGGGGTAGATTAACCTGTAATTGCAAGGAAACAGGATTATTTATTTGACATGTACATTTTGATCAAAGAGTTCTTTAAATACATTTTTGTAATAAATTAAATTCAGAATGTTAATTAAATACAGTGAATCCATCTGATTTGTCATTTGAACCTCTGCCTTCCCCCCTCTACCCTTGAGGGACTGTTCGGGTGGGTTTTAACTCCTATAGTCCTGGTAAGATGCCCCGCCAGGAAGGAAAGTATTCCTCTCAGTTGCCCCCCTTTGTGTGACCATCCGGCGACACCCGGATTGGGTCATCGAAAAACAGTAAGCTATTACACTCGGCCACCAAAAGCGGGAGCGTTGTCACGGGCCAAAGGAGGAGGCTAAAACCTATATAGGAGGAGGCTTAAACCTATATAGGAGGAGGCTTAAACCTATATAGGCGCTGTTTGATGTCATCAGAGGGCGCCAGGGGGATTTTCCCACCACCAGCCCTTTAAGGTTGGGAAGTGTGCGTGCGCGCCTATCGGGTCATGGCATCATAGCAGTGAGGGATGCTGGAGTCCAGCGGCACTGCTGCTCTGCCGACCGCGAGCTGCGTTGGAACCGAAAGGAGAGACAAGACAGCAGGAGAGGCTGACCTCAGTGGCTCCTAGCTGCGCTGAGACTGACCGGGGTCGCGGTGAGCAGTCCCCCGGTTCACGGGGGGGCTACCTGCGGACTGCGAATCTTAGCACTCGTGAATGATCTTATGAGTAATCATTAAGACTTTATACTAAATCCTAAACTATGCTGTACTGCTTATAAACGCTAACCTTTTTTTTTTCCCTTAGCTTTTTAGCCAGTTGTTCAGATAGGCACAGTAGCCTCTTTTTTTTTTCTCTTACCTTTATTTACTTTTCTAACACAAAGTTTGTTGCCCTTAAAATTTCTCCTTTTAGTTTTGCTCGGTTCTCTTCTACTTCCTCTGGCTTATCCATCCAGTTAATGCCTCCTTGAGGTTTTTTTTCCCCCCATCTTAACAAAGCTAAGGTCTCAGTCTATGGAGAAAAATCTTAGTGTGCAGCCCCCCTTATAGGCTGCCACAGGATGTCCCTAGTCTGTCCTCAGTCAGCTAGAAAGTGATCCCACATTTCAGCTCCTCCTCCAGAGGCTGCCCGAGTAGGTGGGTCTTTCTTATAAGTAGGGACTGAGATAAGAGAAGGTGTGGCATTTGAGTTCAGCTTTAGAGGAGTGAGGCGCTCCTAGGGGTAGATTTTATAAATTTCCGCGCGCCCGTACTTTTGTTCGTGCAGCAGGCGCGAACAAAAGTATGCTGGATTTTATAAGATACGTGCGTAGCCGAGCGAATCTTATAAAATCCGGGGTCGGCGTGCGCAAGGGGGGGTGCGCATTTGTGCAACCTGCACGTGCCGAGCCCGGCGCATGCTGCCTGTTTCCTCCGAGGCCGCTCCGAAATCGGAGCGGCCTCGGAGGGAACTTTCTTTCCACCCCCCCCCCCCCCCGCACCTTCCCCTCCCTTCCTCTACCTAACCCACCCCCCCCCCCGGCCCTATCTAAACCCCCCCTACTTTGTTGGCAGATTTACGCCTGCAGAAAGCAGGCGTAAATCTGCGCGTGCCAGCGGGCTGCTGGCGCGCCATCACCCGACCCGGGGGCTGGTCCAGAGGCCTCGACCATGCCCCCGGGCCGGCGCCACGCCCCCGGGCCCGCCCCCCGTAACGCCGCGTCACTCGCGGCACGCCCCCCGACACGCCCCTCCATGCAAGCCCCGGGACTTACGTGCGTCCCGGGGCTTGGGCGCGCCGCCGAGCCTATGCAAAATAGGCTTGGCGCGCGCAGGGGGGGGGGGTTGGGGTAGGTTTTCGGGGGGTACGCGCGTACCCCTTCGAAAATCTACCCCCTAGTGTGTTTTCTTGAGAGTGAGACCTGTTCCCCTCACTGCTCTATATTTTTTTAGAGGCTATTCCTCCTAGGAGCTACCTGCCTGTCTGAACAAAAGAGATTTTGTTGAGATTTTTGCTAAGTTTGAAAGAAGATCACTGGAGTGGAAGCCTGGTCATTTTGGTGAAGGCAGTTCCCCTGATCTGGATGCCAGAACTTTGAAGGCCTGATAGAGCCCTGTCTAGGAGAGAGACAGATCTGTAGAACAGTGACTCCACTGCAGAGAATATTTTTCCCTGTAAGAGATTTATACTATTTTGGCTTGGCAGGAGGTTTCCTCCTGTCCATCCCTCCTTGCCTGGAGCTGTGCTGAAGGCACAGTTCTGACTTTACCATCTGACCCTTCCTTCTGAGGGGTCCTTTAAGGAAGAAGGTGAAGAAATCTGAAGACCCTCAACAGGATCTTCATCTCCAGGGACACAAGCACAGACTGGGTAAAAGGACTAAACATCTGTGGAGTCAGGTAGGGATGTGCAGGGGGAAAAATAGTTATCATTTTTCAGTTCATTTTTCATGAAGTTTGTTCCCCACAAATTTCGGTATATGGAAAGTTTGATTTGTTTCATTCGTGTGAAAAAAAATGAATCAAACAATAAAACCCTTGCCCCCCCCCCCCCCCCCCCCACAAAAAAAGACAAAAAAATGAAAACAAGGCTCCCACCCAACCAGAAAAATGCCGGCCTTGCATAGGTCGAGGCCATTGTAGGTTGTTGCAATCTTGGCCTCGGCCTACCCAAGGCTGAGGCTTCAGCTTTGGCTGGAGCCTGGGCCCAGGCCTGACTTTGCAGCCCGACCCAGAGAACGGGTCCGGAAGCTGTGGCCTCAGCTCAGACTCAGGCCCAACAACAGGGCCTGGCCTCGAGACTGAGTCCCGATGTCTGGGTTTCATCCTCGGGTCAGGCCCAGTCTCGGAACCCAGATCTCAGAGATCCAACGAAGCGGTCATCTTCCTTTGTAAATTGATGCTATGCTCTTTTTAAAATTGCTAAGATAGTATGTTACATTTATATGTGTAGATACTTTAAAAATCACTCCATAGAGTAGAATTTGGTGTGGTCTGAAACAAAGGAAGTAATGGTACCTTGACTAAAACTTGTTCCTTAAATGAAGGAACATGAGTTACATGAAAAGGCAAATCATCATAATGACCATTACGCACTATAACAGGAATGGTAAAAGACATAGCACTCTGCACTTATCCACCAGAACCAAACAGATCGGTGAATTATAATTCAAAAGTACAGACATGCAAAAGCACACAAAATTGCACCAAACGAGCACACAAAGGAGCAATCTCCTTTGGCATGCTCCTTTGGCATGCAACGAGATATGTTCCACCTTCACCACTGGCCCAGTGCTTTAAAAATGGTGCCAGTGACATCAGAGATCGGAAGAGCCAACCTCTGGACTCAGAGATGGTGAGCAAAACAGTGACAAAGTTTGAATCTAGTCCAGTTCAGGTGCATAATATAGTGTATATGGAAAAATGCTGAGAGGCAAGCAGGCTGAGGTGGATCAGAATGAGAACTGGCAGATGTCAACCCAGTCTGTTCACTTCAGTGTTGTCCCAGCACTTTAAAAATAGAGCTAATGACATCAGAGGTGGGTGGAGCCCACTCTGGGATGACGAGCAATACAGACACAGACAGGCTAATTTTAAAACGAATGTGCATGTGCTCATACACGTGCAAATCCGTGCGCAAACAAAGACACTGGAATTTTAAAATGTGCGCGCACTTATGTTTTAAAATACACCAACCACGTATAAGTATGCTCCTAATTTTAATAGGTTACCTGAGCATAGGTAGCGTGCATGTCTTCCATAGAACTTTGTCAGATTATATGTGCATATGTAAGTGGATTTTAAAACATGCTCGCACGAGGGACAACCTAGTTTTTCTAATTAGTCCACCAGCTTGCCCAGTTAATATTCGGATCTTCCAGACCCCTCTGGTTCTTCATCCTGCACACCTCCCAGTTGACCGTGATCCCTCACCATGTCCTGTAAACCCTAAAACTTGAGATCTTCAGCCTTGCTCCTCACCTGGACCAGCAGTAAAGTTACGCGGATATCAAGCCTATGTGTGCCGCAGTCTCCATGTTAAAAATATGGATTTACTCGCGAAACTGTTGGCTCTGCCCCAGAATGCCTATGCTCATCGCATGCACTGCCACTTTTCTGTCCTCTTATTGTTGATGCACATAGTTCGCGGCTTTTAAAAATCTGCGTTGCTCATGCACGACCAACATATGCGTGTATGTTTCCATTTCTGCAAGAGTAATGTTTTTAAAATCTACCTCTTAGAGTCTAGCCCAGTTTAGGTGCACAATATAGCATGGATGGAAAAATGCTGAAAGGCAGGTAAGCTGACGTGGATCAGAACGAGAACTGGCAGACGACAACATTTGATGGGAGACTGGCCGGTTGGTACCATTTTGGAAAATGGCATCAACTGGCACAGAGCTAGGGTCACTCCTGGCCCACATTTCCCACTAATGAGTCTTCTTTCAGATGGGGCTATGAGGACCCCCTAGACGACCAGGGCTTTTTTTCTTGGGAAGGTGGGAAGGAGGAGGAGGGGGAGGGAGATCCACTAGACCCCAGGGATTATGGCTTTTGTTAGGGAGTTGGGGTCAGGGGGGAGCCTGAAACCAGGGGAGTTTCTTTGGTAAGGGAGTTGTCTGGGGAAGGAGGTAAATTTGCATCTAGTGGGAGGAGTTAAAATAGGGGATGGGGCATCTTTTTTATTTAAACTTTTTGAGCTGGCCCTGCCTCAAATATAAGTGGAGGGAGTGAGTCAGAGTTACGCAAGACCCCCAAGGGGAAGTTAGGAACTTCTGGTAGTGGGTCATTATTAGTCCATCTGGCCCTTTAAGCCGATGGGGGCCACCATTGAATGTTATTTGTCATTTTGCGATGATATTTTTAGCGTGGATTTTTTCCCTGTTAAAAAACATTGCAGCAAAATTGCCACATTATTTTGATGGGAAGGGGTGAAGTATCACAGGAGAGCGCTCTTCCACGTGATAAATTGCCCTTCACACAATAAAATATCTCGGATTGATAAATTACCCCCCAAATTATTTAAAAATGTTTATTGTAGTACTGTTGCTTTGAATAGTGCATAAGTCACCATATCAAACAGAGGGGCTTGATCTGGGTACTTTAAGATTCCCTTATCTTTTGGGTCAAGGTAAAGGGAAAGATTTTTCAATCTGAAAACATTTTAAAAATTATCAAACTAAAATATCATCCCCAACCCCTCCACCTCCACCTCCACCTCCCACCAACTCACACAGATTTATTTAATTATTTAAATGAATTCTTGAGCTAAAATATCCGATCGTGAAGCAGGAAAGAAGGCAGGCATGATAAGATTCCCAGGTCAAGGTTCCCCCATCAGAACATGGTCATCACAACCACTCACCTGTGGCATATAATGTTGTAATGACTCCATTCCTTCTAGGCAAAATATATAGCTATTTTTCTTATTCATTTTGGAACCCAATTCTGTTGGTTGTATTAAGACCGCTTGACATGCCTTTGTTGAAATTGCCAGACAAGTGTGTTTAAGTAGTGTAAGTGAGCTGCAGTTCATACAAACAGGAATAGTCTCTAGACAATCAAGTGAGCACAAACTCAAAACTGATAAAACAAATAGGCTGATGCAAGGCCATGCACTCAGGCTAGCGCACAGGTTAACCCGCAGTTGGACGCGCAGTTTGACGTGCGTCAATCACCCCTAATGCAATAAGGGGATTAGTGCATCCAAAACGTGCATCCAAATCAGCGCATAGCTAATAGCGCTCATCACATGTAAATGCCATGTTGATGAGGCTATTAACTAGTACCCCCTTATGTAAAAAATAAATATGTGCCCGATGTGCACATTTTAACCCTCAAAAATGAACGCCAGCCCCAGTGGTTTTCTGTAGTTCCTCCAACTTAATATCATGGCAATATTAAGTCAGAGGAAATGAAAAAAAGAGTAACATAAACTTTTTTTTTTTTTTTTTTTTTAATGTCTTGCCGGTGTTCAAATTAGGAAAATGGATGCTCAATTAACGAGCGTCCATTTTCCTAACCCGTGGCAGCCACTTCTGGACACCCAATTTCCCCTAACACCTCCTTTTTAATGCAGCGGCTCATTTGCCTACTGCATCACGCACCCGCGAGAGATGGATGGGCACACATTAGGGAAGCAGGCGTTCAATCATGAGCACCTGTTTTTTTGCGCACCGATACTCTATCAACCTGAAAGAGCATTGCATCACTTGGAGGATCCTCTTGATGAAGTTTTCTTTAAAGGGGAAATGGGTTGGTGAAGTGCCTCATGAATGCACTAGCTTTCAGGCAAAAACCACTGCCCTTGGATTAGTGAAATTATCTTAATTGTGCAATTGACTGGTTGGCTTTTATAGATTAATATCATAGACACTGTTTAACCTCTGACAACGGTTCACTTCTTCTGCCCTCAGAATCAATCTTAATCACATATGTTTCATTTCTTCATATCCCCAGGCTGCATTTACTGCGAAGAGTACCTAAGGTTACCTTCTGACTACATTTATCACTCTTTCCTTCTGAGTACAGTCTCATGACATTTTCTGTTATGATTCTGCTATTTTACTTCTCTTCTGCCTCATTATAATGTCCTACTGACTTCCCACAAAGTAAATCAGTGCAAGCCACTAGTTTATAACTGTTCTGCTATAAACGCTCTTGTCATTGAGCTTCTTTCTTCTGTGCCATATTATCCTGGTTTTTTTATCGGTGCCTTGGAGTCCTCTCCAGGATTTAATGGGGCATAATGAAGGAATTCACTAAAGGCAAATTAAATATTTTACATTCATAAATGTGCGTAGTTCTAAGACAGACACTGAAATGGTTTTTTTTGAAGGAGCAATATGGGATTAATGACTGAACACGGGGAAGCACGTCTGCATTCATTTCTTATAGTTCACGCATAGGGTTTTTATAATAGATGAGACTCCAGCAATATTGCATGTATTATAAATAGGCCAATAAATGTTCTCGGAGTGAGTCCAAGTCTGTTCACTCAAGAGACACTGGGTATGGCACCATAAACCATGTCTGCAGAGCTTGAGCACGGCACATATAATAGCACAGTTCAGAAAATAAATTCATGAAATAATACATTCTTGAGCCATCTATTACTGTTTATTAAATATATCGTAGAATCTGGAAACTATTTGGGAGAGTTAAATTTCCTGTAGCTTGAGTATGTTGCAACGTATATGGGAAGATGTTGCACTACAAAGCCAGATCTCACTTATCTGATGCTGTGTACTGCTCTATCAACACAGAAAGGCAGTTTCCAAGGATATTCCATCTAGTTTTGTTTTCAAATGTGCAGAGAAACATGGTCTCACTCCAAACCATGAATGCTGAACCAAAAGGTTTCAAACTCCCCTCTCCTTCTTGAACCTCTGCATGACAAAACTGAACTTTCATTAGGAAGAAGAACTGATGCAACAGAGTAAAAGAAAATATTATGTCTGAAAGGTAAAGAAATGTATGTTTATTTCTGTTCCTTTCTGCCATCTGAAAAGGTCATAGGTTGCATGCTTCCTGACAGGGCCTAACTGGGAAAAGAACAAAAGGAGCTGGTGCAATATCCTGAGAAATAAGAATTCACTTTAATTTGAAAACAACAAGCTCACCTACCACACTTCTCCATCATGTAGTAAACTCTCTGAAGTGCTGTAAGGGAGATACCAGATGTTTTACCACTGTATGCAACAAAATATTAATTCTACCTTCCCTGAAGACTGACCTCAGAGGGGCACAGATTTAAAACATGGATGCTGACATGTATGTTCCAGCAAAGAAACACTGTCTCAGCAGAGAGAAACAAGATAAGAAATTTGACACAGCACAACAATGCTTCCCAGCTTATCAGATCAGCTTGTTGACAATAAGCTACTTTCTAAATAAAAAGTAAGCTGCCCTAGGACAGCCAGGGCAGAAACTCAAAAACAACTTAATCCCCCAGAGCAGATAACACAGCCTGTCCAAGGATAGTTTATAGGACACAGGAACAGTGACCCACCAATGGAAGAGGGAGGAGCCTCTGAAAGGAAGAAAATTGCTGATACGGCAAGACAGCGCTGGTCAAGAAGTGACTGGACACATTCCAGAATCACCACGTGGCAGGAGCACTGACTCCCCCCTCAGTGGAAAAGCGGGGGTCAGCGAACTGAAATGCAGAGATTAAACCATCTGCTTGCTGCATGACTATGCATGAACGTTTTGCATATTCATCAACTGACTGTTATAAGAAAGGGCAAACAAGACAAAAAAAAGAAGACCTGACGGCATCAACACTGCCCCAGAGGACAAGTTGTTTCCAGGGAGAGTGGAGAGAGGAAAGCCCTGCCTGATATCTGGCTACCCGCCACAAAACCAGAGACAGCCCCAGAGATGAGAGATGCCTCTTCAGCCCAATCAGTACCAAGACTAAGGAAGCAAGCTCTTTCCCTCGAGACAGTTCCCGAGATCTCCAGCCAGAGACTGCTCTAGAAGTATACAGAAGGGAATCTCCCAAAACTGGATGGGGAGAGCCAGCTAGTTACCTTTATTATTAATTCTCTGCACAGGCTAAGGTTTACGGCACATTTCAATCCACTAATGATGCAGATCTTTATTTAGTATAAACCAGTGCTAAGTGGTGAGCACTTTAGAGACATGTACTGTTTATTTTCTTCTAAATGCTAGTCCTGCAAAGTCTGTCAAATAAAAGTCTAATTCTGTGGCTACAGCAGATGGTCTTTTCTGAACTATTCGGATTGTGTAGGGATAGGAGTTAGTAGAGAGAACTGTCTGTAGCACTGCCAGCCCCGATAGGTGTGGGGGAGGGGGAAACAAGGTACACAGTAGCAGACAGGTTCCCGAACCCTAATATCGCATACAGTGCCCTTATCTATCCTCTGCTGTGCCATTTCAACTCATTGCAGAAATCCACTGAAACCCCATACTGGTGGCAATGGCTCAACTGCAAATAAACAGGCCACTGAAAATTTCCTACTGGCAGCCCCAGCAGATCCAAGAATGTGCCACTGTTAACCACAATCTCTGATTGTTCAGCATTGTAAATGTTCCAGTCTCAAGTAATTTACTTATTCTTTCCTCTGCTTTTTCTAGTTTTACTAATAAAATTGTGTGAAAATATTTGCTGGAAAAGCAAAAATGCTGAAAACTAGGCTCTTTACCTTTGCAGTTACATCCATGAAAAATGTACATTCCTGAATATTTTTTCACCATAGAACTTAATGGGAATATTGCTTATTTGCTTTCAGAACTAGAAATCGTTCTCCTTGTCTGTAGTGCACAATTACTTCAGAATATAAAGACACAAGAAATGACATACTGGGTCAGATCAAAGGTCCAGCAAGCCCAGAATCCTGTCTCCAACAGTAGCCAATCCAGGTCAAAATAATAGATTACCTAAACAATAGATCCACTCCTTCATGCTCATAAGCAAAGATCAGAAGTGGCTTTCCTAATTCTGCATAGCTAATAATGGTTTATGGATTTTTCTAACCCAACTTCAATAGAAAATCATTAAAATCAATAACTTAATGATCTACTGTCAATAAGGAATCCAGATACTAGTTCTTATAACATTGTTATTATTATTATTATTATTATTACTCTTGTAATTCAATGTCAGTTATCCTGGTTACCCTTATGGCTATATTTACCATCCTAGTTACACTTGTTAACCTTAAGTATATGATATTTATTCTCCTAGTTTTCTGTTAAACATGCTACTTGTTTTGCTCCATTTAATATGTTTTTTGTAAAGCTCATTGCTGAATTAATGTTTACTGTAAACCGAGGTGATGTGCCACACGTGCCGCAGTATATAAAAATCTTTAAATAAATAAATAAATAAATTATATGGAAACCATCATACACAATATACACCACAATTTTACAGCAGCAATAAATTGTATAATAATCAGTCTCATTCATGGCTTTTCTTTAACTATTTATATTGCATTTAAAATTGAAGTTCACAAACTCTTCACAGTTTTGTTTAGTCTCTCTTCCATTTAATAATAAGAATTTCAAACTTATCTCAAAAGCTTCTCAGTGGAAGCACTGAGAGGAGAGGATCACCTTGCTGGTGGCTGAAAGGAATCAGTAAGTTTTGCTTGGGAAGAAGTAAACTATTGGGGTATATTATTTAGTCTGTTTGTGCTTTTAATAGTCAGTAAGGCAGCTAATAAACAGAAGTTAGTGTGTTTATTTTTAAATAGTCAGTAAGGCAGCTAATAAGCAGAAGTTAGTGTGTTTGTATTTCCCAACCCTCCCACCCCTCTCCCACCCACCCCAGCTCATTTTTTAATGCACAGGCAGGTGCCACGTTCACACTAAAAAAAATAAAAAATCAGCCTCTTCACTTCATGAATTCTCCACACCTTATTGAGAGTTTGATCATTCCCCTGTAGGCCACTACCAGACATATAGTGAATACACTAATACATTTAAAGGTTGCTAATTAGACACATTTTTACTCCCATAGCAACCTAAAACTTAACTAGGAACTGAACAAATTTGAGATGAAGGCAGCGGTCCAGCAGCAGAAAGGGGGCCTCCCAGTCTTTTGCATCGAGTGTCCTATGTATGATTTTTTTACCCGCTGGTGAGAAGTTGTATGTGTGCATCCGATGCAAAGAGCTCCTATCTTTCAGAGAATGAGTCCGATCTCTGGAGGATAGAGTGGCAGACCTGGAGGAGCTCAGGCAAACAGAGAGGTATATAGATGAGACCTTCAAGGACATAGTAGCCAAGTCCCAACTTCATACTGGCAGCCCTAGTGCTGTTTGGAGGAAGAAGGTCTCATGATTGGAGAGCATCAATCTGGTGCAGCAGGAAAGGATCCTGTAGCAAGGACCTGCTCTCCAGGTGGTGCATTGTCCTTTCGCACCAAGGATGTGTCTCCCAGGGCTACTGCCCAGGAGGAAATGGTTAGGTCGGCCATCATAGTTGGTGATTCGATTATTAGGAATGTAGACAGCCGAGTGACTGGTGGGCATAAGGATCGCCTGGTAACATGCATACCTGGTGCAAAGGTGGCAGGCCTCACGCATCACTTAGATATGATTTTAGAGAATGCTGGGGAGGAGCCAGCAGTCGTGGTACATGTGGGCACCAACTACATAGGAAAATGTTTGAGGGAGGTTCCTGAAGCCAAATGTAGGCTCTTAGGTAGAAAACTGAAATCCAGAACTTCCAGGGTAGCATTCTCTGAAATGCTCCTTGTTCCACGTGCAGGTCCCCAGAGGTAGGCAGAACTCCGGAGTCTAAATGCATGGATGAGACGACGGTGCAAGGAAGAGAGATTCAGATTTGTAAGGAACTGGGGAACCTTTTGGGGAAAGGGGAGACTTTTCCGAAGGGATGGGCTCCACCCTAACCAGGGTAGAACCAGACTGCTGGCGCTAACCTTTAAAAAGGAAATAGAGTAGCTTTTAAACTAGAACAAAGGGGAAAGCCAACAGTCACTCAGCAGCGCATGGTTTGGAGGGAGGTATCGTCAAAGCATACTAATGATGCATTAGAATTAGGTAATCCCAACAGTGAGGTTCCAATAATAAGAAAAATAGTCCAAGTGCCTGTAAATAAAAACTTGCCTAAGCTAAAAAATTCCAATTTATCTCTATCAATTAAGCAGAATGAAAATACAAACAAAAACACGCTTTAAAATGTTTGTATGCTAATATCAGATGTCTAAGAAGTAAGATGGGAGAATTAGAATGTATAGCAGTGAATGATGACAAAGGGGGTCATTTTCTAAGGAGTTACCGCAGGAGATAGATTTGCGAATGCAAATTCTTAATTTAGTATTCAGGGGGTGGAGTTTATGTAAAGTTATTGTGTGCGGCAAAATGGCTCCTAATGCGGCCAATAGCTACAACCCTTTCATTTGTGATATTCCCAGACAGCCTGTTTCAGTATCTGAGAGAGAGAGAGAGAGAGAGAGAGAGAGAGAGAGAGAGAGAGAGAGAGAGAGAGAGAGAGAGAGAGAGAGAGAGAGAGAGAGAGAGAGAGACTTCCTATAATACCTATGCCCTAGACAGGTATTTGTATCCCTATGGGAGGGCCACCTAGTAACTCGAGGTGGGGATTAGGTATGAGCGTAGGGGGTTGGGGGCCACTTTCACATTCAACATGAGACCTACGGAAAGAACAGTGGTCTCTAGTGAAGATTTGCTGGCCGTCGGAGTGAGGAAACTCACTCCAAGAAGAGATTTGGGCAACATTCTCTCAACCTAGCTTGACGACAAGCTAGGGCCTAGGTATTATAGGAAGTCTCTCTCTCTCTCTCTCTCTCTCTCACCCCCCCCCCCCCCCCCCCAAAAACATTGTGTGCCGTGCTGTTTCCCCGCTGCACGACAAATGCCTTATTTGCATAGGACATGCCCCCTCATGTGTTACCACTGCGATATTGGAAAATGAGGCCCTTAATTGGATCTCAGAGACATGGTGGAAGGAGGATAACCAATGGGACAGTGCTATACCGGGGTACAAATTATATCACAATGACAGAGAGGAGCATCTGGGAGGCAGTGTGGCACTTTATGTCCGGGATGGCATAGAGTCCAACAGAATAAACATCCTGCTGAGACTAAATGCACAATTGAATCTTTATGGATAGAAATCCCTTGTGTGCTGGGGAAGAGTATATTGATAGGAGTATTCTACCGTCCACCTGGCCAAGATGGTGAGCCAGACAGTGAAATGCTAAGAGAAATTAGGGAAGCTAACCAAATTGGTAGTGCGGTAATAATGGGAGATTTCAATTACCCCAATACTGACTGGGTAAATGTATCATCAGAACATGCTAGAGATATAAAGTTTCTGAATGAAATAAATGACAGTTTTATGGAGCAATTGGCTCAGGAACCGACAAGAGAGGGAGCAATTTTAGATCTAATTCTCAGTGGAGCACAGGATTTGGTGAGAGAGGTAATGGTGATGGGGCCACTTGGCAATAGTGATCATAATATGATCAAATTTGATGTAATGGCTGAAAGGGGGACAGTAAGCAAATCCAAAGCTGTAGTGCTAAACTTTCAAAAGGGAAACTTTGAGAAAATGAGAAAAATAGTTAGAAAAAAACTGAAAGGAGCAGCTACAAAGGTAAAAAGTGTGCAAGAGGCGTGGACATTGTTAAAAAATACTATCCTAGAAGCACAGTCCAGATGTATTCCACACATTAAGAAAGGTGGAAGGGGGAGGAGCCAAGATGGCCGTGGCTTGAGGACGCTAAATCTGACTGCTCTGCCTTCCAATTTCCTTACTTTAAATATTTCCAGCTAATTTCTTCGTCATGCCACACAAGAGGAAGGGCAAGGTGAGAGTCTATCCACCAGACTCACCTGGCCCAGCTGGGCAGCGTTTCATCACGGACTTTGCGACGCCGGGATCTGCGGTGGGGTCTCTGAGCACCGCTGTGGAGGCCCCAAGAGGAGTGGCGTTTTCGCTGGGTGAGGTCACCCTGAGCCCGCCCGATCCCCGAGGACCACTGTGTAGCTCTCCCCTCCACCTTCTCATGGGAGCTGGGCTTTCGGACGCAATTGGCGTAGGACAGGCATAGCAGGGTGGATCCATCAACCAGGCGGTAGCTGGGACAGGTCCACCACCTCGGATTGTTGGACGTGAGGCTCCTGGGAGTGAACCTTCGGGTACAGGAGCTGAATCTCCAGGAACATCAGGAGAGAGACCGCTCCAGGAAGAGGTAGGAGAAATTAACATCACCGATCCCTTGGAGTTTGGGAAACCAGCGGAGATAACATTAGAATTCATTTGGGACCTAATGGCGGTAATGGCCCAAACCCTCAAAGCTCAGTCTCAAATACTGGGTAATTTTGGCAAAAAATTGGATACGGTGGAAAAAGAACATTCTCAAAAATTGCAAGAGCATGCTACTGTTATAAAGGATATATCTGTTAACATGAAACAAGTTCAAGAGTTTAACACTACCCTTATGAAGGATCAGATATCATCTCAAAGGAGGCTTGAGTCAATAGAAAACTAACTTTGGCATTTGAATATAAGGATGGTTAATTTTCCAAAAGTTCTGGGATAGCCAGTTCTGGTGACTTTCAAAAGATATTTGACTAAGACTTTAAAGATACCAGCTGAAACAGTGCCATCTGTGAAAAAAATACTATTTTTGCCCACTAGAAGGAGCATCTCCCAGATATCATCGAGAGGGGCTAGAGATGAGTTTTCTAACTTAACTGAGTACCTGGAAAATTCAAATTTGGAAATCACAGATAGAGCGGTTCTCTTTATTTCCTTTTACACTAAATCAGATATGGGTCAGCTGATGAAAGCTTATTTTAGAAATATCAATATCCCCTTTATGGGAGGGTTGATTAGGGTCTATCTAGACCTTTCAAGGACCACCTGTTACGGCTGTGGCTGCTGTGCTACCGCCTCACCACCAGGGGTCCCTCTAGTGCTGGCTTTCCTGACAGGCCCAGTCCATCTCCTATGTCCACTCTATGCTCTGGGTGTGCCCTCTTAACCCTGCCTGACAGTTGCCTCGGTGCTTCGGCATCGAGCTCTCCTGGGCTCCCTGCTCTAGCCTGCCTTGCGTGGCCTTCGGGCCTATCCTTGCCTTGCCTTGCCTTGCGCGGCCTTCGGGCCCATCCTTGCCTTGCCTTGCCTTGCGTGGCCTTCGGGCCTATCCTTGCCTTGCCTTGCCTTGCGCGGCCTTCGGGCCCATCCTTGCCTTGCCTTGCCTTGCGTGGCCTTCGGGCCTATCCTTGCCTTGCCTTGCCTTGCGCGGCCTTCGGGCCTATCCTATCCTTGCCTTGCCTTGTGCGGCCTTCGGGCCTATCCTTGCCTTGCGTGGCCTTTGGGCCTTCTTCCTTGATTTCCATACCTGGCCTACGGGCCTTCCGTGTGTGTGTGTGTGGCCTACGGGCCTTCTGACCTGCCTTGCCCCGCTATTGGTGTGTGGCCTACGGGCCTTCCATGTGTGTGTGTGTGGCCTACGGGCCTTCTGACCTGCCTTGCCCCGCTATTGGTGTGTGGCCTACGGGCCTTCCGTCTGTGTGTGTGTGGCCTACGGGCCTTCTGACCTGCCTTGCCCCGCTATTGGTGTGTGGCCTACGGGCCTTCCGTGTGTGTGTGTGTGGCCTACGGGCCTTCTGACCTGCCTTGCCCCGCTATTGGTGTGTGGCCTACGGGCCTTCCGTGTGTGTGTGTGTGGCCTACGGGCCTTCTGACCTGCCTTGCCCCGCTATTGGTGTGTGGCCTACGGGCCTTCCGTGTGTGTGTGTGTGTGGCCTACGGGCCTTCTGACCTGCCCTGCCCTGCTTACTGTGCCCTGACCCAGCCTGGACCCAGACACTGCTGACTGCCGCCTGCCCTGACCCAGCCTGTACTTGACACTGCCACTTGCCGCCTGCCCTGACCCAGCCTGTACTTAGACACTGCCACTTGCCGCCTGCCCTGACCCAGCCTGAACCCAGACTCTGATTCTTGCTGCCTGCCCTGACCCAGCCTGGTACCTGACTCTGTTCGAGCTTCCTGTCTCTCTCCACCTGGAGCCACCCTGCTGGGTGGTGTGCACGACTCCTGTCCGGAGCCCAAGCGTAACAGTATGCCGAAGCCATCACATTTTCCAGGGGAAGAGATAGGTCTGTGTCCTGCCGGTGAGTCAACTTTTCACTAATTCAAGATGCCTCCTTCTTTAAAGTTTTATACCTGCCATTCCTGTCAGACTTTGAATTATCCAAGCTATCAGAACTGTCTAGCCTGTGAACTTGTTGGTCAGGAACACTGGTCATGCAATAACTGCAACAAGAAAAATGTCTCTGTGTATCAGGAGTGTTTGAACTGTCTGGCTCCTAAACCAGGGTGGTGGAAATGCTCCTGTCTCCCGTGTTTGTTACCTCCAGACAAACCCTGCCCCTGGTGTTCTGCTCTAGGACCAGCTGTGCAATTAGAAAAAGCTATCAGCTCTCCTAACCAGTATTCTGTTTCTGGCTCAATTAAAACAGACATTTTTGCTGGCAGTTTGTGGGTAGAAAAACCCAGGACTTACCTGGCCAAGAAGGCTTCTGTGAGACCAGTGCTAGAGCCTCGGGAACAGGTTTCTCTACAACGGAGAGAGCTGATTAACTCTAGCAGGGCTCAGCTTCCCACAGCTGCCAAGTGGACACTAACGAGCACCTTCCCTAGACGTCCTAGAACTGCCTGTGCCTTCTCTAAACTGCTCCTCCAGAAACAAACTCAGGAGCATCAGACTTTGGCTCGAGGTATCAAGCCCACGGCAGTACAATCTGTGTCTTCCATGCACACTACCTTTAACCATGCTACTCTGCCATCTGAACCTGCTGCACTACCCCGAGAAGAGCCTGAGTCTGCTGAACCGGCCCTGCTGCCGTCTTCAGAGGGGTCCGAACCAGTCCTACTGACAGACTTCCTGAGTCAGCCATCGGAGTCTGCTGACCTGGTCCTGCTGCCACCCCGGGAGGGGTCCATACCGGTCCTGCTGCCACCCCTGGAGGGGTCCATACCGGTCCTGCTGACGCCCCGAGAGGGGTCCGAGCCCGCTTCATCGCCCCGAGAGGGGTCCGAGCCTGCTTCATCGCCCCGAGAGGGGTCCGAGCCTGCTTCATCGCTCCGAGAGGGGTTCGAGCCTGCTTCATCGCTCCGAGAGGGGTCCGAGCCTGCTACAACGCCCCGAGAGGGGTCCGAGCCTGCTTCATCGCCCCGAGAGGGGTCCGAGCCTGCTTCATCGCTCCGAGAGGGGTTCGAGCCTGCTACAATGCCCCGAGAGGGGTCCGAGCCTGCTTCATCGCCCCGAGAGGGGTCCGAGCCTGCTACAACGCCCCGAGAGGGGTCCGAGCCTGCTACAATGCCCCGAGAGGGGTCCGAGCCTGCTGTACTGGCCCAGCTGCCGCCCCTGGAGGGGCCTGTACCGGTCTTAATGCCGACCTTGGAAGGGTCCGGACCGGTCCTACTATCGCCTCAAGAAGGGTTACGGACTATTTCTCTGCCCCAGGTGGGGTTTGTGTTCCCCTTGTCACCCCAGGAGGGGTTATGGAAATCTGCACCGCCTCTGCTACCCCAGGAGGGGTCTAACCCTGCCGCCTTGTCCCAGGAGGGGTTATGGACTGCCTTATTGCCTCGGAAAGGAGTTGAACCTGCCGCATCACCCCCGGAGTGGTCTCCCGTTATTCTTGATTACCTCCTGCACAGATGGGATCCAGGAGGAGGGGGAGGCCTTGAGGGGGGGGTACTGTTACGGCTGTGGCTGCTGTGCTACCGCCTCACCACCAGGGGTCCCTCTAGTGCTGGCTTTCCTGACAGGCCCAGTCCATCTCCTATGTCCACTCTATGCTCTGGGTGTGCCCTCTTAACCCTGCCTGACAGTTGCCTCGGTGCTTCGGCATCGAGCTCTCCTGGGCTCCCTGCTCTAGCCTGCCTTGCGTGGCCTTCGGGCCTATCCTTGCCTTGCCTTGCCTTGCGCGGCCTTCGGGCCCATCCTTGCCTTGCCTTGCCTTGCGTGGCCTTCGGGCCTATCCTTGCCTTGCCTTGCCTTGTGCGGCCTTCGGGCCCATCCTTGCCTTGCCTTGCCTTGCGTGGCCTTCGGGCCTATCCTTGCCTTGCCTTGCCTTGCGCGGCCTTCGGGCCTATCCTATCCTTGCCTTGCCTTGTGCGGCCTTCGGGCCTATCCTTGCCTTGCGTGGCCTTTGGGCCTTCTTCCTTGATTTCCATACCTGGCCTACGGGCCTTCCGTGTGTGTGTGTGTGGCCTACAGGCCTTCTGACCTGCCTTGCCCCGCTATTGGTGTGTGGCCTACGGGCCTTCCATGTGTGTGTGTGTGGCCTACGGGCCTTCTGACCTGCCTTGCCCCGCTATTGGTGTGTGGCCTACGGGCCTTCCGTCTGTGTGTGTGTGGCCTACGGGCCTTCTGACCTGCCTTGCCCCGCTATTGGTGTGTGGCCTACGGGCCTTCCGTGTGTGTGTGTGTGGCCTACGGGCCTTCTGACCTGCCTTGCCCCGCTATTGGTGTGTGGCCTACGGGCCTTCCGTGTGTGTGTGTGTGGCCTACGGGCCTTCTGACCTGCCTTGCCCCGCTATTGGTGTGTGGCCTACGGGCCTTCCGTGTGTGTGTGTGTGTGGCCTACGGGCCTTCTGACCTGCCCTGCCCTGCTTACTGTGCCCTGACCCAGCCTGGACCCAGACACTGCTGACTGCCGCCTGCCCTGACCCAGCCTGTACTTGACACTGCCACTTGCCGCCTGCCCTGACCCAGCCTGTACTTAGACACTGCCACTTGCCGCCTGCCCTGACCCAGCCTGAACCCAGACTCTGATTCTTGCTGCCTGCCCTGACCCAGCCTGGTACCTGACTCTGTTCGAGCTTCCTGTCTCTCTCCACCTGGAGCCACCCTGCTGGGTGGTGTGCACGACTCCTGTCCGGAGCCCAAGCGTAACACCACCCAACAACGGAGAAAGATGTTTCTTGCTATGCGCCCCGAGGTTTTGACCAAAAGTGTGAGTTTCCTTCTACGTTTTCCATGCAAATGTTTTGTAAAGTCAGCTGGAAATACATTTATATTTTTTCTGCCTGAACAATTGAGACAGTTCCTAGATGGGAGGGCATAAACCTATATTAACCGGGGTTATATATATTAAGGCAGAGTGTACAGCTGCAATTTTGAAACAATATTTTCTTTAATTATCCTTTGTTTTCCCTTATACTCCTCCCCCACCTTTATTTCCAATGAAAAACAAATTTGTAAATTGCATGAAAATGTATTACTATTATATGCATGGATGAATGTATGTAATGATTTTCATTGTTTCTGTATTACCTTGCAAGGTTGTTCCTTGTTAAATGTTTAAAAAATCTGATAAATAAAAAAAAAAAAGAAAGGTGGAAGGAAGGCAAAACGATTACCTGCATGGTTAAAAGGTGAGATGAAAGTGGATATTTTAGCCAAAAGATCTTCATTCAAAAATTGATGAAGGATCCAACAAAAGAAAATAGGATAAAGCATAAGTGTTGGCAAGTGAAATGTAAGACTTTGATAAGCCAGGCTAAGAGAGAATTTGAAAAGAAGTTGGCCATAGAGGCAAAAACTCACAGTAAAAACCTATTTAAATAAATCCGAAGCAGAAAGCCTGTGAGGGAGTCAGTTGGAAAGCTAGATGATCGAGGGGTTAAAGGAGCACTTAGAGAAGATAAGGCCATTGCAGAAAGATTAAACGATTTCTTTGCTTTGGTGTTTACTGAAGAGGATGTTGGGGAAATATCCATACTGGAGAAGGTTTTCATGGGTAATGATTCAGATGGACTGAACCAAATCACGGTGAACCTAGATGTGGTAGGCCTGATTGACAAACTGAAGAGTAGTAAATCACCTGGACTGGATGGTATCCACCCCAGGGTTCTGAAGGAACTCAAAAATGAAATTTCGGATCTATTAGTAAAAATTTGTAACCTATCATTAAAATCATCCATTGTACCTGAAGACTGGAGGGTGGGTAATTTAACCCAAATATTTAAAAAGGGCTCCAGGGGTGATCTGGGAAAATACAGACCACTTAGTGGAAACTGTTCTAAATATCAAAATATCAAAATATCAAAAAGCAAGGTGTCTCACTAAATCCAACAAAAGAGATCATATAACACCAATTCTAAAGAAGCTCCACTGGCTCCCAGTCAAATCTCGAATCCTGTTTAAACTTCTATCAATCACCCACAAAGCCATATTCAACAACACTCCACTGGACCTCAGAATCCCTCTTCAGCTTCACACCTCTTCCCGACCGCTAAGATTAGCACAAAGAGGAACTCTACATGCACCTCCCATGAAAACATCTTTAAGTAAAAGAGCTCTATCCACAGCAGGCCCCAAACAGTGGAATCTGCTTCCTTCGGAGCTAAGGCTGATACATTGCCCCAACACGTTCAAAAAAAGACTCAAGACATGGCTATTCGGTCAAGCATTCCCTTAACTTACTTAGTCTTCCACAGCTCCCATAGACTGTTTTCATACTGTTGACGTCCAGAACCTATGCTCATGTTTTTACTCATCAATAAGAAATTTCTCCCTCCTCCCCCCCTCCACGAACAACCTTCCTTCCCCCTCCATTAGCAAACCTCCCTCCCCATGCGCTAGTTTCGCTCTAATAGTGCATACTGCTACTGTTCCTAGTTATGTTATGTTATATTATCCAAGTTGTTCACTCCCTTGTTCATTGTAAGACATATGTTGTCATTGTTTTCTACTTGTTATAATGTAAACCGGAGTGATAAGTAATTCTGTTACCTGAACTTCGGTATAAAAAAAGTTATAAATAAATAAATAAATAAAATCACAGAACATATAGAAAGACATGGTTTGATGGAACAAAGTCAGCATGGTTTTAACCAAGGCAAGTCTTGCCTCACAAATCTACTTCACTTTTTTGAAGGGGTTAATAAATATTAGAAAAAGATGAACCAGTACATGTAGTGTATTTTGATTTTCAGAAAGCATTTGACAAAATTACTCATGAGAGGATTCTAGGAAAAGTAAAAAGTTATGAGATAGGTGGCGATGTCCTTACGTGGATTACAAACTGATTAAAAGACAGGAAACAGAGAGTAGGATTAAAAGGACAATTTTCTCAGTAGAGGGGAGTGGGCAGTGGAGTGCCTCAGGGATCTCTACTGGGACCCGTGCTTTTCAATATATTTATAAATGATCTGGAAAGGAATACGATGAGTGAGGTATTCAAATTTGCAGATAATACAAAATTATTCAGAGTAGTTAAATCACAAGCAGAGTGTGATAAATTGCAGGAAAACCTTGTGAGACTGGAAAATTGGGCATCCAAATGGCAGATTAAATTTAATGTGGATAAGTGCAAGGTGATGCATATAGGGAAAAATAACCCATGCTATAGTTACACAATGTTAGGTTCCATATGGAGCTACCACCCAGGAAAGAGATCTAGGCGTCATAGTGGATAATACATTGAAATTGTCGGTTCATGTGTTGCGGCAGTCAAGAAAGCAAACAGAATGTTGGGAATGATGAATAAAAAGGAAAATGTCAGAATGCCTCTGTATCGCTCTATGGTGAGTCCGTACCTTGAATACTGTATACAATTTTGGTCGCCGCATCTAAAAAAAATATAGTTGCAATGGAGAAGGTATACTGAAGGGCGACCAAAATGATAAAGGGAATGGAACAACTCCCCTATGAGGAAAGGCTAAACAGGTTAGGACTGTTTAGCTTGGAGAAGAGACAGCTGAGGGGTGTTGGAAACAGGATGCTGGGCTTGATGGACCCTTGGTCTGACCCAGTATGGCATGTTCTTATTGTTACGCCCGATGGTCGCAGACGGCTGCGACCACTAAAGCTCACCTCTTTCTTTGCTGCCTTGCCATCTCTTGGAAGAATGGTAGTCTCTGCCAACCAACGCCGACCAGCCTGGAGTTCCCAGGATGGCATGGGTGCTGCTGACCGCCATCTTGTTTCAGGAATTACCTAGGCGCGTGTGCACACAGGCCACCTTTGTACACGTCATGGCGGGAACCTCGGAGGCATCCCCTCTGGATGACACCATCCATCTGTTGTACTTAAGCTGGCTGGCCCTTTGGTTTGATGAGTTAGCAAAGAGTTCCCTCGTTGCTGAATTTCACTTCATCCTTCGACTTTCGGTTCCAGACTCTATACTTGGCGTAAGACGTTCTGGGTATCTGCTCCTTGGGGGCCCTTCTCCGTCTCTGGCTATCCACTCCTCGGAGGGCCTTCTCGCCTTGGACTTCCTTTTGTCCCGCTCCCCGGGACCTCTCCTGGAACTACTTCCTGTGAGTACCTTACTACTACGGACTTCAACTATACCAAGCCTCTTTGTGGGTTCCTCTATGGTGTACCCTGTGCCTCAGGCCACTACTGCTTCATCCCAGTAGGAACCACTCTGATATACCCTGTGCTGCAGGTCATTACCGCACCACCACTACAGGATTCTTATCAGGGTTCCTGCACCTTGGACTACCATCTCATTACCACTACTGAGACACCTCTCCGGCGTACCCCGCTCCGAGAGCCACTACCTGATCTGCACCTCTGAGGTATTTGTACACTACTGAGAGAGTTCCTGGTGTACCCCGTTCTGCGGGCCACTACTAGATCTTCTCATCGGAGATATCACCCTTGGGTATACCCCTCTGCTCAGAACTATTCTTATACAGCACCTCCCGCTCCGCAGGCTGTGCCTTTCTCCTCTCTTAATAAAGACTCTATTCCATAGCTGTGTCTGATACCACTGAGACTGCGCCTACAACGGTGAGGCTCACAGGGCTCCTCCCTATGGGCGGAGACACCTCTCACCTCGGCCCAGGGTTCACACTCTTACAAGCTACAACACTTATGTTCTTATGATTTGCTTCCATCTTACTCCCACTGGGGCATAAGAATTAGTATCTGGAGTCCCTATTGATTATGTGCTTTTCCTCCAGGAACTTGTCTAAATTCTTTTTAAACCCAACTACACTAATGGTTTTCATCATAACCTCTGGCAAAAAAATTCCACAGTTTGAATGGTGAGAAAATATTTTCTTCTATTTGTTTTAAAAGTGCTACCTATTAGTTTCATGGAGTGTGCCCTAGTCCTAGTACTATTTGAATGCTTAAATAACAATTTAATGTTTATCTGTTCCACTCCACTCAAGAATTTATACACCGCTTTCATGTTTTCTCTCAGCCATCAATTCTCCAGAATAAAGAGCCTTAACCAGTTTAGCCTTTCCTCATAAATAAGCCATTCCATCCCCTTTTTATTTGGTTTCTATTCTCTGTATCTTTTAGTTCTACTATATCTTTTTTGAGATTTGGCAACTAGAACTGTACACAATACTAAACATAAAGTTGCACCATGGATCGATGCAGATATCCTATGTTTTATTTTCCATTCCTTTCCTAATAATTCCACTGCCATTCACTGGACCAAAGATTTCAAAGTATTGTCCACAATGATTCTAAGATCCTTTTCCTGGGTGGTGATGCCAAAGATGGAATCCAGCATTGTGTAACTATAATTTTGATTATTCTTCCCTATATGCATCACTTTGCCCTTGTCCACATTAAATTTAATCTGCCATTTAAACGTCCAATCCTCTAGTCTTGCAAGATTCTCTTTTTCAATTCCTCACATTTGTCTCGTGATTCAACAACTTTGAATAATGTGTATCATCTGCAAATTTGTTTATAGAAACATGGAAATGTAATGTAGAAAAAGACCACACAGTCTATCTAGTCTGCTCATCCACACCAACTACTCAGCTCTTCAATCCCTACCACTCCCTCAAAGAGCCCCTGTACTTATCCTATGCTTTCTTGAATTCATATACTGTTCTTGTCTCCACCACACCCACTAGAAGGCTGTTCCATGCATCCACCAATCTTTCTATAAAAAAATATTTCTTTAGGTGATTCTTAATTCTACCCCTTTTCACCTTCAATGCATTACCTCTCATTCCAGAGTACACCTTTCCATTGAAAGAGGCCCCTCTCCTATGCATTGGTGCCTTGGAATTATTTAAATGTCTCTACCATCACTCCCCTGTGTTGCCTTTCCTCTAAAGCAGGGTTTCCCAGACCTCAATGAATATGTACGAGATAAATTTGAATGCAATGTAGGTAGTGCATGCAAATCTCCTTCATGCTTATTCAATGTGAATATCCTGAAAACCTGACTGTTTGGGGTCCTCCAGGACAGGTTTGGGAACCACTGCTCTAGGGAGTATATGTTTAAATGTTTAAGTCTGTCCCATATGCTTTGAATTGAAGACCACCACCATTTTAGTAACCACTCTGTGTGCTGATTCCATCTGGTTTATATCCTGTTAGGATTAGTAAGTATGTGGGCCCTTTGGCCAAAATGAGAGGTGGTACCACCCAGGGGGAGGAGCCCCCTGAGCCTCACCGTCGGGAGGAAGATCGCACACAGGCAGCCCAAATCCCAGTACAGCTCAGACACGAGGGTTCTAAACTCGATGACGTACTTGGTAAGGGATCTGGAACCTTGATGCAGGTGCAGTAGTGTGGAACTGGCGATAGTCTTATGAGCGTGGTCGTCAAAGATGGAGCGGAAGAGGGTGAGGAAACCCAGCAAATCTTGGAGGATCAGGCCTACTCGTTCCCACAAGGGTGACGCCCAGGCCAACGCCCATCCTTCCAGCAGGGATAGTATGTATGTTGTCTTGATAGCCACGTCAGGGAAGTATGCAGGCTGTAAGGAAAAGTGGATGTTGCACTGATTCAAGAAGCTCCTACAGGACAAGGGGTCACCTGAAAAGCGAAGAGGTGCCGGCAGGGGCACAGGTGGATGAAACGGAGGAGACTGTGGAGTTGAGCTCAGTTTGGCAGATGTCGAGGCCATGACCAGTCGGTTATTTAAAATATTTATGGCATTAGTCAAATTCTCCAAAACTTTCTGCTGGTCTGAAATTCACTGGGCCAGGCCAGGGATGGCCTGGAGGGCTGAGAGCTGTGCCGGGTCCATGGACTTGGCAATCTGTTAGGATTAGTAAGTGTGTGGACCCTTGGGCTGAGATGAGAGGTGGTACCGCCCAGGGGGAGGAGCCCCCTGAGCCTCACCGTCGGGAGGCAGAGTCTCAGCTGCGGGATGATATACAGCAGATGAGTAGATGGAGAAGAGAGGGTGACCCCAAGAGGTGGGTCACGAAACGGCAGTGCAGATACTGTCATCAGACTCAGCTCGGGAGACTAGAGTCAGGCAATAGCTGCGGCACTACCTGAGGAACGGGGGTGCTGGAGGAAGTTACAGTCACTGTAGTTACATGGGGTCGGTAGAGATGAACACTCAAGAGGTGGGAGATCACGGTGACTACTCGAGGAACCACCGGTGAGGGTTCCTCGAGTAGTCACAACAATGGTCCGCAGAGCGGGGTACACCAGAGAGAGGTCCCACATAGATGACACAAGCGGGGGTCCACAGTGTGGTACTCACAGCAGCTGAAGGTGAGTAGAAGTTCTGAAGAATACCTCGGGATGCGAGACAGGCAGGAGTCTGGGTGAAAGGCTCTCTGATGAGCGGATAGCCAAGAGACAAGGAAGGCCCCGGAGGAGCGGGTACCTGATAACCTCACACCACGGAAGCAGGAACTGGAACAACGCTGAAAGTGGGAGTAGGTAATGCAGCAAGTGAACTTGTTGCCAAGTCGCCGGCTGTCTGGGCTGGTGATCTTAAATACCGGAGTAGTGTGACGTCATCTGATGGGGACACCCCTGAGGTTCCCACCATGATGTGGTTAAAGCTGGTCGGGACGCGCGTGCGCCTAGGGAACCCCCGAGGGTAAGATGGTGGTCGGCAGCATCCATGCTGCTCGGGTAGTGTTGTATATCTGCTAAGGAGTTAGCAAACTGTTGTGGATCTGCTCCCCCAAAGGGGTGGAGCTAGCAATCTGATATCGATTAGCTCCTCCCGAGGGGAGGAGTAGCAATCTGTAATGGATCTGCTTCCCCAGAGGGGAGGAGTTAGCAGAGTGTTAGTAATCAGCTCCTTCAGAGGAGAGGGGTTAGCAACCTGATGTAGCTCTGTTCCTCCAGAGAGGAGGAGTAGCAGCCTGTAATGGAATCTGCTCCCCGAGGAGAGTAGTCAGCAGTCCGATGTACTCCGTAGATGGAGTTAGTAATCTGTTGTGGGTTGGCTCCCCACAGAATGGCAATCTCTATGATACCGCTCTAATAGTGTAAGGAACGAACACAATGTAAATTGGTGAATCCTTGGGCCGATGGCAGATAACAGCGCCCCCAGAAGGATATCCTGAGAGGAACCACCGGCTAGGCTGGAGTATGGAGACAAACACAGATAGTTCTTTATTAGACAAGAAATAGAACCACCAGAGGTGGCAGTAGTGAGCTGATGTGTACGGCAGGGCTGAAGTCATTCAGATACTGGAATTGCGATCTCTGGATTGCTGAGCTGTAGAGAGAGAGACTATAGGTAGTGAGTAGACAAGGTATGCTGGATACATAACCAGTAGTAGATGATACACTCATAATTGTAGATATTGAAATGGCTTCTATGCAACAGAGTCTTCAGTATATTCAGGAACAGGAGCCGTAGGGGAATACTGGTTCCTATATGCAGTCTGGAATAAGAACTCACAATATCTGTGTATGAGATGGCTTCTGGAATAGAAGAGAGTCTTTGGAGGGTTTTAGGAATATAGGCCCTCGTGGAGCGAGTACCGGTTCCTATCTGCAATCTGTAATAGTAATTCACAGGATATAGGTAGGCGATAGCTTCTGAGATAGAAGAGAGCCTGTGAAGGGTTTTAGGAACATGGGCCCTCATGGAGTGAGTACCGGTTCCTATCTGCAATCTGCAAATATAACTCACAATCTCCGTACCTGCGATAACATCTTAG
The DNA here is from genome assembly GCF_901001135.1 of Rhinatrema bivittatum. Lineage (NCBI taxonomy): Eukaryota > Metazoa > Chordata > Amphibia > Gymnophiona > Rhinatrematidae > Rhinatrema > Rhinatrema bivittatum. Next base: position 79,631,797 of record NC_042616.1, read on the forward strand.
ACAGAAGAGAGTCTTCAGAGATTAGGAACATAGGCTTTTGAGGTGCGAGTTCCGGTTCCTATCTGTAATAGAACTCACAGTGTTCATGTCTGCGATCGCTTCCAGGCAATAAGGAGCCTTCTGAGCATTCAGGAATGTAGGCCCTCGAGAAGCGAGTACCGGATCCCGTCTTAGCAATCTGAAATCAAGAAGAGAGAGCGGTGCCCCCGAGGAGCGGGTACCTCTAGGTAAGTTTGTGGAGGCTGAGCAGCAGAGATAGATGTTCTCCTTCCCTTGCTAACTTGATTCATAGTTGCAAGCAAAGACCTTTTAAGTTGGAAGCAGATGATGTCACTATGGGGGGACGCCCCCGAGGTTCGCGCCCTTGCTGGTACAAAGTCTGGAGCGCGTGCCCTTACGTCATCAGGAAAATGGTGGATCCGCAGCGTCAGGCCAGCCCGGGGATTCTGGGGAGAAGCGGCGAGGAGAATCCCCAGCAGCATCTGTCCGTCAGACCCGAAGGGAGTCACCACTAAGGTAGAGAGGGAGAGCGAGGGCGAGAACAGGCATGAATGCAACAGGTAGGCCCGGGAACGGAGGCCAGAAGGCCAGTGGTGGCTGGCAGAGGCCATGAGTTCGCCCAATGAGCCAATGCAACAAAAAGAGAGGTGAGCAGCAGTGGTCGCAACCGCATGCGGCCGTGGAGCATAACAGTACCCCCCTTCTTAGGGTCCCTCCCCGGGGGTTTGGATTTCCTTGGGTGAGTAGTATGAAACTGCTTGATCAGTTCTTTATCGAGAATGTTAGCTGCAGGCTCCCAGTTGTTTTCTTTGGGCCCAAAGCCTTCCCATGATATTAGATATTCCCACCTTCTTCCTCGTTTCTGTATATCCAGTACGTCCTGAACTTGATAATTGATATCCTTCTCTGATGTCAGAGGTTGTGATTCAGGCGGCATTTTGGAAAATTCAGATAGAATGAGGGGTTTAAGTAATGAGACGTGGAAGGCATTATGAATCTTGAGTGATGTGGGCAGGCATAGGCTGTATGTAACTGGGCCCAGACGACGAAGTGCGGGAAATGGCCCGATGTATCTGGGAGCGAAGCGGACTGAAGGTAGTTTCAGATGAATGAATTGAGTACTAAGCCATACTTTATCACCAGGATTGAATTGAGGAGTTGCCCGATGATAGGTATCATAGCATTTCGACTTCTGGGCAGCTTGTTGTATGAGGCGTTTAGTGTCATCCCAGAGTTGATGCAACTCTTGCGCAGTGGCTTGTGCCACAGGAGAGGCCACTGACAGGGGTAATGGAAGTGGAGGCAAGAGCTGACATCTGTATACCACTTGAAAGGGTGAAGACCCAGTGGAAGCAGAGAGATGAGAATTGAGGGCAAACTCAGCCCACGGTAGTAACTCGGACCAGTCATTTTGTCGCGAGTTAATGTACGCTCGGAGGAATTGCTTCAATGTCTGATTTGTCCTTTCCATCTGGCCATTGGCCTGTGGGTGATATGCCGATGTAAGGTCCAAGGCAATGTCAAATTTATTACATAAGGCCCTCCAGAACCTGGCCGTGACTTGTACCCCCCAGTCGGAGAGTATATGCCTTGGGAGTCCGTGGAGTCTGAATATGTGGCGGATGAACAGTCTCACCAGTTCCAGGGCAGAAGGGAGGCCAGGTAGAGCCACAAAGTGAGCCATTTTTGAAAACCAGTGCACCGTGCCCCAAATGGTATTATTACCATTGGAAGGAAAAAGATCCACTATGAAATCCGTGGCAATGTGTGCCCACGGTTCACTGGGTGCAGGCAGTGATTGCAAGAGACTCCAAGATTGACCTGTCGATGGCTTCTATCGGGCACAGGTGGGGCACGACTCCACATATGCTTGGGCATCTTTCCTCATGGTTGGTCACTAGTAGAACCTCTGGAGTGATGATAAGGTCCTGGCTTGACCTGGATGGCCCGCCAACAGGGAATCATGTGCCCATCAAAGGATTTTTCTATGAAGTGGACAGGGAACCACTGTCTTCCCAGGTGGTACGGTGAATGTGGCAGAGAGAAGAACCTTGTCTGGATCGATGATGTGATGCGGAACATCTGGAACATCCTTGGTGGTGAAGGACCGGGAAAGGGCATTGGCTTGAGTGTTCTTGTCAGCTGGCCGGTACCATAGTAAGAAATTGAACCGAGTAAAAAAGAGAGACCAGCGGACCTGCCGGTGATTAAGGCATTGGGCATGGTGCAGTTATTCAAGGTTCTTGTGGTCTGTATATACCATGACCCGGTGCTGAGCCCCCTCCAGCCAGGGATGCCACTCTTCAAAGGTGAGCTTAATTGCCAATAATTCTTTGTCCCTGATTCCATAATTGCGCTCCGCAGGAGTGAAGCAGTGAGAGAAGAATGAGCAGGGATGCAAGGAGTGATTGACCGAATGCTGGCTCAGGACTGCACCAACACCAACATCGGATGCATCAACTTCAATGATGAATAGTCATCAGAGATCCAGGTGGCATAAGCATGGTTCTTTAAGGAATGCATCCTTACTCCTTCAAGCCAGCACCCAGCACCACAGATTCCTTCCAGCCAGCACCTGGTATCAGAGACTCCTCCAGCCTGCACCAGACTCCTTCCAGCCAGCTCCCAGCACCACAGACTCCTTCTAGCCAGCACCTGGTATCAGAGACTCCTCCAGCAGCACCAGTGATTCCTCTCCAGCCATTATCAGAGACTTTACTGTGACTCCTGTTCTCTTTATCCTGAGTCACTCCTGCAGGTAGTGTTCACCACACCTGGTGATCCCCCAATTGTAATAGCAAGCTTGGAAACAGGAAGGCTTAGGGAAGCCACAGAGCAAGCTTGGAAACAGCACAAGGCTGTGGAGAGCCACAAGGTATACAGAGAAGAGTGGCCAAACAAGGAGCCGAGCAGACTCAATGGCAAAGCCCTGAGTCTAGACAAGAGGCAGGGCTAAATAGGCAGGGATTTGCTGAGTCATGAGCTGGAAAGAGGGTAGGAGCAGCTCCTGGAGGACCTCTGGTGGTTTTGAGGCTACTTGACAAGCAGAATCACAACAATATAGTTCAAGTTCTTTCTCCAGTTGCCCCAGAGATTGCAACTGCTAGTGACCTTGCTCTAGTTGCCCTAGAGACTTCAACTGCTCATGACCTCACTCCAGATGCCCCACAAATTGCAACTGCTCCTGATTCCAGCCTGGCAAAGTCTGGCCCTATGTCTGTTCTGGATTGTGCCTCTCTGGGTTGGGTGTAGTATCTAGAGATCTTTGGGGTGTCCAGAGCCCACCCAATTCAGGTGGGGGTGTATTCTGTCAGGATCAACAGAGTTTGAACCCATGGCCCTGGGAATTGCAGTTCATGATCCTTCTGCAGAGCTACAAAGGCAGTTAATTTGCCAAGAAAGTCTAGCAATTTAATCCACTATACTGTGGAAAGTTAGACATGCTTCTGCGGCAGCCCAATTGGACCAGTATTGGGTGTCCCAAATTGAGCCCAACATATAGGGCACTTCTGGAAGGCACACAGTGCTGATCCAACCAACCTTCTTGGCATCCACCCCTCAGAAGCTCAGGTCTTCTTACCTCTGATCCTGATCCAGATACAGTGTTCCTGCTTTGTGATCTTTGTTACCTTGTTCCAATGTTCCTGCCTAGTAATCCTGTTCCAGTGCTCCATCATGCTCCAGTGTTGCTGCCCTGCAATCTAGTTCCAGCACACCTGTTCCATATGTCTCTCCTGGCTCCTGCCCAGCCTCTGGGCTTTCCCATCATGCCTTGTGCCTAGCCTCTCCAGGTATACACCTTTTATCCAGGATGGCCCTTGATATCACTGGCAATTACACACACTAATCCACAGTTGAAGGCTGGTACAGATGAACATTCAAAAAAACACATAATCATACCTGGGAACTCTCTGATTTTGACCTGGAGACTCAGGGTTTAGAGACCTGCCTCAAGGTCTCTTGGAGAGCACTCAAAATCTCAGGGGTCCTAGAAATCACTATCTCTGCTCAGCCTCAGCCTCTTTCCTCAGTCTGTGCTGAGGAGATGGCAGGCACTAGGATGGAGTCCAAGGCAGGAGGAAGTTCTGCTGCCAATTCTCTTCCTCTGGCTGCTGATTGGTTCTAGCTATCATAATGAACCAATCAACAGTGAGAGGCAGGAAAGCACTGCAAGTCCTGCATGGATCAGTGTAAACAGATGGAGAGACAGCAAGAGAAACTGTATATGTGGTATGATTGAGTGAGAGATCCAAGCTGGGGAAGAGGGGGAGAAGGAGAAAAACTGTAAGTGTGTTGATGGACAAGAGAGAGGAACAAAATTTGAGAACCTGTGTGTGCTTGTCTGTATGGTGGGGGTGGGGGTCAGTGAGAGGAGAGAGCAAGAGATCGTGTGTGTGTGTGTGTGTGTGTGTGTGTGTATAGAGTTGGGGGAGTAAGAATGTGGAGGGAGCCAGAATGGGAAGTAAGGATGGGAAAAGAATGTATAGGTAGGGGGAGTGAGAAGAGATAGCCAGAGTAGAGATCAAGAGTTGAGGGAGGAAAGGAAAAGGGAGAGCAAGTGTATTTGTGGTAGGTGGGGGAGAGAGAGCTAAGAACAAGAGTGAGGGTGGAAGAGAAATGAGTTGGAATAGAGGGGGTAGACCAATATAGGGGAGAGAGAAGAGAAGGCAATATATAGGAGGAAAGAGGGTTGAGTTAGGGGAAGATGAGAGCAAGGAGAGAAAAGGGGGGAATGGGGAGGAGGAAGAGAAAGGAGTATAAGGATCAGGGATGGCCGGAAATGGAGAAAGAGGACCCTGAGTTGGGGGAAAAAATCTAGGTTGATAATACAGTGGGTGAGGATTGGAGGAGGGAGTGCAGGAGAAACGGGAGGAAGAACAGTGAAAGCAGAGCAGGTAGGTAAATAGGAAAAAAGCAGGGGAAGGGGAGAGAAAAAGAAAGAAGAGAAAGTATTAAAGTATCAGCTTCCCAAGTAAAGAGATAAAGAAGGAAAGGAGAGAGAGAACTGAAACAGAAAAGATAAACGGAGGACACCAGAGAGAGATAGAAAATGAGAGAAAAAAAAAAAGGCTGAGCCAGAAAATCAAGCCAGTGACAGCAAAGGTTGGAAACTATTTTATTATCTGATAGAGAACAGAAATTAAGAAGAAAGTAGTTGTGGGGGAGGAGAGATGGGGTAGAGGAAGTCTGTACAGCCCGCCTAACCCCCATCCCCACTAATCTCAGGTTGAGCGGAACTGAGAGGTTCCCAGATATGCACATAATCATAAAACAAAAGACATACAACTAGACAAAGGAACTACTTCAATGGCTACCATTATATAACTGAAACCAGTTAAACCACAAAAGGCGGCTGATTTGGTTGCCTATAGTGAAGGGACAGCAATAGTAGATAACTAACTAAACTTGTACTAACTGCCCACTTGAAATGTTTCTTTGAATAAAAGGTTTTTACGTTGTTTCTTAAAAGTCTGTGTACATGTAATCAAACATATTTGGTTTGGAAGGGTATTCCAGGAAATGGATCCTGCCACCGAAAAAAGCTCTATTCTGCGTTTCAGAAAGATGGGCTAACCATGCAGAGGGGAGATCTAATGGCGCGCTTTGTGGAGTGGGAGGATGGGGTGGGGAGTTATGAATGTATTGTGTAGCATCCTGCAGCCCCAAGGGGATGCAATACTACTCAGTAGTTTATGGAGAAGCATAGCCACCTTGTATTTAATCTTCCTCTGAATTGGTAGCCAGTGGAGAGAGTGAAGAACAGGGGTAATATGATCTTGTAAATTAATATCAGTTAGAATGCATGCGGTTGAGTTCTGAACAATCTGTAAAACTCTTAACACGTTTGTTGGCAGCCCAATGTAGATCAAATAGCAGTAATTTAAACCTGTGAGGACCAGTGTTTGAAGCACTGTTTAGAAATCAGAAGAGTTTAATAACTGCTTCAGTCTTCATAGTGTGTGCAGTTTAAAGAATGCTTTTTTAAAATTTTTCCCATAGTCTTAACTTTAATTGCAGAGATAAATTAGGTTCTAGTATGATGCCCAAATTTTCTAACCTGAGTCATTATGGGCAACTCACAAACCTCAAAGTTGAAAATGGTAGAACTATTGCTGAAACGGAAATCCGTTAAGGATAATCAACTCCATTTTTTCAACATTGAGAGCTAACTAATTATGCAGATAAACATATGGACACAGTGCTGAATGTTGTGGACTGCATTGACATCACTGAAGTAAAAAGCCAACTAGAGCCTGAAAGCAGCTTTCACATAGGAGACATATAGATGTTAAACAAGGCCGCTGACAAAGCTGATCCCTGTGGAACACTCTTGTCAGACATATGACAGGAGGACTCTTTAGGACCAGTTTTGAGGTGGTGAGAATGACCTATGAGATAAGATGAAATCCATCTGCAAACAGTGCCAGAGATCCTGATATCATTGAACTGAGATAATATCTGAAGGTTGAGGGTACTGAATGCCACTGAAACTTCGAGTAGAACTAATACATACATAATTTAAGCTACTATTGATTTCGCACCTGAACACATCTAGTCTAGACAACAATAAAGTTTTGGTACCAAATGACTTGCAAAACCCAAACTGATACTGATCTACGATGCAGATTCCTCACTGTGCTCATTTAATTGCTTTAGGAAGGCACTTTCAATAGCCTTTGTCTGTAAGGGCAGGAATGAAATTGGATGATAGCTGGTGAACCGTGATGGATCAAGAGAGGCTTTCTCCAAGATGAATCAAAGCCATTTAAAGGCTAGGAGGCAAATGTCCTTCAGCTAGAGCGAGATTGGCAATCTTGAGAATGCCACCCATATCCTCATTTAGTGCCTGCAGCAGCACAGTGGCATAAGGATTCAATGGTCATGAGGAAGGGTTCAGACAGAGCGACAATAATTTTCACAGACTCCTCTCTAGTTAAAGGTTTAAATTGATCCCATTTCATTCCTTCCACCCTGAGTGAGGAGGATACTAGTGAATGGAGGAAATCTGTTGCAAATGTTCTCACTTTGTCAGAGGAGAAATTTACAAAGTTTTCACAATATGTGAGAAGCAGAATAGTATTGTCTTTTTGCACTGAACTCACATGAGTGCAAGTTAAATACCTAACAGCTTGAAGAACTTCGGGGGGGGGGGGGGGGGGGGGTTGCTATTCCCAGCCATTAGAATCCTAGAAGAGTAACCAGAAACTTTTCACATTCTAAAATAATCACTAGGTAAGCTATATTAATGCACATAGAGCCACTCCCATGTAAACAGAACTAGTAACAACTTGGTACACAGTAACTCCGAAGAAATAACTCTTAAGACTGGACCCACAGTAACTTAAATTTCCTCTGTATCTATTTACTATTGCAGCAATATTTACTTTGTTAACTAGAAAAGATAACTTGAGTTGCAAAAGGTGTTTATTTGTGGTAAACTATTCCTGAAATACCACAATTCAGTGATCATTAAAATAACATTGTTGGCTTAATTCTTTGTGAACATTTCGATAAGGTAACTTTCAAGGCCTCTTCCAGCTGTCAGAATCTTTCCGCCTTGCTTTTGTAGGCTATTCTTTCTCTCCTGCACACTGTCAGCCTATGACAGTCATTACTTTTATTGAAGATAGATACGTGAACATATGACTGTACATGGGTTGGTTTGTTTTTTTCACAATAAAACAAATGTAACAATATTGTTACATAGTTTACTGCCGTATATTAAGCTATCACTATACCCTGGTGATTCAGTTTATGACTTGTGTAACAAACCTATTAGCAGAGCTTCTGATCAATTGGGTAATAAAAATGTATACTCATAAACTAAGCAATGCCATTAAACATTCAGAACAAGTACACCTCATTAAGAAATGCAATTAGCTCATCACTAATTAAAATCCAATTTTGTTTAAAAAGTGTGTTAATAATAACTTATTTACCCATTATAAATTTTGAAAGTGCAGTAGATGCAGGTGATGTCCACAGTCAGTTTTGCTATTTTTATGATTAGATTTGTGTCTTCTGCTTTTACTCTTGCATGAGAGCAGAAAGCTGAATGTCCTGAATAGCATGGAGGTAAATATAGCTGAATGTCTGGGTTTAATGGAGCGCACTCATATACTGTGTATTAAATGTTTCAATATAAGTTAACATAACTTTTACTGGGAAGATGTTTTGAATGAGACTGCACTGAAGGCAAGAGACTTTTCTTGAGCTATCTATATAAAACAGCCGTGATTTGTACATATATATGTGGATGTGTGTAATATTTATGTGTAGGGATGTGTGGGGGGGGGAGTACTCATATTTAGATGTTGACAAAATCTATACTTATAAGAAGAAAAGACCATAGCTTCCTTCATAAGTTAAGGGGCCAATGCACTAAACTTTATTAATATCATCCTTTTAACATGCATAAAATAATTAGCTTGGGTCCTATCCCTTCATACCTGTTCTATTTTTTTCCATCTAGTCACTGATAAGGTGATTGCCACACACATGCTAAATACAGAAAAAAATAACAAATAAATATTTCCCCTAACTGTCAATTTAATTTTAGGTTGCATGAAATAATCATGCAGTTGACTGAAGAGCCAGAATAATGACCGCACTCTGTTTTTGAAAACAGTGTAATCTCATGCAGCGGAAAAACAATGAACTGTTCTATTGTGACTGTTAGGAAACCTCTTTGATAATCATGTAGCAATAAGGTTCATCTGCTTACTCGTGTAGAAACCGTCAAGTATTTTTATTTTTGTAGATATGTAAAGGAGCACATTAATGTTTTCTTTCTTAGTTATGTTTCTTCCTTTTTTGAAAACATAGCAAAATGTCCAGCTATATCAGGAAAGGCATCAAGTATTTCATGGTGCTATAAATTTCCCTATAGATTGCACTGAAAAACATGCTAACAATAGAAAGTTCAAGAGCTGTCCCATCTTTCTGGACTAGAATCAGAGCAGTTCTTTACTATAACAAACCTCGAAGCTCGATTTTAAAAGCGGTGCGTGGTTCCAGCGGGTCCACATTGACGGGTGTGTGACCATGGGCGTGTGGTTCCCGGCGTGTGCACATGGACGCACTGATTTTATAACATGTGCACGACAGCGCGTACATGTTATAAAATTCAGTTCCCACATGCACATGGGCACTGGATTTTCATGTCTGCACACATGTGCGAGCGGGTGACCTCCTCCGCGCGTGTGTGTGTGTGTGTGGAGAATTTTAGCAAAATATGCACAGTGACGCAATCGGGCCTAGACTAGTTCCCTCCCAGTCCACTCCAATTAAGGAGTGGACTGGGAGGGAACTTACCTAACCCTAACCTACCCTTCCTATCTTTTCCCCTCTCCTCCCTGACCCCTAAACCTACCCTAGCTATCCCCAAATTTTTTTATTTTATACTTACTGCTCCTCTGGAGCAGAAGTAAACTCTGCATGCCGGCCAGCTGCCAGCATGAGCTTCCCTGGGACAGCATCTAATGCCACTGTCCTGGCTCACCCCTCCCCACCCAGACATACATGGCCGGGCCCTTTCAAAAATGTGCACAATGCACCCAGGCCTGGCCACGTGTGTAACCTCCAAATTTTATACGTGCAGGGCTTTTAAAATTTGGGCTTTATTGCAAACAATTTTATTTATCCTTTTGGTAACAAAATCAATAGCATCCATGCAGAATTCACAATACCTCCAGCAGCAGACACCTTTCTAATTCTAGAGGTACCTATCTCCCCTGGTAGATCTTAAGGCCCGTTCAGTAAATTATCATCCTTCAGCAAAGTTATACTAGCCAGTATCCATCTTGTCCTAAAAAAAAAATGAATGCTACCTCTTCTAGTCAGGATGCATCACCATTTAAAATGATAAAGAACCTGAACATGGGTCTACATCCTTATCTCAGTGACATTATAAATTCCAGTTTTGACCTTGGCGTACTTTGATTGCAGTTGGAGGAGGAGGAGGATGGGAACTAAAGCCAGTCAGTCTGACCTCTGGAGTGAGCAAACTAATCAAATTGCTGCTAAATCAAAGGATAGTGCAATTTCTGGAATCCAATGGATTGCAAGATCCAAGGCAGCATGATTTTACCAGAGGTAAATCTTGTCAGATGAATCTGATCAATTTCTTTAATTGGGTGACCATAGACTTGAATCAAGGAAGACCGCTGGACATAGTGTACTTGGATTTCAGCAAAGCCTTTGGCACAGTTCCACACAGAAGACATAAATAAATTGTGCACCCTTGGTATAGATCCTAGAGTGACTGGTTGAGTTAGAATGTGGCTGAGCGGGAGATGACAAAGAGTAGTAGTAAATGGAGTTTTTTCTCAGTAGGGGGTTGTTACTAGCAGCAGCATGCCTCAGGGATAGGTCCTTGGGCCAGTACTTTTCAACATTTTTTGAGTGACATAATGGAAGAGTTGTCAGGAAAAGTTTGTCTTTTTGCAGATTATACCAAAATCTGTAACAGGGTGGACAGCCAGGAAGGAGTGGAAAACATGAGGAGGGATCTAGCGAAATTCAAGGAATAGTCTAAGGTCTGTCAGCTAAGATTTAATGCTAAAAAATGCAGAGTGATATATTTAGGATGCCAAAAATCCAAGGGAAAAATATATTATTGGAGGTGAAATTCTTCTAAGAGCAAATGAACAGCAGGATTTGGGAATAATTGTATCTGATGATCTTAAGGTGGCCAAATAAGTGGTTAAAGTGACAGTAAAAGCCAGAAACATGCTTAGCTGCATAGGGAGATGAATGCTCAGCAGAAAAGGGGCAGTGATATTGCTCCTGTAGAGATCCCTGGTAAGACCTAACCTTCAAAAGAATATAAACAGGATGGAGTCTGTCCAGAGGGTAGCTACTAAAATGATCAGTGGTCTTCATTCTAAAGCATATGGGGATAGATTTAAAGTTCTAAACATGTATGCCCTAGAGGAAAGGTGAGATGGGGAGAAATGATTAGGGATGTGCGATCATGTTTTGACGATTAGGAAATTCGTACGATATTTCCTAAATCGTCATGGATCAGGAAACAGATAAAACAATTGCATTTTCCCCGAATTTTCGTTAAAAAAATCGTTTTTCTGCTTAGTGCGCGCTAACGGGGTTTGTTATTTTTTGCTTTTTTTGTTAGCACGCACTAAACTGAAAAACGATTTTTTTACGAAAAAAATGCCAATCCATGGGAAAATGAGATTTTCCCACGGCTAGATGAACCCGAAAGCAAAAACGATCGGGCACCAGATGCACATCTCTAGAAATGATAGAGACATTGAAATATTTCAAAGGTTTCCATGCCCAAGAGGTGAACCTTTTTCAATCGAAAGAAGGCTCTAGAATGAGGGGCCATGAGATGAAGTCAAAAGGGGGTAGACTCAGGAGTAATCTTAGGAAATATTTCTTTACAGAATGGGTGGTGGATGTGTGGAACAGCCTCCCCGTGAAAATGGTGGAGACAAAAACAGTATCTTAATTCAAGAAAGCATGGAATAACTACAGGGGATCTCCAGGGAAGTGATGAGAAATATAATGCTATATGTTAAACAGACTATTTGAAAATGGCATTTGTAATTGGCCATTGGATTGGATTAAGTCATTTTTAGAAGACAGAGCCTACAAAATTACATGGAATTCTGCTACTTCACAGATCAGTTGGCTGAACTGTGGTTTTCTATAAGGATCAGTGCTATTCCCCATTCTTTTTAACTTATATCTTGTTCCATTAGTAACTCTCATATGGAGTCTTGGTTTTTCAAATTACTCTTATGCTGATGACATTCAACTAATTGATAGTAGTGATTCTTGTTCCCTAGGTTCTCTGGTGCAATTTAATAACTGTTTGACAGAAGTAGCAACAAGGTTAACAAGAACCAAGTTGAAACTAAATCCTTCAAAATCTGATGCCATCTGGTTCTGGCCATCAGGAACGAAGATCAGGATTGTCTTCCCTATCCTTTGATACAGATAACCCCATTCAGTTAGAAAATATAATCATCATACTAGGAGTCAGGTTTGATGTTAGCGTTCAAGGGAAGTGCTAGTCAGTTAGTGGACCCTTGGACCAGGCTGCCAGGGTAGACAGTCTGAGGCTAGGTAGGACTTCACCCGGGACCCGGAATCCCCCCGGGAGGAGCCCGTAGGGACCCAGGCCCTTGGGACTTAGGCTGCGAGGAGAAAGTTGACAGAACAGAGACAGGGCCAAGGCTCCATGAACAAGGTCAGGGCAAGAGTCCAATGGAGAGAGTCCTGTAGCAAGTCGGGGTCCAGGCCGGCAGCAGGCAGGCAGGCAGGGTGCAGAAGCAAGGCGGGATCGAGGCAGGCGGCCGGCAAGCAGGCAGAGTTCTGAAGCAAACCAGGATCGAGGCAGGCGGCAGGCAGGCAGGCAGAGTACTGAAGCAAACCGGGATCGAGGCAGGCAGCAGGCAGGCAGGCAGAGTACTGAAGCAAACCAGGATCGAGGCAGGCGGCAGGCAGGCAGGCAGAGTACTGAAGCAAACCGGGATCGTAAACCAGGAAGACAAACGAGAACTTCACAGAAGCAGGTACAGGAACGGAAGGCAACTAGTATTCAGAGAACCTCGTTGCAAGGCGTTTGGTCGGAGACTGGACGCCAGTTAAATGCGGTCCGGGGCGTGACGTCAGAAAAAGGGGCCGTCCTGAACTTCCGGGTGCTGGACGCACATAAGGGCCCTCCTCGCACGCGCGCAAGGCAACAAGGGGGGGGGCGGAGCTTCTGGCGGCCTGGACGGCGTTCTCCACGTGGCGAGGCAGTGGCCTGGTGGTCTACTGGGCCTGGGACCCGGCGCGGTCCTCCGTGGGCCGAGACGAAGGTAAGCGGACCCGACCCCGAACATGGGGGAGGCGGTCGGGACTGCAACATTTGATTCATCATTACACTTTTCAGCATAGGTCTTCAGTGTAGTGCAGACATTGTACATTTTCTTGTGATTTTTGCATCAACTTGGGCTTTTTTTAGATGTTAATGATCTAAAAACTCTGACACATTAACTTATTTTAAGTCATCTTGATTACTGCAATTCCTTACTTCACAGGCTAGGAGACATCCCATCAGGCTAGGAGACTCCAACTTTTTCAAAATAAAGCAGCTAAGCTAATTGTTGAAAATCACAAACATGATCTCTTCACTGATGCAAGACTTACATTGGCTCCCAATTTTATTACATATACAATTTAAAATAGGTTGTCAAGCATTTAAGGGTCTACAGTGGGGAACCTCTTTATTTCTTGCTTGTCAAATTGTTCCCCATTGTCCTGCCCATGTACTTCGATCATCTCATAAAGAGCTAGTAGTTTTGCCTTCAACTAGATAAATCAAGCTTGGAAGTACATGAGAAATTAGTTTTTCCTTTTTGGCACCAAGCTTCTGGAACACTTTTCAACTGGCCATTTGACTGCAAAAAGATTATGTTAAATTTAGGAAAGCCTTAAAGGCATTTCTTTTCCAAAAAACCTACCAGCCTAATTAGTACTTTCATTTTATGCACCCTTGCTGAGATTTAATTTAGATTACTGAACAATCTCTGATTCTTCTGTGCATTTTGTGTTTAAATGTTCATTTAATTCAGTCTAGTTTTATCATAATACAATTTCCAATTCTTCTCTTGGCTTTTCTGTTTTAATTTAAATGTTCATTTAACATAGTCTGGTTTTAGCATAATAATCTGTTGTAATTATTTTATTATGTTGGTTCTGTTATTCATTTATTGTACCATTTTATCTGTTTTTTCTTTTTAATTTTTTGTATGTTTCTGATTGATTAGACTTTTTATGATGCATTTTTATTATAAAGTTTTTCTTTGATATTGCAATGAATAAAAAATAATAATTATTATTAATAATAATAATAATAATAATAATATAGTGCTCAGCATGAAAGATGAGAAGATCCATTCCCTAAAGGGTAGATCAGTGGTCTAAACTTATAAAAGGTAACTGAAGGATCCTCTGGGAGTTGAGACTAAAAGAAACTGGTGAAAAGCAACCCGTGGATTACAGCTTTCCTGAGCTCCAGGATAAGAAAGGGCAAGTGGCCTTGTCTCCTATCTGTTGAGAGTGTGTCTTGCTTTCTCATCTGCTTGGTGAAGAATCCCAAGAGGAGTTCAGCCACAAGGACCCTGGTGGGGGCTGTACCTAAGTTCCACCGGAAAGGGGGACTCGTTCGGGATACTGAGTGCACAACAGCCATCTTCTACTATTTCTATTGGGAAGAGGATTCCTAAGTCCTGAGGGGTCTGAGAAGAGGAGACCTTTTGGAAGTGTAGACAACATAAGGGTATATGTAGCTGGGGGGGGGGGGGGAGGCTGCCTTTTCACCCTCCCCTTCTCTCTCTAGGGGGTACAGGCCATGCTACAGAAACTTACCACTTATTACTTTATATGCGATCCAAAAAGTCTAATAAAGGACATCCATTTGTCTCAGAATAAGACTGCTTTATTTTCAGACACTTCAGGTTTAGAAGTTAGAATAAAATAAACAAATGCCTCTAACGTGCTAAACACAGCACAGGTTTATACTGAGTAAAGCTCTGCATCTTGAACCCCCCGCTTCTCACCCATTTTCTCCAAACCCCTTCCCCTGCCCCCCTCCTCGCCGCCCTTACCCAGAACTTTTTCAGTGTAAACAACATACTTGTATATAATATTTGTATATAATTTCTATTGCCTATATATAATCATGTTCCCACGCTTATAATCATATTACTTCGCTTATATTTCTCTTGTACAGTAATTCCCATCATGTTTCCCCCCCATACCACCCCCCAGTTCTCTTATCAGTTTCATTGTAAAGCCCTGTTGGCCAGTTTTATGTTACATGGAAACCGATGTGATGTTTGCTAAACGAACGTTGGTATACAAAAATTTTTTAAATAAATAAATAGATCTTTAGTAAACTTAGCATATCAGAGACCTCAACTTGCTTTGGGTATTTTAATTAATAAACCTAACTAGCTAGCCCTCATGATTACCATCGGTTCTCATCCTTATAGAGAAGATCCAGTTTGCAGATCCGTGGTAGGACTGTTTCACGGAGGAAGCTCCTGAAGTGGCAGCATAGGTTGAAGTCTCTGTTGTCCTAGCCATGGTGCAACAGGTGGGACCTTTTCTTACATGGGGTGACCTCAGGCAGACTGAAGCAGGGTCTGCTGGCCCTAGGGAGGGGTAGGCAGCAGTGGCTCAAGCATCATCTTCAGATGTAAATGAGTTTCTCCCCACCGGTCACTGCTCTGAGTCTCTCTCCGCTGCAGCTTTTTAACAGTCAGGACATGAATATGCAACAGTTCATGCAAAGTCAATCAGAGCAGAAAAGGGGTTAATTTCTTCATTTCAGAGTGCTTCCCTCCTCTCTCCCATCGGGAAGGGTCATTGTTCCTGCTACGTGGCAACTCCAGAGCAGCGTCTGGTCCAATCTAGTCATCTCTTGACCAGCGAGCTATCCTGCAGTGTCAGTGCTTTTCTGTGAGCTGACCTGTCTGATTAACTGCCCTTTGGATAGTTGTTTTCACCTCTGTGACCTGCCTCTGTCCTGGGCTTAGTTCATGTTTAATGGAAAAAAGCTTACAGTCCTTAAATAAATAGGTAGATCAGATAGCCTGGGTCCATATTGTTATTCTAGTCAAAACGTTCATCAACTTGTTTTTGGAAAATGACAGTCAGACCTTGGTATATAGCTTGCTGACAGAACAAATATTCAGCCATGAACTGCTTCTCCAGGTCAGAGTTCATTGCCTCTGTATCCCTTAGCTGGAACATAGGTGTCCATCCATATTGTGATAATAGTTTGTTGCATACAGTGGTAAAAACTTCTGATATCTCCTACAAGAGTTAAGGGAAGACTAAATCTTTTTGCAACTGTTCTATTCAAGGGACATGAGGATTGTAGTTGATATTGGGAGCTGATAAAGAACTATGGGCCTCATTTTCTAAAGTATCGCAGGCCTACGATACTTAGGTAATGAGGGGCGAGGGGTGACCTGGGTGGCGGTCCTGCGCTAGCCGGCAGCGATCGCACCGCCGTGGTGCGATCGCTGCCTGTTTCGCACCCAATAGCGCCACCATAGAAGGTGTAGCTATTGGGCCCGAACTCGGATGAGAAAAGGCCCTTACCTTTTCGTCATCTGCGGCGTCTTTGCGGAGTCGGCCCCGGTTACGCCCCGACTCCGCCCCCATCCTGGTATCGCACGCGATAAGGGACTTTTTGCATGTGAAACGCCCCTTACCGCGTGCGAGCCACTTGGAAAATGAGGCCCTATGTTTGGCATTTTTGTGCATTTTGCTTTTTGAAGAACTATCTGCTATGGGGGCATATTTCCGGACTACTTTAATTTTTAGTACAGTTTTCATTTTGTTTGGGAGCAGCAACACTGATATGAGGACTGTTTTCTTTCAGGTGACTGAGTGTGATCCCCTGGGCCTAGGGCCGGTGCAAGGGGATTTGGCGCCCTAGGCGAGCCTTCTCCCTTGCCCCCCTCCCCCCCGGGTTGCACTGCCATCCCCCGGTCTCAGCCCCGACTCCTATCTCATTCTCGATCACGCCCGCCTACTATGTGGTTTCCCGGTCACGAGCAGGTTGGGCACTGCTCACGGCCCGCCAAATATCCACTCCTCTTTGCCACCGCTTGCGGCCCTATATGGCTCGCACCCAGTGGCGCACCAAGGGTCTCCAGCGCCCAGGGGCCAATGCATTTGTGTGCCTCTCCAGCATACCCCCCTTAATCCTTCTTGTACTAATGCTTAAGGACACAGAAGATCAGTGGCGTCTAGACAGAAGAATTGTTGGGGTGGGGGCAGCCAAAATGACATTTCTTCATCACACCCACCTCTATAGCATGGATCCTGCTTTAAAATTGGTTATTTAAAAAAAAAGGTGTTAATAAAAAAGTCCAAAGGGTCTTCTGCGTAATTTTAAAAAGCTGGCCAATTTCACACTTTAAAATTATTTGATAGCCTCATTCAACTAATTCTATATGGCTATGAGAGTGAAGTCAGGAATATATAGGAAGGAACAGAATGTCAATACAAATCCTGCACCTTCAGTTCTGTAACTCTGTGCATCCACTGAAATTCCCCCAAACAATGGAGCTTGGATGTTTCCCTTACAGCTCATCATACTAAAAGATATTTTCAAATTCTGGTGTCACCTCACAGTAACAGCAGCACAAACCTTCCACTGCCAGGCACATTGTGATCTAACACAAAACCCCGCAAAAAAGACACTCAAAATCTATACTGCAACCCCATCATAACATAACAGTAATAACACCAAGGACTCAAACAACAATAACCCTACCTTTGAAAAAGCAAGGGTAAATATTACATTGGGTCCTAGAATACCAATACACCATCTACTGAGGAAACAAAACAGACCCGATTGCTATAGATCCCTATACAGACACTATATGCTAGCAGAATCTCTCATCATGGTCACACACACGGAGCAGAGACAGACCCTCACCAAATACAGAATAAAGCCACATAAAGTATAAATAGAAATGTGCAGACAAAAACTGAACTGTAAAACGCATCATGCCAGACTCTATACAGTGTAACAATGGAAAAACAAAAATGTCACCATTCCTCGTGAAACAAATCAATAAAATCAAGCTATATAAATCATTAATCATAATTATAAAACCATACAAATAAAATAATTTCAAAACAGCTGATGAATAAAATATCGAATAATTAAAGATTAATGCAAATTTTGAAAGCTTTACCAAACACCAATAAAATATTTCAAACAGCAGACACATTACATAATACCCAATAATTAAAATGGTAGTCAATCAAGAAAAATGAACTTAAAAAGCCACCTTTTCTTACCCTCTCCAGTAGTTCTCCTAATCCTTTCCCTTGCAGGCCACACCAGAAGCAGCAGTAGCTGCTGAAGCTGTCCTCACAGTCCTCTTCCTTAGGGACCACAACCAGTCTCTTCTCTCTCTCTCTAACACACACACCAGTCACACCCTCAGGACCAGTTTCTGTCTCTCACACATCAATCATCTCCCCAACCAGTCTCTCTCTCTCTCACACACACACATACAAGCACACACATACCAGACATCTCCCTGATCAGTCTCTCTCACACATACACATGTCACTTCTCTGGCCAGTCTCTCTCAATCACACAATGCTCTCGCTCTCTCTTACTTACACACAGGCTTTCAATCACACACATACTCTCTCTATTTCACTTACACACAAGCTCTCAATCACACACATGTTCTATCTCACTTACAAGCTCTTAATCACACACATGCCCTCTCTCACAGCCACAAGCCAGCCAAAAACATGCTCCATCTCTCTCACACACACACATTGACACACACAAGCAGCCTCCCAGACTCACATACACATTACACTCTTACAGAAGCACCTTGCTTTCAGACTTGCAGCATTTTTCACTTTTACTAAAAGTGAAAGTGATGCTCCTAACCGTTAAATAAGAAAACCACATTCCTATCAGAAGGCGAAATGGCACCCTTCCTTCAGGTTCTGTCCTCCCAAGGGACAGCCACCCACACCGTACAGCTTATCTTGTTTTACGCTCCCAGGCAATAAAGCAAGTGTCTTTCTTCAGACTATCAGTCTTATGATTATTCATGTGGGAGATATGGAACAGAAAGACATCCTTATTCAGCTTCCCTTTTAAATGGGAAGATTCCAGTCTTAGTCATTTAAAAATATACATTTTCTAAGGTCTTAAAAAAAAAAAAAGCAAAACTGTTTCAGATTGGAACTATTCTAGTCTTCATGCTTAAATTATACTTCAAAAAAAAATCAAACTCCACATGGCATCAGTATCTTAAATTTGTGATTTTGCTGAGATGAACATTTTAAATATGGCTACCGGTGCCATTGGTTGGCCCCTGTCACATGGTAGGGGCTAAAGGTCACTGGCGCCATTTTGGTTAGTGACAGCCGAGGCCCCGGGAGCAGCAGATCGCTCCTGGGCCCTCCGCTGGACCACCGGGGGGTGGGGGGGGCGTCGGGAGGGTGGAACTGGAGAGGAGGCAGAGTGAGGCAGGGGCTGGCAGAATTTTGAAAGGGCACTTTTTGCCCTTTCAAAATTCTGCTGCCTGCCGCGGTGCCCCCTAAGTCTTGGCGCCCTAGGCATAGGCCTAGCTCGCCTAGTGATTCCTCCGGCCTTGCCTGGGCCTTATAGGTTATCTTGTTCTCCACAGCACAGATCTATGATCCCAGATGCTGCAACAAGTTAGAGAGTGCTTAGCAATCTCTGATTTGTGGTGCCTTGTGAAGTGAGGAGGGTGCTGTTAGAAATGAAAATAGGAGCTATATACAGTGCTAAAACTTGTATTCTGTAGCTTAAGGCAATAAGAACATAAGAAGCTGCCATATTGGGTCAGACCAAGAGCCTATCAAAGCCAACATTCTGTTTCCAACAGTGGCCCAACCAGGATACAAGTACCTGGCAAGTGCCCAAACATTAAATAGATCCCGTGCGACTAATGTCAGTAATAAGCAGTGGCTATCATTGGTATTAGCAATGACTGAAGTATAATGTATAGTATTGTTTTTATGAAAAGTAATATTTTTTATTTCAAGTCACACAAAAATTAATTTGGTCTTTGTTGGGGTAGAAAACAATATCAGACTAAAACCTTTATGGAAATGTATATTTAGCACAAAAGCGGTATTTGAAACGACCTAAAAAGATATTAGGAGAGCGCAATAGAAACAGTCACAATAGCAGCTCCATTAGCATTCTCTCTGTCAGGAGTGAGTAATTCCAGTTCTCAAGGGCACCAACTGGTTGGATTTTCAGGCTATCCCTAATAAATATGCATAAGAGAGTTTTGCATATAGTTGAGCCTATGTGATCCTTGAGTATTGGAGATGCACACCTCTGCTCAATGCCACTCATAAATCTGCCTATGAAGATCATTTCACATACTTTTTATTTCCATCTAGGAATCCTCCTGCTCAAGGCTGATGAAAATCTAAGCTGCAGCACCACAGCATGCATGTAACTCCCATTCACTCCTATAGGAACAATTTTAACAATGAAAACATTTTATGTTATGGAAAAAAAGAGGAAAAAAACCCATCATCTTAACCTTATCTGCCTACCTGGACCTTTTGCATCAAATTATTCCCCAGTTATTGAGCTTCTAGATGCTTCAGAGATTAATTTAAGAACTACGATTGTATTAGGTGACTTTAATTTGCAAATAGATAAGTTGCCACTCTCTTCCTACTGTAAGGAGTTTCTTGATACCATAGCAGCTTTAGGGTGAAATAAATTGTTTCTATTCCCACCTATTAATGTGGTCACAGCCACAATCTGATTTTTATAAATTATTGTATATTCCTTTTTGGTCTTCCTGCTTTGACCATCAAGAAGGTCCTATGGTCTAGTCACATGTATGCTTTTTGATGCACACTGTTCTGCTAAGGGCATATTGAAATTGACCAATTATGGTCAGCTTTGGTTCCATCCCTAGTTAGTCTGAATTGTATTGCAGTTTCATCTGCTCTTGATGCTTAGTGTTCCTCACTCCAGGCCTTGTTGATGAGTAGGGACCGTCATTTTCAATTTAAACTGATTTTCACCTGTAAATTCCCAGATTTTTCCAAAAGTGAAAATCAGTTTAAACCAATCTTCACCCTATTTTTATGTGTCTTGAACAGCAGTCAGTGCAGGCAGTGACTCCCTCCTCCACTCTTCCCCATGCAGTGAAAATATGCCTTAGACTTCCTCTCAATGGAAGCCACACTCCTGCAGGACCTGAGAGGACCCTTGTAGGCTCAGATTTGCTGACCTCAGTTCCATGTGCCGAGAGGAGCCTTGCAAGCTCAGTTCTGATGACCTCATCTCTATGCGCCTGGGAAGCCACTGCTTAGGTGAAAACCTTCCTAACACATATAGATGAGGTCACACAAAAGTGAGGCTGCATGGTTCCTCTCAGCTCCTGTAGGAGGTCATGGCTGCCATTGGGAGAAGAGTTGAGCCACTGGTTTAGCTCCAAGAAAGGACTTGAACTATAGCATTGGCCAGAGAATGGCTTCACATTCATCCACCCTCGTCAGAATAAGTTTCTGGCAGGATCCCTGCCTCTCTGGCTACGCACACACTCAGAAGTGCAGTACAGAGCGTGGGAAAATGGAGGGAGGAGGAGCCTGGAGTCACTACAGCCGGTAAGGATTAGCATTTGGGGGGAGGGAGAGGGTGATTCTGTAAGGGGTGAGATAAAGGGAGGGTTCTTGGGGGATAGAGTTTTTTTGGGGGGGGGGATTCTAGGGGAAAGGGGGAAAGGAATTTTTTTGAAAGAAGGAAGACAATGAAAGACCAGAAGGAGAGTGGGAGAAACAGGGGATATGCGGGTAGGGAAGTGTAGGGATCAGGATCACTTGAAGAATCATTTGTGGGGAGGTTATGTAGGTGGGTTAGAAGGGAATGGAACAGTGGAAGGCTTTGGTGCACCAAAATAAATTCCGATATTCTCCCAGAAAAATGATAAACATTTTTTTCCACTGCTTTTCTCCTGTTTTGATAAATTCCCAGGAAAAATGTAAAAAATAAAAACCAAAAATGAAGATCCCTATTGATGAGTTGGCACCTATATAATCTAGCCCATTTCAGCAGACATATAGTACACCGTGGTTTACTGCCAGCCTCAGAGAAGCTAAACAGATGTTGTATTGCACCAAGCATTAATAGCATACTGCTCATTCGCCTCCTAATCTGTAAGCCTATAATTTACAGCTAGCTGATATAGAACAGCAATTGAAGAGGCAAAAAAAAGCTTATTGTACGACACATGCTATAGCAGTGGTCCGTAAATCTGGTTGAGGGCTGCAACCAATCTGGTTTTTAGAATTTCTACAATTAATAAGGATGAGATATCTACATATATAATAGATGCAAGGCATTCATATTGATTTTGGATATTGTAAACCACCTGGGATGAGTAAAATGCTCATGCATCTTCCCGGGTCCCTCCTGCTGCTGTGTAATATATAGTGGCACAGTGGGGTTTCATTTGGAATGATATTGGATAAAAGTATGAGGACCCTTATGCTCTTCCCTAATATGGAAACTTTCAAAGGGTCACGCAGGCACATATACATGTGTGTGTTGGCGCACGCCCAGCGACACAGCCATTTTACTTACTTTAGGCTTGCTTTTTATTATATACACACACACACACGCACACCCACACACACACAGACACTAATGAATATACCCCACTATTTCACTTCTCCCCCAAACTTTCTAAGTCCTAAAATTTCCCAAACCAATACTCACTGATCCTCTTTAGCCACCATCAAGATGATCTTCTCCTCTCAATGCTCCCATAGGAGACAGTAGAAAATAACTTACCTAGCCCCCTTAGTCTTCTTGTTTAAACAAAAGGCGCACACACAAACACTAAAAGATAAATTATCTAACTGCTAGTCTTCTTGTTTAATCAAAAGGCACACACAACACTAGCAAAGAACTTATGTAGCTCTCTGGTCTTTTTTTTTTTATAGTTTTACCGTTTTATTTTTTTTTAATTAGGCACACACACACACTAAAAGAAATTACTTTTCCTGGCTTATAGTTAAGACACACACACTTGAAGTTAGTTTACCCCAAAATTTCACCTCCCCCCAAAATTTTAAATCCCAGTATTGCCCAGCTAGCAAAATTTACCAATCCTCTTCAGCCACCAGCAAAATCTTCTCCTCTCAATCATCTCTCAGGATTGAACGAATGCATATATCAGAGTGGCCAAGTTGTCTTTATCCATGTTCAGGTTTTAGCTGTTTTATTTTCTGAAGGTGATTGGAGTTTCCATGAATAGTTTGGTTTCCAGGAGGAAGCCCTGGCTTCAGACTTGGGATTTTATGGAGAGACGTTTGTTGTTGTGCCCGTTCTAAGTGTTCAAGGAGTGCAGGGAATGTATTTAGTGCTAACAATTTTGTTTTCTTGGGACTGAGTTTGAGTTTTTTTTAGAGGTGGCCCATTTCCAGGTCTCTACAAGTCTGCTCTTTATCTTTTTCATGGTTGTGACTCTATCAGAGCCCAGTGGCATAAAGACCTGAACATTGTTGATGAAGACAAATATTGGAGTTCAGATTTCCTAATTACTTCAATTAGTGACCTGAGATAGCTATTGAAAAGGGTTGGCAAAAGAACTGATCTTTGTGCAACACTTCAGGGGAGAGGTTTTGACAGAGAAGGAGGAGTCACCCACAACAACCTGTTGTGTTCTTCCTGTGAGGAAGGACCAAACCATTTCAAGGCTGGGCTCTTGATGTCAGTATGTGAAAGCATGCAAGTGAATTTTCAAAGGAATTACACGCGTAAATGTAATATACTATTGTAGCAATTTTCAAAAGCTATTTACTCGAGTAAAGTGCACTTACGTGAGTAAATCCTATGAACAATTCAATGGCATAGATTGCAAAAATTTTCAAAAGCCCACGTACTCGAGTAAAGTGCATTTCCTCAAGGAAAACCCAGTTTTACGCATATAAATGCTTTTTTAAAACCAGGCCCATATTTATTAGGATAACATGGCCAATGGTGTCAAAAATGGCAGAGAAATTGAGCAAGATAAAGGAAGAGGACTTTAATGATTACCTTGAGGATATCATCCAGTTGAGATAGAAGGACTGTTTCTATGTCATGACCTTTCCTGAAACATGATTGAAATTTATTAAGAAATTGTCCTTTCTCCAACAGAGTCTGCAGCTGATGGAAGGCTATCACTTTCATGATTATGGCCAAGAGTACTTTCATTCTGTTCTGAGCATTGATGATTATTGATGAGAGGTAAGTTTTCTTTGTGAGAGTTAAGGTTCTTTTATGGTTTCCTTTCTGTTGCTTACATTTAAGCCTGTCCTGTTCAGAGCCAGTTTTAAGCCATATTCTTCCTAGGCATCTTCTTTCTTTCCTTAGGGAAACCAGGGAAGGGAATTGTACTACGCATGCACACTGGGTTTATTTGGGGCTAGTTTATCTATGACCCATGATACTTCTGAGTTCCAGTGCTGTACTAAGTCATCCACTGTGGTTTGTGGGTGCAGCCTTAACTGCAAGATGAGCATTCTTTAGGAACAGTCTTGGGGTTACATTCTTGATATTATGGGTTCTTCTAACAGGCAAAGGTGGTTGGTGGTGTTTCTGTAGGAAGTCCAGAGTGAGTATTATTAGAAAATGGTCCAACCAGACTAGTGGGTGTTGTAGTTAGTGAGGTTTTGGGTGGACCCTTGGGCACTGTGGCAGCTGACCACGCCCATGGGGGGAAGTCCCGTGAGGCGCCACAGGTCAGGCTCAGCTCTGGACACACAAACACAGATAGTTCTTTATTTAGACAGTTTGAGAAGCCACCAGAGGTGGCAGTAGTGAGTAGAAGATGTAGCCCGGCTGGGCTAGGATTACCCAGGGCGCTGGAACAGCGGTTTCTCCGGTAGCAGTGCTGTAGTGCAGAGAACTGAGAGAGTGAGTACAATAGAACATTCACAGAGTCCTAAGTATGGAGAAGCCCCGAGATAGGGAGAGCTGGCCCTCGAGGAATGAGTACCAGATCCCTGGAGGTAGAGAGACTTGTTGGCAAAGTATTCACACAGCGGTTCCACGTAAGAGATGGCATTGGTGCTGGAATGGGGGCAGGCCCTTGAGTAGTAAGTACCTGGTTCCAGGGAGACAGTTCTGAGGAGTAGATAGTAGTACTCACTGATGGTGTCTGTAGAGAATTCCACCAAGTAGGAAAGAAATGGATGGAGGCAGCGGGTCAGGGAACATGGGCCCTCGAGGAGTGAGTACTGTTTACTTGACAGCGACCTGAAAGAAGCAAAAGAGGCCCCCGAGGAGCGGTTACCCCGTTAGCAGAAAGAGTCCAATAGAAGTTGGAAGGCAGAGTAGCTGGGTACGGAGAGCGAATACCATTCATAAGATCACCCTTGCTAACTCAACGGCTAGCAATAAACAGTAGGCTTAAATATGCGGGCAGCATGACATCTTCAAAGGGGGATGCCCCTGAGGAACGCGCCAATGAGGAAATAAGAATGAGGGCCGCGCGGCGCGCGCGCCCTAAGGTACCTGGAGAGCATGGCAGAAGACAGCACCCAAGCCGGTCCGGGGACACCGGAGAGGATGGCAAATGGACACCGTGGCAGCCAGGCGTCCATTAAGAGCAGGAGGAGTCGCAAACAAGGAAAGGTAGGTGGAGTGAAGCTGTCGGGCAGCGACAGTCGAAACAGTGGGGTGGTGTGTAAGTAGTTGTCATCATTGTGCTGAAGAAAAGCTGATGAAAGCAGGAAGACAAGTTCTAGCCTGAGCCCTGTTTGATATGTGGGTCCCTTTAGAGACTGAACAAACCCAAGGGCAGTCATTCCTTTCAGGAAGTCTTTCATCTATTCACTGGTGAAGTATCAGCAAGGAGACTGAAATCTTTGAGAACTAGGAAGTAGAAGTCTATTTACAGGCTGTAGAGAAAAGGGAGGTCAGATAGGATGTCTGTTTTGTTTTTTTAGCAAAGGGTATACAAATAGGAAGGCAAACTGATATTTTCTGATATTATTAATGGGCATTCACAATTGGGTACTTGTGGGATAGTGGATTTTGTTAGTCTGTAGATCTGGTGTTAAGTAGAAGCAGTTTAGCAGGGGGTTTGGCACCATTTGGAGTTCTTGGAGGACCATTCACAGTATAAAGCAATTAAGCATAATTATATGACACCTCTTTATTGATAATTATATGCATTTTCTATTGCTGCGTCACTCACTTGGTTTGTGTTAATTTTGGAGATAATTATGGAATGGAAATGATCATCATTATTGCCATTTACTTATTTGAAACTTTTCCAACCAGAGAGTTCAAAGCCTGTTTTGGTAGGTTAACATTTATATTCTTAATGTCTCAAATAAATTAAAGGCACAGTACTCATCACAATAATAAATACATCAAAGTAATTATGTCAAAGAGAATGCATCAAGTGGGTTGTTTAGGGTAAGGCAACTGTGAGGTAGAGCAGTAAAGAAATAAGGCATTGTGAGGTAGATTCATAGAGAAAGCATATGGCAACAGTTCTAGAATGATAGGATGATTGTTCATGCATGTCCAGTAGGCTCTTAGAAGGAACCAGTTCCTGCAATATTTTAATGTTCAATGAGCATGGCTTGAGAAATAGGGCAGCTACCGTTTGTGGTCCAAAAGCCACCTCAGAGAGCCATATGCTGATGAACTAATACTGATTGACAGTAGTGATATAGTATTGAGGTGATGCACGTATCATCTACATATAGCCTCTGAGACAGGCACATGGAGGGCCAAAAACACTGGCACTGTCAGGCACAAACAGGGCTTTGCATTTTGGCCCTGTGTGGTGTTTTTACCATAAGAGCTACATGGCTGCTTTTTTGTTTTCAGCATTACGCTATTGGCTATTTGACTTCATTGAAGGTTTTATGTGCATAACAAATTTACTCTAAAAAAACTATTAAGGTAATTGATTATAATAGAGCAATTGCTGTCAGCAGTCGGCACCAATTGGACATTGCAGTGGCAGCCATACAGTAACATGCTGGCACATATATGATACCTATAATATAGCTTTTGATTTATGAGGGCATTGGAACATATGAGCTCAATTTCTGGTTCATGTTCTTGACGTGGACAGTGAAACTTATCTTTTGCAAATACATGCCTGCCCATCATTATTACTTTTCAGATCTGTGGAATCGGAAATTTGCTAGCAGGGTCACAATCCTCAACCCAAAAAATGTTTTCAGTAAAAGAGGTGTATCCCTAAAAAAAGTGAATTCAATAAAGAAAACCACCTTCTATAGAAAAGTTAATGAAGGCTCCTACGCACACAGAAGTTTTCCTGTGTTGGCTTCCCAAGTATTCCCACCCTTTTAAGTATCTCTCATCTCCTTAAACTTGTTGTGTATGGAATTATAGGACAGGTGGAAATCATCCTTGGGGGCCAAGAATATTTGTATTACTCAAAGCATTTCTTCCAGGCTTAATCTTTAATGATTTCAAGTGATGGGAAACCTTGGGGATTTCATGGCTAGGCCAAGTTTGCTTAGCTTTGACTGCCTCTAGGCCAACTATCAACTCTCCCCTTTGGATAAATTCCCTTATTTGGAATTAAACCATTTTATGAGGAATACAAGTGTGCCATAGGGGCTCTTGACTGGGAAAATTATGTTTGAGGGGTTATGCGATAGAGCACATAGTATTTGCACTGTAATCTCTAGTGTTTATATACCACTACTTGGAGATTTAAAGAAAAACCCCAATCATTTAGTGGCCTGGGAAAACGATCTGGGAGGTCCCCAAGATGAAAGCTCCTGGGATTTATGTTTTCTATCCGTCAAGAATAGCCACTGCTATTAATTACTTAGGGAATAGCCACTGCTATTAATTGCATCAGTAGCATGAGATCTTCTTAGTGTTTGGGTAAATGCCAGGTTCTTGTGGCCTGGTTTGGCCTCTGTTGGAAACAAGATGCTGGGCTTGATGGACCCTTGGTCTGACCCAGCATGGCAAGTTCTTATGTTCTTAAGAAGAGCTCGATTTCCTCCTTATTAGTGGAAAACAGGTATAAGTTATTACTGAGACAGCATCTCATGCTGGATCATCTTCAGAATATTTACACAGGTATTATGGCTGATTGCTGGTGCTTATATGATGGTGTGGGAACCTTCTGTGATATTTCGAGGGCATGTACCTTAGGCCAGAAGTATTGGGATTTGACCATCCAGTGGATTAAGGTTTTTCTTTTGGGTCTACTGCTTACTAATGTTTCTAGGAAATTACAGCTATTGATAACACAAATTATACTAGCAGCTAGGTGTGTCTATTGGAAGACACCATCAACCCTAAACCTACCTACTGTACAAAAGTGCCTGAGGACTGTCTATTACTTCGGAGAAGCTGACTGCAACCAAGAATAATACCTTGTCAAGATTTGAAAAAATATGGCGCGACTTACATAGTTGATATGATGTTTTGAAGGATGTTGCCCTTTATCTTTATTTTTAGCATATTCCTTTTTCCTTTAATTAATATGATTTGTATATTTTTGTATTTCACTTTATGCTGTGGCTGAGTGGTGATTGCGGTGGGAAGGGTTAGGGCAGATGAGATATACTGAAGGTTGTGCAGTTGTGGTTGTACTTCTTTGTTACTTGTTTTTCTATCACACAATGAAAACTAAATTGGAAAAAAAAAACATTTCCTACATTAGCATAAAACATCTTACTGATCAACACTCCAGTACCTGAATGTAATCTGCTTTGAAGTACCTGAAAAGTGGAATATAAATCAATATTTTGAAAAGAAATATAAAAGAATTACACAGCTATTCAGGACCAGACATATGTTTAAGTAAAACAATTAAGATAAACATATTTCACCATCTGCATTTCTTGCGCTGATTGCCTTTCCTTCCAATCAATATGACCTGATGACTAATCACATGTGCATTTTTCAAAGCCACATTCATTGCTCCATTTCTCCCACTCTTGAAGTCAGTTACTGAACTATATACACATGGTCATCTTGTGGCTTTTCCCGTAGTCTGACTGAGCACAGTACAGACTGCAAGACAAGCCCTTGCAGCACATCTTCCAGCTCATCCTTTCAGGGCAGGACCTAAATTTCAAATGGGTCCCCGCATGGCTATTCCTACCTATACCAGTAAATAGACTCTTTCTTTCACTTTCATATAGGCAGAACATTTTATATACTGATAATAGTTTGTAGAGAGTTGACCTGTCTGATCTTTGAAAGGGATAATGAATGTATAGCTTGTTATGCAGTCATGTTATAAATGTGGTGAAGAGCTAAATGCATTTGTTTCTACTTTCCATGTTTTTCAGACAAACACTAAATAAATAAATACCACCATGGTGAGGCACCCCCTAACGCGCAGTGACCCCCGATTTTATAACATGCGTGTGCCTGGAAGCACATGGACGCGCTCGCGCTGGTTTAAAAATCTACTGCTAAGGGAGCACTTCTTGTTGTGCGTCCCATCCGCACTAGGCCCGCGCCCTGGCCTGCTCACCTTGCTCCTGTGCTAATGGACCCTGGGCAGTCCATTCCTGCTGCCGCTGCGAGTGCCTCCTGTCCACGGCATAAGAACATAAGAACGTGCCATACTGGGTCAGACCAAGGGTCCATCAAGCATAGCATCCTGTTTCCAACAGTGGCCAATCCAGGCCATAAGAACCTGGCAAGTACCCAAAAACTAAGTCTATTCCATGTTACCGTTGCTAGTAATAGCAGTGGCTATTTTCTAAGTCAACTTAATTAATAGCAGGTAATGGACTTCTCCTCCAAGAACTTATCCAATCCTTTTTTAAACACAGCTATACTAACTGCACTAACCACATCCTCTGGCAACAAATTCCAGAGTTTAATTGTGCGTTGAGTAAAAAAGAACTTTCTCCGATTAGTTTTAAATGTACCACATGCTAACTTCATGGAGTGCCCCCTAGTCTTTCTATTATCCAAAAGAGTAAATAACCAATTCACATCTACCCATTCTAGACCTCTCATGATTTTAAACACCTCTATTATATCCCCCCTCAGCCGTCTCTTCTCCAAGCTGAAAAGTCCTAACCTTTTTAGTCTTTCCTCATAGGGGAACTGTTCCATTCCCCTTATCATTTTGGTAGCCCTTCTCTGTACCTTCTCCATCACAATTATATCTTATTTGAGATGCGGCGACCAGAATTGTACACAGTATTCAAGGTGTGGTCTGACCATGGAGCGATACAGAGGCATTATGACATTTTCCGTTTTAGTCATCATTCCCTTTCTAATAATTCCCAACATTCTGTTGGCTTTTTTGACTGTCGCAGCACACTGAACCGACGATTTCAATGTGTTGTCCACTATGACGCCTAGATCTCTTTCTTAGGTTGTAGCACCTAATATGGAACCTAACATTGTGTAACTATAGCATGGGTTATTTTTCCCTATATGCATCACCATGTACTTATCCACATTAAATTTCATCTGCCATTTTGATGCTCAATTTTCCAGTCTCACAAGGTCTTCCTGCAATTTAACACAATCTGCTTGTGATTTAACTACTCTGAACAATTTTGTGTCATCTGCAAATTTGATTATCTCACTCGTCGTATTTCTTTCCAGATCATTTATAAATATATTGAAAAGTAAATATATTGAAAGCAGTGCTGGAAGCGTAAACTAGGCTCAGTTAATGCTTCAAGTGCTCACATGTGTAACTCTTAATAAAGGGGCAGTCTGGGCACGTCTACACATGGGTCATCATTTACACATATAAGCTGCTATTTTAAAAGGGACTCGTGCAGGTGGATTTGCTAACCGCTTGTGTAATTTTACAGCTGCTAATCATTTTGCATAAGTGATATCAAACGTGTTCATAGTGTACTGTTGGCTGGGTGAGAGGTCTGGCTGAAGAACCAGGAGGGTCTCGATGATGTGGGAAAGGACTGGGCGAAGTGGTGGAATAATTGGTAAAACTGGTCATTTCAATTATGTGCGCATATTTTAAATATACCAACTTAAGCCTGAAAATCAGGATTTAAAGCGAGTAAGTCCTACTTTATTTTTGTGTGCAAAACAGATATGTATACCTATTTTTAAATGGGTAGGAAAATTATGCGCTACAAGTGGATTTTTCATTTCATTTGGCAAGAAGGGAATTGAAGGATCAGGAGGCAGGAGGTAGGAGGCAAGACTCGTGGAAGAGGGAGGTCCCTGAGGTGAACAAGTTCTCAGGGAGCTGCTGTGCTTGAATCTACTGCAGATTAGAACGTCCAAAACAACAAGTACTACACTGGGATTCCTCCTATCATGTTATTTTGCATGGGAAAGAAGAACATTTTGGTATTTCCCCCCTCCCCCCTATTTAGTGTCACGCTTAGTGATATGAAAATATTTGACACACTACAATTCTAATTTGACGGTGATGCTACTACCCTGCCTCGCGTTCTGAAACTCCCAGTTTCTCTGATCCCCTCTTGTGACTCCCTGAAAAGCACCCTTTAGGCCATTTCTTTAAAACTTGTGAGCCGTGGCACCAATTGTCAAAGCTTCGGCCTGAGCTACTAATCATTTGCTCACGTTTCATAAGCATTCGAAATCCAATCACCTTTTTACAAAAAAAATCCTATATTTTCTCATCTTCTGCTGATCTTTGTATAATTCTCCTGTTTTTCGTATAATAGATATGACAGCCTCCAAACGATCCATTTTTCTCCAGCGGCAACAAGGGTATTAGCACTCCTACCCACGTTCTTTGATAAGTGTTGGGGAAACAGCAAAAAACATTGAAATTATGTCTTCATGAATACCGGAGCTTTGTTAGGGTCAGAAATCCTTTCTCAGCCAACTGTTCAGAGAAATGAAAATCCCTGGTGACAACACACTACAGTGTGAAGCCATTGAGCATGCATCTGTTTTAAGAAAAATCTAGAAAGAGATAATCGATTACTCAAGATGCTCGCCCAACGAAGCTTCAAGAGGTGGGTGAGGCTTTCTCCCAACTGGTTCCCCCTTGCAGCGAAGATGTCCTGAGTGCCAGCCTGCCTCCCAGCTCCTGTCCCTGACCCAGCTGCTCAAATGCTCCGCCCCCATCCCATGAAGTCACCAGTGGTGGATCATGGGAACAGGTCTGCTGCTAGTGGCAGAATGCCATAAAAGATTGCTTCCAAAGGGGGGGGGGTCTACCTTTGGGGGAGGAAGCAGTGGGTTCCTTTTCGGTAGGTGGGTGGTTCATCTTTGAGCTGGATGTTTGGTCAGTTCAATTGGACGGGGTTTGGTTCATTTGTTCCATTTGTTGATTATTAAAGAATGAGTCAAGATGACGATGGTTGATTGAGAGATTGGAATGAGGACTGTGTAGGATTAAAATAAATTGTGTTTATTTTTATTAATGTGTGAGTTTTGGGAAGGAGTGTAATTTTCTTGATATTGTTTTAGTTTTGTCTGTTCTAGCTCCCTAATGGGGAGAGGATCAAATTGGAGTAGAAATTTCTATATCGATGTATTTTAATTTATATTTATATTTTTCAATGATGTTTTTGATGATTTCTGCCAGGGATACATACAACCCTGAAGGTACTTGAAAGCCTGTCAGGGGGCACACGGCCATACCACAAATGTCACACAGCAGACGAGATCCTGAACTGCAGGAGACAATCACCTGCCACCGCCACAGGAAGAGGCATCCTCATTTCTCCCAGTGATTTCTTGCTAGCACTGAACTGCACTGCACTCCATCCCACCTCCTGGAAATTCACCCTCTCAATTGTGAAACTGAGAGAGCAGGCAAAACTGCCACAACTAGCATGAACAGAGTGGGAGAAATCGCAGAATTAAAAAAAACCTCCACAGATGCTGCCTCCTCCTCCTCCTCCTCTTCCTTCTGTCTTCCTACTGCATGGGCTTTCCGATTAGAAATGAAGGCTGCACGGGAGTAGGAGGTAGAGGAGGCAGTCATGAGAACTAAAAGGTCAGCACTTTCAATGTCCCCTATGGTACTTGCTGCCTTTCCTGAGTCCTGCTCCTCTCGTGTTTGTGGTGATTTGTTTGCTTCTGCTCTCCTAGTTTCCCATGGGAGAAGGAGCAAGATTAGGAAGATGGAACAGTGAGAAGAGCTAAGGAGGGAGATGAGGTCTGGAAGTTGGGGGAGACCAAACAGGAGTAATAGAGGGCGGGCAGGTGAAGAAAGAGACCCAGAGAACGGAAACGGAAGAAAAGGGACATGAAAGGCTGGGAGGGGGTACAGAAAAATGCAGATTTGGGTGTGTACCGGGGTAGACTTTGGGAACTACAGAAAGGGGATAGATAGTTGGGAGGTGGTGGTGGGGGATGGCAAGAGTCAGCGAGCATAAGCTGAGAGCAAGAGACAGGAGAGGGAGGGCTGACAGCCAGCAAAGAAGAGATGGAGGGCACAGAGGGGTTAATGGGGAAAGAAGGTAGGAAGTAGCGTCATGGGAAACAGAGAGATGAAGGGTGAGAGAGAGTGCTATGGGGTTGTTAACGAAGAGAGAAAGAGTTTATGCATGTTTTATTGGACATCACTTAGACCTATTGTAGTGCTAAGCGATTAACAAAATTTTAATAAATGTAAATGTAAAATGTAGCTGAAGAATAAAAAGGAAGAGATTAAAGAAAGGTATCAAAGTGAAGGTGAGGGAGAGATGGATGGAGTACAGAAGAAAAACAGAGCATAGAAAGGAGAACCAGGAAACAAAGTTACATGAAAGCTTAAGGTAAAAGAAAACCTTAAATAAACAAGGTGGAGAAAAAACAGATTGTAAGGGTAACTTTTAGGGATGTGCATACATTTGAAATGAAACAGACAATTACAACAAAATTGTGAGGGGGGGGGCAGCAAACTATGTAATACATCCTATAATTATGAATGTTTAACCTGTAAACCATTGTGATCTAGCGATTCCCACTTGGAACGACAGTATATAAAACATCTAAAGAAAGAAAGAAAGAAAAATCACAGAAATTTCATGAAAATTGCTATTTCATGTTACTGCTTGATAACAGATAAACAGTCACAAGCCAGAATACTCTAAAATACATAAGGTCGTTACTGGCCTTATAGATTCTCTTCCTCTAGCTGACCTTTGGAGATTATTACAGCCTACTGCCAACAATTATACTTGTTTTTTCTTTTCCTCATTCTTCATAATCTAGAACGGATTATTTTTTGATTTCTGGGAATTGCTACCTGATGTACAATTCTGCTCTAATCCTTCCTATTTTGATTTCAGCTCATGCTGCATTGACTTTACATATTAACATTTCTACCGCGACAGCTGTAAACCGGCTGTGGTGGTTTAACTCCAGCCTTTTGGAGGATCCCACTTTTGTCACTTACCTCCAAGATAGGATAGATATTTCTTGCACAATATCACACCTGATGTTTCTTTTCCTATGGTATGGGTGGCATTCAAAGCCATTATTCGGAGGGACAATGTCAACTACAGTATTGCCATGCGTAAGAAGCAACAAGCAGTTCTCTCCCATGTACATGCTTCAGTTGAACAGCTGCAGAAAGCTCATATATTTTTCATCATACTCATGGTTTCTTACTTTTCTTTATTGAAAGCCAGATATGAATATAATAAGTTATTAAGTGTGCAGAATCTCTGCTTTCTCAGGATACCATGTGAATTGGCACAAGATGGAGTTGCTGTTGTTGAATCTCATGGGTAGAAATGTGAATACTGCTACTTATCAGTTTCAGAATGAGAGATGGCCTTAAATATTTGGGCAAATGTTTTTCACTCACTCACTCACTGTGAAACATCCATTTAAAAATGCTTTGAATCTCTTTACTTCAGTGATCTCCCTTGTATTTCACATAATGGGGATGACTTGAAATGATTATAATGGTGATTGCTCCTCAATTAAATTTTAAATTCTCCAGATCCAGGTGGCTGAGGGGGGATATGATAGCAGTCTTTAAGATCATGAGAGGTCGTGAACGAATAGATATGAATCGGTTATTTACACTTTCGGATAATAGAAGGACTAGGGGGCATTCCATGAAGTTAGCAAGAGGCACATTTAAGACTAATTGGAGAAAATTCTTTTTCACTCAACGCACAATTAAGCTCTGGAATTTGTTGCCAGAGGATGTGGTTAGTGCAGTTAGTGTAGCTGGGTTCAAAAAAGATTTGGATAAGTTCTTGGAGGAGAAGTCCATTAATTGATATTAATCAAGTTGACTTAGGGAATGCCTTTGCTATTACTGGCATCAGTAGCATGGGATCTTCTTAGTGTTTGGATAATTGCCAGGTTCTTGTGGCCTGGTTTGGCCTCTGTTGGAAACAGGATGCTGGGCTTGATGGACCCTTGTTCTGACCCTGCATGGCAATTTCTTATGCTCTTTTCTACTGACTTTTACAAGTAAGTGGACCATTTGTTGCTTAGTTCTCTATGGCAACATAAACCCCCAATAGTGGCTTCTAAATTGAAAGCTGAGAAAAGTAATGCTGAGGTGAATGTTCTTGATTTCTACAGCTATCACCAGACCCTCATTTTGCAGCAGGGTTACCATTGGATGTCCGATTCTTTGCATTTGCAGGATGGCCTCGAATGGTTGAATATAGAAAGATGGTTGATTTCCCCTTTTTCGTTTGAAACTCTCCCTAGAATGACTCTCCCTCATTCCTTTATGAGGAATCTATTCTGCGATCCTCTCATAGAGCATTTTCTGAATTTGATCGGTTAATGGTATCCTTCTCTCCCAAGGGGAAATTCTCTAAGCTGGCTTCCCCGTAGATTCATACACACATTAAACTTGCTGGTAAAAGTCTGAATTGGAAAATGTGGCAAGCTGGCAGAATTTGGTTTTTGTCATCTCTGCAGAAAGATCATAAATTTCTTTCATTCACTGAATTAATGCCTACTTACTCTCTGCTCAAGTCTCAGTTTTATTCACGGCTGCAACTCCGTGCTTGTCTGGGTTCTGATCTTTTTTCTAAATTATGTTTTTCTGCTTTTCCCAGATTGTATATACTCTATCGTGATTTTCCTTCATTAAATCATTTGGCTTCTAGGCTCTATAGAACTGTTAAATTGACAAAATGTCCTATTCTGGTGAGTCTGACTGTTCAGATGAAGATGTGGATTGGACATACTTTTGGAGCTTCTCATTGCATGGTTTGTTTTTTTTTACCTTCGTTTGATACAATCTTCTTTTTTCATTGCACACAGAGCAGTATGGACTCCCTGGAAATTATATAGATCCGGCTTAATTACTACTCGTTGTTGGTCTTGCACATCTCCTAAAGCTACTTTGTCTCACATATTATTTTTTTGCCCTATAATACAAAAGTTTTGGCAAAAACGTAATGTAACATGCTCACATATTGCATGTTACATTACGTAGTGGACTTTTTTCTAGTAGTTACCGTCAAGCTAATTTCTCATTCTGGAAGAATAGTGATTTACTCAATGAACATTACTGGTGAAATACAATTTGTATGTATTGTAAATATGAAAAAGTGATTGCCATTAAATTTCGTCGTCTTGCATCCTGGTTAGCGTTGTGGAAACCCTTGAATGACTACTTTGTGTCTTCCTCATTACCTTCGTTTAACAACAACTGATGTCTTTCTCTTTGAGGTTATACTGGCTCGTGTTACCCTATTTGTTTTTCAGTTATTGTTTCAGTTATTGTTTCCTTCTTTTTTGTTGTTTACTCCTTCTCAATAATGATTCTTTGTACCTTCTGGTTGTTTATTTTACTTACTAACAGGCCGATACAGTACACTGCTCTTGGACGCGCGTTTTCCCTTACCCCTTATTCAGTAAGGGGAGGAAACCATGCGTCCAACCCGCGACACCTAATAGCACCCTCAACATGCAAATGCATGTTGATGGTCCTATTAGGTATGCGCGCGGGATACAGAAAGTAAAATGTGCAGCCAAGCCGCACATTTTACTTTCAGAAATTAGCGCCGACCCAACGGTCGGCGCTAATTTCTTCCGGAGCCAGGAAAGTGCACAGAAAAGCAGTAAAAACTGCTTTTCTGTGCACCCTCCGACTTAATATCATATCGATATTAAGTCGGAGGTCCCGAAAAGTAAAAAAAAATAAAAAAATAAAAAAATTTGAATTCAGCCCGCGGCTGTCGGGCCGAAAACCGGACGCTC
Source organism: Rhinatrema bivittatum (assembly GCF_901001135.1). NCBI lineage: Eukaryota > Metazoa > Chordata > Amphibia > Gymnophiona > Rhinatrematidae > Rhinatrema > Rhinatrema bivittatum. The sequence goes on from NC_042616.1 coordinate 79,668,461, forward strand.
AATTTTGCCGGTGTCCGGTTTCCGAGCCTGTGGCTGTCAGCGGGCTCGAGAACCGACGCCGGCAAAATTGAGCATCGGCTGTCAAACCTGCTGACAACCGTCGCTCCTGTCAAAAAGGAGGCGCTAGGGACGCGCTAGTGTCCCTAGCGCCTCCTTTTCCCTGTTTTTACCGTGTCACCTAATTTAAATACAGAATCACGCGCACAGGTGAAGGGATGGTGCGCGCGCCAGGAAAGCAGGCGTTCGTCCGCTCTCCTGCGGACTTTACTGTATCGGCCCGTTTGTTTGTACTGAAATCAATAAAGATATTTGAACTAGGCTTGGATTCCTGGATCAGAGATGGAATTGAAATTTAACTCACATTTCTTGGGCTAGTATAAGTCTATGGTGCTATGCCAACATGCTGCCAGAGTTGAAGTTTCCAGATGTGGTGGTCCACCCTTGACTCAGGAAATCTGAGGAACTCATAGCCTGGGACCATGTTCTTACAGCACCTTAGACTAATACTAGTAGCTACCATAAATGTGAATTAATTTAGTCTGTCTCTAATCCAGGAGTTACATTTCCAGTATTAAAAAAAATGGGAGTTAAGCCTTTAGGCTTTAACACACCTTCCTGCACTGCAGACTAATATCTAATGTTGAAAGTAACATGGAATTTACATGGAGGTGTGCATATTTTTATTATATCTGAATAAAAATATGCACACAAAAATGTGCTTTCAGCCTAGAGGACCTTATTACATCAGCTACTCAGTAAGTTGGTAGATGCTGCAGACAATATCTTTATGAAGGGCCTGACATACAGCGCAGAGTTTCTGACCCCACATGCTAACAAAATGTTAATGCCCAATTCAGTAAGCTAATGTTATGCAAGTTTAAAAAATGAGTTAGTACAAAATGTGAACACAGACCCAAGTTAAAATGTGCGCTCAGCCTTTTTCCTAGGCTGAGTGTAGATCTTCATTTGGGTGGGGGGGCTCCAGATTCCTCTGGCAACCCACCTGCACCTCAGACACCCACACCTGAGAAAACAGGGTGCTCCGTGCACCGCCTGCTCCACCGGACTGCAGCTCATCCGGCCTCTTTCCACTGCAGCTAATCTGGAAGGGGAGCAGTCCGGTTTCTCTCCTGTCCCCAGAAAAAAAAAGACTTACTGCTTTTGGGAGGGGGGGTTGCTTTTGCTCTCCTCCTTTTCACCCTGGGACTCTTTTCGCATTGTACCTCTTCCCTTTCAGCCCAGTTTTCAAAACTGCTTGCATACACCATTAGCACGTGTATTAAGTGGGCATGCTAGAGACTTATGCTATTATTTTTATAAACTGTGTGGCAGTTTATAAAAATACAGTGTGTTTCTGCTTCAAAAGTTTTTACATATATTTATAATGCAGGAACATTCAAACTTTCCCTAACCATTTAAAAAAAAAAAAATGCATGTGTATATTTTATGCACGTGATAATTGTAACAATTTACATTTAATAACCCATATTTAAATGCGGATGTAGGGATTTTATAAAGTATACATATACTCCAACCTCGTGAATTTTTATTTATCTCAAATAGTTTGAAAGTTTTTAAAGCTGCCACCTGAATAGAGTTGATTTAGAAAGTTAAGCCCTTTTTATCCCATCTCAAGAGCACTCTCTGGAGTCCAACAGATTTGATTTTGTTATCTTTGCCTGTTAAAAGAGAGACTTCCCTTTTATTTAGCCAAAAGAGTCAGTGTCTCCAAATGTGATCCATGATGATCCTTGATCTGAGTGACAATCAGAAGACCAGTTTGAAAAAACTGAAACCATCTCTGAACTCACTAGGCTCATGGATCAAGAACCTCAGATCATGAATCCCAAAAGTTAGGATTGCCCCTCATTAGAAAAACAATATCAGCAGTGACACTTATGGACAAAAAAAAACCCAAACCTCTCTTCCCTGACTTGAGAGAATCTGAAGGTTCCCACATTATCCCACATCTCTGTACCTAAAAGCAGTTTGGATTTCGCAGCCGGCAGAGCAGGAGCAATTGGGCATCGCTTCTAGCCCTGAAGGGTCCCTAAGGGTAAGGGAGGGGAGACTGGGGGATACTGGCAGATGAGCATAGGCAGTGGGGCACAACATGCTTTCCACCCAGGGGTCGGGGGGAGAAAGAGGGGATAGGGTGCAGTGGTTGCGGAAGATGGGGGAGGGGGGAAAGAGGAGAACAAGGAGGAGAAAAATTATTGTGTCCCATCGTTTTTGATGGGCACTTCTACTAATAATAGATACTCCACGATTATTGACTTTTGGATGAGATGAAATTTGAGCTGGTCCTCTGTCACTAACCACTCTTGCTGTACCACAGTGAAGGGTAATGCTGCTTAAATAAAAGCTATTTAATCTAGCTTGAGCACAAGCTGTGCTTAATTGTGCAAAACAGGCAGTGGTTCACATTAAATTCAAACCATTTTATTCAGTGTACAGCACATTAAGGAAAATAGGAAGGAAAGTATAAGAAGCCTGAATCAGGACCTGAGTATATAGATACATTCAGAAAGCAAAGGGCAGGACTGCACCGGATAAAGATGTCTAATTGAGAGCTCTTCCGTTGCCCCGTACAGTTATAAAAATCCATATTATAGTTACAAAAATGACACATTTACATTCATTTCATCTGTAATCACTGGAACTGCTTCAGACCTATTTCTGCAGATCTTTTTTTCTTCTTTTTACTCAAACCAAAGACATTAGCTGAAAGGAAAAAAGAAATGTTCCGCCTCTTAATTATACCAGCAAATACTCTGAATTATTCCCTGGAAGCATTCATCATGCTAGATGAGTCAGAAATTCAAAGCCACTGCCAGCTGTGGACCAAAACTGATACATAGAAAAGGTGCAGGATCTACCAAAGGAATCTCTTTCTTTATATTTATAGATATATATTGGGGATTTGCACTCGTTTTAAACAAATAGCACATCCAAACCAAAAAAAGGCTATTTTCGGTTCATTCCAAATTGAATGAACTGAAAATGGACTTGCACGAAGATGCACGATGAGTTGTGTCTACCTCAGCAATTCCTTACATAACCCCCTCTCAGCAGTGAGGATATGTGATGGGGGATAAAAGTGTATTCTCATGTGATACAAAGTAAAGTTGATCCTTGACTATGGCATCTCCTATTTATTTATTTATTTATTTATTGATAGCCGTTGCTATACCCCCCACAAGCCGTTGCTCGCTCTGAGGAGAGTGGCTGTCGAGCGCTGCTCAGGAAGACTGCTGTTCCCGTTGCCTCCCTGGGGTGGGGGGGGAGGGAGGGTTCTTCATGGGAGACCACGGTGGTTCTGTCGAAGCAGCGCAGCCCTGTCAATTGCCGGCTACACTAGAGGAAGAAGCTGACCCATTCACTCTCAGCGTGGGAACTGCGGCTGTTTTGAAAACTTTTAAAGATGCTGCAGGTGTTGCGGTTCTGGCCGCGAGCACCGCGGCCAGGCCCTTACCTCCGGGTTCCCGGACCTGCTCCCGCTTCCAGAGGTTGGGTCTGCGGCCTGGTTGGTGGCGTCCCTGCTGGGGCTGCGCCGCTGCGAGCCCTCCTGTGGACGCCCGGCTCCAAGGTGCCTGCTTGCTACAATACATGCTTGGTTCCTGCCTGCCTGCCTGCTACAGTTCCTGCCTGGTTCCAGAACCCGTACCCAGTTATAGTATTGCTACTGTCCTAGTCTGGTTCCAGTTACCTGTCCTGATCCACAACCCGCCTAAGTCCCAGCGGCCGGGCCCTTACGGGCTCCTCCCGGGGGGGCTTCGGATTCCCAGGGTGAAGACATCTAAGTCCCAGCGGTTGGGCTCCTAAGGGCTCCTCCCGGGGGAGCACCAGCTTCCAGGATGAAGAGCATCTATGTCCTGCCTGAACATCTGCCTCCCGGCCTACTATTCACTAGAGACATTGACCACCTTTCCCAGTCTCCAGTGGGTCGGCCCAAGGGTCCACTAAACAGAGACTCCCATAACACCAGGGACATCAGCAGGGGGTGGGGGATCTTCCTCCAGTACTGTCCCCTGCCGAATTGAGCCCCAGGGGGCCTTGGAAGATCAGTTGGGGGAGGAGCTTGATCCCCTGGAATAGGATTTGGAGGATCCAGCTCATGTTTCCTCTGATTTTGTGCTTTTATTGCATCAAGCATATTTGGCCAGCAAGCACAAGAAGAGGGCTTCTGCTGGATGTACACCATTTGAAGGGCCACCTAAGAAAGTGTGCAGGCGCTTGGGGATGCCAGGGGCCATGAGAGTCTGGAGAGTCAGAGTCCAGTTACAGTATAGCACAGAAGACCCTTCCTTGGAGGACTCTGACCAGGAGTTGTCGACGGATGGTTCTCTTGGCATCCTTCCTCGTAGAGGTAGTCCAGATCAAGAAAACGAACCCAGGAAGATTTCTTCCATGGAGGGGGACGATCCGAAGGTAATGGCTTTTTAGGCTTGGAAAAGAGACAGCTGAGGGAGGATATGATAGAGGTCTTTAAGATCATGAGAGGTCTTGAATGAGTAGATGTGAATCGGTTATTTACACTTTCGGATAATAGGAGGACTAGGGGCATTCCATGAAGTTAGCAAATAGCACATTTAAGACTAATCAGAGAAAATTCTTTTTCACTCAACGCACAAGTAAGCTCTGGAATTTGTTGCCAGAGGATGTGGTTAGTGCAGTTAGTGTAGCTGGGTTCAAAAAAGGTTTGGATAAGTTCTTGGAGGAGAAGTCCATTAACTGCTATTAATCAAGTTTACTTAGGGAATAACCACTGCTATTAATTGCATCAATAGCATGAGATCTTCTTGGTATTTGGGTAATTGCCAGGTTCTTGTGGCCTGGTTTTGGCCTCTGTTGGAAACAGGATGCTGGGCTTGCTGGACCCTTGGTCTGACCCAGCATGGCAATTTCTTATGTTCTTATGATTTATTTATTTACATATTTTATCCATCCGCCCAAAAACACCTGAATGAGTTATAAACCGGTGCGATATGTATTCTATACAGGAACATCGGTATATAAAAATAAAAAATAAAAAATAAATAAATAATAGAACATTCATAATAACCACATATTCTATATATATAATGCACTTAGGAGGAAATGGTATTTGCAGGTGAGGCTCATCTGCATAGTTCTCACTAGAGATGTGAATCGGAACCGGAATCAGTTCGGTTCCGATTCAAATCGTGTATTTTTTTTCATCTGGCCCAATCGTTTTTTTTTTATTGGCTGCGCCCGATCCGATAAACAAAAAACCCACCCCCACCCTTTAAAACTGCTCCCTTAGCCTCCACCACCCTCCTGACCCCCCAAAAAAACGTTTTAAAATTACCTGGTGGTCCAGCAGGGGTCCCGGGAGCGTTCTCTCACGCTTGGGCTGTCGGCCAATAAACAAAAAACCCACCCCGACCCTTTAAAACTGCTCCCTTAGCCTCCACCACCCTCCCAACCCCCCAAAAACGTTTTAAAATTACCTAGTGGTCCAGCGGGCCCCGGGAGCAATCTCCCACTCTCGGGCCGTCGGCTGCCACTAATAAAAATGGCGCTGATGGCCCTTTGCCCTTACCATGTGACAGGGTAACCGTGCCATTGGCCGGCCCCTGTCACATGGTAGGAGCACTGGACGGCCGGCGCCATCTTTAAAAATGGCGTGGGCCATCCAGTGCTAAGGGAGCGGTTTTAAAGGGTTGGGTGGGTTTTTTGTTTATCGGCCGACAGCCCGAGCATGAGAGAACGCTCCCGGGACCCCCGCTGGACCACCAGGTAATTTTAAAACATTTTTGGGGGGGTCGGGAGGGTGGTGGAGGTTAAGGGAGCGGTTTTAAAGGGTCGGGGTGGGTTTTTAGGTTGTGTCCTAACTCCCGTTAGTGTGCACTAACCTGATTAACGATTTTTTCACGATAAATCGGTGGAATTTCTATTGTATCGCACTCTTTAATGATTAATAACGATTTAAAAAATATCGGACGATATTTTAAATCATCAAAAAATGATTCACATCCCTAGTTCTCACAGCAGCCCAGCAGTGAACTCCAGAATACACTCTGAGCCATCTAGTCTTAATCTTCCAGCGGAACCCCTCCCACACACACACTCACTCTCTTTCCAGCAGCAGAGAATTGGAAGGCACATTTGCATACTTCTCCCAGAAGCCCCAACATAGGATGCCAGAGGATACTGTGAGCCATCTATGTTTCAGCTTCCAAAGCCCCTGCACTCTTTTCAGCAACAGAGGACCTACAGACTCATCTGTATATTCCTCCCAGCAACTAACTCCAGAGGATACTATGAGCCTTCTAGCCTTTATCTTCCATGTCACTGTGTTTTTTCCAGCAGCAGAGAATTGGAAGGCTTATCTGCATACTTCTCCTAGTAGAGGACTCACAGACTCCAGAGGAAACTGTGAACCATCTAGGCTTTAACTTCCATAGCTCTTGCATTCTTTCCAGAAGCAGAAGGGAAGGTCCATTTGCATACTTCTTTCAGCAGCCCCAGCAGAGCACACTTTGATCCATCTAGGTTTCAGCTTCCATGGCCCCACTCTTTTTCCAGAAGCAGAGGACCTGAAAGCTCATCTGCATACTTCTTCATGCAGCCCCAGTAGAAGACTCCAGAGGGCATTATGAACCATCTAGGTTTCAGTTTCTACAGCCCCTGTGCTCTTTCTAGCAGCAGAGAACTAGAAAGTTAATTTGCATACTGTTATGCCTGTCGGTCACAGATGGCTGTGACCACTGTTGCTCACCTCTTTCTTCACTTCCCTGACTCCGTGGGGTAGACTGGCAGCCTCCGCCAGCTGCTGAATGCCTGCCTACCACTCCCAGGCCTCTCAGGTTGGCATGGACACCACCGACTCCCATCTTGCCGTTGGAATTCTTTAGGCGCGCATGCATGGGCCAGTCTTAAGCACGTCATGGTGGGAACCTCGTGGGCGTCCCCTCTGGATGATGTCATCCTTCCAGGACATTTCAACCAGCTGGCCCTGCCTACCAATAACTTGGCAAAGAGATCCCTCCTTGCTAAATCCACCTCGCTGTCAGAGGACCCTTCGTTCCAGTTCCTGCCTCCTGACGTAAGACATCTCAGGTACCTGCTCCTCAGGGGCCCTCTCCTCGTCTTGGCTATCTTCTCCTCGGAGGGCCTGATGCTTGGGACTTCTACCTGCCTTGTTCCCCGGGGCTTCCTTGGAACCATTGCTACTCTTTTCGTGAGTACCCTGCTCTGCGGACTACTTCCCGTTCTACCAAGGACCTCATCGGTGTTCCCCGCTCTGCAGACCGCTATCATCTCAACTGAGGACCTTCACCAGTGTACCCCACTCCGTGGACCATTACCATCTCTACTAAGGACCTCATTGGCGTACCCCACTCTGCGGACCACTACTATCTCTGCTGAGGACCATCTATGGTGTACTCCGCTCCGCAGATCATTACCATCTCTACTAAGGACCTCATTGGCTTACCCTGCTCTGCGGACCACTACCATCTCTGCTGAGGACCTTCTTCAGTGTACCCCACTCCGCGGGCCACTACCATCTCTACTGAAGACTTCATCGGTATACCCTGCTCTGCGGATCATTACCAACTCTATGGAGGTATCCTCTCTGGGTATCCCCCATTCCACCAGCCCTGTGTCTCTGGATCTGTGAGACTTCCTTTCTGGCACCCCCTGTTCCACGGGTAGTGCCACCCTATCTCTTTAATAAAGACTCTAGACTGATACTGTGTCCGACGTCAGCTGAGTCCTCGCCTCTTGATGGTGAGGCTCATGGGGCTCCCCCATGTGGGCGGTACCATCTCTCATCTCGGCCCAGGGCCCACATACTAACTAACCCTAACATATACTTCTACTAACAGCCCAGAAAATGACCCTAAAGGACACTGTGAACCATCTAGGTTTCATCTTCAATAGCCCTATACTTTTTCTAGCAGCAGAGAACCTGAAGACTTACCTACATACTTCTCCAAGAGGAGGATTCCAAAGCACATTGTGAGTCCTCTAGGCTTTGGCTTCCACAATCCTTGCACTTTTTCTAACAGCTAGTACAGCAGGGGATTAGAAGTCTCATCTGTATACTTCTCCCAGCAGAGGACATCTAATCTTCGGCTTCCACAGCCCCTGCCTCTCTTTTCAGCATCAGAGGACCAGAAGGCTCATCTGCATACTTCTCCAAGCAACCCACCACAGGTCATCTAGGCTTCAGCTTCCCCAGTACCCATACTATTTCCAGTAGCAGAGAACTGGAAGGATCATATGCAAACTTCTCCCAGTAGTCCCAGGACACTGTGAGCTATGTGAATTTCAGCTCCCGTAACCCTTGTACTCTTTCCAGTAGCAGAGAATCTGAAGACTCATCGGCATACTTCTCCCAGCAGCCCCAGCAGAGGATTCTAGAGGACACAGCAAGCCAGCTAGGCTCCAGCTTCTACATCCTCTGCCCTCTTTCCAGCAGTATAGGATTAGAATACCACTTCCTTTAAAATTTCAACAACTGATTTATTTATTTGTTTTAATAACAGGCAATTAATTCAAAGCAAGAGTCAATAAGTTATGTAACCAGATCGTTATAAGTAGATTTATTGTAGGTTCTGGAAGATCACTGACAGACAAATATAAAATAATCCAATAGATTAAAAGGACTTTAGTTTTAACATCCTTACTCCCTTGGAAATTTTAAATCACTAACAACTGAACAAAATTAAGATACAGACAGTAGTCCAGCAGTGAGAGTGAGGCTATCCAGTCATTTGCACTGAGTGCCAAATGTGTAATTATCTACCAATTGGTGAGAGGTTATACATGTCCACTCGATGCAAAGGGCTCCTAGCCCTCAGAGGATATATCTGATCACTGGAGGCTAGAGTGCCTGGAGCTTGGATTAGTGGGGGGAAGAGTGTGCAGGGGCTGGAAGTGTGGCTGGGGGGACAGACAGGCTTTGCTGGGACTGGAGGGAGGGAGGGCAAGCTGTGCTGGGGCTGAAGCTGCAGGGCCAGGAGCAGGCTGTGCTGGGCCTGAAGTATTAGAGGGCAATAAATAGGAGCATCCATGAGTGGCTATGCCTCTGCTGGGGCTGGGGAATAGCCTGGGCTGGGGCTGAGCAGGGGAGAGGAAGTCAAGCAGCGCTTCTCCTGGGGCTGTGAGGCAGGGAGGTGGGCAGGCTTTGATGGGTTTGAGCAAGCTGTACTGGGGCTCAGAGTGGGAGAACAGGCTGTGCCGAGGCTAAGGGGGAGGTCAATTCATATAAAATAAAAAAAAAAAATGTTAGTGCTGTAATCATTCTTCAAATGTTACTCTATTTTAATAGTGTTTTATATACCTAAGAATACCTAAGAAATGTGAAAAAAAGCTAAAACATTGCAAAGGTATAATTCTGACTACGGCACAGAACGAGAAATTCACTTTGCTGTCAAAGGGAGAAAGAAAAAGTGGTGGAATGCTGTGGTTTGAATTTAATAAAGCTCTTGCAGGGTTTCCTGCTGACAACATTAAAAGGTGACAGCAAAGGTACAGTAACTGTGGAGCAGTAATTGATTCTGGGTTTATTTTCTAGAGAAACTCTCCTTTGTACAGAATATATTTCACCCCTTCCCCATTCATCAGAGTAACCAGATACGGTAGATCATAAAAGGCTAAGGGCTGTCAACCTTTTTGTTGGGGAGGAAAAGGAAGGGGAGGAGGTGGAATGAAATTAAAATAAGCCAATTTACTTTTTGATTGCCTTCAGGATCACTCCTTAATGTTGCCAGCAGGTAACCCTGCAAAAGCTGTATAAAGTGCACATATTCAAACTGTATAATCACTTCTGTATTATAACACTGCTAAGACACTGAAAGCTGTTTAGAATACTGGAAAAATAAAGTAATTTTCTTCCTCCACTATCTTCAGTCTCCTACCTTCTAGACTCAGCGGGATTTAATGCAAACTGACTCTGCCTTTCCTAGAGACCAAGCCAGCTGGCATGAGAGGTCTGACTAACATGATAAACACCACTGATGTCTATACAGTGACAGTGCATCCCTGCAAAGCTGTAGGAGTTCTCAAAAGAAAAATGATAATATAGCGCCCGGATTTTCAGCAAATGACCCTATATATTATCTGCAAAATCTGTGCCTTTTCCATCACAGCCAGCAAGCAGGTTAATCTGTGCTTGGCTTTGTCCAGATGTCTGCATATACCATGTGCAGCATATAATTAGATTTACATGTATGAAACAATGATTGATCTTTTCAACATACTGTAGCTGTCATTTGCAGCCGATTACAGCTTTCTACTCATCATATAGAACACCAGGCTTCCTATGAATGGTATTTTTCTGCTAGAAACACCACATGATGGCTGTTATATCAATTGTTGAAGAAATTTTAACCACTTTAAATTGTCTAAATCAGGTTATACCCAAGCCTGAAAATAACTCAAATTGTTTTTAAAATCTCCTCATGGTGGTCCCACGAATGTGTTAAATGAAAATAAAATGATGTGAGCAGGATACTACTTCTTTAAAATATCTTAGCTCCCTAACAGGGTCACTTATTGAGTATTCAAGTGGGAGGAGTTAATGAATAGAGTAATGAGAGAGAGAGAGAGAGAACACCTCTATATAGAGACAATGTAAGAGGGTACACTTTCAACATGGGGTGGGTTTTGGAGGGTTGTTTTTACATACACAGTCAGAGGAATTAACTGCAAATTAGATATGACTGATAAATTTCTATCATTTGAATCAATGAAAGATACCAGCAAGAGGAATTGATTTGTACAATGCAGCTGTCCTTCATTCTCAGCACTCAGTTTCCTATCCTTTAACAAATTCACAATCCAGAACAGGACATTGCTTCCTATCCCATGACTTTTTAATTTTCTCAGGAGACTCCCTTGAGAGACTTTGTCAAAATCTTCTGAAAATCCAGATATACTATATCCACTGACTCACCATTATCTACATGTTCATTAACCCCTTCAAAAAATATAGCAGATTGGTGAGGAAAGACTTTTCCTTGGTAAATCCATGTTGGCTCTGTCCCAATAAACCATGTCCATTATATGTTCAGTAATTTTGTTCTTTATAGTTTCTACTATTTTTCCAGTTATGAAGTAAGACTCACCAATCTATAGTATACTGGATCATCCCTGAGGCCCTTTTAAAAAATTAGCATTATATTGGTCACAATCCCATCTGCAAGCACAATAGATGATTTTAAGGATAGGTTAAACATGACTAGTAATAGGTCTACCAATTTCATTTATAAGCAATATTATTTCAGAGCTCTGTGATATATGCCATCTGGTCCAAGCGATTTTCTGCTCTTTAGTTTTTCAATTTATCCTATTAAATCTTTCAGGTTCACTATGATTTGTTTCAGTTCCTCCAAATCATCACCATTAAATACTGTTTCAAAAAAAGATATCTCCTAATATCCTCCTCAGTTAAACACCAATGCAGAGAATTAATTTAGTTTTTTCACTATGGCCTTGAGTTTCCTGTCTTTGATTATCCATCATATGCTTCCTGCTTCAGATGTATTTCAAAAAGTTTTTTTTATGAGTTTTTGTCTCTATGGCATGCTTCTTTTCAAATTCTTCGTTTGCCTGCTTTATCAATGTTTTGCAACTAACTGGCCAGTGCTTATGCTTTTTCCTATTTTCTTCATTTAGACCTTCTTTCCATTTTTTGAAAGATATTCTTTTGGCTATGATAGTATCTTTTACCTCAATTTTTAACCATGCTGATAGTCTTTTGGCCTTCCTTCTACCATTTTTAATGTTGAATACTTCTGGTTTTGGCTTCCAAGATGGTATTTTTAAACAGTGTTCATGTCTGATGTAAACTCTTAACCTTTGCAGCTACACCTTTTAGTTTGTTTCTAACTCTTCCTCATTTTATCATAATCTCCCATTTTAAAGTTAAATGCAAGTGGTTTTCCTTATTGCTTTCCCTCCAGTTATCAAATCAAATCTGATCATGTTATTTATTTATTTATTTATTTATTTAACATTTTTATATACCGAAATTCATGTAGCAAAGTTACATATCATTTCGGTTTACATTATAACAGAAACAAGCATGTAAGAATGCGATTACATCAAACCGGGAGAATAAACTTGGATCAAGGAACTGGGGAGTAACTTATAAAGATAACGATTAGGTAGTGAGATTCTATAACTGAAACCTGGCTGAGTATCTGGAAGTCATGTTACATGGTGCTTGTTGCAAGGCGTATAAATTACAAAGATTACGATATAGTAATGAGATTCTACAACTGGGACCTGTCTAAGTGTATGGGAGATATGTTACATGGTGTATATTGCATGGTGCATATTGTTGGGCGATTATTGGTATGGGTTAAAAGCTTGTTCGAATAGCCAGGTTTTGAGTCTCTTTTTAAAGGTGATAGGGCAAGGTTCCTTCCGTAGTTCTGGAGGTAGAGAGTTCCATTGTGCAGGGCCTGCTGTAGATAGAGATTGTTTATTTAACGAGGTTTTGATGGGTGGGGCAAGGAGAGTATCTCTATAAGCTGTTCTTGCTGGTCTGGAAGGAATATGTGGTTGTAGAGGGGTATTGAGATCCAGTGGAATGAGATTGTGTATAGATTTGTGAATGATTGTGAGAACTTTGTACGAGATTCTGAATTTGATTGGGAGCCAGTGTAGGTTCCTTAAGATTGGGGTAATATGATTTATTTTGTTAGACTTGGTCAGAATCCTGGCTGAAGCGTTTTGAAGCATTTGTAATGGTTTTATGGAGTTAGCTGGGAGGCCGAGTAGAAGGGAATTGCAATAGTCAATTATGATCACTATTGCCAAGCAGCCCCACTACCATTACCTCTTATACCAAATCCTGTATTCCAAAGGATTATATCTAAGTTAGCTCCCCTTCTTGTCAGTTCCTAGATCAACTGCTCCATGAATCAGTCATTTATTTTATCTGGAAACTTTACCTTTCTAGCGTGTCCTGATGTGGCATTTACCCAATCAATATTGGAGTAAGTGAAACCTCCTATTATTATTGTGTTGCCAAATTTGTTAACTTCCCTAATATCTGTTAGCATTTTATTGTCTGTTCATTCTGGTTAGGTGGACAGTAGATACCCCCCACTGCTATACTCTTCCCCATTAGTGAGGGACTGACAAAACAGCAAGGAAGGCTGCTTAATAAAGCCGTGAGAGCAGAAATACACAATAAGCAGCCAGATGTCCAATCTGTGAAAATGTATTGTGTAGAATCAATATATGCAATGAGCCCGACTCCAGCCGAGTTTCGCCCTCTTTCAATAGGGCTGCATCAGGGACTATTGAAAGAGGGCGAAACGGCTGGAGTTGGGCTCATTGCATATATTGATTCTACACAATAAATTTTCACAGATTGGACATCTGGCTGCTTATTGTGTATTTCTGCTCTATACTCTTCCCCATGACACATGAAAATTCTAACAATCATACATCACAATGGGAATCATGAGAAACCATAACCTTGTGACTTTACCCTTCTAATTTCAACCCACAATACACAATATATATTTTTAAATTTTTTGGACATACATTATGTATTTTATAAATGTTATTTATTAATTTATTGCACTTCTTCCATTTGTAAACATGACATTTATTACAACAATACTATCATTGATTTATTACATTTCATACCCTAATAACCATCAACAAAATTTATTACAAACACATTACCATCATAATGCATACCAATCTGGAGTGGATATGTCAATTTGTTCATCACATTACAATTTAACACATATTTTTATTTAAAACACTGGACATGTATTAACCCATTACCCCATACATACTATCCACATTCACACTTCATACATCCATAAAAAAAACTTAATCCTATAAAATCTAAAGATGTTCATATATCTTCTTCAAATGCCAGAGGGTTCTGCCCCTTTCTTCAATGATGTTCACTCCTGTCTAACGATGTTTACTCCTTCTTTAACGATGTTGTTTTCTCCTTCTTTAGCAATATCCACCCCAACAAGGTGCCTTGTTTCACCCGTTCAGGGCTTCATCAGGGGAAATCTATACCCACCTCCTGAATATCTCGATATTAACCCCAATCATAAGTGAACTCCTAGGACATATATATGAAAAATCAATTCATATCCCCACCGCTTAACCACCATCCACCGATTAAACACCACATAATATATCCCACCTTTAAAACCAACTTATTTGATTAAACAGTCCCAAATGCATGTTCACACCATTCATTTACTAGCTTTCCCAATATCCACTAAAAAAAGATAGAAAATACTATTAACACAACCACTCGATCTCAAAATAGTATATTACATCCCTATACTCCCATAATTAAACTCAAACTTTAATAGAAGAGCTATACACCTCACATGCAAAATAGGCTTGGCATGCGCAGGGGGGTTTTAAAAGGGTTACACGTGTACCTTATGTGCGTAACCCTTTTAAAATCCGGCCCATAATGTGTGTCCAAAAAATTTAAAAATATATAGGGGTAGATTTTAAAAGGTGCGCGTGGGAGAAGATTTGTTCGCGCAACCCGGAGCGAACGAATCTACTCCTGATTTTATAACATGCGCGCGCTGCCGCACGCATGTTATAAAATACAGGGTCGGCATGCGTAAGGCTGCGCAAAATCGGCAGCCTGCGTGCGCTGAGCCGCACAGCCATCTTCCATTCCCTCCGATGCCACTCCGAACTCGGAGCCGCCTCGGAGGGAACTTTCGTTCCGCCCCCCCCCCCCCCCCCACCTTCCCCTCCCTTCCCCTATCTAACCCACCCCCTCAGCCCTAACTAATTCCCCCCACCTTTATTTTACAAGTTACGCCTGCCTAACTTGTGCACGCTGGCTGGCTGCCGGCGCGCCATGTTCCGGTCTGGGGGCTGGTCCGGAGGCCGCGGCCATGCCCCCAGAACACCCCTGGGCCGGAACCACACCCGCGGCCCCACCCCAGAAAGCCCCCGATGACGCGCTGGCCGCAAAATGCCCCCAACACACTCCCCCCAGGATAACCCCGGGACTTACACGCGTCCTGGGGCTTGTGCACGCCGCCGAGCGTATGCAAGATAGGCTCGGCGCATGCAGGGGGTAGAAGGGGCAGCTTTTCGGGGGTTACGCACGTATCATGCATGCGCAACCCTTTGTAAATCTGCCCCATATTGTATAGTGTGGGTTGAAATTAGAGGGGAAAAGTCAAAAGGTTATGGTTTCTCATGATTCCCATTGTGATGTATGATTGTTAGTATAATTAGGGGATCT
This sequence comes from Rhinatrema bivittatum, assembly GCF_901001135.1. Classification (NCBI taxonomy): domain Eukaryota; kingdom Metazoa; phylum Chordata; class Amphibia; order Gymnophiona; family Rhinatrematidae; genus Rhinatrema; species Rhinatrema bivittatum. Next base: position 79,683,705 of record NC_042616.1, read on the forward strand.
AATAATTTCTCTCGTGGATTGGTAACATGAAATTTCTAACCATAAAGATTCTACATACATTTGGTCACCTGCAGGACCTTTATCCTGTTTAACTTTATGCTATTCTTAACATATAGTGCCACTCCCACACACAGTAATTTGGTTTATCCTATCATTCGGGCCGATTCAGTAAAGTCCTGTGCGCGCGATTCAGTATGCTAATTAGGCCCGGCGGTAAAACCAGGTAAAAGGAGGCGCTAGGGACACTAGTGCGTCCCTAGCGCCTCCTTTTGGACCAGAGCGGCGGCTGTCAGCGGGTTTGACAGCCGACGCTCAATTTTGACGGCGTCGGTTCTCAAGCCCGCTGACAGCCACGGGCTTAGAAACCGGACACCGGCAAAATTGAGCGTCCGGTTTTCGACCCGACAGCCGCGGGCCGACTTCAAATTTTTATTTTTTTTTAACTTTTGGAAAGTTTTGGGACCTCCGACTTAATATCCCATGATATTAAGTCGGAGGGTGCACAGAAAGCAGTTTTTACTGCTTTTCTGTGCACTTTCCCGGTGCCTGAAGAAATTAGCGCCTACCTTTGGGTAGGCGCTAATTTCTGAAAGCAAAATGTGCGGCTTGGCTGCACATTTTGTTTTCTGAATTGCGTGGGAATCCCTAATAGGGTCATCAACATGCATTTGCATGTTGCGAGCACTATTAGGTTCAGGGGATTGGACGCGCGTTTTCGGCCCCTTATTGAATAAGGGGTAAGGGAAAACACGCGTCCAATGGCAGGTTAACAGTGATCAAGATCGGAGCGTACTGTACTGTATCTGCCCGATTGTGATACAATTTATCTTGGTGCCACACTATCCCATTGGTTATCCTTTTTCTACCAGGACTCTGAGATGCCAATAATGTCTACCTCTTCATTCAATGCTATATATTCTAACTCTCCCATCTTATTTTTTAGATTTTCACGATTTGCATATAGATATGTTAAAGTATGCTTTTTGTTTGGATTTACAACCTTCCTAGCAGTTGATAGGGACAATTTCAAATATTTTAACTTAGTCTGCTCTTTACATAAAGACACCTGGGCTATTTTTGCTTTTATTAAAACCTCTCTATTAGGATGATCTAACTTGCCTTTTTTGCTAGCATCCTTCAAAGATATCTTCCTTCAACTAATGCACTGCTGAGCGACTGTCAGTTTCCCCCCATTTTCTAGTTTAATGCTGCTCTATCTCCTTTTTGGTTCATTCTAAATAGAAAAACTAATTCAACACTGTCTATGAAAAGAGCAAACATTTCATTTGCATTCATTTTCAAATGTTTGTGCATGCAGTCTGCAATTGTACATGCAAAAAGCACTTTGTATGCTCCTATCAGAAGTTGTGTGTACAATTTCCAATGTACATTCACAAAATGAATTTTGTGCATGCAACTACATACTGGGTATACAGACCTCTAAAAATGAAAGAAATGAAAAACATATATAATGAAACAAACAAAAAAACACCAATAGAAAGTGAAAATCTTTGGCCTGCACATTCCTACTATTTATTGTAAATAGACTGAAAACCCAACAGGCTGGGGGTAGCTAAGGACAGGTTTAACTATTCACTTAGACATTCTTTGATAACTTAGGTCACTTAGCAACCATAATTCAGAAAGCAGTGCACTGTTTTACATAAAATGGTTCATTATTACTCTGACTGGATAGGACCTTTACTCTGTAAACTTTCTGCTAATAGCCTAATTAATGCAAAACTTTCACTGGTATGTTGTTTTGACAGTACTGAAGTGCTCCCTCTTCTATGCAGAATACTATAAATAGCTGTTTATTATTTTGCATTCCACTTAGAAATGCTTCACAGTTAGCTATTAAGATTCAAAGATCATCTCCTTTCATACCCCCTTCAAAAACAGAAGAGAAATGCACAATTTCTGGATTCAAGCAAGCACAAAAACAGATTATAGCAGCAATTATTTTATTTTCAATTCAAGACTACAGTATTTATTTCTTTAGTCTGAAAATAAAACTTGACTATTTGTTTTATAAGACAGGATAATATGTGATGAGGATCCTTCAGTATCTCCTTAGTTCCCACTCGCTTTGATATGATGGTGTTTACATCACTTAACAGCAGAAACAGAGGACTCACGCTTCAGCCCCAGGGAGAAACAGTGCAAATAAAGTTGTGGGAGAGAATAAAAGAGAAAATAGGAATACCTGAGGCTCAAGAGGCCCAGACTGATGGGGAACCTGCTTCCGGAGACTAAGGGCAGCATGACTGAAGAAAACTTCCTTCTTCATTTCCCTCATAATAGTCCCCCTTTCCATATGGTGGCCGAATCTAACAGCTTAACTGAACAAATGATCGTGCCATCATCAGCTCTTGCCTCCTCCCACCTCAGAGCTTGATCTGACAGCTGACAGAGGAGCTGATCACCTTGCTGGCTATTGCTCCCTCCCTTTTTCCCATCCAGCAGGAGGGAGAGAGAGAGAGAGAGAGAGGGAGCAATGGCCAGCAGGGCAATCAACCTGTTTATGCAGCTGTTAGATCAGGCAATGTGAGAGGCAGCGATGAATAATGAGGCGATCAGCTGTTCAGCCAGTCAAGTTGTGTGGGGTTTCATTTCTTTTTATCAACTGGCTGTCAGAGAAAGGGAGAGGCATAGGCTTCAAAGGTATTTTGAGATGATAAACTGACTGCTGGGGAGGGAAATGTGAGATTGAAGGGATGCTGAATTTGAAATCTAGGACTTTTGAAGCGGGAGGGAGATTGGAGAGGGGTATCTATTGATGGGTTTCTGCAGCAGGGACCACTTAGATTTACCCTGCCATTGCAGCACCTTGTTTTCGATGGGTGGGAGATGGGGAATGGGGAGACCTGTCAGGCTAGAGATGATATTTTTGGGGGGGAAGGTGAGAGAGGACTTAGCCAGCCAGCACTAAAGGATGTATGGCAGCAGTCGTGATCAAGATGGGGAAAATCCCAGAGAAGTAGAGTTTCAAGCTATATTTGACAAGAAAGCAGCAGACACATTACTGCCAAACTGACTCTGGCTGTCTGATAGATATTCAGGTGGGATAAATGTTCTATCTGCTCTATCAGAACCAGAACTGAAGACTCTCCAAGATTATTTAAGAGAATCCAGAGAAGATGTTTGTCAGAACAGCCACATCACTGCTGGGAGTCTTTAAGTCGATCTTTAATGAGTCTGATAGGGATTTGCCTGAGTTGAATATTGGTGAGCCAATCCAATTGAAACTATTACCAGGAGATCAAATGAGTCTTTGGAGGCAGGGTACCTGAATGCTAAATGTCCCAGCTGCTCATATCTGGTGGACATTGAAGGAATTCTCTATTGCCATAATCAGAAAGATATAGATTAACAGGGCAGAGCCAACATGGATTTAGCAAAGGGAAGTCTTGTCCCATAAATCTGTTAGATTTTTTCAGAAAGGGGTAATACACATGTGGACAACGGTGAATCAGGATTCAGTATCTGGATTTTTAAAAGGCACTGGACAAAGTCCCTCATGAGAAGCTCACCAGGAAATTAAAGAATCATGGGATATAGGAGACAATGACCTATTGTGGATCAGTAAATGGCTTAAAGATAGGAAACAGAGAGTAGGACTGAATGGTCATTTCTCTTAATGGAGTAAAGTAAATAGTAAAGTGCCTCAGGGATCTATACTGGAACCAATGCTTTTAAATTTATTTATAAATGATCTGGAAAGCGAATGAGGTAACTAAATTTGCAGATGACATAAAATTATTTAAAGTAGTTAAATCACATGCCGATTGTGAGTAATTGCAAGAGAACTGTTATAATCCTGGAAGTGGACCCTTAGTCCGAGGAAGGGTAAGAGCTACTGAGGCGAGAGTGAACCCTCGTAGATCCTTTCCGTCGGAAGGTGAGGCCTGGTACTGCAGAAGTTTGAGTAGATGCTTCACCACTGGAAGTCCTTGGTCCCCCCCAGGAGGAGCCCATAGGGACCAGGACCGCTTGGACTTAGGTGAATCACAGAGGACGGAAGATAGGTCTGGATGCAGGCGCCTCCTGCAGGTCATGGTCTCCAGACTGCTGGCGCCTCCAGCAGGTCATAAGTCAGTCCAGTAGTGGCAGCCAAAGAATGGTCGGAAGCAGGTCCTATAGTCCAAGTTAGGGGAATGGTCGGAAGCCAGTCCAAGGTCCAAGCCAGGAGAGAGGTCGGAAGCCGGTTCAGGGTCAATGCCAGGAGAGAGGTCGGAAGCCGGTTCAGGGTCAATGCCAGAAGAGAGGTCAGAAGCCGGTCCAGAGTCACGCCACAAGAATCAAACCAAGGAGGGAGAAGAGCAGAAGCAGGAACAGACGAACAGGCACAGGCTCGGTCAGAGGGACCTAGGAACTCCGAGCTCAGAACTAACCAAACAAGAAGCCTCAATACCAAGGCAAGGTCTGAGGAGCAGACCTTGCCTTAAATACCAAAGTGCAGGGAGGAGTCCAAAGGAGGAGCCACGACAACTTCCTGTCGTGGCTCCTTTAAATTTAGCCTGCAGCTGTGCGCGCGGCTCTAGTCAGCCCCAGAGGGGAACAGAGTCAGCCCGGCAGGAGAAGGGCCATGCGGCCGGACCTCAGCGGTGGCAACGGCTATGAAGGGAGCGCAGTGTCTGCCGGAGCCTGGGAGATGGCCCAACCCCGTGGGTAGGCTTTTGCCCCGGTCGCAGGCTGCTGCGACCGGCGGCCATGACAGTTGGTCCTGACTGCGGACCGCCGCGGCCGGCAACCATAACAAGGACCTTGCAAGATTGCAGAATTGGGCATCTAAATGTCAAATAAATTTCATATGAACATGTGCAAAGTGATGCATACAGGGAAGAATAATCAAACTATAGTTAACATGATGCTGAGAAAAGAATCTTGGAGTCACAGTGTACTAAATTCTTGGCTCAGTGTGCAGTGGTGGTCAGGATTACACAATGTAAGAAATGTGTTGGAATTTCAACTGATTTGGCAACTAACATGCAAAAACAGTATAGGGAGTTTTCTTTATGGCTTTCAAAGTAAATAACTAGCAAAGTTTATGTCTGGTGCTGTGCCTATATACTCAATTTATTGTTGACAGATACTTCTGGGGTTGTGACAGCATCCGTCTCACTAATTACTTTGATAAATGATATGGCAATATCCCTTTGGGAGTCCTACCAGTGAATGAACATGTGGAAAAATGTTTTCAGGGCTTGCATCACAGAAGACTCTCCATGATTGGCAAAACATGATGGTTGTTGAAAAATACGGCATTAAGGAAAGCTTTAGAGTCATTTTCTCATGCTACGTACATAGACCTTGTGTTAACTTTGTCCATGATTCAAGACAATTCAAGGTCTAAACCTATTGGGGTCGATTTTAACACCCGAGCATGCCGGCGTGCGCATGTTATAAAATCCAATGGCCACACGTGCATGTGCGGGTGGCCCGCAACTCATGCAGGGAAGGGGGGAATTTTAGCAAAGTACGCACAGTGACATAATCAGTCCTCCCCCAGTTCCCTCCCAGTCTGCTCCAATTAAGGAGCGGACTGGGAGGAAACTTTCCTATCCCTAACCCTACCCATCTTACCTCTTCCCCTCTCCTCCCTGACCCCTAACCTAACTCTACCTATTCCTAATTTTTTTATTTTAATACTTACTGCTCCCCATGAGCAGAAGTAATCTCTGCAAGCCGGCCGGCTGCCGGCACACACTTTCCTGGCACAGCAACTAATGACACTGTCCCGGCCCACCCCTCGCCCTGCCCCTCACCATCCAGACCACGCCCCTGGCCCACCCTTTTTGCAGGGCCTTGCACTTCGGTGTGTAAGAGGGGTAACACGCATGGCCATGCCCTTCCAAAATGCACACAGTGCGCAAGGTCTGGCCACAAGCATAACCCCCTTTATTTATGCACGTGACCCATTTAAAATCAGGCCGGTTGTGCGCATCAAAGCTAAAGCCTACACAGAGTCACTTCTAAAATATGAGACAGTTTTGACAGCTCAAGTCTACTTGTGCATAATGTCATTGCCATCAAAATGCCTACAATCCAGCAGAATGGATATCTTAACAGCCCATCACACATTGTCAAGGAAACACTAGAAGCATAAAAAGTATCTCATGGACTTTTATGCAGTCAAGAAAGCTACTGACAACTTGATGGTATAGACATATGATGGGTTCCAAAGTTATGAAGACTGAACTTGAAGTACAGGCTATGCTGCCAGCAAAACAAGTCAGAAACAGAAGAAAACATGTCAACTGAGTCCACTGGAGATAAGACGACTACAGATGTAATCACAGCCTACAGAACTGATGTCCTCAATGTCATTCTTATTTATGTATTTATTTATTCATTCATTCATTTGATTATCATCAATGCCAAGGCCCTAGGCAGTGAAAAATAGAACATAAAAAAATCAATACTCCATAAAACAAATCAATATAAAAATAAACATAACAAAACAATTACTTCTGAAAGCATGCATCATCATCAATGTTTTTTTAAATGTGAAACACTTTAGTACCTCAACCTGGTACTAAATTCATCCAAAACGGAATTACTACTCATCACACCAGAGAACAGCTTCTGCACCCCCACTCATCCAGCCATACCAAAAACTACACAAGTGAGAGACCTAGGAGTTCAAATTGACAATCACCTGAACCTGAAAGCTACCATCAACAAAACCACCAAAGACTGCTTTTATAAACTCCAAGTACTGAAAAGAATAAGACCTCTGTTCCATACTCATGACTTTAGAACAATCCTACAATCAATCATCTTCGCAAAGCTGGACTATTGTAACACCATCTTGCTTGGTCTCCCCTCTCTACACACCAAACCACTGCAAATGGTTCAAAATGCCTGTGCCCGTATACTCACTAATACCAGGAGAAGAGACCATATAACCCCTATCCTAATGGGCCTCCACTGGCTACCCATCCACTTCAGAATAATATACAAGGCCATTCTCACCATATACAAACACATTCATCAACTAGCCCCAATTGACCTTCATTTCCCCCTCCGATTACACACTTCAACAAGACCGACAAGAGATGCTTACAAAGGATCACTTCAAGTACCCCCAGCCAAAACTACCAGACACATTACGCTAAGAAATCGGGCCTTCTCCACAGCCGGTCCTACCTTATGGAACTCTATCCCCCCAGATCTTAGAATGGAACCCAGCCTCTCAACCTTCAAGAAAAGACTCAAGACCTGGCTGTTCAGGCAGGCTTTTCCTAACTCCAATATCATTTAACTCCTAACAATCATCACATCACCATCAACATCACTATTAGCTACCTCTTACAATGTAATTATATGTAATTAGCTGGTTTTCCTTTTCCTTCTCATTCCAAGTTCAATTTTCCTTGTTACATGTAACTGCTATTTCCGCACTATTGTTCAAGTTTAAGTTTATTTTGCACTCCTGTTTCATGTGAACCAGCATGATGGGACTATTGTCTTGAATGTTGGTATATAAAAAACTTAAATAAATAAATAAATAAATAAATATACTGACCCTCTATGTCTGGACTCCAGGAATTTCCCGGACCTAAAGTCTTGCAGACTCCACCCATAAGCATTTGATGAGTTGAGTAAATACTTGTTCACATTTGATAGATGTGAAACTTTTGAGAATTTTCAGTCTGAATTATCATCTTATCACATGCTGAGACAAGTTGAAACTGTCAGCATTGTCAGACACAGTCAGAGTATTAATCAAATGGCCTCTGACTATGGAAGAAGATATGGATCATGACAAGGAAATGGAGCTGGTGAATAAGAGCAACTTTACATACAAAAACTGTGGAAAACGTTGCTACCAAATTCAACAACATAACTTATTCACTAATGTTTATTGTAACACTGTCATTCTGATATTGTATATCACCCTGATCAGACCTGTTTGAAAGTGCGATATATAAAAAAATTGTAAATAAATAAAAATAAATAAATAAATAGCTTGGCCTACAAATTTTTGTTGATTCTGTCCTTCACACAAGTAGAATGTGCAAGAATCTTCTCCACTTTGAAGTTCATCAAGAACCAACTAAATGGTATCCTTTCTCCAAATCATTTGGAGTCTTTCTTGCTTATGATAATGGGAAAAGATTCTCATGATCCTTGATTTGGATGGAATAATTGATAAGGTTGCAGAAAGAAGAAAGCTTCTGTGCTACCTGCTGACTACATAAGGTATTTGGTTTTGTTTATTTTAGGATGTTTTAGTTTTTTTGAGAGATATGTGCGGTTGTTGGCACTGTATTTATGCTAGTGGTGTGCGATTGTTGGTATTACTGTTTATAGTGAAGAGGGAGTTAATAAAAAAACAAAGAATAATGAATTGGATGTTATTGATTTTTGGATGTAAGCAGAGGCAATGATGATGCATTAAGAGGAAATGATTTAACATAAAATAAATCAAGGATTTGTTTAAAGGAAGGTATACAACAGATGGTAGAGAAACGCGATGTTTACATGATAACAAATAGGGAACTGGGGGTTGTTTGTCATAAAGGAAATATAAACAGTAAGGAAATTGTTTATATCAAGAAGTTATTTTATAATGTCCTGCATTTGCTTTGTCACAGGAAATCATAACATCAGTTGTGATTAATTATCGGTTTAAAATTGTTACGTTTGCATTTGAGATTTCTCTTTCACATGTTTTCCATTAAAAGTGTCTTATTAGCTGAAAACAAGAGGGAGCATCTTTTGGTAAAGAACTTACAGCCTGTATTTGGGCTGATATGTTGAAAATGTCAAGCCCAATTTTTAGTCTCAATCCATCACTGGTTTAGGATGACAAGTACAAAGAGATGCACATGCGGAAAAGTAGCCTACAGTGTAGTTCAACAATATTAGGTTCCATATTGGGAGTTTTCACCCAGGAAAAGATCTGGATGTCATAATGGCCTATACTTTGAAACACTCAGCTCAGTGTACAGCGGTGATCAAACATGCAAATAGAATGTCAGGAATTATTAGGAAAAGAATAGAGAATAAAATGAAGAATGACATCGGTATATAAAAATTAAAAATAAATAAATAAATAATGCCTTTGTATCACTCCATGGTGAGGCTACACAAGGAGAACTGTTGCAGTTCTTATCACCACATCTCAGAAAAGATACAGTTGCATTAGAAAAGGTACAGAGAAGGGAGACCAAAATGATATAGAGGATGGAACAGCTCCCCTATGAGGAAAGGCTAAAGAGGTTAGGGCCGTTCAATTTGGAGAAAATACAGCTGAGGAGGGATATGACAGAAGTTGATAAAATCATGAGTGGAATAGAACAGGTAAATGTAATCAGAAGTAAAAATTAAATTTTGTTTTTTCATTCATTGTGGGGGGTTCCCCCATGAATTTCATTTCGTTTAATGTTTCTTTAATTTAAGAAACTAAATAAACATTAAAAACATTTAAAAAAGAAAAAACAGGGCATCCTGAGGCCTCCTGCCCTCACCACCCATCGCTCCCACCAGAAAACATGCCAGGGCCAGGATCCTCCCTGGCTTCCATTTACTTACTTCAGGGTGGATCCAATGACGAGGCCAAAGTACAGGCCTAAACCTCGGCCTTGCATAGACTTAGGCTACAGTAGGACTCTGCGATCTTGGCCTAGGCCCTATACAAAGCCAAGGCTTCGAGGCCTGATCCTGATGCCTCTACCTAGACCCAACATCAGGGCCAGATTGGATGACGGGGAAGACTCAGCCTAGGCCTAGGTCCAAGCCTAGGCCTGACACCGAGGCCAGTTCTGAATGCTAGATCCCGATTCCAATGCCAGGGCTGAAGGTTAGGTCCTGATGCCTGGGTCTCGGCTTAGGCCAAAACCCTTATCCAGGCCCAACACCAGGGCCTAGCCCATAGGACGGGTGCTGACGCTGCAGCCTCGACCTAGACCAAGGCCCGATGCCAGATCCCAGTCCAGAGACCATGTCCCGACCCTGGTCCTAACCCTAGGCCAAGGCCCAGACCCCAGGCCAGAGGCCGGATATGAAGCCTCGTATTATCCTTCTCTTCTTTCTTCTTCTTCTTTAAAATGACGGCATTTGCTTGGGATGTGCTAATGTGTTAATTAACTCAATTAAACTGCCATACACCAAAATGGTGATCTCCGCTGAAGAGTGAGGTTCTGGTGTTCATTAACTCCGGTGGATCCCCAGTGGATGTCATTATTTTAAAGAAGAATAAACAAGAGGATGACACTATGAGGCCTGGGTTCTGGTCTCTGGGACCAGGATGAAGCCCCAGCATCAGGGCTGGGCCCATGCCTTAATCTAGATTGAGACCTCAATGTCAGGACTGAGGCCCAGGCACTGGGACCCAGCCTCCAGGCTGGGCTTCAGTGTCAGACCTGAGTCCAAGCCAAGGCCCAGGCACTGGGACCCAGCCTCTGTCCTGGCCCTAGGCTTGATCTAGGCCAAGGCCCAGGCATCAGGGCCCAATCTCCAGACTGGAATCCGGTATCGCATCATGGCCGAGGCCAAGTCCTGGTATTGGGACCTAGCCTCTGGGCTGCGCCCCAGTATCAGGCCTGCATCTGGGCTGCAACATTGGATTCCCGACAGATCAGGTAAGTGGAGGCCAGGTTTTCAGGCCCCAGCAAAATTTTGGGAGTCTCAGCTGAGGCCCCACTGTCAGACCTGGGCCTAGGCTGAGGTACTGGTGTCCCTCTCGGGCCTAGGCTATAGCCCCTTTGTTTGGCTATGGCCTATGCCTGCTTTGACCTTCAGGCTTGGGCCTAGGCCTGATGGATGACTTTTGTTTTTTTGTTTTGTTTTCAAAAAGAAACTTGAAAATCAACAAAATTTTGTCAAATTTTTAATCGTTTCATTTTGAGAACAAAATGAGAAGAAATAGAAAATTTTGTTTCATTTGTTTCTCCCAAATGCACATCTCTCTTATTCTCTCTTTCAAAAAATACAAAGACTATGGGACACGCCATGAAATTAGTAAGCAACACTTTCAAAATAAACAGGAAAACATTCTTTTTCACTGAATGCACAATTATGATCTGGAATTCATTGCTGGAGGATATGGTTGTTATTAGTGTAGTTGGGTTTAAAAAGGTTAGGACAAGTTCTTGGAGGAGAATTCCATAAACTGTTATTAACCAAGTAGACTTACAGGCAAATTTCTATTCGCCGGCGCATGCAAATACCGGGAGATACGAGCATGGCCAGGCCGTGTGTGCACTGAGTGCATTTTAGAAACAGCCCGGCCAGGCACGTATCTCCCGGTACACGAAGAACTGTTGGGCCATTAAAAAGGGGCAGACCATGGGCGGGGTCTGTGCGGGGCAGGGGGCGGGGCGGAATCCGGCCAGGACAGTGCCATTTTGCGCTGTCGCAGTGACTCACATGCTAGCGGCTGGCCGGCGCGCGAGACTTACTTCTACTCTGAGGAGGAAGTAAGTTAATAAAATAAAAAGGATAGGTGGGGTAGATTTAGGTGTTGGGATGGAGAGGGGAAAAAGGAGGAAGGTTAGATAGGGGGTAGGGAAATTCCCTCCCGGTCTGCTCCTTAATCGCTGCGAACTAGGAGGGAACTGGGCAAAGGCCCCATCGTGTCACCAAGCTTGCTTTACAAAATTCCCCCCACTGAGCGCTAGTGAGAACCTGCGTGCACATGCACACGCCGATACAAAATTGGGCGTGCACATGCGCACAGGCATCATATTTTATAACATGCACGTGGCCACTACTTATCATCAGGGGCGAATTGGTCTATCAGGGCTTCGAACATGCCCCAGTGGGCCGGTCACAGCAGCAATTCTCTCCTATAAAGCCTGCCTTTCAATGTTCAGTGCAGTGGCTGTGTGGGTCATAGGATCTGCTCTCCCTCTCTCCTCAAGCAACATGGTGGTAGCATGGATCTTACTCCTGCTTCCCCCTCTCCTCACATGCCCCTCCCCCATGCAGCACTGCGACACTGGGAAATACTCGGGTCGCTTTCGTTCGCATCCTAGCTCTCCCCTGTCAGTGGGACTGAAGAAAACAGCTGCGGGCCGCCGGCAGAGCCATAAAAAGGAGCCGCTGAGCTTTGGGCTGTCACAGAGAGATCAGTAGGACTAAAAAAAAGGAGCTGCAGGCCGCCTCCATGGTCCAGGCTGGTAGGGCCGAGGAAAACAGCTCCATGCCGGCACAGCCAAAAAAAAAGAGGCTACTCAGCTGTGGGCGGCCGCCACCAGATCCAAGGTCAGGAGCTGCAGACCTTTGTGGGAGCCCAGGCTGATGTTGTGATCTGCTACGCTGATGGGAGGAGCAAGCAGATGGGAGTAGCAATCTGATAGGATCTACTCCTCCAGAGGGGAGGAGTTAGCAATCTGTTACGGATCTGCTAAGGAGTTGGCAATCTGTTATGATATAGACTGCTGAGTTGGCAATCTGTTACCAGCGGAGTGCTAGAGAGGGTGCTCAGCTGGACAGGAATGTAAATAGGTGAATCCTTGGGCCAATGGCAGATGACAGCACCCCCAGGAGGATATCCTGAGAGAGACCACCAGCTAGGCTTGAGTATGGAGACAGACACAGATAGTTCTTTTATTAAACAGGTTAGTAGAACCACCAGAGGTGGCAGTAGTGAGCTGATATGCCCGGCAGGGCTGAAGTCCCTCCGATACTGGAACTGCGATCCCAGGGTTGCTGAGCTGTAAAGAGACAATAGATAGTGAATAGACAGGGTATGCTGTTATACAAAGCCAGTACTTAGATGATAACTCACATAAGGTCTTGAGAAAGCTCAGTAGCTGGAAAGGGTTAGGCCCTCGAGGAGCGAGAACCTGGTTCCAGGGAAAGCTCTGAGAGAGCGGTAGTAACTCACAATGGTCTGTATCTGTAATAGCTTCTAGACAGTAGAGAATCTTCAGAGTGTTTAGGAACATGGGCCCTCGAGGAGCGAGTACCATTTCCTATCTGTAATCTGAAATAGTAACTCACAATGTCCGTATCTGCGATTGCTTCCAGGCAATAGAGAATCTTCAGAGGGTTTAGGAACATGGGCCCTCGAGGAGTGAGTACTGGTTCCTATCTGCAATCTGAAATAGAAAAAAGAGAGCGAGGCCCCCGAGGAGCGGGTACCCCTGGTAAGTCCGAGGAGGCAGAGTTGCATAGAGAGAAGTGGGTCCAAATGAATCCCTGCAATCAATCCTTGCTAACTCTATCTGTTAGCGAAAGTAAAGACCTTTTATTTGGAAGTGGATGACGTCAATACAGGGGGACGCCCCTGAGGTTCGCGCCCTTGCTGGTACATACTTCGGAGCACGCGCGTGCGCCCTACGTCATCAGGAACATGGCGGATCCACAGCGTCGAGCTGGCCCAGGGACGCCGGGGAGAAACGGCATGGAGACGCCGTGGCAGCAAACCATCCATCAGGTCTGGAGGGAGTTGCCACATAGGTAGAGAGGGTGGAACGTGGGCGAAAAGCAGGCACGAACGCAACAGCTGACAGGCTGAGAAAAGGAGAGAGATGTAGGATGCATGATGAAGATAAAGCAGAAGCACAACTGTAAGTGTTCTGTTTGTGTGTGTATGTGTGTGAGAGAGAGGAGGAGTGTGCTTCTGAGTGCATGAGAGAGAAAAGGAGGTGCTTCTGTGTGTGTGTACGTGTGAGAGAGAGAGAGGAAGCATGTTTCTATTGCTGTCTGTGTGCGTATGAGAGAGAGGGAGTGTTTTCCCATGTGTGTGTGTGAGAGAGAGAAGGAGCCTTTTGTGTGTGTGTATGTAAGAAAGATAGAGAGAGTGTACTTCTGCTGTGGTCTGTGTGCGAATGAGAGAGAGAGGGATTGTTTTCCAATGTGTGTCTGAGAGAGAAGGAGCCTTGTGTGTGTGTGTGTGTCTGTGTGTGTGTGTGTGTAAGAGAGACAGAGAGAGTGTGCTTCTGCTGTGGTCTGTGTGTGAGTATGAGAGAGAGGGAGCATGCTTCTGTGTGTGTGAGAGAGGGAGCATACTTCTGTCTGTGTTTGAAAGAAAGGGGGGGTGCTTTTGTCTGTGTGTGAGAGAGAGAGGGAAGAAGAAGTAAGTTTGTACATCCACTTCTCTTCAGCTAATCCACAAAAATTTTAGGATGACTAGAAATCAAATGTTCCCAGGTATGGAGAACTAGAGATTTTTTTATCCTTATTTTTAATTATTAGATATTATTTAATGTCTCCAAATCATCAAAAACATATTTCAAAACAGTAAATTTTAAAAAATGAGTTTTTAAAAATTGGATATTCTATTAGTCAACTTTTTGAAATATTTGTTCATTTTTTTAAATATGGTTTTACTATTATATTTTATATTTCTTGGCGTTATTATTTGATGTTGTGTGGCGTTATTATTTGATGTTTTGTGAGGAATGATATTTTTGTTTTTCATATAGTGTCTAGCTTGTTATGGTTTCCAGTTCTGTTTTTGTCTAGTTTTTAACTATAGTAGTTATTACTCTACATTATTATTTATATAATTTTATTGAAATTTAATTTACTATGTGAAACATTTTATATAAGTATGTGGATGGATATTGTATTTTATTCATAACAATTTCTTTTACAGTTGTATTTATCTATTATTATTCCTTTATCATATTTGTCTCTGTAATGTGCCACTCTTCTGTTGATTGTGGTCAGTGGCCTCTGTTTTTTGCTTTAAAAAAAAAAAAAATTATGACAGCAGAAAGGTACTAGAAATGCAAGTGGAGAGGAAAAGGCATAGAGGAAGAACAAAAAAGATTTGTATCAATACCTTCCACCAGGATATCAAGGCCCAAGGCTGAAGTAAGGGAACTATGCTCAACCGGGTAGCATGGCAGAGGGTGGCTAGGATTGCAGACCCCCCCCCCCCCCCATGAGGTGAAAATTCACAGGGAAAGAAGACAGATCAAGCAATAAATACTGTAAATAATGTAATGATACTAAGCAAGAGTATCACTCACAATTTGTGGATCTCAGATTTTGGATCTTGGTAAGCAGAAATGGCATTAAAATTAATGAATTTTTTTTTCCTGATAGATTATAATTAAGGCTTCTGGTTTTAGGTTTTAACCAATAAACACCAATAAAACAGCCCTGATGCAAAACAAAAATAAAATAATTTTTTATTGGATAAAACCGGAAAAACACTGCTTCCCCTAATACTCTTTCACCCATCCCCTTGCCTGCCTTGGTCTGATAGTCTGCTTTTTAGCCTTTTCCACATGGACTCCTCAGCTGATTGAATATTTGCATTTAATTCAACCAGAAAAGGAGAGTAGTAATACTATATGCTACGAAAACACTGATAAACACAGATTTTTTTGCACCCTAGTTAGCTGGAAAACAAACACCTAAATTTACAATTTATAAAAACCTAAAAACAGAAAACCTAATTATATTTACATTTCATTACTATCGGTGTGGGCAGTAAAGTGACAAGAATTTGCACAATGAATTCATACGTATATGCATTCATTTTTCATAATGTCATGTTCTTTGGAACATTTTGGTTTGGATGTGATGTAGTTTTGACCTTGGCACCGTAAACTTCTCTAGGGAACAAGTACATTCCAGTCATACCATGGGCATCATCCTCCTTCTCCTTAATGATGAAAGAGAAAATTTGCCTCGTTGCTTTCTTTTAAGTCAATGCCATAAACAGCTAAAGCTGCTGCGGGTTTCTGCACATACTTGCGTGGGTTTTTGCATGCGTTTTTCTGCACTAGCCTTACGCGGGTATGTAATCAAATGTTCAGCACGGGAAAAACGTGTGCATAAACCCACCTGAAAACGTGATTGATTTAGCATGAGTGCATGCAATTAGGCAATTAACTATTCGGGGGCTATGTAGGGAGCCACACATCGGTTAGTGCCGGTTTTTGAACGCGGTTTTTTTAGCGCCTGGGGCAGGGGTTAAGTTAAAACGTGTGTCTGGAAATTGGTTTATTTTGAGGTAATCATAGATTGCCTTCACTTTTTCCGGATGTTTGGAACATTTTTGTGGGTCGGCTATAGAAATCTCTACTGCATTCCACCGCCTGCCGGAATCAGTTGGTACAGCTGCCACACAGTTGGCGATGAAACATGAATGGGTTAGACATTGCTCTACCCACTTTCAGCTCCACTCCCAGACCCCTAACCTTTTATTGTTTTATAAAAAGGGAAGGCTTTTGCCCTGAGAATCATTTGTGGGTCACCACATTAATGCAGGTTTCAGCATGAATTTCTCCGCGGTTTATAGAAACATAAAAATGACGGTAGAAAAGGACCAAATGATCCACCCAGTCTGCCCAGCAAGCTTATGCCAGTATCTGCTGCACTGTGCAGGTTACCCCCATGCTTATCAGTTTCCCAGACCATAAATGTCAGGGCCCTTGGATGCTGTTTGAATCCAATTTCCCTTAACCGTTGCCTGCACGCGCAAGTTATAAAATCTACCCCTTAGTGATTAAGGGTAGTAAATGCCACATCAGCTAGTTACCCCCATGTTTATTTGTTCCCCAAACTCGAAAAGGTGTGGACCTCGTTGGTTTCTGTCTGAATCCAGTTCCCCTTTTCTCACTGCCGTTGAATCAGAGAGCAATGATGGAGTTGCATCAACAGTATCAAGGCTTATTTGTTAAGGGTAGAAACTGCCACACCAGCAAGTTACCCCCAGTTACCCCCTCTTTTCTTTATTTCCAACCTCTAGCCTTTAGGGATCCACAGTGTTTATCCCATGCCCTTTTGAATTCCTTGACTATTTTCGTCTTCACCACCTCTTCCAGAAGGGCATTTCAGGCATTCACCATCCTCTCCATGAAGAAATATTTCCTGACATTGGTTCTGAGACATTCTCCCTGGAGTTTCATTTCATGACCCCTAATTCTATTGATTTCTTTCCAGCAGAAAAGGTTTGATGATTGTGCATCAATAAAACCTCTCAGGTATCTGAAGGTCTGTATCATATTTCCCCTGCACCTCCTCTCTTCCTGGGTATACATATTCAGATCCTTTAGTCTCTTCTCATAAGTCTTCCAATGCTGACCCCTGACCATTTTGGTTGCACTTCTTTGGACCGCCTCTATCCTGACTTTATCCTTTTTGAGATATGGGCGCCAGTACTTAACACAGTGCTCCAGGTGAGGCCTCACAAGGGCATTATCACCTCTTTTTTCTTACTGGTTATTCCTCGCTCTCTGGCTATAGCTATTGCCTTGTCACATTGCTTAACCATCTTCAGATCATCAGACTCTATCACACCCAGGTCCTTCTCTCAGTCCGTGCGCATTAGTCTTTCATCGCCCATCACATAAAGCTCTTTTGGATGGCCACCCCCCAGATGTATGACTCTATATTTCTTGGCATTGAATCCCAGCTGCCAAATCTTTGACCACTCTTCAAGTTTTCTTGAATCACTTTTCATTCTCTCTACGCCTTCAGGCGTGTCCACTCTGATACAGATCTTAGTATCATCCTTCTATCCCTTCTTTGTTTTTGTGCGGGTTTTGCTCATAATTTTCTGCCAGAATGGCATTTCTTATGTTC
Source organism: Rhinatrema bivittatum (assembly GCF_901001135.1). Classification (NCBI taxonomy): domain Eukaryota; kingdom Metazoa; phylum Chordata; class Amphibia; order Gymnophiona; family Rhinatrematidae; genus Rhinatrema; species Rhinatrema bivittatum. Next base: position 79,701,207 of record NC_042616.1, read on the forward strand.
TTAAATTATTTTCTAGCAATTTTAGGTCAGCTATTTACTATCTTCAGGGGTGGACAATTCTGGTCTTCAATGGCCTCTAACAGATCAGGTTTTCAGGATATCACAAATGAATATGCATACGACTTATTTGCATAAAATTAAACCAGTATGCATGCAAATCTATCATATGCATATTCATTAGGGATATCCAGAATACTTGACTGTCTGGTAGCCCTTGAGGACTAGCCCACACTTGAAATGCAACATGCTTTTTGTGGATAAATATTGCAAATGCTTAAATATTTTGTCAGATAGTACTGTAAGATTTTCCAGTTTCCTATCAGTAGAGACTTTTGTTTTAAGGAATATACATGTGTTTTGACTCATAATGAAACAGCATGTATTACAGGGGTAGGCAGCTCTGGTTCTCAAGTGCTGCAAACACAAGCATATTCACACTGAGTATGCATGAGATGTATTTGCATACACTGCCTTCATTGTATAGTCAGCGCACAGCCTCCTTCCCAGTGAGTCATCCAGCGTAGTCCAAGATGCCACCAACTGCTGCTCCAGCTGCCTTCCCTAAGGTGCGTAGGTGCTCTGATGCGCATATTATATAGGCCCTGTGGCAGAAAACGTTGAATGGCACCCTCGATGACAGGCTATTTAAGCAAGGGCCTTGCAGCATTACCTCACCTCAGCAATGGGTCTCCTGCCTAAGCAGTGTGTGTGTTGCTTTTGAGTTTCTGGTTCCTGTGTCCTATGTTCCTGATTCCTCATCCAGCCTTGCCTCGTCCACCCTTACCTCTTCCAGCCTTGTCTCTCCAACCTCGTCTCGTCCAGTCTTACCTTGTAGTGCCTGTCTCATCCAGTGTTTTCTATGCATCCATCCTTGGCCTGACTTCCCCATTCTCACTTCTTGCTTGGACCTGACCTCTATTGCCTTATGCCTTGATCTGACCTCTTGCCTGGACCTGACCACCCTTGTTTGCCACCTTCTCAGATCTTGGCCTGTCTCTGCCTCCATTAATCTGCTGCCTGCCCTGACCCCGGCGTGTCATTGGACTCCTGCTCTAATCACCAACCTAGGGACCCAGTTGTCCAACTGGCCACCAGAACCCAAGGGATCAACCTGTGTGGGAGGCAGATGGTTTAGGTGAGGCTCCAGGCTGTCCTACTACAGGACGCTTTCACCAGCTGCCGGCGTAGGCCTCGTGGGTTCGCCTATGAGGCTGAATCAACTATGCCGCAGTACAAAGGGCTCATATCCACACCACCATTACAATTTCCTGAGGCCACGAGCTTGGCGGACTCACTTCAGACCTCTACTATTGCCGGGCTAGCGCATAAGCTTCAGCAGCAGCAGCAGGACCAGCTGAATACCATGGCCGGGTACCTCCAAGGATTGGCTGCCTGGACTGCTCTGGTTTCCACTTCAGCACCCATGACACAACCTACTACATCCACCCTTCACTTGCATCTGCCACCGAGGTACGGTAGAGAATCCAGTGAGAGATCCAAAGGTGACTTACAGGTACCTTTGTTCCCCACTGATTGAGTCAAAGTGACTTACGCCCGAATTTTAAAAAGCCCGGCACGTGTAAAATCCGGGAAATGCATGCGTGGCCGGGCCCTGTACCAGCCGAGCGCATTTTAGAAATGGCACGGCCACACACATATCTCCCAGTACACGCAGAAGTGTTGGACCATGCAAAAGGGATGGGCCAGGGAGGCGGGGTCTCAGCGGGGAGGGGCGGGGCAAGGGCAGACTGGGACAACGGCCACTAGGCCCTGTGCCGGGGAAGCATGTGCTGAAAGTTACTTCTGCTCCAAAGAAGCAGTAAGTATTAAAACACAAATATTTAAACTAGCTAGATAGGGGTTAGGGGTTGGGGAGGAGAGGGAAAAAGGTAGGAAGGGTAGTTAGGGGGATAGGGATAGGGATAGGGAAGTACCCTCCCAGTCCGCTCCTTAAATGGAGTGAACTGGGAAAACTCTACTCGTGTCGCTGCACATATTTTTTTTTAAATCCCCACCCCGTTGTGCACAAGAGAGGCCACCTCCCTGCACATGCATGCATGGACATTAAAGTCTGGCGCGCATGTGCGCATGGGAATCATATTTTAGAACATGCATGCACCGACACTCACATGTTCTAAAATAGCCGCGTCCATGTGCGCGCGCTAGGCACCACGCACACATGGACGCCTGTGCGGGTTTTTTAAAATCGACCCCTTATATTCTATCTTTGCTAGGCAGCTCTGCCCTTGCCTGGGCCTCACCAGTCTGGAAAAGAGATGATCTGCTCCTGGGTAACTTGAATCACTTCTTGCAAGAATTCCGACAGATCTTTGATGAGCCTGGTTGCACTCTTCCAAGGCGTCCGAACTCCTGCAAATCAGACAAAGTTCTTGGTCAGTGGATTTGTACGCAATGCACTTCTGCACCCTGGCCTCTGAACTTCAGTGGGGCAGTGACAGTCTGACTGCAATTATCAGACAAGGGGTCTCAGAGCGCATAAAGGATGGACTGGCTGCCAGAGATCTCCTGGAAACTTTGGAGGGCCTAAACAGCCTAGCCATTCGGCTAGACCAGGGATGGTAACTTATAAACAGGCGTACAGATGCACACGTGCGCATTTGTCAGCCCATGCCCAGGGACGCGGCCATTTTATAACATACACACGTATATGCGTGCATGTTATTAAATGAAATGGTCGCATGCATATGTGCGCACAATTTTAAGTGGATGCACACCTATGTGCGCAAATGCCACTTCTAATCCGTAAGTGGAGGGATTTTAAAACCCATGCACGCCAATGCTATTACCAGTTTTCCCAGTTTGCTCTCAGTTCACCCAGGTTTAACAGCCTCCCCTCCCGCCGTTAACCCCGACTCTTAAAACTCCGCTGATGTGTTTAGTTCTTTATAGGGATGTGAATCGTGTCCTCGATCGTCTTAACGATCGATTTCGGCTGGGAGGGGGAGGGAATCGTATTGTTGCCATTTGGGGGGGTAAAATATCGTGAAAAATCGTGAAAAATCGTGAAAAATCGAAAAAACGTAAAATCGCAAAACCGGCACATTAAAACCCCCTAAAACCCACCCCCGACCCTTTAAATTAAATCCCCCACCCTCCCGAACCCCCCCCCAAATGACTTAAATAACCTGCGGGTCCAGCGGCGGTCCGGAACGGCAGCAGTCCGGAACGGGCTCCTGCTACTGAATCTTGTTGTCTTCAGCCGGCGCCATTTTCCAAAATGGCGCCGAAAAATGGCGGCGGCCATAGACGAACACGATTGGACGGCAGGAGGTCCTTCCGGACCCCCGCTGGACTTTTGGCAAGTCTTGTGGGGGTCAGGAGGCCCCCCCCAAGCTGGCCAAAAGTTCCTGGAGGTCCAGCGGGGGTCAGGGAGCGATTTCCCGCCGCGAATCGTTTTCGTACGGAAAATGGCACCGGCAGGAGATCGACTGCAGGAGGTCGTTCAGCGAGGGTTCCGGCGCCTCGCTGAACGACCTCCTGCAGTCGATCTCCTGCCGGCGCCATTTTCCATACGGAAAATGGCGCCGGCCATACGCATATGGCCGGCGCCATTTTCCGTACGAAAACGATTCACGGCGGGAAATCGCTCCCTGACCCCCGCTGGACCTCCAGGAACTTTTGGCCAACTTGGGGGGGGCCTCCTGACCCCCACAAGACTTGCCAAAAGTCCAGCGGGGGTCCGGAAGGACCTCCTGCCGTCCAATCGTGTTCGTCTATGGCCGCCGCCATTTTTCGGCGCCATTTTGGAAAATGGCGCCGGCTGAAGACAACAAGATTCAGTAGCAGGAGCCCGTTCCGGACCGCTGCCGTTCCGGACCGCCGCTGGACCCGCAGGTTATTTAAGTCATTGGGGGGGGGGGGGGGTTCGGGGGGGGGGGGGATTTAATTTAAAGGGTCGGGGGGGGGTTTTAGGGGGTTTTAGGGTGCCGGCTCACGATTCTAACGATTTATAACGATAAATCGTTAGAATCTCTATTGTATTGTGTTCCATAACGGTTTAAGACGATATTAAAATTATCGGACGATAATTTTAATCGTCCTAAAACGATTCACATCCCTAGTTCTTTATGTTTTTTGACTTGCACGTCATCCATAGCAGAAGTAAAGTTGTGCAGCAGTGGACCCCAGCACGTGCCTGTGCACGAAAGTATTTACGAGCAAATTTCAAGGTAAAATTATGAAAGCCCATGCCCCCCAGACCACATCCTGCAGCTGCTTCCCCGCCTCTCCTTTCTGCTTGGATCTGGGTAGCATAAGGAGCCAATCAGCAATGAGAGGAGGGGAAGCAAGGACTGTGTTCAGGAGAGGCTTCTGGTGCCCGCCCCTGGTGCTGCTTCAGTCCTCACAGTCACTGCGCTGTGTGAGGACAGTGAGAGGAGAAAGCAAGAGAAGGAGGGGGCAAGAGTGTGTGTGTGTGTGTGTGAGAGAAGGGCAATGAAAAGTAAGGATGAGAAGAGAGAGGGGAGAGCAAAGGTAAGAAAAGAGCAAATGACAGCAAAAGGGTAGGGGGAGTGGAGGAGGAAGATAAAGGGGAAAGACAAGAACATGGGTGGCAGGAGAAGGAGAGGACTCTGGATTGGTTGGGGCGGGGGGTGGGGGAATCCAGGAAGATAATGTAAGAGGAATGGAAAACCAGGAAGATAAGGTAAGAGGAATGGAAAAGCGGGCACGGGAGAAAGAGGAGGTGAAATGGTGAAAACTGAGAAGGTAGGAAGAATAAGAAGGGGAAAAACAGGGGAAGAGGCTAGAAAAAAGAAGTATTAAAATATCAACAGTTGAAGGAAAGAAAAAGAACTGAAATATAATAGAAAAGGAGAGAGGACACCATAGAGAAAAAAAAAAGAAAAAGAGAGAGACACATAAGGGCAGAGAATGAGAAGAGGGAGGTTGAGCTAGAAACACTGGAGGTTGGAAACTATTTGATTACCTGCTAGAGAATACTATTTAATTTAATTAATTAATTTATTTGATTTATATTCTCCTTTTTGACACTTCTGAGCAGATTATATTCAAGAAGGGAGTTCCTATGGGGTGGAGGAAGAAACCAAAAAGTCTTTACTGCAAACACCATTCTTAAATCTTCCCCTCTCCCCCACGTGTACTAATCTCAGGGTGAGCCTGACTCAAAAGTTCCCAGGTATGAGCATAACCATAATAATATGCTCGTGACCTACTCCTATTTCTCAAAAAACTTCTCTCTGACAGAGAAGAACTATAGCCTTGGTAATTATGAACTGCTAGCAGACAAGTTAACCTTAGAAAAATGGCGACATCCATTTGAAGGAGCTAAGCACCCAGTAACCATCTATATCAGGGGTGGGCAAGTCCGGTCCTCGAGGGCTGCAAACCAGTCGGGTTTTCAGGATACCCCTAATGAATATGCATGAAATACATTTGCATACAACTGAGGCAGTGTGTATGCAGGTCTCTCTCATGCATATTCATTAAGGATATCCTGAAAACCCGACTGGTTTGCAGCCCTCGAGGACCGGAATTGCCCACCCCTGATCTATATGGATCATAAAAACCTAGAACACCTAATAGGGATGTGCATTTGTTTTAAACTAATTTGTAAATCGTGATGACATTTTGGAGCTGCAAAACAAATTGAGGACCCCCCCCCCCCCCCCCGAATGAAAAAAAATGTCCAGTCAGGCCTAGGCCCAAGCCCGGGCCTCTCCTAGGACATAGACCATGTCCCAAAGCAGGGGACCTCGGCTGAGACCTTAGCCCCCTGAACACCTACCTGATCTGTCAGGAATCCAAGGAAGCAGCCAGACTGGGTTCCGATACCTGGACCTTGACCTAGGCCTAGGCTTGACGAAGGAGCCCGGCCACTTGTCGCCAATGCCATGTAGCAAAATGGTGCCCTCCGTGGAGCAGGATGCACCAAAGTTAATTAACTCCAGCACGACCCCAGCGAACAGCATCTGTTTAAGAAAAAGGAAGAAAGAAGAGGATATGAACATCAGAGCTCTAAGGACTAGGCTCCATGCCCCCACCTGACCCTAGGTCGAGGCCCAGGCGTCAAGACCCGGACTTCAGGTCAGGCCCCAGTGTCAGGCTTGGGTCTGGGTCGAGTCCCTGGCATTGGGACCCAGGCTCCAGGTTGGGCCACAACACTGGGCTTGGGCCAGCCTCTGGCCTAGGCCGAGGCCGAGGTGTCGGCTTTGTGAAGGCCAAGGCTGAATTCTCAGTGTCATTCCACAGCCTTGGCCTATGCAAGGCCGAGGCTTTGGCCTGGACCTAGGCTCGCTGGTGAATCCCCATCAGACTAGATAAGTAAGAGCCAGGGGGGATCCTGGCCCCAGCATTTTTCAGGGTGGGAGGGATCAGTAGTGGGGACAGGAGGCCTTGGGAGGCCCTGTTTCATTTTTTTTTTAATTTTTGTTTTTTAATGTTTGGTTTGTTTTTTGTTTGTTTTTTTTTAATAAATGAAATTAATCAGACATTCCATGAAATAAAATTAATGGGGAAAATGCCTCCCGTAAACGAACCAAAAAACAAAATGAATTTTTTATCCATGCACACTCCTAACACCTAGCACAAGAGTAGAAGCAGAACTCCTGGCAAGCCCACTGGTCGCTGTTCTTTAATTGGTTTGACTTCTGGTTGCGGTACCTTCCCACTGAGAAGAACCAACAAGCTGATGCCCTCTCATGCTCCATTGATGCTGAGGGCTCTCTGGAATCTCCAAGGCATATCATGAACCCTATGAAGATTATGATTGCTGCTGCTTCGTAGTCCCTCCTGGGAATATAGTGGTTCCCAGCATCTACGTCAAAAGATTCTTCAGTGGGTTTATCACTCCCACTTGGCAGGTCATCCAGGTATCACCTGAACTTTAGAATTAATCTTCCAACACTACTGATGACCACAGATGAACACTGACATGATACATTACAAAGAGTCCTGTCCCACAAGAGCGATGAAAAAAGTGTGTAAGCTCATCCTTGGGAGTTGTTACAACCACTGCCAGCCCCCAAGGATCCTGGACCCACTTGGTCATTGATTTCATCACTGACCTTCCCCTCTCTGATGGTAACATTATCGTAAGAGTGGTAGTGGATACATTTTCTAAAATGGTGCATTTCACGGCCCTTCTGGGCCTCCCATCAGCACCTGAACTGACTAAACTCTTTATTCAAAACATCTTACATCTGCATGGTCTCCCTTTTCACATCCTTTCAGATGGGGAGTACAGTTCACAGCCCATTTTTGGAAAGGCTTATGCAGGAAGTTTGGAATTACATTGGATTGCACTTCAGCTTACCACCCTCAGACAAATGGGCAAACCGAGCGAGTAAATCAGAGTCTCAAGGCCTATCTACGAGCCTATGTGAACTAACAGTAGGATAACTGGGTCTCCCTCCTACCATGGGCTGAATTCTACCATAATAACCATGTAAGCAGTTCCACTTGCTCATCGCCCTTCTACTTAGTGTACAGGAACCATCCCCACATACCTAGATCTGTTCTGATATCAGTCACTTGTTCGGCAGCTAACCTGATGGGGCATGAACTCCAGGAACTTTGGCAGAATGCATATCACCTCCTAGAGCATTCAGCAAAGTGGTTTAAAAAACAAGTAGACAAGTAACGTTGCCCAGTGCCTCACCTTCACACAGGAAGCCTGGTTTGGCTCAGCACTAAAGACCTGTGGTTGAAATTGCCTTCATTGAAATTTGCTCTGTCATTTGTGGGTCCATTTCTCATTGAATGACAACATGGTCCAGTGGCCTACAACTTACCTCTAACTCTGTGCATCCATGATGTCTTCCACATATCTCTGTTAAAACCTGCAATTCTCATTTAAAATGGCTGATCATCTCTCCATGCCACTGAAGTCTCTACAGAAGAGGACACCCAGTTCAAAGTCCAGATATATTTTTTTATAAAAATGCTTCAATCATGCATTGTGAAATTACCACACTTTAAGAAACACTTGTACTAAGTGCACATATATCCCAAAACACTTTATGGTCAACTTATCTTCAACTTAGCCGACACCGAGGTGTTCCAATGTTTTATCCAAGAACAATTTCTTCTTTTCTTTTCTTTTTTTCACGTTGCATGCGCTACTCGTTTATCTTTTTTCATTTAATGCTGCCTCCGTGTTGCACGCACTGCTCAACTCCCCATGTTGCATGCGCGACTCATTTATCTTTTTTCATTTAATGCTGCCCTCCGCGTGTAGGGATTAGCTAAGAAGGAGGGTAGGCTATATAGGGATATACAGGTAACAGAACAGTGTTGATGGGCATATACAAGAGTAATGCATTTGTTAAAAGTTAAGAAAAAATCTTGAAAACTTTTTGGGACGATGATTAAAATTAGCGATATAAGATGCTTTATATATTCTAGATTTGTGAAATTACATTTATGAGTGCCCTTTAGTAAGCTTTTTATACTTTTCCACGTTTTTTTCATTATTGCATTTGTGGTAGGTGACATTTTCAGATTGGTGCCTTAGGAGAATAATTATTCATTTTCTTTTAATTTATACATAGGAAGGGTAATTTCAAATTGCGGCACGAGCACATATATACGCGTGTGTGCATGTTATGATTACAAATCTTTCTCTGGCCGTTCAAGCACTCAGTCACCCCTTTGCATCTGACCATAGATCTACTGTGTGGGCTTCCAGATGACCTGGAGCTGGATGACCAGGTATCTGAGGACCGACCTCTGCCATGGCCCAAATCCGAAGGCTGCAGTGTTGGCAGGCTAAGGCAGGCCCCTCATGGTCAAGTATCTATAGAAGGCCTCCTGATGGCAGGTCTACTCCATTCTGGTTTCCTTTCTCTTTTTTCTTCATGTTCTTCTGTCTCTCATTCTTGGGCATGAAAGGCTTCCTCAACAATGTTCCCTCAGAAGGGAGGGTCATTTTCTGGTGGACCTGAAATTTCCACCACGGTTTTGGAGATGATGGAAAGAGCAACCACCTCCATAATGACATTCACCTCTCCCGAGGTCTTGGCATCACCATTCGCTGTTGGAATGGGAGATCCCCACGGTCCTTCTGGCAGGGTTCCCCAGCAGGTGGCATTATCACCACTTCCCTCAGATGTTGCTGAAGGGGAAGTTAAGCGGTGTATAATAGGCCTAGGCACTGGCGGCACTGGAGCTTCAGCGGCTGCACTGGTTGAAGAGTGCAGCAGTCAGTGCATTCCACAGCACCCATGGATCTGGCCCTTTTTAAGTTGATTTTCACCCTCCTGCGAGGAATGAAGAACATGGGAGTTTCGCTTGCCTCCATTGTGGTTTAGCTGCCTGCCAAAAGTGGGAGCGATGTTCCACTCCAGTGATCCAGTGCTGCTCCCCATCCCAGGATGGTCACTCAGTCCTTCCTCCAAGCCCCGAACTGACCTATGGCTGCAGCTGGATCACATCAAATTGGCCATCAACATTTGCATTCAAAGTAGTGGTTTTTGTGCTCGCTGCTACTTCTCCTGCTGTTTTACCACCCAACGCTGAGGAGGCTGTGCCTTGTGCTGCATGGTTAATGCAATGATGTCATTTGCGCATCTCAACGGTGGCCTGCTTGATGATGTCTGTCAACATACTCCCGCTTCCCTCCTTCCTTTTGATGATTTGTTTTGGTGCGAACATTTTCGGCGGGTACAGCTTTGGAGCAAACAACGGCCATCATGGTAAAGGACTCAGATTTTCTTTTAAACGCTCAACAAGGATTAGTAGTTGCAACATAGCAATTAGTAAGTTCACTTTGACACTATGTACATCCTGCACTTGTTTGAGCCTCACATTCTCGGGTGCCATTTCATTTTTCCCCATCCCTGGGTAGATTGCTACCCAGCGAGGCCATAAAATAATCTGTTATACTCTTTGGGGAAGGAACCTTTCCAGGCTCTTGGCATGGTCTCTTTATTGCAGGCCTGAATCCTTTGTCGAGTGGTGGGTGTTGCGAGCCCCATCCGTGGTAGGCCCGCAACCGGGCCTACTCACCCTTGCAGCGCTGCTCCCAGACCTGGACCATCCTCACTTGCGGCTGTGGGCAGCCACCTGCGCCCCCGAGCACCTACTGCCTCGTCGGCTGTTCCAGACTCCTCCATGGACCTCCTCAGTTCCCGGCGGGTCTCCCCGCATGGGCTGTGGGGACATGCTGTCGTCCGGCCTCCTGCAGGCCCTGGCTTACCCACGTGCCTCCCGTTCCTTTAAAGGGACCGCAGCAGGAAACTAGGCTGCGGCCCCAGATGATGACTTCGTCGGGCTCTGGTATATAAGGCAGGGCTCCACCACTAGTTCCTTGGCAACAGGTCTTCACGTTTGATCGTGGGCTCATTGTCTATTGTTCCTGGTCCTGATCCTGACTTCGTTCCTGGTTCCTAATCTTGACTCTGTTCCTGGTTCTTGCTCCTGGCTTGTACCTTGGTCCCTTCCTTGTTTCGCTGGATTGACTCTTTGGCTTTGACCCTTGCTACGTTGGACCATGCTCAGGATTGCTTCTCCAGCTTTGACCCTTGTTATGTTGGACCACGCTCAGGATTGCTTCTCTGGCTTTGACCCTTGCTACATTGGACCACGCTCATGATTGCTTCTCCGGCTTTGACTCTTGCTACGTTGGACCATGCTCAGGATTGCTTCTCTGGCTTTGACTTTTGCTACGTTGGACTATGCTCTGGACTGATACTCTGGCTTTGACCCTTGCTCTGCTCTGTCTCAGTACCTTGTCTTGCTCAGCTGCCTGCCCTGACCTCAGCTTGCCTTGACTATGCCTTTGGTATCTACTTGGACTTGGCCTCTTGGCTTTGGCCTCTATTACTTGGGCACCCTCTGTCTCCAGCTGTTCCTGATGGCGCCTGGGTCTCTGGATCCCTGCTTTGTCCGGACCTACGTCGGTCCCTTGATACCTCTGCTGGTTCCCGGCAACTCTTGCACCACTACTACTGGGGTAGGACCTACCTGCTATCTGTACCGGAAACCCAAGCAATGACTGAATACATTCAAGAGAACCTGGCTAAGGATTTCATCAACCTGTTTTCCTTGCCGGCTTGTGCAAGCTTTTTCTTTGTCATGAAGAAGGATGGGTCTTTGAGACCATGTGTAGATTACCGTGGCCTTAATGCTATAACTCGCAAGGATAGATACCCACTGCTGTTAATCTCGGAAATGTTTGACCGCCTCCAGGGCGCTACCATTTTCACCAAATTGGATCTACGTGGTGCCTATAATCTGGTCCGCATACGCCCAGAGGATGTTTGGAAAACAGCATTTAACATTAGAGATGGGCATTATGAGTACTTGTTATGCCTTTCGGACTTTGTAATGCACCTGCGGTATTTCAATAAATGATTAATGAATAAACTCCTCTCTACCTCTGAACTCTGTTCCAAACTCAAAGGAATGCCTCTCTAGCAGTAGCCAGAGCCCTGCTTTTAAAAGCTTACATGAGGGATAGTCATTCCAGACCCCGCAGAGAGCGGAGCTGCATTTGAATGAATTCTCCCCACTATCTGATACTTGATATCCAGGGCTTACTGGTAACCTAGAAAGGTGCCCGGGATACAGTGTTTTCACCAAATCCTCTGTTAGTTTGTGGGCTGAGAGAAAAAATACTTTCTATGATTTGTTTTAAATATGCTACCCATTAGCTTCATGGAGTGTCCTCTAGTCCTAGTACTATTGGAAAGGGTAAATAACAATTCCCTATTTACCCATTCCATACCACTCTTGATTTTATAGACCTCTATCATATCTCCTGTACAGGGCTGGTGCTAGTTTTTTTTGCTACCCTGTGCAATGACTGTGCTGCTGCCACCCCACCATCATTCATTCATTGTTTGTCTCGGGCCCATCAAAAAAATCCCAGCTCCCTTCAGTGAAACAAATTTTAAAAACTAACATCAAAGCACCTCCCCGCTACCCCAGAATCCATGGCTGGTGCAAGGGTATTAGGTGTCCTAGGCAAACATAGCCTTGCACAATGCCCCTCCCCCCCCCCCCCCCCCCCCTCATCTTCCTCCCTCAGCCTGCTACACAAACACAGTTAAGAGTTAAGCATTTATAATAATATTTTACATGAAAAATATCAAAGTACAGTATTCTGAACCAGAAATCCTGCAAAAACACGCTTGGAACCCATATGGTAATAGGCCTGTTGTAACATGTTGTTTGTGGGCTTGACCCTTCAAAAGCCCTAAAATAATAATACACTTCCTATTAGGAGAATACCACACCTCAGTCACATTTGCAGAACATAAACAGATCCTCACCAAATATAGAACAGAGCAATCATAAAGTAGAAATATAAACTTGACAAAACCTGAACTGGAAACCACAAGAAGCCAGACTCTCTATGCAATGCAACAATAAAGAGCCAGAACCATCACTATTCCTAAAACATCAAACAATAAAATCAAGAAATAAAACAAATAATCATAGTAGTAAAAACATACTACTAATAATATTCCAAAAACAGATGATAAATAAAAGATCGAATAATTGAAAACTCATACAATTTTTTTTTAAATGTCCCAAACACCAATAAAAAATTTCAAAACAGCAGACACATTAAATAACACCTGAAAAATAAAACTAAAAAGGATTTTCAAAAAATGCATGCTCTCCATACCTGGGAAATTTAGATTTCCAGACTTCCTGAGATTGTCGTGGATTAGGGGGAGTGGGGTGCACAAACTTTCTCCTCTCTTTCTTATATATATTCACACACAAGCTCATACACACATATGCTCCTTCTCAGACAAAACCCCAGGTGTCTCCAGTTCTTCTTTGGTTGGGATCTGCCAGCAGCCCCATTTTCTCTCTCTCTCTCTCTCTCTCTCTCTCTCACACACACATACACAACCCAGACAAGCTCCTATTCACACCTACACACCCCAGGCATGCTCCCATTTACATCCATCCAAATAACAGGCAGGCTCTCATTCACACACACACACACACACATATTCACACACATATTCACACACACAGACACATCCCAGGCAAGCTCCCATTCACACAAAAACACCCAACCCAGGCAGGCTCCCATTTACACAAACACACACACACACACCCCTCCCAGGCAGGTTCCCATTCACACACCCACTCATCCTAAGCAGCTCCTATTCATCACCCACACATCCCAGGCAGGCTCCCATTCACACACACACACACACACACACAGACACACACAGACACACACATCCCAGGCAGCTCACATTCATACACCCACCCCTCCCAGGCAGGTTCCCATTCACACACCCACCTCTCCCAGGCAGGTTCCCATTCACACACCCACTCATCCTAAGCAGCTCCTATTCATCACCCACACATCCCAGGCAGGCTCCCATTCACACACATCCACTCATCCCAGGAAGACTCCCATTCACAAACCCACTCATCCCAGGTAGGCTCCCATTCACACACACCCACACTTCTCAGGCAGGCTCCCATTCACACATACACACATGTAGACCAAGCAGTCAAAGTCCAGCCTGTACCTTCTTCATTGGGGAGAACAGCCATTCTGCAGCAACTCCTGCATGCTGGCCCAGGGGTAATTCAACACTCGCGGTGCTAGAATTTCCTGTATTCTTATCTTGCAATGCACGAGAAAATAGTAGAAACTATCAACACTATGCTACCAAATAATACACACCTATTTACCAAAAATACTTTTTTATTATTTTTAAATCTTTTTATGCAAACAAAAACCATATTTTAAAATAGTACTACAAAAAATAGTGCAAAAACCACCGCATGTGGCCCCTGTCAGACCACTAAAGTAAGTGCAATGAGTAGAACTGAGAACTCTCCAGCAAGGGGAGTTACAGGGAGGTGTGTAGAGGAGAGTGATTGATGGTGGGTACCTTTTCCCTAAGGGGATGGGGTTTTGGGAGAAGGTGCATAAAAATGCCTTCCATGAGAAACAGTCTCAGCAGGGCTTCTGGGAAGGAGTGGTAATGAATCATGATTTGGACTTGCTAGAGTGGACACAGAGAATTTACTTTACTATCATCTGTAAACAACAGGAAGGATAAGGAGCCCTCAGTCCTGGGGATCCGTATTCTGCCTGGGAAGGCGCTGGTTGACAAGGAAGAGGAGAAGTTTGTGCTTTTTTTTTTTTTTTTACAGCTTTCCCACTGAGGAGCCCGAAGAGAGAGAGAAAGGCCCCGGTGAAAAGCTGTGAAGGGGACATGAAAAATTAATTACACAAAAAGGCTGAAGAAGAATTGTGAGCAACCTCTTTGAAGATTATTTATGAATTGTCTGAGAAGCTATGTCTGATATTTTTTTCTTGCTTCTATTTGGACTTTAATTTTCTTGGATTTGAAATAAACTTTTTTCTGTTTTGGAACAACATTCTGGGTGTGGTTTTTCCGGTTTTTTTTTTTTTTAGCATGTGTGGCTTCCCTTGAGCCCCATAGTGGATACTTTTCCCCGCTGGAAAAACTCTGTTCCTGGGCGACAAGCAGGTTGCCTCCCCAATGTGAAGGGAAGGGTTTTATATAAATATAGATGTAGCTATGACAGTTTAATATTTAAAGGTATGATACCCAATTATATGTTTTTACAGGATTGTTCTGGGAGGATTGGTGGAGGAGGTCATAATGATTGCTGAGTTTAATTCTTAAAGTATCGGGGGGGGGGGGGGCTATAAGCCTGAAAGTTAATTGGGGGGAGGGGGAGGTGCAAGGCAGAAGGTGCACCTAGGCTGTCAAATACTCTTGCACTAATCCTGCCCCTAGTGTAAGTCTCTTAACACTGCGACAGCCTGCCTGACCCAGAAAGAGGAAGAAACCTCACACCACACTTGCACGGGCCTACATGGGCCTACATGAGCCCGTGTTGGCCAGCATAAGTCAGGAAGAGGTGGGGTGGGGCTGCCCTCCAGTCAGCTAGAGCAGAGAAGGAAAGAGGCAGTAATAGGCTGTTAACATCAGATTAAACAGGGAGGGGATAGAGGAGGGGGGGGTGGAAGAGAAGGAGAGGGCTGGGGGTCAGGGAGAAGAGGAAGTGAGGTTTTTCCCAGGGTTCCTTAATCGGAAGAAGTGGCCCGACCTCTTGCACAACCAGGATTCACCCCCCCCCCCTGACTTCACCCCCACTTTCAGGATTCAACTCCTCTCTCTCCCCCCCCCCCCCACCCCCTACAAATCAATCAATCAGTTTCCCTGATTTGTGTTGAGGGGTAGCTACCTCGTCCTTCTTTCTTAGCCAACAGGAGACCCCAGAGCAGCCACTTGCTGTGTCCCCCTCCACCTCCTTTCCCCATGGCAACAGGGAGCACATGCTAGAAGGGGGAGTTGCTGGAGCAGAGAGAGGGAACCAACTCTTATCTCTACTCAACTCTGCTATGTCCACTGTCCATGTGCTCCAGGAAAAGGAGAAGGCAAGATAATCGGCAGTTACCTCCTCTCTCCCATCCAACTCATCCATTGCAATCCTGCTTCAGGCCAGCTAAAGACAATCAGTGGGCAGTAACAAAGATAGAAGTAGTCCGGGATGTGGCACTAAGAAGTTAAAGGGGGTGGCAAGGTAGATTTTAGGGGGACTCTTGCTTCACTCCCTCCTTGTGGCAACATCTAGGGTGAGACTTTGACAGGGACCTGCTGCATTCTTAGTCCCATATTTAACCCTGCCTGCAAGGTCACACAGAATGTGGCAGGGTCTGTCACCTGAATGAGCCATGTACCAGTCTCTCAATAGTGTTCAAGCAGTTTTGGGTCAAGCAGATTGTATAGGACAGTGGTTCTCAATAGGTGCTCAGGGACTCCCTGACCAGTCAGGTTTTCAGGATATAAGAATATGCCATACTGGGTCAGACCAAGGGTGCATCAAGCCCAGCATCCTGTTTCCAACAGTGGCCAATCCAGGTCATAAGAACCTGGCAAGTACCCAAAAACTAAGACTATTCCATGTTACCGTTGCTAGTAATAGCAGTGGCTATTTTCTAAATCAACTTAATTAATAGACTTCTCCTCCAAGAACTTATCCAATCCTTTTTTAAACACAGCTACACTAACTGCACTAACCACATCCTCTGGCAACAAATTCCAGAGTTTAATTGTGCATTGAGTGAAAAAGAACTTTCTCCGATTAGTTTTAAATGTGCCACATGCTAACTTCATGGAGTGCCCCCTAATCCTTCTATTATCCGTAACAGTAAATAACTGATTCACATCTACCCGTTCTAGACCTCTCATGATTTTAAACACCTCTATCATATCCCCCCCTCAGCCGTCTCTTCTCCAAGCTGAAAAGTCCTAACCTCTTTAGTCTTTCCTCATAGGGGAGTTGTTCCATTCCCCTTATCATTTTGGTCACCCTTCTCTGTACCTTCTCCATCGCAACTATATCTTTTTTGAGATGCGGCAACCAGAATTGTAGACAGTATTCAAGGTGTGGGCTCACCATGGAGTAATATAGAGGCATTAGGACATTTTCCGTTTTATTCACCATTCCCTTTCTAATAATTCCCAACATTCTGTTTGCTTTTTTGACTGCCGCAGCACACTGAATCGAAGATTTCAATGTGTTATCCACTATGATGCCTAGATCTCTTTCTTGGGTGGTAGCACCTAATATGGAACCTAACATTATGTAACCATAGCATGGGTTATTTTTCCCTATATGCATCACCTTGCACTTATCCACATTAAATTTCATCTGCCATTTTGATGCCCAATTTTTCGGTCTCACAAGGTCTTCCTGCAATTTATCACAATCTACTTGTGATTTAACTATTCTGAACAATTTTGTAACATCTACAAATTTGATTACCTCACTCGTCATATTTCTTTCCAGATCAATTATAAATGTATTGAAAAGTAAGGGTCCCAATACAGATTCCTGAGGCACTCCACTGCCCACTCCCTTCCACTGAGAAAATTGTCCATTTAATCCTACTCTCTGTTTCCTGTCTTTTAGCCAGTTTGTAATCCATGAAAGGACATCACCACCTATCCCATAACTTTTTATTTTTCCTAGAAGCCTCGCATGAGGAACTTTATCAACTGCCTTCTGAAAATCCAAGTACACTACATCTACCGGGTCACCTTTATCCACATGTTTATTAACTCCTTCAAAAAAGTAAAACAGATTTGTGAGGCAAGACTTGCCTTGGGTAAAGCCATGCTGACTTTATTCCATTAAACCATGTCTTTCTGTATGTTCTGTGATTTTGATATTTAGAACACTTTCCACTATTTTTCCTGGCACTGAAGTCAGGCTAACCAGTCTGTAGTTTCCCGGTTCGCCCCTGGAGCCCTTTTTAAATATCGGGGTTATATTAGCTATCCTCCAGTCTTCAGGTACAATGGATGATTTTAATGATAGTAAAAATTTGTAACCTAATAGGTCTGAAATTTCATTTTTCAGTTCCTTCAGAACTCTGGGGTAGATACCATCCGGTCCAGGTGATTTACTACTCTTCAGTTTGTCAATCAGGCCTACCACATCTTCTAGGTTCACCGTGATTTGGTTCAGTCCATCTGACTCATTACCCATGAAAACATTCTCAGGTACGGGTACCTCCCCAACATCCTCTTCAGTAAACACCGAAGCAAAGAAATAATTTAATCTTTCTGTGATGGCCTTATCTTCTCTAAGTACCCCTTTAACCCCTCAATCATCTAACGGTCCAACTGACTCCCTCACAGGCTTTCTGCTTTGGATATATTTTAAAAAGTTTTTAGTGTGAGTTTTTGCCTCTACGGCCAACTTCTTTTCAAATTCTCTCTTAGCCTGTCTTTGCAATGTCTTACATTTAACTTGCCAACGTTTATGCATTATCCTATTTTCTTCTGTTGGATCCTTCTTCCAATTTTTGAATGAAGATCTTTTGGCTAAAATGGTTTCTTTCACCTCCCCTTTTAACCATGCCAGTAATTGTTTTGCCTTCTTTCCACCTTTCTTAATGTGTAGAATATATCTGGACTATGCTTCTAGGATGGTATTTTTTAACAATGACCACGCCTGTTGCACACTTTTTACCTTTGTTGTTGCTCCTTTCAGTTTTTTTCTAACTATTTTTTCATTTTATCATAGTTTCCTTTTTCAAAATTTAGCTCGAGAGCTGTGGATTTGCTTACTGTCCCCCTTCCAGTCATTAATTCAAATTTGATCATATTATGATCACTATTGCCAAGCGGCCCTACCACCATTACCTTTCTCATCAAATCTTGTGCTCCACTGAGAATTAGATCTAAAATTGCTCCCTCTCTTGTCGGTTCCTGAACCAATTGCTCCATAAAAATATAATTTATTCCATCCAGGAACTTTATATCTCTAGCATGTTCTGATGATACATTTACCCAGTCAATATTGAGGTAATTGAAATCTCCCATTATTACCGCACTACCAATTTGGTTAGCTTCCCTAATTTCTCTTAGCATTTCTCTGTCCATGTCACCATCTTGACCAGGTGGACAGTAGTATACTCCTATCACTATAGTCTTCCCCGACACACAAGGGATTTCTAGTTCTACCCATAAAGATTCAATTGTGCATTTAGTCTCATGCAGGATGTTTATCCTGTTGGACTCTATGCCATCCCAGACATAAAGCGCCACACCGCCTCTCAGGTGCTCCTCTCTGTCATTGCGATATAATTTGTACCCTGGAATAGCACTGTCCCATTGGTTGTCCTCCTTCCACCAAGTATCTGAGATGCCAATTAAGTCTATGTCATCATTCACTGCTATACATTCTAATTCTCCCATCTTACTCCTTAGACTTCTGGCATTAGCAGTCAAACATTTCAAAGTTTGTTTTTGTTTGTATTTTCATTCTGCTTTTTCATTGATAGGGATAAGATTGAATTTTTTAGCTTGGGTGAGTTTTTAGTTACAGGCACTTGGATTACTTTTCTTATTATTGGAACCTCACTGTCAGGATGCCCTAATTCTAATGCATCATTAGTATCCTTTGAAGATACCTCTCTCCGAACCATGTGCTGCTGAGCAACTGTCGGCTTTCCCCTTTGTTCTATTTTAAAAGCTGCTCTATCTCCTTTTTAAAGGTTAGCACCAGCAGTCTGGTTCCATCCTGGTTAAGGTGGAGCCCATCCCTTCGGAAGAGACTCCCCCTTCCCCAAAAGGTTACCCAGTTCCTTACAAAACTGAATCCCTCTTCCTTGCACCATCGTCTCATCCATGCATTGAGACTCCGGAGCTCTGCCTGCCTCTGGGGACCAGTGCATGGAACAGGGAGCATTTCAGAGAATGCTACCCTGGAGGTTCTGGATTTAAGCTTTCTACCTAACAGCCTAAATTTGGCTTCCAGAACCTCCCTCCCACATTTTCCTATGTCGATGGTTCCCACATGTACCATGACAGCCAGCTCCTCCCCATCACTGTCTAAAATCCTATCTAGGTGACACGTGAGGTCCGCCACCTTCGCACCAAGTAGGCATGTTACCAGGTGATCCTCACGCCCACCAGCCACCCAGCTGTCTACATTCCTAATAATCGAATCACCAACTATAATGGCTGACCTAACCATTCCCTCCTGGGCAGTAAACCTTGGGGAGATATCCTCGGTGCGAAAGGCCAATACACCACCTGGAGAGCAGGTCCTTGCTACAGGATCCTTTCTTGCTGCACCAGGTTGATGCTCTCCAATCATGAGACCTTCTTTCTCCAAGGCAGCACCAGGGCTGCCAGTCTGAAGTTGGGACTTGGCTACTATGTCCCTGAAAGTCTCATCTATATACCTCTCTGTCTGCCTCAGCTCCTCCAAGTCTGCCACTCTAGCCTCTAGAGATTGGACTCGTTCTCTGAGAGCCAGGAGCTCTTTGCATCGCATGCACATGTACAACTTCCCACCAGTGGGTAAAAAATCATACATGTGACACTCGATGCAAAAGACTGGAAAGCCCCCCTCTTGCTGCTGAAATGCATTTACATACATTGGAGGCAATGCATGAAAATATATCTCATGGATATTCTTTAGAGGTATCTCGAAAACCAGACTGGACCATATTGAGGTATCATTGGTATAGTGGACCCGGGCCCAGAAGGAGAAAGAGGGTAATCTCCTGAGCTAGATAGGGATCTCACACTACAGGGATCTTCTCTATGACCCCTCTGATGACTATCTTCTCACAGTAAACCAGGAAATAGGGACTCACTTCAAAGATATATTCCAACAGACAAATGTTTATTTTCTGATGATATCAGCAGTCAGAGTACATAACAAGTTAAAAGACACTGATTAAGTCATGGTGCAGAGGCTTCCACATCTAGGTTGCAGCAGTTGCAAGAATATAGTAAAGGTTAATATACTAACTCTTTAACAATTATATACACCTTCCCCTTGGTAAGAAGAAGTACTTGCCATTGCATTTCCCACTCTCCCCTCCAATAATGTAAAGTATGTACAGTAAACACAGTTTCCTCTCACTTCCATCAAAATTCCTCCCTTCTCTTAATAGATAATAGTTCTCACAGTCTTAGCAAAAAGCATACCACTTAAGATGCATTAATATTCACTTACTGGACACATAATAATTCTCTTCAATATAAATAGAAACTCTGTAATCATTCAGCAGTTTCCTGTTGATGCCCAGTCAAGCAATAGCAAGAGACTTTCCCTGCTTTCCTTGGCTCTCACTCTTCTGAGGCTCCTTCACTCCAATTCCTCCTTTACCAACTATAAGACCTCAGGACTCTCCTCCACCTCCGGGTCTCGGATTGGTTCCCTGTTCATTTCCTCTTGAGGGGAAACACCTCTCTGCCTTGGGCCTGTCCCCTTCAAGGGGAAAGCCCCTGCAAGGCCTTCTCAGAACAGCGACAACCCTGGGCAAATCCACTTCCCGGATGGGTTCCCTCCAGCTCCTCTCATCAAACCTTAGGCCCAGCATTTTATATTGGTGAAACACTCCCTCTAAAGGACTTCTCTCCCCCCCCCCCCCATCCTTCTTATAAGAAACATTTCCCATTAGAACCCACTAAACACTCTTCCCAAATATTACTCCATACAAATGCATCATGTAACTTTACCATGCTTGATATGGTATCTAGTAGGGATGTGAATCGTTTTTCAACGATTAAAATTATCGTCCGATAATGTTTATATCGTCTTAAATCGTTATAGAACACGATACAATAGAAATTCTAACGATTTATCGTTAAAAATCGTTAAATCGTGTTAGTGCGCACTAAATCGAGTTAGTGCGCACTAACTCCCCGTTAGTGCGCACTAACTCGATTTAGTGCGCACTAACTGAAAATGATACAAATAAACACTTTCCAGGTCACTGAAGGTCAGTTAGGAATGAATATGTGTTCCTATTGGCTGGCTGCCCTCTTATCTATTGATGTTACCAAGGTTACCACTGAGGTGATGGTTGGGGGGATGGGAAATGGAACTGGAAACTAACGAACACCAACAGAAAATGAAACAAAGTGTTCACACTTCCCAGGTCAGTAAAGGTCACTTAGGAATGAATATGTATGTATGTATTCCTATTGGCTGGCTGTGCTCTTATCTATTGATGTTACCAAGGCTAACACTGAGGTGATGGTTGGAGGGATGTGAAATGGAAACAGTTGGAAGCTTGACAAAAAAAGTAATGTAATGATCAGCACTCACGTGACTAGAACTTGTTTGTTTATTATTTTTGTTAGCAGGCACCTGAAATGCTAGTGCATGTTGAATTTGCCAATCACTGTGCATTTTAGAAAGGTGGTCCTGGCTGGAACTGTACACAGTTCAAATATATGTAATTGATTGTTGGTAAGTGTATTTTTTAAGTAGCCACACTGGCACAAGTATGTTTACTTTTCCTCCTACTTAACTCACTAGCTCAGCTTTGTAAGAAGGGCTTCTCTGCTTGTGTGTTGTTTTTGTTTGGTGTGAGGAGAGCAGAAACATCAGATCTTTATTCAATCTACTACAGTCATCTCTTACAGTGCCCTATCCCTATTAATACCAGGAGTGTTGTGATCTTCCTGCACACAGTGCCCTAACCCTGATACCAGTCTGAGACAGCTCCCTCCCTGCATTACTAGTGAGAGGCTGGCTTCACAGACAGGGGGGAGCTGCCTGCCCCTCACTCCTGACTTCCCCCATGTCCCAGCTAGTGAATGGTGTGTGGGTGAGGGGGGGGGGGGAGGAGGATGGTGAAGTCTGAGACAGCTCCCTCCCTGCATTACTAGTGAGAGGCTGGCTTCACAGACAGGGGGGAGCTGCCTGACCCTCACTCCTGACTTCCCCCATGTCCCAGCTAGTGAATGGTGTGTGGGTGAGGGGGGGGGGGGAGGATGGTGAAGTCTGAGACAGCTCCCTCCCTGCATTACTAGTGAGAGGCTGGCTTCACAGACAGGGGGGAGCTGCCTGACCCTCACTCCTGACTTCCCCCATGTCCCAGCTAGTGAATGGTGTGTGGGTGAGGGGGGGGGGGGGAGGATGGTGAAGTCTGAGACAGCTCCCTCCCTGCATTACTAGTGAGAGGCTGGCTTCACAGACAGGGGGGAGCTGCCTGACCCTCACTCCTGACTTCCCCCATGTCCCAGCTAGTGAATGGTGTGTGGGTGAGGGGGGGGGGAGGATGGTGAAGTCTGAGACAGCTCCCTCCCTGCATTACTAGTGAGAGGCTGGCTTCACAGACAGGGGGGAGCTGCCTGACCCTCACTCCTGACTTCCCCCATGTCCCAGCTAGTGAATGGTGTGTGGGTGAGGGGGGGGGGGGAGGATGGTGAAGTCTGAGACAGCTCCCTCCCTGCATTACTAGTGAGAGGCTGGCTTCACAGACAGGGGGGAGCTGCCTGACCCTCACTCCTGACTTCCCCCATGTCCCAGCTAGTGAATGGTGTGTGGGTGAGGGGGGGGGGGAGGATGGTGAAGTCTGAGACAGCTCCCTCCCTGCATTACTAGTGAGAGGGCTGGCTTCACAGACAGGGGGGAGCTGCCTGACCCTCACTCCTGACTTCCCCCATGTCCCAGCTAGTGAATGGTGTGTGGGTGAGGGGGGGGGGAGGATGGTGAAGTCTGAGACAGCTCCCTCCCTGCATTACTAGTGAGAGGCTGGCTTCACAGACAGGGGGGAGCTGCCTGACCCTCACTCCTGACTTCCCCCATGTCCCAGCTAGTGAATGGTGTGTGGGTGAGGGGGGGGGGGGGGGGGGTGGTGAAGTCTGAGACAGCTCCCTCCCTGCATTACTAGTGAGAGGCTGGCTTCACAGACAGGGGGGAGCTGCCTGACCCTCACTCCTGACTTCCCCCATGTCCCAGCTAGTGAATGGTGTGTGGGTGAGGGGGGGGGGAGGAGGATGGTGAAGTCTGAGACAGCTCCCTCCCTGCATTACTAGTGAGAGGCTGGCTTCACAGACAGGGGGGAGCTGCGTGACCCTCACTCCTGACTTCCCCCATGTCCCAGCTAGTGAATGGTGTGTGGGTGAGGGGAGGGGGGGGAGGAGGATGGTGAAGTCTGAGACAGCTCCCTCCCTGCATTACTAGTGAGAGGCTGGCTTCACAGACAGGGGGGAGCTGCCTGACCCTCACTCAAGCAGAGAAGCCCTTCTTACAAAGCTGAGCTAGTGAGTTAAGTAGGAGGAAAAGTAAACATACTTGTGCCAGTGTGGCTACTTAAAAAATACACTTACCAACAATCAATTACATATATTTGAACTGTGTACAGTTCCAGCCAGGACCACCTTTCTAAAATGCACAGTGATTGGCAAATTCAACATGCACTAGCATTTCAGGTGCCTGCTAACAAAAATAATAAACAAAGAAGTTCTAGTCACGTGAGTGCTGATCATCACATGTCAAGCTTCCAACTGTTTCCATTTCACATCCCCCCAACCATTACCTCAGTGGTAACCTTGGTAACATCAATAGATAAGAGCACAGCCAGCCAATAGGAATACATATTCATTCCTAAGTGACCTTTACTGACCTGGGAAGTGTGAACACTTTGTTTCATTTTCTGTTGGTGTTCATGAGTTTCCAGTTCCATTTCCCATCCCCCCAACCATCACCTCAGTGGAAACCTTGGTAACATCAATAGATAAGAGGGCTGCCAGCCAATAGGAACACATATTCATTCCTAACTGACCTTCAGTGACCTGGAAAGTGTCTATTTGTATCATTTTGAGTTAGTGCGCACTAACTCGAGTTAGTGCGCACTAATCGGAAAAAACGATTTTTAACGATTTTTCAATGAAATAATCGTGCCAAACACGATTTTCTTCTCCTGCCACACGATTTCTATCGTTAAGACGATATGGAAAACGATTCACATCCCTAGTATCTAGTATCTATTCAGGATATCACACCTTCCCACAGGAAATTAACAATAATTGACAGTTTCCACTATCCTATAGTATATCCATATTCCCCATCAATTTCCACAAATTCAACAATAGCATCCAAGTAGAGATTAAGTAGTCTCTCTATCCATGTGTCTTCTGAGTGATGAATAAGGGCTCCTTCTTGCGAGAATGAACTATGAAAAATGTTTTGCTGAGAATGAACTATGATAAAGCTGCACTAAAAGCATGTTTCTCTTTTCTACTCTCTGCAGCCACCTTGTTAAATTATGTGTAACAAGGTAACTATAAATCCCACAAGCTTACCATGTGTTGGAGCCTTACAATATGAACCGAGCCTCATCTGGATCTGAATGATGTGTATTGGACCTGTCAAAAGGGGTTTTCAACTCCACTACAGCCAAGGTGAAGGAATACAAATATACATCAAAACTCATGTGCGCTCTCCTTTGAATAACAAATGTTCTGCGTGAGCCAGGATCCAGCACTCATAGTGTTAACAAGTTGGGAAAAGGGCTGTACTGTTTAGCCTGCCTAGAGAAGAGCACTACATAGCCAGCAGAGGAAGAAGAAGCCAAAGGAATTCTGGGAGACATTATAAGGTAGAAAACATACAATTTGGCTGGAGTTGGAGCCAAGAGCCAGGAAGAGAGGGGTATATCTGGAAGCTCTGCAATTAATTTTTTTTCCTAAAGAACTAATTATCAAGAGGGAGAGACAGAAGTATGTGCTCTGAGGAAATAGACAAATAGCCTTTTTTGCTTCATAACTGAGCTATATGGAAAATCCCAACACCCCCTGCCACAGCCACACGAGATAGGGCAGGGAAAGAGAAGCTGATGGACCGTGGTTTTTCTGTAAGAGACAGAAACCAGGCCACTTTCTGCTTAGTACCAAATAAAGCATTTGGGGAAGCTCCCCAGGACAGAGAAATCTTTCACACACCTCAGTGCTCATCTGTTTGATTTGTCCTCTAGCCTGCTCCACCATCAAGAGGGACTTCTTCAATTTCTTGTGTTTTTTCCACATAAATTTATGTTTGAGATAGAGTGCACTGTTTACAAAATGGTGGCATTGAGGTGGATCTGTTCCCCCCCTCCCTCTTTTTTTTTTTTTTCGTATTCTGGGGTAAAGACAATATTTGACAGCTGTGTTCTTCACTGCTTTTCTCACCGACCTTTCTCTATTAGTGTTCCTATCCTTATTTATTTTTTTTTTTTACTATCCATATGAGTATGGAGTATTCCCTGGCTAACAAGTCATACCCAGTGTTATTTTTGCATTGCTTGATTTAAAATAAGAAAACTGCACGTTTATATTATACTTTACTACTGTACTTTCCCCATTTAATGTTTTAGTTGGATTCACTGTCTACTTACACAATACTAGTAAAATGGTTAACTACGGTTTTATTCTGGTGTGATTAATGTATCTGGTCTTTGGTGCCACAAGTGAGAGGTTATTTAGGAAGGGCACAGAATCGTGGTATCGTGGTGGCTGGGACCCTGTCTCATCCCCCACTCAGGCTACAAACCTGAAGATAAATCATATTAGTAAATAATATAATTTCTCATGTGGTACTTCCCACCCCAAGCATAGGAGTAATTCATAGTCCAGAGCAAGGGGGGGGGGGGGGGTTGAGGCCACATGTGTTTACATGCTACAGAAGCATTTGAAACAACGTAAATTTACATCTAAATTATAAGGTGACTAAATTAACTTCCTCAGTCAAACCATTTGTATTTGATTCATCTAATCTTACCAGTATAAGAGGATGCCCAGCTCATTTTCACTTACAACATGCTTTGTAGCTGCCGTTTAATATTAAAGTCACCATGAAAAATTGACTCATTCTTGGTAAGTGGAGATTTGCAAAGTGCTACACTCAAGTTATATGTTAAACCTTTTAAGCTCCTGCGTTCTGAAAAGAACGAATGACCATAAATATACCCTGGCTGTCACTGCACTAATGCATATTCATTCATGCAGGCTGTGCCTGTTCTACATCCATAGCATATCACTAATCTTTCTAAACCCATTTTGCTCTAACTGGCAATAAAAATATTCAAATTGCAAATAAGGAATAAATTAAAGGGGATCCATTTCAATAAATTTGATTCACGAATGGAGAAAGCTTTCTCATCCAGCTGTAGAAGGATAGGAGCCACTTTTTAAAAAGTGGCTAAACAGCCAAGAAAGCCGGCTATGTTTGGCCGGCTATCTTTATGAAAATTCTCAACTGCCGGCTGAATGAATGAAAATGGGCCTAAGCCTATAGCCAGCTGGCTGTAATATAATAGACACCTCAGGATCTTTGAGAAAAACATCTTGACCCTCCCACTCAGGGCATCAGGATTCTAATTCACTCTCTCTCCTGCCGCAGATAAAATATCACCCTGCCCCCTCTCCCACACAATTGCAGCACTCTGACCCTGCAACAAGCCTCCCCCCCGACAACCAGAAATCCACTCATCCACCACCAATCCAGCATCCTCCTTCCCATCCTGAACACCGGTGTCATTAGGAATCTGGTACAAGAGTAGATAGGAGATACGGTAAGTGCAGACCTACTTCTGCTGCCTGAGTGGAGACGGGCTGGTCTGGATGGCTTAGAGGGTATGGTGGTCAGGACAGGAGGAAATGATTGCCGGCTGCCGGGGATGGGGTAAGTTGTTACAGGACTGAGATGCTGTAGATGTGAGAGATAGGTGTACTGCACATGGGGGAGTATGGCATGCTCAACTGGTATTTAAACCTGCCATTCATGCTCAAAAGGTATAGCCAGCATAATTTACCTAATTAGAAAATAGTGCTACGTAGCTAAGTTAGTTTCTCGATCCAACCCCACCCTAAAACTGCCCACAATTTTAGTGCAAAGGTGATGCTAGGAATTATAGCACCTGGGGCAGGCAAGCATATTTGTACCCCCTCCTTCTGCCCTTCGCTCTACCATTCTTCTCTCTCTATAATCCCTCCACTTATTCCTGGTCCTTTTTTTTTTAACTCTTGCTACCCTCTTACCTCCCCCACCCAACCTGCATGGCAGGAAGACAGGGATGGAGATGAGGCAGACAGAGAGTAATATAGAGGAGACCTTCAGGAACACAGTAACCAAGTCCCAACTACAGTCTGGCACCCCTAATGCTGCCTTGAAGGAGGAAGATCTCCTGGTCAGAGAGCATCACACAGGTGTAACAGAAAGTGATCCTGTAGAAAGCACTTGCTCTCCAAGTGATGCATTGTCCTCTCGCATCGCGGATGAATCTACCAGGGCTACTGCCCAAGAAGGAAGGGTTAGGTCGGCCATCATAGTTGGTGATTTGATTATTGGAATGTAGATAGCTGGGTGGCTGGTGGATATGAGGATCGCCTGGTAACTTGCCTGCCTGGTGTGAGGGTGACAGACCTCATGCATCGTTTAGATAGGATTTTAGACAATGCTAGGGAGAAGTCAGCTGTTGTGGTACATTTGTGTTGCGGTCCTGGGTCATGCCCTGGTCCCTCCACCTAGTACCTCGGGGATGGCCCGGGCCGTTTCAGGGCCTTCTCGGGCCAACTTGGCCTCCAGCACGTCTCACCCTCCTCGGGAGAGATGCCGACGATCTGCAGCGGCTGGCCCCGACCCCTAGACCGGGGCCCCCTAGAAGGGGCCAGCGCATGAAAACCATAGAGGATGCCCTGGATGACGTCAGACGCTGCAGGGTATTTAAACCCTACAGCTTTACCTAGACAGGGCCTTGCAACGAGGTTCTCTCAGTTACTGAGTGTCTAGTTGCTGCGTGAGATCTTAGATTGTCTCTTTCATCTTCCGTCTCCTGGCTTCTGATCCGGCGTTGTCTCCTGACTTGTCTTCAGCTTCCGCTCCTGGTTTTGGTAATTGACGTCTGACTTCTGGCTTCCGACCCGGCTCTGTTCCATGACTTTGTCTTCAGGTTCCATTCCTGGCTTTGGTATTGTCTTCTGACCTCTGGCTTCTGATCCGGCTCCGTCCCACGACTCCATCTTTAGCTTCCACCCCTGGCTCTGGTTTGGATCTCTGACTTCTGGCTTCTGACCCTGCTTCGTTCCTGGACTACGACTTCGGCCTCTTCTTCCACCTCAGGTATCCGATACTTGCAGGCCCAGAGGATTCTCCTAAGTCCCAGCAGCTCGGGCTCTCACGTGCTCCTCCCGGGGGAGCTGCAGGCTTCCGAGGGTGAAGACTCTTCCAGCCTCCTGGCTCCTGCCATCCTCACCGTCCACCTCTTCGGCCGCTGCCTGGATCCTTGGTTGCATAGGGTCCCGCCTAAATCCAAGAGGCCCGGGTCCCTAAGGGCTCCTCCTGGGGGGACCTCAGGCTTCCAGTGGTGAAGTCTTCTCCCGAGGATCTTCAGCGCCGCCTCCCGGCTGTCACACTTCCTGTGGGTTCCCACAGTATAACAGCTACCATCTCAGCCGGCCCAAGGGTCCACAACCATAACAATTTGGGCACCATTGGCATAGAAAAATGTGGGAGGGAGCCAAATTTAGGCTTTTAGGTAAAAAGCTGAAATCCAGAACCAGAGCTTGAGGGGAGAGGGCCACATAGTAAAACTAGACGGCTATAATTTAGCTGACTGAAAATTTTCAAAGGGATCAATAGGTGGCCAGATTGCTTTGAAAATTACCCTCTAGAATATTGACAACATATAAATAGCACAAGACTAGTTAATCTGTCTATTTTCCCTTTCTAAAATCTCAGTCAACTGTTCCCATAACTGGCTGTAATGGAAAGGATGGTGGAAGATGAAGAAAAGATTCGGGTCAGATGAGTGAGTGAGGAGATTGTGGGGGAAGGGAAAAATGAGGGTGAGTGAAGGGATCATGACGGTAGTTTAAAGAGTAACTGAGGGAATCATAGGAGAAGGGGAGAACATGACAGACAAAAGTGACTGAAAGAATGTGAGGGAATGTAGAGAAGAAAGTGATTGAGGGAGAGGGGGATTGTAAGGACAGAAGAAGAATGATTAAGGGAGAGTCACTTTTGGTGATTTTTCATCAGGAACGTGATTAACAAATGATATTAAATAAATAAGGGCGAGTGAGGGGACCATGGGGAAAAGAAAGTGAGGGTGGTGAGCAAGTGACTTAAGGAACGAGAGGGGACTGTGTAGGTGGGGGAAGATGGAATGAGGGAATGTGCAGAGAGTGAGGAAACTGGAGTGAGTGAGAAGATCATAGTGTGTATAAGTGGCGTGAGGAGACTGAAGGGGTATAGAGTGTGAATGAGAGAATTGGAGGAGGTGTGATGGGATCAGTGGGGAGTGCGAGAAGGGTTCTACATCAGAAGGATGTGTGTAACAGTGATCTTCCCTTTCCTGATCTAAGATCTCTTCCCTAGTCCAGGATCCCCACTTTTCTTCTCTTTCCCCTTGCGATCTTTCCTCCCTCTGCTCCCTAATTCCCCTGCTTATCTCTCCTCCTTCTAGGCCTCAAACTCCTATCCCTCCTCTCTGAGATACCTGCTCGATCCCTTGCTCCCCCAGTCACTACTGAGGTTCTCTCTTCCCAGCTCTGATCACTAAGTTCCCCTTTCCCCACAAAAGATCCAAATAATGCTGCCAGGTACAAGAAATATCAGAAAACTACTTTATTTTTATAAAATATGCAAATCCATTCAAATTTATGGAAACATGCCACAGAATTAGAGAAATTTTGCATCAGAATTTTCAAACTCTTACCATAAAATCTACCCTTGAGCTATCACAAGGAATTAGAATAGAGGTACCGTTTAGTAGAACTGATGTTGATGTAGTGGGTCACTTAGATGACAGTTCTGCCTGGTGGGTAGCAATATATACTAGAGATTAAGGATGGGGTGGGGGGGGGGCAATAATGAAGCTCCCTGAAGGCCTTACAGCCCTATGGATATTTATTACTCACAAGACTGCAAATGCATTTTTACAGTTCATACTAAAACTTAGGTGGGGAGATTTGATTGTGCAGTCTCCCCGCACAATGTTCCTTCTCTGAGTATATGCTGTGAGCAGCTCAAATACCTTTACTTTCACAGAGATGGTTTATGCAAATAAAATCAGACCATGATTTTATCTGCCAAGAAGGTGGCCTGAGAATTAGTAAAGATTTTCGGCCACATAGAGATTCCCATAGAGATTTTAACTTATGCCTTACAAAGTACAGATTAGCCCACCCTACGAGGTGACACCTTCCCCCCCTTCCCCTATCTAACCCTCCCTCAGCCCTACCTAAATCTTTCCTACCTTTTGTTGTCAAAGTTAAGCCTGCCCATGGCAGGCGTAACTTGCACGCGCCGGCCAGCTGCTGGTGCGCGAACCTCCAGCATGGCTGCTGTGCCGGAGGACTCGGGACCGCCCCCGGACCGCCGCCCCACCCCCGGACCACCCATTTTTGAAAGCCATGGGACATGCGCGCCGCCGAGCCTATGCAAAATAGGCTTGGCGCGTGCAGGTGTAGGTTTTCGGGGGTTACGCACGTATATTACGCACGTAACCCTTTGAAAATCTATCCCTAAGATTGCAAAACAAAGGACTATTAACTGTGCCAACAATGTGAATAACTCATCTAACACAAATTAGAGACCAAATGTTTTCTATTGCAGGCCCTAGGTCGTGGAATTCTCTTCCAGAGAAGTTGCGTCTGATAACAGACAGAAAGAGCTTCAAATGTGAGCTGAAGGGCTCTTCAAAAATGCATATAATCTAACATAAAATATCAATATGCAGAAAACTACAAGATTATAAGCATTGTAAATATTAGAAGAATGCGCGACAAGTATTGAGTGATGTAAAGAGAATTATGACAATTCTATGACTAACATATGAAGACTATTGAAATAGAAATAATATAATCACAAATGATTTTCCTAGCCCTCTAGTTAACATGTTTTAGATGTTGCATTATCCTATAATATGAATGTCACTTTTGTAAACCGTTGTGATCTTCTTTTGGAATGACAGTATACAAAATGCATAACTAAGCATAAAAGGTAACAAACTTTACATATTGTTTGACTGGGTCATAAGGTTAATTAAGATTCATTCTATAGACACCTCAAAATGATAACCCCAGAACAATTTAATATTAGTCCTATGAACATGCTTAGAAAATCCAAAATGACTGACACTAAGAACTGGTACAAGCAAATTCCATTGTTATTTCAGCAAGTGATGTTCCACAGACCCTAACAGGCTTTTTTCTTTTTGAGCTATTCTGTGGCTGACAATCCCAGAGAATCCTAGAAGTATTAATCATGTTGACTTAGGGGGTCATTTTCAAAAGCGATCGCACGCGAAAAGTCCCTTTTTGTGTACGATCACTAAATGGGGGCGGAGACGGGGTGGAGTCGGCCCCGGAAGAGGAGGAGTTGGTGCGGCACCAGGGCCGACTCTGCGGATACATCGCTGGCGGTGAAAGGTAAAGACCCTTATCGCCGCCAGTTTCGCGCCGAATAACTATACATTTTATGGTGTAGTTATTTGGTGCGAAAGCTGGCAGCCAGTGCACCACAGTGGTGCGATGGCTGCCACCTTTTGCAGACCCGCTCCCCACTTCACCCCCTGCCCCCCATTACCGCCGGATTTTCTAAGGTCTACAACCTTAGAAAATCCAGGCCTTAGGGGATAGCCACTGCTTATTACAAGCAGCAGTAGCATGGGATGTATTAACGGGTAAATTTTCGACCCGCTGCGCGCATAAATTCTGGCCTTTAAACGTGTGGCTGGGCCTTGCGCACACCGAGCCAATTTTCCACAAGGCCCAGCCATGCGCATAAAGGCCAATACGCGCACAAGTGCCAGCCTTCCCACAAGGGGCAGGACGGAGCAGGGGAAGGACCGGGACAGCACCATTGTTCGCTGTCCCGGCTGCTGATGCACGCAACTTACTTCAGCTCAGGAGCTGAAGTAAATGGCAAAACAAGAAGAAAAAAGAAAAAAGGTAGGGTTTCCAGATCATTTATAAATGATCTGGAAAGAAATACGAAAAGAAAAAAGGTAGGGTTTCCAGATCATTTATAAATGATCTGGAAAGAAATACGACGAGTGAGATAATCAAATTTGCAAATGACACAAAATTGTTCAGTGTAGTTAAATCACAAGCAGATTGTGATAAATTGCAGGAAGACCTTGTGAGATTGGAAAATTGGGCATCCAAATGGCAGATGAAATTTAATGTGGATAAGTGCAAGGTGATGCTTATAGGGAAAAATAACCCATGCTATAATTACACAATGTTGGGTTCCATATTAGGTGCTACAACCCAAGAAAGAGATCTAGGTGTCATAGTGGATAACAGATTGAAATCGTCGGTTCAGTGTGCTGCGGCAGTCAAAAAAGCAAACAGAATGTTGGGAATTATTAGAAAGGGAATGGTGAATAAAACGGAAAATATCATAATGCCTCTATATCGCTCCATGGTGAGACCCCACCTTGAATACTGTGTACAATTCTGGTCGCTGCATCTCAAAAAAGATATAATTGCGATGGAGAAGGTACAGAGAAGGACTACCAAAATGATAAGGGGAATGGAACAGCTCCCCTATGAGGAAAGACTAAAGAGCTTAGGACTTTTCAGCTTGGAGAAGAGAAGGCTGAGGGGGGATATGATAGAGATGTTTAAAATCATGAGAGGTCTAGTACGGGTAGATGTGACTCGGTTATTTACTCTTTTGGATAGTAGAAAGACTAGGGGGCACTCCATGAAGTTAGCATGGGGCACATTTAAAATCTACCCCTTAATATTTGGGTCCTTGCCAGGTACTTGTAGCCTGGACTGGCCACTGTTGGAAACCAGATGCTGAACTTGACTGGAGCCTTGGTCTGAGCCAGCAAGGCAACTTCTTATGTTCTTGGTTCTTTAAAGAACTCTGGAAAGGTTCCCGTCTCCTGATCTGAAAGTGTTATGCAGTATGCCCTCGAGTTGAGGGAACATTTGGAAATATTTGGAAAGTTTTCTCTGGAAAATCTCTTTAAGAGCCCAGCACAAGCAGGATTATTATTACATGCAAAACAAAAACAAAAATATTAGAAGATTTAGTGCTGCTTCTTAGTAGTCAAAACTGACTGCTGGTAAAACTGATAGAATCGTATGAGGTCAGCAAGACAACTGCTCAGAAACCCACAACAATCTCTTCAGGACCCAGAATTTAAGAGAAAAACGTTGCTAGGCTTTTCACAGATAAGGATAAAGTTGATGTAGGAAGACTGCTGTCAAGTGACCCATGTAAGCCACTCTAAAATCTTCTTCATAGTGGTAAGAGAGGAGGTATTAGGGTTTTATTTGTTTTCCTTGGACTCTGATACCAAATAGTCTCAAAAACTGAGTCCCAAGAACTATTGTGCTGCACTTAGCATTACCTAAGAACAGAAGTGCTGGCTGGCAACACAGAAATCCTTAAAGAAACAGTGACCTAATATTCGTATGCTGCTTAATTGCCCATTATGAGGGCAATTTTCAAAAGATAAATGGCTAAAAGATATATGAAAATTGTTCATCCGGTGAGCAGGGAAGAGTACATAGGTTGCTGCGGTGAAGGTATTCCCAGGAGAAGGATTAAGCAGGATTAGGCTACCAGTTGTGCAGCAATGGGGGGTATAAAGGGGTCTAGCCCTTACTAACAGAAAATGTTCCAGCAATGAGAGGTTCAGGGAGATGTTGGTTAAGGAGTAATTGATAGAAGGTTTCTTCCCCCAATAAATTATTGATCTATGCATGATTTCAAGCAGTGGGCAAGCAATCTGAATTACCTGATCTGTACATTTTTTTTACCCTAAGGTTAAATCTGACTCCCAATTTCCAGGAATGTTATCACCACTCTCCTCCTTCATCAGAGATGACTAGGTAGATTGGTCCGTTTATTCTTTATCTACATCATCCACTGTGTTACTATATTACTGTCTGAGCTAAATAAAATAAACTGCATGATATTTTCAAAGCATCATAGAAATAGAACATAAACGGCAGATAATGACCATACGGCCCATCCAGTCTGCCCATCCATATCTCCAATTCTGTTTTAAAGTCCCTTCACCTCCCTCAGCAATCCTCTCTGCTTGTCCCAATTTTTCGTGAATTCTGATTCTGTCCTTCTTTCCGCCACCTCCACAGGTAGACTGTTCCATACGTCCACCACCCTTTCTGTAAAGAAATGTTTCCTTAGATTACTCCTGGATCTATCCCCTTTCACCCCATCCCATAGCTTCCTTTCTATTGAAAAAGGCCCGCATCCTGTGTATTTATTACTTGATGTCATTTAAATGTCTCTAATTCTTTCAATGGTACCCAATCAATTATGAGGGATTCCTACCAAAATTTCAATAAACACACACGAAACCCTCTTGAAACAATTAACGAGGATGAACTCCCTGATGAAAGATCCCTGGACGGACTTGAAACGTGGCTGCGTCGGTCATTGATTTACAGCATCAGATTTGTCGGGATGTTGATTGAGCTTGTATTCAAGCCTTGTTTACATTTATAATGCCTGAGAGGTCGACATAGCTTGTTCAAGCACTATAAACTTATTCGGGCAGTTCACAGATTACTGGGACAGTTACATTAATTGTTTCAGTTTCTTATGATGTGAAATTCACAGTTCTTCCTAATCTGTTTTCTTATGATCTATAACGTACCTACTATTTCTTTTAATGTTAGTCAGGGTTAAATTTGAACTTTTTTTCTCTGAGGATACTAATTGACTCCTATTATGCAGATTTTTTTTTCCACAACCCCCATAAATGGGAAGTAGTTTATACCAACTTTGAGTGAGGATTTAAGCAGCACTTATTTGTCCACCATACTAAAGGTTCCTATGATATACATTTTCTCCCTTACCGTTATTGGTCAATAATCTATAAGTACATGTTTGAGACAGGGTTAGATGGGAAAAGCAAACATGAAAACAGCTCTACCACACCCTCAAACAGAAAGAAATATACTTGACAGCACAATCAAGCAAGCTCCCAAAAACAAAGAAAAGGAAAGGGAGAACAGATGGAATTTAGCAAATTTGATTTATCTTTATAGTTTTAAGAAGCATTTCAGTTTTCTCTTTCTGGAAAGATAACTACAGCACTTTCAGTTCCATGACATTTGTAAAATGTTCCTCAGGTACCTGATCTCACCAGTAATCCTCAGATTGTACTGCGGCTGCAATACAAAAGCTTTTGCAACCCTGTTATGAAGGTCCTTAAGAGATCATTCCGGTACTTAAACAGCTACATCTGAAAAATAATGTCTGAAGTAAAATTATGTATCAAAGACTAGTGCATGCTGAAGAGCTGTGTAAGTCAACACCTTTCCTATCACTTCCTGTTTGGAAAGAAGATTTATTATAATAAGAGGATAAAAGATGATGACTTTACTTTTATAGGTGAAGAAATAATTGAAAATTGTGCGAAATCATTACCACATTTTTTTTTAACTGCCTGTTACTTGCTAAGGAAGATAATATCACAGAAAGGCATTACTTCTCAAGATCCACTCAACAGTGATGCCCTTAACGCTCTGTTCCTGCAATCATATAACATAATGTTCAGAGTACAACAAGGGAAGAAACTGTTGAGCTACAAGGGATGAAATGTACATTGAAAATAACCAGAAGACCAAACAACTTTTTTATAGGGTTGCCAACTGGCTTTAGATTTTCAGGACAGACTGAGCCATTCCTGGTTTTACTGCATTGTCTGCATGGAACTGCATTCTTGTTTTCCCAAAGAAATCAGTAGGGACTACATGGCCATGCTGGCAGGAGAGTAAAGTCAGGACAGGATTAACCTGTCCTGAATATCTGGAGCCAATTGGCAACTCTAGTTGTTTAAATGTAACAGCACTTGATGGTTTTTCACCCCTTGCCAGTGTATTAATGCTATAAGAAAAAAATACATTCTGTTTGACTGAAAAAGTCAGGTACTTTTTAATAGTATACCATTATACAGAAGCGGGATTTCTTATGGTAGGCTTGATATGACATTCCATTATAGTCCCTGAATTTTCTCAAAAGTATGCACTCTCTTCTGATTAACAGTGGGTGTGTAAGAGCCACAATAAGCCAAAAATATGGCAGCTGGAGTTAGGCCACTCAGACTTGTGTGTGCCTAAGCTTAATCGGCAGTCAGTAATGCAAATCAGTACTAGCTAGCCAAAGTCTTCTCCTTTAAAGAACCTCCCTCCCCCCCCCCCTCACCAATATGGCGAATCCCCCTACCAGAAGAATCTTATAAAAAAGAGCCCCAAGCATCACCCCAATCTTCACCCTACCCATCTGATGTAAAATTTATGAAGTCCCTCCAATGCCCCCTCCCAACTGCACAAAACAAAATGAAAATTAAAAAAAGCCCCAAATCCTCTCTCTCTCTCATTCCATGAACTCTTCCTCTTAAAATCTCTCCTAAGCTGGCAGGGGGACTCAACCTTACCTCCTACCAGCCTGGTTTCCGGTTCTGCTTTGACACTAGGCATTGCCAAAGCAATGCTGGATAACATGAATGTACCTAACAGGAAGTGCAAATGTTTCCTCTTGCAAAATCAGCATTGTGAATTGTTTTTTTAGGCGGAGTGCCTGCTGGGTGGGGAAGGGGTTGATGGTTTTGTTTATTGTCAGTCAGACAGTTTCACTTAATTTTCATTAGATGGATGGGAGGATGGATTGGGGGGTGGGACCCTCTATAAGTAATGTACATAGCTGCAGGTTGGAAATCTCAGACAATAAAAGTAAAGTGTTTAATTGGAGTGGAGTGAGTTTTGTGGGACCTCAAGGGTGGCCAGCACTTAAAGATCAGAGGAGGGACTGGATTCATGGAGGGGAGTATATTGGAGGACTCCCTGACCAGGACAGAAGGGTAGCCTACCCTACAGTCTTTATCTGGGTTCTCTATGACCCCAATGTTTCTGAACTCCCTTGTAACAACATGAGTGGTCTTGGGGTAGGCAGAGAACAGGCTAAGGCTGGAATTTGGCAAACCTTTTGTAATCTTCTTTATTAATGACAAGAAACAAAACAAAAGCAGCAATGCTATCCTTCGCAGTTCACAAAACCAAAGGCAGTAATACAACTTATAGTTAGCAGTATTTTCTTTCTCTAGACTTCCTTCTCTTCACTTCCTTCCTGCCTGAGCCAGGCTAGTTAGTCTCCTTTCCTAGGTACCTCGGCCCAGGATCAGGATTCTCTACTGTACTGGGTTTAAGGTGGACTGGGCCAGATCTCTGGAACTGGTATTTTAAGGTGTTCTGCGGTTTTCTCCTGTATACCCTTTCACATCACCAAATAAATTAGAGAGCTTGATTCAGTCCACATTGTCACAGGTGTGAGCCCTTAAGCTGTAACATGGTTAATGCAGCCTAGTAGGTGAAGCCACTAGGCCCACGCAGACAGCTGTTGGACACACTCTTGCTGGGACAGAAGCAGGAGCTTCACCTGTACCTGCCCCGTTCTCTGTGGGTTGAGCCTTTGGTTTCCAGGGGCCGGCAGTGCTTAGGAACATGACCCTCAAGGAGCAGTCAGAAGGAGTCCAGATATAGATGTAGCAAGCTCTTATAAACCAGATTCCTGCCCCCATGAGCTTATCATGTGTTGGGGCCTTACTATGTGGACTGACTTGCGTCTGGATCTAAGTGATGTGTTTTGGACCTGTCAAAAAGGGTTTTGGGTTTTTTTTTTAACTCTGCAGAGACTGCAAACCACTTCAGCCAAGGTGAAGGAATATAAAAAAACATCATAACTCCTGTGCTCTCCTGGAGAATGATAAATGTTCTGAGAGAACCAGCATCTATCACTCACAGTGTGAACAAGTTGGGAAAAGGGCTGTATTTTTAGCCTGCCCAGAGAACAGCACTACATAGCCAGCAGAGGAGGAAGCCAAAGGAATACTGGGAGACCATTTAATATAGAAAAGGCACAATTTGGCTGGCTCAGTCTGTGGGCAGGACAGGGATGGCCAGGAGTTCGAGCCAGGCACCAGGAAGAGAGGAGTGCATCAATTCTTCTCCTAAAGTGCTAATTATCAAGATGGAGAGATAGAAGTATGTACTCTGAGGAAATAGAGAGACAAACAGCTGTTCTTGCTTCATAGCTGAGTTTCATGTAAAATCCCAACAAGGAACAGAGAAGCCAGGAGCTGAGAGACTGAGATTTCCTTTCCAGAGATATCTAGGACCAGGAGCACATAGCAGGAACACCCTCCTAAGAAACTGAGTTATGTAATCTAAACATTGCACAGAGAGAATCTTAGCAGAGAAGGGAGACGGTTTATTTCATTGTATTTTGTCATAAATCCAGTATCTCATCTTAATTGCTTCAGCCTTTCAGCCGAAGTCAAGCATAAACCCATGCTAGCAGTTATAGCCATGTGAGATAGGGCTTTGAAAGAGAAA
The DNA here is from genome assembly GCF_901001135.1 of Rhinatrema bivittatum. NCBI lineage: Eukaryota > Metazoa > Chordata > Amphibia > Gymnophiona > Rhinatrematidae > Rhinatrema > Rhinatrema bivittatum. Next base: position 79,739,834 of record NC_042616.1, read on the forward strand.
CTGATGAACTGTGGTCTTTCTGTAAGAGACTGAAACCAGGACAGCTTTCTGTTTAGTACCAAGCAAACCATTTGGGGAAGCTCCCCAGGAGAGAGAGAGAGACCTTTCATACTCTGCAGTGCTCATCTATTTGATTTGTCTTCTAGCCAGCTCCACTTTCCAGTGAGACTTTTCATTTTCTTGATTGCTTTTTTCTACACAACTTTGAGTTTGGGACAGGGTGCACCCTTTACAAACTGTGACATAGAGGTGGATCTGTGTCCCCCCCCCCCCTTCCTGAGTACTCAGAAGACAAGTTTTGAAAGTTGTCTACTTCACCGCTTCCCCCTCTTACCCCCAACCTTTCTCTATTAGCATTCCCTATTGTTTTACTATCCATATGAATATGTTGGTTGCCCTGGCTAACAGGCCATACCCAGTGTTATTTTTGCATTGCTTGATTAATAAGAAAACTGCAAGTTTATATTGTACTTCACTACTGTACTTTTTCCATTTAATGTTCTGATTGGATTTACTGTCTACTTACACAATACTAGTAAAAGAATTAATAACTGTTTTATTCTGGTGTGATGATTTTTATCTGGTCTGTGGTGCCACAAGTAAGAGGGTGTTTGAGAAAGGCATAGAATTGTGGTATCGGGGTGACCTGGGTCCAGTCTCATTCCCCACTCAGCCTATGAACCCAAAGATAAATCATATTAGTAAATCAAATTTCTCATGTGGTACTCTCCATCCCAAGCATAAGGGTAATTCATAATCTGGACCAAGGAGGGGCCACATAGATAATGGTCAGGCAGGCACCAAGCAGAGAATTGAGGCTGGCAGCGAGAAGACAATGTCCATGTCCAGGCCAAGGATCAGGTCAGTCAGCGAGAAGATGGAGTTCAGGCCCCGGCCCAGGCCCAGGCCAAGGGTCAGATTAAAACAATCAAGAGCTACGCTCTGTCACTGACATTAAAATAAACTTTTGATAAATTATGTATTTTTGTTTTGTGTTTTGATACAGTGAATACCTACACAATGAATGGAAAATTTTGCAAAAATTGTGTGTATAAATTGCTTTAACAAATAATGAATGAGTCAGAGAAAGGTTTCATACATAGTGTAGGTGCCCAGCACCTCTATAAGGTGATCTTATAATCATTAACCTTCCTCCTCCTCCTCAAGTGCTTTTAACATTTGTTTTTTAAGAATTTTGTTTGTGATTAGTGTTGTCCCGAATGTATTGGGTCAACGCAGCAATACTGAAAGGATTAAAACACACACATTGCTAGAGCTGGCAGAAATCGTTCTGCACCACAACTTTTTTTGGTTCGGTCAGAATTGTTATCACCAGATACATGGCATCCCGATGGGGTCGCCCCTCGCCCCTTCGGTGGCAAATCTGTATGTCGCCCAGTTCGAAAAGACCAAGGTGTACACTTCCAATTGGTGGCAATTCCTCCTATGCTGGTATCGTTTTATAGACGATATCTTTTTCATCTGGAAAGGCTCAGAAACACAATTACATTCTTTTTTAGAATGGATTAATACTCTGGACGACAACTTGCAATTCACATCCCATACTTCAAACTGTCAGATCACATTTCTTGACGTTTTGATCAACATAGTCAATGGGGAGCTTTAATCCACCATCCATCGCAAACCCACTGATCGCAATAACTTATTAAGATTCTCAAGCCATCATCCCCAGAGCTTCAAAATGGGGCTACCAGTAAGTCAGTACTTCAGAGCTAAAAGGATTTGTTCCACTGAGAAGGACTTTGAGACACAAGCAGCGATTTTGGCCAATAGATTTCAACAGCGGGGTTATCCACAGAAGGCCATTAATAGAGCTTATAAAAGAGCAAAGTTCAGTGAACGAACATCATTACTACAATACAAACCCCACAGGGAAGAAACACGGCTAACATGTGTTTTGAAACAATCGACGGCAGCCAGTATAATAAAAGCAGCCATTCATAGACATTGGCACATACTGTCTATGCATGATATTTTTTTGGAACCACCCACATTTGCCATGGCTCGGGGGAAAAATATCAGAGATCAGACGGTACACGCTCAGATAGACAATCTTGAAAGTGACGAACCTATAATGGGTCATCAAACTTGTGGCCATTGCACTTGGTGTGCACAAACCATTACAGGAGTTCAATGGGAAGATCCACTCTCAGGATACAAGATTTGGAGAAAGAGCAATACTAACTGCCAGTCCCACAACATGGTGTATGCAATCATTTGTACATGTCCCAAGTTATATATTGGACGTACTACCAGACCCATTCGGGTAAGACTTGGGGAACATAAATCAAGATTTAATACGCTGAAGCTAACCGCACCGATGGTTCAACACCTAGTAGACTTTGGTCACAAAATCCCTGATTTAAAATGGACGATCCTTGAGCGAGTTAATCCCTCATCACATGGTGGTGATATACGTTCGGCCCTCAACTTACGAGAAGCTTTCTGGATATTTACCTTGAAAACTTCTGCACCCCGAGGCATGAATGATGAGCTCAATTTTAATGCCCTTCTGTAAACGATTGGTTCGGTCCAGCCACAAAGCCTTTTGTTGTGCCACTAATCGCGCTTCCATGCCGCTCTATTTGTTTATCAGATCGCATTTCTGTTTCAAAGTTTCAAACAGGGCGTAGGCATCCCGCCGCGCTGAACATTGACAGATTAGAGGGCCTCTGTCAGGTCCGCTTATCTGAGTACTAGCATACAGAGCGAGTTCTCTTTCAGGTCCGGTTGTGACGTCATGAACATCGTTGCAGCTCTGAAGTCTCCTATTGGTGGTTTCAACTCCAGCAGAAACATATATAAGAAGTCACCCCGCCTGATAGATTATTCTTCCCGGCGATCGACAGAGGAAGATCGCCTGTGGCAAAAGCTCTGGAGGAATCGTCGAGCAAAGGGGTACAGACTCCGTGAGGTTGGTTCCAGCAAACATCAAACTCCCTGAGGAAAGGCACTCATGTCTGAAACATGTCGGGATAATTCATAAGAAGATGGACACACCAACTAGAATCGGGGAAGTCTGTTTTTATACCCTTTATTGACATTTCATTGAGTTTGATTTAGTTAATCTTTGCGGGTACGCATTTGAAAACATTATTCTGCCACGGAAGAGTCGTCAGGTGTCCTTCGGGACAACACTAATCACAAACAAAATTCTTAAAAAACAAATGTTAAAAGCACTTGAGGAGGAGGAGGAAGGTTAATGATTATAAGATCACCTTATAGAGGTGCTGGGCACCTACACTATGTATGAAACCTTTCTCTGACTCATTCATTATTTGTTAAAGCAATTTATACACACAATTTTTGCAAAATTTTCCATTCATTGTGTAGGTATTCACTGTATCAAAACACAAAACAAAAATACATAATTTATCAAAAGTTTATTTTAATGTCAGCGACAGAGCGTAGCTCTTGATTGTTTTTGTCTAGTATAGTAGTTCGCTGTACAGGTGGATTTTTGATATTTTCAAGGGTCAGATTAGGCAGCAAGCAGGGAAGAGTCAGAAACCAAGCAGGGGTCAAAACCAGGAAGTCAAGCTAAGACAAATAAGATGGGCAGAGACAATAAACCAAGAGATGGAACAGCGCAGGACAGGCAAGGCAACGAGAACTAGGGCAAAGTAGGACAAGGTACGGAGGGCAGAGCAAGGGCAGTATCCAAGCAGGGCAAACTGCAGGAACAGGCAAAGCATAGGAACAGCAAGATGAAGCACAGAGTAGCAACATGCACTGCAAGGCAGGAGGACCTGTTACTGATGCAAGGATCCAGGGGTCTGTCCAGTTTAAACAGAGGAAGAGGCCTGACAAAATCAGGAGGCAGTGAGAGCTGTTTCCCACCATCTGGCCTTTAAGAGCGGAGGTGGCACACGCACACACACCTTAGGAAGCAGCACAGTGTGGCCAGAGGCAGGAGTGGTGGCAGTGCTCCAGGCAGAGTTGAGGTGGGTCAACGGCATCTGGGATGAGTGCAGCCAGTCGCAGGGCCATCCCACAGTCAGCTAAATGCTATACACATGTGTCAGATCCCCTAGTTAGTTTATGTGCCTAGGGAATGGGTTATACTGTAATCCATTATTTTCATGTGAGTGCTTTACTGGTTTATAATATACGTGTGACAGTGTAACCTGCAGTCTTGGACTCCAGTGATCTGGAGGAGCCAAAGGACAAGAAGAGCTTATACTCCAGCTTTCAGCAAAAAAACAACTTTTATTTATTTGCAAAACAAAAAATGAACAGAATCAGCTTACTTTAGCAGTTTAAATAATTTTCAAAAGTTATTGTACTCATATATACAGGGTCAGGGCTGGCAGCAAGCATACTCTCTAGACCAGAGCTTTCCAAACTGTGTGTCGGGACACGTTAGTGTGTCACCTGCAGTGTGCAGGTGTGTCGCGCAAGCCCGGTCAACTCTGATGCGAGTTTGGGCTTTTTTTTTTCTAGAGATTCACTTTTTTTTTTCGGTTTATGGGTTGCTTATTATTGGGTGATTTTTGCTGTCAATCGCATTTTTTGGGGGGGCTTGGTGGGTGGAACGAGCCCAGCCATCCTTGCATTGGCTGCTGCTGCCGATGAGGCCTGGCCATGAGGAGTACTGACTGCAAGCAGCAGTGTCTGGTGATCATGGAAGGGAGTGAAGCACTTAACTGGCAACAATCAAAAAGACGAGGTACATGAGTGTGGGGGCCAGACATGTGCTGGGGGGAGAGAGATGAGTGAGTGGGGGGCAAACGTGCTGGGGGGACAGACATGTGCTTGAGGGGGAGAGATATGAGTGTGTGGGGGCCAGACATGTGCTGGGGGGAGGAGAGAGATGAGTGTGTGGGGGACAGACAATTTGTTTTATTGTTTCTCATAAATTATAACAATAACATGAATCTTGGAATATATATTTTTAATATAAATTTAAGGTTTTCATGAGATAGGTTGTATTGTGAAACATTTTATTTATGTATATATTTAAGGAAACATACATAAATTGTCGAAATATGTTTCGTTCGTTTAACCTTTAACCTCTGGTTTACTAGTAGACTGAATTACCGTGTCGTGAAATTATGTTTGTCTAAAAAGTTTGTCACCAACATGAAAAGTTTGGAAAGCTCTGCTCTAGACCTTCTTAGGCCTGATTTTATCTCCCTTCTCAGGAAATTGCCCTCTGACCTAGTTTCCCATCTTGGGTCTTTCTTAAGGTGGATTGGGCTAGAGAGCTGGACCCAGTCCTTTAGGGTGTTCTGGCTTATACATCCCTTCACAGTAAGATAATGAGTTAGCAATAAAACATTGTTCATAAAAAAATTACTTTGGAGAAGGCAAAATAACTCCATAAAATTATATTTTATTACTCAAGAAGTCCAAACTAACAGCTCAAACTGCAATTACTGACATTTTGTAAAGATATTTTTGTTAAAGATTATTACCTCATCTCATTATGGGCCTTATTCAAAAACATATATTCCATAATTAGAGAATGAGAAGTAAGTAATTCTGTTTGCTCTTTGCTGAAGAAAGCGAGAGGAATATGTATGTATCTCCTTCCTTCCAGGACCTAATTCTTTATACAAGGAGCTTTTAGTAAGGTAACCTATGACCTGTGCTATTAGTTTCCTATCTAATTCCATGGTACTTGGAAATTTTACTCCAACCATGTTTTTTCTTGGACACCAGGGGCCAGATTACTTTTTGATCTAACTCTCATTTCATAATGACATGAATTAGCTTGGTGACATATGTTCTTCATATGTTCTGTATTTGTCTCTCCCAATAAAGGGACATAAATAAATTAAACAAGGCTTAGCAATCCAGGAAGTAATTACTGTTGCCCTTGACACTGCACATAAACAGGAATTACATCCATAGATCAATACGATATATTATAGCTGCATAAAGCGTTTGCTGTGCCTTGGTGAATCTTAACAGGTAAACGTTCCTCATGCTCTCTTAGCTATAAGGAAATAGAAAGGAGAAGTGAGAAACTTACTCATGGAGCCCTCACCAATTGCTGAAGCATGACAAGTTATTATGGACACTGCCAGGCTGGCCTCTGGTCGCATCCTTCTGTTGCCATGGAGTGCAGGTAAGAAGTCGTACAGCTGGATCTTTCAACTTCTTTGAATTCAGACACTGGTGAGCCCCCTCCCGATCCCATGCAGGCAGCGGTAACTGACATGAATCAAGCTTGCACTTTTTTTTTTATTTTCAAATTTTCAACTTTTATAACAACAACGTTGTATGATATATATTGGATATGAATATATAATGACGTTAAATAGCAGTGATACTTATTCACTAATAATATACTCACTTACAATTTATATATCAGTATTTGTTCTTCTAGGAAAACTGAAGGACATTTAGCAATATCATTGAGCGATTCAAGTTATTAAGAGAATATACTACACTCTTACATTTAGCATAAGTCAGAGTAAGCAACATTATCTCATTATTGCTCTCATCCATTAGCTGCATTTAGGGGGTGGCCATCTAGGAATGCCTGAAAGGCGGAAATCTCGTAGAAAAAATATTTTTGTTCTTTATACAATAATTCACATTTACAAGGGTAGCGTAAGAAGAATTTTGCCTCCCTAGCAAGAGCTTCAGGTTTTAATTTAAGAAATTCTTGTCTTCTTAATTGAGTTGTTCTTGCCAGGTCGGGATATATCCAAATTTGTTGACCATGAAATTTTTGTACTCTATTTCGAAGAAATAGATATAGCAATGTATCTCTCTTCGATGGAAAAATAAAAGAAACAAATAAAGTTGCCCTTGTTAATATGTCAGTTTCTATAGTTATTTCTAAAACATCTGAAATATTTATGGATTGCTCTGGTAATGTATCTCCTAGTCGTGATCTTTGTGTTAGATAATATATTTTTGCCAAAGCTGGAATAGACTGGCTTGGCATTTTCAAGATATGTATTAAATAATCCTTTATTATTTACCGTCAATAATCCTTTATTATTACCGTCAACGATGCTGCTGCTATTTTCATTTTCACATACTGTTGGCCCTTGAAGAAGGCGTTTAGCCGAAACGCGGTCCGTGTCGGGCTTGACTCCGTGCATGTCCTCACGCCCATGTCTCTGCTAATTTCTTGAGCATAAAATCTGCGAATCTTCAGAAAAGATGGAAATGATATCTGTAAAGCTTCAGAAAAGATAAGCTACTTTATTATTCACTTGCGATATATTTTGTGATATGCCAATGGGCTATTTTATTGTTCACCTACGCATGAGGAAAAGTTTTTGAAAAAAATATACATCGGGCAATAGACCAATGATTATATCGCTGCTGTACTACTGCGCATTGGCACTAGATACGTATGCCCCGTATGAGGTCTGCCATGGAAAAAGAAAATATGAGGTCTGCCATGGAATAAGATGAGTTTGTGTATCTACATCATTATTCAGTTTTCATTTTGTGGGTTGGTAGCCTATATACTTATTACTTATTAAATAATCCTTAAACATTTCCCTAGGAAGCATAGTTTTTAAATAAGGAAAATGTAATATCCTTAAATTGGAATATTTTAAACTATTCTCCATATATTCCATTTTCTTCAAATTTGACATCTCCATCTTTACTGTATTTTTTTGAATAGCTTCAATTTTTTCCAATTTTACATCATGAGCCTCTAATTTAACATTATGTTGAGAAGTAACTTTTTCTAACTCTAAAACTTTCTGATGGGAATCTATATTAATATTAGTCAACTTTAATATTGCCACCTCAAGGGATTTAATCGCAGCCCAGAGTATATCCATAGTTACTTCAGTAATATTTTCTGGTAGAATAACTTTCAATTTAGGCTCTTCCTCCCTACCACCCCCTACAGCTTGGTTCCCCATTCCCAATTTTGAATTTGTTCCAATATTTAAAACAGGAGATTTCTCTTCGAAGAGAGAGTCTCCAAAAATATCTTTTGAAACTATTGGTGGGGATGGGGTATTGGGAGCTCCGGGGCTCAAGGAGATGGCTTCTCGCTCATGAACCATGCCTACTGCGGCAATTTGCCCCGGTAAAACATTTGTTGCTGCTAAACAGAAAGAAGATATCTGAGGTTGGGTCGGTCCGGATATGAGAGAAGAAGACATTATCTCCCTAATCCGGGCCTTCCGTTTAGTGTGAGGCATGAAGGTATATAAATTAACAAGTTATCCTTCCTTTTATTAAACTCCGTTCGATTCCTAAAGCTAAAGTCCTTCAGAATGGAGGCCTGGAGAAGTTGAAATATAAGTCACTTATCTGAAACTTCCGCCACCAAGATCTTATTTATCTTCCAGGAAAAAGAACTTAGTTCCAATACAAAGCAAAGCCGCGTGCCCCTTTGGCGCATGCGGCTTCTGCAGCGTGCCGGCATTGTCTGCGCGCTGCAGGGGGGCCAGTTTTGAGCTTACCGGTCCCTCCCCATTGACATCGGCGGTGCGAGAGGGACAGGGGACGGGGGTCTCTCCTCACCCTCGTTAGCGGCATGGGATACCAGCAAGCAGGCAAAGTCTTAGGTAAATTGCTCACGGCGGGATTCCTCCTCACCTCAGGAAACAAACAGCTTCTCTCGCACCCCCAAGCTTGTACTCTTTTTCCCTACCCCGCCAGCAAGGTGGAGAATGGCCAGTCCTCCCGGAGAGAGACAGTCGTGTCTGTGCGAACATCCTTGCTCACCACTGGGGTAGTAGGGTCAACTGGTGCAGCACAGAGACGGCAGAGGAACAGTAGAGGTGGCAAGCTGTGCTTCTGTTACTCCCAAAGAGATTTTTCGTCTAGTGGTTTCTTCTCCCCACCTCCTTGGAGTCTATGCAAGAAGAATGACCTGCTTTATAGAGACTAAAAAACCCTTTCCATGGGCAAAAACACTGCTTTACAAACAGAATTGGCTTGTTATAAAATTGTGATATCATTTCAAAAAGAATGCCACCATCTCCACATCGTAAATAATCCTTAGATAATTTCCCATTCGTACCTTTTTTTTTTTTTAAACTCTTCTTATAAACTTTATCAGCCTTCTAATAAACTTTGTGCAGCGTGTTCATAAATGGTGGAGAATGGCACACATTTTAGCATAAAAAGATGTAATTTGTATGCAATTTACCAGAAGAGATCTAATCATAATACACTTCCCTTTTTTTCTATTTTGCTTACACCAGTGTCATTCAAAAAAGTCCATATTGCCTAACATTCTTATGTGGGCTGCTACAAAATTATCCCCAACATGGAAAGTCCTGTTTACTCTGGAACATTCCATATCCATGTGTCCTGCAGATATTATTGCCCTATCTGCTAATTTTCAATCCAAAATCTTTGATTTTGAGGCGATCTTTTCAATTCATGCAGATATGCTGAATAGTTTGGAGAATCAGAAATTCTTGCTAGATTCTAATTTTGTGCTGATACAAAACTGGGCAAGCTGTTTAATTTGCATTTTACCAGAATTCCCTGACTCCTATGATTTCTGCTGCTGAGATGTACAAATATTTATTAGAAATTCTCAAATTCCATTAGACATGATCTCCCCCTTCTCCCACCCCCCACCTCCTCTCCATCTTGTGCTCCTACCATGTGACAGGGGCTGACCAATGGCACCGGTAGCCCCTGTGACATAGTAAGGGCAAAGGCTATCAGCACCATTTTGATTACTGGCAGCCAACGGCCCAAGTGCAGGAGGTCACTCCCGGACCCCCGCTGGACCACCAGGGACCTTTGGCAAGTCTTGTGGGGGTCAGGAGGGTGGGGGGTGTAGTTAATTCAATTTTAGCTGAGAAACAAATAAGAATTAACGCATGAATGTATCGGGGGGCCCCTTGCCGAATGCAACGTATCTGCCCCCTGACAAATACGAATCGTGAATGCAACGTATGGCATCCCTCTGCACATCCCTAATAGAAACATAGAAATGACGGCAGAAGAACACCAAACGGTCCATCCAGTCTGCCCAGCAAGCTTTCACTTTTTTTTTTCCCCATACTTATCTGTTACTCTTGTCCCTTGTAAGTGACTTTTTTGTTCTATTTCCCTTCCACCCCCGCCATCGATCTATTTCCCTTCCTCCCCCGCCATCGATGTAGTTAGCAGTGCTGGAGCTGCATCTAAGTGAAGTATCTAGCTAATTGGTTAGGGGTATCAGTGCTGGAGGTGCATCTAAGTGAAGTATTGTTGCGTCCGTCGCTGCTCGACGCCCTCACTCCGCCCTTTTTACCACTGTGGTGACTCCCTCAGGGTCTGATGGACGGTTAGCTGCCGCGGCTTCTTGCCATCTCTTTCCGGCGTCCCCGGATCGGCACAACGCTGTGGATCTGCCATGTTCCTGTTGACGTAGGATGCACGCGCTCCAATGTATGTACCAGCCAAGGCGCGAACCTCGGGGGCGTCCCCCTGAGATGACATCATCTGCTTCCAATATAAAAGGTCTCATTATTTGCTAACAGATCGAGTTAGCAAGGATTCGTCCAAGCTACTCTGCCACCTCGGACTTACCAGGGGTACCCGCTCCTCGGGGGCCTCGCTCTCTTTTCTTTATTTCAGAATACCTATAGGAACCGGTACTCGCTCCTCGAGGGCCCATGTTCCTGAACACTCTGAAGATTCTCTACTGCCTGGAAGCTATCGCAGATACAGACATTTGTGAGTTACCACCGCTCTCTCAGAGCTTTCCCTGGAACCAGGTACTCACTCCTTGAGGGCCTAAACCTTTCCAGCAACTGAGCTTTCTAAAGACCTTATGTGAGTTTTGTCATCTAGTTCTGGCTATGAACACAGCATACCCTGTCTACTCACTATCTATAGTTTCTCTACAGCTCAACCCTGGGATCGCTGTTCCAGTACCTGAGGGGTTTCAGCCCTGCCGGGCATATCTACTCACTCCTTCCACCTTTGGTGGTTCTACTAACCTGTCTAATAAAAGAACTATCTGTGTCTGTCTCCATACACCAGCCTAGCCGGTGGTCCCTCTCAGGATATCCTCCTGGGGGTGTATTCATCTGCCATCGGCCCAAGGACCCACCTATCTACATTCCTCTACAGCTGAGTGCCCTCTTCAAGCACTCCGCTGGTAACAGATTGCTACTCTCTCCATCAGGAGTCTTCAGCAACAGATTCATTATAGATTGCTACTCCGCAGTCTTAACTCTAACAGATTGTTTACTACTCTCTCTACAGGAGCTGAGCATATCAGACTGCTACCTCCTCATTCCTTAGGAGCTAGTTCATAACAGATTGTTAACTCCTCACGGAGTTCCTAACAGGCTGCAATAACTCCTCCCCTTTGGAGGGAATCAAAAACAGACTGCTAACTATCTAGCAAGTCTACAACAGATTGCTAACTCCAGTGGATCTGGCTTTAATTTGGAGAAGCAGTACTCCTGGGAATCCAGCTTAAGGTATGAGATGTCAGTACCCATGGACCCGGCAAACCTCTCCGCTTTGCAGGCTATACCGGGCCTGGCTCAACGAATCTCAGAACAGCAAGAAACCTTGAAGAAACTTACTGCAGCATTCCATCAGCTTCACACACAGAAGATACAAGGCACAGCTTCTTCCCAAGAAGGTCAGTTACAGGAGGTAACTTTAAAGACTGCTGTTCCACTGGCTGCTCCTATTCGCTTCTCCAGAGAACTCCAGAAGATGCGGGGCTTTTTGAACCAGTGCAGCATACATTTCACCTTACAACCGTCATTGTTTCCCACGGATCTCTCTAAAGCCACCTACATCCTGTCATACTTGAATGGGAGAGCCTTGTCGTGGGCATCTACCTTGTGGGAACTCAAGGACCCTATTTTGCAGGACATAGAAGGATTTATGGACTTGAAGCAAGGCAACAGATAATTGGCTGAATTTGCCATAGAATTCAAGACTCTTGCAGCAGAACTTTGCTGGGACCCCAGATGTTTCAAGACTCTCTTCTGCAGAGGCCTGGATGCCCATTTGAAGGACGAGCTGGCTGCTCGCCAGACACCTGACTCGCTGGAGGAATTGATAGCCTTAGCTACTCGGATTGATTGTTGGCTCCGAGACAAGGTGAAGGAACTCCGGCCTAAGGTGTTAACTGGGTTGAAACAAGTCAGTACCCCTGCACCTCGGATGGGTCCAGCTACTCCTGCTGTTGATGCAGATGCACCGATGCAACTTGGTCATGGTCACTTGACCTCAAAGGAGAGAAGATTCCGGAAAAAACGTGGGCTGTGCATGTACTGTGGTCAGTCTGGCCATGATGTCTGTACATGCTCCATTCGTCCGGGAAACGGACGGGCCTATGTCCCGCGGGAGGACTGTTCTTGGGCCATACAGCGTTATCTCCTCCAGTCTCTGTGACCTCTGAACCAGTTACGGTTCAAACCCCTGCCCTGGTGGACTCAGGGGCAGGAGGCAACCTTATTCTCAGACGTCTTGTGGAAGACCTGAGGAGTCCCTTCGTCAAATTAGAAGATCCATTATTGCATCACAACTTGAAGTGGACTTTGGACATTTCTTTATGTTGCACTTCTCTTGAGGATCTCGACAACGTCCACAGCCGTTTTTCTCCTGGCTACTGATATTCATAGCGGTTGCTATATTCGCTAGAGCTAGATGGCACTCTACATCTTTACCATCTTCACGGACTATAACTTAGAGATATCTGCTATGATTGTTTCACTCGGAAGTCGTGTCTGAAGCACTACAGCACTATTACTTCTGAAGAAGATATCTCTAGCTACCAGCCTGGTTGTTTTGCTGGTGCTGCCACCATCTCTCTTTCAACTTCATCTACGGAAGAGTTATCCAGAAGTGGGTTTTGGATGTACCCTAGCATTGCCACTTCTGTTGAAGTTCTGTGATGTCCATAGCAGCTAAGATTGCTGCTGAATTCAACACCTCTTCCAGCAATTCCACAGAAGAGTTATCCAGAAGTGGGTTTTGGACATACCCCAGCATTGCCACTTCTGTTGAAGTTCTGTGACGTCCATAGTAGCTGATTGCTGCTGAATTCAACACCTCTTCCAGCAATTCTACGGAAGAGTTATCCAGAAGTGGATTTTGGACGTACCCCAACTTTGCCACTTCCACTGAAGGTTCAGTGACGTCGTAGCAGCTAAGCTATTGCTGCTAAAGTCAACACCGCATCCAGTTCTTACTGATGAATTACCTTTAGAAGTGGGGTTGGACGTACCCTAACATCGCCACTTCTGTTGAAGTCAGTGGCATCTATAGCAGTTAGCTATTGCTTCTAAATACTACCATCTCTCATCCAGCATCTTCTACTGGACAGTCATCTTTAGAAGTGGATTTTGGACATTCTTCAACATCACCACTTCCACTGAATTCCTCAGTGACGTCATAGCAGCTCTACACATTGCTGCTGATATCATCAATCACACTTTGAAAGATTCTTCCAAATCTCACCTGTCACCTTTACAGAAGATGAAATAGAAATCAAGATCAAAGAGATTCTGGATGTTCACAATAGAGGCAAGACATTTTGAATACCTTCTGAAATGGGAAGGTTTCAGGCCCGGAGACGATCACTTGGGAGCCTCAGACCAATATCTTGGACAAAGAGATGCTTCATCAGTTCCACCTTGCGCATCTTCTGAAACCTAAGCCTGGTACCCGAAGAGGAGATCGCCCTTTGAAGGGGGGTACTGTTGCGTCCGTTGCTGCTCAACACCCTCACTCCGCCCTTTTTACCACTGTGGAGACTCCCTCTGGGTCTGATGGACAATTAGCTACTGCGGCCTCTTCTTGCTGTCTCTCTCCAGCGTACCCGGACCGGCAAGACGCTGTGGATCCACCATGTTCCTGTTGATGTAGGGCACACGCTCCTATGTATGTACCAACAAGGGGGCGTCCCGATGAGATGACATCATCAGCTTCCAATATAAAATGTCTCAGTATTTGCTAACAGATTGAATTAGCAAGGATTCATCCAAGCTACTCTGCCTCCTCGGACTTACTAAGGGTACCCGCTCCTCGGGGGCCTCGCTCTCTTTTCTTTATTTCAGATTACCTACTTGAGGACCCATGTTCCTGAACACTGAAGATTCTCTACTGCATGGAAGCTATCACTGATACAGACAGTTGTGAGTTATCTTTATTTCAGATTATCAATAGGAACCGGGATTCGCTCCTCGAGGGCCCATGTTCCTGAACACTCTGAAGATTCTCTACTGCCTGGAAGCTATCTCTGATGCAGACATTTGTGAGTTACCACTACTCTCTCAGAGCTTTCCCTGGAACCAGGTACTCGCTCCTTGAGGGCCTAAACCTTTCCAGCAACTGAGCTTTCTAAAGACCTTATGTGAGTTTTGTCATCTAGTTCTGGCTATGAACACAGCATACCCTGTCTACTCACTATCTATAGTTTCTCTACAGCTCAACCCTGGGATCGCTGTTCCAGTACCTGAGGGGCTTCAGCCCTGCCGGGCATATCTACTCACTCCTTCCACCTTTGGTGGTTCTACTAACCTAATAAAAGAACTATCTGTGTCTGTCTCCATACACCAGCCTAGCCGGTGGTCCCTCTCAGGATATCCTTCTGGGGGCACAGTCATCTGCCATCGGCCCAAGGACTCACCTATCTACATTCCTCTACAGCTGTGCCCTCTCCAAGCACTCCACTGGTAACAGATTGTTACTCTCTCCATCAGGAGTCTTCAGCAACAGATTCATTATAGATTGCTACTCCGCAGTCTTAACTCTAACAGATTGTTTACTACTCTCTCTAAAGGAGATGAGTATATCAGACTGCTACCTCCTCCTTCCATAGGAGCGAGTTCATAACAGATTGCTAACTCTTCATGGAGGTCCTAACAGGCTGCAATAACTCCTCCCCTTTGGAGGGAATTGATAACAGACTGCTAACTACGTAGCAAATCTACAACAAGTATCTAGCTAATTGTTTAGGGGTAGAAACCGCCGTCATAGCAAGCTCCTCCCACGCATGTTTATCCAGCCTGTGCAACTCAGTCCTTGTTGGTTGTTCTCTGAATATAAATATCTTTTCATCATTCCCCCTGCCATTGAAGCAGAGATCTTTTCATCATTCCCCCTGCCGTTGAAGCAGAGAGCTATACTGGATATCATTGAAAGTGAAGTATCAGGCTTATTTGGTTTGGGGTAGTAACCGCTGTATCAAGCAAGCTACTCCCCTGCTTTTTTGTGGATGCAAATCCTTTTTTTTTCATATTTCCTCTTGTCGTTGAAGCATAGAGCAATGTTGGAGTCGCATTAACTGTGTGGAAGTTTATTGAATTAGGATATTAATCTCCAGGTAGTAGCCATCATTCCCGCAAGCCGCCCCCATGTCTCTTCGCTTCATTTACATCCTCTAGACTTTATGGATCCACAGTGTTTATCCCATGCCTCTTTGAACTCCTTCACAGTTTTGGTCTTCACCACTTCCTCTGGAAGGGTGTTCCAGGCATCCACCACCCTCTCCGTGAAGAAATACTTCCTGACATTGGTTCTGATTCTTCCTCCCTGGAGTTTTAAATCGTGACCCCTGGTTCTGCTGATTTTTTTACAATGGAAAAGGTTTGTCGTTGTCTTTGGATCATTAAAACCTTTCAAGTATCTGAAAGTCTGTATCATATCACCTCTGCTCCTCCTTTCCTCCAGGGTGTACATATTTAGATTCTTCAGTCTCCCCTCATAAGTCATTTCATGAAGACCCTCCACTTTTTTGGTCACCCTTCTCTGTACCGCCTCCATCCTGTCTCTGTCCCTTCAGAGATACGGTCTCCAGAACTGAACATAGTACTCCAGGTGAGGCCTCACCAAGGACCTGTACAAGGGGATAATCACATGCCTTTTCTTACTCGATATTCCTCTCTCGATGCAGCCCAGCATTCTTCTGGCTTTAGCTATCGCCTTGTCACATTGTTTCACCGACTTCACCGACTTCAGAACATTAGACACTATCACACCCAGGTCTCTCTCCTGTTCCGTGCACATCAGCCCTTCTCCCCCCATCAAATACAGTTTTTTCGGATTTCCACACCCCATACGCATGACTCTGCACTTCTTGGCGTTGAATTTCAGCTGCCATATCTTCAACCACTCTTTCAGTTTCCTTAAATCCCATTTCATTCTCTCCACTCCTTCCAGCGTGTCCATTCTGTTGCAGATCTTAGTGTCTCTGGTGGTCCAGCGGGGGTCAGGGAACGATCTCCTGTACTCAGGCCGTTGGCTGCCAGTAATCAAAATGGTCAGGAGTCCCCCCAAAAGTCCCTGGGGGTCCAGCGGGGTCCTGGAGCCATCTCCTGCACTCGGGCCGTCGGCTGCCAGTATTCAAAATGGCACCGATAGCCTTTGCCCTTACTATGTCACAGGAGCTACCAGTGCCATTGGTCGACCCCTGTCACATGGTAGGAGCACAAGATGGCGCCGGCCGTCCATTGCTCTGTTCTAATCATTTCAAATACAGATCCCAGTCTCCACCTCCTATTTGTTTCTTTACATGATCTATAGTGCAAAATCAAAGGGTTTCAAAATGTTTCCAATTTCCCCTACATCAGACAGCTCTGATGTTCAAAAATTTTTGTTTTTAACATTCTACTTCTCTTTTTCCACGTACCGTAAACAGCAAGGACACATTGCGACATAGAGTACAAAGTCTGATGAACACGTTGCAAAGTACTTAAGCTTAAACTGTTTTCCAGAAATCGGATAAGCAAATTCTTTTAATTGTAACATGACTCCACATATTGCCTACACTAGGGTTGCCAACTGTCCACTTTTGGACCGGACAGCCAGGTTTTCAGGCATTCTGTACAGTGTCCAGTCAGAGGTACTGACTGGATGCTAAATGTCCGGTTTTGCAGGTGGATCCTGCTTTTTCCCACAGCCTCTTAGATGAAAAGAAAGGCAGGTCAGAGCCTATCGGAGGAGAGCTGTGCTTTATCCCTGCTGTGATTGGACAGCATAGAGAGAGGAGGTGCCCTCAGCTCCCAGTGGTTCTGCAGATACATAGATACACTGTTTAGGAAGATCACTGGCAGGATCTAAAATTTATTCAGATGAGGGGGTACCATTACCCCACCCCACCATCCCCAGTCCTGGTCTATGAAAAAGTTGGCAAATGTAGCCTACACTTAAAATGTCCCACCAATTCACTGCTCTGTAATGTTTGTTCAACCTTGTTTGATATTGGTTGCAAAGCAAATGGACACTAATGTTCCTTAAGATTACAATCTCTGGTATATGCAATTCTCATCCATTGGTTCTTAAATACTTAATGCAACTGACGCATTGACAAGTGTTTATATATAATTCTGACAATCTTCTGGGACATGACCGAATGACGCATAACATAAGTAATTGTATACAAATTTTCACTCTTCTTAATATTTTGATTCAAAAGAAGATCATAATTGGAATACAGAGCACGTTTCGTTTATAAGGGTATCTTTTCTGCCATCTTTTCTGAGTATCATATTCAGTCTCAATTTGGATTTATAATCCAGTATTATGTACAGTTTCTTCTACGTCTCAAAACCTAAGAGTAAGGAAAACTACTCCTCATTGCTGCCAGATACCAGCTAGTATAATGGCACATTTTGGTGCATAAAGTCACATCCTTTTGCTTACTCACTAATAGAGCCTTAAAAGGAATTGTGTTCTCATCAAATTGTGGAGTAAATTGAATGTTTTCTTCACATGGACTCAACCATTTATGGAATAATTCCTGCACACTGCTAGCTCACAAAAAGAATACGTCATCAGTACGGTTTTTCCAGATACAAATTCACTTTGTAAATGGCAAACATTTAATCCAAATATTTTCAGACCTAGTCATATACAAATTGGCCAGTTACAGCACCATGGTGGTGCTCATCACTATCCCGTGTGTTTGATTATAATAAACTCCTTGTTATGCTCCCAGCTCGCGGAGGTCCGCGGCCGGTCCCTCTCCTTAACTCGGGGCTGCTTTGCTTGACCATGGCGTCCTCCATGCCCGTTCGGGCCTTGTTGGGGCCTTCCCACGGTGCTCCCTCCAGGAGGGAGACGCTGCCGACTCGCTGCTGCTGATCCTGCCCCTTAGGCATGCGTGTGCACAGGGCTTGGGAATTTAAAGGGGCCAGTACGGGAAACTTAGCTCCGCCTCTGCGAATGATGTCAGATGCCTTCGGGTATTTAAACCCGGAGGTGAGTCCTCCTCTTTACCTTGCAATGGGTCTTCTCGTCTAAGAGTGAGTTGCTGTTCCTACTTCGTCCAGTTTGCTCCTGGTTCCTGATTCCTGATTCCTGCTCCGTCCAGCTTGTTCCTGATTCCTGCTCCATCCTCACCTGGTTCCAGTTCCTGCTTTTCTCTTGGATTGTCTCTCTGGCTCCTGACCTTGGTACATTCTCTAGGACTTCCTGCTTCGCTGCCCGTCCTGATCCTTGGCTTGTCTTCGGTTTCCCTTGTCTGCCACCTGCCCTGACTGCTAGCTCGCTCCCTCGAACTGCACCACTGCTGCCTGCCATGACCTTGGGACTTCTCCTGGATTCTCTTCAATTTCACCTGCCTTGACTCGGACAGCTCTTCAGATTCCTCTGTTCCGCCTCCCAGCTACGAGTCTTGCTGAGGGCATTCCCTCAGCAGATTTCCATCATCCTCTAGCCGGATCAAGGGTCCACACAACACTCCTTCAAAAATAACGTAGTCCAGTTTCAAAGCAATTGATGTTAATTGCATCAATAATTCTGTTGGTACTTTCTCTGATTTAGGTCATGAAGCCATATATTCTCCAGTAACCACAAAAGCTTCCTCCTGTGGTATATTAGTGTACAATGAGACCACATCCAAACTAGCCAATATATCTTCAGGACAAGAACCTTTCAAGTTTTCCAATATATTCATGAACTGTGAGGAGTCACACACAAAGAACTACATTTATCAAATGGTCGTGAAAAAGAATCCACAAAAATGGAGAAAGGTTCCAGCGCTGAATCATTAGAAGACACTATTGGTTTTCCTGGAGGATTCTCCAGGCTTTTATGGACTTTTGTTAGCATATAAATCGTAGATGTTCTTGGATGCAAAACATTAAGAAATCTAAATTCTTTCTTAGTTAGAAATACAGAACTTAGAGAAGTAGTTTTCACATCTCATATCCTAATTTTAAATCAAGGAATAGGATCTGAAGTTCACAATTTATAGAACGTATGATCTGATAGCAGTTGCAACAATTCTTGAATATATCCTTATTATTTAATAATACATTGCTCCTCCTTTATCTGCTGGTTTTATTACAAGCAATTGATCTTTAGCCAAATCATATACAGAATCCCTTTCTTCTCTAGAGAGATTACCATGAACATATTCATGTGATTTCTCTGCTTCCATAACATCCTTCAACATCAGTTCTTGAAAAGTATGTAAATAGGATCCAAGATACCTGGATGAGTCCAAGTTGATCAGGTTTGAACAACAGAAAGAGTAGATTCATAGAAAGAATTTTGCAATGTTCTAATGAATCTAAAAACATCAATCCTGAACTGAAAAGAGTCATAGTTGGTACTTGGTACTATCAGATTTAAATTTCTATTAGACTCAAAAAACTTCCATTCTCTCCTGCAGAGTCTCATCTTCTCAGGTATTGACTCTTT
This sequence comes from Rhinatrema bivittatum, assembly GCF_901001135.1. NCBI lineage: Eukaryota > Metazoa > Chordata > Amphibia > Gymnophiona > Rhinatrematidae > Rhinatrema > Rhinatrema bivittatum. Next base: position 79,759,412 of record NC_042616.1, read on the forward strand.
TAATGCCCTTTACATTGCGCTTTCAGCTAATTCTTCAAGAGCCCTGCAGATGGTGCAGAAAGCCTTTGTCCGGATTCTCACAGGAACCAAGATGCACGATCATATCACGCCAGTTCTGTATTTACTCTATTGGCTTCCTATTCAATGGAGAATTCAATTTAAGCTAGCAATGATAGTCCATAAATTCCTGAATAATGTTTCAGCACCATTGATTAATGGAATCCTACACATTTATAATCCAACACGCTCTTTGAGATCAGTTCAACAAGGTTTGGTAGAGGTACCCTACCGTTATTGGCACACTTAGATGAAAAACATGATCGGGCCTTTTTCATTTCAGGCCCTTTGTATTGGAATACACTTCCAGTTTACATATGTTCCATCAACACAACTATGGAATTTTAAAAGGCTTTATAAACCTCCTGTTTAAACAGCCATTTGGAGTCATAGAGCTTCAGGTAGCAGCTGGTAAACCGATACATGATCATCTTGTATTATTCAAAGGTTTTTCATGTGAAAAAGAATTAATTCTTACTACTTAATAGTGTTACTTTCTTTTGCCATGGTGTATATTTTTATTACTATGTATACTAATCTGTACCCCACCATAAATGCTATGGAAGTGAGTGGGTAATACATTTTTAAAATAAATAAATAAGTTGATATTACTGGAGAAGACATCCTAGCAACATGTACCTGATAGCTCAACTGCCTGATACTGTCCAGAGTGGAAAAAGAACAATGCTGGCTACACATTTTCAGTTGCATTTATTGATTTGCAAGTAGATAAAACCAAATGACTTGTGCAAGTCCTATAGCGAATGTTAAAGGGGACGTTTAAACTTCAGTCTCAAAAATTCTCCTGAATTATTGCTTTGTATATTACCCACAAATACAAACCTTGTCCAAATACAATGTTAATCCTACATCATGTGGCAGAGCACATTATTGTGTGACTGAAAAAGCAGAGATTCACAAGATAAATGGACACAGCATGTAAAGATCCTGGATCTTTAAAGTTCTATTAGTTTTTCCTACATATCATAGATTGCACAAATTGTTGCAATTAGCAGTCCACGGGCTAATCCTGTGAACCGCCACCCTTTCTTCCAACCCTGGGCCAGCTGTCGAGACAGTGAAGCCTCACTCTCACTTCATGCGGTGGGATGCCACTCACAGATGCATCAAGGAGCCACTAGGCCTTCATGCAGCAGAACACCATCTATTCCAGCATTCTGTGCCTCCCTCTAAACATGGACACGCCACGCTGCAACATTTAAATGGACTCCAATGGGAAAATCCCTGTGGCCCCTAGAGATAACATCACCAATGCTGTCCTATAAAAGGGTAGCTATCCAGCAGCAACACACCTCAGCAAGAGGTCCCACTACCCCTGTAGTTGCTACAGCATGTTGTCTTCAGCCCAGCCTTGTCTTTGGCATCTTGTCTTCAGATACTGCATGGTCTTCAGTGTTGCTTGCCTTCTTTGCTTCTCCTTGCTTCACCCATCCTTCCTATCCCTCCCTTCTTCCCTATGGTTAGATACCTGGATTAACCTCATCCCTTGACCTCGGATTACGTTTGACCACTGCTTGCCATCAACCTCTGCCTGACCTCAGATTATGCTTGACTGCTGCCTACCATAGACCACTCCTTGCTCCTGGATTACATCTGACTGCTGCCCGCTGCCTGCCACTGACCACTGTCTACTCCCAGATATGCCTGACCTCAGCCTATCTATGAACCTACTATTCAAGGACCTCAATTCAGCCATCAGCGGAGACCCCACCTAAAATCTGCCAGCCCTGACACTCAAAGGCTCAATCTAAGGGGAACAAAGGCTGGTATAGGCAAAGCTCCAGCTGGGTCTCTACTTCTTCTGGGTCTGCTTACTGATGATGGGATCTTACAGGGCTCTTCCCTGCAAGTTGTGCCAATCCTGCCTCAGCCTAAGTGCCCATAAACACAAATAATGTATACAACCCCAGAATTCTGACAAGTAATTCTCTGATGAAAACTGAAATCCAGGATGATATATTTTGGGAGACAATCACCACTCCATGACTGATTACAAACACTGCATGTCCAGAGTGGCACAAGCATCAGTGATCAATTTATCCTCAATACAGTTATTGTCTGACCATATACGGGTGCTTGAGAGAGGTTTATCATTTGTTTCCGTGATCAAGTTTGATTTGTTTCAAGTGGAACTCCATCTGTACAATTTTATACATACATTATGTTTACACCTCCTTTCTGAAGGCTCTAGCGTTCAGTCAACTGATGAATCAGTGATTTTTCCTACTTCTAGTGAGCTTCCACCTGAATCAGTTGATCTGGCTTTTCAAACATTTTATAATTTAGTGTTGAAGAATATTTATGCCATAGCTTCATGTAAGCAGAAGTTAGCATATAATCTTTCCAAAGCAGAGTAGTCACTGTTGGTTGAGTCATAATACCATTGAGATTAAAAGGGGGAGTAGTTGTTGCTTGACAAATGTAGATATAAGGAGGGAATTCTCCATTAATTATCAGAAGAAGCATTCTATCATCGATTAGAGAGAGACCCAACATATAGTTTGAAAGAACAGATAGATGAGATACTGGAGGAAGCTTTACAGCAACATTGGATTACATCAAGGGAAGCCTGTTTTTTAAGAGTGGATTTCCCAGTAACTCCTGTTATATATGTTACCAAAAATACATAAATCCCTTGATAATCCACCAGGGAGACCTATTATTTCTGCTAGAAACTTTAACAATGTTTGCTGATAAATTTCTACTCCCTACACCCTTCTGATAATGTTTTGATGGCTACTAATGATATACTATCTTTACATATGAATGTGCTGCAGGATGCGATGTTGTACATCATTCAGCACACTTTGGAATGTTGGGTGGATCTCCAGAGTATCCCTAATTAATTCATATTGACTTAGCCAAGTTTGCAATGAAACAGAATTTTTTCATGATTGATGGGGTCTATTACAAACAAATAATAGGGGTCACAATAGGCGCAATGATGGGCCCCCAATGTGGCCAACTGTGGGACAGTTTGAAGCAACATGGTTGATGGGTTCTGTTTTTCAGCAGAATATTGCATTATGGCATCAATTTATCAATGCAAAAAATAAAGTGGAGAACATGAGCGGTATACACACTGGTAACAAATCATATGTGGACAGTATAGCGCTAAAGGTTGTGGGATCCTTGTAGAAGCGATGAGAATCAAAACTCAAGCAGTGGAAGATATTTCCTAATAATTTATTTAAAGATGCTGTAGATCTCGATCTGCTGATACTGTTCTTGTTTCGTCACAAGCGCTGCGCCGGGAGGGACTGAAGCCCAAAGGTAACAACAGATAAAAGGCAGGGTATAGACAGACAAGGATCCAAGATAGAATAACAAATGAAATAAATAGCAAAAAGGCTACATCAAACGTAACACAGAAACAATGAACAAAAACCAGAAAAATGGGTAAAAAAGGAACAATGTATTCTGTACAGAGATTTAAAATTAAACCACAAAGAGAGGAGCAAAAGTAAGACATGGGACAAATAATGAAAAAAGAAAAATGACTGAACACAAGGTATTTAAAACATAAATATAGCCTCAAAACTTAGCAGAATATGACAGCAATATCATAGTAATAGTACAAACATATAATATTATAACACGAAAAATAGCAGTGATGGGGCAGGAAGGAGGAGGAGTGGGAGGGGGAGGAGGCATGAGGGAAGGGAGAGAAGGAAAAAGGAAGATGGAAGGGGAAAAGGGGGAAGAGGAGGAGGGAAAGGAGGTACTCTCCCTTGATGTATCTTCTCGTTTTATCTTTTTCTTCTTGTTAGAGTTTGCAGCTGTCACATTTGAATAGTTCATTGACGCCATGTCACTAGGTATGGCTTTTTATTACATGCATTTCTCTAGGTTATTTCAGACCCCCACCCTCTTTTCTAGTCCCTTGTTTCCCTTTATTTATTTATTTATTTATTGTTTTTGTTATACCGAGTTTCATGATAGGCATCACATCAACCCAGTTTACAAATAACAAGGAGTGTAAAGCATAACGTAACGTAAAAACAATATTTTCAATAAGAACCTTGAACTTTAAATACAGTGAATCAGAAAAAGGGAGAGGGAAAGTTACAAAAAATAAGGAAAATAAACTTGGGATGGAAGGGGAGAAATTGAACAGCACAATATTTACATTTCAGCCTATTGATACATTAGAATAGCAAATGAAAAAATAAGACTATGAAACGGTACATAGGTAATCAAATGAATAAATATGACACAGTTGTGAATGGTAATAGTATGATAAATATTCAGCAGGAATTAGTGAGAATTAGTCTTCCTCCCCTCCTCTTCCCCCTTCTTTCCCCTCCCCTTTCCTCCCTTCTCTCCTCTCCCTTCACCCCCCCTTCCTTTTTCCTTCTGCCCCCTTCAACGTATGTTCTTGAAAATCTGGTTTGACAATCTTGGGGAGATAGTTTGATTTGGCATTATGTGGGTGAGGATTCCCAAGTTGCAAGCATTATGGCCCCTTGGATTGAACAAGGAAATCAAATGGGGTATTTTGTGAGGATTTTGCCTTTTGAAATCTTTAGAATTGTTGCTTGGTTGTTTTTTTAAACCTTTCAAATTCTTTCAGCTGTGATTCACTACTCTTTGAAATTTGGTTTAGTAGGAGGAGCACGTAGTTGAAGAGCTGAAAACGTTACCATTTGATTGGCTAGGTGTTGCTTCCTTTATGTGGATTAGGTAACCTCTGGTAGGTAGGTTTCAAATATAAGCTTTGGGTAGTTAGTTTTATAATGGTGGTGCCATTTTGTTGAACCTTCATGGGCAATTTGTGAAACTTGCTCTGGTAGGTGGGAGATATATGATATTTTATATATTTTTAAAATTGTATTGCTTTTAAAAGTGTTTGATTTAGCATTTTGGGTATTTAACAGAGAACTTTATTTTGACCCCTGAAGAAGACAGTGTAGTGCTGTCAAAACACTGTCCAAGTTGGTCATATTAAATGAAGGTACAATGCAAGATATGAGGAATCAGCAAGAAGCTAATTATAATTTATGGTAGTATTTTCACCTGGGCATTTTTTATGGTTAAAGTTTAAAAAAAACCTCCAAGGTATGAACTATGACATAATGTCTGTGCTGGTGTCTGACAAGTGAGAGACAGTAGATTGCAATATTGCAGCATACACTAGTTTCTGATGCTGCTCCTTAGAAATATAAAAATTGAGTATTTATTGATTTGCCACCTCTTTTTATTTGTCTTGTGTGTGTGTGTGTATACATACATATGTATATATATGAGTTGTGAACTTACTTGTATTTCTTCAGGAAATGTCTGTCTTGCATCTACAACAAGAACAGCAGAAAAATGATTTTCCGGGTAGTGAATCTGCATATAGTACATGCAGAGTTTGGGAAAACTTCAGAGTAAATGTCAAAAATAAAATGTTATCTCTACAAGAAACGTGGACATGTTGCAAGGGATTTCTATTTTGTACCCATAGGAAATAAAAATCCTCAAATGCAAAAAGGACTAAATATTTTTTAAGCAAAGAAAACATAATCAGAGAACAAAAATAACCAATAAGTCATTTAATAATTAGAATATCAATGCATTCATCAAGAAGCAAAATGTATTCTATTTAAACACAAACAATATAGATCAAGAGACAACTGATAACCAAGAACCATTTTCAGTACATTCTGGTGCATCAAGTCATCTAACTGGATAATATGTCTTAAAAACTATACTGCAGTACAGGACAGATCTGTAACAATGGCAGATGGCACATTCGAGGAAACATTGGGAGTAGGAAGTATTAAATTCAGGCCATATGGAGACAGCAACTATGAAAATCTCATATCACTTTCCAAATTAACAGTTGCTGGATGGAAAGTGATTTCTGATAAAGACAATTGCAAAGTCAAAAATTGCAAATAACTTTTGTTGACTGCATTGAAAGTCTGGCTTTAGCGATTGATGCCTAATTGTTGCCAGAATGCCTTGCACATTTGAATTATGCACTCTAAAATCTATGAGCAGAAGAGTGAAAATCAACACTTGACGACAGGAATTCTAGATACATGTGAAGTTTATTTCAAATGTAAACATTCAAATAAAACATTTAAGTCAATTTCCCAGGAACCAAGCAAAAACCCTTTGAAGCTAATGCACATGGATTTACAGTATGTGAAACCAGGCCAGTGGACTCTATTTGTGGTAGATAATTGCAGCTGGAAATTGAATGTCTTTTTCCATAAGCTCAAAGATGAAGTCCCAGATATTTTTACTGATTTTGTACGATACTCAGAATACCAAATAGGCAAGAAGATGAAATGAGACCGTACCAAAAATGGGCATGAGCTCAACATAGGCAGGATTGAACATTTCATGAAGGCATATGGAATTCACTAGAAGAAGACAATTCCATATTCACCATTCCAAAATTAAATTGCTGAATATGCTAATCAAACACTATTAGAAGCAGCAAGAATAATGTAGATAAGAGCTGGACTACCAGTCATGTTTTGGGCTGAAGCCTTAAATACTGCTGCTTATATAAAAAAAAACATTGTTACTGAAAGAAAGAAAGAAAGAAAGAAAGAGAGCATCTCTGGGGAAGCCTTCACAGTATTCAACTATTTATATCAGAATAGGAGGGCCAGCTAATAACTTGAGGTGAGGTTTTGATGGTGATTTAGGGTTTTGGGGCCAGTTTGACATGCACAGTGTGACGTATGAACAGCACAGTACATCTCAGTAAAAATTTGACATCATTTGGAGTGAGGAAAATCTCACAAAGATGAGATTTCTACAGTGTTCTCTCGCCCTAGCTTGATAATACCCTGTTATAGAGTCCATCAAGCTAGGGCGAGAGAACACTGTAGAAATCTCATCTTTGTGAGACTTTCCTCACTCCAAAAGATGTCAAATCATTTTGGAAAATTCCCCCCTCTCCCTCTCTTGCCCAATATAACAAACTGCCTGTCTGGGCACTTTGCAGCTTGTGAAGTGAAAATCTTGCAGGTGCATTACATTTAACACACATTGTGATAAAATACCTATGCGAAGCGCTAAAATAGCATGCTGTGTGGTAACTCTAAAATTCATAGCCATGCCCTTTTCCTTATCGCGGGCATTATTCATGCAACATTTAGAGCATTTTCATGAATCTAGGAAAGGATATATATGGGCATAGTTTTAATGGAACAAAGCCAACATGGATTTAGCAAGGGAAGTCTTGTCTCATCAATCTGCTACATATTTATGAGGGCATAAATAAACATGTGGATAAAGATGAGCCAGTTGATATAGTGTATCTGGATTTCCAGAAAGCATTTGACAAAGTCCCTCAGGAGAGATTTCTTAGGAAATTAAAAAGTCAAGATACAATTGATAACTAAGAACCATTTTCAGTATATTCTGGTGCATATTGGAAACTAGTTAAAAGATAGATAACAGAGAGTAAGGCTAAATGGTAAATTTTCTCAGTGGAGAAATGTGAATAGTGGAGTGCCCTAGGATCTGTTCTTGGACCACTGCTTTTTAACATATTTATAAAAGAAATGGAAACAATGAGTGAGGTGATCAAATTTACTGATGACACAAAATTATCAAGAGAGGATCATGAGAAATTGCAAAAGGACCTTGAAAACTTGGAGACTGGGTGATTCCAAATGGAAAATGAAGTTTAATGTGGATAAGTGCAAAGTGATGCACTTAAGGAAGAGTAACCCAATTTATAGCTGCACAATGCAAGGTTCCATATTAGGTATCACCATTCAGGAAAAGGATCTAGGCATCGTCATTAATAACATGTTGAAATCCTCTGCGCAGTGTGCTGCAGCAGCCAAGAAAGCAAATAGAATGCTAGGGATTATTAGGAAAGGAATGGAGAATAAAACAGAGAATAACATAATGCCTCTGTATCAATCCTTGGTGCGACCTCATCTTGAGTATTGTGGGCAGTTAACAGTACTCAAGACTAAATTCTGAACGTCTCAACTTTTTAGTCACAATTTTTAACTAAAGATCTTCAGTGTGGCCACTTTTGAAAAATCCTACGAGCAAACCGCTAGAAATGACAAGTTAAAGACCCATCTCTTTACTACCTTTTTTGACTAAATTCACAGAGAAGGTGGTTCATAATTATTTAGAAGAAAATGATTAACAAGAAACCCAAAATTTCACCCACTAGCAAGATCAAATAGGCAACGTATTAACAGCTTATGACACAAAAATGATACTGATGACAGATCATTCTCTTGTACTAAATATGAAAAGTGGAAATTGCTTCAACAGGAAGACAGTCATTTCCATGACACCCTGCCTTGCTGCTATACCCTTTATCTTACAACTTAGGAGTCTTCTTCTACTCAGCATTGCTGCCGTACACAGGTTTTTGCACCTTGAGGGTCTTGCTCACTCTGCATTGCCATCATACCCCAAACTCTACACCTTGGAGTGTTTTTGCCACTATGGGAGGCTGCTTTGCACCTTGGTGTGTTGATGCCCTTCCTTGTTCTATTTTGCCCCGTTATGGTGCATTGGGGGTTTTCCTGCCACCTTTTCTGCTTCACTTCCTTTAAATGGTGCCTTAGGATGATGATGATGGTGACGCTGCCTTTGGGGGATCATGCCACTGTGGTTGGTGCCCTCTTTTGATGCCTTGGGGTGTTCTTACCCCTCATGCTGCTTTTTTGCTCCACTGATAGTATCTTCAAGAACTCCTGACACTTCTGGTACCCTTTGCCCCTTTCAGTGCCTTAGGCTATTTAGGCCACTTTGGTGCTACTTTACCACAGTCTACGGCCTTGGAATTCTTTCCCCCTTCTGGTGATGCCTTCCCACAAGGTTCATTGGAATTGATGAGAAATTCCCAGTTTTAGAATCCAAAATAGGTTGCAGTCCTTCCCCTCATTAACTTTAATTGCAAACAAATGAACGAACAAAACGTTTTTTTTTTTTGTCTTTTGAAACTAGTGAAATTAATTGAGGTGCCCCACGAAATGAATGAACCAAAACGTTTCTTCTGCACATCCCTAATAGTGAAAGAATCATTACATCTTCTATGGCAGAAATGCATGTTGGATTCTCATCAGTACAAGAACAGAAACAACCAGATAAGCAGGAACTGCATTTATTCAACATATAAGTCATGACCCCTAATAGACTAGTACCTAAACAAAAGGCAAACAATGTGCACTATAAAGTGAAAGGCCCAAAATGCATTGAAGATGTGATGAAAAATGACCAGGATGATAAATGGGCAACAGCTATGGCTGAAAAAATTCTCATCTCACAGAAAATGAAAACTTGGGAACTAGTGCCATGAAAGAAGGCCATGAAAGTTATTACCTTTAATGTAAAAACCCATTTTGATTTTAAGTCCTAAAGAAGATGTACATCAATATAAAGCATGACTAGTGACAGTTGATTATGATCAGCAATATGGAACGAATACCAAATAAGTTTCACGGGTAATGAAAATGACAGCTCTTATATTATTATTGTTGTCTAGAGATGTAGTGTCCCATATTTTCATTTCTTTTTTCATTTTATTTTGTTTGTTTTTTTGTCTCGGATCAATTTGTTTCTTTTCTTTTGTTTTGTTTGTTTGATTCATTTGTCAAATGGAAAACAATTAAACTATTCAAAAAAACCTCCTGAAACAAAAAAAAAAAACCCTCAACTGCTAAAAATAAAATGTAGGCCTCCAGTAGCCATTGCTAGGCTATCCCAGGCCAAAAAATGGCCCAGGTCCAGTGTCTAGGCCTAGCCCTGGCCTGGTACCTGGACCTGGTGCCAAGGCCTGGCCCCAGCACCAGGACTAGGTTGCCAAGGCTCTGCCATGTTGCTGAGGCCTGGTTCCAGCAATGAAGCTTAGGCCTGGTCCAAATGAAGGGGCCCAGCCCTGAGACCTAAGTCAAGTTCCAGCACTGATATCTGGCCCAATTGCTTGGAGATTTGGTCCATCAACAACGCCTAGGTCAAGATCTGATACTAGGGCCTGGCCTAGAGGCCTGATCCTGTCACTGAGGCCTAAGCCCAATGCTCAGACTCAGCACCAGAGGCCTGTCCCATACCAAAGCCTAGGCCTAGATATAGGCCTGATGCTGGGCTAAGTCTGGAGGCCTGGTTCCCATCAACAAGGTCTAGACCTGACGCCAAATCCCAGCCCTAAGGCCTAGGACTCCTGAAATAGTCTTTGTCCATGATCTTCAAAAACTCATTGGAGGGCACTATATCCCCAACAAAGTTGCATCAGTATTGGGGTGAGGGGGGGAGGAGGGTGGTCCGGATCGTGATGTATGTTTTTAGAAAGAGGGGTGGGGGGGGACACTATTTATGTGTGAGGACAAGGTTTTAGAGCTACTCCTATCCTTTCCCCTTGAGAGGGCTATCCTAAGATTTCAGAAGTATTTGGGACAAGAGAGAAGACACAAGAGCTTTGGAGACCCATCCCTGGTAATCTCTATCCCTTTGGGATACAGGACACGGGCTAGAAAAAGAAGACTGAACTTGTGGACCTCAGGTAGGAATTTTCCAGGATGAAGGGGATCCTTGCATAGTTAGGCTTTCCTGCCTATCTGGGACATTTTATCATCTCGGTACAGCAGTGATAAAAACATAAGAATATGCCATACTGGGTCAGACCAAGGGTCCATCAAGCCCAGCATCCTGTCTCCAACAGTAGCCAATCCAGGCTACAAGTACCTGGCAAGTACCCAAAAATTACAGTCTATCCATGCTACTTATGCTAGTAATAGCAGTGGCTATTTTCTAAGTCAACTTGATTAATAGCAGGTAATGGACTGCTCTTCCAAGAACTTATCCAAACCTTTTTTAAACCCAGCTACCCTAACTGCACTAACCACATCCCCTAGCAACAAATTCCAGAGTTTAATTGTGCGTTGAGTTGAAAAAGAACTTTCTCCCAATAGTTTTAAATGTGCTACATGCTAACTTAATGGAGTGCCCCCTTGTCTTTCTATTATCTGAAGAAGGTAAACAACTGATTCACATTTACCCATTCTAGACCTCTCTGATTTTAAACACCTCCATCATATCCCCCCTCAGCTGTCTCTTCTCCAAGCTGAAACAGTCCCTAAATCTTTAGTCTTTCCTCATAGGGAAGCTGTTCCATCCCGTATCATTTTGGTCGCCCTTCTCTGTACATTCTCCATCACAGCTATATCTTTTTCGAGATGCGGCGACCACAATTGTACACAGTATTCAAAGTGCGGTCTCACCATGGAGCGATACAGAGGCATTATGATATTTTCCCTTCTTATTCATCATTCCTTTCCTAATAATTCCTAACATCTGTTTGCTTTTTTGACTGCTGCAACACACTGAGCTGATGATTTCAATGTATTATCCACTATGACGCCTAGATCTCTTTCCTGGGTGGTAGCTCCTAATATGGAACCTAACATCGTGTAACTATAGCATGGCTTATTTTTTCCTATATGCATCACCTTGCACTTAACCACATTAAATTTCATCTGCCATTTGGATGCCCAATTTTCCAATTTTACAAGGTCTTCCTGCAATTTATCACAAGCTGCTTGTGATTTAACTACTCTGAATAATTTTGTATCATACTTCACTCATTGTATTCCTTTCCAGATCATTTTTAAATATATTGAAAAGCACGGGTCCCAATACAGATCCCTGAGGCACTCCACTGTCCACTCCCTTCCACTGAGAAAATTGTCCATTTAATCCTACTCTCTGTTTCCTGTTTTTTAACCAGTTTGTAATCCACAAAAGGACACCACCACCTGAGCAAAGGAAACCAGTGTAAACCCAGCTGTAATTTGGCACAATTATTTGCTGATTGGACATTTATTTATTTTGAAGAAATCAAATTTTGATTTGAACACCCAAACTATGTTGGGCCTGATCTCTGTGACACCATCACAGAAAGGAGCTTAGTAACATACCAGAGATGGGAAATTCACTACACCACCTGGTCCTTGAAGGTCATCCTTCCCCCTAGTAGAAAGAACTCACACCTTGGGTCAAGCAAGATGGGGAAAATATACTAATGGAGACAGCCCAACTATATTAGTGTTTTTATGGCCCTTTGGGATAAAGTTCACCCACCAAAATAGGGTTACATGCAGTTGAGAGAGAAGTGAGATCTGTTTTATTCCATAGAGCAAGGATAAGAAGGCATTTCAATACCCCCTAACTCTATGAGAAGGGATAATATATCACAACTTTGCCTGTCTTGGAGAACCAGGAGAATGGGAGCATCAGTCACCTATAGTATCAGATCTGACACCTTTGGTTAATGGGATCTCTAGGGTACCATTCTCTGGAAAGAGATATACAGGAGTATCCCATAATAATGATGTGCTTGGAAAGAGGTGACTATCTCAGAGTCAGATAATAATGGTATGTTCATACTCAACTGATATTCATTATCATTTGGTGCAGCGTGGTTTGTATAATCATGACATACCATAAAAAAAACACTGATGGGATTATTTTGTCTAAATTATCTGCTATGTAAAAGGTTAAACTTTACCCCATATACATTCTCAAAACACTTATTCTTATATAATGTTCTTTAGAAATTTGAAAATTCACTTATCTTACAAATGTATCTGCACTGAAAGTGATATTATTAACTCCATTATTTTTTATATCTTCACAACCCGTGAGGTCCCCAGGACTGGTTTTGGAAGTCCTGCCCTAGTAGTTCTGGCACTAGTGAATGGTAAAAATGATCTTGGCTCTTAGAAGAAAAAATAGTTTGTCAGTTTAATATCTTATTAAATGAACTGCAAATAGTTTGTAAATATTATTTCTTCTGTAAAACCTTTCTTCTGATTATTGTTCAAAGAAAAGGGACCAGTTCTGAAAACAATTTACCTGAAATGCTGTGAATTATTTGATGCAAGATGAAAATGCTCAAAAGGTAAGGAGTGGACTTTTTAATCTTATTTACCAGTGAAGCTCTCTCTAAAGAAAGATAGACTTAACTCCTAACACCTGACTGGGCACTAAAGCTTTATGCTTTTGGAACATACGAGGTTTGGCCTTTAATCCTGTAATGAAGTTATAACTACAGGGCTGGTGCAAGAGTATTAGGTGCCCTAGAAAGCACTTTTTCACTCAGAACACTATTAAGCTGTGGAATTTGTTGCCAGAGGATGTGATCAAGGTGACTAGCATACAGGGTTTAAAAGAGGCTTGGACAAGTCTATAACACCTTATTAGCCAAGTAGACTAAAATAAGCTATTGCTATCTCTGGAAGTGAAAACAGGAAACAGATATATACAGTACTTTATAGGATATGCCAGGTACTTGCAACCTGGATTGGCCATTCTCGGGACAGGATGCTGGGCTCGATAGACCTTGGCCTAACCCGGCATGGAAATTTTTATGTTCTTATGTTCTAGGCAAACCTTCAATCATGTAGCCTCCCACTTAGAGACCCCTCTAGTGGTGGCAGCTCTGACACAGTACCCCCTTCTCTCAATGCTCAGCATCCATCTCACTGTCCTCTCACCCTTTGCCAAGTCCTGCAACCCTCTCTTTTTGCTCCCTGTTCATCATCCCTACCATCTATCCCCATATCAGTATCTGTCCTCTCTTCTTCTCATCTTCACCATCCTCGTCTTTCTCCTTGTCAGTCCCTGCTCAAAATGCCAGCATCAACCCAATTGCTTTGCCCCCTTTGCGCAGATACCAGCATCCTCTCTCTCTCTCCACACACCATCTGTCCAGAATCCTCTCTCTCTCTCCACACACCATCTGTCCAGAATCCTCTCTCTCTCTCTCTCCACACACCATCTGTCCAGAATCCTCTCTCTCTCTCTCCACACACCATCTGTCCAGAATCCTCTCTCTCTCTCTCCACACACCATCTGCCTAGAATCCTCTCTCTCTCTCTCTCTCTCTCCCTCTCCACACACCATCTGTCTAGAATCCTCTCTCTCTCTCTCCACACACCATCTGCCTAGAATCCTCTCTCTCTCTCCCTCTCCACACACCATCTGCCTAGAATCCTCTCTCTCTCCCTCTCCACACACTCTGCCCAGAATCCTCTCTCTCTCTCTCCACACACCATCTGCCCAGAATCCTCTCTCTCTTTCTCCATCTCTCCTTCCATCTGCCCAGCACCCTCTCTCATTACTCACTTACCCACCCATATTCTTCTCTCCCTCCACCCTCATATCTTCCCGCTTGTGCTGCCATGCACTAAACATGGGTTGGCTAAACTTGGAAGTTTCCTGAGGCTCTGCAGCCTATTTCTCCAGTTGTGGAACTTTAGGTGACTGCTAAGTATTCAAATTGAAAGAACTGGCCCTGCATAATTAGGGTTGAAAGAATCACACAATTATGTAATGTCAGTAAAGGCTGCAGTATTCGACCCTTGTAGAATTGTGGGAAACAGGGTGATGAACCAGCACGGCTTCTGCTTGTCTATACCAGACCCTTTTTACCAGTCTATGAAGGTCACTTCCTCTCCCAGTATCACTCACAAGAAGAAAAGCAGAGAGAGGGAGGGAAACAGGTGGGGACTAGAACATGAGTGGGCAGAGTAAGGACTGTTTGGAAGGATGGAAAGGAAAATGTGTAGAGAAAAGACTGCAAGCAGAGGGACATGGATGATAAGAGATTGTTTGCCTGGGAGGGAGCAAGAGAGTGAACATGAAGCAGGAATGCAGAGTATGAATGAAAGGGATGAGATGTGTAGAGTATGAAGAAGAGGCATGAAAGAGAAAAGAAATTAAGATAAAAAAGAATGACAATTTAAAAAAGGAGGAAGAGGAAAACAAGTGGTAGAAGGAAGTAATAAATAAAAATGAAATTAATGAGATGTACACAAATGGATGGGAAAACAAAGGGAAGGTAATTTATCAAAGGACTTCTTCGAAAACCAGTGTTTTATGCCCAGAAATGGCCTTTTACAAAACTGGCCACAGGATAGGCAGGTAAACTTGCAGGCATATGTCCTGTTCCCACATAAGTTTACCAAGACTAAATGGAGGCATTCTTGGGTCCTGAGTTGGGAAGGGATTGGATTTAAATGCATACTTTTGAATTTTAAAAAGTCTGTGCATACATTTTCAGGAAATATTGGTACAAATGTTTTTGCAGGTGTAACTTGTGCAAATACATGTGGTGGGATAATTTCCAAAGCAGGCTTTGAAAACTGCGAGAACTTACGTGCATTTTTGCCAACATTCTTATGCGAGCTGTTTGAAAATGTAAAATAAAAAAGCCAGGTGAAAAGTTGTAATAAAATTGTACTTGTCATTAATAAATGACAAGCAAATTTATGTAAGCATGTCACCACATTTTTTTTTGCAATTGTACTGCAGAATGTTTAGCTCTTCATGCAGAATCTACCCCAAGTTGCCACAGGATACTGGGGAATGTGGTCATAGCCTTGTGCTTATGGCATCGGTTTGTATTTTGTGCATCACTGTAATGCCACAGTTCTGCATTGTCCCAGAAAACAATATGGAAGCTGATCCAACACAGCAGGAATGTGACCAAAACAAAATTAGATCGGTGTCAAGAAACGCTTTAATTATAAATGGTAAAAACCAATGCTCGACTCGGGCCGAGTTTCGTCCATACAATATGGACTGCTTCAGGGATTATGTATATAAAAGAACAACATGAAATAGATTATCACTTCCAGTATGCTGAGACGCTGACTTGTGCATTCGTGCTCTTCATTATTGTAAAGTTAAATAAGAATTCAGATTTGCAGTCTGCTGAGACGCCAATCAATTCACAAGTTTTGCGCTGAGCTTTGTGCTCAAGCTGATGTCTATAGCTGCACCACTAGTTACTGTGGAGGATTTTCTGTTTTTAACAATATTTGAATGATGATATTCTATTTCACATTGTTCTTTTATATACATAGCCCCTGAAGCAGCCCACATTATATGAGTGAAACTTGGCCTGAGTCGGGCATTGGTTTTTACCATTTATAATGAAAGCATTTCTTGACACAGCTCTGCATTGTGACATCACTGTTAGAGCAAGTAGTGAGAGAAGAATAAGAGAAGTCAAATGCTTAAAGTTTCTCTCTTGCCTCCTATATAAGTCCCTCCTGCCTTAAAAATAAAGGTGGTGGATCCAGGCATTTCATTTTCATTTTAATTTATTAAAATGTATTAATCACGTAACACTGGCAGCCTAAGCGATGTACAATAAAAATACTCATAAATTGTTACATAATAACCTCAAGACAAAAACTTAGCATA
This sequence comes from Rhinatrema bivittatum, assembly GCF_901001135.1. Lineage (NCBI taxonomy): Eukaryota > Metazoa > Chordata > Amphibia > Gymnophiona > Rhinatrematidae > Rhinatrema > Rhinatrema bivittatum. The sequence continues at coordinate 79,775,678 of NC_042616.1, forward strand.
ATAAACAAATAAAAACAAACATAAAGATTATACTCAAGCCATATATGCTCAATAACATGCTAGCTCATATACCACAACACAATAGGGAGGTTAGACTGTTTAATCAGATAGCATGAATTTCTTTATCAGCCAAACGCTTGTTTCAAGAGGAAATTTTAAAATGATAATCTAAACATCTTAATACACCGACTCAGCCTTAAATCTACAGAGAGAGAATTCTACAGAGTAGGCACAGCCACAGACTCTCTTGTAGTTGAGAGGTGAGCAAATCTAACAGAGGGTACATCATGCATACATTGCTGAGAGGATCCAAACTGATGGGAAGGCTGATAAATTTTGAGAAGCGCATTGGCCCAAGGACATGTACCTGAATTTAATAGTTTGAAAGCTATCATGCCCACGTTATAGGCAATTTCAGCTCTATGGGAAGCCACTGTAAACCTGCTGTCGTCATTTTGTTCCAGAAATTAATCGTGTAAAGGATGGCCGAGAAAGACCTAGTTGAGAAATTATTTTTATTTTGACTCCCTGTGGCATGCCAGTCTGGCTGATGATTGCTTCACAGATCCTCAGAAGGGCCTGAGGTATGAACCAACTTTCCACACAGCATTTAGGTGCAATTTTTCCCTGTAAACTTGTATGGGAAAAGTGACCATAAAAAGCCACTGGGTTGACTGGTCCACACATCACAGTCCTCCTGGGAGATTATAACACATGCTGCTGACTCAAACGGGACTAGCACTGAGTTTTTAAAAATTGTCTTTAAATTGATCATTCTGGGCTACTTTTATTCCCTATAAGGTGAATTTTAAAAGCCTGGTGCATGCCAAACTAAGGAGATGCGAACACAGGTCGAGCTGGCACACAACAAGCGAATTTTAAAAGCTGCCAAGATGCACGCATATCTCCTCTGGCACGCACATCTCACTTGTTTTGAAAACGGTGCATGGTCTGGGCAGAGCGTGGGTGTTATGGGGCATGGCCAAGAGATGTGCATGCAAATACTTATGTGCCTGGGCACGCGCCAAGGTCTAGTGCCACGTAAGGTTACTTCTGCAATGGAGGAGATGTAAGTTAAAAAAAGAAAGGCCATATCTGTAGAGTTTGAAAAAATGTTGTGACAAGATTACATAAATTTGCATGAAACCTGGTCTGGTCTAACTGAGGGGAGTGTAGACTATTAAACAAGAGGGTTTCAAAGACCTAGCTCTTAACTGGGTGAACTGGTGGACGAACTAGTGAAACTGGCAACAGCATGGGTACGACCCCCTTTTAAAATCCCATGACTTACGCAGTAGAAGTGAGATTGTGATATGTGCTTTCAATCTCATGAGAGCTTCTATTACTCAAATAGTAAATTCCTCGCTTACTTCCGGGATAATGCCCACCGTATTGAAATCTGCAGTAGTTAAACCATTGCTTAAAAAATCTAATTTAGATGCTAGTAAGGTGGAGAATTATAGACCTATTTCTTCACTTCCTATTATTGCTAAAGTGATTGAAGGGATTGTTTTAAATCAACTAACTGATTTCCTGGAAAGAAATGAGGTTTTGCGTCCTCATCAATTTGGATTTTGTCGTGGTTTAAGTACAGAATTACTTCTTATCTCTATGGTTGATTCTATTAAACGGAGTCTTGATAGTGGGCAACAATTTCTTTTGGTTTCGCTTGATATTACTGCTGCATTCGATTCAATTGATCATCAAATCTTATGTCGTCTTCAGGAATGCGGGATTTCAGGAATAGTTCTTGCATGGTTTAATAGTTACTTATCTCAGCGTTCTCAATCCATCAAATTCAGGAATTTATGTTCATCATCTCAACAGTTGAAAGCTGGGGTGCCACAGGGTTCTGCATTGCTAAATTGTTGACTAGCATCACCGATGGTTTTAAGATCTATGCTGATGATATTCAGTTTTACATAAAAGTTCAACATTCGTGGCAAGAAACAGTTGATTCTTTACTTTTGTGTATGGACACCATTAAACAATAGTTGAGACAAAATAAACTCCTGTTGAATACAAGTAAGACCACTATTCTCCTCATTCATCAACCACATTCGATACCTTCTCATGATACAGTGTCTATAGATAAGATCTCATTTTCTCTAGGTACTGTTATGCTCCTGCCCACAAGAAGCGTGTGCAGGTTCTTACCTCTCACAGCCACAGCCAGCCAGGCTGCTGACGCTGCTTCTTTCTCCCTGAATCACCTGGGGCCCTTTCCACAGCTGCTGCCATGTGGTCTGCTCCTCGGCTGCTGTCTCTGCCTTTCCCCGACGTGCTGCTGCGATCCCGGGACCTTCAGCGAGCAGGCCGTCTCTCCCAGTGCCTGCTTTAGCCCGGGTCCTTGCCCAGCAGGGAAGCCGTCCCGGCCGGTGCCTGCACCTCTCTGTTCTCGCTCACAGTTTCCTGCAGCCAGCACTTCTCTCTTCAGCCTTGCAGCGTGGAGCTGTGCCTGCAGCTTACTACAGCTTCCACTATCCCTGCAGTCTTACCTCTCTTCCTGGGGCTGTCCTCACGGCATGGAGCCGTTCCTGCAGTCAGCCCTTCCCCCGCAGCCAGCCTTGCCTCTCTTTGTTTCTGTCCTTGCAGCTGGGAGCTGCTCACTGACCTGCCTTCACCCAGCTCCAGTCCAGGGCTGCTCCGCGGCTTCCTTGGGCCCTCCACGTGGCTGAGGACACCACCAGCTGCCAGCTCTTCTCTCCAGCCTCCTAGGGCGCGAGCGCGCGCTTCTCTACTTACTGCTCTTCAAGGGCCAGCCAGGTGTGGCCCCCTGCTGACCCCTCCCTGGGCGTTGTCCACTTCATCCCTACTAAAGGGCTCAGCTTTCAGTGTATCTTTGCCTTCGCAAGGAGTTGGTCACTCCTGAGTTCCTCGTTCCAGGAGATGCCTTGTATTCCAGCCTTCTGCAAGGTCCAGTGTTCCATGTTTCCTGTTGAAGCTTCTTGTCAAGTTGTTCCAGTCCTGATGTCTGCCTGCCATTCCAGTCCTGATGTCTTCAGTGTTCCAGTCCTGATGTTTGCCTGCTGTTCCAGTCTCAAGGTCTGTCTCTTGTTCCAGTCCTGATGTTCCTGATGTCCATGTTCCAGCCCAGAGGTGGTCTCCTATTCCAGTGTATGTGTTCCAGTCCTGATGTTCCAGATATCCTTGTTCCTGATCCTGATGCCTAACCTGCCTTGTGCTGCCAGGAGAGCAGCGTATATCCTTGCCTTGTGCTGCCAGGAGAGCAGCGTATATCCTTGCCTTGTGCTGCCAGGGAGCAGCGAACCTGCTTCCTCTTTCCTGTGCTCTCCCGCTCTCTGCGTGGTCCGCGACCAGCCTTCCAGGGCTGTGTAGGGCGCATGGGACAGGGTGGTCCGCGACTCAGTCCCGCGGGTGGCCTGAGTAGGGCGCCCTGAGGGTCAGTGCCCATGTCTTCCTTCAGCCCTCGTTCCTGATTCCACCTCTGTGCATCCAGTACCTCGACCTGAGTTCTCGTCTTGCCTGCGTCCATGTCTATGCATAATGCACCCCGTTCCTGAAGTCCACGTCTATGCCTGAGTCCACGTCTAAGGATCCTGCATCTATGCCTGAGTCCACGTCTATGGATCCTGCACCTCGTCCTGAGTCCGCGTCTACGCCTGAGTCTACGTCATTCCTGAGTCTCGTCTGAATCCATGTTCCAGTCTTCACTGTCCTGGCCTCCATCTGGCCTGCCGCTTCGTGCCGTACCCTGCGGCAGGTCCGAAAGGGCTGGGAACGGTCGGAGGACTGTTCACAAGACCAACATTGCGTTGTTGGGTCTTCCGAAGCGCGCAGGTCCAGAGGAGGGCCTGTCAGCCAGTCTTCACTCCAGCCCTGCTCCCGTCCAACCCATGCTCAGGCATGCCACGCCTCCCACGGCACTTCTTCAGAGCCCTCTGGGGTCGAGCCGTGGCCCAAGGACACACATCACCCAGGAGTGGGATCGCTCTCCTAGCGCTCCACAACAGATTGCGAAGGCCCTGTGTCCGGCGTTCATGTCCCTATGATGGGCCTGTGCCAAGTTCCGGAGTTTCTCTTTGCCAAGGATTTTTTTTTAAAAAGGGAAAAAACTTCAGTTCCAGTTTTTTCACTGTGTTTACCGACCTGCTGGAGGCGCCAGCTTACTTGAACTTTTTGTTTTCCCCACACCGCTAGAGGCCTAGCACCTGTTTTCACCAAGTGCCTTCTTGAGACTTTTGCTTAGCCTGGGTACACTTGCTGTACGACCTGCAGGAGGCGCCATGCACCCAGGTTCACCACCATCTTACACGCTGCAGCACCCTGGTTCCTGTGTTGCATGACTATCTTGACCAGAATTTTTATTTTTTCCCTCCGAGAATGCTTGTTCTCCAGCAAGAGGTTCCTGCCCAGAAGAGCTTACTCTGCTGAATTTCCTGTACATCTTGCTCACTGTGTTCTCCATGCTACTAGTGATGCCTACTATCTGCCAGCTTGTGGTACACCTCTCCAGACGACCTGCAGGAGGCGCCTGCACCCCATCTGTGGTAATCTGTCCAATGGGGCCTGGAGTCTCAGTCATCTCTTCCAGCTGAATCAGCAGATGTCTTCGCTCTTTCCGCTCAGCCTCTACAGTACTTCTGTTACCACATGCTTGTCTCGCTCACCACCCAGAGCGCGAGTCCAACAGCTTCTTCGGGAATCCGCTGCAAGCTTCACCATCCAAGCAAAGGTACTGGTCCAAGTGTGCCTTTCCAAGTAACCTACTACCAGCTTGCTCTCAAGCAATCCAGAGGATGTACATCTCTACCATCAGCCGAGGACCACTCGAGTGTGAGTGTCTGTTAACCAAGCAACACCAAGATTCTGCCCAGTCTTAGGGCTTACTCCTAGATGGGAGTTACTGAACTTTTGTTTCTTTGTTCCTCTGCACTGCTCTAACCCTGACTCTCACCACCAGTTACTTGAGCTGCCAGTTCTTCCCACCAGAGCATCAGCAATGTCTTCACTAAGGATTTCAGTTACCAATCAAAGAACTCCAGCTTACATGCTTTGCCAAGCCTGAATCCATCTGTGACCACCAGCAGTGACTAGCAGTTCACCTGCCCTCTGGCATCTACACATCAAAGGAAGTCACGCTTGCTTAAATGGCATAGCTTCTAAGACTGCCAAGTCATCCGGTCACCCGGGCCCTTCAACCCTGACCCGTGAACTACTGTGTGGTACCCAACTCCGAGCGTGCCACCATACTTCAAAGCCAACTTGAACCAACTGGGGATGTCCTCCATCCTCTAGTGAAACCAAGATCATTTCTCGCCACGTCTTGCATTGCTACCTTGTCGCCTTGCTCCAGCTCTTCCACCTTGTGTCACTGGAGTCCCAAGTCTCTGGAACCATTAATCAGCACCTAAGTACTCCAGCCTGCACCACAGCTCCAGTCTTAAGCCTATGGACCTCCATTTAAGCCAAGTCTTGGATGGAGCCTTGCCTCTGCCTTGATCCTAGAACCAAGATGCCATCTTGTGGTTCTGTACCCTACAACCTGCCTGATCTACGCCTTCAACTTTCCATGTTCTATGTTTGTCTAGCCTGGACCTTGACCACTTCTGCCTTGTCTTCTGCTTCTGTATCCTTCTCGCTACAGTTACTCGCCAAGAAGTACCAGCTCGTCCTTGGATCCTCGCTTGCCCTCGACGGTATGGACTACCACCTTCTTCTCAAGCTGTTGACAAGAGGCTTGAGGGGGGGCTTTGAGGAGGGGGTACTGTTATGCTCCTGCCCACAAGAAGCGTGTGCAGGTTCTTACCTCTCACAGCCACAGCCAGCCGGGCTGCTGACGCTGCTTCTTTCTCCCTGAATCAGCTGGGGCCCTTTCCACAGCTGCTGCCATGTGGTCTGCTCCTCGGCTGCTGTCTCTGCCTTTCCCCGACGTGCTTCTGCGATCCCGGGACCTTCAGCGAGCAGGCCGTCTCTCCCAGTGCCTGCTTTAGCCCGGGTCCTTGCCCAGCAGGGAAGCCGTCCCGGCCGGTGCCTGCACCTCTCTGTTCTCGCTCACAGTTTCCTGCAGCCAGCACTTCTCTCTTCAGCCTTGCAGCGTGGAGCTGTGCCTGCAGCTTACTACAGCTTCCACTATCCCTGCAGTCTTACCTCTCTTCCTGGGGCTGTCCTCACGGCATGGAGCCGTTCCTGCAGTCAGCCCTTCCCCCGCAGCCAGCCTTGCCTCTCTTTGTTTCTGTCCTTGCAGCTGGGAGCTGCTCACTGACCTGCCTTCACCCAGCTCCAGTCCAGGGCTGCTCCGCGGCTTCCTTGGGCCCTCCACGTGGCTGAGGACGCCACCAGCTGCCAGCTCTTCTCTCCAGCCTCCTAGGGCGCGAGCGCGCGCTTCTCTACTGCTCTTCAAGGGCCAGCCAGGTGTGGCCCCCTGCTGACCCCTCCCTGGGCGTTGTCCACTTCATCCCTTCTAAAGGGCTCAGCTTTCAGTGTATCTTTGCCTTCGCAAGGAGTTGGTCACTCCTGAGTTCCTCGTTCCAGGAGATGCCTTGTATTCCAGCCTTCTGCAAGGTCCAGTGTTCCATGTTTCCTGTTGAAGCTTCTTGTCAAGTTGTTCCAGTCCTGATGTCTGCCTGCCATTCCAGTCCTGATGTCTTCAGTGTTCCAGTCCTGATGTTTGCCTGCTGTTCCAGTCTCAAGGTCTGTCTCTTGTTCCAGTCCTGATGTTCCTGATGTCCATGTTCCAGCCCAGAGGTGTGTCTCCTATTCCAGTGTATGTGTTCCAGTCCTGATGTTCCAGATATCCTTGTTCCTGATCCTGATGCCTAACCTGCCTTGTGCTGCCAGGAGAGCAGCATATATCCTTGCCTTGTGCTGCCAGGAGAGCAGCGTATATCCTTGCCTTGTGCTGCCAGGAGAGCAGCGAACCTGCTTCCTCTTTCCTGTGCTCTCCCGCTCTCTGCGTGGTCCGCGACCAGCCTTCCAGGGCTGTGTAGGGCGCGCATGGGACAGGGTGGTCCGCGACTCAGTCCCGCGGGTGGCCTGAGTAGGGCGCCCTGAGGGTCAGTGCCCATGTCTTCCTTCAGCCCTCGTTCCTGATTCCACCTCTGTGCATCCAGTACCTCGACCTGAGTTCTCGTCTTGCCTGCGTCCATGTCTATGCATACTGCACCCCGTTCCTGAAGTCCACGTCTATGCCTGAGTCCACGTCTAAGGATCCTGCATCTATGCCTGAGTCCACATCTATGGATCCTGCACCTCGTCCTGAGTCCGCGTCTACGCCTGAGTCTACGTCATTCCTGAGTCTCGTCTGAATCCATGTTCCAGTCTTCACTGTCCTGGCCTCCATCTGGCCTGCCGCTTCGTGCCGTACCCTGCGGCAGGTCCGAAAGGGCTGGGAACGGTCGGAGGACTGTTCACAAGACTAACATTGCGTTGTTGGGTCTTCCGAAGCGCGCAGGTCCAGAGGAGGGCCTGTCAGCCAGTCTTCACTCCAGCCCTGCTCCCGTCCAGCCCATGCTCGGGCATGCCACGCCTCCCACGGCACTTCTTCAGAGCCCTCTGGGGTCGAGCCGTGGCCCAAGGACACACATCACCCAGGAGTGGGATCGCTCTCCTAGCGCTCCACAACAGGTAAACCTATAAGGAGCCTTGGTGTGTTGCTTGATTCTACCTTTTCATTCAAACCTCAGATTAGGTCTCTTAATATAATCGGTTTTTTTAAACTATGGTTGTTAACAAGCTTACGACACTTACTTTATGACAGTGATTTTTTAACAGTGGTACAGGCGATTATATTCCCGCATATTGACTATTGTAATAGTCTTTATATTGGTTTACCTAAAGGTTTGATTCATTCAATACAGCTTTTATTGAATTCAGCCGCCAGGTTAGTTTCTCATTCTAAGCGTTTCGAGCGGATCACTCCTTCTTTATGTAGGCTTAATTGGCTGCCAGTTACTGAGCGGATTATGTTTAAAATTGGCATGATAGTTTATAAGCTTCTTGCCTCAGATTCTTCATACTGGCTTAATGCATTATTACGGATTTATAAACCTGTAAGATGTTTGAGATCTTCTCAATTGAATCTTTTAGAGATCCCTTCAGTTCGACATGCTCAGTTGTTTAGTACGAGGGAGACCTAATTTTCCATAGCAGCTCCAACGCAGTGGAATATCATTCCCATGGAATTGAGGTCTTTGGATGATGTTAAAAGATTTAAATTAGAATTTAAAGAGTTTTTACTCCACCGTGCTTATAATAAGTAACAGCCTGAAGTATGTGTAATTCAGTTATCAGAGAAAAGAATGTGAGAACATGGTTATTAGAAAAATGAAAATAATGTGAGTAGAGTAATTGCTATGAGTTCTCATTAATGTCAACTGAAGAATAAATAACTTGATCTAGGGACATAGATACCAGTATGCGGTAGTACTTTTCTCCAGTTTCTGTGAAAAAAGTTTTGTCTGAAATGTATGTTCATTATTGTTTTTACTAAGTATGTATTTTTGTTCATCGCCTAGGCCTACTTTTGTTAGGCGATCAATTAATTTTATGAAATGAAAATGAGATTTATGCAGCTAGGCATGTGTGCACTTAAAATTGGGCATACATATGTGCACATCCAAGCTATTTTATAACATGTGCATATAAAATTGCCGCATCCTGGGTGAGCCTGCACTCCAGTTTTAAAGTTACCGTCTTTGTCTTTAAAAGTGGTAAGGGAGAAGAGGAGGGGGAGTTATTAATTAATTAATTCGATTTATATTCCACTTTTCAGGCACTTCAAAGCAGATTGCATTCAGATACTGTAGCTATTTCCCCATCCCCAGAGGGCTCACAATTTAAAAGGTGAATTTTAAAAGCCCGGCATGCGCATCAGTTAAGGAATGCTCAAAGAAGTCTGGCTTATGCGCGCCCACCCTATTTTAAAAAGCACCCATATACATGTGTAAATGCCATGGCAAGCACATCTCAAAAATGTCCATAAAGGGGCAGGGTGTGGGTATGGTCTAGACAGGGCATGGCCATTTCAGGACTTGACCAAGAGATGTGCACATAAATACTTATGCGCCCGGCACGCTCCAAGGTCCCCTGCCATGTAACTTTACTTGTTGTGAATCTGCTCACAGGAGAGCCCGTGAGTGGCTCACTTACCTCCCAGTGTGGCCTTGTGCCACCGTTCTTGTCTCCTGCGCTGGCTCCCGGTGCCAGCTTGATGCCACCTTGCCTCTCTGCACGCCATCATCACAGCCCCACATTGCTGCTCAGCGGCATCAGAGATGCTGCCATCATTGTCCTGTTTTTCATGGCCTGGTCCGCCACCAATTTCAGTGCATGCTAGTGTTTCACGTTTGCTCAATTTAAAGGGACTAGGGTGGGAAAAACCCCATGGCACCTTCTGATGACGTCCTTCCTAGAGCACTATAAAAGGGCTCTTCAGTCAGTTCCTTGGGGCCCTTGCAAAGTCTGCTAGCACTTTCAAGTTATTCCATGCTGCCTGTTCTATGTTCCTGGTCTCTCGTTAGTTCCTGGTTCCTATCTTCAGTTTCTTTTTTTTTTTTTTTAATTCTTTATTTCTCGTTTTCAATAATACAAACAAATCAAAAACATTTGCAGTAGAAATACATGAACAGAATATATATTTATAATACATCCAGAAATTCCTCATTTTCTTCAGATATCTGAAGTAAATGAAACAAACCATAAGAAAAAGAAATCATACTCCATTTCATTCAACATTAATCATTATTAAGGGCATATGCTAGTAAAGAAAAACATGGGGAGTTTTTTATAACATAACATACCATATAATAAAACATCATATTGCTGCTATTTCCCTATTCTCCCCTAACTCGTAATTGGGGATGATGCCGGGATTTTTTCCTGTTGTAGAAATTCTTTAAGTTGTTCAGGTAGGAAAAAAATATATACATCGTTTTGTTTTCTTAGTACACATTTACACGGAAACCTTAAAGTAAATGTGTAAGCCAAATCTATAGCCTCCTGGCGCAAGGCTAGGAAGGCTTTTCTCCTTATTTGTGTTGAGTATGCAAGATCGGGAAATATCTTGATTGGCTTTTCCATAAATTGGACAGGATATTTTTGGAAGTAATTCTTCATTATTTGGTTTATGTCATTTTGTGAAAGAAAATTAACCAAGAGAGTTCCCCAATCTATAATTTGAGCACTTGTCTCGAGAAAGTTTGTAAGGTCTCCCTGAAATGGTTGCTCTAATCTATCATTTTCATCACTCTTTTTAGGTATAAAATAGCAATTGACTATATTTATTTTGTCTCCGAGTTCAGTGCCAAGAATTTCTCTTAGGAAATTTTTTAAGGTGGTCAGGGATAATTCCCCAATCACCCTTGGAAAATTTAAAAATCTCAAATTATGTTTCTTGGCCTTGTTCTCTAAAGACTCTAATCTTTTGAAATTACTTCTCTGTCTTTAGCAACTGCTGCATGGAACTCTAGATTTTTCTTTTGCTGTTTTTCTAAATCTTTAGTCCTGTCTGTTAAGTCTTTTATCTGTTTCTGTGTGTGTAATGTGTCTTGCTGGTAAACATTTATTAAGGTATCAACTTTCTTTTCCAACCCTTTTATATTTCCACACATACCCTCCATCATTCCCCAAAGTGCCTCGAGTGTTACCACTGCCGGACGGGTGGGTAAGCCAGGGCTACTAATCTGAGTTATAGATTCTTTATTCCCATTCAAGGGATTTGTTATTTCCAAAACCTCTCTCCTTACTCCACTTTTTGGAATAGCACCCAGAATATTAGAAGCACCTTCACTGATAGTCTCTGCTTCAGCTCCTTCAGAGCTTATTTCCACCGGTCTTTGTGCAGGAGGCCTATCGACATTGGGGCTTAAAGACGCCTCGTCTAGGAGCACACTCATCCCTCCCTGGATGGGTGGTTCATCAGAGTCTTTAGCTTTTCTTTCATTTGTAGCTGGAGAGAGTAAGAATCTGCTAATTTCTTGCTGGATTGGAGAAGGCAAGGGTAGTGTGGGAAACACCCGCACTTTACCCTTGCGCTTTGGAGGCATAATAAGTCAATTGGAAACAACAGCAGATTCCCTCTACGATATGATGGAAACAATTACTAGCACGATGGTCAGCAGAGACTAGATTAAAGTTATAAGGAAAAACTATAACAGTACCTGGAAATCCACCATTCGATATTCCGGTCGACTCTCGACGATTCCGGGCGAAGCCGGGCAAAGCCGGTACCGCGCGCGCCCCTTGAGCGCGCGCGGCTTTAGCGGCGCGCCGGCTCTGCAGCGCGCCGCTAGGCGCCCCGTTTAAATGGGGCACTTCCGGGTTCCGCCCCTGGGACCGCCCCTCACGTCTCGGCGTCGGCAAGCACGGCTGGAGCACCTCCGCGGGTAGGCAGACTTCCACCCCGGTTCCTCCACAGCGGCAGGATGGTGGTTAGTGTCTCCTCTCTGCGCCCTCAGATTGCAGACTCGAGCGCCCCGGTTAAATGGGGCACTTCCGGGTTCCGCCCCTGGGACCGCCCCTCACGTCTCGGCGTCGGCAAGCACGGCTGGAGCACCTCCGCGGGTAGGCAGACTTCCACCCCGGTTCCTCCACAGCGGCAGGATGGTGGTTAGTGTCTCCTCTCTGCGCCCTCAGATTGCAGACTCGAGCGCCCCGGTTAAATGGGGCACTTCCGGGTTCCGCCCCTGGGACCGCCCCTCACGTCTCGGCGTCGGCAAGCACGGCTGGAGCACCTCCGCGGGTAGGCAGACTTCCACCCCGGTTCCTCCACAGCGGCAGGATGGTGGTTAGTGTCTCCTCTCTGCGCCCTCCTCCTCTCTGCGCCCTCCCTATCTTCAGTTTCTTGTCCCTGAGTCCAAGTCTTCATTCCTGCATTCCATGTCTTGTTCCTGCTTCCAAGTCTTCATCTTGTCCAGAGTCTTCAGAGTCTTTGTTTTCTGGTCCAGATTTTGGGAAGTCCCATGTTTTAGTCCTGTTCTGAGTTCCTAAATTTTGGGGTCCTGTCCTTGGTCCTGAGTTCCTGTGTTTGAGTCCGAGTTCCTGAATCCAAAGTCTGAGTTTATGAGTCCTTGCCCAGTTTTCGGAATTCTTGTTCCAGCTCTGCCTTGTTCCTGAGCCCATTGCCTGCACTGCTATTGATGTGGTCCATGATCAGTCCACAAGTTGTATAAGGCACGCAGCAGTGCAGGGCACTCCTAGAGTCTCCATCATGTTCCAAGTCCTGATGCCAAGTCCTCATCAAGTTCCAATTCCAGAGTTTGTGCCATCATCACTGTGGTCCTTGGCCAGCCCACAGGCTGTGTAGGGTGCACTGTGGCACAGGACTCTCCCAGAGCTTCATCATGTTCCAAGTCTTCAGTGCCTTTGTCTAGTTCCAAGTCTTCAGTGCCTTTGTCTAGTTCCAAGTCTTCAGTGCTTTGTCTTGTCCAAGTCTTCAGAGCCCTCATCTTGTCCAAGTCTTCAGAGCCTTCATCATGACCTCATTCCAGAGTCATCTTCTATCCTCGCCTTCGTGTGTCCTGCTGCACAAGCCATTCCCAAGCGTCAAGTCTGAAAGGGCTTTCAGAATGGCCAGAGGGCTACCCCAGAGACCAGCATTGTGTTACTGGGTCTCACTTCCCAGTGCGTGCTGGACATTCAATATTTCCTGGTTCCAAGTTCAAGTGTTCCTGTTCCAAGCCAAGTGTGTTCCAAGTTCCAAGACAGGATTATTCCCATTCCAGTCAGCCCGTGACTGGATGCATTCGCCCACTAGCAGCATAGACAGTGGCCAGCTCCCGGGCTGTGCAGGTCGTGCCACGGCACAGGGATTCACACTCTCAAGCATCCGTCCATGCTCGCAGCATTACTTCTGTTATATATAACATGTAACTAATGAAATAAAAGGATTGAGCCATTTCAGAGGGGTTAAAGGGTCTGGGGTAACTGGCGGGAACATAGACTATCAAACCAGGGGCTTTGGAGGATCTAGCTGTTCACTGTGGGGCAGATTTTAAGAGCCCTGCGCGCCGGTGCGCCTATGTTCAATAGGCCTACCGGCGCGCGCAGAGCCCCAGGCCTTGCGTAAGTCCCGGGGTTTTTCGAGGGGGGCGTGTCGGGGGCATGTTGGGGGCGGGGCCGATCGGCGCAGCGTTTTGGGGGCGGGATGCGGCGTTTCGGGGGCGGGCCCGGGGGCGTGGTTTCGGCCCGGGGCGGTCCGGGGGCATGGCCGCGCCCTCCGGAACCGCCCCGAGGTTGCGTCCCGGCGCGCTAGCGGCCTGCTGGCTCGCGGGGATTTACTTCTCCCTCCGGGAGGCGTAAATCCCCCAACAAAGGTGGGGGGGGTCTAGATAGGGCCGGGGGGGTGGGTTAGATAGAGGAAGGGAGGGGAAGGTGAGGGGAGGGCGAAAGGGAATTCCCTCCGAGGTAGGCTGCGCGGCTCGGCTTGCGCCGGCTATACGAAATCGGCAGCCTTGCGCGCGCCGATCCAGGATTTTAGCGGATACGCGCGGCTACGCGCGTATCTACTAAAATCCCGCGTACTTTTGTTTGCGCCTGGAGCGCCAACAAAAGTACGCCAACGCGCCGTTTTTGAAAATCTACCCCTGTGCGAAGTGGTGGATGAACTAGTAAGCTAGGAATGGCATGGGTGGGCACCCCATTTAAAATCCCCAATTTATGAGGAAGAAGTGGGATTTATATGCCCATGCATGCGCCCTCTTAAAATTTGGCACACATGTGCATGTGGCCAGGCTATTTTATAACAGAGGCACATATATGCGTGTAAGTTATAAAACAGGCACATCCATGGGTGCAGGCCGAAGCATGTGCACAAATGTGCTCCAGCATGCCAGTTTGAAAGTTACCATCTCTGTTAGCATTCAGCGGCAGAATAGACATATTAGAAACACCTATTGGCTACATAGTAAATGTAGTAGGGAGTAGGGATGTGAATTGTTTTTCTGACGGATGAAAATATCGTGATATTTTCTCATCAGTCAGGAATCGGGAGTCCCTGAAAGCGATAGGAAAACCCCACAAAATTTTCGTGGGGTTCTCTTATCGTTTTGGGGGGGGCGGGAAGAAAGGGCACACAAAAACAACCCCCAAACCCACCCCCAACCCTTTAAATCTCATTATTTAGAATCCCCACCCTCCCGACCCCCCGCCCCCCAAAAACTTTTTTAAAGTACCTGGTGGTCCAGCGAGGGTCCCGGGAGCGATCTCCCGCTCTCGGGCCGTCAGCTGCCACTAATCAAAATGGCACCGATGGCCCTTTCTCTTTACCATGTGACAGGGGCTATTCGTGCCATTGGCTAGCCCCTGTTACATGGTAGAAGCAATGGATGGCCTGCGCTATTTTGTTTACTGGCAGCTGACGGCCCGAGAGCGGAAGATTGCTCCAGGGACCCCCACTGGACCACCAGGTACTTTAGAAAAGTTTTTGGGGGGTCAGGAGGGTAGGGGATTCTAAATAATTAAATGTAAAGGGTCAGGATGGGTTGTTGTTTTTTTTTGGCTCGTGACAGCCGACAAAAAACGCTCAGAACCACAGGAACGAAGATTTCCCGCGGTTCTAGTACGAACACAATTCCGGAAACGATTCCGGAAACGATTCACATCCCTAGTAGGGAGTATTACCAAAATTCTTGAAAAGCAAGTGGAATGTCAACTTCTATAGCACTATTCCTAGTATGACATTGCCAGCTCCTGCTTTTCTGGGCCATTATGGAACACAAACTTTATCTTCCCCTGCTGAGTCTGGGAGTGATGCTGCTGATGATCTCTTCACCCTGTGGAGGGTGGGGGAAAGGATGTTGGAAATTCTGGGCAGATAGAAATGGAAGGGAGAGGGAGTTTGGGGGCTGCTGAGCAGAAAGGGATGAGAAACAGGTGGTTGGGGTAGCTGGGCAGGGAGGGGGTAGGGAGAGTCAAGCAGGGGAGAGAGGGAGCACGGGGAAGAGGATAGGGGGGTCAGGAATGCTGGGCAGGGATGTGAGTGTGAGCGGATGATTGAAAGGGAGTAATTGGGAGAAGTGAAGGATGATGGAGACATGGAGGAAGAGTGGCAAGGGTAGAGGGTAATTTTCAAAGGCATTTCTGCAGGTAAGCCAGTATTTCACCTGCAGAGATGAGGTCTTTGCCTGGCCCGCCTGCAAGTAAAATTACATGTGTATTGCCATTGCCAATACTTTTACCCCAAGAGGGAGCGTATGTTCCCAGGGATAGAGTTAGCACTCGGGCACGTACTTTCTGATTTTAAAAAGTACGAGTGGAAATTTCTGAAGCAAAGAGGTCCTGCAGAAATATCAGGCGCGGGCCCGCCACACAGTCTTTTCCACCACTCAGATTGCAAACAGCCCAGTTATTTGGGCTTCCCTGCACAGTTTGAAAGCTGCCCTCTCCACTATCACATTGTCACCATACCTACGTACGCAGAGATGGACGGATTTAACGGTTCTTTTAATCATCCTAAGGAAGCGTTGCCAATATGTAAAACCCGGGACTCTCCACAGAGAGGGAGCATCAGATCGCAGCAAGAGTGAGTTCAGAAAGCGAATTCAGGGACCTCCCTGAAGAGTAAGCATAGGAGACAAGCGAGGCGTGCAGTCAGAAGCAGACTCCGGCAGCTGCACCGTCATACCTCTGTATTTTGCCAGACACCATTTCATTAATGGTACTCTAAATCATGTCCTGTCGAAGTCTCCTTCAGTCCGTGACAAGCCAGCTACATTTTACTTTTCGTTTCCATCTCCCATTACCTTGACATGATGCAGCACATAAAAAAAAATATAATTCGCCGGCGTTTCTAATCCAAACGCTGGCACCAGCAGGGCAGAGGGAGGCAGGCTTCCCCACACCAAAAAAAAAAAAATTGAAATCCGATTTTCTCCCGCAAAAGAGCCATAGAAATCGGGGGGGCCGGGCAGGCAGGGCGACCAATGGCAAAATTTTAAAAGATCCCTGAGCATCCAGTCCTAGAAGCCTCTGTCAGGCTGAGCGCCGCTGTACGAAACATTATGACGGTAACTTTCAAACCCGTCGGTCGTGGGCATAGTTGTGCGCATATGTTGGCCCGTGCCCAGGTACGTAGTCATTTTGTAACATACGTGTGCACGTGCGTGCACATTATAAAATAGACTGGACGCGCGCACACGTGCACCAAGTTTTAAGTGGGCGTGGGCACGTGCGTGCAAATCCCACTTTTACCGCTTAAATCGGGGGAGTTAAAAATGGCGCGAGCACCAATGTCAATCCCATTTTTACCAGTTCGTCACCAGTTCACCCAGATAAGAGACAGGCCCTCCAAATCCCTCTAATTTAACAGCCTTCACTCCCCCCCAGCTATCCCCGATCCTTCAAAGCCTGCAACGTCTGCCTATTTTTCTTTATTTTATTACTTATACATCATTCATAGCAGAAGTAAAGTTACGCCGCAGGGGGCCTCGGCACACACCGGGGTTGCATCAGTATTTTTGTGCACACCTCAGGTTCACGCCCCGAATTGCCCATGCCCCTCCCCTTTTTGAAAACTTCTGAGATGTGCGCACTCCGGGAGATACGTCACATATCTCGACAGCTTTTAAAATCCACTAGGCACATGCAAGCCCAACCTATTCGCCCATCCCCTAATTAATGCGCACGTCTGCAGTGATTGGCCCGGTGGAGGTTTTTAGCTCTGCATTTTTAAGGGTATTTTTGGAGGAAAGAAGGGTAAAAGAAGGGTGGCTAGATGCCCTGCTTTAGACAGGACAATCCTTTTTTTTGTTTTTTAAGAAATTGACCTTAGTCTTATACCCTGCTTGAGCAAAAACAGAACACACAATTGTCCTGTTTTTTCAATTTTACTATATACACAGAAAAATACATTTCCCTGAATTTCTTACATGACCGCCTGAATAGTTGTAGGATTTTCCAAAGGGATTGTGGACGACGGATTCCCTTGTCGCCTCTCGTTTGCTCTCTCTTTCGCTGCTCTCCTTCCAGGTTATTCTTCACCTGCTGTCCCTGTCAAGATCCTTTCCGTTTCACCTCCCATTCCCCTCTTCATCCTCCCAGCCCCTAACCTGCATCCACAAAGATCCTGTCCATTTCCTCCTTCCCAGCCTACAAAGTTCTCCCTCCAGCTTCTTCTCCCTTGCCAGGGTCCTCTTCATGTTCTCCCTGCCCTTGAATTCATTCTCTACCTCTTTTCCATCCCACCTTCCCAGGTCCATCTCAATCTCCCACCTCCATTCTTTTCTATTCGCCCACTCCATCTCCCCCTCCTGTCCTCACACACACACACACACACCCAGGTAGGATATAATCACTGAAATTGACATTGACCACCTCAAAACAGAAATAAAGTAATGGCACTCCTCAACCTTTTTTATTTCATGGCACACTTTCAAGTTTACTCAATCCTTGCCGAACCAAATTTTGCACGATTCTCACCCTCCTTTCCCCTTCTATCAGCAGGAGGAGAGCAGCACTTTTCACCTGGGGGTACCTCATTCTGCCAGCTTCAGTCTGAACACGCGGAGCCGGCTGATTACACAGCCCCACACATTCAGACATCAGACTGAAGCTGGCAGAGGCTGCGCACACAGGTAAGAAGCGCCGTTCACACCTCCCAGTGGGAAGGAGGGCAAGGTTACTAGAGTTCTGGTAGATGAATCTGGGACGCTTGTTCCCTGTAGTGCTTCTAGTGATTTAGCAGTTCGTTTGTAATGGGAGGGGGGGGAGTCCAGTGGACTGTCCCTATAGAAAATTAAACTAATTTACTTCCAAGCACACTCTTCAAGTTCTGTTACCACAAGTTATTTCTGAGCACAATATAAAATCCTCTGTGTTGGTGGGTATGTCCTACATACAAGCAAATTAATTGCATGCCGGAAAAAGACAAAATTAGCCAACAAAATGCAACTATTCTCATGGGGAGACATGTCCAAGTCAGGGACTTTGAACTGTGTCCCAGGATATTTCATACTGATGTATTATTAATATTCTCTATGCAGCAGTAACGTTTCTAACCATTGCTGTCTCTGGCTTGATTTCTTGCCCTAAAACACCTTCTGTTAGGAAAACATAATAAGCCAAGCTCCTATAGACCCCTATACAGAAACTGCTCACTAACAGAATAACTCACCATGGTCACACCTGCAGAACACAGACAGACCCTAAATACAGAATAAGGACACCATAAATTATAAATAGAAGCGTGCATACAAAAACTGAATGGGAACTGCAAGAAGCCTGACTCTTTCAATGGAAAAACAGAAACATTATCATTCCTCATACAATATTAAAATAAAAAAATAAAAATATCAAACATAATAGGAAAGCTATACTAATAAAAATATTTCAAGACAGCTTTCAAATTGAACCAATACTTAAAAACTCATAAATATGTTTAAAAATTTCACAAACACCAATCACATTTCAAAACTGCAAATATATCAAGTAACGCCAATAATTAAAATGAATAAGGATTTAAAAATCCCCCACTCTCCATACCTGGGACTTTAGATTCCAGTCACACTGAGATTATTGTGAATTAGTCAGGGGTGGAGGGTGTAGCAGACTTTATCCTCTATCTCTCTCATATACTCTCTTACTCCATAATACTCATATGTTCATTCTCACTCATATGCTCACTGAGTCTCTCATACACATGTTCATTCAGAGCATGCCAAGGAAATGCTCAGGATGCTACATATAGTGTCATGTTTGAGGACCATTTCCCATGGTCACCAAATTTGGCCCACATTGTGGTCCTACACAATCAGGACATGACCTGCTGTTGCCTGGGTCTTATCACCCTATCTCTTTGCTAAACTTTGAGATCAAATTATTGGCAAAGATTATGGCAGATAGGTAATCTAGTTGTATGCCGGGTCTTATTGGAGGCTCTCAAGTGGGATTGGTCCAAGGGAGGAACTCGGTGGTTAATGTACGGAGGTTTTTGCCTCAATGGAAATTAGTAAGAGGAGAAGTTTGCCTTCTCTCCTTCTCAGTTTCAATGCCGAGAAGGTTTTTGACCGTGTGACAATTTTTGTGGGAGGGTACTAGGGTTGTGGGCATAGAGGGTCATTTTGGGGCAGTTTTACAGTTGCTGTATAACCGGCCGACAGTGTTCATCCTGGTTAATGGAGTCCCCTGTGAGAGTTTTGAGATTTACAGGGATACCCGACAGGGCTGCACCCTCTCACCTTTACAGTTCCTTTTTTCTCTAGAACCCTTACTTATTTATGATTAGGAATAATGTGGCTATTAAGGGTATCTCTATGGATAAAGGGGATGAAAATATGTTTAAGCTATCGGCATTCACCGATGATACATTGGTCCATGTTACAGAAGTTCATACTTCTCTGCTGGCCCTTTCGGGGGAGTTCCAGACATACGGGGCATTAGCAGGATTTAAACTTAATTTAGATAAGATGGAAGCTTTACCAATGCTTGATGTGGTGAAACAGCTCTGTGGGTCCCGTTTTCCCTTTCTCTAGGTTTCTGATTCCTTTAAATATCTAGGAATCATTTTGCATAGAGACCTGTCTAGGATACAAAAAGAAAATTTTCAATCTGTGTTTCGCCATACTTCCTCCCTATTAGACTCTTGGATGAATTTGCCACTGTCACTGATGAGAAGGGTAAAAATCTATACCAAATGTCCATTCTCCCAAAGTGATTATATCTAATGCAAACTTTGCCTTGCTGGCTGTTGCGAGGGGATGTCACTGGGATAGAGAGGCAAATGCGACATTTTGTATGGAGCAGAGCTCGATTTCGGCTATGCCTGAACTGGTTAATGGGGCCATGCCAAATGATGGCTTGGATTTAGGCAATCTGAGGTATTATAATGCAGCATGTAACCTGCGCCACAAGCGGGATTGGTTGATGGGGACAGCTTTTTTCACTCCTTTACCCAATGAGCTGTTCCTGGTTGCTCCTCAGGAATTGCGCTTCCTTTTGCATAGGTCTCACTTGACCTTGCCACCTCATCTTCAATGTAGTGTTCTCATAGTCTCCATTATAAAGACATGGAATTGGTACCGCAGACTTACTAAAGTAGATTATCGTATTTCTCACTTTTTACCTCTATCTGGGAATGTTGATTTTGAACCAGGTTTTCCCTCTCGACCCGTCCAGGATTGGGCACAAAAGAGTATCCGCATAGTTAAAAATGTTCTCACTAAGGAGGGCTTCATTATGTCCTTTGCTGAGATGTGTGATCAATTTTCCATATCCCCTCAACAAAGGGTTTGCCTGTCTTCAATTGCACCACTATCTTGGGTCTTTGGATTTGACAGCCGTGCGAGGGGAGCAGCGGGAAATACAATTGGATTTGTTTGACGAGGATGACCCAGATTGTCACTCTCTGTTTTTGGTACAAATTATTGAAAAATCCTTATCGGAAGCCTGGTCTCGAGAAGGTGGTGCTGAGTTGGACCCGGGAGTTACTGGGGAATTTCCCTTTAATTGTCTTTCTAGGGCTCGCCGGATTACTACTAATGTCCCACTGCGGGAGACTCAATGTAAATTCCTGCTCCGGGCATTTTACTCCCAGTCTCAGGCATTTAAATTTTGGCGTTTAAACTTTGTTTGAAATTCCAGCAAACGAAAGGAACACTGGGGCATAGTTTTTGGGATTGCACTCACATCCAGGTGTTTTGGGGGGACATGCGGGCTTTATTGTCTGCAGTCGCGAATGTGACATTAGCTTGGGATGTTAAAATGTTCTTATTTGATGATTTACATTCTTATGCTTTCCCAAACCGATATATTTTTATTTATTTATTTATTTATTTATTTAACATTTTTATATACCGCAATTCATGTAGCAGAGTTACATATCATTTCGGTTTACATTAGAACATTGAACAGGCATGTAAGAATGCAATTACATAGAACAAGGGTATGACTAACTATCCCAAGGCAAACCAACCCAAACAAAGGCATGAACACCCCTAGAATCCAAAAGAGGGTCAAAGCAGCACAAGCAGTGGCATGAAGAAACCAAGGCATTGTAAGAAGGGTAAAGCAGTACCAACAGTTACATGAGCAGCTTAAGACACCAAAAGAGGGACAGAAGGTACCAACAATAGTGGTATGAATACCTCAGTGCATGGTGATAGGGGCAAAGAGCAACAATAACCGTGCCATGAACATCCCAAGGAACCAAAAAAGAGGCGCAACCCCTGAGTGAACAGTCTCAGATAGAAGTCCAGGGGCACACACACCTCAAACTAGATTTTAACTGTTCAGTTCTAATAAAGATGTCAAATCAATCTGAGTGTCCAGAATTCCCTGAGCTGGGTGAAGATTAATTTATAGACCCAGTTGCGTTACCTAACTCCTAAAAGCCATTTAAGTCCATGATAATAGCACTAATGCTCGCTCGCAGGAGGATAATGGCAGTAATAATCATTTTTAATGATAATTGAAGGAAATGGATGAAAGATTCCTTACAGATTTTGATGTTACTGTCCAATTGATTCACATGTTCATTCACATGATCATTTGTGACCTCAAATTTCTAGAAAATGTCTTGATGTTAAAGCCAATTTCGTTAATAATTTAGCTCCTTCGCCTTGTCAATAAATGAAATTAGGTTTTGCTTTTTCTCATTGTGAAATGGATGGAAATTTAAATGAATGCCCAAGCCCCATGTCTCTCTGGTAGTCGTCCCTGTTCTCCTTCCTTCCCTATTTAGCACCTAGATGGTATTGTCCCACTCTTCTCCTGTGAACAGTTGATTTGAGATGATGGTAGATACACTTGGCTGATGCCTCTGGTCTTCTTCTCTCTTCACCCAGTGCACCTCCTCTCAGTTAATGCATGTGAATCCATTGCTCCTTGATGATTTGGATGATCTTAGATGAAAGACACCATTTTCTTCAGATGACAAATAATCTGAGTCCTTGGTCTCTAGGGCATTCAGCAAAAATAACGCACAGGAAAAATACTTAAATACAAAGGGAAACCAAGGAAGAGGTGGGAAGGGTGGAAAAAAACATGTTTCCAAAACCCTGGACAAATCTATGGGACAAAGTACTCTGACTCCATCACTTTACCCAGATCGTAATCCAAAAGATCCCAGTCCCTACATAGTAAAATTACAACCCAGAGGAACTCGGCTCAATTTAAAGCCAACCATATACTTTATATATATTTATTTCAAAACAACATCTCATACAGTTTAACAAAAAGTGCTGAGTGCAATACATAATATCCCCGTTAAAAAACATACTCACATACACACCATACATACCCTCACATACCACCACATACTAAAAAACCCCACTAATACATAAATATTGCTAATGCCCCCCACTATATAACCCTAATGTTGCAATACATCCTTTATATTAAACATACACTGTTATTGCCGATACCAAGTATCTGTAATTGATTAACATGTAACATGTATCATGTTAATGAATAACTGATATTTGGTACATTGTAATATATGTTGATTGATACATGTTAATCAATTACAGATACTTGGTATCGGCAATAACAGTGTATGTTTAATATAAAGGATGTATTGCAACATTAGGGTTATATAGTGGGGGGCATTAGCAATATTTATGTATTAGTGGGGTTTTTTAGTATGTGGTGGTATGTGAGGGTATGTATGGTGTGTATGTGAGTATGTTTTTTAACGGGGATATTATGTATTGCACTCAGCACTTTTTGTTAAACTGTATGAGATGTTGTTTTGAAATAAATATATATAAAGTATATGGTTGGCTTTAAATTGAGCCGAGTTCCTCTGGGTTGTAATAATACAATGAGATTAACAGAGGGTGCACTTTAATATATAACCTACATAGTAAAAGTCATGTTGCCCCTAAGAGGGTCAACTAAGGGAATTCATGTTTGAAGATGGTGGCAGGGGTTTATAAATGGCATGGGAGAGCCAAAGTCCAACACTTTTGCTAACTACTCACTCTGTTTCCTTCACAAAGAATTCTTTCTAGTAGAGAATCCTTTTTGTTCTCTTCAGGGGCAAAGGGTAGAAACAGTAGCATAAACAGCCCAAAGCACTGTAAGAGCAACAAAGCAGCACCAACAGTGTCAAGAGCACACAGGTAGAGAGTCCATCAAGTTAGGTTGAGAACATTGCACAAATCTCATCTTTGGGTGAGTTTCCTCACTCCGAAGGTCATCAAATCTTCACAAGAGAGCACTGTTCTGTTCATATGTCTCACTTTGAATGTCAAAGTGACCCCTAACCCCTACACTAATACCTAAACCTCACCTCGAGTTACTGGGTGGGCCTCCCATAGAGATATAAACACCTATCTAGTGTGAAGGCATTATGGCTAGAGTCTCTCTCTCTCCCCCCCCCCCCCCCCCCCCAGTGGTTGAATGATAGAACATTTTGATAAATCCAGGCCTAAGTTGAACTGGATAACGTTATCTATTGAGCAGGTCTAACTTATTCAGTTAACTTAACTGGATAAGGCAAAAATAGGCATTTATCCGGATAAGATAACCAGATAATTTGATCCACCCATTGCCTGCCCCCAAGCTATTTGGCTGTCTACTTAGATGGATAAATACTTATTTGGCTAAGTGATGGCCGCTGAACATAGCCCAGTATGCAGCGGCTGCCACTTAGCCAGATAAGACCTAGTTATCTGGCTAACTCCTGTTTCAATATTGGCACCTGTGTGTCTCTGTTTATGCCAGCACTATGGAATGGTACCTGGCGCCAGAGTTTATGGAGAAGGATGATGTTCTCCATGTCCACTCACCAGAAGAGTGGTATTTTATCTCCTGCTGTCTATATTCAGGTCCAGTTCACCATCTGCATGACCACCTTCCTGAACCCACTAAATAAATTTCGGAGAAAGACCTTTCCACAAATAGGGAAATCCTCCCATCTTTTTAAGTATCTCAGGATGGGGTCACACAACTATTTGTCTGACTGAAATATATGGGAAGAGGTACAACATAAATGTGTAATGTGGTTCCTGAAAATTATTTTTCCCCATGGGAAAAGAACCTTGGTGCCAGTGTAAAAGGTTCCATTACAGACTCATGATGACATGCAAAGGTGGAAAAAGTAAGCTTGAAAGAAGACCCCATAGATCATTTTAGCAGATTTGAAATTCTGAAACAGCTTTTCACACAGGAACAGCCGTTCTTTTTTTTTTCTCTGTAATATGACGGCTCCTTTTCACTCGCAAAGATCCCAAGCCTTAAGAACTGCTTCCTCATATGACAAGCAGATGCTAGGGCACCTAGGAGTGTGACATCAGGAATAAGCCCCCAGATATACAAAAGAATACATTTTTATTAAAGTAAGTTCGCCTCAGAAGGGTACACCATACCCAATCGCAGCTGCAGATAACTCGATGTGCTAAAGGCTGATAAAAAGGCAGGTTTGTGCAAATAATAGCGCCTGCCTGCCTCCCTTACAGCTCTCACCTGCTACTTAGGCATGTAAGGACAACGGTGGTGCAGTGAAACCGTGAAAATATTTATTTATTTATTTATTTGCCATTTTTATATACCGGGATTCATGTAAAAAATTACATATCATCTCGGTTTACATTATAACGGTAACAAGTATGTAAGAATGCGATTGCATTGAACAGGGCGTAGAACTTGGATCAAATAAAAGGGGGATAACTAAAAAGTTATATTAAACGAAGTTATATAAAATAACCAAACTCATGGGGAGGGGACTAGAACTTTTGGTTATATAAAATAACTTTTTATATAAAATAACTTTTGGTTATAGAACCAAAAGTTCTAGTCCCCTCCCCATGAGCACTAGAAATCCACCAATCCGTGCTCTCTGACCCCTCCTCCCTAGCAGCGCGAGCATGCACGCGCCCCTCCTATTAGAGCCCACTCCATCCAAGCCCCGCCCATGCTCCGTTCCCCTCCACCCAAACCCAGCCCATGCTCCGTTCCCCTCCACCTCCTCCTTGCTTATGAAGCTTTTCTATACTGGGGCTGCAGCTGATTGCCTCCATGTTGAGAAAGGAGTAATAGAATGCAGTTAGTATAGCTGTGTTTAAAAAAGGATTGGATAAGTTCTTGGAGGAGAAGTCCATTACCTGCTATTAAGTTCACTTAGAGAATAGCCACTGCCATTAGCAATGGTAACATGGAATAGACTTAGTTTTTGGGTACTTGCCAGGTTCTTATGGCCTGGATTGGCCACTGTTGGAAACAGGATGCTGGGCTTGATGGACCCTTGATCTGACCCAGTATGGCATTTTCTTATGTTCTTAGAGAAGGAGACAAGAAGGGAGTCGCTGAGTGACAGAGAGCAATCGAAGGAAAGGTCCGAGCTCGTTCGGTGGTGCAAGTGGCTAAAAAAACAGAGCAACCCGGAGACGGGGATAATACTTCAATCCTACTGGAGCAAGAAACAGAATAAAAGCAGGAACTTTCTGCTTCCCCAGGGCTAGAAATCCCTGTAAACCTCAGGCCAGATCTGCAGAAGGAAAGAGAGCAGATTACAGGGTTTACCAGCTACCCTTCAGGGGATAGGGAGAGGAAAAAAATTCATATTCTTCTGCCTGGGGAATAGCCCTCATTGCTTTTTCATCAGCCCGAAGAGTTGTTCCCAAAGGTCCTTTTCTGCGAGCACCCTTCTCTCTTTCTTTCTTTCATTTTATTTAAATCTTATATTCCATAAATTTCTCTAAAAATTATATTCAATGTGGATTACATATTCAAACACACATTATCAAAATACAATATGTGTCAACTAAAACATTTAAAACGTGAAAACAATGCAAATCTAAATAAATAAATGTTACACAAATGGCCCGGCCCAGCACCACCGGGTGTGCAAACCATGCAATTGCATGGAGTGGCACACCCAGTGGGGCGGCATTGGGAGCAGGGAGAGGCCTGTGTTGCCGGCCGCCGGTGGACCAGATCCCACTGGCGGCGGAAGAATTTAGCTTTTTCTGCGCCAATGGATCGGGTCCACCGGCGGCAGGAAAAGCAGGAAGTAGTTTTATACCAGGGGCAAAGGAGCATGTCACTGTGGTTGGTGGGGCCGTGGTGCAGCTCATCCCACCACAGCCTGAAAAAAAATTCATGTCCAGGTGCCCCTCCTCCTTCCTGCCTGCGCAGCCCTGGAAGAAAAACTTTGCTGGATCCCACGTGGGCAGGAAGCAAGAGAAGCATTGGCCACGTGAAGAGGAGCAGTAGATATTGTAGCAGGGCCGCCACGGATTCCACGTGGCTGCCGGAGAAGAGGAGGCTCAGTAGCAGGGCCACTGAGGATCCCACCTCGCAGTAGCCCGAGAAGATCGGGCCGCCACCGAGCCCCTTCTGCGGCGACCTGCGAAGAGGAGGCCAAGAGGTGAGGTCTTGTAATGTATATGTGTATATGAAAGTGAGTTGAGAGATTGTGTGTGAGAGACAGTGAATTGAGAGAATGTGTGTGGGAGTGAGGGCCTGTATGATCGGAGACAGCATGAGAGAGCCTGTGTGCATGTGTGAGACAGCATGTGAGAGTGAGAAAGCCTGTGTGTGAGAGAGAGACAGCATGTGAAAGAGAAACCGTGTATTTATATATGAGAGAGCATTTGAGAGAGCTGTGCATGAGACAGCATGTGAGCATGAGTGCCTGTATGTGTAGGTGTGAGAGAGACAACATTTGAGAATGAGACCCTGAATGTGTGTGTGTGTGAGAGAGAGCGTTTGAAAATGAGAGCCTGACTGTATGTGAGAGAGACAGCATGAGAGAATGAGAGCCTGATTGTGTGTGTGTGTGTGAGAGAGACAGCATGTGAGAATGAGAGCCTGATTGTGTGTTTGAGGGAAGAAAAGAAGAAGACAGGTGGATAGAGAAGAAACAGAAAAAAGACTCTGTGAAGAATTGGCAAAAGATCAAGAAAAGGAAGGTGGGGGGAAAAAGCCTGTGACCAACCAATTAGAAAACTAAGATCAGACAGCAAAGGTAAAAAAAATAAATCATTTTTTAATTTTTAGTGATTGGCATATGTTATGTTTGGGAATGTGCAAGAATAGCACATTCTCTATGCCGATCTTACGATGTACAAGATCAGCATGGAGGAACTGGAAGCCCTGTAAATGTTTAATACCGCGGGGCCTGCACAGAGGAGGCAGCAGAATGGGCTTCAGTGTCAGTAGCAGCAATCAGCGCCTCCCCAATAGCCATGCGGCAGCAGTGACAGTGGCAGCAGAGGAATGAGAGAGGCTCCGAGGTTGCTGGCAAAAGAAAGAGAGAGGAGTCTGCCTGTGTGTGTGTGAGAATAGGTGCTGCAGGTGGATTCCAACCTGCCAGCAGCTGAAATGAAGATGAGGGCCTGACGCTGCTGGTAGATCCCAGTCAAAGAAAAGCTGGAGACGCCTGTGGGTTTGTCTGAGAGAGAGCGTATGTGTGTTTGAGCTTATATGTGCGTGTGTATATAAGAAACATAGGAGAAAGTTTATGCATCCCTTTTTCACTAATCCATGACAATCTCAGGATGAATGACAATCAAAGATCCCAGGTATGGAGAGAGTGAATTTTTTAAAATCCTTTTTAGTTTTGTTTTTCAGGTGTTATTTGCTGTGTCTGCTGTTTTGAAATATTTTATTGATGTTTGAGACATTTTAAAAAACTTGTATATGAGTTTTTAATTATTTGATCTTTTAGTCTGTTATGAACTAGCTCCTACGGAGGGAGGAGTTAGCAATCTGTTATGGATTAGCTCCTATAGAGGGAGGAGTTAGCAATCTGTTATGGTTCCTGCTAGGGAGTTAGCATTCCGTTAGGAGTTAGACTGCGGAGAGCAATCTGTTGAGGATCTGCTGTGGTAGGAGGAGTTAGTGATCTTTGTTATGAGCGAGCTCCTCTGGAGGAGCTAGCTATCCGTGATGGTTAAACTCCTATGAAGGGGAGGAGTGAGCAAGCTGGTAGCGAATGACACCTCAAGAGGGAGGAGTTAACAATCTGTTATGAATCTCCGTACGGAGTAGCAATCTGTTATAATCTATTCCTAAGAAAGGAGAAGTTAGTATACTGATATGCTCAGCTCCTGTAGAGGGAGTAGTAACAAACTGTAATGAATATGTTGCTGAAGACTCCTGGTGGGGAAGGAGTAGCCATCTGTTACCAGCGGAGTGCTTGGAGAGGACACTCAGCTGTAGAGGAATGTAGATAGGTGAATCCTTGGGCCGATGGCAGATGACTGCGCCCCCAGGAGGATATCCTGAGAGGGACCACCGGCTAGGCTTGAGTTCGGAGACAGACACAGATAATTCTTTTATTAGACAGGTTAGTAGAACCACCAGAGGTGGCAGTAGTGAGCTGATATGCCCGGCAGGGCTGAAGTCCCTCAGGTACTGGAACAGCAATCCCAGGGTTGCTGAGCTGTAGAGAAACTATAGATAGTGAGTAGACAGGATATGCTGTGTTCATAGCCAGAACTGGATGACAGATCTCACATAAGGTTTTTAGAAAGCTCAGTAGCTGGAAAGGGTTAGGCCCTCGAGGATCGAGTACCTGGTTCCAGGGAAAGCTCTGAGAGAGCGATGGTAACTCACAATTGTTTTTTATCTGTGATAGCTTCCAGGCAGTAGAGAATCTTCAGAGTGTTCAGGAACGTGGGCCCTCGAGGAGCGAGTACCAGTTCCTATCGGCAATCTGAAATAGAGAAAAGAGAGCGAGGCCCCCAAGGAGCGGGTACCCCTGGTAAGTCCGAGGAGGCAGAGTAGCTTGAACGAATCCTTGCTAACTCAATTCGTTAGCAAATACTGAGACCTTTTATATTGGAAGTGGATGACGTCAGTTCAGGGGGACGCCCCTGAGGTTCACGCCCTTGTTGGTACATTATTCGGAGCGCGCGCGCGCCCTATGTCATCAGGAACATGACGGATCCACAGCATCGTGCTGCTCCGGGGACGCCGGAGGAAGACGGCAAGAAGACGCTGCGGCAGCAAACCGTCCATCAGGCCCGGAGGGAGTCGCCACAGTAGTAAGGAAGGCGGTGAGGGCGTCGAGCAGCGATGGACGCAACATATTCATCAGCTTTTTTTGAAATATTATTAATATGTTTTTAGTATTATGATTATGCATTTATTTTATTTCTTTATTTTATTGTTTGATATTTGAGGAACGGTGATGGCTCTGTTTTTTCATTGTTGCACTGCAAAGAGTGTCTGGCTTCTTGCAGTTTCCAGTTCAGTTTTTGTCTGGGCATTTATATTTGTATTTTATGGTTGCTCTATTCTGAATTTGGTGAGGGTCTGTTTATGTTCTGCATGTGTGACTGAGGAAATGCATTAGTGTTTTAAGGCTTTCAGAAGGTCATGTCCACACCCAACACACATCACAATAGGCCTAATACCAAATGGGTTCCAAGTGTCTTTTTTGCAGGGATTTATGGTGGGCTTCACAGCAGTGCATGTAAATATAATGTAAGTGATACTTTTACCATAAAATACTGTACTTTTCATGTAAATATAAATGCATAACTCTTAACTGTGTGTGTGGAATGGGGTAGGGGGTGATGTCAAAGGCTATAAGGTTTGCTTAGGGAACCTAATACCCTTGCACCAGTAAATGTTTTGGGTTTTTTTTTTGGGGGGGGGGGGGTTAAAGTTTGTATCACTGAAGGGAGCTGGGTGGGGTTTTTTTTGTGGTCCCCTGACAGAGAATGAATGAACCGGGGGGGTGGGGGGGGGAACAGCACAGTAATTGTTCGCACAGAGCAGCAAAAAAGCTAGCACTGGCCCTGCAAATGGCACAGATCTGCAGCGCAACCATTGGTGATGTTCCTCGAAATGTCAACGTCCAGATGCCTCCTGAAACAACATGGTTTTAAGGCCATTCCTTCTCCCAACCCTCCTCTCAGTTCATCCTCTCTTCGTTTTATAGCATGAGCCCTCCTGGTTCTTCCTTGACGGAGCAGGAGGCAGGGCAAGTCCTGCAGGCCTGTGATGGTCAGATAACATGAGGGCCCGGGGGTGGGGCGGTACAGCTGATATTAACTGTTAAAGCTGGATTATTCCCCCCCCCCACCCCACCCCACCACCACACTGGATTTAGGGTTGCTAATGTTTCCATAGACCCGGACTGGACACTTGAGGACTGGGAGGGGGGGGGGGAGGAAGTGGGGATAAGAGACGGGACCCCCACCTCATTTGCTTACATTTTAGATCCTGGCAGCGAAGGGCCTAAACGCTGTTCCTGTGTTTGCAATAAAGGGCAATACTGAGCTGCGAGGCTGCACACAGGCAACAGTTTCTCTTCCAGCATCTCAAGGCAAAGAAGGGGGCTGCCTTGCCCTTCAGCTGCTCCCCGTTTCTTATCTCATGGATTATTAGGGGACAGTGGAAGTCACAAACTTTCTCCTCTGTCTCTCACTCATACACATACACATTCCTTCTCACACACAGACACGCATACTCCTCTTCTCTCACACACACGATCTCACACACACTTCTCTCACACACACGATCTCAGAGGATCAGAAACATGCCGGGCACAGAGGAGAGGAAAGAGGGGAGCCAGAGCTGTCAGGAGGGACCCTAATGCACATCAGTTGGCAGGGCACTAGTGCCTCAAGCCACCATTGGCCAGTTGTGTCATCCAAGGAGGTACTGCACCCCCTCCCCCCATGGCCAAACATGCTACCCGCACTCCCTGAGGCACTGGGCAGCCCAGCAACAGGCCTGAGAGGAGCAGGGAGATAATGGGCAGGGGAAGGGTGGAGAATGGGTCCGGGGCAAGGGATGCTGGGCAGGGAAATGGCCAGGAAGGGGGTACAGGCATGGGCAGAGAGGGGGAGGGGGGTCACTGCAGTACATTCTATGTTTTTGTTTAACACCAGATAACTTCCAAGTTGCTAAGGGACAAGGTGTGGGTCCAGAGTGAGCCCTGAGAGAGGAAGGTACAGACTGCAGAGCAATTTCCCAGACAGCTGCAGTTGTCTGGACTGAGTGTGAGATCCTGTGACCCATTCCCTCCCTCCATGGCCCCCTGTATCTCAACACTCCCACGTTCCCCACCATGTCTCTATCTACCCTTTTGTAAAAGTAGCTAAAAAACCATGTTGCTCTGCAGTGATGCTAGCACAGTTGATGAGCCTAAGAGAGGTGGCTCACGCTGATAAATTCTCTTAAATTCTCTTGCTCTCTCAGAAACAAACATACACACATTCGCATTCTCTCAGTCACACACACTTTCTTGGACACAGATACTCAGGCTTTCTGACGAGGCTCCTAAGATGGCGGCACGCTGAGAAGCTCGGGAAGTCAGGATTCTTGAAGCTCCTTAAAGTTACTTATTTTCTTCACAATGCCCACGAAAAGAAAGGGGAAAATACGTGTTTTCCCCTCAGTTTCCTTACCTATAGTAACTGGACAACAAGAAATCACGAACTTCCTTAGCCCGGCAACAAACACACCGAGGAATGAGGATACCGCTGGACTAGTCGGAGAGAGAGCTCCGAGTCAGTCACTGGAGGAGTTATCCTTGAGTCCAGATCTTAGACAAGCGCCGACTCAGAGGGCTGAGGTGGTTTTGCAGCCCGGTCCGCATATCGGGGGAACACTTCCTGGTTTGCCTGCAGAGGGAACAGCGGCAATCGTGGCATCGGCAGAGGCTGGGTCATCGGTTGCCAGCAACTCAGGGACCCCGAATGGTGATTTAATATCAGGTACCGGGCTGGGTCCAGGGGTAATCGGGGAAGAACCCCCGGGAGGAACTCTGCAAAATCATGTGGGAGGTTTACCCGAATTTGCCCCATTGGTTGTCCCCGAACGCCCTCAGGTCATAAGTCTTGTCGCATTGTGGGACATGATGGCTGGCATTGTGAACACTTTTAATGGGTTTAATACAAGATTGGAGCATTCAATTTCACAACATACAACAATTACTTTCTATATGCAAAATCAAATGAATTTACTAGCTGGTAAAATTCATGTGTTGGAAGAGAAAGAATCCGGAAATTTGGAGTTCAAAGTTGCCACAGTGAGAGACAGAGATACTTTGTCGAAAAGAATTGAAACCTTGGAAAATAAGTCAAGGCAATTGAATTTGCGCATTGTGAATTTCCCCAGAGTGATTGGAGAGACTCCTCTTACTACTTTTAAGAAATTTATGGGGGAAACGCTGGGGATAGCCCAGGAAGAACTTCCACCTATTAATAAATGTTATTTTCTTCCAAAATCAGCAGTTACCGCTACCACTCAGAATTGGCAAGAGAATCTCACTGATATAATAGAAAAGTTCAGATATTGATATATTGGAAAGAGCAACACTTCTGGTTTCCTTTATTTCCTTAATTGACCTACAATTAGTAATGAGAAAATACTTTAGTTCTTTTCCAGTGTCATATATGAATGCTAATGTTAAAATCTACCCTGACTTAGCTGCTGCTACACAAATAAGACGTAGAGGCTTTTTAGC
Organism: Rhinatrema bivittatum; assembly: GCF_901001135.1. Lineage (NCBI taxonomy): Eukaryota > Metazoa > Chordata > Amphibia > Gymnophiona > Rhinatrematidae > Rhinatrema > Rhinatrema bivittatum. The sequence continues at coordinate 79,808,001 of NC_042616.1, forward strand.
CCTACGCCAAGAAGTGATTGTGTTGTGTTTCGCACCTGCGGCCGACCGCAAGCACGCCCCCCCTACCTGGCCGCGGCGGCGACCCACCGCAGCAAACAGCCCGAAGGAAGCCCGGACCCAGGGCAGTCGTTCCTGCAGGCTGGAGTGGGCCCGCAGGGTACCCACTCGCCGGGAGCCCTCCTAGCCTCCCCGGGGCTCAGCGTCTTCACTGCCGGGAGGATCCAAGATGGCCGCCGTCATCTTCACTATATTTAAAGGGACCTGACCCCTTTAATTAGACTCACCTGCTTCCAATGATCCAGAGCAGAGGAAGTATATAGGGAGGCTTCCTCTGCTCATTCCTCGACTTGGCAACGTCTCTTGCGAGTGTTGTTTGAGTCTGCTTGCCTCGGTGAGTTCCTGCTTCTTGCTCCTGTTACATCTTGGTGTTCCTGGTTCCTGACTTTGGATTGGCTTACGGTGATTCTCTGGTTCTTGACTTCGGATTGGCTTACGGTGATTCTCTGGTTCCCGACTTCGGATTGGCAAGCGATGATTCTCTGGTGCACGACCTTGGACTGGTGAGCGACGACCCTCTGGCACTCGACCTAGGACTCCTCCAAGACTCCGTCTCCAAGGGCCCACCTAAGTCCCAGCGGCATGGGTCCCTACGGGCTCCTCCTGGGGGGACCGCGGGCTTCCAGGGTGAAGCTCCAGTTGGCCTTTGCACCATTGCTCTGACCTCCCTAGGTCCACCTAAGTCCCAGCGGTCGGGTCCCTACGGGCTCCTCCCAGGGGGACCGCAGACCACCAGTGGTGAAGACTCAGCGCCTCATCTCGTCTCTTCATCGCCTCCATATTCGCCTCAGCCTCCAGTGCCAAGGGTCAGCTGGCCCCGCCTCCTGTTCTGCCTCGCCACCCGACAAGAGACCCTACGGACCCTCCGAAAGTTATACCATCCTCTTGTCGTCCAAGGGTCCACAAGCCTGAGCATAACAGATTGCTTTAGGTTTTTCTTTTATGTTAACATTTCCGTGTAAATGTGTGCTTAAGAAAGGGGTAGATACCTTTATTCTTTTTTCTCCTGAACAATTAAAGTCTTTTATTGATTTGAGAAAACCAGCCACATCGACTCCCACTACTACATGAAATATTTTGTTGTGTAGCGTGTAAAAGGCTATTCGCTCACTTTAGTATTTGTTATTTCCTATAATTCTCTCTTTAAATTCCATTGAGTTCTCCCATTAATTATATTGATTTTTGGGTAAATGGAAACATTTCAATTGAAACAGGATGGTGATGTAATGTGATTGGATTTAGTTAATCATGTTTCTTTCTTTGTTACTATAATTGATATTTCCATAATTTCTGTATTGCAAAAAAGATTAATTTTTGTAATTGAAAAACTGATAAATAAAGAATTAAAAAAAAAGATACTCAGGCTTTCTCAGTTACTTGGTCATGCATACACACTGTCTCAGTCATACTTTCTTTTTTTATAACACACACACACACTTCTACTACTGCTCATGTGGACTGCACATGAGCAAAGTAGATTTTAAAAGTCATTAATTATGTGCGTATATGTGCGTGCACAAGTTTTAAAAAAAAGGGGGCGTGGAAAGGGGTGGGGTAAGGCATGGGCATTTCGGGGCAGTGCCAACAGTCACGCACATCAATCCATATTTTAAAATCGGAGGCCACAGTGCCAGTGACTTGTTAGCCGCATATATTTACCTCTGCTCCGGATGAAATGCAAGTCTGCCGAAATCGCGTTTTAGACCTAACACGATAAGGTGAGTCCAGGTCAACTGGGGGGGGGGGGGGAGTGTAGGCTGCAGAACCAGAGGAGAACCAGAGGGGTCTGGATGACCTTGAGATAGACTGGGTAAACTGGTGAACTACTTGGGAGAACTGGGAATGTCACTCGTGTGAGCATGTTCTAAAATCCGCTTACCTGTGCGCGTTAAAGCCGACAAAGTCCTAAGGAAGATACGCAAAGTATGTTTGCTCGAGTAATGGCTTAAAATTAGGAGCACACATAACGCGCGGAAGGCGTATTTCAAGTCACACACGAGAAGCTGTGCATGTGATTTAAAATTCCAGCATATGTCTGCTCACGCGCCCAAATGCGCTTGTTTTAAAGTTACTGTCTTAGTAGGTGTCCCCTCCTCTGGGCTAGGCCAACCAAGGGCACTACAACATCATCATGAAAAGTTCTGCACTTGCTGCCAGCCCTTATCACCCTGCAGTAGCCACCTTTATACTTTCTCCTCCCTGTTCAGGACCACTCACTGTGTCCATGGCCCGTTGCATTGCCCTTCTCTGAGATTAGCCCGGCTAGCTAGCACAGAGGCATTACTGGCATGGCAGAGAACGTCCCCTGACTACCAACAGCACAGCACAGAAAAAAATAAAAATAAATAAATACTGATGATAAAACATAGTCCTCTATTTGTCTTCTGTTCTGCTGCTGTCAGTCTGTCATAAGGTGATAATAAAGTTGCAGCTCCTGCTAATTTTTTTTTTTTTTTTTTTTTTGCTGGCTGTGATTTGTTCTCTCTCTCTCTTTCTAGCAGAGAAATGTGTTCTTTCTCTTTTCAGTGGTGGAGGGATGATAGGGAAGAGACTGAAGGAGCAGAGCCTGTTCTGAGGAGTGATGGGCTTTATCAGTGTTGCCAGGTATTTATGAAAGAACAAGTATGCTTTGCCGAAAAAAACAAGCCCAAAACAAATTCCTTATTATTCTGTATTAATTTAATTTAGATTTATTGCAGTTTATAAATGCACAAGTATATCATGTAAAAAGCAAACATCCAATCATGTATTAAAATAAAAATCAATGTATTCTTTCATGAATCCTCTTTGCAGAAAGCCAGAAATCATGATAACTACAATAAAGTAGCATTAATCATCAGAACAGGTATAGAGCAGACCTAGGACAAATCACATAACAACCAACATGAAAAAAAATATTCAAATTCTTGTCACCTCAGCAAAAAATATCCCTCCACTGCTAAACATTTTGTGAAGTAACACAAACTCCTGCAAATAAAAAAGAGGTGTCTAGAACTTTGCCATACCATACAGTCACAGCACTGACTCATGACTCAAACAGCAACCTTATGAAAATGCAACAATGCAAATACTAAACCAGGCCCTAGGACATTAATACACCACCTATTGGGGTAACAGAACAAGCCAGACTGCTACAAATTCCAACAGAGAAATTACACTAGCAGAAACACTGCACCTCAGTCACACACAGGCAAAACAGAGACCAACCCTTACCTAATATAGAAATAAGGGACTACAAATTAGAAACAGAAACATGAAGACAAAACCGAAATGAAAGCGTGAGAACATAAGAAGAAAAGATAAGAACATGCCATACTGGGTCAGACCAAGGGTCCATCAAGCCCAGCATCCTGTCTCCAACAGTGGTCAATCCAGGCCATAAGAACCTGGCAAGTACCCAAAAACTAAGTCTATTCCATGTTACCGTTGCTAGTAATATGCCACATTGGGTCCATCAAGCCCAGTATCCTATTTCCAACAGTGGCCAATCCAAGTCACAAGTACCTGGCAAGTACCCAAACATTAGATAGATCACAAGCTACTATTACTTATTAATTACTGTCATAGCAGTTTATGGATTTACCCTCTAGGAACTTATCCAAACCTTTTTTAAACCCAGTAACACTAACTGCTGTAACCACATCCTCTGGCAATGAATTTCAGAGCTTAACTATGCGCTGAGTGAAAAATAATTTTCTTCGATTTGTTTTAAATGAGCTACTTGCTAACTTCATGGAGTGCCCCCTGGTCCTTCTGTTATCTGATATTTTTGGTTTTCTAATCGGTTGGTCCTGGGCTCTTTTTTTCCCACTTTCCCCTTGTCAGACTTTTCCTCATTCTTTTTCCAGGGTCACTCTACTCTTTCTGTTTCTTCTCTTTCTCCTGCCTTCTTCCCTTCCTCTCTCTCTCACACACACACAAAGGGGGTAATTTTCAAAGGAGTTACGCGCATAAATGTAACTACTATTGTAGCAATTTTCAAAAGCCATTTACTCACGTAAAGTGCACTTATGCGAATAAATCCTATGGACGATTCAATGGCATATATTGTAGCAATTTTCAAAAGCCCACTTACTCGAGTAAAGTGCATTTACATGCGTAAAACCCAGATTTACGCATGTAAATGCTTTTTAAAATCCGCCCCAAAGGCTCATGCTTTCTCTCACAGACTCCATTACACACACAGGCTCTCACTCTCACATGTTCTACCGCACTCACAAGCTCTCACTCATGCCCTAGCCTCCCATTCTACCACACACACAAGCTTTCACTCACGCACTCAGGCTCCCATTCTACCACTCACAAACACCCACACTCGGGCTTCCATTCTACCCACACACAAACACCCACACTTGGACTCCCATTCTTTCATACACAAACACCCACATTCGGACTCCCATTCTTTCATATGCAGACACCCACACTCGGACTCCCATTCTTTCACACACAAACACCCACACTCGGACTCTCATTCTTTCATACGCAAACACCCACATTCGGACTCCCATTCTTTCACACACAAACACCCACACTCGGACTCTCATTCTTTCATACACAAACACCCACATTCGGACTCCCATTCTTTCACACACAAATACCAACACTCGGATTCCTATTCTTTCACACACAAATACCCACACTCGGACTTCCATCCTTTCACACACAAACACCCACACTCGGACTCCCATTCTTTCACACACAAACACCCACACTCGAGCTCCCATTCTTTCACTCACAAACACCCACACTTGGGCTCCCATTCTTTCACTCACAAACACCCACACTCAGGCTCTCATTTTTTCACATACAAACACCCAGGCTCCCATTCTCATGCACAAACACCTATACTCATGCTCCCATTCTCACATGCATACAGCAAGCCTCACTGCCAAAACTCTTCTTCTGCCACTACAGGGATGGGCTCCTGCCACAGCTTTACTTTAGTGGGCCTTTGTTTTTGCTACCACGGGGATAGGCTCCCTTGGCCTCACTTTGGCTGGGCCAATCTACTTCACCGCCATGGGAATGAGCTCCTGTGGCAGCCTTGTTTCGGCAGGGCCGGACTTCCTCTTCGTTGCTATGGGGATGAGCTCCCATGGTGGCCTTGCTTTCATGGGGCCTTCTTCTTAAGCCACAGCAATGATGGAGTCAGCGGTGGCCAGGCCTCGTTTGGTGTCAGGTAGTCCTGATTGGGTGGGCACAAATCCTGCCCAAAAAAACACAAGTTAGAACAAAACCCAATAAGCTACCTGCAAGATAAAACAAAAGCGAAATGCTAAGAAAACAAGCCCAAACTCGCAGTAAATAAGAGAGGTTGGCATTTGGCAACACTGGGCTTTATCAAGCGGCCAGAGGGCAGGACCAGCCAACATGGCCCTCTAGCCAAAGATGATCTCAATCTCTTCTACTTTCCTGCCCAATTCTAGCCAGAGGCGGTTTCACTCTCCTGCACTTTTCTGCTTCCAGATATGCTCCGTAAGTAGGAAGCCTGATGGAAATTTTTGAGCTGTGAGAAAGTTGGTAGATCGAGCGCGTTGGGAAAGCAGGCGCTCGATCATGAGCGCCCGTTTTCACCGCACCGACGCTGCATCGGCCTGATTGTGAGAGAGAGAGAGAGAGAAGGGAGACCGGACCCAACGAATCCTCATTGTGGAGATTTGCAGAGCCACTGGGAACTGAGGGCTGTGGTGTGCTTTTCCTCTTTTTCCCATGCCATCCAGTCACAACATGGGAAAGGAAGTGAGGGGAAAAGAATCTCAACCCTGCTGTGGGGGAGAGAAGGCTCCACCTGTAAATCCAGACTTTTATAGCATGCAGTGGGCACTTCTGACTGGATGCTGCACAGAATGCCTGAAAAACCTGGCTGCCCGGTTAGCAATCCTGCCCGGGCTCCATGCCTTCCTGCTCTCTCTCTCGCTCTCTTTCTCTCACCTTTCAGTAACTTTTCAAACGCCCCCTTTCAGTTTCAGGACTTCCAGTAAGCTAGGTTTGGTTTATTCCTGGCACTTTTCTGTTTGCTTTTCTTGTCCGCACTGCACATCCCACGTTAGATTGCCTTGCCTCCTCTCACACAGGCAGTCTAAAAAAAAAACTGAGCAAGCACCAGCCCAGATGCTGGCTGCCTAATTAATTAATGAAGCCTTCTTTGGTTCCTTTGGGATTTCCCTTGCTCTGTTCTGCTGTAAAATGTAGAGAGAAGGTTGTTTTATTTTTTTTTCTCTTTCCTCCTGTTTCTTTTTATTTCTCCCCCTTCTTCTTTTAATTTGCTAACCCTCTGAAGGAAGAGGGTCACCCTCTTTACAAAAAGCCCCTCCTTGAAGCAAGGGAGAAGGCTGAGAGAGGAGTGGAAAAGAAAGGAGAGTGGGTGCTGTAACCCCCTCCCTCCCCCTCTCTCTAGAGTTTAATCCCCCCCCCCCCACCTCCTTAATCCTTTCCTTTAGTATTATTGGCTATAGACGCCTTTTTCTTTTCAAGTTCCTCCTCCTTCTCATTAACCCCCTCCCTCCCCCCCATATCTTTTCTGCTAAAAACCTTTTTTCTGAAAATCAATACCCGAAATGTCTGAACTAGTCATCTATCAGGAGGGAGTTTCTAGCAATCCTCCCCCCCCCCCCCCAACACCCTAGAACTAGTAGCCAAGGCGGTAGCATTGCTTTCTTAGCATCATCCCACCCCACAACTAGGGGGCCAAGGCAGAAGCTTGGCCTCGCCCCACCCCTGAATCCCAGTCACCAAGGGAGGATATGAACTGTTCCCAATTCCCCACTTTCCAAACACCCCTGCAATGCAGTGAAACCCTGACGCCGCTGTAGGGAATATGGGCGGGGAACAGGATGCCTCAGCCGGACACGTGGCGGGCGGGCAAGGGGGGGAACAGAGCCGTAGCCAGGCAATTTGGTGCCAATGGCCAAGTGAAAAAGTGCGCCCTCACCCGGTGCACAACAGGACACCCCGAGCTGGAAGACTCTTACATTTTCTTTTATTTAAACCTTAATACTATTACTATGCTATTACTTGGTCTCAAAAGTGTGACCTTCAGGTCTGTTGTTGAGTATGATGCTTTTCGTGTGCCCATGGGCCTCAGCCTGACCCAGAACTTCCGGACCGAGCCAAGGGTTGACGGTGGCTCCATGTGGCTGAACAATCGTGCCCTCGGCCAGGCCGGCAAGCTCCCATGGCCAACATCCAAGGATGTTGGAAGGTGAATGGTCCTCCGACCATTCCGGGCCCTTTCGGACCTGCTGCGAGCAGCATGGAGCAGCAGGCCTGGCCTGAGGTTGAGGGCAGACGGACCTTGAGACGTAGACATGAAGGTTGATGCGACGGCATCATATGGCACGAAGACTTGGGTTGATGCAACGGCATCACATGGCACGTAGGATAAAATGGACATCCAAACTGGGCATCTATTTTTTCAATGTGTGTATAACCACCTGGGACCTGATGCCAAAGCGTTAAGGACACCCAAGTAATCCCTAGTGCGTCCCTTTTAGCATGGCAGCTCATTTGTTTATTGCATCGGGCACTCAGGAGGGTGATTTGTGCATGCGTTAAAAAATCGTGCACCCAGTATGGACGCACATTTTTGGCATGTCCATATTGCATTGGCCTGTCTGTGCTGGATTCTCCGAGCAGAGAGATCCAACAGTGGGATACCGGCTGGTTAATCCAGAGTGCCAAAAGTTGCCACTCTGGATTAACCCTGTTGTAAAAGAGTGGCTCCTCTGACTGGTCAGAGGCTCAGTGCATTTGCTCAATTAGAGAGGGTTCTGCAGGCCAGGGGTCCCTGCCCATATACACACCACCCCCCCCCCCCTCACCTGCGAATAAGGAATAGGCTGTTTCAGCCTCCCATTGTCCAGTAGGCTGTGGAAAATGGCCCAAAGCTCTTTTGCACCATGCCGCGGAAAAGGCTCTACCTACTACTGGTCCACTCTGGGTACCGCCTCACCCTCACCTCCTGACCCTACGCACTTTAGTGGGATGTGCTGGGGATAAGGATGGTCCCTGCTGGGAGTCATTCTACTCGGAACCAACTCCCAGACACCAGGGACCAAAGTTGGAGCATGGTACTGTGGCCACTGGCAGGTTTTTATCTAATTTCACCCAGACAGATCCTTCTTTGGACAAGGGAAGGACGTGTTTCATTTTGGTTTATGTTGTTCCTGTCTTACCCCTTTCTTCTCTCTCCTTTCATTTATTACGCTTCTGGCTCTACTTCAACCCTCACCTCCTGGTATCCAAGTGTGCCATTTTACTGCTGAATGCCATCCAGTAGATAAAGTTTTTGCTCTTTGATTCCAGTTTTTAGGCCAACTTGGTTTCAGTTGATTTGGACCATCATACATACATACCTTTATTGCTTTCTGTATAATCATCGGTCCATAAAATCTATCCTTTTTTAAAATACTTTTTTATGCAAATAAAAAGTCACTTATTTTGAAACAAGAGCTTGTGTGGTTCTTCTATTTTTCTTTTTTTCATGAAACTGCTGGTGTAACGAATTCCATCAGTCCCTTTTCTTGACACACACCGTGTTTCGAGTGAAAACTCTGCCTCAGGGGATGGTGTTACCAAATGCCAAGAACTGAAATAGGAAAAAAGAGGACACACCAGAATGCTAGCACATAACTCACAGGGTAACATCACATACACACCATCCTTTTAAACTTCATTTTCTCATGGGTTCATACCTGACCCCGGACATAATCTGATTTATATAGACCAATGCTCATTGAAAGAATGTCTCTTATTGGCTCTTGACATAATGGTATGACATCATTGGTTGCCAAGTAAATTAGACATAAAGAATGTCTAAAAATAAATAAATCTATTGGCTCAAATGGTCCCAAAATGACATCTTCAGTCACTATGTAAATTGAATACAAAAAAATTAAACTAGCGAATACCAATCAATTTCTGCGTTTAATCCATAAGGAGTCACTGAGTTAGCTGTAAAAATCCAAAATTGTTCTCTTAAGTTTGTAATCCAAGCTTAGATCACGAGTGGAGCTCCGAACTTGTTCAATAATCCACAAACAAAGATCCGAAAACGAATGGGCTTTATCCAAACAATGATGGACCATAGGAGCTTGCAGCTTCTTTGTGGACAAACTACTTTTATGTTCAAGTAACTTTTTATTTGTTTAGTATGATGGCCCTTCTATGATTTCACATTGTACCACAATTGTGTTGTCTGTTTGTTTTTACAACTTTTCCTGGTGATGTTTTATTAGTTTTGAGTTGGCTCAGGACCCCAAAAAAGGTTGAAGTAGTTATTTTTTTAATTCGGTGTCTTGGATACTGGAATGGTATCATAACACAAGAAAGAGTGGGGCCACCTTTGGCAGACCCTGCTCCTTACCTGTTGTGGGAGTCTCAGTTTAGTGGACCCTTGGGCCGACCTGCTGGAGACTAGGAAGGGATGGACAATGTCTCTGATGAACAGCAGGCCAGGAGGCAGATGTTCAGGCAGGACATAGATGCTCTTCACCCTGGAAGCTGGTGCTGCCCTGGGAGGAGCCATAGGAGCCCAACCGCTGGGACTTAGGTGACTTCACCCTTGGAAGCCGAAGCCCCCCCCGGGAGGAGCCCGTAGGGGCCCGGCCGCTGGGACTTAGACGGGTTGTGGATCAGGACAGGTAACTGGAACCAGACTAGAACAGTAGTGATACTGTAACTGGGTACGGTTTCTGGAAACAGGCAGGAACTGTAGCAGGACTCGGGTAACTGTAGCAAGACTCGGGTACTGGAACCAGGCAGGAACCAAGCAGGTACTGTAGCAGGAATGGAGCGGTGCTCGCGGCCAGGACCGCAACAGTACCGCCCCTCTTACGCCCCCTCTTAGCTGATCCGGGTTTACTAGGGTGATCCAAATGAACCTGCCGTAATAAGTCCTTGTCGAGGATATTATGGGCCGGTTCCCACGAGTTGTCCTCGGGTCTGCAACCCTCCCAGGCAAGCAAGTATTCCCATCGGCGTTGATGGAACCGGACATCCAAAACTTCATGTACTTGATACGTAACCTTGTCCGGTACTGAAGGGTCCGAGGGTTCAGGAGCCCTGGAGTGCTATCTGGACAACACAAGAGGCTTCAACAATGACACGTGGAACACATCATGTATGCGCATGGAGGAGGGTAGGCGTAGATGGTATGAGACCGCTCCCACTCGTTTGGCGACTCGGAAAGGCCCACAGAATTTCGGAGCTAGTCTTCGAGAGGGAATACGTAACTGTAGATTTCTGGTGCTAAGCCAGACACGATCTCCTGGGAGGAAGGTAGGTGCTGGCTGACGATGCCTATCCGCCCACATCTTGGCGGACAGGGCAGCTTTCCGGATCTTTTCCTGGGTAGTGCTCCACAAGGCACAGAGCTGGCGAGCAGAGAGTTGCACTGCCGGGAGTGCACTAGATTCAGGCGAAGGCTGGGGCGGTCGTAGTTGCTTCCCATAAACAATGAAGAACGGGGAGCTTCCCGTAGCAGCATGCGTGTGATTATTATATGAGAACTCCGCCCAAGGGAGTAGCTTGGCCCAATTATCTTGTTGTTCGTTCACAAAGGCACGGAGAAACGTCTTCAGGGTTCGATTGGTTCGTTCCATTTGCCCATTGCTCTGAGGATGGAATGCAGACGAAAGACTAAGTTGCACATTAAAGCGCTTACATAGAGCCTTCCAATAGTGGGCTGTAAACTGTGGTCCTCGATCGGAGACGATATCCTGCGGAAGACCGTGAAGACTAAAGATGTGCTGGGCGAACAAGCCAGCTAGGTCAGGGGCAGAAGGGAGCTTAGGCAAGGGAACGAAGTGCGCCATCTTGGAAAATCGGTCCACGGTTACCCAGATGACTGAATTACCTCCTGAGACAGGAAGATCCATGACGAAATCAGTGGAGATATGTGTCCAAGGCTCCACCGGGATGGGCAATGGTTGCAACAAGCCCCTGGGCCTCCCGAGGAATGACTTTTGAACCGCACAAGTAGGGCATGAGTCCACAAAAGCTTGGACGTCTTGTCTCACCGTTGGCCACCAGTAGAAACTGTTTAACAATTCTAATGTTCCTTTCCAGCCAGCAAGGCCCCCAGTGAGGGAGTCATGGGCCCAAGCGAGGACTGCTCTCCTGGAGCGACGCGGGACGACGGTCTTCTCTTGGGAGGACACCAAGGTTGCAGCAAACTTACTTTTTCAGGGTCCAAGATATACTGAGGCATATCAGGGGTCTCCTTGACCTCAGAAGAGCGCGTCAGCTCGAACATTCTTAGAGTCGGGTTGGTAGCATAAGGTAAAGTCAAACCGATCAAAAAACAGCGACCATCGGGCTTGTCTTGGATTCAGGCGTTGGGCTTGCTTCAAGAATGCTAGGTTTTTGTGATCGGTGTAAATCGTGACTGGGTGGTTGGCTCCCTCCAACCACTGTATCCATTCTTCTAGGGCAAGTTTCATGGCTAGCATCTCTTTGTCACCTACACAGTAGTTGTTCTCAGCCGGGGAGAATTTCTTTGAGAAATATGAACAGGGCAACAGCTGTCCCAAATCAGAGTACTGGCTCAGTATGGCCCCCACGGCCACATTGGAGGCATCGACCTCCACCATGAAGGGCCGGCTGGGATCCGGATGAAAAAGGCAGGTGTCTAGTAAGAAGGCTTCCTTGAGGGCCTCAAAAGCTTGACAGGCAGAAGGAGGCCAATCCACCGTGTTAGCCCCCTTTTGGGTGAGGGCATTTAACGGAGCCACAATATGGGAGTAGTTGGGGATAAAGTGACAGTAGAAATTAGAAAAGCCGAGGAAGCGTTGCAATGCTTTAAGACCCCTGGGTCAGGGCCAATTCTTAATAGCCGCCACTTTCTCAGGATCCATTAGAAATCCTGCTGCAGAGACTATGTAGCCTAGGGATGGCAGGGAGGTCTTCTCAAAACTGCACTTTTCCAGTTTCACATATAGCCATACTCCCTAAGTATCTGGAGCACTTGGCGGACATGTTGACGGTGTGACGGCAGGTCCTGGGAGTAGACTAACATGTCATCAAGGTAAACAATTACACAGATGTTCAGAAGGTCCCACAACACCTCATTCATCAGGTGCTGGAAAACCCCCGGGGCATTACATAAGCCGAAAGGCATCACGAGGTACTCGTAATGCCCGTCTCGGGTATTAAACGCGGTTTTCTACTCATCTCCGGGACGGATCCTGACCAAATTATAGGCTCCTCGTAAGTCCAACTTTGTGAAAATCTTTACTCCTTGAAGTCGATCAAGGAGTTCTGGGATTAACGGAAGCGGGTAGCGGTCTTGCTTGGTAATCGAATTTAAGCCTCGATAGTCTATACACGGCCTCAATGAGCCGTCTTTCTTGCTGACAAAAGGCGACTTGGACGGGCGGATAAACCCCTTGGCCAGATTCTCTGCAATGTACTCGGACATGGCCCGGGTCTCAGGTATGGATAAGGGATAAACCCTTCCTCGTGGGGGCATGGTACCAGGTAGCAAGTCAATAGCACAGTCATACGGACGATGCTGCGGAAGGATCTCCGCCTTGGTCTTGGAGAATACATCGGTGAAGTCCTCATAAGGTGCAGGGGGACCCACAGCAGAGTGCATCAACGGAAGTGAGGGGGTCCTAGGCACCTTCATACAATTAGCTAGGCAGAAGGGACTCCATTTAACAATCTGTAGCGTGTCCCACTGACACGTGGGCGAGTGTTTCTGTAACCACGGCAACCCTAGCACCACAGGGTGGACAGCCTTATCCAGTACCAGGAAGGCTATCTCCTCTGAATGGATCGCCCCAGTGCGGACCGTAATGGGTGCCATGGACAGCTGGACGGGACCAGGAAGGAGCATCCCCTGGATCGAGGTAATTCCCAACCGGACCTCCTATGCGCAGGCATTCGCAACTGGGAGACTAGGTCATGCAGGATGAAATTACCTCCGGCTCCAGAGTCCAGGAATGCCATCGTCTCAAAGGAACCTCCTGGGTATTCCAGGGTAACAGGAACAGTGCATTGAGGAGCTGTAGCACAGCCTAGGAGGAGCTCCTCCCGACTCCTAGGCTTTGGCATTTTCCGCACACTCCTGGCAGTATGCAAGAAGTGGCCCTTCTGGCCACATTATAAACACAACTTCAACGAACGGCGACGTTGTCTTTTTTCAAGAGAAAGCAGGACCCGTCCCAGCTGCATGGGTTCACTGGTGGGGACGTCTGGACGAGAGCTCTTAGGAAAGGGTGCAAGTCTCGGCCCACAAGCCGGACTATGGCGAGAAGAGCGCTGCTCCTTGGCCCATTGATGTAGGCGGCGGTCTATGCGAGCAGCCATCTCGATCAAGGCGTTGAGGTCCTCCGGCAAATCTCGAGCCGCAATCTCATCTTTAATGCGTCCGGAGAGGCCTTCCAGGAAGATGGCTTTAAGACTACCATCCTGCAAACCAACTTCCTGGGCTAAAGTCCGAAACTCGATTGCATAGTCTGCCAAGGAGCGAGCCCCCTGACGCAGTTGCAGCAGATCAGACGTAGCCGTGGCTACTCGGGCGGGCTCATCAAAGGCCTGGCAAAAGTTCGTGAGGAACAATTGTAAATCCGTTAGTGAAGAATCATTGTTTTCCCAAAGGGGAGAAGCCCATATCAAGGCTTTCCCATTGAGCAAGGACAGGATGTATGCCACTTTCACCGCATCCGACGGAAACTGCCGAGGCAACAAGGAGAACCGTACAAAACATTGGTTCAGGAAGCCGCGGCAGTTCCCTAAATCACCAGCGTAGCGGGAGGGTGCTGGTAACTGAGTCACAGAGGAGCCGTGACCCTCGGGGGACATGCCAGCGGAAGGAAAGGACTCCAGGCGCGAGGATAGCCATTCCACCATGGCTGCCAAATTATCAATGCAGCTCTGGTGCTGTAGCATCTGCCGGGCCAATCTGGACAGATCCGAGGGAGTGGGTGCATCCACCGAGTCCATGGCCTTGCAATCTGTTGTGGGAGTCTCAGTTTAGTGGACCCTTGGGCCGACCTGCTGGAGACTAGGAAGGTATGGACAATGTCTCTGATGAACAGCAGGCCAGGAGGCAGATGTTCAGGCGGGACGTAGATGCTCTTCACCATGGAAGCTGGTGCTCCCCCAGGAGGAGCCTGTAGGAGCCCAACCGCTGGGACTTAGGTGACTTATTTATTTATTTATTTTTTAGCTTTTCTATACCGATATTCCTGTAAAATATACATATCACAACGGTTTACAATGTAACAACAACGTTCGCTCTCGGCGATACAAAGAACAGAGGTGGAATATTAACAGTGAAACGGATCATAACGTAACATAAACCTTATAAGATAATTCAATACAAATCATCTCAGAATGGATGAGATGAGAACTGGATAAAACAACGGAGATTATAAACTGGACTATGGTGACTGCTTGGAAAGTTTACTTGAGAGAGAGGAGTTGCAAATGAGGAAGATTACGTGTCCGGGAAGGCTTGGCTGAACAGCCATGTTTTAAGTTTCTTCACCCTTGGAAGCCGAAGCCCTCTCGGGAGGAGCCCATAGAGGCCCGGCCGCTGGGACTTAGGCGGGTTGTGAATCAGGATGGGTAACTGGAACCAGACTAGAACAGTAGTGATACTATAACTGGGTACGGGTTCTGGAACCAGGCAGGAACTGTAGCAGGACTCGGGTACAGGAACCAGGCAGGAACTGTAGCAGGACTCGGGTACTGGAACCAGGAAGTAACCAAGCAGGTACTGTAGCAGGAACAGAGTGATGTAGCCAAGCGGGTCACTCTGGGGCGCAACGCAACAGGAAACCAGAATGCTAACCCGTTGCAAGGCAAAGGCTGGATGGCCGCAGCCGGCTTATCAAGGCCGCGGCGTCTGATGTCAGGTATTGGGCGGAGTTGGCACTGGCGAGAAACGGGCTACAAAGGAACCCAAGTGGTGCGCGCACGCGCCTAGGAGCAGGGCGTCCATCGGCAGCTTCAAGGTGGTGCTACCCCAGCAGGGACGCTGCCAAACAGGCCGCAAGCCAGGACTCCAGAGGCGGGAGCAGGTCCGGGAATCAAGAGGTAAGGGCCTGGCTGCGGTGCTCGCGGCCAGGACCGCAACATTACCAGCTTAAACAGTAAAAAGGAGCAAGAGGGAGAGAGGCAAGAAGGGAGTTGCTGAGTGATGGAGAGCAAAGGACCGGGCTCACCCGGTGGCACCAGTGGCTGATAAAAATAGAGAGACCAGCCTGAAGATGGAGAGAATCTCAACCCCCACTCTGATGTGGGTTCCGGCACAGGAAAGAGTCCCTCATTTCTTCACTGATGCTGGGTATAGACCATAAGAACATGCCATACTGGGTCAGACCAAGGGTCCATCAAGCCCAGCATCCTGTTTCCAACAGTGGCCAATCCAGGCCATAAGAACCTGGCAAGTACCTAAAAACCAAGTCTTTTTCATGTTACCATTGCTAGTAATAGCAGTGGCTATTTTCTACATCAGTTAATAGCAGGTAATGGACTTCTCCTCCAAGAACTTATCCAATCCTTTTTTAAACACAGCTATACTAACTGAACTAACCATGTCCTCTGGCAACAAATTCCAGAGTTTAATTGTGCATTGAGTGAAGAAGAAGTTTCTCCGATTAGTTTTAAATGTGCCACATGCTAACTTCATGGAGTGCCCCCTAGTTTTTCTATTATCTGAAAGACTAAATAACCGATTCACATCTACCCGTTTTAGACCTCTCATGATTTTAAACACCTCTATCATATCCCCCCTCAACCATCTCTTCTCCAAGCTGAAAAGTCCTAACCTCTTTAGTCTTTCCTCAAAGGGGAGCTGTTCCTTTCCCCTTATCATTTTGGTCGCCCTTCTCTGTACCATCTCCATCGCAATTATATCTTTTTTGAGATGCAGCGACCAGAATTGTACACAGTATTCAAGGTAGGGTCTCACCATGGAGCGATACAGAGGCATTATGACATTTTTCGTTTCCTTCACCATTCCCTTCCTAATAATTCCCAACATTCTGTTTGCTTTTTTGACTGCCGCAGCACACCGAACCAACGATTTCAATGTGTTATCCACTATGATGCCTAGATCTCTTTCTTGGGTGGTAGCACCTAATACGGAACCTAACATTGTGTAACTATAGCATGGGTTATTTTTCCCTATATGCATCATCTTGCACTTATCCACATTAAATTTCATCTGCCATTTGGATGCCCAATTTTCCAGTCTCACAAGGTCTTCCTGCAATTTATCACAATCTGCTTGTGATTTAACTACTCTGAACAATTTTGTATCATCTGCAAATTTGATTATCTCACTTGTCGTATTTCTTTCCAGATCATTTATAAATATATTGAAAAGTAAGGGTCCCAATACAGATCCCTGAGGCACTCCACTGTCCACTCCCTTCCACTGAGAAAATTGTCCATTTAATCCTACTCTCTGTTTCCTGTCTTTTAGTCAGTTTGTAATCCACGAAAGGACATCACCACCTATCCCATGACTTTTTACTTTTCCTAGAAGCCTCTCATGAGGACCTTTATCAAACGCCTTCTGAAAATCCAAGTATACTATATCTACCGGTTCACCTTTATCCACATGTTTATTAACTCCTTCAAAAAAGTGAAGCAGATTTGTGAGGCAAGACTTGCCTTGGGTAAAGCCATGCTTTGTTCCATTAAACCATGTCTTTCTCCCTACCCTCCACCACTGCCCCAGCCCTGAAGCTCCCAACCACTTCCATCCTCTTAATAGCCACGGAACTTCTTTCCCTTGTCCTCCCTTCCAAACAGCAGCCTTGGAGCCCTCTGCCCTACCCCTTACCTGAACCTTCCTGCTGGGAGTTTCGCCCAACACTAGCTTAGCTGCCCCTTCTCTATTTGTATGAGATCCATCAGCAGGCAGCCCAGCTATTCCCTTTCTCAAATTTATACATAACTAGGTCAATATTCAAAAAGCATTCAGCACTATTTAGCTGCAAAAGTATAGCTTATGCAGCTAATTAGCGGACGTTGAATATGCGTCTACGTTCAGCACATGCATCTAAAAAGTTAGCCGCATATGTAGTGGGGGTGTAGTGGGTGGATCAGGTAGATATTCAGCCTTAGCCATATAAATTATGTGGCTCAGTTAGACCTGCCTTAGAGCGGGTCTAATTTAGCCAGTTATAATTTCTAGGACTAAGTACATATATATATATATATATATATATGTATATAAGTACACATGTATATATATATATATATATATATATATATATATGTATGTACTTAGTCCTAGACCCGCTCTAAGGCATATAGATATATATATATATATATATATATATATATATGTACTTAGTCCTAGACCCGCTCTAAGGCATATATATATATATATATATATATATATGTATATTTAGAAGAGATGTGATTCGGCCCACCGCGGGAAATTTTGTTTTCCCGCAGTTCGGGACGATTTTTTTCGGCTAACCCGAAAACCCCCCCAAACCCACCCCAACCCTTCAAATGTAATTAATTGCAAAACCCCACCATCCTGATTTCCCCCCCCCCCCCCCAAAACTTGCCAAAAGTTCCTGGTGGTCCAGCAGGGGTCCCGGGAGTGATCTCCCCCTCTCAGGCCGTCGGCTGCCAGTAATCAAAATGGCACCAGTGGCTATTTGCCCTTACCTCCCAGGACCCCTGTTGGACTACCAGGGACTTTCAGCAAGTCTTGGGGGGGGGGGGTTTGGGCAAGTCTTGGGGAGTCGGGACGGTGGGTGTTTGCAATTAATTAAATTTGAAGGGTTGGAGTGGGTTTGGGGTTGTTTCTTTTAATGTGCCGTTTCACACCCCCCCCCCCCCCCCAAAAGATAGAAAAACCACACGAAATTTCGTGGGTTTTTGCTTTCATTTCGTCAGCCCCCCCGAAATGCAACGAAATAGGAAATAAAGATATTTCCTATTTCGCTGCAAACGAATGCAAATCCCTAATATTTAGCGGCTTAGCCGTGCTGCTGATAAGTTAGCCTCCTATGTCTATATGGCTAACTTTTTAATATCTACCTCAACGTATATTTTTCTAATTATTATTATTTTTTTTTTTTAGCCTTTTGGCTGTTTTGAATTCATGTTGAAGAAGAATAAGTAAGGGACCCTATCTGGCTTCAGCTGGTTTTGGAAACCTTTTAGGAAAGAGAATAGTAATTATTATTATTATATAACAGTATTGATATTCACTCCAGTTTGGAGGGGGATTGTCAAGTAAATTATCAATGTTTCTATGGACAGTACATGCATTATCACCCAGGTTATTAACCCAAAAGAGGAAGAGATTATTTCCTGCAGTCAGGATAAAGGTAAGATACTGGGTCCATCTTATATATACATATATATCTATATATAGATGTGTGTGTATATTATAATTTTCTAATATGGCACATCCCATTTATATTTTTTAAAGTTGATTCTGTAAATTTTAAATAACTTGTATCCATTTCTTACAATGCTCACAATATGGAATAAACCTGAGCCTGGGGTGCCAGTCATTAAATCATTCAGTGATCGATTTACCAAGCTTATTTTTCTGTAAACACAGAATGGTAAAAATGAACAAAGCATGATTAAATTAGGCCCTTAGTGTCTGAAAGCTCAGTAGCTCTGTTACACATTGAAAGACATGCAAAGAAGGTAAAGGATATTTTATATGTCTCAGAATAAATAAATTGTCACTCTTTAAGTGGCTGCCTTGTATTTCTCTTCTCAAACAGATCTTCCCTCTCTGCATCTGATAACATAGCACGCATGCCTCCCCTAGTTTAACCAGCAGGTTCCTCTGAGCCCCAAGAGATACTATCTTTTTTTTTCCTTGCTTTTGGAGATTCTCAACCTTTTTAGGTTCTCCCTATTTTGTTAAATGTGTAATAACAACCCAGAGCATAAAGCGGTGCGTTTGCTGTGTTAGTCCGAGTGAATGCAGAGCGCAGGGAAGAAAAAAAAAAAAAAAAAAAAAGGCAATAGAGTGGGAGGGAGGGAGGGAGGCAGGAAGGGAGTCGCTGAGTGTCGGAGAAGCAACCGAAGGAAAGGACCGAGCTCGCCCGGCGGCGCCAGCGGCTGGAGAGGAGAGCGAGACCGGCCTGGAGACGGGGAGAATACCCTCACCTCCCACTCCCTCGCGCAGGAAAGAGTCCCTCCTTTCTCCACTGACGCCGAGCGTAGACCATTTCCCCACCCTCCACCACTGCCCTAGCCCCGGAGCTTCCAGCCGCTCCCATCCCCTTAACAGCCGAGGAGCCCAGCAGCCTCGGAGCCCTCCACTCTGCCCCTCACCCGGAGCTTCCTGCTTGGGGGGGGCGGGGGGGTTTCGCCCAACCTCTCCTCAGCTGCCCCTTGGTCTATTTGCATGAAAGCTGCCGGCGCGCAGCTCTGCCTTTCCCGTTCTCAAATTTAAACATTACATTTTTTTTTCTAAGGATTTTTTTTTTTTTTTGCTTTTTGACTGTTTGGAATTCATGCTGAAGAAGAGAAAGAGCAAGGGGACCCTGTCTGGCTGCGGCTTGTTTTGGAAACTTTATAAGGGAAAAAGAATAGTAATTATTATTATTATTACAACAGTATTGATGTTCACTCCAGATTGGAGGGGGATCGTCGAGTAAATTATCATCCGTTTCCATGGACAGCACGTCCATTATCACCCAGGTTACTAACCCCAAAGAGGAGGAGATTATATCCTGCAGTCAGGATAAAGGTAAGATCCTGGCTCCATTATATACGTTAAGCTCCATTATATATATATATATATATATATATATATATATATATATATATATATATATATATATATATATATATATATATATATATATTATATATATATATATATATATATATATTATATATATATATATATATATATATATATATATATATATATGTGTGTGTGTGTGTGTGTGTGTGCATGTTATCCCTTCTCCCTGCTGGCGCCACCGGGTGAGCTCGGTCCTTTCCTTCGGTTGCTCTCCGTCACTCAGAGACTCCCTTCCTGCCTCCCTTCGCTCTCTTGCTCCTCTTTTTTTTTTTCTTTTTCTCTTTCTCTGTGCCTTTAAGTGGACTAGCATAGCAAAAAGCATGGCTTTATGCTCTGTTGTCGTTACAAATTTAAAAGAAGAGAACGAAAAAAAAAATGTTGAGAATCTCAGATGCCAGGAAAAAAATGGTATCTCTTGGGATCAGAGGAGCCTGCCGGTTAATCTTGGGAGACATGCGCGCTATGTTGTGAGATCCAGAGAGGGAAGATTTGAGAAGAGAAACAGAAGGCAGCCACTTAAAGAGTGGCAGTTTTATTTATTTGGACACATATAGATTCGCCTTTACCTTATGTGCATTTCTTTCAATGTCTAACAGAACTCGGACACTAAGGGCTTAATTTAATCATGCTTTTTTTTTTTTCTTCATTTTTACCATTCAGTGTTTACAGGGGGAAAAAAAGCTTGGTACATCTTTCACAAAAATATTTAATGACCAGAACGCCAGGCACAGGCTAATTCCATACCGTGAACATTGTAAGAAATAGATGGATACAAGTTATTTAACATTTACAGAAACAGATATGAAAAATATAAATGGGATGCAAATACGTAACACATTTGAAAATTAAATATTTTCTTCTGCCTGGGGAACAGCCCTCATTGCTTTTTCATCAGCTAGAAGGGCTGTCCCCAAAAGCCCTGCTATAGCAGCTAGGTTTGTTTTTGGTTTTGTTTTTTTTTTAAGGCTTTTTTTTTTTTCCTAGCATTTTACCCTCCCCTCACGTTCAACCCCCTGTTTTTTTTCCAGCACAAGCCTGCCTGGTTCTCCACTCAGCAGCAGGCTCAACAAGTCCTGCAGGCCTATGAAGCAACTGTAATGGTCCAGTAACAACTGAGGACGTGGGCGGCTACTAGTTTATATTAACTGTTAATGCTGGATTATTCCCCCCCTGCCACCACACCGGACACTCCGCCTTCCTGCTGCTTTTCTCTCCTCTCCCCTTTCAGTAACTTTTCAAACACCCCCTTTCAGTTTCAGGACTTCCAGTAAGCTAGGTTTGGTTTATTCCTGGCACTTTTCTGTTTGCTTTTCTTGTCCGCACTGCACATCCCACGTTAGATTGCCTTGCCTCCTCTCACACAGGCAGTCTAAAAAACTGAGCAAGCACCAGCCCAGATGCTGGCTGCCTAATAAATTAATGAAGCCTCCTTTGGGATTTCCTCTGCTCTGTTGTAAAGAGGAGATAAGTTTATTTATTTATTTTTTTTTATTTTCCTTCCCGTTTCTTTTCATTTATCCCCCCTTTTCTTTTTTAACCTGCTAGGTCTCTGAAGGAAGAGGGTCCGCTCTTTAAAAAAAAAACAAACAAACAAAAAACCCCCCGCTCATTGAAGTAAGGGAGACAGCTGAGAGAGGAGTGGAAAAGATAGGAGAGTGGGTGCTGTAACCCCCTCCCTCCCCCTCTCTCTAGAGTTTAATTTCCCCCTTCTTAATTCTATACTTTAGTATTATTGGCTATAGAAGCCCTTTCTTGTTTCTAGTTCCATCTCTGCATCATTAACCCTCTTCCCCCCCCCCCCCCCCCGCCCCATATCTTTTCTCCTAAAATCCTTTCATTTGGAAATTAATACCCGAAATGATTGGATACTACTCATCTGTCAGGAAGGGGTTTCCAGCACTCTCTCAAACACTACTGAAACTAGTAGCCCATGTAGGAGCACTAATTTCTCAGCCTTACTCCACCCTACAACTAGGGGGCAGAAGCTTCAGCTTTACAGCCTCATCCCGCTCCTGAATCCCAGCCACAAGGGAGGACATGAACTCCTCCCAATCCCCCAGTTTAACACTGAAGCTGCAGTGGAGAATAGGGGGGGGGGGGGCAGGCTGACTCAAGTCATGTCTGAGTTGGACAGGTGGTGCGTGAGAAAGGAGGCTGAACCCCCAGCACGGAACCCACCTGGTCAGCCCCTGGGACCATTCCCAGGAGAGCAAAAGAGACACACACACCCCCAAGGACATACAAATATTCTAGACGCCAAGACAGGGAGGATAACTCTCTCCACAGTAGGGTATTGCGTCATCCTGTAGGCATGAGGAGAAAACCCTTCTGGTAAGGGAGTGAGGAAAACCAAAAATCTAGAACGGCCGTTCCCTGAATGGACAGCCTGGGCTGGTGGTGCCGCATCCCATAAGTCTACACCCCCCTCGCAAAGAGCAGAGAGAGTGGGGAACCCCCCCCCCCCCAATGTCCCATCAGTCCCCACCCCAACACCTGAGGATTCAGGGGGGGCATGTGTAAAGAAGAACACCATCCCGCCAACCAACTCCAATCCCTAAAGATATGGGTACAGAGCGGACATGCCAGAAGAAGAGCGATTGTGACCCCAATCCCGCACCTATCCCTGCGCCAGAAGGAGCAAGAGGAAAGCAAAGCTACGCTGTGGCAGCTGCCACTCGATTTCCCTTTGGCCCCTTTGCCAATCCAACACAGCATCCAGTGCCCCATGCTAGCCTCCCTGGACATAAATGATTACATCTCGGCACTGGCCAAAGTAGGCACTGGCCCTAGGAATGACATCTCAGCTAGCAGGATGTATGGAAAGGGAGTTCTTTTCATGCAAACTGTCTCCATGGGAAACAAGGCAATGGAGCAGAGCTTGGTGGTGAACAACATATTCCACCAGGTGGAGTTCCTTGTAGGGCAATGTATAAGGGTGGTACTTTCCAATGCGCCACCCTTCCTTCTGGACACCCTGATCAAACATCACTTCCAAGGCCTCAGGGAGTTCTGGTCTCTGATCACCACACTATAAACAGTAAATACGGAAAAAAAAGATTAAAAACATGTTACATCCTTCAGATGGAAATTCTGGATACATCTCCCTGAAAACGGAATACACGAATAGGTGGGTGCTAGTCCCCTTCAGAGGAGGCCAGTATAAAATCTATTACATGGCGGAGGATGCCAGAAGCTTCTAGTGTCATCAGATGGGGCACACATGTCGGCAGTGCCCCAAGCTAACCAGTGAAACTGGCGCAGAGCGCCTAACTAACCTCTTCCAGGACCTAGCACCTACCCCACCAACCTCAGGACCTGCCACCCAGGCCCAATCGGGCCGCGATACAGGAACAGGAGGTGTGGGCGCAACATCACAATCCACTTCCGGATACACGTCACTCCACCCCCACCACCGATGTGGCAGTAGTATCCACTGACACCCCTGTTGAGCCTGAGCATTCTACACCTCCAGGAGAAAAGCCAAGAGGCAGGTGGCCAGAAAAGAGAGAGTGAGAGCACCTGGCAGGCAGCAGGGCAGCAGGCAATCCTCCCCTGGCTGGTACCTCCAACTATGTGTAGAAAGATGAGGACTAAAGGGAACCAGCTGAGACTCAAACAGTGACCCCCGTCGTCAACCCAGCCAGTGAGATAATTGACGTTCGGTGACAAGAGCAGGTTAGGGGGATGGACACCGTGCAAGTTGTAGGGACCCCCGTTTAAGACCGTAATCTGAGAATAGAGAGCTTCTGGTACTCCCATAGTAGTGTGAACAACCCTCCCACTCACAAGTGCTGCCAAGTGCAGAGGAATCAACATTCCCTGAAAAGATGGAGGTGCGGAACCCTCCCCTTTTCCAAAAATGACAGCTCCCAAGTTCAAGAGACCCAAAATGAAGATGATGGAAGGAGACCCCATTATTACTCCTCCAGATGCCTCCTTTGGAATGCAAGCAAGCAAAACAATTAAGCAGCTTCAGAAAATTTTGCAGGACACGGGTCAAGGTGTCCAAAGCCCCCAAGCTGTGGGGAGAATGGCAAAGGCCATATGGTCCTTTGGTGAAGCTCCCTGTCCTGCCACCGCATGCCCCCTCCTGTCGGGATACTCCCTCAAATTTGCCTGAGTCCACTACTAACCACAGAAGCAGCAGATCCCATGGAGGATGGGGGGGGGGGGGGGGCAGGCCTCTGGTCTTTAGGTTCAATGATCAGGGCCAGGAGATGGATCAAGAGCCAGGAAATAGGCCCAGACCTCACTAAGAATATGCATCAGGGTGCGGGGGACTAGCAGGTCTGCCGAGAGCAATGGCAGGGGACCTGAGCTGCAGGGACAGTAAGTGAAGAGTGCACTCCAGCAAAATGACGCCCTCTCCTCCTACAGAGGAAATCTCCCCTCGAAAGGGGTCCACTCTGAGCTAGAGGAAGGAGAAATTCCAGACATGTTATTCACTGTGAGGCGAAGAGGAGAGTCCATACTTCCTCCTCCTCCTCCTCCTCCTCCTCTGCCAGCATTCTTTTCTCCAGGCACACCTCCACCACCTCTGATTCTACCTTCACCCCATCTAATCGTATCTGCACTCCCACCATGGTCATGCCTTCACCCCTATCTCCTCTTCTCTTGCTCCCCATCCCCTTTTATTTTGGTTTGGAGATGGCCAGGGCCACAGCCCCATAGTGAGGGGGGAGGTGGTAGCCCCAGAGGTAGGCCAGGGAAGTAACTTCAGGCCCAGAGGTCTCTCTCTCTCAGGAGGGCTGAAATCGAAGATGATTCAGGTCCTGCAAATCAGACAGGCAGTGGAGGGGGTGAGTGAGAGCATGAGAGGCAGATCGCAGAAACAAGACTGCTGGCTGGCACAGATGCCATGGGCCTCTTGATCCTTCCTCTCCTCTTTGAGACAGTAGCCACATGATTAACAACTCAAGATGGCTGTTTCAGAGCAAACCGAGTCTCGGGCGTTAAAGTGTGGCGCAGATGACCTTCTGACAACCTGTGCCCAGCACTCCCGGTATCTCCAAAGGTAGAGACTCATGCATGCTTCCAGAGGTCCTGTAAGTACTCAAACATTTCCTGATAGAGGATGGCTCTACTATTTGGCATCTACGTTTTAGGCCAACTTGGCTTCAGTTAGGTCAGCTCAGGAGTCTCACCTCCTACCAACTTAAATAGAAGAAAGAAGCAAGAGGGAGGGGAGGTAGGAAGGTAATTGCTGAGTGACACACAGCAACCAAAGGAAAGGACCAAGCTCGCCAGATGACACCTGCGGCTGAAAGAGAGAGAGAGACCCCAGCCCAGAGACTGGGAGAGCACCCTCATCCCCACTCTGTCAGTGGGTCCCCATGCAGGAAAGAGTCCTTCTTTCTCCCCCGATGCCGAGCATAGACCGTTTCCCCACCCTCCACCACTGCCCCAGCCCCGGAGCTGCCAGCTGCTCCCATCCCCTCCCATCCCCTTAGCAACAAGGAGCTTCTCTCCTCTGTCCTACCCTTCAGACAGCAGCCCCAGTGCCCTCCACCTTACCCCTCACCCGGAGCTTCCTGCTGGGGATTTTGCCCAACAACTCCTCAGCTGCCCTTTGGTCTATATGCATGAGATCTGCCGGCACTATATTTTTCCAAGGAATTTATTATTTTATATTTTTGCCTTTTGGATTTTGAATGTTGGGAATTCATACTGAAGAAGAAAAAGAGCAAGGGACCCTGTCTGGCTGCGGCTTGTTTTGGAAACTTTATAGGGAAAAAGAATAGTAATTATTATTATTATAACAGTATTGATGCTCACTCCAGATTGGAGGGGGATCGTCGAGTAAATTATCATCCGTTTCCATGGACAGCACGTCCATTATCACCCAGGTTACTAACCCCAAAGAGGAGGAGATTATTTCCTGCAGTCAGGATAAAGGTAAGATCCTGGCTCCATCATATATAGATGTGTGTGTGTGTGTGTATGATTATATTATTTTCAAATATGGTACGTATTTGCATCCTATTTATATTTTTTATAGCTGATTCTGTAAATTTTAAATAATTGTATTCTCCTATTTCATACTATGCTCTAAACATGGAATAAACTTGAGCTTGGGTTACCGGTCATTAAATAATTTAATGATGGATTTACCAAGCTTCCCCCCCCCCCCCCCCCCTCTGTAAACACAGAATGGTAAAAATGAACAAAGCATGATTAAATTAGGCCCTTAGTGTCTGGGAGTTCAGTAGCTCTGTTAGACATTGAAAGAAATGCAAAGAAGGTAAAGGATATTTTATATGTCTCAGAATAAATAAATTGTCACTCTTTAAGTGGCTGCCTTGTATTTCTCTTCTCAAACAGATCTTCCCTCTCTGGATCTGATAACATAGCACACATGCCTCCCTAGTTTAACCAGCAGGCTCCTCTGAGCCCAAGAGATACTATTTTTTTTTTCCTTGCTTTATTCTCAACCTTTTTGCCATGCTCCCTATTTTTTTTTTTTTAATTTGTAATGACAACCCAGAGCATAAAGTAGTGTGTTTGCTGTGATAGTCCATGTGAATGCACAGAAAAAAAAAAGTGATACTTTTTTGCTGGACGAACTTAATCCATTTCTTGTCTCACTTTTGAGAGCCAATACACTCTTCCTCATGTCAGAACATTTAGCATGTAAGCGCAGATTTTGCAGGATATAATCGTTGTACACAAGTGAACACGTGCCCATTTGTTGTCTAAAATAAGGAGCAGTGGAATGTGGATTAAATAATTACTAAAACCCAATGGCCGCATGCCCAGTTTAACTTTCCATTCCTTTTCTTTCCTCCTCTACTTTTGCTTTTACTACATTGAAGGTCCCTGCCCCAAGTGCTGTAAATTTTTGGCTCCGGTCCTCCTTCATCCTAAATTGTTCCTTACAAATCTTCGCTTTAGACCAATAGATTGTGACGTTAGAAAGTCTAAAATAAATATAATTTGTCTGTGCTTAAATGTTTCAAAGGAAATATCCAATGAAGTACAGTTTTAGTAGCCATATTGCTCCTGGAGAAAACATATCTTTATGAGCTGTGATGCCTGTTATTGGACCAACAAAAAGATAGTGTAGTTCCTTCCTGAGCTTTTGAATTGACATAGGTCCCTTATTCATATGGTAGCTGATACTTGCAGAAGAGGTTTATGAGGTCTCAAAAGCTTATGCACTGTATCATCTAGTTTTCTTGGTCCAATAATAGATTTTGTAGCCTACAAAGAAAGCTTGACAGTAAAATCCCTTTTCTTTTGATCTGCATTCCATTACCGTGGTGCACTTTTTAATTACAAGAGTGGGCTAAACTGTGCAGGCATCATCCCATTGACACATTGAGATTTTTTTTTTTTAAGAGATGGGTTGACCAAAAAGTATTATGAGAGGTGTAAAAATAGAAGATATTCCTAGGCTCCTCTTTTTTTTTTTCTCTGAATATAAAACCAAAATCAGATGGAATAGACATACAACACAGCTTATATTTTAAAGAATTCAGCTAGTACTAATACTTTAAAAAGTTTAGTACTGTAGTCTAGATTTCAAATTTTAACCATTTTTAAATATTCTCCTCCCTCCCCAACCCTATGAAATTGCCTGCTCCACCTTTGCTGTTCAGTATTGTTTTTTGTTTTATTTTATTTTGGTTTTGATTACAAATATCTGTTGTGTGGTTTTCATTTTTGGCTTTTGACATGGAGAATAGTAATTTAGGGTACAGTCCCAACAACTGTTCGTTTGGTTGAAACTTTACTTTTGCCATTTTTATTATTAGTCTACTTTCCAAAAAGAAAGAAAGTTTAACTTTTGTTCTGACAACACCACATTTTCAGGACTCATCAAGACTCTCAAAGAGGTATTTGTTTATTTTCCTGGACCAACATGGATCTGCATATTCTACATGAAACTCCATGTTAATAAGTTGAGTCTTTTATAGGTTATCAGAGTTGTATTGTAAGGCAGGGGTTCTCAACTCGGTCTTTGGGACACACCTAGCCAGTCAGGTTTTCAGGATATCCACAAAGTATATGTGTAAGATAGGTTTATATACAATGACAGCAGTGCATGCAAATCCACCTGATGCATATTCATTGTGGATATCCTGAAAACCTGACTGGCTAGATCAGGGGCATTTCATGAAGTTAGCAAGTAACACATTTAAGACTAATCGGAGAAAATTCTTTTTCACTCAACGCACAATAAAGCTCTGGAATTTGTTGCCAGAGGAGGTGGTTAGTGCAGTTAGTGTAGCTGGGTTCAAAAGGTTTGGATAAGTTCTTGGAGGAGAAGTCCATTAATGGCTATTAATCAATTATACTTAGGGAATAGCCACTGCTATTAATTGCATCAGTAGCATGGGATCTTCTTAGTGTTTGGATAATTGCCAGGTTTTTGTGGCCTGGTTTTGGCCTCTGTTGGAAACAGGATGCTGGGCTTGATGGACCCTTGGTCTGACCCAGCATGGCAATTTCTTATGTTCTTATGTGTCTCGAGGATTCGGTTGAGTACCACTGTGTAAATGTTTAGAAATTTTCTTGGTATGATAAGGTATTCAAGTGTACAATGGCTGAATGATTTTGTTAGGAGAGAGTTGGAGGATTTTCTGGGTGCCCGGTGAAATCAGCGTCTTTTAGTAAGTAGTTGGCATTGTCAGCTTAGAGGTTCAATCACAATGGTCTTTTATTGCTTATGAGAGTGATTAGTAATAATACAATGTTAGTTACCAGTGCCTTCAACAAAGCTATGAAAAATATATTTGGGTTAACTACTTAAAAAAACAAGTTTAAGTCCTTGACATTTTGCCATAGGGTGGTGCGCTTCAGATGAATCTGTTTGTCCTGGAGACCCACCAAAATGTTGAGCTGTTACAATATTACAAGTCTTTTCCTTGAGCTTAAGAATTTTGACTTAAGGTACATGGAAACATTTACAATTTTTGTTCCTCCAAAGTTGCTATTTTTATTGACAAATGTGGTAAATTAAATCTTAAACAAAGTTGCTCTTAAACTGGGGGGACAAGTTTGAAGAGCTAGACTTCTACGAAAACTGCTTTTGACTTTTGGCTTACTGAAGATTTATCTCCTCTCCAGCCATCTTTCTGCTTCAGCAAGTAATGAAGCCATTCATCATGTGTTTGATAATTGCTGTCCGTAGCAATTCATCTTATGATTTCACAATCGTTTCAGATTAGTAAAAGAAAACAATTCCTTCAGAAAAAAAAACACTGGGTTAACAGAGCTGACCAGGAGAAATTATGGTTGTTAATGTGCAGTATTTGATTTGACATTTAACGTGATGTGTGTGGAAGTTCTGTTTAAGCGTACCACTAGCTCGAAATGTGGGAAATCCAAGCAGGAGATCAGCACATCGTTGGAGGATATTATACAGTACATGCCATTTTGTAAGCTAACTTTTGTGACATTTTAAAATGTTTCTGCAGTACATTAGCAAACAGCTAAAGAAATCAGGAGGTCTGAAGAACAATTTGCAGAAGCTTTTGAAAACTTACCACTGCCTGCATTTTGATTAGCTCAAAAGGTATCCAGCTGCAACCCTCAAGGGCCACAAACCAGTCTGGTTTTCAGAATATCCCTAATGAATATGCTTGAGAGAGATTTGCATGGACTGCCTCAATTGTATACACATACACTACATCTCCTTCATATTCATTAGGGCCGGGTTGAGCAAACCTTTCAAGCCATGCCGCCCGCCACCCTTGCACCCGTGCAATTGGCTGCTCCCTCAAGTGCATACACACACTAAATATTTATTAATTAACACTAATGTTCCACAGTTTTCATTCTTCAATGTGGATTACAGCTGAACATACATTAAAAAAAAAACCACACACAAATCTCACACTATGTTTAAAACTAATAGTGAAAAACGCATATCAATATCAACAGCAAAAGCTTGTTAAAAAAAAAAAAACAACAACAAAACTTTGAGTCCATTCCGATTTTTTTTTAATATAATTTTTATTCTATAATAGCACATGCAAGGAATGAACAGAACAACAGTCAGAAAAGCCATTAGGAGAGAAAATAAACATCAGATACCAGTGTAGAGTATCCAAACCCACTGATAGGTACACATCACGACCAAGTGCTTGTTACAGTTTTTCCACACTTGTAATTGCAAACCCTTTGACAGCCGGCTACAATCATCTATTCACAGTCAACCTTCCTTATCTCACCCATGCATATGATTCACACATACGTACATCTCCCTTTCTCTCCCCCCACCCCCAATCCTGTGGGTTAGCAGCAAATGGATAAAACAAAAACACCATCTATCTACGGAAAGAGAAAACATTTACCAGATTACCGAGTACCCCAGATTACTGAGCATCCTCTGCACTTCGACCTCTAGGGGGGGCCTGTTGAATTTTCCCTACACTTCCATATAGTTTGACGCTTGACACATTTTTTTATCCATCCTTTGATCGGCACGAGATCTGTTCCCATATACTACATAACTCATATGGAATGGAATTCCATGACACTGGACCTGCAACCAGAACTGCCTTCTTTCATACATCTTGCAGTTTACTGATTTTTAAAGTTAGAATTCTCAACACATTCTGATCTAAGGAGTGTTGTGTATGTGTTGATACCTAATACTTAAGTTTATCTGAAAACATTGCAAGATTTCGTTATTCTGTAACTTTTACGTTTGAAATTAATCCTATGCTGAAATGGCAGCCAGTATAACTTCTATAAAAATGGAGTAATTCGTTCTGTATATGCATCTCCCAGAACTATTCTAGTGGTGGCATTTTACACCAATTACAGCACTCTTAACAGCGTTTTTCATAAACCAAAAAAAGGCCATTGCCAGTAATCTAAACTGCTCACTGCAAAAGCCTGTACAACCAATCACATATCACTTTTAGAGAAATGATTTAGAAGATTGTCTGTTTTTAGTTTTAAAAAGGCATTTCTGGCCATTTGTTTAACCTGGATTCTCAAATTTAATTGAGAGCCTAACATGACGCCCAGTCTCTTACTTCTGATGCAACAGAGAAAAAACAGAATCACCAGCAGTAGTCACCTGCTTCATATCGAAAGGAGGACATTGTCCTATGCATAATGACTTAGTGGGTTTTTTTATATTCATGCATAATGACTTAGTGGGTTTTTTTATATTCAGGACCAACCTATTGTTCATCCATTCATTTATTCTCAATAAATGTTCAATCATAATAGTTGAATCAAATAGCTGCTTTGCAGCACATGGCACAGTAAATTGGATATTGTCGACATGCATGAAATAATAAAGCCCCAAAGACTCCCAACAACTTAGCTAGTGGGAAAAGATATATATTAATTGTCAATACCACTGACCATTATGGCACATGGGACTCCAAGGGTTTCCATGAGAAATAATCTCTTCCCCTCCTTACCTGTTGTCAGTTATTCAAATAATATGTAAACCATTTTAACACAGCTGAGCTTATTCCATTTTTTTCTAACTGTGATATGACATGCTTGATTGCGTCAAATGTGGCAGAGAGATCCAACTGTACCAGCATTAAAGCTGATCCACCACATTTCGTCTGTGAATAAAGCTAGACAAATGTCTGTTCCATAAGCCTCTCTGAACCCAAATTTATATGTCTAAAATGTCATTGAATTGATCTAAAACACATTTTTCCACAATCTTTGCAACAACTGGAAGGTATAAAATTGGCCCATAATTTGATAATTCTTATAATTGTAATGTCAGGTTTTCTTGAACTGGCCTAATAGTTGCTCTTTTCAGTGACTCTGGTAAAATGCCCTCCCGTAATGATGCATTCCCAAGATGCATCAAATACTGGTAGACATGCTTTTAAAATCTTATTCTACACAATTGGACAAAAGTCCAGTGAGCTATAAGTAAAGTGCTATTTCACAATAACTCACTCCCAATCAATCACTGTTACCATAATAAAATGTTCCCATTTTGATGAAACTTCCCTCATACTATCACCTCTAGTAAACACATTTCCCATATCATCCTTGAAAGAGGCACACAATTTGGCCACTTTCTTCTAAACATATTTGGCTATGAGGGCCATCCTTAGCCTAATCTTTATGCCCTTTCTCTGTTTTTTTTAAATCAGGTCCCAGTCCGCTAAAATAATTTTTTGAGATAACTAAAAGAAGAATTTATCTATTCTTCAATAGGCCATTTTCATCTGCTGGACCCTAGTCTTATATAATGTCATTATCATCTGATACTGTTCTCGAACACTATCATAATGCTTATGCAGCAGTTTTCTTGTTTCGATTCAATTAGTGCACATATTTCTATATAGTGCACACTCATTGGAAATGAGTGCGCACTAAAAATTAACAAAACAAAAAAACCCTACAAATCAGGAAAAATTAAAAAAAAGACAAAATGAATGTTTGTTTTTTTTTGACTGCACAGCCCTTATAGATGAGGTGTGTGTATCTGTGTATGTGTATATATATTGCTATGGTTTGTTTAATGATTGTGCTATTCTATGATGCATACAATAGTTTAACTTGAAATACATTCAAAACAAGATGTGTGTTTTTCTGATCACTCATGTTTTCTTAAAATGCTATACAAGTTACAGATTCTGCCAGGGAAATGTAAAGTTAGGAGCACAACTGTATGTATGTATATATATATATATATATATATATATATTACACACAAAAAAGAATCTAGCTACCCTCCCCACCTCAAACAGGGTGAAAACACTAGTTCATATCCTCACAGTAGGAATCAAACTACCATAATAGTGGCTTAAATACCTCACTATTAAAGTGAGGTAGAGTCTAATCATAACTGGCTGAAAAAACACCTGCACTTGCAAATTTTAACATTAATGACTTACTGCAATTTTAACCTAAATGCAGTTTAATATGCTAGTGCACTTAAAAACTTTACATCTGAGCATCTCAATGTTAAACCCAACCCTCAGTTTATCCAAACGTGTGCAGCAAAGCTCCAATTCATTCAGATATACATGAACATAGCCCCTGCAAAGGCCCTTGTTTTGCCAATAGGCTTCCTCAGGGGAATTTCTGTGACATGAATTTAATTAAACATTATACTTACCTTTGACAATCATGTGAATGAGTTTCAAACTTGCTGCCTAGCTGGCTGCACTTGCAAAATACCACAAAGGTAATTTATAATCTGAAAAGAAAAACAAAACATTATAGGCTATTAGTTCTACACAAACGGCCTACTACTATTGCCTAAACAAAATAAAGCCTATCCCTTTTATATTGAAGATAAAAATAAAGCAAATGTACGCTGACCAAGTCATACCACATGCTGCCACTGATGCGTGTTTTTCTAACAGCTGGCAACTTATACTAAAACCATGATAGCTACTTATATTAGTTGAGACCACCGAAAACACAGAAACAAATAGTTCACATGGAGAAAGAGAGCCTGCAAGCTAGCTCAGCTTGGATTGGATGTTTAGTTCAAGAGGGGGTGTTCTCCCCACACACACACACACACACACACACAAACTACATCCTGGATTTGCGGTCTGATGTCATTCTCTTGCCAGCCAATCAGCTCTTCATCTGGTTGCCAAGCACCAGGTAAGTACACTGTCAGCGGGTTTTGTTTCTCTTCAGTTGTGGAAAGGAGCAAAACCACACACACACACACACACACAGGCAGATGCACCACATCTCATGCAGACGGGAACAAAGAAGCAAACACAGAGAGGCCACATCCCTAAAGAGACAGATACACCACACCTCGATAGAGGCAGACCACATCACAGGTAGACAATGTTATTTCAACTGGCTGGCTGAGCTAGCTTGCAGACTCTTTCTCCATATGAGCTGACTGAGCTTGCTGTCTCTCTCTCTCCCTCCCGCCCCCCTTTCTGCAGCCAGACTGGCTAAGCTTGCCTAGGTGAGTTAGATGGCCTAACTGGACATCTCATGCTCTTTCCCTTCGAACCCTTGCCAGTCTCTCTCTCCCTTCCCTTTCACCCCATCATTTTCTGTCTTTTCCCCTAGCCCCCATCAGTCATCCACCATTTTCTCTCCCTCTCCTTCCCCTTCTCCCATAACCTCACTGCTGCATGCTCCTTTCCATCTACTGGCCTGGGTGGGCCAGCACTCCTTCAGACTCACATGGCCATATGCGTGCACTGTGCTGCATTATTTCTGGCTCCCCCTTCTGCACTGAGAGAAAATGAGAAGGGATGCACACTGCCACCACCTAGGCTTTTCCAATAGTTTTGGCAGTTCCTGCTTTGGCATCATGGCTGGGCTGTTGCATAGCACTCTTTAAGTCTATGACTGGCCTGCATCAGCTGCCACCCTCCATTTATGCATCTCTGCATTAGAGAGAGAGGACAAAAACCATCTTGGTTTTAAGGATTTGAGGGTCACAGCCAGAAACCTTTTGCTAGGCAAACTCCAGGCAGTGGTGGTCTTCACAACCTCTGCAAATATTCTTCAATCACTCTGATCTGAATGACAATATTACAGTCCTAGGTTGTTCTTTAAAATTTGCCAGTCATACAAAATGTCAAATAGATAGTGCTTTTATGATTGATTTTTATTTATTTACAGTGTGGATAAATTCCTATTTGGGTCTAAATAATACCACCAATGTCATTTCATATTTGTATTTAGCTTCCATAAACAAGGAAATATTTCTGGCGATTGTACTTGTGTTTCTGGCACTGTGTGTGTGGCATGTTGGAAATCTTGTTCAGACTAGAGTACCAAATTTCATATTTTGATGTTGTAGCACAGTTATTGAGGCCTTTTATCCATTACTTGTACCCTGATCTCACACATGATCTTTAAATAATCAGATGAAGGGAAAAGTCAAGTTTAAATGACAGTATCAGCAAAATGAAGTGGGAATAGTTTGCATGAAGTTTTGCTTCTGTGAATTGCAGTGTGATTTTTTTTTTTTTCATAATTCAAAATGGGTAATCTAGATTGCAGAAATAGCCTTGATTAGTGTAGTTATTATAACAGTGCACCATTCAGCCTGATTAGTAGGTGTACTGCTCTGCTCTCCATATATGCTTTGAAATTGAAATTATTTTCACAATTCATACATCTTTTGTAAACATCTTAAAAAAAAATAGAAAAAATGCACTGCAATGATAGAAACCTAGATGTTAAATTGCTTTTATAAAATTGAGGCCTTTTGATTTCTGTTTGTTATTAGGGTTGCAACACAGTGATGTTCAAAACTCATTCTGAACTTTGTTCTTGACCAGCACAATTGCAAAATATAACTGCATGTGATATCTTTCATTCCTGTTTCAAATTTCTTTGTGTAACCAATAAGTAGTGGGGTCTGCATGTCAATTATTATAAAATTCATAATAACAAGGATGCTTGTTATTAGTATTCATGTTAGAGAGATGTTCATTTTGTTACACCTATGATATTAATGTAGAAAAGATTTCTGAAACATTTTACATCACACATCATTGGACTAGTGTTCTCTCTCAGTGCTTGCAGTGACAATTTAGAGAGATCCTCCTTGAATGGTTGCCAAGTTGTGATGAGTTCAGTTGACCCCTTCCTGGTGTGATAAAAGGACTTGATTAGATACAAATGCAACTGGGAATCAATTCACCCATACAGAGGGATGGCAAGGAGGATGACATGAAGAGCTATATGGGATAATCATGTGACTAATTTGAGTTTGAAAAATGACTCATTGGGAGCTTGACTGGCGATGAATGAGGGATTTCATGTAGATCCTTCCTTCTGCATGGTATGGAATGTATTATGCGTCTCACATGCATGAGATTCATAATTGTGTTTGTTTGTTTTTTGAATATGCAAAGTTGCTCTGGAGGAACTGCATTTTCTTATGTTGAGAGGAAGAGACTCTATAACAGGGTACCATCAAGCTAGGGCGAGAGAACATAATTGAAATCTCAACTTTGTGAGACTTTCCTCTCTCCAAATGACGTTAAATCTTCACCGAGGTGTACTGTGCTGTTCGTATGTACACCTTCCTCCTTGTCATCTTCTGGCAGTACAGAGCCTGGCAGCTAAGAGATAATTCTAAAAATGCAATCGTTCATTTCGGCCACAAAACTAAAAGGAGCGGTACAGTATAGGGATGAAATCTGTATATGCATGAAACAAGAGCAGGAGATGAGGTGACAGCAAAATCCAGAAAGATCCTTGGATGCATAGGGAGAGGAATGATCAGCAGAAAATAGGATAATTTTCCCATATAAGACCCTGGTAAGATATCATTTGGAATACTGTGTACAATTCTGGAGACCACACCTACAATAGGATATAACTGACTCCATCCGGTTTCAGAGGGTGGCTACTAAAATGGTTAGAGGTCTTTGTTATAAAGCATATGGGGACAAACTTAAAGTCTATACATGTATGCCTTAGAGGAAAGGCAGGATTGGGGAGATATCATGAACAAGGTATTGGTGCACAGGAGGTGGTCCTCTTTCAATAGGTTTTGGAAGAGGGGTCATGGGATGAAGTTGAAAGTGGGTAGACTGAGGAGGAATGTAAGGAAATATTTGTATATAGAAAGAGTAGTGGAAGCATGGAATAGTCTCCTAATGGAGGAGGTGGAGACAAAGACAGTATCTGAATTCAAGAAAGCATGGGACAAGTACAGGGGTCTTTGAAGGAATGATAGGGATTGTAGAACTGATCAAATGTTGTGGATATGTAGACTAGTTGGGGCATATGGTCTTTTTGTGCTGTCATGTTTCTGTTTCTTTGTGGCAGAAGGGAGGCACAGCCTGACTGTCTTCTGCCCTTGGCAAGAGTGAGTATATTCAGAGTCAATACTTCTGGTGATGACTAAAACCCTCATATGTATGTGAGTGGATAACTGCTTGGGTTATTTAAAGAGCAAAGTAGAGGATGGTAACTGTGTGTCTATGGTAGCTCTGCCTCCTGTATAGCCTGAATATCTTAATTCAAGCTGTGGTGAATATTTTCCAAACAGATCCTTTTATGAGAGTTGCTATGCGGAACAATCTAAATATCTGTTGCTATTCACCCAAGGGAGGATGAAAACTGTAGGGTGACTATAGACCCCAGAGTGATAAAAGCAAACTGCTTTATGAATAGGATATTAGGTGATTGCAAAATATAAATTCTTATCAGAAAAGATAATTTTTTCCACATCATTGGAGCCTATATTTAAAATTTGGTATTTAAATATGATGATCAACATGTTTTTATAAAATTTGGGGGTCATTATGTGCAATTTTTTGTATAACAACGTTTGGTATGGATTTTCTTAAACAATGGACTGAGTACCCTCAACCTATCCATATCAGCTTCTTCTTCTAATTGTTCTTTGGCTAGCTGGTTCTTTACTCCGTGGGCCAGTGGTTCTATTATATAGGTTTTAGAAGTTCTCACATGCAGAAAGACCAAGTATAAAGTAGGTTGTGTGTGTATAAGGTATATTAAAGTTTACTCTAACACTGAGGATACTTCAGCCAGGTTCACATTGCATTAACCTGTGATTATAAGATTCAGGGTAGGGAAAACCCATGGTGGAGCTTCCTAAAACATAAAAATTCAGGTTTGAAGTTACAGGATTAGTGAGAGGGAGGGAGGTAGGTTGATAGGTAACAGGGTGACTAGAAAGCAGGTTTTGGAAGCAACTGGGAAGCTGTTTTCTGGAGAGGACATATGTGTGAATATGTTTCTCATTTTTTTAAACTATATATAATGTGTGTGTGTTTAAAAAAAAAAAAAAAGAGAAACAGATTTTGTTTCTGATATGCCTAAAATTTATATTTTACACTATCATGAATACCTCCTACTCACATTGGCTGTCAAGTGTAGGTGGTATTGGGTTCCTATTGACTTTCAATTTTGGCTATAGGCAGATAACTACACATGAACTCTATGCCTTTAAGTATAGCCTTGCATATTGACACTTAATTACCTCTGGGATGGCAGAAATCTGTTCTGAAGCATAAAAGTTGATTTGGTCACAAATGTTTATCAAACCTTTGGCCTTGTCCCCACCCTGCTCTGGTTGTGTTTTTAGCTGCCTTCAGTGTCTCAGATTAGGAGTAGCCTGGTGTTTAGAGCAGTAGGCTGAGAGCCAGGGTTTAAATCCTATTGATGCTTCTGGTTACTTTGGGGAAAGTCACTTCACCCTCCATTGCTTCATGTACAAACTTACTTAGATTATAAGCTCTCTGGGGATAAGGAATATAAGTATTCTACCAGAATGTAACTTGTCTTGGAACTACCAATGAAAGGCATAAGCTAAATAAAAATAAATAAGATGGAATTTGTACTGCTACTGTTCCAAAATTAAAAAAACAAATGTTTGAAAGCAAAACATTTTTATTGGAATTAAACTGTTGCAAAAAAAGATGAACAATTTTCATTAAATACTTTGACCTACAAAACTGGTTGTCCATTTTAATATAAAAACAATTACGGTATTCATTCTACTTAGAAAAATGTCTGCCAAAGTTTTTAGAAGATGCTATTTAATATAATCCCCTCCCCCCCATGTTACTTTTTTACATATTCTAAAGAAGAAATATTAACCTTAGGATCCAGGCCACTGGGTAAGATTCGGTCCTTTTTGAGGCTGCAGTCCTAGTAGTGGAGACAGAGACAGCCAAGGGCTGGCATCAAGTAGGGGTCCCCATTGATGTTGCACCGGATCACTCCTCGCTCCTGCCAGTAGGCAGACATCTACAGTACTACTATGAGGAGTGAGCCCGCATAACTCAAGACCAGTGGAACATAGAAGGTTTTCGGAGGGCATATGTCATGGAGCTGAAAGCCCCAATAAGAGAACCCTTTGTTCTTTTCCCATGCAGATTTCAAAGAAAGGAGGCAGTACAGGCCACGAAGACTACTTTTATCTGAAAGTAATGGTACCTGTGCCAAGAGAAGAGAGAGAAAAAGGAAGATTATTCAAATCACTTTGTTGTTCCAAAGAAGGGAAAGACATTTCAACCAGTTCTAGATATGAAAGGGGTGAAACGGTCTTTGAAAATACCGCACGTTTGCATAGAGACCTTGAAGATGGTGATCAGTGCTAAAAGCATAACTCCATATCCCTATCAGAATTATCAGTGCTATCTGTGCTTTGCTAGACTGGGTATCCACTTTCAATTCGTTGCCTTTCAGAGTAGCCACAGTCCCCAGGACTTTCACAAAAGTAATGGTAGTGGTAGCAGCCTACTTGCGCAGAGAAATGAATAAGAGTACACCCATACTTGAAGATTGGTTGATAAGAATGGACTGCTTACTGGAAGGACACCAAGTGACAGACAAGATCATACAGATACTAGAGAAGTTGGGCTGGCTATTGAGCAGGGATAAGAGTCAGCAGGAGCCCGCGCAAATGCTGACCTAACTCGGAGTCCAGTTTGATATGAGGAGAGGAAAAGTGTGCTTAATTGACAAACAGATCAACAGGCTACAGGACCAGATGAGGGAAATGCTGACTTCAGCTTCCCCGTGAATGCTCCATGATGGCAGCAGTTGAGGTGGTTCCCTGGGCAAGGGTCTACATGCACCCTCTGCAGCACAGCGTGCTGGCAAGAGGGTCCCATAGAGTTAGGAGTTCAACAAGGCATTACTGGTGATAGAGCAGTCTAAGAAAAGTCTAGCATGATGGCTGGTGGCAGTCACCTCAAATGCGAACAGATATGGCTGGGGGGCACCCTGTGAGGTACACATGATGCAAGGGTGCTGGTCCCATATGGAGGAGTTATTCTTCGTGAACTACCTGGAGACCTGAGCAATCAGATATGTATTAAAGAGCATCCTCCCAGAATTAAAAGGGAAAGCAGTAAGGGTATTTTCAGACAATGCCATGCCAGTAGTCTTGTGTCAATTTATAAGGAGTGACAAAGAGCCTGCAAGTAGTGGAACAGATAGTTCCTCATGAGATGGGTAGAAATATACCTGCAAAAGATCTCAACCACTCATATAGTAGGAACATTTAACATACAAGCAGACTTCCTAAGCTGCCAGATACTTGATCCAGGGGAACAGGAACTGGCCGAAGAAGCTTTCAATCAAATTGTAACCAAATAGGTCACCTCCAGTGGGATCTCATGGTGACAAAGAAGAACTTCAAGGCAAAGGAGTTCTTCAACCAAAAAGAGAATGGGGATCTAGGGGGATAGACTTGTTAACACAAAAGTGGCCTAGAAACACACTACTGTAAATATTCCCGCCTTGGTCAATGGTAGGGAAGGTAGTGAGAAGGAATGCACACCATTCAGGGTCAGATATTCTGATAGCCTCACCAGATGCCTGTGGAATGTGGACCTAGTCAGGCTCAAGTTAAGAGAACCAGATTGTCAATGAAAGACCTCCTGCACCAAGGACCGGTATCCATGGAGGATCCAGCATAATGTTGTCTTAAGGTAAAGCTCTTGAGTGGAAGGGACTCATCAGAAGTGGTTACTTAAAAGAGGTAATTTCAACTTTACTGAAGGCAAGAAAGATGTCCACCTCTCTAACATACGTAAGAATTTGGAAGATCTTTGAAGGGTGGTGCAGGAAGAGAGATGTACAACCACAAAACATTCAAGTAGCCACTATTATGCAATTTCTACAAGATGGGCTGGATAAAGGGCTATCGGTGATCTCATTGCATATACAGTTGGTGGTGCTTGCATGCTATAGGGGCAGTGTATAGGTTCCCCCTTAGTGTTGCATCTGGAGGTAGTCCACTTCCCGAAAGGAGCACTCCAGATTAGGCAGCCAGTGAAGCCACTAGTCCTACCGTGAATTCCTTCACACAGTTTTTCTTTACATCTAGAAAAGGGAATGGATGTGCATTCTTGATCTCAAAAACATATATTCCACTTACCCATCCTCACACCCACTGGCGTTACCTTTGTTTCAAGATCAGCTATTCCCAATATCGATACAGGGTTCTCAGCAGCTTCAAGGGTCTTTACCAAATGCCTGGCTGTAGAATCCAAATCTTCCCATATCTGGATGATTGGTTAATCATGGCCAACTCCCAAAAGGATGTGTTAATCTCATTGCAAAATCAATTCAGCTTTTACAGAAGTTGAGATTTCTGGTGAATTTCAAGAAGCTGAACTGAGTGCCGTCCCATAAAATACAATTTATTGGAGCATGGATGGATTCATTGCAGGAGAGAGCTTTTATTTTATGGAAACTACTGAACACTCTTAGATCACTTGTTCACAAACTGTTGAACTCACAGCGCATGACAACCAGGCAAGTCTTGCCCCATTGGCAAGCACATCACCCCTGTTTCTGGCAATGTAATTATGTATAGGATTCAGTTTAAGTTGGTGACCTTAGTTTACAAAGCTCTTCAAGAAGATGGCCTGGCTTATCTGGCTAAAAAACTGGTGAGGCATGTTCCCCCGGCACGCCTTATGGTCCACAGACAAAGGTTTGCTCTCTGTTTCCACCATGAAAACGTTTCATACTAGGGCATTCTCAGTTATCAGCCCAACTTTATGGAATGCATTACCCATATAGCTTAGGGATATTGCTGACTACAAGTGTTTTAGAAAAAATTGGAAAGCCCACTAATTTCAGTTGGCTTTTCCTTGAATTCTATGTATAGTTTTTAACCTATTGATTATGATACATCTATTTATTTATTTATTTAAGTCTTTTCTATACCGTCGTTTAGTAGTTTCCGTCACAACGGTTTACAATAGGCACAAACAAATAATGATGCTGAAACGTTACTTTACACAAGTGCCATATCTGTCCGGTACATAGTTTTTAAAATAAGGTAAATGTAGTGTGATAAGATACTGTACAGTGTTTTTTTGGTTGTGGTTTTTTTTCTGAATCAAAAGCAATGCTAATTTTATCAGTGTCACTTTGCCTTATAGTGATGGATGATCAGACAAAGTAATATAAAAATAAATAAAATACAGCTACACGCGTCAGCGCGCACAGGTTGCACAAATGTGCACCCCCTTGCGCGCGCTGACCCCGGATTTTATAAGATACGCACGGCTACGCACGTATCTTATAAAATCCAGCGTACTTTTGTTCGCACCTGGTGCGCGAACAAAAGTACGCGATTGCGCAAATTTTTAAAATCTACCCCAGTGTGCGGCAGTGGTCAGAAAAAGCAAATAAGATGTTAGGAATGATCTGAAAAGGAATGGAGAATAAACAGAAAATAGCATATTGCTTCTGTATTGATTCATGGTGCAAGCCACATTGAGAACAGTGTGCAGATCTAGTTCCCCATAGCAGAACAAGAAAAAAGGTGCAGAAGATAGTGACAAAAATGATAAAGGGGATGGAATGACTCTCCTATAATGAGAAGCTAAGCCAGACAGCGCTCTTCAGCCTGGAAAAGAGACTGATGAATGGGATGTGACAAGTTTGTAAAATCATGAGTGGGGTGGAATGGGTAAATAAAGGACAGTTATTTACCCTTTCATTAAATAAAACAAAGGGATACTCCATGAAATATTGAGCTGTGACACTTGTCTGAAAATGTGATCAAGATGTCTAGCACAGCAGGGTTTAAAAGAGGTTTGGACTAGTTCCTAGCGGAAAACTCCATAACACATTATTAGCCAGGTAGACTAAGGAAAGCTATTGCTGTCCCTGGGAATGAATAACAAGAAATAGATCGACTTTTGAGATCTGGCAGGAACTTGCGACCTGGATTGGTCACTGTCAGACAGAATGCTGTGCTCGGTGGACCTTGGTCTGACCCAGCATGGCATTCCTTATATTACGTTCTTCAGTTCATTTTCCTGAATGAGCCATCACTGCTTGCTTGTGCTCTAATACTGATCGCCAGCACTGCCACTATGACCAGGATGGGCAAACTATGGCCTGTGGGCCAAAACCAACCCAACACTTTGTATAATGGGGCCCCCTACCTTGTGCCAAATTTCCATTATTTCCGGCCCACCGATGCCAAGAACTGCCATCTTAATGGCCAGTTCTCATGTGCCTTGCACTGGCCTCCATCAAATTAATGTCAATCTCGCCACATCCCAGCTCCTCACTAGCGCTAGAGAAGATGCTGGCCTGCTCTACAACCTGCCTACAGTAGTCATATTTTGAGTCCGAGACTCCATGCAACCAAGCTGCCTTGCACTGGATTATGCTTCCCTCGTGCCTTGAAGCTTCCAGTTGCTGGTGACTCCCACTCCAGAAGGGATAGCTGTTCGTCGGCGCATGCTACTTGGTGCGAGGGAAGGAGCTGGCAGCAAAGTGAGCAGGAAGCCCAGCAGCCCAAGTTGAGAGAACATACTTAATACACGGACAGCCTAGCCACATGTGACGGGGGCGGGGGGTTAAAGGGACCTATAATGAAAGTACAGAAAAATTTTGCTGAGCACACCCATAAAATATTTGTTTACTAAAATCAGTAACTGGGCCCAGGTCTTTCATACAATACGTTGAGGTATCTTTAATAGGCAGGCGGTGATCCTGAAAGCAATGATGTGCATGTTTTTCTCCCGCACCATGCTTTTCTGTTTAACCTAAATTAGACAGAAATTGTGTCTTAATTTACTTTGACTACAAAGTCTTTTGAGAGGTTTCCTGTGTATCGGAGTTTCCAGCCAAGTGTTAATGCCTGTCTATGTGTCAAGTACATTATGTGTATGACCTTCCTTCATACAAATACAGTCAACAAGACTCCTTTGTCTCGAATGTGTTTCTTTTTTCTTTTTATGAGAGCCTTGGTATGTCAGGGGAAAGGATTGTGGTGTGCAAGTGTCCATATCACCATCCATCTATAAGTGTTTATGGGATGTACATTTCACTATTGGTGATGCTTTCTTAAAATATTGCCAGATTTTTAAATGTATGCTGTACTAATTTCTCTGCTACAGCTACTTTGTTCCTTTAACCTTTATATTGGGGATTTGTTGCCATTTTAACTGCTTACTTGCCCATGTCTCAAAATGCTTTGTGGCATACATTTCACAGTTGATGCTGCTTTCTTAAAATATTGCTCAAATTTGTTTGTGCATCTTTATTTTGAAAATACCATAAAGTTCAAAAAAATAGAGGTGCTCCAAGAGGGACACCCCTGGCTCTGTTGGGGATGAGAGCTTGCAGTGTGATCCCAGCAGGAAAAGCTTTGCCCACCCCTGCACTATGACCTCAGCGATGCTCTGTCTACTTGTAAGCACCAGATGCAGTATTGGCTTTCTCATGCGTGGAAGAGAATCCAGGATCTGCCTTTTTCTAGATTTGGCGCACTTATTCTTTCTTGCAAAAAAAATAAAGTATTATTCTTGCCCAGATATATTGATAGAAAACTTTCCGCTGAAATTTTTCACACCTTTTTTCT
The DNA here is from genome assembly GCF_901001135.1 of Rhinatrema bivittatum. Taxonomy (NCBI): domain Eukaryota; kingdom Metazoa; phylum Chordata; class Amphibia; order Gymnophiona; family Rhinatrematidae; genus Rhinatrema; species Rhinatrema bivittatum. Next base: position 79,852,076 of record NC_042616.1, read on the forward strand.
CCTATGAAAAATTTTCTATCCAGTTCACCTGGCAGCAGAACTTTTGGATCCTCAACACAGAAGACAACTTTTATCAGAAAATAAGTTGTTTACTGAACATTATTCAATTATGCTAAGAATTGCCTCAAAATTGACAAAATATCAGTGATGATAGACACTGCTAAGTAGCATGCAAAAGAAAAAAGCTTTGGAGCAAACATTATTTAGTTGGCAGCAGAGTATGTCTCCTCTGAAAATGGTGGAAGGGCTACTATAACATATAGGGGTTGCACAAGATTGTACTTTCATTCACTGTCAGCAGCTGCTTGTGAATGGAATTGGAAGGGTTTTGGCTCAAGGGGGGAAAAAAAAGGAATGAATTAACAAATGAACACGCTGCTGCGTTAGTTTCATTTCTCAGAATCTCTTGCTTCTTGAGAATCATGGAGATGCAATGTGGTCAGTTGCTTTTGCCCATAGATTTACTGGTAAAACCATTTGGGTAGATTTTAAAAGGGCTGCGCGCGCACCCAACTCACCACGCGCAAAGATATGTGCTATTTTATATAGGATAAATAGGAAAATAGGATAAAGCATAAACTTTGGCAGGTTAAATGTAAGACATTGATAAGACAGGCAAAGAGAGAATTTGAAAAGAAGTTGGCTGTAGAGGCAAAAACTCAAAGTAAAAACTTTTTTAAATACATCCAAAGCAGAAAGCCTGTGAGGGAGTCAGTTGGACCGTTAGATGATCGAGGGGTTAAAGGGGCACTTAGAGAAGATAAGGCCATCGTGGAAAGATTAAATGATTTCTTTGCTTCGGTGTTTACTGAAGAGGATGTTGGGGAGGTACCCGTAATGGAGAAGGTTTTCATGGGTAATGATTCAGATGGACTAAATCAAATCACGGTGAACCTAGAAGATGTGGTAAATCACCTGGACCAGATGGTATACACCCCAGAGTTCTGAAGGAGCTAAAAAATGAAATTTCAGACCTATTAGTAAAAATTTGTAACCTAACAAAATCATCCATTGTACCTGAAGACTGGAGGATAGCAAATCTAACCCCAATATTTAAAAAGGGTTCCAGGGGCGATCCGGGAAACTACAGACCGGTTAGCCTGACTTCAGTGACAGAAAAAATAGTGGAAAGTGTTCTAAATATCAAAATCACAGAACATATAGAAAGACATGGTTTAATGGAACAAAGTCAGCATGGCTTTACCCAGGGCAAGTCTTGCCTCACAAATCTGCTTCACTTTTTTGAAGGAGTTAATAGACATGTGGATAAAGGTGAACCGGTAGATGTAGTATACTTGGATTTTCAGAAGGCGTTTGACAAAGTTCCTCATGAGAGGCTTCTAGGAAAAGTAAAAAGTCATGGGATAGGTGGCGATGTCCTTTCGTGGATTGCAAACTGGCTAAAAGAAAGGAAACAGAGAGTAGGATTAAATGGACAATTTTCTCAGTGGAAGGGAGTGGACAGTGGAGTGCCTCAGGGATCTGTATTGGGACACTTACTTTTCAATATATTTATAAATGATCTGGAAAGAAATACGACGAGTGAGATAATCAAATTTGCAGATGATACAAAATTGTTCAGAGTAGTTAAATCACAAGCAGATTGTGATAAATTGCAGGAAGACCTTGTGAGACTGGAAAATTGGGCATCCAAATGGCAGATGAAATTTAATGTGGATAAGTGCAAGGTGATGCATATAGGGAAAAATAACCCATGCTATAATTACACAATGTTGAGTTCCATATTAGGTGCTACAACCCAAGAAAGAGATCTAGGCTTCATAGTGGATAACACATTGAAATCATCGGTTCAGTGTGCTGCGGCAGTCAAAAAAGCAAACAGAATGTTGGGAATTAGAAAGGGAATGGTGAATAAAACGGAAAATGTCATAATGCCTCTGTATCGCTCCATGGTGAGACCGCACCTTGAATACTGTGTACAGTTCTGGTCACCGCATCTCAAAAAAGATATAATTGCGATGGAGAAAGTACAGAGAAGGGCTACCAAAATGATAAGGAGAATGGAACAGCTCCCCTATGAGGAAAGACTAAAGAGGTTAGGACTTTTCAGCTTGGAGAAGAGATGGCTGAGGGGGGATATGATAGAGATGTTTAAAATTATGAGAGGTCTAGAACGGGTAGATGTGAATCGCTTATTTACTCTTTCGGATAATAGAAAGACTAGGGGGCACTCCATGAAGTTAGCATGGGGCACCTTTAAAACTAATCGGAGAAAGTTCTTTTTTACTCAACGCACAATTAAACTCTGGAATTTGTTGCCAGAGGATGTGGTTAGTGCAGTTAGTATAGCTGTGTTTAAAAAAGAATTGGATAAGTTCTTGGAGGAGAAGTCCATTACCTGGTATTAAGTTCACTTAGAGAATAGCCACTGCCATTAGCAATGGTAACATGGAATAGACTTAGTTTTTGGGTACTTGCCAGGTTCTTATGGCCTGGATTGGCCTCTGTTGGAAACAGGATGCTGGGCTTGATGGACCCTTGGTCTGACCCAGTATGGCATTTTCTTATGTTCTTATAAAGTATAAGCATAGGTTATAAAGTACTCTTCATGCACATCTGCAGCTTTTCTGCGCATGCTCAGAGGGAAAGAGAGATACTCTTTATAAGGCTTAGCTTGTCACGACTCTCAATATATGAACTGCTGTAAGGGGGCACTTTGATTCGGGGTGAGTTTTCAGGAGGTGGGTTGAGGTTAGAGGGGTGTTGTTACAGACACATTCAGTGGTATTGATTGTAAAATCGAATTTTAGACCTTATAAGAGATGAAAATTCTAACAAGAGGAGATGATTTGTATACCGCAGTCTTTGCTAGCTGCATTGTACAAAGCAGCTCCTTTTCAACAATTATAAGGTCTAAAATCCTTTAATGATGTCAGTTTTGCAATGAATACCTCTGAATGTGTCTGTAACAACACCCCCCTTAACCCCAACCCACCTCCTGAAAACTCACCCAAATCAAAGTGCCTCCTTACAATGGTCCATATATTGAGTGTCAGGCTGAGGCTTATAAAGAATCTCTCTCTCCCCAATGTTCACCAGACTCTTATGCTTACTGAGGTGCTGTAGTAAAGTTACGTGCGTAACATAACGCATGCTGGCTGAGGAAAATTAGGGGTTATGTGCGTCAGTGCTGGCCCTGCCTCTATCGCCCATTCCCCGCCCCTTTTTCCGCCTACGTTTTCTGGGTGCGTGTACATTAATGTACACGCGCCGTTCCTGGCTATTTAAAAGTCACTTAGCTTCTACACAGCCCACTTACGTGCGTATGTGGCTGGTTTTGCGCGAGCAAGGCTTTTAAATCTACCTTGTAGTGTAGTGAAAGAAAATGTGCTTTAAGTAGTTTAGATTTGTCTGTCTGATTCTGAAATGGAACTAAAAGTAGCGTTAGTAATTTTGCAGATAATGACAGTGAAAATGGAAATACTGCAGTGACCTTGTTGGAAGAAAGCTACTCTGTTGAAGTAGATGAGTGGCCAATTATGCCATCATATGCACAGTTCTTTGGGTATACTAAAATGAGTGTTGATTAGTTTTCAGTTACTTCGGGGGTTTTTTCCCTTCAAATTTAAACAAGGTAAGAGAAATTTTTATTTTACTGCAAGAGTTCAGGAATCAAGTTAAATATATCTCAGCAGAGATGAGAGGTTTTTGGTGAATTTTACCATGCAAATTTCTCATTTATATAAAATATTCATTAGAAAATGTTACTATGCAAATTTTCCTGATTTTCCAAGCAGATTTATGATCTGTTTTGGCATGATACTGGATCTATATATTTTATTTTAAAAACACCACCATATTGATTTTCCATGCTTTATTGTCATTGGTTTTCAAGTAGTCAAGTAGCTGAAATGAAATATTTGATTATGGAGAAAAATAAATCAATAAAAGACACTTAATGTGGCATAAATGTTATACTGAAACATTCAAAGCTTTATGTGGAAATAAATTTTTATTGCAATACTTGTAAAATGCAAATACAGTACACAGTAACATGCACTTTTGTAGCTGCTTTATACTGTATGTATACTTGTATTTTTCTAATTTGCTATTACATTTTTGATAAGCCATGAGTTTTGAAAAGGACGATATGCTCAGTAACTTACTAGCCCCTACTGCTAATAGTTTTGCTTGACATTTTAGGACATGCTTTTTTCCCCTCCGTGTGTGCTTCTGTTTTGTGCCTATGGCAAAAGTGATTTGCAGTTAGTGTTTTATTTCTTGCAATCTCCTTTTATGATATTATCTTTTTTATGATTCCTTCCTGCTCTGCTTGCAGTAAAATAGAGTTTAAAAGTTGTAACTGTTGCTATTGAATGGTATGATTAGCCTGCAGCTCTTTTAAATAGTTTAGACCTTTTATGCATGCATGTTAAGCGCTGAAGAAGCAGTCCAGGAGAAAAGGTTTGGGCTGGACTGTTTTATTTTAAATGTATTAGTCTCTCTCCCTAGCATTCCTCATTACTTCTCCAATAAAAGAAAAAAAAATCTGCTTAGAGATGCAAATAACAAAATCTGTGTAACTCTGTATGCTATTATTTTCAATTGAAATCACATTTTTATTATTTTGCCATTTATACAGTGCCCTAAACCAGGGTACTTTACAACAGATTACATGGATTAATGGATTGTAAACCTTTTAACATAGTTAACCCCCCTCCACATACACATACATATACACACCAATTAAAAAGAGAGTTACTGTAAAACAATTAAAAACAAAAAACCTAAAACTTTAGAGTTTCTTTTTTTTCCTTTTGACTTCTTACTAAATGGTTTAGTTGGCCCTTTATTCATAGATTCATGGCATTCAATGAGGAGAAATGGGGGAGAGGGTTCTGATAGACTTTTAAATCCCTGAAAAGTGATAAGGCACAATAAGTAAGTCTTTTTATAGAAAGAAAGTTACAGAACATAGAAACATGACAACTAAAAAAGACCATATAGCCCATCCAATCTGCTCATCCATCCAATTAATTTAGCATTGTTTCCTTAGAGATTCCCTGTATTTATCCCATGCTTTCTTGAATTCAGATACTGTTCTTTTCACCACCACCTCCACTGGGAGGCTGTTCCATGCATCTACCACCCTCTCTGTAAAGAAAGATTTCCTAAGATTATTCCTGAATTTACTCCTTCACCCTCCTCTCTTAAGCCCCCCTTTCCATTGAAAAAGATTCTCCTCCTGTGCATGGAAACCTTTGAGATACAATATTTAAATGTCTCTATTATATCTCCCGTATCTCGCCTTTCCTCCTGTATTTGTTTAGATGTAAGACTGTCCCCATAAGCTTTAGCATGAAAACCACTGACCATTATAGTAGCTCCCTCTGGACCAACTCCATCCTGTTTATATCCTTTTGAAGGTGCGATCTCCAGAATTGTACACAGGTCTCACCAGGGACCTACATAGGGGCAGTATTACTTCCCTTTTTCTGCTGATCATTCCCCTCCCTATGTATGCAAGCATCTTTCTGGGTTTTACCGTCATTTTATCCATCTGTTTGACAAACTTACAATCATCAGATACAATTACCCCCAGATCCCACTCTTCCTTTTTGTTTAGAATAATTTCACCTCTAATGCTGTATCTTTCCCTTGGGTTTTGTCTCCTAAATGTATTAATCTGCACTTTTTAACATTAAATCTTAGCTGCCAGACCTTAGACCATTCCTCGAGTTTTGCTAGATCCCTCCTCATGTTTTCCACTCTTTCCTAGTTGTCCATGTTGTGGGCCTCCTGCGGCAGCTGCGGGCAGCTCCCACCTACCTGCTTCCTCTAATCAGTTGGACGCGGCAGACCACCGATGCCGTGGCTGGGCCGTCGTCGGGAGCCATTCCCCTGCCGCTGCCGCTTCCACTCCATCTTCGAGGATGGAACCGCTGCCTGGGTCCTTAGATGGCAGAGAAGCCATCCTTGCTTTTGCCCGCTTCTTCCTTCATCTTTGCGGCAGGGAGCCGCTCCATCTTGGGCCTTGCATGCGGCAGGGGCGCTGCAAGCCTCTCTGCTTTAGTCTTGCTCTCCACAGGCGCAGGCGCAAGCGCACGCCTCTCGTCAATATTTAAAGGGCCAGTGGCAGGAAAAGCCCATAGCCCCAACGGATGTCATCATCAACTTGCTTCCTGCTTCAGCCCTATATAAGGGCCCTGCCTGCCTTCATTCAGTGCCTTTGGATCGGATTTGCACATTGCTGTGATCTTCTTCCGTGTTCTCCTGTGCCTTGATGGATCTTCGTTCCTTGTCTCGTCCAGATGTCCGACTTCCGTTCCTGATATCCATGGTCAGTGTTGATGTCAGTCTTCCAGTTCCTGAAGTCCGTGATCCTGTCCTGATGTCCGTCTTCCAGTTCCTAAAGTCCGTGATCCTGTCCTGATATCCGTCTTCCAGTTCCTGATGTCTGCAATCCAGTTCTTATGTTCCTGATGTCCATGTTCTAGTCCTGATGTTCCTGAAGTCTGTGATCTCATCCTGATGTCCTGAACCCCAGGTTCCTCATCGCCACCTTCCTGGTGTGCCATGTTGTGGTCTGTGACCGGCCCCATGGGATGGCTGTGTAGAGCGCTTCGTGGTACAAGGCCTTCTTCACAGCTTCAGCGCAAGCCTCCGGGAGACTTCCGTCTTGAAGCCTTGTTCCTGAATCTCTAATTCCCGGTCTACGGAGTCCCCTTACGTCTGCTCCGTCCATGCCAAAGACACTGCCAGAACCTGCTTTGTCCAGCGTGGTCCGTGACCAGCCACAGATGGCTGTGTAGAGCACGTTCCGGTGCAGGCCTCTTCGGTATCTTCGCCATTTTCCAGTCTCAGCCTCCATTACCTCGTCTGGAGTCTGCCTCGAGTTCATCGTGGTCCGCCGACCAGCCCATGGGATGGCTGTGTAGGGCGCGCTGCGAGGCAGTGCTCACCCAGTACTTTGTATCTCCTGAATCCTTGCTTGAACCTCTGAATGATCCGAATACATTGAATCCTTGTCCAAGTCTTCGGAGTATCTTTGAATCCCCACCTGAGTCTTCGTCCAAGTGTCTTCGCCTGAGTCTTCCTTGTTTCAAGGCCTTCGTCTGCCCATGGCCTCTGTCCGGCCTGCCACTTCTTGCTGTTACCCAGCAGCAGGTCTGAAAGGGCTTGAAATAGTCGGAGGACCATTCAAAGACCACCATTGCGTTGTTAGTCTTCCTGAAGCATGCAGGTTCGGTGAAGGGTCAGTACCTTCAGTCATCCTTGTCTTCGCTCCAGCTCCACCCATGCTCGTACCAGCTCACCTCCTGCGGTGTGTCTTGGGGCTCCTCCCTGAGCTGTGCCGCGGCTCAAGGGCTCACATCCTTTCCAAATGGATCGCGCTTTCGAGTTCCTAACTGGGCCTGAGGGCTCGTTTCGCAACAGTCCACCCTGTTACAGATTTTAGTATCATTAGCAAAAAGACAAACCTTTCTCAACAACCCTTCTGTTATGTCACTCATGAAAATGTTGAAAAGAATCGGTTCAAGGATTGTTCGCTGAGGCACACTGCTAGTAACACCTCCTCCTCAGAGAAAACTCCATTTACCACTGCCCTTTGTTGCCTCCTACTAAGCTAGTTTCTAACCCAGTCAGTCATGTTAGGATCTATACCAAAGGCGCACAATTTATTTATAAGTCTTCTATGTGGAACCTTGTTAAAGGCTAGAGCTAGAGGTCATGATATGAAGCTCCAAAAAGGTAGATTCATCAGGAAATACTTTTCACGGAAAGAGTGGTAATGCTTGGAATGTCTTTCCAGGAGGGGTGGAGGAGTCAAACTAACAAAATTAAAAAAACAGAGGATTCCTGCAGACAAGAGGATGTCAGTGAAGCACTGGGGTACCCCGCATGCAGTTGCAATTCATCCCATAACATTACATTACTCTAAGATTCATGGACATTTGTGCTGTGGTAAGGTTGGCTCAACCTACAGGGAAGGCTCTGTAGGTATTTACTAACAGCTGGCTGAGCTACACAGGGAAGAGAAGTCTGGAGCTTCACCTATACCAGCCCCTTTCCCCTTGAGTTGAGCCCTTGGGTTCTGAGGCTGGCAGGTCTTAGGCAAGAGTCTCTTAGAAAGCCGAGGGGGCATAGGTCCAGAGGCAGGCTAGGATCAGAGGCAGGTGGCATGCAACAATGGTCAATATTCAGGCTAGGGTCAGTGGCAGGCAGGCAAGAATGGTCACTGTCCAGGCTAAGGTCAAATCCAGAAGTCAATCCAAGGGCAGGAGTAGTAAACAAGGAGAAGGATTGACACATCAGGGCAGGAAGGAAGGCAGAGCCTGGATAAGATCAAGTTGGGAAGATGAGACAGGCTGGGCTTGGAGAGACGAGGCGGGCTGGGCTGGAATGCAAGAGGAAGCAGCAACTCACACTACAAGGAATGGAGGCGACCTGTTGCTGAGGCGAAGAGAGGAAGTCCTGGGAAGCCCTATATAGGGCTGAGGTGGTGATGTCATCAAGGGGCGCCTCGAGCAATTTCCCACTGTAGGCTCCTTAAGTAGGGTGTGGTCTGGCGCTTGTGCACCTAAAGCAGCCCTGAGGATGGTGGTGATGGTGGCGTCCTGAGCTGAGGGCAGGCAATTCGGCAGCTTCCTGCTTCAAAGGCAAGGCCAGCAGACTGGCGGCATCGAGTGAGTGCTGCAACTTGCGGGGTCTGCCTGCGAGTCACAAAACATAACAAATCACATTTTTTACTTGTATATTGCCTTCTTTAATAAATTATGAACTAAAAGTGGATAATGGCAAAGATGAACATATACAATGGTCAATAATCATTTCTCAATATACGGTATAACCCTACTTATCACTCTCACCAAAGAGAGAGACAACCTGTATTACAACAATAAGCAATATTCTTCCCAAAAATATGCACAAGATTTTTTTCCCATCCATGTCACACCTACTTAACTAAAAATACATCAGTAGTATGTTAAGCTACCATACTAGCCTAATAAACATTACATGAACCGCCTCACTTTCGGGCCAATACAGTAAGGAGCGGTAGGGAGAGCTGCGTTAGTGCTGGGCGCACCCGTGGTTGCCGCACGCACAGTCCGGCTCACCTACCGCTCGATACTGTATGTAAATAGCTTGCAAATGCAAGCTGCGTCTAAGAAGCGTCCGTGAAGCGTTAGGCCCGCGCAACCCATTTTACTGTGTAGAGCACTATACAGTATCCTGGGTGCGCTGGCCTAACGCTTCACGGACATGCTGGTATCTGTCATTTCAAATGACATTTGAAATGACAGGTACCAGGAAGTGAACGGTTCTCCTACACTCGGGATTGCCAGTCCTCGCTCCTCTCCTCCCGAAGCAAGCAACGAAAGTTGAAAAAGCGAAAAAAAAAAAAAGTAGCAAGAGAGAGAGAGGGGAGAGAGGACGGGCAATCCTACGCTCGGGATTGCCAGTCCTCTCTCCCCTCCTCCCGAAACAAGGCGCGAAAAGCAGCCTTGCTTTTTGGGAGGAGGGGAGAGAGGACTGGCAGTGAAAAGCAACGAAGCGACTTACTTTTTTTGCAGCCCCCTTCTGGAGACGGACATCGGTGACGAGGGACCGCGGCTCCCCTCCCCTGCCTCCAGCTGCCCGCGAAGATAGACGCATCGCACGGGTGAAAGCGGCCCCTGTGCGTGCAATTGGCCGCTCAAGACGTGACGTCACATGCCGTGACGCCAAACGTTGTGACGTCACATCTTGAGTGGCCCAATTGCACGCACAGGGGCCGCTTTCGCCCGTGCGATGCGTCTATCTTCGCGGGCAGCTGGAGGCAGGGGAGCCGCTGTCCCTTGTCGCTGATGTCTTATCCGGCTAAACAGCATTTGAATATCTATCCCAGGATATTTACCTATAAGCAGAGACCTTCATTTTCAGTTTTTATTTTATTTTTCCTGAGATTTTATTAGTATTTATTGTAGTAAAACCAAAAATGGAAGAAATCCGAGGAAAAAATTTCATTTTTCCAGATAAATATCATGTTTGTTCATGTAGTAATAAAACACTGATAGATTCCCAGGAAAAAATTAAAATAAAAACAGAAAACGAAGGTCTCTCCATATAAGAGGAGTGGAAAAATGTCACCCAAGAATATCAGGACAGCATAATTTCTAATACTAAAAATAGAAGATAAAAAATGACAACGGTACAGCCAATATCAAAACTACAAATGTGAAAATAATTAAAAGCCAGCTAGATGAATACCATCTGAAGACATGCTACCACCAAACTCAAAGGAGGAGTAATGAAGGTCAAGTGATAGTCCTTAGATTCAGTCTTAAGAATGGGATAGTTTTTGTCCTTTAAATTTTTCTAAAGAAATGAAATGATTTTCTCAGGCTTTCAATATTTATTTTGCTCTATATTGCTGCAGATGTTTTTTCTATTTTTATGTATTTGTATTATAAGCTCCTTATTTTATTTTGTGTTTTTGCATATTGGTTTAGTGTTTTTTATTTTGTAACTCACTTGGCGCACTTGTGTGTGTATAGGCAAGCAAAAAATATAATAAAATCATGGATAGGATGGAACAAGCAAATTTAAAGTTGTTTATTTAGCTTTTCAAAAAATTAAATCAAGGGGACATGCCATGAAATTAAAGAAATCATAGAAAAATATATATTCAGTTATATATATATGTACACTTACAACATACACATGCATATATGCCACTGAGGCTAATGTGTCCTATCTAACTGTATAGGTACTAATGCAATAGAGGATCATTAACTAATCATGAAAATGAATCTCCAAAATCAATTTTGACACTTAGGCCTGGATTCTCTAAGGTCGCAGACCTTAGAGAATCCGGCGGTAACGGGGGGCAGGCCTGCGAAAAAGGTGTAGTTATTTGGTGCGAAACTGGCGGCGATAAGGGTCCTTAACTTTCGCCGCTAGCGATGTCGCCATAGTCGGCCCCGGTGCCACCCCGACTCCTCCTCTTCCAGGGCCGACTACACCCCCCCCTCCCCCATTTAGTGATCGCACATGATCCCTTTAGAGAATGACTCCCTTAGGCCTGGATTTTCTAAGGTCACAGCATACAACAAAGTCTTTTATATTTCTCCCTCAAGTGATAGGAGGTTGGTCAAATATTGGATGTAATTTTAGTATATACCAATATTTATGTATGATAGCACTGATTGCTGTAGACGGCGGTGAATAATGCAATACACATAGTTCGAGGTTAGTATCAAGATTTAACAGTTCTTTCTGCTTTCAGAACTCTTTTATAAACTTCCTTAATGATCCAGAATTAGTAAACATTTTCCAAAAACTTGTGCATGAATTTTAAAATCTTCTTCCGAGGAACATATTCAGCAAATCCTTAGAAATTGTCCTACTGGCAAATTAGATCAAAATTTCTATGGATGAAAACTAAAACAAATTCAATAAACTATTTCTTTCAGTAGGTTTGAGATAAAGGGACATTCTTAATTTCTTGTTAACTTTGAAAATTAATATATCCAAAAAGAAAAAATCGAATGGAGATTATGATCCATCGTGAACAGTAATTTAGAATTTAGTTAATTTAACCACTGTAAAAACTGATGCAGGTAGAGGTCCCTAAACAAAGAATATCATCTATATATTGTACCCATGAAAGAATGTGTTGAAAAAATATTGAAGTCAGTCCAGAGGGGGGCTACAAAAATGATCAGTGGTCTTTGTTCTAAAGCCCACAGTATACCCTAGAGGAAAAGATGAGATAGTGGAGATTTAATAGAGACATTTAAATATCTCAAAGGTTTCCATGCCCAGGAGGCTGGCCTCTTTCAATGGAACGGAGGCTCTAGAACAAGGAGTCATGGGATGAAGGAGAAAGGGGGTAGACTCAGGGGTAATCTTAGGAAATATTTATTTACAGAAAGAGGAGTGGATGCATGGAACAGCCTACCAGGGGAGGGTGGTGTAGGCAAAAACAGTATCTGAATTCAAGAAAGCAGGTGATAAATGCAAGGGATCTCTGAGGGAGTGATGGGAAATGTAAGGGCTAGATAAATCATCACAGATGCATTATTAATACTGGAATATCTGACTATGATGGAATTTTGGATGAAAACCATTTTGGCATTCATAAAGCACACAATATGGAACTATTATTACTCTCATTGGTGCATGTGCTATTTTGTAGTTAGGAGTGGGAAAAATCTAGTATTTTGGTACAGTTTGATATGTCAGCAGCTTTTGACACTGTATGCCATGTTGTCTTAATTTCCCAACTCAAAAATATTGGTATTTCAGGAAAGATGCTGAATTGATTTTTGGTTTTTTTTAGGAAAACAGAAAATATAGGGTTAAGATGGGGGTGAGGAAGAACCTGGTGGCAAGTAAAGCCTGGAGAACCTAAAGTATCTGCACTTTCTTCTGTATTATTTAATTTTTCTTTAGCATCATAAGAACATGCCATACTGGGTCAGACCAAGGGTCCATAAAGCCCAGCATCCTGTTTCCAACAGTGGTCAATCCAGACCATAATAACCTGGCAAGCACCCCAAAAACTAAGTCTATTCCATGTTACAGTTGCTAGTAATAGCGGTGGTTATTATCTAAGTCAACTTAATTAATAGCAGGTAATGGACTTCTCCTTTAAGAACTTATCCAATCCTTTTTTAAACACAGCTATACTAACTTCACTAACCACATCTTCTGGCAACAAATTCCAGAGTTTAATTGTGCGTTGAGTAAAAAAGGACTTTCTACGATTAGTTTTAAATGTGCCACGTGCTAACTTCATGGAGTGCCCCCTAGTCTTTCTATTATCCGAAAGAGTAAAAAACCGATTCACATCTACCTCTTATGATTTTAAACACCTCTATCATATCCCCCCTCAGCCATCTCTTCTCCAAGCTGAAAAGTCCTAACCTCTTTAGTCTTTCCTCATAGGGGAGCTGTTCCATTCCCCTTATCATTTTGGTAGCCCTTCTCTATACCTTCTCCATCATAATTATATCTTTTTTGAGATGCGGCGACCAGAATTGTACACAGTATTCAAGGTGTGGTCTCACCATGAAGCGATACAGAGGCATTATGACATTTTCCATTTTATTCACCATTCCCTTTCTAATAATTCCCAACATTCTGTTTGCTTGCTTGCTTATTTATTTATTTATTTATTTATTTATTTAAAAGCTTTTCTATACCATCGCAACGGTTTACAAATAGGCACAAAGACTAAGGTAAGTAAATGTAGGATATCGTACATTCTAACAGGTGCCAATAAAGTTCGGTTACAATTTCATAAATAAAATCATTATTTGAGTAATGGTCAAGTCCAGGTATATTATTGAGTTACTATTGCTTTGAAATATTACTTCTTAAATGTAGGATTGAGTAAATTCATTCTCATCTGCATTACCCTGTACTTTCATTCTCTACCCTCCACATTCTTTAGTGAAGGCTTTTTTAAAGAGCCATGTTTTTAGATTTTTCTTAAAAGTTTTGAGATTATTCTGTAATCTGAGTTCAGGGGGCATCGTGTTCCATAGTACGGGCCCAGCCAATGATAAAGCTCTTTCTCTCACTTGGGTTAATTTTGCTGACTTTACTGAAGGGATTGTTAGTAGTGCTTTGTTTGCTGAGCGGAGGTTTCTTTGTGGAATGTGTACTCGTAAGGCTGTGTTTAGCCAGTCTGCTTCTTTATCATATATTAGTTTGTGTATAGTGCATAAGGCTTTGTATTTTATCCTGTATTCGATGGGTAACCAATGTATGTGTGCTAGAATTTCGGTTATATGGTCCCTCCTCTTTTTTCCCGTTAGTATTCTGGCTGCAGTATTTTGAAGTATCTGGAGTGGTCTTATCGATGTGCTTGGGAGTCCTAGTAAGAGTGTGTTAGAGTAGTCAGTGCTAGAAAAGATAAGTGTTTGCAATACTGTTCTGAAGTGGGCAGGTGTGAGTAATGGTTTCAGTCTTCTGAGGACCAGCACACTGAACCGATTTCAATGTGTTATCCACTATGACGCCTAGATCTCTTTCTTGGGTTGTAGCACCTAATATGAAACCTAACATTGTGTAACTATAGCATGGGTCATTTTTCCCTATATGCATCACCTTGCACTTATCCACATTAAATATCATCTACCATTTTGATGCCCAATTTTCCAGCCTCACAAGGTCTTCCTGCAATTTATCACAATCTGCTCTTGATTTAACTACTCTGAACATTTTTGTATCATCTGCAAATTTGATTACCTCACTTGTCGTATTTCTTTCCAGATCATTTATAAATATATTGAAAAGTAAGGGTCCCAATACAGATCCCTGAGGCACTCCACTGCCCACTCCCTTCCACTGAGAAAACTGTCCATTTAATCCTACTCTCTGTTTCCAGTCTTTTAGCCAGTTTGTAATCCACAAAAGGACATCGCCACCTATACCATGACTTTTTATTTTTTCTAGAAGCCTCTCATGAGGAACTTTATCAAATGCCTTCTGAAAATCCAAGTACACTACATCTACCAGTTCACCTTTATCCACATGTTTATTAATTCCTTCAAAAAAGTGAAGCAGATTTGTGAGGCAAGACTTGCCTTGGGTAAATTCATGCTGACTTTGTTCCATTAAACCATGTCTTTCTATATGTTCTGTGATTTTAATGTTTAGAACATTTTCCACTATTTTTCCTGGCACTGAAGTCAGGCTAACCGGTCTGTAGTTTCCCGGATCGCCCCTGGAGATCTTTTTAAATATGGGGGTTACATTAGCTATCCTCCAGTCTTCAGGTACAATGGATGATTTTAATGATAGGTTACAAATTTTTACTAATAGGTCTGAAATTTCATTTTTTAGTTCCTTCAGAACTCTGGGGTGTATACCATCCGGTCCAGGTGATTTACTACTCTTAAGTTTATCAATCAGGTCTACCACATCTTCTAGGTTCACCGTGATTTGGTTCAGTCCATCTGAATCATTACCCATGAAAACCTTCTCTAGTACGAGTACCTCCACAACATCCTCTTCAGTACACACCGAAGCAAAGAAATCATTTAATCTTTCCGTGATGGCCTTATCTTCTCTAAGTGCCCCTTTAAGCCCTCGATCATCTAACGGTCCAACTGACTCGCTCATAGGCTTTCTGCTTTGGATATATTTTAAAAAGTTTTTACTGTGAGTTTTTGCCTCTACGGCCAACTTCTTTTCAAATTCTCTCTTAGCCTGTCTTATCAATGTCTTACATTTAACTTGCCAACGTTTATGTATTATCCTATTTTCTTCTGTTGGATCCTTCTTCCAATTTTTGAATGAAGATATTTTGGCTAAAATAGCTTCTTTCACCTCCCCTTTTATCCGTACTGGTAATCATTTTGCCTTCTTTCCACCTTTCTTAATGTGTGGAATACATCTGGATTGTGCTTCTAGGATGGTATTTTTTAACAATGACCATGCCTCTTGCACACTTTTTACTTTTGTAACTGCTCCTTTCAGTTTTTTTTCTAACTATTTTTCTCATTTTATCAAAGTTTCCATTCTGAAAGTTTAGCACGAGAGCCGTGGATTTGCTTATTCATTAGGAACTGTCATTCATGATTTAGGAGTTCAATATTTCTGTAATGTTTGCCAGTTGCAGGGTCATCCAAAGACCGGCAAAACTCATCCCCAGCACCTCCAGCAGCCTCCCGGCAGAGTAGAAAAATGCCACATGCAGACATGCTCCTTATGACAGACACCACCATCGCATCAGCGGTGCATGCGCACACTCGCCTTATATAGACCCCATGGCGGGAACTCTCTTGAGACACCCTCCGATGACGTCAGCTCTGCTGGGTTATTTAAACAAGGGCCCTGCACTATCTCTTTGCCTCAACAATGGGTCTCCTGCTTTGTGAGCAGTATGTGTTGCCTCAGCATTTCCTGCTTCCATGCCTCGTCTCATCCAACTGCTTTGTCCTGCCTCTCCAGCGTGTCTTTACTTGTCTTGTCTTGTCTCACCTCTCCAGCCTGCTTTGTCCTGCCTCTCCAGCCTGCCTTGCCTCGCCTCGTCTTGTCCAGCCTGCCTCATCCTGTCTCTCCAGCCTGCTTTGTCTTCTCTGCCTGCCTTGCCTCATTCAATCCATCATTGCCTCATTCCTGCCCTTGCCTTGGACTGACTTCTTGCATCTAACCACTGCCTAGACCTTGACTACTCTTTCTCTGCCGTCTGCCTCTGACCACTGCCTGGACCCAGACCACTTGCTGACTGCCCTGACCCTTGGCCTGCCCCTGATGTTTCTCTCTAACTGCTGCCTGCCCAGACCTAGCTTGTCCCTGGACTCTCTCTCTATGCCCTGTGGGACCACCGCCTAAAGTCCTGCTGGCCTCCGGAACCCAAGGGCTCATCCTGTGGGAAAAAGAGTTGGTAAAGGTGAAGATCCTGACCAGAGTGCATCTGCCATCTTTCGATATGGGCCTAGGGGGTCCACTCCCTAGGCTGCATCCAACTACACATCAGTACAGGGTCCACCTTCCTTATAAATTTATCTATGCAGATAATGAGCAGATCTAATATACACTAAGCAAAAACAAAAGCCCCTCAAGAAATTCAGGAAGCTACAGGCTTTATAGGGCAACAAAATAATAATATAAAGCATACTGTACTTTCCCAGAATTGGTATTATAAATTGGACAATTAGTTGAGGAACTGACAACTTTGCAAGGGTCATAAAAGCAGGTCTCAGTTATAACTTGCTATGCATATTTTTAATCATATACCAAACAGTTCTATCATATATCAAACAGTTCTTTCGTTTTGACAAAGTAGTTTTTTCCATCCATAAGCAAGCTGCATTAGCTATGACGTGACTGACATCATCCAGCAGCACCGAATGGACTCATCTATCCTAACTAGTAAAGCTTTGAGTTCTACTGAGCATGTGCCTTGAGAGCTTCCTCAGTCATTTTTTGTCCAAGCACAGCACAGACATGTAATCAATCACTGATAATTTTTTTCAGATTTTTAAAAAGTTTTTCTTCAGTTTTAGTTGTTCTCAGTTGCCTTGCTATGCTTGCAGCACCCACAATAACACTTTTCAGGGAGGAGGAATAACCTAGTGGTTAGAAGGGAGGAAGAATAGCCTAGTGATTTAGAGCAGTGGGCTACGAACCAGGAGACCAGGGTTCGAGTCCCGCTGTTGGTCCTTGTGACCTTGGGCAAGTCACTTTACCCTCCATTGCCTCAGGTACAAACTTAGATTGTAAGCCCTCTGGGGACAGGGAAATACCTACAGTACCTGAATGTAAACTGATGTGATATCTCTCATATCAAATGTTGGTATATTTAAAAAAAAAAAAAAAAAGAAGCGGCAAGAGTTGCCTCCTCAAGATGTGCAGCAAGAAGAAACCCACTATGAGTGGTTTTAAGAACTGCGTTTGTGGAAAGGTGATGTCTATAACTGATGGACAAGAATTATACTTTAATTGCCTCTGTCTGGACCATGAGCCGGCAAACTGCTATGCTTTCAGACAGATATCCCCACGTACTCTGTGTTCCAGAGTGTATACAATGGAGGAATTGTGTAAGTCCTCCTCCTGCAGCTCAGCTTCATCTGTCTTGTTGGGTAAGGAGTTGAGCAGAAGTTCCTTGAAATCTCCCCAATTGGCAAACCAGCCCATTGCCTCAGGTTTGAGTAGCAACGGCCACTCTGCATCAAGCAAGAGGCAGCATCACTCTGTGGGGATGTCTGACCACCTGGTGCCAAAGAAGCATTAAGCCTTGAAGTGAGTTGGCGCATTCAAACCATGGTGCATCGGTATTGTCGACACACAGTGCATTGATGCCCTCAATGCATGGCACATTGATGTCCTTTAATACATTGAAGCTGCTTTCACATGATGCATTTGCCACAAAGATGCATGACACTGGTGCTCATATGATACAAACAGTGCAAATGCTGTCAATGCATGCATCATTGAAACACTCCCACTCAGCACCGTCTTTGTATTTGAAACAAAGCCCTTTGCAAATGAAGCATGCTTCCTCTAAAACTTCGATGCACCCGGCATTGAAGCATGAGTCTCCTGTGCCTCTTCCATTACTATATCATTTGGAACATTGAGCCCTGAATTGTGGGCATCATGCAGAATTAATACTACAGCTGCATACTGGTCAGCCCAGTTCAGATGCCAAGGGGGATTTGTTACCACTCATCCTCCCATTACCAGAGCCCTTACCCCTTCCAGTCTAATGGCGGAGGGCTTAAGATGGAACCAATATGTTCTCTAATGCCACTTACCTGCAAATGGCCCTCTGTTCAAAAATAGGAGCCTGTTCATGTCTCTGAAGATGTTCCACTGACCACAACAGGTTAGAGGACATATCAGTCACTTGACCAGATGGTGGACTTGTGAAAAATGTTATCTCTTTGACTAAGGAGACAAAAGTAACATTCCATCTATTCCTCTCCAGTATTGCACGAGCAGTCCCATAGAGCAGAGTTCCATTTTCCCCTTGTTGAGGGGTCCTTCTCACTCAATTGAAGTGGAGTTAAGTCGGTCAAAGGTTGTAGACCAGGGCTATTCCTCTCAGACAGCAGGAAGAACCTCCTGATTTCTCATTGTCATCCATAGGGTCATGGATTAGTGTTCCGCACCCTTGGATTCTGAAGAAGTTTCAACAAGAATACCTTCTAATCCACTCAAGATCCTCCAGAACATACCTTAATTATTCGAAATTCATGGAAAAATTGGAAAAAAACACTTTGAAATGAATGTCCACAAGGATGGAAGTCTTTAGTCTCCTTCAAATTCTAAATGCTTTCTCAGAACCAGTGACTCCTACTGTTCACAACATTCTGAATTGCTTACAGGTGAGAATGTGGGAAAACCCTATATCTTGCATTCCTGCAGCAAGGACGTTAGTTCTTAAATAGAGTACAAAAATCTCCTGGATTTGAAATCGTCCAATTATGAGCTCATTCTGCTGCCATAGAATCTGCCCTAAAGAAGGTAAAAACCCAAGGATTTATTCAAATTCTTCTCTGTCGCATTTGGCGGTCCCCAGGCTCATCTCACAAATCACCACACTTACCCCTTGGGTCAGGCCTCTCCCATTGCTCCCTGAAGCTGCCGAACTGCCCTTCCTTCTAGTGTGGTGGGATGCCACCGACAACGCCAGATGACACTCCTCCTAGGGTACATTCGTGCCCGACCTCATTACCTTTTAAAGGGCCTGTGGCAGGAAAGCCCAGGAGGTGCCTCTGGATGACATCACTTCTTCTAACCTATATAAGGCCTCTGCAAATGCTCCACCAGTGTTTCAGCAACAGGTCTCCCAACAGTTTCATAGTTTGAGTTACTTCAGCATCTGCATCCTCAGTTCTAGTTCCTGCCTTTGTCTTCAGTTCTTGTGGTCCTTGTCTATGTCTCCAGTTCTTGTGGCCCCTCTTCTATTCTCCAGTCCTAGCACCAGTGTCTTCAGGCCTTTGTTTCCTCTTTATGTCCTTGCCTGCCTGTCTGCCTGTCTTGATCCTTGCCTATCCATCCTGCCTTGCCCTTCAGATGGATACCTGGTATTGACCATTGCCTGCTTCTCAGACTTTCCTGAATGCCACCTGTCACTCTCCACTGCCTGTTTCTTGAATCTTCCTGAATGCTGCCCGCCTCTAACCTCAGCCTGCTTCGGCTTCGCCTGCTCCAGCCCAGCAACCTCAATGGACCTTCAGATCAGCAGCAGAGGCTCCCACTTGCTGGCCCCAGCACTCAGAAGCTTAACCTGAGGGTAACTTAGGCTGGTAAAGGTGAAGGTCCAGTTGGGCCTCTGCCTTGTCTGACTCTGCCTGCCAATGTTGGGGTCCTGCAGGGCTCCTCCCTGCAGGTTGCAATACCTGCACTTTGGTCCAAGGGTCCATGAGCCCAACAACCTCCAGGAAAAGATCACAGACTACTTGACAATTTTGGAAAGAAAGTATTTCTGAGTTCCATGCTAACTGCATGCTCACCAATTTTATATACTACAATATCTACATGATTGCATTCAGAAACTAAAGCCTTTCCTTCAACTTACTAAGGGTGGAAATGATTATCCTCAACCATTTCTAGGTGTGGAAAATTTAATTCAACAACTTCGCTCGACTATGAATCAATCGATTCCACATCATGTACCTCATCTACCTGAAATGGAGCTAAATGCATGGCTTGATTAAGAACCTGTAGTATTCATGATGATGTTCAAATAAAGTTGGTGGATATGCCTTGCTTGGGGTAATATTTGGAGAAAAGCTCCGAGAAACTGTCGCTAAAATAAAAGAACAGAATGTTGTGGTCTAATCCCTCTCTACAGGACACGAGCAGCCATTTTCTTTGAGACGCTCTTTCTATTCTTTCAAGAGCCCGTATTCCAGAGATGCCCTTTTTGTCCTTTTCAGAGGTACTGGCTTCCATGTCTTATGGCTTAGCCACAGCAGCAACTTCTGGCTAGAGCTCATCAGTGGAAATGCTGACAGGCTCTACTAAAACTTGGGGCCAGTTTTTGATATTGGTGAATGCTCAACAGACATGCTCTCCAGTGGGAGGCAGGATTTATTTGTGTATTAATCTATTTATTAATTTAAAATAAACGTATATTCCACCGCTTCCACATCATAGTTCAGTGTGGATTACATTAAATATATATGCATAAATAATACATAATACTATAAAATCTTACTACAAAATCATATTACATCTAAAATAATCAAACAGACCTTCCTTAAGGAGAGGCATCAGATAACTAAGGGCCTTTCTCCCAGCTACCATTTCTTATTCATTGTTCTACCATCAACCAGATCAATCTGACTTGATGCAACTCTGACTAGAAGTGCAATCACTTCTTTAGTAATGAGTGATAAACTAGCCTCTGAGTAACAACGTGGACAGGAATTCTTGTTCTGGTATTTTCTCAACCCCAAGGAATCGAGAGGCTTGAAACTTATTCTGGATTGGAGAAAATTGAACAAACATTTACTCTGAGAAAAATTCAAAATCACAATTCTTCCCTCTACTATGTATGCTCCTGATCTAAAGGATGCTTATGCTCACATATCCATCAATCCCTCCCACTGGTGCTGCCTTCACTTCAAGGTGGATTCTTCCATTTATTAATACAGAGTACATTCGGTCTATTGGTAGCTCCAAAAGTCTTCACCGAATGTCTGACAGAAGTTGCAGTGCACCTAAAGTGTTAGGGAGTCCAAATCTTCCTATACCTGGGTCATTGGCTAGTCACAGCAAGTTTCCAAGAAGTGTTGCTTTCTCTGCAAAAGACTGTTCAGTTTCTGCAGAAATTCAGATTTCTGGTGAATTTTGAGAAGCCAAACCTAGTGCCATCCCAGAAAATAAAATTTATAGGGGCATGGATAAATTCACTGCAGGAAAAAGAAAGTATTCTATTGTCAAAGCAAGCAAGCATTATAGAATTGCTAATTCACAAGCTACTCAACAATCAGAGCAATTTTTGTTGTGTTAAATGACATGGTGGTGGCCATTCATATAGTTCCATTAACCTGGCTCTACATCAGTTACCTGGAGTGGGGTCTCCGCTGTCAATGGGACCAACTAACTCAGCCTTTGATAACTAAGAGACAAATTGTCATTCTGTAATTTTATTGTGATTTTATAGTTTTATGTTTAATTGTGATGTTATGAATGTTTTTGTTTGTATCCCATACTGGTCAATGGATGGAAGTCTTGGGTTATAAAAACTGTTAAATAAGATTCTGAGAAAATTAAAAAGAATTATGCTGGTGATTGAACCCCTGAATATTTCAACAGGGAGCCCTGCTTTGTGCTCTTCACCATCACTAAAGGATGGGGCACTCACATGGAATCTTTTCAAAACTCAAGGAACTTGGAATCTCAAAGAAATTAATTTTCAGATCAATCTGCTAGAACTGAGAGCAATCAGATACGCTCAGACAGTTTTCATGCATCTTCTCCAAGGAAAGAGCATTTTAATTCAATCTGACAACCACGTCACTATGTTTGAAGTTAACAAACTTGAAGGCACAAGGTCATGGATACTCTGCCAGGAATAACTGAATATCTGGCAAAAAGCAAGCAGTCCTATAGGCCACTTATCTTCCAGGAATCTCCAACATGGTGGATTATCTCAGGAGAGTTTTCTGTCTGCACAAAGTGGTCTCTACAACAATCCACAGCCAACATACTGAGATCTACCAGCAGTTGACCTGTTCAAATCAGAAGAGAACAGAATGCTAGAGAAATTTTGCTTGGGTCTACCCAGCAAACTCAGATTACATCAAGACACTTTCCTGTTCAGTTTGAATGTGGAGCTCATGTACTTTTTACAACCCATTCCGCTGATCGCAAAAACAATACTGAAAGTGCTACAGGATCAAGCTTTATCCTTATAATTCCAGCATGGCTCAGTTTTCCAGCAGTCCAACCATCTGCCTGGGCACAGACCCTGTCTTGTTAATACAAGACAAGGAACTCTATTCAATCCAAACCTTCCTTCTCTCCACCTGATGGCTTGGATGTTGAACGCTCACTGATTGCTGATCTTTTTTTTTTTTGCATAGAGAGATTGAAGACATAATAGTTTCAGCCAGAAAGCTCATCAACTAGGAAAGCCTACAGCTTTAAATGGAAAAGATATTCCATATGGTGTCAACAAAATGTCTTGGATCCATTTTATTGAAATCCCAAATATTTGCTAACATACTTGCTTCTCCTTTACAAATCAGGTCTTGCTTCATTTTCTGTGAGGATACATCTCAGTGCCATAGTGACTTATCATGTTACAGTTGACAACCAACCCATCTCAAATTATCCATTGATGTCGAGATTTATGTAGCATGTTAAACTTCCAGTACAGAAGCCTTCAGTACCATGGGACTTGAATGTTGTCTTCTCTCAACTGATGAAGCTGCCTTTCAAACCATTAGTGTTTGCTTCCCTTAAATACTTGGCTTGGAAAGAGGTGTTTCTTGAGTTAGTAATATAAACCAGAAGAGTAGGTACTAGTGCACTATCCACCATACATGCAATTCTTCCACAATAGAGTGAAGTTCCACAGTTGCCCAAAGTTTCTCCCAAAGATTGTCTCAGCTTTTCATATCAACCAGTACATTGTATTGCCTACTTTCTTTCTGAGATCATATGCACCTGAAGGAGAAAAACCCATTGCACTTTGGATTGTAAAAGAACCTTAGTCTATGATAAGAAAAGAATTTGGCCGCATCATCAAGCTTCACAGCTTACAATCCTAATAGACTTGGCATAGCAGTCACCAAACATACCTTGTTTAACTGTATAGTGGACCACATTCAGCACTGCTACACAGTCAAAAGCCTTCAAATCACAGACTTGGTCAAGGCTCATTTAGAGGTATGGCCTTGCCCATTGTTCACCTCCGAGAGGTGCCTCTCAAAGACATTTGCAAAGCTGCAAAGGGCTTGTCAGTACACACTTTCACGTTCCACTATTGTTGCATAACCTGTTCTTGTAGTAGTTTGCCTACCATGGTAGAGTCTGTATTACTTAATCAGTAAACACTGTTGCAGCCCTCAGTTTGGGATGCCCCACATATCTCAGCTAATTCAGTCTGCTTATAACGGAAAAAGCAAGATCCATAAACAGTGCTTACTGTAGTCAGCAGGATGTTATTAGCTTAGCTGAATACCCACCTGCCTCCCTGGAGAGTCTACTATCTGGCTAGGATTAGTTATTTCAACTGAGGAGACTATCAAGGCAATGCCCATGAAGGAATTCCTGCACATGTTCAGTAGAGCTCAGAGCTCTACTAGCTAGAAGAGACTAATGTGTTTGGTGCTGGTGGATGATATCACTCACATGTCAAGGCTAAATGTGAAAACAATATTTATTGTAAGAAAACTTGCTTTCATTGTCAAATAAAAGTCAGTTTATACAGCAAAACCAAGCAACTGAAGAAGGTAAAGTGCTTAGCTTGCTTAAAGTGTAGTTCCAGATAAGACACTGGGAGCTGTTAATTCACATACCATGTACTGGTACATACTAGCCTGACATCGACAGTGTTTTGGCAGCAAAATTGCTTGTATCAAGGGCCACACCCATAGAAGAATGAAGTATAATGGACCAAGGTCCCAGATCAATCTCTATAAAGCTGTTGACCATGTTACATGTATATGGGGAGTGGAAATCCGAATGAACTGTATTCGATGGGGGGAGAAAGGCTGATGTGCACGGAGCAGGAGAAAGACCTTGGGGTGATAGTGTCTAATGATCTGAAGTTGGCGAAACAATGTGACAAGGCGGTAGCTAAAGCCAGAAGAATGCTGGGCTGCATAGAGAGAGGAATATCAAGTAAGAAAAGGGAAGTGATTATCCCCTTGTACAGGTCCTTGGTGAGGCCTCACCTGGAGTATTGTTTTCAGTTCTGGAGACTGTATCTCAAAAGAGACAGAGACAAGATGGAGGCAGTCTAGAGAAGGGTGACCAAAAAGGTGGATGGTCTTCAACAAATGACTTATGAGGAGAGATTGAAGAATCTAAATATGTACACCCTGGAGAAAGGAGGAGCAAAGATGATATGATACAGACTTTCAGATACTTGAAAGGTTTTAATGATCCAAAGACAACGACAAACCTTTTCCGTCGGAACAAAATCAGCAGAACCAGGGGTCACGATTTGAAGCTCCAGGGAGGAAGACTCAGAACCAATGTCAGGAAGTATTTCTTCACGGAGAGAGTGGTGGATGCCTGGAACACCCTTCCGGAGGAAGTGGTGAAGACCAAAACTGTGAAGGATTTCAAAGGGGCGTGGGATAAACACTGTGGATCCATGAAGTCTAGAGGATGTGAATGAAGAGAAGAGGCATGGGGGTGGCTTGCGGGAATGACGGCTACTACCTGGAGATTAATATCCTTATTCAATAAATATACTCATGGTTAATGCGACACCAACATTGCTCTATGCTTCAATGGCAAGAGGAAATGTGGAAAAAAGGATTTGCATCCACAAAAAAGCAGGGGAGTAGCTTGCTTGTTACGGCGGTTACTACCCAGAATCAATTAAGCCTGATACTTCACTTGGAATACATATCCAGCGCAGCTCACTGCTTCAACGGCAGGGGGCATGAAGAAAAGAGGATTTATATTCAGACAACAACCAATAATGACTGAATTGCACAGGCTGGGTAAGGAATTCCTTCATGGGCATAATTCCTTCATTGGCATGAATTCCTTCATGGGCATAATAAGCAAGCGTGGGAATAGCTTGCTTATTATGGCAGTTACTACCCCTAAACAATTAGCAAGATACTTCACTTAGATGCAGCACCAGCACTGCTATCTATATAGATGGCGAGGGTGGAAGGGAAATAGAACCAAAAAGTTACTTATAAGGGCCAAGAGTAACAGCTAAGTTTGAAAAAAATAAGTGCGAAAGCTTGCTGGGCAGACTGGATGGGCCGTTTGGTCTTCTTCTGCTGTCATTTCTATGTTTCCTAACACAGCACAATGAAAGTGTAAATATACTGGTAGCAATATTCATTGGATATTTTATTCTCTAGATAAAGGATTTCTGTACGTAAAACGGCTTTTGAAAATTGCTACTTTTACGTATGTAACTCCTTTGAAAATTACCTCCAAAATGCGTATGTTTCATCCTTTTATTTAGAACTGCTAATTTATAGGCTAATTTTAAAATAAATGTGCTTGCGCCCTTGCATGCATATATGGGTGCGTGAGCAGAGATACACTGGAATTTTAAATCATGCATACACTTGCGTATATGATTTACAATATGCCTACTGCATGTAAGTATGCTCTTAATTTTAAGTGGTTACTCAACCAAACATATTTCGCGTGTCTGCTTAGGACTTTGTCAGCTCTAACACACGTAGGTAAGTGGAATTTAGTATGCAACGGTTTTTATTGGCTTTCAAACAGATAATACACAAAACATTTAGGAGGTGATCGGTCCTTAATCCCTCCTATTTTACATAGGCCGGTGAGCCTATGTAAAATAGGCTCACCGGCGCGCAGGGCCCTGCTCGCCTAAATCCACCCGGTTTTGGGCGGATTTAGGCGAGCAGGGCTCTTAAAATCTGCATTGCTCATTTGTGGTCCAAATGCTTTTAAAATAGACCCTTAAAATGTTCTTTTTTTCAGTCCAGTTCACATTTAGAACCAAACTTTGAATTTGTGTGCTACGAAGTCCTTTGTTCTGCAATGCTAATGGCTACATTTTTAAAGCCAGCTCTTGCTACCTTTCTGTGTTCTAGGCTGCATCCTTACAAATTGGTTATCTAAGTCAACAGATCTGTACATTTTTATAATAAACAATATAGCTTCTCCTATATTGTGCTGCATTCAACCCAATTATTTTACTGACAGATCTATTGCACATTTCAAAATGCTTAGCTCTGCTGTGCTACATTACTGACAATATTATGGCCATTTTAAGGCTCTTGCATGCTCATAGACTTTTTACTAATGCTGTAAGACTAGATGTTTCAACTTTTTTTTTTCTTTTTTTTAACAGTGTCTCAAAGTTTCAACTCTTGCATACCTTTTATATTTTTGTTTATTTTTAAGAAAGTCAATGATAATTATCTGAATAAACCAAACGTAATTTCAAACTTGCCATTTATTCTTGTTTGACTTGTGAATCTTTTTCTCCTTTGTCTTTTCATTTTGCTTTTCCTTATGTCTCCTCCTTTCTCCCTTTCCTTCATCTTTCCACCATTTCTCATTTCAGTTTTCATTTTTTATTATACACCTCTATCCAACTTGTCACTTCTCCCCATCTTGCTTATGCTTTGTCTTATTCCGTGTCACCTTCTAACCTCCATCTCCTTGCCCTCTACCCTTTTTATTCCTCTTCATTTTCACATCCTTTTGCATGCCTCTCCTGCTACCCCATCCTTCTCTTCCCCTGGGTGTCAACTGTATCTTAACTCTCTTCTTTCTATCTCTCACTTTCAGTTCCTCCTCACTTTTTCCTGCCTGTTTCCCTTTCTCAGTCTCACTTCATCTCTTTGTTCATCATCCCCCCCCCCCCCCCCAACAACTCAATCTTCCCTCATCCTTCTTCATTGACCCCTTCTGGTGGGATGCGGCAGACAGCATACACCATGGTGCCTTTGAGGGAGTAGATGCATGGTTATTATCCCAGCAGCAAACCTTTCAAAGGACATAGTGAAGAAAAAGCTGCTAATAGATTGCCAAGATGATGGAAGCAAAATACTGGCGAAATATGCATGGAGCAGTGGTTCAACCCCAAACCATACAGAAATGATTGTAAGGTGCTTCCACAAGTTAACCTGCACGAAGCTGCAGTTGCAACCCTGAATGCTTGCTGGGCAGACTGGATTGGCCATTTTGGGGATTTTTTTCTGCCATCATTTAGTAGGTTACTATAGTTCCTCTTTTCTCAAGGCTGGCCTCTGAAAATCAGCCCAGGTGCTAGTAGAAGTGATAGAACTGCCACAGGAAGCGCAGTCACAAGCTGCATCAGCTTGAGGCTGAAAGGGAAGAAGTAGCAGCTACATGTTTCCATTGCCACCACAGTGGGACCCAAGACAGGCTCCTTCTACAGGAGGGATGGTGGTGGTAGTTTGTGGGAGAGGGAAGAAAGAGCTGGGGAAGCAGTGTTGCACATTTCCCCATATTGCCTTCAAGTACCCCTAAAGGTATATATCTGGTTGAAAACCCTTGCTATAGTATCTGTTAATGAGTGATATGTTGTAAATGCAAATAATATTACCATTGTCTTCTATATTCTTTCTGAAATAGTTCTCACAATAAAGTCTAATCTGGGGTTGACACAAGACTAGACTGCTACTTTCTGTTACTTGTTCTCACTATGGGGGTCATTTATCAAAATGCGTTAAGGGCTTATCGCATGTGAAAACCCCTGTTAACGTATGCGAAATTTGAAAAAGAGGAGGAGTTAGGGACAGGGAGTTGGCTGGGTTTGCCAGTCTGTGAAGTGCTATTGCACAGACTTAACGACACCTTTTTCAGTAGTGTTAAGCTGTGCGATAGCTTGTGTTATGGGGTGGTAAGGTTATAGTGCATTTTGTGATGTCTCTTGAAAGGCCTGTTTTAGTAGATTTGATGCTCCTGGAGTGGGGGGGGGGGGGGGGGGGGGAGAGAGCAAGAGAGACTAGCCATAATGGCTTTTCCCTAGATAGATATTTGTATCCCTATGGGAGGCCCACCTAGTGACTCGAGGTGAGGTTTAGGTATTAGTGTAGAGGGTTAGGGGCCACTTTGACATTCAACGTGAGACGAACAGTTCTCTTGTGAAGATTTGATGACCTTCGGAGTGAGGAAACTCACTCCAAGATGATATTTGTGCAAGGTTCTCTCAACCTAGCTTGATGGACACTTTACCTGGGTAACATCAAGCTAGGTGGAGAGAACACCGCACAAATCTCATCTCTGGGTGAGTTTCCTCTCCCCGTAGGTCATCAAATCTTCACAAGAGAGCACTGTTCTGTTCACACGTCTCACGTTGAATGTCAAAGTGGCCCCTAACCCCCTACACTAATACCTAAACCTCACCTCGAGTTACTAGGTGGGCCTCCCATAGGGATACAAATACCTAGCTAGGGAGAGGGTATTATGGCTAGTCAGTCAGTCATTCAGTCAGTCAGTCTCTCTCTCTCTCTCTCTCTCTCATATATAATACATCTGAGCTCCTTGGAACCATTAACAGTGGTTGAATGCAGGAAATACAACAGGTATGGCTCTTATCACAAAGTCTGAAAATGTTATCACAATTTGCACCAACTTAGCTCTTCACATAGGTAATTAGCACAAATTGCAATAACCTGTATATTAGCATAAAACACACCCCTTTTGCTATCGCATGCGAGACATCACATTTTGATAAATCCAGGCCTATATTAGGGATTACCATGTTTCTCAACGCTGTTCATCCAAATTTTTCTTTTATCTAGCACTTCCAATATTTAAATAAAAAGATATTTATAATTATTTTAAACATTTCATTAACGAAAAACAAGATCAATAACCTCTCTCTGTCCTTAGTTCCTCCTCTTTTTTAGGTGCTGTACTCATTGTTTCTGAATCACCATCTTGCTAGAATAGCTTTTTCCTGATGTTTAATTCATCCTAGTTCCATCCTACTTGACTAAGATCAAAATGTTGGCGTAACTAATTATGTGGCTTTCTAGAAAACGCCTTTCTTTTGCCTTGGAAATGAAGTTAAACCCATATACAGTGTATATATTTATCCTTTCAATTTTTAATTGGTTCAAAATATATTTGTAGTATTCCAGCTGTAATAGATTGATTAACTACTGTAGTTGATTCAAGTTCTCTATCCAGTGATATTCCACTTTCCACTTTTGAATGTTTTCTTTTCTTTTTTGTTAGATTTACATTAACATTCTTATAATTCATACACATAATGCTTGACATTCACTTTTAAACATTTATATGTTTTGAAATTGATCTTTTCTTTCCATTTTTACTTGTTAAATAAGCATCCCCATTTCTTTTCAGTAAGAGCAGGAACTTTCACAAAATGCTGCTTTCTTTGGGGGGCCCCTTTTATTTGCAGACAGATTGTTTTCTGGACAGCTAAAGTCTTGGGAGAAGAGCTGCCAAACATGCTTTTTAACTGGACTGTCATCTAAACATCTGTTTTCATGTGTGTAGCTAAAGGGCAACTTCATACAGACATCCCAAAATGTCAGCCTTCTCTCAAAACAGGAAGTTCACAGCAGTAGCTGGCAAGTGCCAAAATAAACTAAATATTTTGTTTGTCCATCTGCTATTTTTTCCTTCTTCTATTGGCTAATCTTTGCTCTGTGAATGCTCAGCTTCCCCTGAACAGGAAATTGAGGGGCCTCAAATGTAAACCTGTACATTCTGTTCTTCTTTACATTGCAAAAAATCGTAAAAGATAATCTACTGGATGTTGTTAATGCCTGTCTTTGAGAAGGGAGAAAGCTCATTTCCAATCCAAATTAGATAGAAACAATTTATTGCATATATTTGAAATCATGGTTTTATGAATTATAACAGTAAATGATTATAGATGATGCAAATCAGTTCTGCCTATTCCTGCAGCAAGTCAGGTTAGAAATCTCCACTACCTGAGGGGCTGATGTAATGAGATGAGAATTAAAACTAAAAATCAGTGCACAGGTTCTTAATGCACACACACATTTTGGTTTTTGAACTCCCAGTACAGTAATGCTGATTCATTGCAAGTTTAAAAAATATTCACAAACGCCAAGATGTGCTTAAAGAAATGCTTAGCATGCTTAAAATCATAGTTTAAGCATACATAATCCATGTTTCCAGTGCTAAGAAAACATGAGTTAAGCTAGCACACCTGTCTGCATTGGGGGGGGGGGGGGGAAGGAAATGCTATCATTAGCATGGGATTTGCATGAGATAGCAGTAACCTGTGCACACATTATTTTGTGCACAGAGCTCCTTGCTGCAGCAGCAGTAAAGTTTGTGAACAAAACATGTGTGCACAACTGTAGGTTAAGATGTGCACTCTGCCAAGTGCATAGTATTACATCTGCCCCTGAAACAGAAAATTGGGCTGGCAGTAAATGTTCTTTCTGGAAAGCATCAATCCAAACAGTGATAATATTACATCTTATCACATAAACTATCCTTTGTAGGAGTTTATGGAAGATGAACCTTCCTTCCCAGATAGAAAAGCAGAATGAGTGTTCTGAATGGTTTTTACAAAGTTTCAAATACAATATTTTTTAGGGACCTTTGTTTTCAGTTTTTATTTTATTTTTCCTTGGAATTTCAATGTTATAATTTGGTTTACACTTTGGCACCAAAAGCAAGTTATAACAAGAGAGGTAAAAAGCATAAAACAGAGCATCTAATAGAATTTCAGTTGAAGAAAAAGAACTGTTGTGAAAAGACGATATCCCATGCAGACATTCAAAACACAATCTCCTGTTGGGGAGTGCAACCTGCATATGTGAAAAATATTAAGTGCATTTTAAATTGCAAAAAAACCTTTAAAGAATGGACATTTGCCTATGATTAAACAAAAGGCAAATGAAGGTAGGATCGACACCAGGAGTGCCTGTTATGACGGCCATAATAGATGGTTATTATCTGTACGAGAAGGAATTCTGTATTGATGCTGTATTGTGTGTGATTTTTTTCCTTCGGTTGCTTACACTATCGGTAGTGTCATAACAAAAAAAAAATATCAGTTTGTAAAATTACTTTGTTATAACATACAGGAGAAAAATCAGTGGGAAAATTATTTTTCCCCACTGATTTCTTTTTGCTGTAATATTGATATTCTCAGGAAAACTAAAATAAAAACTAAAAATGGAGGTCTTTAAATATTTTAAAACTGTGAGCAGTTATTTTAAAAATTAGAAGTTGAAACCTGGAGTACACAGAAATGCCCTAGGCTTACAGAATGTTAGTCTCCCTTTAAATAATTTTAAATGAATTGTATTATGTTAATTACTCTATATCTTGAATCGCTGTTCATAAAATGCAAGAGTGGGATAGTTAGATTTGAAAAGTGATGGCAAACACTTTTGAGCTCAGTTGTCCTAATGAAGAATCTATAACAGAGGTGTCAGACATATGGACCAATGGCCATTTCTGCTCCACAGGGGCTTTTCATCCGGCGTGCTGAACACTGCTGGAAACCAGTAGTGATATCATTCAGCAGGCCTTTTTAAGGGAAAAAGGGGATTTCTTGGCTAAGCTGTTTCTCCTCCATCCAACCTCAGCAATGAACAGAAGCCAAAGGACCGCGATTGCCTTCTGTGTCACTGAGCCACCCCACTCCTCTAGGTGAGATCAATCTCAGAAGCTGTGTTTTTCCCCAAGGCTTTATGTGCAAGGCTGGAGGAGTATTGTAATATGTACCCTCCCCACCAGCTGGCCTCCTCTCCCAGAATACTGCATCAAACCACAGCCTGTGTGAACTAGAAAGCAGCAGGTAACGACGTGCAGGATGAACACTCCTTTCCAGCTCCTCTCAGAGGCTACAGCTGAAGCAGGCGTTAATTTTATTAATTTTTAAATTTTATTTAATGCATTCCCCTTTTGCAGTGCTGGAGGAACATTTTTCGCTGTCTTACCCTTCCCCCTCCTGTAGCACAGCTCAGAATCTGCAGGAGTTTTTCCTGGTGAGCCAGTGCTGGTTAGCCAGGAGGCTGCTGTGAGAGGCCGGCAAGCCCATCCTGCAGTTGATGAAAAGATGTGGCTGGCAGAGTGGAGCCCTCTGACGGTATCCTCTGCCTAAGCATATCTGAGCAAATCAGCATTAAACTAGTATTTTTAATAGGTTAGCATCGCTGACCTCTAACTGTGTTTATAGGCAGAGATGTATGTAAAGTATTTGGCACCTGGGGTGGATACTTTCTTTGGCACCCCATCTCCTGCAATGATCTCTAGTTCACGCCCTCCCTGCCCCATCTGGATCCCCTCATTCACGGTTCCTCTCATTTCAAAATGAATAAAACCATACTAATAAGAAGAATATTTCCAATGAGCTGACAAATGCAATAGCATCCAATAATTAGGAGCTCATACAAAATTATAAAACTTTTCCAAACAGCAATAAAATATTTCAAAATGTCAGGCACATCAGAAACCCAATAATTAAAACTAATAAAGATAGAAAAATTCCTCACTTTCCATACCTGGGAACATTTGATTTCCAGTCATACCTGAGCTTGTTGTGGATTAATGGGGTAGCACAAACTTTTCCACACACAAACAAAAAACCTAGGTAGTCTCTCTCTCTCACTCACTCACTCACACATACATACACACACGTGTGCAGAGAGAGATGGGAGGCTGGAGGAACCAAACTGTCAGCACGCAAACAGCCAACTCTACTTATGAAAAGGCAATTCTGCAAATATTACACCGGGCCCCAAAACACCTTCTATTAGGAAAACAGAATAATCCAGGCTGATATAGATCCTTATTCAGAAACTGCATGCTAGCAGAAAACCTCACTTTGGTAACACATGCAGAACATACACAGACCTTCACCAAATACAGAATAAAGAGGCCACAAAGTATAAATAGAAACATGCAGACAAAAATTAAACTGGAAACCGCTGTAAACCAGACTATGTATATAATGCAACAATGGGGAAAAAACCGCCAAACATCATTCTTCATAAATTATCAAACAAAATCAAGAAATATAAAACATCAGTCATAATAGTAAAGCCATATTAATAAAAAGAATATATATTTTAAAACTGGTGTCAAATAGAACATCCAATAATGAAAAAAAATCATATAAAATATTTTAAAAATTTCCCAAACATCAATAAAATATTTAAAAACAGGAGACACATCAAATAACACCCAATAATTAAAACTAATAAGGATTAAAAAATCACCCGGTCTCCATACCTGGGAACTTTTAATTTACAGATGCCCTGAGATTGTCATACAGTAATAAGGAGGCGGGAGAGAGAATTGGGGGGCGGGGGTGTTGTTGCACACAAACTTTTTCTCAATCACACACACACACACATGCCCTCTCTCCTACACACATAACGCAGCAGCTTGCTGTCACACTTACATTCTGTCTGTCACAAACACACAGGCTCTTTTTCAGTCACAGGCTCACACATACATGCTCTTAATCACACACACTTAGACATATGCTTTCAATCACAAATGCTTTCTCTACACATGCTTTCACACACTCACACACATGTTTTCAATCTCATACACTCAAACACACATACATATACTGGCTCTCTCCACACGTGGTTTCACACACATGCTCTCAGTCACAAACACACACATTCTTTCAGTCACTCACTCCCCCCTGTCCATCCCTTCCTCCCCGGAAAGCACATAAGGCAGCAACAACCACCTCCTACTTTAGCCCCCGCATTCTACAAAAAAAAAAGACTCTCATGGACTGCAGTGGCTGCGAAGGCTCTGCTTCCTTTCCCTGTGCTCGTGCAGCCCAACTCCTTCTATCACCACTCCTTGGCCAGAAGCAGCATGGGTTCCACTTGTGGCCCACTGGATATCCTCACTGTTTCTTCTCCATCCGGTTGGGAACTCTTAACTTTTTAGGCTTTACTGGTGGCCTCAGATTGGGGCCTCTTGATATCGGCCCCTTCCTGGCTGTCAACCAGGTTGTCCGCCCCTTCATACCCTCTCCTTAGTACACTATTCTTTATAGGACTACCTCTAAAATGTATGCGGAAGTTACAGGTAATTTAGAATATTGCTGCACACTTAAACATGAATTTTAAAAGCCTGGCACTCGCATTTATTAGGGGATGCGCAAATATGTTAGGCTTGTGCACTGAGCAGATTTTAAAAGCTGCCGAGATGCGCATTTCTGGGAAGTTGTGAAAAAGGGGCGGGGCATGGGTGTTTTGGGGACTGAACCAGAGATGTGTGCGTAAATACTTACATGATCTGGCACATGCCAAAGCCCTCTGCTATGGATGACGTGTAAGTTAAAAAAGAAAAAAGAAAAATAGGCAGATCTGTGGGGTTTTAAGAGTCGAGGTTTACTGAGGGGAGAGAAGGCTGTTAAACTAGAGGGGTTTGGAGGACTTTCTCTTAAGTGAGCGAACTGGGGATGAGCTGGTAAAACTGGCAATAGTGTCGGCATGAACCCCTTTTTAAAATTCCCCTAATTTACATGGAGAAGCAGCATTTGCGCGCACTTATATGTGCCCGCTTAAAATTTGGCACACGTGCACTCGGCCAGGCTTTTTATAATATGTTCGCGTTTACATGCGTATTTTATAAATTGGCTGCATCCCTGGGTGCAGGTCGATGTATGTATGCTAGTGTGTACCTGCATGCCAGTTTGAAAATTAGCATACTTGGGGGTAATTTTCAAAAGGATTTATGTTTATAGCAAACCACTATAAACCAGATTCCCTGTCCCCACTAGTTTATCATGTATTGGAGCCTTAGAACTTGGACTAAGCTGCATCTGGATCTGAATGTGTTTTGGACCTGTCAAAATGGGCTTTTCAACCCTTCAGAGTCTGTAAGCCACTACTGCCAAGGTGAAGGAATATAAAAATACATCAAAAACCCTTGTGTGCTCTCCTGTGAATGATTAATATTCTGCAAGAACCAGTTTCCAGCATTTACAGTGATAAGTTGGGAAAGGGGCTATACTGTTTAGCCTGCCCAAAGAACAGTACTATATAGCCAGCAGAGGAAGAAGTCAAAGGAATGCTGGGAGACCATTTAAGGTAAAACAGGTACAATTTGGCTGGCTTTGTCTGTGTGTGTGGGGGGGGGGGGGGGGGTGCCAGGAGTTGTAGCTAGGAAGAGAGGTGTGAATCTGGCAGCTCTGCAAGAGGGATAGACAGAAATATGTGCTCTGAGGAAATAGAGAGAGAGAGACAGCTTTTCTTGCATCATAGCCAAGCTACATGTAAAATCCCCAACAAGGGACAGAGGAATCAAGGACTGAGAGACTTCCTTTCCAGAGATATCCAGGACCAGGACTGAGTTAAGTAATCTAAACTTTGTACAGAGAATATTTTAGCAGGGGGGGGGGGGGGGGGGGGAGAAGGTTTATTAGCTTGCCTTTTGTTACAAATTCAGTATCTCATTTTAACTGCTTCAGCTGAAGTCAAGCATAAACCCTTGCTGGTAGGTACTGGGAAAGAAAAACTGGTGGACCATGGTCTTTCTGTAAGAGACTGAAACCGGGCTCGCTGTCTGTTTAGTACCAAGTAAACCATTTAGCTCCCCAGAAGAGGGAGAGAGAGAAGAGAGACCTTTCACACACTGCAATGCACATCAATTTGGTTAATAATCTAGCCAGCTCAGCCATCAAGAGGGGCTTCATTTTTTTGATTGTTGTTTTTCCACACAATTTTATGTTTGGGACAGGGTGCACCCTTTACAAACTGACATATTGGGGTACATCAGCTCCCCCCCCCCTCGTTTTTGAGTACTCAGGGGTAAAGACAGTTCTTTGAAAATTCGCTCATTAATGTCTGGAATGAATTTTAGGGGAAAACTTGTCATTTTATGTGTACAGTATATAGGCTACTCATTATTTTTTTGGGCAAAATTTAAGATGTGTGTTTAGCCCTCATAGCTTAAATAATTTTGGGCCTCTGTATTTAAAGGGTCAGCTCTAGAGCTACATTCTGATGCACACTTTAAGATTTTCCCAGGAGGTGTTTCTCCAAATTCCTCCACCTTCTGAGGTAAAATTAAAAAGGAATGTAAGCCAAGCATTTCCATATGGTGCTCCATGGTTGTGGAATGGTCTGCTCTGATGGTGGTGTCTGGTGGTGGATGGAGGTGATGTGGAGTGACCCGTACACTGACAAGGCGAGTCAGAAGGGTCCCAATTGGAATAGCAGCAGGATATCTTATTCCTGTAATGCCACCTTCCCCTAGGATTGAGTCCTCAGGTAGTTGATAGGGCTTAGGTAATAGGCCCCAACCTATGGTTAAGCAAGTACACAGTATGAGGCACAAGTAAACTCTGGAAACAGGAAGACCGGATGAGGTGAATCAGCAGATCTAAGGAAGTAAGGAATATGCTGGAGTCAATGCAATGAGATTAACTCTGGATTCAGGATTCCAATGAGGGGCCAGAAGAATGTGAACCAAGCTCTTGCAACCTGCTTATTTGAAGCCTGGAAGTATATATATATCCAGACATTCCAACAAGATGGCTGCCCACAGGAATGTCATAGCTGTGGTGGGGTTGGCACAACCTAGCAGGCGAACCCGCTAGACCCACACCAACAGCTGGTGGACCTTCACCTATACTAACCCCGTTCCCTGCAGGTTGAGCCCTTGGGTTCCAGGGGCCGGCAGGGCTTAGGCAGAAGTTCCATAATGAGAGATCAAATAAAGTCAAGATATGGAAAGTGGTCAGTGCAGGCAGCAAGCAGATGTTATCCCGGTCTGGGCCAAGAGTCAGGGCAGGTAGCGAGCAGACGATATCAGAGTCCA
Organism: Rhinatrema bivittatum; assembly: GCF_901001135.1. Taxonomy (NCBI): domain Eukaryota; kingdom Metazoa; phylum Chordata; class Amphibia; order Gymnophiona; family Rhinatrematidae; genus Rhinatrema; species Rhinatrema bivittatum. Next base: position 79,888,961 of record NC_042616.1, read on the forward strand.
GGCCAAGGGTCATGGCAAGCAGTGATCCAAGAGAGAAGTGAGAATCCAAGCAGAGGTCAGAACTGGAGAATCGGGCCAAAACAGGGACTAGATAGAGCAAGATGGACTAGGCAAGGTACGACAAGATTCCGAGCACCAGGAAAAGGGAGATGGACAGGGCAAGGACCGACAAGACAAGGGAGGATAGCAGGACAATGAAGCAAGGCACAAAGAACTAGCAACATGCACTGCAGACAAGGCAAGAGGAAGTGTTGCTGAGGCATCGAAGGGGAATGTGTCTGGGTCTTAAGTATCCAGCCACATTGACATAATCACCCCTCGCCATTGTAGTTTTCCTGCTATGGGGCCTTTAATTCAAAGGCTGTGGTGCGCGGGCACACCTAAGGCTGGCATAGGCGTGAGAGGGAGAGGCATTATGGCATGTTCTACTGCCGAAGAGCTTTGCAGCTTCTGGGGATGAATTGCTCATCCTGCAACTGGTCTATCGTTTCAAGGAAGTGTGAGCTGGGAGGACTGAGCACATAATCCCCAAAGCTCACAATGGGAGTTGAGAACTGCCTATTGGGACCTCACATCTGCCAAGTGAAATTCACAAATGAAATTAAGTTTAGCAAGTTGATCAAGACCTGGCTTTTTGCCACTGTTTATAAGGAATGAGGGTCCTATAAGTTTATCCGGTTGCTTTTAATATGTTAAGGTGTCATGTTTTTGGTATTTTGCTTTAGTTATTATTTTTTTTTTTGTATTTTATACTTTGACTCTTTTATTATTTGCTTATTATCCCTGCTATGATTATGTTTGTTTTCACTGTTTTATGATTGATATGTTTTTATAGTTTGCATTTTTTTTATTAATCCTTCTATGATTGTCCTAGTTGCTGCTGTTTTTGAACTGTTTTGTATTTTAGCTTGGGTCTTTTATTGCTTTGAACCCTCTTTATGATATGCTTTTTATATTTTCTGGATTTTTTCATATTCTATGCTTAATTATTATAATATTGTCATGATCTTGTTGATATGTAATATTTCTACTATTTGAATCAGTTAAGAATATTTTTGGTGCGACCTTGAGCAGTATTTGAAAGTGGGTTAAAAATCCAAATATATATATACCGTAAATGGTCAGTACTCTGAACTGAGTAGAGCAGGGATGGCCAACTCTGTTTTTGAGAGCCACAAATAGGCCAGGTTTTCAGGATACTCACAATGACTATGCATGAAATAATGGAGGCAGTGCATGCAAATCTATCTCATGCATAGTCATTGTGAGTATGTTGAAAATCAGGCCTGCTGTTGGGACACAGAGGCAGACCATGCTAGCCGAAGCTCGATCCTCCCAGGCCCTGCTTGCAGGGGTAGTCTCTTCAGTCCTTAAGTGCCACAAACAGGTTTCATTTTCAGGACATCCACAATGACAAGAGATAAATTTGCATTCAATGGAGGCTGTGCATGCAAATGTACCTCAATCATATTCATGGGGTAGATTTTATGATTTAGCCCGAACGCGTACTTTTGTTCGTGCGATTTCAATAGATACGCGCGTATCCATGAAAATCCGGGATCGGCGCGTGCAAGGCTGCCAATTTTGGGCAGCCTTTGCGTGCCGAGCCGTGCAGCCTGCCTCCATTCCCTCCGAGGTCACTCCGAAATCGGAGCGGCCTCGGAGGGAACTTTCTTTCGCTTTCCCCTCACCTTCCCCTCCCTTCCCCTACCTAACCCACCCCCCCCCCCCCCCGGCCCTATCTAAACCCCCCCTACCTTTATCGCCGGATTTACACCTGCTGGAGGCAGACGTAAATCTGCGCACGCCAGCGGGCTGCTGGCGCGCCATCACCTGACCCAGGGGCTGTTCCGGAGGGCGCAGCCACGCCCCCAGAATGCTCCCGGGCCGAAACACGCCCGCGGCGCCGCCCCCGAAACGTCGTGTCACCCGTGCCACACCCAGGAAACGCCACGTCACGACCGCCACGCCCCCCGGCACGCCTCTCCATGCAAGCCCCGGGACGCATGTAAGTCCCGGGGCTTGCGCGCGCCGCCGAGCCTATGCAAAATAGGCTCGGCGGCGCGCGCAGGGGGGGTTTGGGGTAGGTTTTCGGAGGGTACGCGCGTATCCTACGCACGTACCCCTTTGAAAATCTACCCCTATGGATATCATGAAAATCAGACCTGGTTGTGGCACTCCAGGACAGACATTGCCTACCCTGTCCTAGAAATAAGAATATTAAAGCTAGGTGGCTGAAAATGTATGACTTAGCTTTACTATTGTATCTTACCAACTTTTTTGGTAAAGAGTATAGAATAAAAAATGGGTGGAATGGCAAAAGCGAACCAACAAAACAAGGGTAAGAGTGACAGGAAGCCTTTGCACACAGAAACTTTAAAGAAAAATATTAAAAGCTAGGCAGAAAGTTGAGAAGGAGGAAAGCCATCAATTACCCTTCAAGCATTGTTTCTTATTGTTGTGATCAAGAATATAGCATGTATCTGAGAACGTGCCCTGCTTAGGATTTGGTCTGGCACTTCTCAAATGTATTCCTCAACATCTTTGATAGATTCCAGGAAGATAGACTTACCATTACTTGTAATCTACAGCTTAGCCAGGTAGATCACTTCAAATGTGGAATATCAATTCATTATTAATATGTAATCTGCTTTGAATAATTGATTGATGCAGTGGATTATAAATTGTAGTAAATAAATAAAATGTCTATTTCAAAAGCTGCTCATGTTATGGAATCATTTTAATTGTTTTACACTAGCCTGTTCTAAAAGAAGGTCAAATTGCTGAATAGTTGATGGAATTTGTGTTGCAGATCTTAGTATCATCTGCAATAAGATAAACATTTCCTTCTAACTCTTTGTCAAGATAGCACAACAGGTCTGTAACTCCCCAGAGGAAAGATACATGCTGGACTCTGACTTTTCTTATAAAACTTTATTTACAAAAGTAGCATTTATCTTCAGTATTCACAGCTGAACATTTGTCTTTGGTATTCACATTTTAGCACTTATCTTCAGCATTCTCTTTAACAAGGATGCTGGATTTTTCATAAAAGGGCACAAGTACATTAAACAAATAAAAGGTTTTATTGTGCTGCCAATCAGCGCGTATTCACACGGCTACAATGAGTTCTTCATAATGCTCCCCTGATGAAGCCTTTCATTAGGTGAAACTTAGGCCTATGTTGGGAAGAAGAAAGAGTGTTTACAAGGAAACTCATAGGACGAGCTTAATGTTGTTGTTTAATCCTAATATCATGAAAGAAATATTGAGAATTGTTAAGCACAGGAAACTAGAAGAGCACTGTTGTTGCAATATGGTGTGGGTGTGATGATTTTTAAAGTTGGATGCATTATTATTTGTATGAATGCAGTATGAATGGTTTTTAATAGGGGTGACGGTCTAATAGCATGTGCAATATATTTATAAGGAATTTAATAAACGTATTTTCATATGAAAAATCTGTTTGAAAGTATTATAAGCAATTTGATTTGAGGTTATGCAATAAATCTATAGTGCTTTACTGTGTAATGTTTTGTGCAAGTATCTTGAAATTAGGTATCCTTGGGAAGTTCTAATATTGTAACAGACTGTAGCCTTATCTTCAGTGTTAGGACCAAATTGATGCAGGGGACACACATTGTCCCAGGGTTAAGTCCCAGCTCTCTTGTTCCAGTTCTTTCAAACCCGGAACATGGTTTTTCTTGATGGCAGGGAAGCCTAACCACCTGAACTCAAGGCATGCAGGGTGAAATGGGGAAACCACCTTGAATCTCTCACCTCTCTGTCACCTCTCCCACAGTACTCACTTTAAAAAAAAAAAAAAAAAAAAAAAAAAAAAAGGTATAACGTTTGTTCATTGGAGAAGATTTGTGAGAGAGGGTTTTACTGCATTTCATTGTTTTGATTAATCATAGGTCAGACATGTCTCAGTATATTTTTTTTGTTTTATAATATGCAGATTAAAAAAAAGCCACTTATCTTCTCACTAGGAACAATTTGTGATAAAATCCTGACTCTGGACCAGGGTTTCGAGATGATGACCTCTGCATCAGGGGCTCTTCATTACTCTGCTCATGGACGCCAAGCAGGAAGGAAACAAACCACCATTTTAAAATAGAAAATAAGCAAAAAGGGAACCAATCAGAAAAGCTACCAGTTGATTACATGAATGGAATTAAGACATTCAATAAAATATTTTAAATTATCATTCAAAGGTGTGTTATTGAATGTTCTCATTCAAGCTGGATGGTGATAATTGTATTAAGAGTAAAAATCCAATAATGTTCCTGCTAATATAATAAAGCTTGAATGTTGTCCTCCCTTGGAGCTGGAGTGATCTGGTCTATTACAGATCATTGAAGCTGATCAAATGAATGATTATAAGAAATGCAGTGTTGAATGAGCGGCATTTGTACTTTGGCTGTTCTAATAGAACTCCAATGTTCAGTAAGTCAAGTGCAACTAGATCCCTTAGAATGGCCTACATAAACTAGAGGACAGGAACATTGGAACATTGATGTCCTTTCGTGGATTGCAAACTGGTTAAAAGACAGGAAACAGAGTAGGATTAAATGCTCAATTTTCTCAGTGGAAAAGGATAAACAGTGGAGTGCCTCAGGGATTTGTACTTGGACCAGTGCTTTTCAATATATTTATAAATGATCTGAAAAGGAATACAACGAGAGAGATAATCAGATTTGAAAATGATAAAAAATTATTCAGAGTAGTTAAATCACAAGCGGATTGTGATAAATTGCAGGAGGACCTTGCGAGACTGGAAAATCGGGCATCCAAATGGCAGATGAAATTTAATATGGACAAGTGCAAGGTGATGCATGTAGGAAAAAATGATCCATGCTAGAGTTACACGATGTTACATTCCATATTAGGAACTACCACCCAGGAAAAAGATCTAGGCGTCATAGTGGATAATACATTCAAATTGTTGGCTCTATGTGCTGCGGCAGTCAAAAAAGCAAACAAAATGTTAGGAATTATTAGAAGGGAATAGTGAATAAAACGGAAAATGTCATAATGCTTCTGTATCGCTCTATGGTGAGACCGCACCTTGAGTACTGTGTACAATTCTGGTTGCCGCAACTTAAAAAGTATATAGTTGTGATTGAGAAGGTACAGAGGAGGCCTACCAAAATGATAAAAGGGATGGAACAGCTCACCTATGAGGGAAAGGCTAAAGAGGTTAGGGCTGTTGAGGGGGGATATGATAGAGATGTTTAAAATCATGAGAGGACTAGAACAGGTACATGTGAATTGGTTATTTACACTTTCGGATAACAGAAGGACTAGGGGGCACTCCATTAAGATAGCAAATAGTACATTTAAAACTAATTGGAGAGAATTCTTTTCACTCAGCACACAATTAAGCTCTGGAATTTGTTGCCAGAGGATGTGGTTAGTGCAGTTAGTGTAGCTGGGTTTAAAAAAGGATTGGATAAGTTCTTGGAGAAGTCCATTAACTGCTATTAATCAAGCTGACTTAGAGAATAGCCACTATTATTACCTGCGTCAGTAGCATGGGATCTGCTTAGTGTTTGGTACTTGCCAGGTACTTGTAGCCTGGATTGGCCACTGTTTGAAACAGAATGCTGGGCTTCATGGACCCTTGTCTAACCCAGTATGGCAATTCCTTATGTTTTTAACACAAATTACAAACCACAATGTACAAATCTGTGTGACTTCTACAGATGATGTTAAATCATGTAATAGGGTTTGTCCATTGTTGTCCTAATAATATACTAGGGCACAAGTTGCATTTGCCACAGGGATAATGTCCTCTGCGTACATCAACTGGCACACATTGTCTTGGATATGCTTTGACCACATGATCTCTAATATTCTGGCCTTTCTTAAAAGAAATCCTTGGTATCTCTGAGAATATGGAATGCATAGCAAGAATGTGCCAGTGCTTTCTAATGGCTGCAATGGAATGTGACAAATTGATATATTTAAAAGCATAAGTATAATGTTCTTCTGCAGTTAATGATTTTTATTGCAATAATTAAGAACAATCTGCAAAACAAGTACAATGGTTTGTATCCTTAATATGCAATGTCTAGCCTTGAGAGACAGAATGAATCAAATTTTTAGATTTGTGCTTGATCTCTTCTAAAGATGAGAGCAGAGTCTGTGCAGTCTAAAAAATTGGCCTACTTATAAGCAAAGTAAATAGTTGCGGTCAACTTCATTAATTAAGGGGCTTTGAAGGAGAATTATAAACTATAATTATCATTTCATTATACTACATGCTATACTCAGTCTTTTTACAATTTATATCACTCATTATTGCTCAAATTTACAAGTATTGTTTAAAGTTGTGACAGTGATGTTATCTGCTTATTGACATTTTATGTTTGCTTGTAAGAGCCATTTTTTCAGTTCCCATTTGAAACTCTTTCTTTCTGTTATCAGACGTAATGATTCTGGGAGGGAATTCCATAACTTGGGGTCAACAATGGAAAATATTTGGTCTCTTGTTTGTGTTAGATGGGTGCTCCAGTTGTAGGCATCTTTAGAAGTCCTTTGTCTTGCAATCTTAGGGCTCTCTGTGGTTTGAATGGTTGAAGGGTCATTCCTAATAAGCATGGGTTAATGTTGTTGATGATATTAAAGATTAGCATCAATACTTTATAGTCAATGCAGTGCTATCAGTGAGGGGGTGATGTGGTCAAATTTCCTTGTCCCTAGTAGCAGTCTGGCTGAAGCGTTTTGTGGTAGTTGTAATGGTTTTATAAGTCCAAAGGGTAGGCCTAGTAATAGGGAGTTGCAGTAATCTATGTTTGAAAATATCAGTGTTTGTAGAACAGTCCTGAAGTCCTGTATTGTTAATAAAGGTTTCATTCAATGTAAACCTCTAAGCTTGGTGTATTTTGTTTTAATTTATTTGTTTATATGCTTTTTCATTGACATTCTCATCAATCTGTATTCCTAGGTCTTGTACCTCTTCTGAGGGGTAATGTTGAAGTTACCTAGATCTAGGATTGGTGATTTGATTATCGTGGAATTTTTTCATGACCACACAATTTTTTTTTTGTGTTTAGTCTTAATTTCAGCTGAGTTAGTCTTTGCTGTATTGCCTTCATATATCTTGACAGAGTGGAGGTAATTTTTTCAAATGATTTGTTGAATGATATGTAGAATTGTATTTCATCTGCATAAAGGAAGAATTTGATTCCTAGTTCTGTTAGTAATGTACATAGTAGCAGCATGTAAATGTTGAATAGGGTAGCTCAGAGAGCTTGACCCCCTGGGGGATACCTCTATCGATTGGGATGGTATCAGATATGTGACTGTCCAGTTTGACTTGGAAGGATCTATCTGTTAGGAATGATGAGAACCATTTGATAACAGTTCCATCTATTCCAATTTTTTCAACTGATGGCATAGCAAGGTATGGTCTACAGTGTCAAAGGCTGCTGTTAGGTTAATTAGTACCATTGATGTAGGATTCATCATTATCAAATGCCTGAAGTACACAGTCAGGGAAATTAAAAGAGTTTCTATAGAGTGATCTTTTCTGAAGCCAAATTGGTTACGGTATAGAATATTATTGTCTTCTAGATAGCTTTCTAATTATGGTAACTCTTCTTTTTCTAGGATTTTGCTGATGAAAGGCAGGTTGGATATAGGTCGATAATTGTCGTAGTCATCAATTCTTCCATATTTATTTTTTAGGATGGGTTTAATCACAGTTTGTTTTGCCTTATTAGGGACCAATCCATCTGATAGTGAGTGGTTGATCATGGTTGTGATTGTTGGTGTGATTACGCTGTGTATTGCTTTCAGGGAACTTGCAGGGATTGTATCCAGTGGGTGAATAGCAGGCTTAATTTTGGTGATGATTTCATTAGTTTCAAGTTTAGATACAGTGTCGAATGTGTTCCATTTTGCTTCTCCATATTTTTATTCATGTTATTTTGTTCGTAAGCAGGTGGGGAATTGTTTTTTTAGCCTTTTGATTGTATTTAACAATGATGCGGCATATTCAATGCATGAGTTCTTTGAAAAGTTATGGTTATTCAAGATGGAGGAAGATAGGTCCTAGATTAAGAGGGTCATTTTCAATAGCTTTCGCATGCGAAAAGGGACTTTTTGCATGCGATAGGGTGATCGGGGCGGAGTTGGCCCCGGAAGAGGAGGAGTCGGGGTGGCATTGGGGCCGACGCTGCAGAGACATCGCTGGTGGCAAAAGGTAAGGACCCTTATTGCTGCCAGTTTCGCACTGAATAATTACACCTTTTATGGTGTAGTTATTCTGTGCGAAAGCCGGCAGCCAGCGCATCGCAGTGGTGCGATGGCTACCGGCTTTCGCAGGCCCACCCCCCAGTACTGTGCGATTCACTATTCTCTGCGAGAATAGTGAATCCAGGCCTAAGTTTTTAACAGTTACAAAAAGTGATTTGGAATTAAATATTACACCATGAATCTGTTTGACATAATAGTCATTTTTTGCGTTATTGATTTGTTCATGGTATTTTGTTGAAAGGGATTTTATAATTCTAGTGATTTTGTGGATTGGCATTTCTGCCATTGCTTTTCAGATTTTCTCAGGGTTTGTTTAGTGGTATTGTTTAGAGGTTTTGTTCTTTCAGGAATGCTTTTTCCTGTATTGGGTTTAGTTTATCAGCTATTTCATTGATGATTTTATCCCAGGAGTCAAATTCTGAGATTGCATCATCATTTTTAAAATCTGTTATATTATTTATTTATTTTTTTACATATTTCTTTGTGTTTTTTTTATACAAAAAGTAATAAAACAATCTGTTATGGAACATTTGTAAGAACTACATACAGTAAAGCTAAAATGAAACAAAACCTCTTCCAGGTGTCCCCTCTTCCCCCCCCCCTCAAGGTTCCGTAACTTAGGTTTGTAGTGTGGTCTCACAAGGTCTTTGACGATTTATGATATCTGTCTGGAAGCCTCTTTATACTTCATAGAGAATAAAGTCTTAAACGATTAATATGTGATATTGCTTGCTGTGTGTTGAGAGTTATTTCTGCTTTTATTAGGTGGTGATCAGTCCATGGTAGTATGTAGTGAGATGAATTGATTATTCAGTTATTGTTGTTTGCGAATATTAGGTCAAGGATGTGTCCTGCTTTCTGAGTGGGCTTGCTTACGCATTGCGGCCAGTCCGTTGCTTCCATTGTATCTAGGAATATTTCACAGTAGTTTTTGGTATGCTATCTACATGTAGGTCGAAGTCCCCTATGATTAGGGTGGCTTCAGGTGATGGAAATGTTTTTGTGAAAATTTCGATTAGGGGTGAGCAGTCTTCTTGAAGTGTTCCAGGTGAGGAATAGACCGTACCTATGTTTAGTTGTGGTGATTTTATTATTGCCACCTTGTAGGGGGTTTACTTTGTAAGGTTTAAGTTTTAGCTCTTTTTTACTGATTATTAATAGACCCCTACCTTTACATTTGTGTCTGGGTAAGTGAAATATATCATAGTTGGGGTGATCAATTTGATTTAAGAGAACATTATCGCTATCTTTCAGCCATGTTTTGGTTATATAGAAGGTAGTGGGGTTTTTTCCTTCTAGTAGATCATTTAGTAATGGGATTTTCTTTGTCAGTGATTGAATGTTTAGTAGTAAGAGAGTAAATATTAGGCAAGAAGGGATTACTAGAGAATTGTTATTTATCTTGGGTTGGATCAGCTTTGTGCTATTTTTTTGCTTGTGTTGGGGGGTTCCGTGAAGATTTCTGAATAATCCTTGTCCGGTGATGGTTTCAATGAGGTGGGTAGGCTCCATTTTTATAATTGTTAGGAATGGGTGGGATTTCATTTAATTTATTTACTTATAGACTGCTTATATGAGGGCACTAAGCAATGTACATGAACCATTCCTAATAATTAAAATATCCAAAAAGGAAATTTGATGTAGATGATGATGCATAGTAAAATGTAATTGGAATCCAATGTGTTGAGCTGGTCATAAAAAAGATAGATCTTTCTCCATTCCTGTCCAGATGAAGAATATATCATCTATGTAGTGGTTCCACAAAATATGTTGGAAATAAAAAGTGGTATATACTGGATTCTCCTGAAATTGAAAGAGACATAGGTTAGCTATGTCAGAGGCAACTGGAGAACCCTTAGCTACTCCATGTGTTTGGATGTAAAAGCTACCATTAAACACGAAATAATTGTGGAACCAAACAAAAATAACTAGGGTATACAAAAATAAGGAAGGTATTTGATAAGGAACCAGACAGTGTTATAACACTGATATTACTAAATCAAGTATTGCAGTATGAGAGACATTGGTGTTTAAAGACTCCATATCTAATGTTGTCAAAATGGAATGCAGAGGCATATTAGTCAAAGACTGTAAGTTGCGATGCACATGTGATAGTATGTAAGAATGAGATTCATGAACCAGTGGCTTTAAAAAGAGATAAATAATTGCAGCAACAATTGGATGACAAGGAGGGGTAGTCATGGATTTAGGTACATATCTTCGGGACACCATAAAGAATAAGAACTTGCAAATGTTTAACTATGTTTAAGTATATTTTTAAGAAATTTCAATAAATAGGTACATAACAAGAACATAACAGAAACAGGATCAGATACATTGGTGTACACTTTCCAATGTCTTTTTACCAAACTTGGACCATACCCCTTCTAACCAAATGTGAATGTTTAACTATAAGGAAGATCTTTTCTTTCATCATCAAAAATTCATATTCAAAAGCTTCTTCAACAGTAAGAAGGATACTGTTCTGGAGATTGGATGTTATATTGGCTGAAAGACATGAATAAAAACATGTCTACAATAGTTGCCAATGCATTTTGTCGTCATAGGCTGTGGTATCTATTATCGCAACTTCATCACCCTTGTCATTTGGTTTCACAGTAATACTGGATTGGTGTGCTATAGAATCCAAGGCATATTTCTCTAGTAAGGTGACATGTATAAGGTGGAATTTGTAAGATGTGGACATCTTTGGTGAGGAGTGCTCCACTTCTTTGATATCATGAAAACACTTAAAATATTTTTGCCCCTGAAGAAGTTTGATCAGCATTTGTCAATGTCTGTGCTGCTTTTTTGTTTTTATTTTGATGTGTTAATTTTGTAAACCGCCCCGATCTTCTTTGATTGGAGGGGCAGTATATAAACAATTGTAAATTGTGTGTGATTGTCTACATGTTATAGGCATTCCAAGAAAACATTTTGGCATCCATAGTTTTTGATAACCACTCAATAAACTTAACTAATGAAGCCAGAAACCTAAGGATTATTATCGATACCACATTTTCAATGTGACCACAATAAAAAGCAGTTATTCGCTTCTCCTTTGTGAAGCTTAGATTACTCCAACATATTAAAACAATGCTAGAACCTTCAGACTTCAAGACAGTGCTACAGTCAGTAATATAGCCTAGACTTGATTATTGCAATGCCTTATACATAGGACTACCACAATACGTAATCAAACCTCTCCAACTGATATAAAATGTTGCCGCCTCTTTATTAACCAGCACTAGGTACCATGAGCCTATTTCACCTGTACTCTAACAACTTCATTAGCTATTAATACAGCAACATATACAGAACAAACTGGCAACAATTGTGCAAAATCTTATTTGCACTGTCCCCTTGCATTGGACCAACTCCATTCTTAAGATACACACCCCTTCAAGATCACTAAGTTCATCCACACAAGTCCTATTTGACGTACCCTCGATCCAATTGGCCCATCTTATAGTTACCCAAAAGAGAGCCTTCTCTGTTGCAGGACCCCTATTATGGAACTCTCTCACTAGCTTTATACAGCTTAAAAGACACTCGTGCATTCAAAAAAGCCCTAAAAACACATCTATTTCAGATAGCATTTATAAGAGAGAAAAAAAAGTGCCTCTCTCCCTTCTTCATCCTCCTGCTTTGCAACTCCATACTGAGCAATCTGCGATTCAAGATACTCGTTGTCAGCATGGTATTTTTTTTTTTTATGTCTGTTCAGACTCATTTATGTATTAGTGGGATAGAAATAGTTTAAATAAAAACAACATATATCAGACCAGGGGATTTTGGCTGCTTTGTAGATCTGCAGCGTACCTATTTGTACATTCTCTTTGTCCTGTACCACTGGAAGAGTGCAAATTTCTCAGTATCGCGTTGAAAAAAAAAAAAAAGAAGCTTATTTTTGTAGTGCAGATACCATTTTAAATCGCTGTAGTAGCAATTGAAAAGTCATCTACTTAGAAGTCAGGTAATAGAGGCCATGGGAGGGGGAGGAAGAGACTGGGGCCCGACAGAGAAAGCTCTGCAACTGCTGCGGAGAATCTATCCTTGCCCAGCCAGTTCCTCTGGTATTGAAAGCTGTATCAGTGGCATGCTTAACGCTGCTTTTTTGGGGTAAGGGAGGTGGAGGGTCGATGGGAAAGAGTGGCAGTGAGGTGGATTGTCTGCAGTGACTACAGGTTCAGCTTTGTCGCGCTACAGCTGCTGTTCCTCCTGTCTCTGTGCTACCATCATTCTCACCGCACCCAGGTAAGAGGAGAAGAAAGTTTGACGGGGTGAGGGGAAGGTGGAAATAGAAGAAGAACGTGAAGGGGGGAGGGGGAATTAAGGGAGCGAGAAAAGTGGATGAAATGAGGAAACTATTAAAAAAAAACCTCAAAAAAAACAGTGGGTGCAGCTTGTTGATTTAAATATGGGGACTAAAAGGCTCATCTATCCTGGATGAGTAGAAAGTCAATGAGAGAAAAACTGACTCGGGTAAAGCTTCAACAATTAGTGAAGTTTCCATGGCTGGACCAGAATAACTGAGCAGACTGGATTAGCCAATTGGTTTTTATTTGCCATCATCTACCATGTTGCTATGATTTTATCAACTATAGAAAAGTAGGCAAGAAACTGGAAGAGCGATATGGAGATGAGATGAGAGATTCCAGGGCTGGGAGGAAGCTGGAGTTCCTCTTTTTATCCCCATTTCATTCCCTGTCTAACAGTGTGAAGTGTGAGGGCAAAAGATTATGGAGGCGTGAAAGAGTGAAAGAAAAAAAATGAGGGTGGCGTGAGGAGGAAAGGGAGACAAAAGGAGAAAGCAGAAAAGTTCTGAAAGGGTAAAAGGAGAGAGATAGGGAGGAAGGAATGACAGAAAGCCGTAAAATGAGGCCACAGCAGGATTTCCAGCAGGGAAAAATTTGATGGCAGAGTGGAAATGTAAAGAAAAAACTACACCGGAATCAGAAAGGTTAGAAAAATGTTTGTTCAGTTGTTTTAGACCTGTTGCACAAAATTCTTGTTGTGTAATAGAAATTGCCATAAAGCAGTCTCTTCCCACCAGGGATTCCTCCTGTTAGCCTTGCCATTTAATGCTTTCACATGAGCCTTGCCAGAGTTGACAGACAGGAGTCAGCAGATGCGGCCTCTGCAAGAAAAGTTCTTTGAGCTGCTGTAAGTCACAGCCTGTGATGTACTGTTGGGAAATGTAATAAAACGTGACATTCCCTTACTGTCAGTTCTTTTTTTTTTTTTTTTTTTTAAATCCTGCAGCAGCAGTCAAGACTGTCCTGCCTATGATACACTGTATCTGAATGCCTCTAGCCCGCACATTACCCTACCTGAATGTAACTCGCCTCCAGCTGCCAATATTACAATAAAAATAGAAAAACACACAATGTAAATGTGTGCTCAGTTGAGAGATGTTTTTGCATTATGTTGTTGCTGAAAACTTGCTCAGACTGGAGAGGGGGATGACCCTTACAGAAGTGGGTGGGATGGAGGTCATGTGGTCTGTGATTTCTGATTTTAAAAACTGTTGCTGTTCTCAATGCACCTCAAGCAGTAATGAACCATAGGCCTTGACTATTGTGGGAGTTAATGAGCAGGAACTGATATTAAAAAGAAAATTCCCATTTTTTTTCTCCAGAATGTCATTTGCCTCATATCGGAGCCTTGTTTTGTTCTGTATACACTGTTGGATGCCTTCCTAGAAAAAAACAGAGGCTAAAACCATGTACATACAATGTGTCGATTTTTTTGAATAGAGGCATATCTGTGTATTAGTGAGTTTCCCTGCTAATGTACATAGATGGCCATTTGCAATTGATGGAGTCAAATCTGACATGTAATACAAGGATGAAAACACAAAAGACAGTATAGCGCAAGCTAGTTATGTTTTATGTATATAAAGAAGCTCAAAGACAAGGAATTTGAATTTGGAAGGAGGAGGACATGGAGCTTACTAAGAAGGCAGTTTGCATACTGGTAGTAGCCAAAACCAGTGACAGAATGAATACATGTTTATCATTATTTATTTATTTAGAGCTGGAAAAGTTATTATAAAGGCAAGGGAAGAAGATGCAATCAGGCTGTGGCAACTGGACAGGTCAAGTGGTCCTTGCTACAAACAGATGCTGCTGTTAACTGTTTGGAAACAGTAAAGTCCTTGCTGTCTCTTTTGTGATTCCAGGAAAGCTTGCTAAATTTTTGAAAGATTAGATCTTTCAGTAAACTGAAACAGGCTTGAATGCTTACTCAACTTTATAGTTGCTTTTAAATTTCTCTAAATGCAGATGATCATTTGAATGGAAGGGAGTTTCTGCATGTGTTTTAAGCATAAGAGTTTTGTTGCTGTTGACAGGAGTTGCAAAACGAGAGGTGAATTTTAAAAGCCCAATGCGCGCATTAATTAGGGGGATGGGCGAAGAAATTGGGCTCACGTGCACCGAGCGGATTTTTTTAAAAAATGATATACACGCAAATCTCCCACAGTGCGCACATCTCGGAAGTTTTCTTAAGCGTGGCGTGGGGAGGCTTGGGCATTTTGGGGCGTGAACCAGAGATGTGCCCGTAAATACCGACTCGACCCGGCATGCGCCGAAGCCTCCTGCCGCATAACGTCACTTCTGCTGTGGATTACGTGTAAGTTAAAGAAACAAAACTAAGCAGATCTGTGGGGTTTTAAGGGACGGGGCTATAACTGGGAGGGAGTGAAGGTTATAACAAGGGGGATTTGGAAGACTCCTCCATCTCTCTTAACTGGACAAAGTGGCAGAACTGAGAATAGCATCGGCTTGCACCCCTTTTAAAACACCCCAGTTTACGCAGAAGCAGCATTTGTGCGCACTTGCCCGCGCCTACTTAAAAGTTTGCACACATTTCATAACATGCTTTCATATGCGAGCGCATGTTATAAAACGGCCATGTCCCTGGGCGCAGGCTGATGTAAATGCCCAAATGTGCGCATGCACGCCGGTTTGAAAGTCACCGTCCCTGTGTTTAGGAGTTAGGTAAATATTTTGATTTCCAAACCTTGAAACCCCTTGTGTAGTTGGGCATATGCATTATTTTTACAGATCTTTTCAGCTATTTCTGTTGGGCATTAGGATTTTCTCATTTACATTTAACAAATTTAAAGTAAATTGTATGTAACTTTCCAAATAGTTTAGTATGTGTCAATTGTATGGAAGACTAGATGAATGATGGCTCCAGAAAAACATTTTTAACATAATCTTAATAGCAATACAGTTGAAATGCATTGAAAGAAATACGGAAAGACTTTGTGTATACATTTATTTGTGTGTATGCATTTGTGTGTCTGTGTTCATATATATAAATATAACTTGTATATTTAAAATATTAAAAAAATATATTAAATGTCAGATGCTTTTAGGCAGCATCAGTAAATGCAAGTGGAGTTTTAGTGGGTCATAATTGTCCAGATTTTAGTAGTTCAGGATATGGAATCACTATTAAAGCTTTTCATTTTCCCCATCTATAGTTTGTCTTGTATGCAAAAATATTTTAGAATACTTGGTTTACCTATTTTCATCTCATATTTTTTCAATTTACTGTTCATTTGAGAGGCTAATTCTTTCCATCGTGATAATCTCTTCACTTGATTTCCAAACTACCATTTGTTCAGCAATACATTTTAATCCCTTCTTTAACAGGGCACATTTTTTAAGTGCTTTACTATTTTTGCTAGCATAGACAGTAACTGTGATACTGGCATGTGGGCACACATGTACGCACATATGCCGGCTCGTGCCAAAGTTCGCAGCCATTTTATAACACATGCGTGTATATCTATGCATTGTATAAAATAGGCTGTATGCGTGAACATGTGCACCCAATTTTATATGGACGTATGTATGTGCACGCAAATGCCGCCTCAGCTGCATTTGCGTGCAAGGGACGTGCGCCGAAGCCATAGGGAGTTTTCCCAGTTCACTCCCTGTTTGCCCAGTTAAGGGACAGAGCTTCACAACCCGCCTAGTTTGTCTCCCTTTCCCACCTATTAGCCCCACCGGCTAGCTTAGATTTATTTATTTTATTTACACACAACCATAGCAGTAGTAAAATTATGCAGCATAAATACTTAGAATGTAGGCCTATGTTAAAGTCCCGGAACGCCCACCCACACTTCAGATATCCTACTGCCTTATTTATTTTTGGTTTATTTTTCAAAATATTTATATTTTATAAACAAGAATAAACTTAAGAAAATTAGGAGTTAATTATAAAAAAATATAACAAAAAAGGAAAATGTATAATCAAAGGAAAGAGAAACTCCCATTAGCCCTCAATCGGTAGGGGAAAATAATTCAAAGGAGATTAACAAATAGAAATAAATAACAAGAAGCAAACATGTTATGTCCAACTGTACACTTTTTTAAATGCCACTTGGAAACTCAGAGCATACACTGGTAATTTTCTTTAATCCAAGAAAAATTGCAACTGCTCAGGAGGAAAAATTGATATCGAACACCAGCATATTTAACAATACATTTACAGAAGTAACGTATTTAAGCAAAAAAGACGTGCCAAGAGCTGTAACTTCTCTGGCACATGGTGAGAAAAGCTTTCATTCTGACTTGTTATCTTGGTAACATCTGGGTAAATCCAAATTCTTTTCCCAGAATAAAGAGCTAAAGCTTTGTGGAAATACATTTTCAAAATCAGATTCAAATCTTGCTGAAATACAAACTGACCAGTAAAGTCTGCCTTTGCAAATCCATCTGCACAGAGAAAAAAAATCCCTCCTAACCTCCACTCCTCCTCACACCAGGTAGAAAGAAAATCTTATTCAAAGGAGGGCAGTTCCCCTTGGCAGACCCAAAATCTCAGGAAAATATTTCTTCAGCATGTCTCTCACTGAGAAATTAAAAAAAAAAATGTAAATTCAAGTGTCCAGTATAATTTTTAAGCTGTTCTATTTTCCTATGCACCAAGCTCTTATCCTGGATCTAATTTTAATTCACTTGCTTAATTAGTTGTTTCCTCGAATTTACATGCCGCACACAAAGAGAAAGGGAAGGATCCGGCTTGAATCCTCTGCATGTACCTTACCCACCCCAACTCAACCTACTATTGAGGGGTTCTTTATTCCGGAAAATGCATCAACTCCTGGAGGGAGGTCTGCAGCAGAGCCAGGGAAGGAACACACCCTGGCCTTGCAGGGGACACAAACATCTCTGAGCCCCGGGGCTTCCGAAACTCCTTCTCCACCATTCCATGACCCTGCTCGGGTCTTGGGTCAATTACAGTCGGAAGTGAAGCCGACTGCAGAGGCAGGATCCGGTGCATTGGGCGTGGGCTCTACACCTGATGGCGTTGCAGGCCCGATTGTTCCATCTGCGATGTGGAGGGCCGACTTGGAGGAGCAATTCCAGCCGTGTCTGAGTGTCTTGGTAACCACTCAAGTGGAGAGAGAAGAACCGACAGATGAATCTGTAAGGATTCCAGAAGTCTGCCGGGAAGGTGCGGTAAGCACTGCTTTCAATGCTAAATTGCCCAAACCTCAAGTGATTACATTAGAAGCAGTCTGGAATGCTTTAATTTCCTTGGAAAAGTCAATTTCTACATTAACTGTGGCTATAACTGATTCACAAAAAAGCATCCAATTTATGGAACCACTACTTAAGTCTCATGATGTTAAAATTAAGGATTTGGACACACAAGTTTCGCAGCTACAGGAAGTTCAAAGAAATGTATTACAAGGAGAAGTAGTAACTACGAAAAGAATGGAGAATATGGAAAATGCTCTCAGATATTTAAATCTTAGAGTGTTAAATTTTCTTCATGTTAAATTAATATCCCCCATGAAATCAATTAAAAAAATATTTGATGGATATACTATACTTTCCTTTGGATGGTATTCCGCCTTTATCTAATATATATTTTTCATCTTCAGAAAAGAAAGGAAACCATGATGCTACCGCTGACTCTCCTCAGAATATGGGCACGGACCTCTCAGCCTTACTGGAAACATCTGGGGAGGATCAAGTGGACCTCCGAGGAACACTGCTAGTAACTTTTGTTTTCCCAGCTGATAGAGATTCTATATTGAGACTTTTTCTTCGTAACAGAGAAAAACTATATTATGGTCAGAAGATATGGGTTTATCCCGATATTACTAGAACTACCCAAATCCGCAGGAAGAAGCTGTTAAGAATGTGCCAGGAGGCTAGACAACTAGGAGCACAGATTACAATCAGATAACCTTGTTAATGTGTAATGAAACTTAATAATGTTCAGTATATCTTTTTTGAACCATCCCAGCTGCGTTTTTTCTTGGATAATCATAGAATTGAGGGCAATGTTACCTAGCCAGATCAGGGTATAAAATGTATATTTCTTGTCTCCCTGTATTTTTTTTTCCTTTTCCCTAAATTTGAGTGTGTTTCTGTAACCCTTGGATCTCTCAGTTACCTTATACAGGGTCTAATGATTACCTAGTTAGGCGGATAAATTGTATATCTTAGCCTTAGAATTTTCTTTGAAATTATTTGTAATTGACCCATTCTAGATTGAATTATTTCTGTCTAAAGTTCTTAATAAATGCATAAATTAAAAAAAAAAATTCACTTGCTTGACTTCTTGAATTTTTTCCCCTATTTCTTCGATTTTCCTTTTCAGATCCTGAGAGACATCTGCCTGGTTCTTGCAAAGTTCTGACACTTTTATGTCAGAAGTACAGTTTAAAATTGCAAAATCTGTTCTTTCCATGGTGTTCTCTATACCATCCCACGTTACCTCTGAGGGCTTGATAAGGGGGAAGCAAAGGCTTGCATAATAATTTGGAGGGCAGCTGAATGGCAGGCATAGAAACATAGAAACATAGAAATGACGGCAGAAGAAGACCAAATGGCCCATCTAGTCTGCCCAGCAAGCTTCACACATATTTTCTCTCATACTTATCTGTTTCTCTTAGCTCTTGGTTCTATTTCCCTTCCACCCCCACCTTTAATGTAGAGAGCAGTGATGGAGCTGCATCCAAGTGAAATATCTAGCTTGATTCATTAGGGGTAGTAGCCGCCGCAATAAGCAAGCTGCACCCATGCTTATTTGTTTTACCCAGACTATGTTATTAGCCCTTATTGGTTGTTTTTCTTCTCCCCTGCCGTTGAAGCAGGGAGCTATGCTGGATATGCGTGACGTATAAGTCTTCTCCCATGCCGTTGAAGCAGAGAGCCATGCTGGATGTGCATCGAAAGTGAAGTATCAGGCACATTTGGTTTGGGGTAGTAACCGCCGTAACAAGCCAGCTACTCCCCGCTTTGTGAGTGCGAACCCTCTTTTCTTCTCCCCTGCCGTTGAAGCAGAGAGCTCTGCTGGATGTGTGAAGTATCAGTTTTTCTTCTCCCCTGCCGTTGAATCAGAGAACTTTGCTGTATATGCATTGAAAGTGAAGTATCAGGCTTATTTGATTTGGGGTAGTAACCGCCGTAACAAGCCAGCTACTCCCCTCTGTGAGTGTGAATCCTTTTTTCCACATTTCCTCTTGCTGTTGAAGCTTAGAGCGATGTTGGAGTCACCGTAAGCCTGTGTATGTTTATTTAATAAGGGTATTGACTCCAGGCAGTAGCCATCATTCTGGCGAGTCACCCACTCTTCATTGGCAGCCTCTTGACTTTATGGATCCACAGTGTTTATCCCACGCCCCTTTGAAGTCCTTCACAGTTCTGGTCTTCACCACATCCTCCGGAAGGGCATTCCAGGCATCCACCACCCTCTCCGTGAAGAAATACTTCCTGACATTGGTTCTGAATCTTCCTCCCTGGAGCTTCAAATCGTGACCCCTGGTTCTGCTGATTTTTTTCCTTCGGAAAAGGTTTGTCGTTGTCTTTTGATCATTAACACCTTTCAAGTATCTGAAAGTCTGTATCATATCACCTCTGCTCCTCCTTTCCTCCAGGGTGTACATATTTAGATTCTTCAATCTCTCCTCGTACATCATCCGATGAAGATCCTCCACCTTCCTGGTCACCCTTCTCTGTACTGCCTCCATCTTGTCTTTGTCTTTTTGAAGGTACGGTCTCCAGAACTGAAAACAGTACTCCAGGTGAGGCCTCACCAAGGACCTGTACAAGGGAATAATCACTTCCCTTTTCTTACTCGATATTCCTCTCTCTATGCAGCCCAGCATTCTTCTGGCTTTAGCTATTGCCTTGTCGCATTGTTTCGCCGACTTCAGATCATTAGACACCATCACCCCAAGGTCCCTCTCCTGCTCCGTGCACATCAGCCTTTCCCCCCCCATCGAATACAGTTCATTCGGATTTCCACTCCCCATATGCATGACTTTGCACTTCTTGGCATTGAATCTCAGCTGCCATATCTTCGACCACTCTTCCAGTTTCCTTAGATCCCGTCTCATTCTCTCCACTCCTTCCGGCGTGTCCACTCTGTTGCAGATCTTAGTGTCATCCGCAAAAAGACAAACCTTACCTTCTATCCCGTCCGCAATGTCGCTCACAAAGATATTGAACAGGACCGGTCCCAACACCGATCCTTGCGGTACACCACTTAAAACCGCTCTCTCTTCAGAGAAGGTTCCATTTACCATCACACATTGTCTTCTGTCCGTCAACCAATTTGCAATCCAGGTCACCACCTCGGCACTCACTCCCAAGCTTCTCGTTTTATTCACCAGTCTCCTGTGCGGAACCGTATCAAAAGCTTTGCTGAAATCCAAGTATATGATATCGAGTGCTCTTCCTCTATCCAATTCCTTGGTTACCCAGTCAAAAAAGTCAATCAGATTTGTCTGACAGGATCTTCCTCTGGTGAATCCATGCTGCCTCTGGTCCATCAATTCTCCGGACTGTAGATAGTTCACTATTCTCTCTTTCAACAGTGACTCCATTACTTTTCCCACCACTGAAGTGAGGCTAACTGGTCTGTAGTTACCAGCCTCCTCTCTGTTCCCACTCTTGTGAAGAGGGACCACCACCGCTCTTCTCATGTTGGTACTCTTAGCCACGGAGCTTTCCTCAACCCCACAAACTGCTTGTCTCACCACCATCAGCAAGGACTTCCTAAGGCATTCCCATCCAAGCCTTGGCCTCTCCCACTGGACTTCGCGGTGCCTCATTTCTAAGCACCATCTCAGGCTCCAGAGACTCTGATGCTTTTGGGCCGACTTGGAGGCTGCCATTCAGGGGGGCTCGGTTCTCCCCAAACCTACTAAGTTCCTCGCCACTTCTTCATATGAGCAGCTTGTAAAGGCATCCAAGTGATAATCACGCTGTCCGGGAGGCAGGACTCCCGAGTCAGAGGTAAAAAGTCTCAGCCTGCCTTTCCTCTTGGGTGATGTTTTAGGGAACAATTAGCTCGCACTCCCACTCAGATGAGCTGTTCACACACACTGCCCCAGCGATATGAACTTATTTATTTGAGAGCATTACAAAGCCAAATAGGTAATATTACTCAGTCTACAGGCAGTGAAAAAGAGATGGGAAACCTGAAAGAAAACCTTTCATTCCTGGTACGAAAGATACTATCTTGGTATACTGGAGATGGGGAAGGCTCATGTGGATCCAGAATACAAATAAAAGAAGTTAAAATCTTAACCAATTTGGTTGTCTTCATTGGTAGCACTGTTCAGCAAGGAGAAACAATCTTTTCACAAACATATATATACCTGCTTTTTATTACTCTGAAGCTTCAATGTTACCAGCTGAAATTTTTATGGATTATCATAAGGCTTGGGGATAACTGCATGGAGCGGCAGTTACTACTCTTAAGAGACATATGGGAATAACCTGCACAGAGTGGCAGATACTACCTTAAGCTTGCCGGGCAGACAGGATGGACCATCTGGTCCTTTTCTGCCATCATTTCTCTGTTTCTATATTCTCCAATCCACCCCTCCTATGACAGATGCCTTGATAGCTTGTAATCAGACTCTTACCTGTTTTAACTTTTAATCCTCTAATACTTTTATAATGCAGGAATTAAGGCTATATTTTTTCATATCGCTCCTGGACTAACCATCTCTGCTTGGGAATCAGTAGAATTGTGTTGCTTTCTTAAACTTTTTCTGTCTCTAACTTACTGCTTGAAAATGCAAGATCTTTTTTTTCGCTTTCCTTTTAAAAATTATCATAAAATCTGCACACCAAAAGAGATTGTGTAGTTTGCAGCTATGTGGGCTATTTGAAAATTCCTCCCCCTCTCCAGTATGCTTAAATTCTGCCAACTTTCTTTTCCACCATCTCTTCTGGTAGGTTATCCCAGGCATCTCCCTTTTGGCAAAGAAGTATTTTCTCTTATTTTCCCTAAGCCTCCCCCACCCTTAAATTCATGGCATGAGCCCCTTAGCTTTGAGTTTCATTTTCTGTGGAAAATTGCACCTTCCTGTAGTTTGGGTTGAAAAGGTTAGAATGTTTCAATGAGTACTAGAAAGAATTTTAACATTTTCCTTGCTCTTCCTGTCCAATTTTAGCAAACCTAGTGTACTTGAAGTATGGGGTAGGGGTGTTAATGCCCTTGAAAATCTTGCTTACAAAGTCACTAAATGCATCCAGCCTTTGTGGATTTATGAGCATAAAACAAATTTGGCCCTGGTCCGCTACAGAGAGAGAATACTGCCCTCTTCTGCTGCTGGAGAGAAGGAACAGAGAATTTGAACTGATGTTTGGGATCCATTGGGTAGTTCCTTCTGACCCAAACTGGCTACTGCCAGAAAGAGGATACTGGGCTCCATGGACTTTTTGGTCTGATCTGGAATGGCACATCTTGTATTCTTAACTGCTGCTTTTGCCAGCCAGACCAGATGTCTGGAGAGATGCAGGCTGGGGAAAGGATGATGCTGCAGTAGCAGGGAGGGGAAGAGGCTGAGGTTAGAGGCTGGAGGGGGAAGGGAAAACGTGAGAAAAATAAGTATAGCATGCGAGGGTTGCTAGCAGGTCTTTGGTGGCATTCTCAAGGGTTGTGTGACACGGTAGAAATAAGTAGAAGTAGTTGGTTTGAAATGCTGAGTTCCAGATCAGTGCGCACAAGGTCCTACAGATTGTGACTGGAGAATCTAGATCCCTGCCCTTTGGTCTGGTCACTAGATTGCATATCTCGTTTTCTGGTTATGCTTCCTCAGTAATTCTGTGATGTGACAGCATTTGAATTAGACTAATAATGAATAGCAAACTCAGTGGGAACCACTTCTTAATTGAATGAGACAGACCTCTTGAGCTTTTACAGCTGAAAAACAGTTCTACATACTGAGGAATTTGGTCTAATTTATCAAACCAGATTAACTACTTTTAATTTGAACATATGCAAATCTACAAACTTCAGTTTTTCTTGGTGGCAAAAGATGTTTAGTTTAAGAGGCCACATATTGACCTTTGAGCTCTCTGCTTTTTTTCATACAGCTTTTTTGTTGGAGAAGTGTATAATGTAAGGGGTGAATTTTGAAAGCCCGGCACGCACAGAAGTCTGGCTGGCATGCACCACGCGGATTTTTAAAAGGCACCCGTGTACGCTCCTTTCTCCCGATACGTGCACAAATAAGTTGAAAAAAGGGGTGGGGCGTGGACTTTCCAGGACTTTAAAATTAAACGAATGCATAAATATTTATGTGCACAAGCGCATGCTGGGGATCCCCTGCCATGTAACTTTACTACTGCTATGGATGGTGTATAAGTAATAAAATAAAAAAAAAAATAGGCTAGTTAGCGGCATTTTAAGGGTTGGTGCTAACCGGGTAAAAAGGAGGCTATTTAACTGGGGGAGGGGGGTAAGAAGTCTTATCCATTATCTGGGTGAACTGGGGAAACTGGTAATTGCGTCGGCGCATGTCCCTTATAAAATTCCCCCCACTTACGCGGTAGAGGTGGCATTTGCGTGCACATTCATGCATCCATATCAAATTGTGTGCACATGTACGCACGTTCAGCCTATTTTATAAAATGGCTGCACTCTTTGGCGGAGCCGGCATACGCGTGTACATGCGTGCTCACATGGCTGCTTCAAAGTTACCATCCCTGTGAGGAATGTAAGGACACCTATAGTGCCTTTCTTAACATTATTAATAGGAAGCTGCATATATATAAGAAAAGTTTAAGGACCTGATTCATCAAGGTATTTTCCCATAGACACAGAATTGAAGAAAAGCCTTAGTGAATCAGGCAGTGTGAGACTGTAAGTGTGAGTGGGATTAAGAATCTCTAGTTCCTAAAATAATCTGTATCCCATTTCATAAATAGCTATGCGCCCAAACCAGCTGATTGCTATTCTTCCAAGTCATGATTTTAGAATTTCTTTGAGATGCTCCCAAGCAAGGATCCTGATTCCTTGACAGAAGTCAACTTCAGAGCACTGCTACCAAATACCCCAATGATATCTGATCATATTTGTTCCTGCAGTTATGCTAATTATCATATCCATTGTGTGTGACTTATGAGGAGGATGTTTAAAGATGTTCAATAATGACTTAACTGTGGCATAAAAATAAATGATATCCTTTGTGTATACTTTTGCAATATTGCACTGGACACCATTATCTTTAAGAATGCAAATTCCTTGTTTTTCTTCTAATATCCAAAATTTCAGTGTGACACAAATCTGAAAGCAAGGGAACATGTAGATCTGCTTTGCATATTTATTCACTCGAAATGAATTTGAAACTCCTAGTGTCCTTTACAAACCATGATTATATAACAAATACAATTATGGATGGAATAGAAAGCACAAATAAAAAAAATTCCATAAATATGAATCAAATATCATTCTCTCCAGAACTGTCATAAACACTTGCTCAAACCTCCAAGAAGTTGCAACAAAAACCACCTTATCAATATCTAATCAAGTAAGCCAGTATGATATATAAAGAGTTCTTACAATTTTAGGATTATTTTCCATTCATCAAAGGTTTTATATATTATTTAAGTACATTTGGGACTACATTGTTTGTTTTTTCCCTCCTGGTTACAGTTCATTGGCTTATGTTTATTTGGTAATTAGTATCTTACACACAAATTCTCCAGCCTGAATTAAATAACTATTATATAGGAATTGTAAGAGTCAAATCTATTAGTGATAATGTTTCATAGATAGTTTGCTATTGTTTAAAATATAATGACATGCATGGACTAGAAAACAAATAATTGCAGAAGGCCTCTTAGCTTTATTTATTTATTTATTTATTTATTTATTTAAAGTTTCTTTTATACCGATGACCGTTTACACATCGCATCGGTTTACAGTTAAAAAGGAACAAATGGGCAGAACCCTTACATATAACATTGAAAAAACAGGTTAACTTTTGGGCAGGGCCCTTACATGTAACTGAGAACAAGGTGGTTAAAAGTGGGATAGGGTATAGAGCTGACTATGACGCGAGCGTCCGTGATATCAATAAATAGATACAGCATTCCCTCACCAGCATTCCCTCACCAGTAAGACAGTGTGACTCGTCAGAAGAATGATTTCATTCTTCTTGGTGCTGTCAGACAGTTTCCAGAGCTTTCTAGGACATTGTTGAGCTCTTTTGACATGTGCTGGGGTTCCTGTGCATCCACAGGATGCAACGTATTCCAGTTTGTGTTTTTGTGCTGAGATGAATGGAT
The DNA here is from genome assembly GCF_901001135.1 of Rhinatrema bivittatum. Lineage (NCBI taxonomy): Eukaryota > Metazoa > Chordata > Amphibia > Gymnophiona > Rhinatrematidae > Rhinatrema > Rhinatrema bivittatum. Next base: position 79,914,793 of record NC_042616.1, read on the forward strand.
GTTTTTATTTTAACTATGCAGGTCACAGCTTTACAAACTAACTTGTTTACAAGCTTTTCAGCCCATCTGTTAGTGTCCTCTAGCCTTCTTGTTCTTTTCTAATTTCCTAGATAGGTTTTTTAGGCAGTTTTATTGATTTTGTTTCCCTGTCTTCTCAGCAGTCCCATTTTCATTTCATTTATTTCTTATATATTGTCTTCCAATATGGCTCCTTCAGACCTCCCAGTCTTGTGTATTTTCTTATACTCCTTGTTTTCTCAACTTCTGAATTTCTGCATTCGATTTCCCATCATCTGTTTTTATCTCAGAGTCCAAGAAGGCAACCAGCAGTTGCTGGGAGGTATCCATTACGAATGATCACAAGATCTGCTACAAGTATCTGACATATACTCTACCCCTTTGTAAGATCTGTTTAAAGAGGTTGCTGTCAAGATCACAAAGATAAAACTATTGTGTTATACTGAAGACTGAAAGAAGGACCATGGAGCCACACTATCCACTGAGACAAGGAGTTGCCCAAAGAAGCATCGATTCCTTTGATGCTGAAGCCTAGAGAAAAAGATCTTGATGTCCCATCTTGAGTCTTGATTTTAAAAAGAAATCTAAATTAATTTTCAGTGTGGGCTTGATATAAAAAGTAGGCTACCCTAAGCACATTCTTTGATGTACAGACTGTTATTGCAATTAAGAGGACAAGAGGGACATTTTTCACAACAAAAATCAATTGAGGATTTATATAAAACAGGGGAGAAACCCAGCCCATATTAATAGATTAGCTGCGGGCCCGTTGCAGGTCATTGCAAACTAACATAAAATGTACCAAATACATTTAACTATCTTTATATTAGATTAAGCATCCCTGTTCTCTTAGCAACCTTAATTAACAACTCAACGATATTAAAATGCAGATAGTCTTCCAGTCTTTTGCTCAGTGATACATGTATGATTATCTACATTTGGTGAGAGGTTGTGTGTATGCACTTGATACAAACAACTTCTGGCTCTCAGAGAACAAGTCTGATCTCTGGAGGCTAGAGTAATAGACCAAAGGAGCAGATACCAAGAGCAAGATGTATATAAAGGAGACCTTCAGGGACATAGTTGTAACATCCCAACTCCAGTCTGGCAGTCACTTAGAAGAAGAGCATTACCTTGGTGTAGCTCTAAGTAGTCCTACAGCTTGAACTTATTCTCCAGGTAATGCAGTGTTCTCTCACACCAAGGATGGGTCTCCAAAAGCTTGTGCCCAGGAGGGAAGGGTTATGACAACCATCATAGTTGATGATTCAGTCATTGGGAATGTAGATAGCTGGGAATCACAATCTGATTATCAAACCCGCTGATAAAGGAGGGAGAATTGTATTAATGAACAGGACCCAATATGTATGAGTGGTCAGACCACTCATTAATCTCCACCACCTTTTCGATGACCCAAACAAGCAACAAACACTCCCCTCAACAATCATTTCTCTACAGAAAAGCGTGCTCCTCTGACAAACTCAGCAATCACCTAACCACGGAACTCTCATTCATAGACATCACATCCCCTAATTCAGCCATAAACTCCTGGTCTACCATAACAGAATCTGTGGCAAACAAACTATGTCCACTAGTGGCAAAAAAACTCAAACAATGCGCGTCCAAAAGACAGCCATGGTTTTCTAACGAACTTAGAAACCTCAAACTCAGTCTACGTCAGAAAGAAAGTAAATGGCATAAAGCCCCTTCCCCCGCTACTCTTTCTGCATACAAACTCGCCCTACACTTATACAAGAGCTCCACCTTAAAAACAAAAAGGGACTTCTACGCACATAAGATTCATGATCTTATCTTCGACTCCAAAGCCCTTTTCGCATACGTCTCCAATTTAACTCAAGCTAATGCACCTGACATTCCAATTAACCAAGCTCAAACAAAAGCAGATGAGCTGGCCCTCTTCTTCAGTAATAAAGTCACGAACCTTCTATCACAATTAAAGCCTAATACTGGCACACCAGCCAGCACTTACATACACCACAACAAGGACACATCCCTCCACTCTCTCGAACTCATCACATCCTCAGAGATCTAAACACTTCTAAAGAAAATGAAACCTTCATCACATCCCTTCGACCAAATTCCATCCAAATTACTACTTCTAATCCCGGACACCATCGCCAAAACCCTGGCGGACATCATTAACTGCTCATTCACCCAGGGTTTCTATCCAGACGACCTTAAACTAGCGTCCATCAAACCGCTCCTCAAGAAACCGAACTTGGACGCCAAAGATCCCAACAGCTACCGTCCAATCTCCAATCTTCCATTCATTGCCAAGGTGATGGAGAAATAGTTAACACGCAACTATCGGACTACATAGAAGAACACAAAATTCTATTCCCTACTCAATTCGGATTCAGAAAAGCGTCAAGTACTGAATCCCTACTCATCTCCTTGACAGACTACCTCACCTTGGGCCTCGACAAAGGACAGGCCTTCCTATTGATCCTACTGGACCTCTCGGCAGCATTCAACACTGTAAACCACGCCACACTACTAAACCAGCTGGTGAACATCGGCATTACAGGAACAGCACTAACCTGGTTCAAGACATTCCTAGAGAACAGAGGGTTCAAGGTTAGAATCCACAACAAAGAATCCCACAGATACCTGTCCTCACTAGGAGTTCCTCAGGGCTCCTCACTCTCACCAACACTTTTCAATATCTACCTTCTCCCACTTTGCCAGTTGCTAAACAAATTGAACCTAAAACACTTCCTATATGCCGACGATGTCCAGATCGTGATCCCCCTCAAAGAATCCATCACTAAAACTCTGGAATTTTGGGAAAACTGTTTTCAAGAAATTAATGGCCTCCTCTCCAGCTTAAACTTAATTCTAAACTCATCAAAAAGCAAATTCCTGCTCATCTCTCCAGAAAACTGCAATATCACTATGAACCCACCAGCCAACTTGCAAATCTCAAAAGTAAGAGATCTAGGAGTCACTATAGACAATCGGCTAAATCTAAAATCATTTATTAACCAAACTACTAAAGACTGCTTCCACAAACTACATGTATTAAAAAGAATAAAACCCCTCTTTCATTTCCATGACTATAGAACAGTGCTGCAAGCAATAATCTTGGCTAAGATAGACTACTGTAACGCTATCTTACTAGGTCTTCCATCATCCCATACTAAACCTCTCCAAATGATACAGAACACTGCAGCCAGAATCTTAACAAACAAGAGGAGAAGAGACCACATTACGCCCGTCCTCAAAGACCTTCATTGGTTGCCAATCCATTACAGAATAATCCATAAGTCCCTCACCACAATCTACAAATCTATCCATGGACTTGCTCCACTCTATCTACAAATAACTCTCAAAAAACACTCCTCCTCCAGACCCATTAGAGAAGCGTACAGAGAATATCTTCAGGTACCACACGCCAACACCACCCAACATATAACATTGAGAGATCGGGCCTTCTCCACAGCAGGACCCCCACGATGGAACTCCATCCCCCTAGAACTACGACAAGAACCTTGCCTTCCAACCTTCAGAAAAAGACTCAAAACATGGTTATTCAAGAAAGCATTCCCGGACCCTTACTGATTATCCTCCATCAAACTGAGCCTTACTGATTATCCTCCTTCAAACTGATCCAGACATCACTAGTTACTGCAACGTTCTATCACTTATGTTAAACAGCTACTATCTTCTTCTTTTACTCCCAGTTCGAATCATCCCTGTTTATTGTAACTTCTTTTTTTCCTTGCACTTGTTACAGTTCGTACTGTTTATACTCAGGTTATAATTCTGTACGTTATAATTTATTGCTCACCCCCTGTTCTATGTAAACCGACATGATACGACCAACCGTGAATGCCGGTATAGAAAAGCACAAATAAATAAATAAAAATAAAAATGTAGCTGAAATACAACGTCAACTTCAAGATCGACAGTTTTATCAACCCCTACCAGCTGATCCCCATGGAGGATGTTTTTAAGATGATTGAACATACAGTCAAAGAAGGGATTGATAAAGGTTTTCTCACCGCTCAGGAGATTGCTTTTTTTTTTTTATTAAAAAAGCATCCGGTTATTCCAGTTTTTTATCACTTACCGAAAATTCACAAAAATATTTTGAATCCTCAGGGCCGGCCAATAGTCTCCAGTAGAGGATCTCTTCTAGAACCACTGTCAAGATTTATTGATTATTTTCTTGCACCATATGTTCATAGACAAAAATCTTACATTAGAGATTCACAAGAAATTATACAATTTTTGGACACTTTTCATGAAGATACCTCATAATTGCTATTGGTGACTCTTGATGTAGAGGCCCTTTACACCAGCATCCCTCAGGACAAGATGCTACAAATAGCATTTAAATTTTTTGAAGATAGACCACGTCCACAGAGGATCCCTTCCACTTTTTTATTATCATTATTAGAAATTGCATTAGCAAAATTTTTTTTGCTTTTGAAGGGTCATTTTATCAACAAATTTGTGGCACAGCCATAGGGTCCACCATGGCCCCTGACTTAGCAAACCTATACATGGCATTTTTTAAGGACAGCTGGATTTATAATAACAATCCTTTTGAACAATATATCAGAGTGTGGAAATGATATATCGATGATATACTATTGTTTTGGACTGATACTAGTATGAGATTACAAGAATTTCTCTCTTGGCTCAATGGATGGAATTCTCACTTACATTTTACAGCTGAGGTCAGGACATCTGTGATTCATTTTTTGGACATCAAAATTTTGAAAAGGACTGATGGTTTTGAAACTACCATTTATCGTAAGCCTATTTCAACTAACACTTTTTGCACTTTAGCAGTGCACATCCTCGATTACTCAAAGAAAATCTTCCAGTCAGTTTTTTCGCATAAGACAGCTGTGCACGACACTTGAGGAATACCACCAACAAGCTATCATATTGAGTGACCGTTTCAAATTGAGAGGCTACCCCAAGCGATGTTTAAAACGAGCCTACACCCAGGCAAAATTTACTCATAGAGACTGGCTTTTTTTACCGCGTCCAATAGAGTCTACAGATAATTTGACTTGCATCCTCCCTTTCTCATCCATGACTTACAAAATGAAACACATTATCTACCAAAATTGGCATATTTTACAAATTTACAAGGAACTTCAAGAAGTACCAAGATTTGCTTTTTCACGAGGAACCAATCTAAAAGATCAACTGGTTCACTCGGATTCATCAACTATCATCTCACCGGTTAGCATAGGAGCACATGCATCGTGTGGTGCTTGCACTGTTTACCACGTAATGATTAACACTTCAGCTCTATATTTTTCTAGGTATGATTTCACTTTTATCTTGAGAAAGTTTACAGATTGCCGTTCGACAGGGGTTATATATTTAATTCAGTGCCCATGCAATGTTTGGTATATAGGGAAAACCAAGTGGACTCTTAAAACCCACCTCATTGAACATCGATCATGCATATCTACGGGCTGTCTCACGGCTCCATTGACATCCCATTGCATTCAACAGACGCATGCTTTTGACGATTTAAAAGTATGTGTCCTTGAACAATTGTCTCCTAATTGGAGGGGAGGCGATTATAATAATCGGTTATTACAAGCAGAGCAACGATGGATCCGTAGGTTGGGCACGGTGGATCCTGATCGGCTCAGTTCAGCACTTGAATTGCAAGTTTTTCTGTGAAGTCCATTCATTGATTACTATGGTAACGAGACGCTTCACACTCATTTCCTGTTCTGTAGTAGTTACTATGGCGTTGAGACACGCTACACGTCATCACGAACAACGTCTCACAAAGTACGGGCTATTTAAAGGTACAACCAGTTCAGGGTGGTCTCTGTCCCGCACATAGTGGAAACGCTTGAGACGCATCTGTCCAGGAAGAAGGTTGGTCCTGCTGTTGACATCAAAGTTAAGTATTGGTCTTTAAACAAATCTGTTCAACAAAATATTGAGTATGTCTTTTCCTTATTTATAGTACCTGTTATAACAAATTACACTCCTGAAGAAGTTACTGACGGGTCACGATACAGACGGACTACTCACATATTTTTTGAATCGTTATTCGAATTTCAAAGCATTGTGTCTTCCAAAAAAGAAAAACCACAAATGACGATCAGACCGGACGGCTGTATAGATACATACTGCCATTGTCAGGCTTGCTGAAGCAGTTTCATCATTATATAAGAGAAGTTCCTTTGAAATTTACATAGTGTCACAGCATTGAAAGTTAAATACAGTGTCCTTTTGTTGTTTTTTGTGTTTTTTCTCAAGTACATAGGACCATATGCCATTATTGAGAAAACCAACTCAATAGCCTTGTGCTTTCAGCTTCTCAGTATTCTTAAGATACCAATCTCATTTCACCTCCTCTTCTTGAAGCCAGCCATACCAGATCCTTTCAATAGGCAAGGAATGCCTCCAGATCCAGTTCTAGTTGATGGCCAGCCTGAATTTGAGGTTGAGGTGATTCTGCACTCTAGAATGGGCCATAACAAAGTACAGTACTTGGTCCTTTGGAAGGGGTATAGCCTTGAAGAAAGATCTTGGATTGATGTATATCACTTCCATGCACCTCGTCTTTTGAAGAAATGTCTTGCAAAGGGGCCATCCCTGAAGGCAAGGAGGAGGGGGTACTGTAAGAATCTGTTGCTGAATTCTTCAGTCTGCAGGCTTGGCTACCTATCCAATCCTCCCAGCCCTGTGTCCCTTGCTTCCTCCCCTCTGGCAGCCATCTTGTTTCTTGTATAGACTTGTATATATACTGAGCCAGTCTCATCAGTCAGTTGCAAGAGCTTGGTCCTACCTTCTGGTCCTCATACTCTGGCTCCATTTCTGTGTCCAGAAGTTTTTTTTTTGTCTCCAGGTTCTACCTTCAGTATTCCTGCCTAATCATCTTGTTTCAGCTCCTCATGCTATTCCAGGCCTCTTGTGCCTTGTTCATATTGGGGGCTCCCCCCATTTTTTATGCCTTGCTGGCCAGCAGCACCTGAGAGCTCAATCTGAAGGAAAGGTGGCAGGCATAGGCAAAGACTTTCTGCCACCAGCTGTCTTGATTTAACTCTCCTGATTCTCATTTTTGGGGCAACCTATAGATGACAACCATCACATACCTTGCCTTGATGTTTTTACAGGAAAGGCAGTTCAATGGGAGTAAATGAAATAAACACAAGAACAAGGTGAGCATATGTTAATTTTGTTTCTGATATAGGGGCTTTTATTTCCTTTTTATTGTTACTGATGACAAAGAATAAACTATACCCACTCCTATAGTACATTTTATACATCCAACAAGTATAGTTTAAACAAAACTTCCACTGTTAAACATCTTTTTTTTTTTTTTTAAAGCCAACACATTTCAACTACTTATAATTTTAAATATGCACAATAGAAAGTTCTTATTTTGATCCTTGGGGAAGCACCAAAACAAAGTGAAATAAGTGGCAGACTGGATTAAAAAAATGATTGAGTGATAAAAAGAGTGGATAATGGTAAATTGAATTTGCTTTGAGGAAAGAAGGGTGATTGGTGGAGTGCTTCAGGGGTTTGTGGTATGACCAGTTCTATTCAATATTTTCCTATATTTTGAAGGGTTAACAGGAGATGTTTGCTTCTTTGCAGATGACACTGAGATCTGCAAAGAGTGGAAGCCTGAGGATTAAACAGAATAAGAAGTAACTTGAGGAGTAGTTCAGTGGAGTAAAGTGCAGAAATCTTGTGTGTGTTTGTGTGTGTGTGTGGGGGGGGGGGGGTTGTACACAGTGAGGAGGAGATACTGATCTGCACCAAGCAAGAGACCTCAGGTGATAGTGTCTGATTTCACAACAGCAAAACAGTATGATAAGATGATGGCCAGAGAAAGAGGGCTGTTATGGTGCATAGGGAGAGGACCAGTGCTTCCTCCAAGGAGTGCCTATGTGTATACACATTTTTTTTTTGTGTGAGCACAATTTTTTTTAAACCAACAATTTTTGAGCATCAGTATTAGCCTTACATTTCTGTATATAGCACAAAGATAAATCTATGTGAGCAAGCATGTAATACCTGTGAGCGACACTCTGAAATGTATGTGCGATCGCTCATGCGCTCAGCTTAGAGGGAACTATGGAGAGATCTAAACAGAAGAAGAAGGTGAGGCTATAGAATTGTGTGCAAAGGTTTAGACACTCCTGGGCAAATTGTAAGTTTCGGTGACTAAGTGAACAGAAACTGATGCAATCTCTGAATTGTACAAAGATAAACACATGCAAGAAACAAATGAGGTGATACACAAAAAAATCCAATGTAGCAAACTTTTTTTTTTTTTTTTTTTAACCTGGTATCAGAATAAATTGATATGCTAAATCCAAAGTAATTGTTGCAACCGTCGCTGCCTGACTGCTTCACTCCGCCTACCTTTCTTTTTCTGCGACGACTCCTGCTCCTTGTGGACGCCTGGCTGCCGCGGCGTCTGCCCACCGTCCTCTCCGGCGTCCCTGTACTGGTTTGGGCGCCACTCTCCTTAGGTACCTTAGGGCGCGTGTGCCGCGTGGCCCTCATTCTTATTTCCTCTATGGTGCGAACCTCAGGGGTGTCCCCAAGTGATGACATCACGATGCCCGGATATTTAAGCCTGTTGTTTATTGCTAGCCACTGGGTTAGCAAGGGAATTCCTACGGATGGGATTCGCTCTCCGTACCTAGCTACTCTGCCTCCAACTTCTATTTGGACTCTTTGCTGTTAACGAGGTACCCGCTCCTCGGGGGCCTCTCTGCTTCTTTCAGGTCGCTACCAGGAACCGGTACTCACTCCTCGAGGGCCCATGTTCCCTGACTCGCTGCCTGTGTCCATCTCCTCTTCTACTTGGAAGAATCCGCTACAGACACCATCAGTGAGTACTACTACCATCTACTCCTCAGAGCTGATTCCCTGGAACCAGGTGCTCGCTCCTCGAGGACCTGCCTCCGTTCCAGCACCAGTGCCATCTTCTACGGAGAACTACTGCATGAGTACTTGCCAACGAGTCTCTGCACCCAGGGATCTGCTACTCGCTCCTCGAGGGCCAGCTCTCCCTCTCAGGGCTTCTCCATACTGGGGTCTCTGTGAATGTCTCAGTGTACTCATTTTCTCAGTTCTTCTTCCTACAGCACTGCTACCGGAGAAGCCGCTGTTCCAGCGCCCTGAGGAATACTAGCCCAGCCGGGCTCCATCTTCTACTCACTACCGCCACCTCTGGTGGCTTCTCAAATTGTCCAATAAAAGATATAATCTGTGTTTGTGTGTCCAGAGCTGAGCCTGACCTGTGGCCCCTCACGGGACTTCCTCCGCATGGGCGTGGTCAGCTGCCACAGTGTCCAAGGGTCCACCCAAACCCTACAAAACATAACAGTAATCCACTATCTCCTGCCCACAATGGGCTTCAGATAGGATCAGACAGTAGCACTCTTTCAAATCCTTTTCCAGTTCACTTTCTATGTGATTTTATCTAATACTTCAAAATCAGTAGTAAAAATTATTATCTTCTTATAATGAAATCACATCAAACTACTAAATTGGTAATGAAAATTACTTATCTTCTTATGATAGAATCACTTCAAGCCACAGTGCTCCCATTTCCCAGTGTCTGACATGAGCAATGTTTCAACAGACATCTTCTGTCTTCCTCAAGGGTCACTTAGCCTCCAGTGACCCTTGAGGAAGGGTGATGTGTCAGGTGGAGTACATACAGCATTCCGCCTGATACATTACCAGTCTTACCCCAAGCCTACATTTTTGCTGACTATAGATTTTTCCATCTGACATTTTGTGCATTGTAGAACTTGCTTGAAAGTTGTCTTCTAAAAGGGCATACTTTTTTCACAGAAAGTGCACAGATACATATGTATGGTATTTCACCAGCAGTTAGTTCTGCTGGTATAAAGGCACACAGCATATATTTTCTTACCTGAGTGATTCACATTCCTACTGCACATGGGTTACCTAAACAGGCAAGCAGTTCTATTTCCTAAGCACATCATCAAGATACATCATAGATGGCAGGCCAAAGCTTGTCCCAATCTTGAAAATATGTAGTCAGAGCCGTGTAAAACTACTGCTTATTCTCTTGACCTAGCAGCCAGACATATAGGAAACCTGAATATATGTTATTCCTAACATGGGCCCTTCCATGCTTCCGGAGCCACTAACAGGTCAGGTATTTCAAATAGCATCGATGAATGTGCAGATGAAAGGTTTGCTTCCAAAGGATGACTTTCAGACCATTTTTGCAAATGCTTTATCAGTGTGGTAATCCTCAGAATGAGATCTGTTGGAGGCTTATGAGGACTATACCTGCCCACACCTGTTGACTTTCTGGTTATACAGACCTGGTTCTTTTGAGACAAGCAGCACTCTTGCCATTGTCCTAGTGTTCACTGGGCCTAAGGTACCCGAAGACTATGTAGCAGACATCCAATATGAGTGGTACTCTGCTTTCTTGCACACATGTAATATATGCACATGAAGTTTTGCTACTCCTGTCTCTCAGCCATGTAGCACCCAAAGGGCCTCAAATCTGTTAAAGCTAAATAGAGTGGCCCTCTGCTTGGATGATGATGACTATAGTATGTCTCCGCTGGAGTCCTTGACTGATGTGTTACATTGGTGGCCTCATATACAAAAAGTCTATTAACTGCAGAAAGTGCTCTGACTGAACTAGCAAATCTTAATTAGTTATCGGGACCTACAGATTCAAGGGCTAAGCTCACATGGCTAAGTTCATTCCACTGCCTTGATATGTAAATGCTGCTAAGGGCTACCAGGGAATTTTTTTGTTATATATTTTTATAGCTTCATATATAGAGAAACTGTTGTGTTTGTGGCATTGTGTGGACCCTTAGTCACAGTGGAGATGACTCCTCCCACGGGGAGGGGCCCCGTGGGGAACCACAGCGATAGGCTAAATGCAGAGAGCGGACACTTGTAGGTGGAAAGCTTTATTGTACTGCTGTAGATAGATGGTATGAGGCAGGAAGGAAAGGCACTGGGGTCCGGTAAGGTGCCAATACGTTCTGACAGTCTCAGATGTAGACGTCTCACCCAGATGTTCAAGGTAGATAGGAACCCGTGGTGCAGGATAAGCTGAGCCTGGTGGGTGGAGTTGGAGAACCGGATCATAAAGGTACTCACTGGAACATAGTGCAAGCGTCTTCCTGGTAGTGAAGATGGTGGGACCGAAGGTCCGTGGTGCAGGATACTTAGACTGGTAGGCCCTCGAGGAGCGAGTACCTGATAGTCTGGAGATCCTGAAATGAAATAAGAGAGAGAGAGACCCCCGAGGAGCGGTTGTCTAATTAGTAGAGGCCCCAAAGGGTGGATGGAAGCGAGAGACCCCCGAGGAGCGGGTGCCTAGAGCTTCTAAACGGAGCGAGGCCCTGGAGTGTAGAGCAGCGTCTAAGCATGCAGCTTAGAGCGGTCAGAGTAGCTAAACCGGAGTCTTTGCTAACTCAAAGGTGGAAGTGTAGCGGAGGCTTTAAATACCCGGACATATTGACGTCATACGGTGGGGATGCCCCCTGAGGTTTCCGCCATGACGTGTATTTGAGCGTAGGAGATGTGCGCGCACCCTAGGAGGCCATGGGAATGAGCATGGCGGACTGGGACACCCATGCTGAGCTGGAGACGCTGAGGCACTCTGCACCGGAAGCAGCCATCTTGCCCAAGGAGGAGGAAAAGGGAAGAAAAGAGGTTAGGCAGAGCGGTTGCAGCCATCTGCGACAGACGGACACAACAGTAACCCCCTTCAAAGGGCCCCCTCCAAGATTTCTTCCAGGTGGTCTGCGTTTTTGTGGGTGTGCCAGGTGAAATCGACATAGCATCTGCTGGAGGGAATGAAGAAAATAGGATTTATATTCAGACAACAACCAACAAGGACTAAATTGCACAGACTGGGTAAACAAATAGGTGTGGGAGTAGCTTGCTTATTGCGGCGGTTACTACCCCTAACCATTTAGGCTTGATACCTCACATTGATCCTACTCCAGCACTGCTGTCTACATCAATGGCAAGGGTGGAAGGAAATTAGAACCAAAAAGTTACCAATAAGGGCCCTGACCTCAGCGGTCAGAGTAACAGATAAGTATGAGAAAAATAAGTACAAAAGCTTGCTGGGCAGACTGGATGGGCCATTTGGTCGTCTTCTGCCATCATTTCTATGTTTCTATGTTTAACATCCTGGTTGCCAGTTCACAAGGTGGGCAGACTGTATACTGTATGCCCTGCACTAGGTGAACAGTTTTGTTGGTTTCATAGCATTGGTTGATTGAGTACTAACAGGGCACATATGTCTTGTGAGTCCCTGCATTGTAGAGCTTATTAAGTTCTAGTTAGCAAGTGATATTTAACCTGATGCAATAAACAGGAATTAGTCAGACACATGATTTTTGGGCTCTTCAGTCAAATAGAAATGTTGTAGAGTTTTGTCACATGCTGTCCTTCTGGATCCTCTATTCTATGGGCCTGCTACATTAGTGGTGCTTTACAGCATCTAGAGAGAAACACTTGCCCTGGCTCTATAAGATATTGTAGGATCCAAGCTAGACATTTAGACGGTAACTTTCAAAGGGGCCCAAGGACGCGGCAGTTTTATAACGTATGCATACATATGTGCGCAAATTATAAAATAGGCTAGATGTATGTATGTGTGTGCCTAATTTTTCAAGTAGGTGTGCCCAGTCGTGCAAATCGGGTTTCAGCCAGTGAGGAAATTTTGTAACTGGTGCATGTCTAGGCTATGACCAGTTTCCCCAGTTCATCCACCAGTTTGCGCAGTTTAGAGCTCGGTCCGTCAAATCCCTCTGGTTTAATAGCTTTCACTCTCCCCAGTTACCCCAGACCCTTTAAACCCCTCAGAGATGCCTTTTTTTTTTTTTTAAACTTACACCTCCTCTATAGCAGAAGTAAAGTTATGTGGCACTGGACCTGGGTACAAGCTCAGGAGTGTAAGTATTTGCGCACACTCTTTTGGTCCCACCCAAACCATGCCCACCCCATGCCCCCTTTTTGAATTGGAATGAGATATTCATGCGTCTCCTGACACATGAGGATGCAGGTGGCTTTTCAAATCTGCTGGGCATGTGCATGGCCTACATACGCACACACCTCCTGATTTTGGCAGTTCCGGGCTTTTAAAATTCACCTTTTATCATATAACTGAAGCATAAGAACATAAGAACATAAGAAAATGCCATACTGGGTCAGACCAAGGGTCCATCAAGCCCAGCATCCTGTTTCCAACAGTGGCCAATCCAGGCCATAAGAACCTGGCAAGTACCCAAAAACTAAGTCTATTCCATGTAACCATTGCTAATGGCAGTGGCTATTCTCTAAGTGAACTTAATAGCAGGTAATGGACTTCTCCTCCAAGAACTTATCCAATCCTTTTTTAAACACAGCTATACTAACTGCACGAACCACATTCTCTGGCAACAAATTCCAGAGTTTAATTGTGCGTTGAGTAAAAAAGAACTTTCTCCGATTAGTTTTAAATGTGCCCCATGCTAACTTCATGGAGTGTCCCCTAGTCCTTCTACTATCCGAAAGAGTAAATAACCGATTCACATCTACCCGTTCTAGACCTCTCATGATTTTAAACACCTCTATCATATCCCCCCTCAGTCGTCTCTTCTCCAAGCTGAAAAGTCCTAACCTCTTTAGTCTTTCCTCATAGGGGAGTTGTTCCATTCCCCTTATCATTTTGGTAGCCCTTCTCTGTACCTTCTCCATCGCAATTATATCTTTTTTGAGATGCGGCGACCAGAATTGTACACAGTATTCAAGGTGCGGTCTCACCATGGAGCGATACAGAGGCATTATGACATTTTCCGTTTTATTCATCATTCCTTTTCTAATAATTCCCAACATTCTGTTTGCTTTTTTGACTGCCGCAGCACACTGAACCGACGATTTCAATGTGTTATCCACTATGACACCTAGATCTCTTTCTTGGGTTGTAGCACCTAATATGGAACCCAACATCGTGTAATTATAGCATGGGTTATTTTCCCTATATGCATCACCTTGCACTTATCCACATTAAATTTCAACTGCCATTTGGATGCCCAATTTTCCAGTCTCACAAGGTCTTCCTGCAATTTATCACAATCTGCTTGTGATTTAACTACTCTGCACAATTTTGTGTCATCTGCAAATTTGATTATCTCACTTGTCATATTTCTTTCCAGATCATTTATAAATATATTGAACAGTAAGGGTCCCAATACAGATCCCTGAGGCACTCCACTGTCCACTCCCTTCCACTGAGAAAATTGCCCATTTAATCCTACTCTCTGTTTCCTGTCTTTTAGCCAGTTTGCAATCCACGAAAGGACATCGCCACCTATCCCATGACTTTTTACTTTTCCTAGAAGCCTCTCATGAGGAACTTTGTCAAACGCCTTCTGAAAATCCAAGTATACTATATCTACCGGTTCACCTTTATCCACATGTTTATTAACTCCTTCAAAAAAGTGAAGCAGATTTGTGAGGCAAGACTTGCCCTGGGTAAAGCCATGCTGACTTTGTTCCATTAAACCATGTCTTTCTATATGTTCTGTGATTTTGATGTTTAGAACACTTTCCACTATTTTTCCTGGCACTGAAGTCAGGCTAACCGGTCTGTAGTTTCCCGGATCGCCCCTGGAGCCCTTTTTAAATATTGGGGTTACATTTGCTATCCTCCAGTCTTCAGGTACAATGGATGATTTTAATGATAAGTTACAAATTTTTACTAATAGGTCTGAAATTTCATTTTTTAGTTCCTTCAGAACTCTGGGGTGTATACCATCCGGTCCAGGTGATTTACTACTCTTCAGTTTGTCAATCAGGCCTACCACATCTTCTAGGTTCACCGTGATTTGATTCAGTCCATCTGAATCATTACCCATGAAAACCTTCTCCATTACGGGTACCTCCCCTACATCCTCTTCAGTAAACACCGAAGCAAAGAAATCATTTAATCTTTCCGCGATGGCCTTATCTTCTCTAAGTGCCCCTTTAACCCCTCGATCATCTAACGGTCCAACTGACTCCCTCACAGGCTTTCTGCTTCGGATATATTTAAAAAAGTTTTTACTGTGAGTTTTTGCCTCTACAGCCAACTTCTTTTCAAATTCTCTCTTAGCCTGTCTTATCAATGTCTTACATTTAACTTGCCAATGTTTATGCTTTATCCTATTTTCTTCTGTTGGATCCTTCTTCCAATTTTTGAATGAAGATCTTTTGGCTAAAATAGCTTCTTTCATCTCCCCTTTTAACCATGCCGGTAATCGTTTTGCCGCCTTTCCACCTTTCTTAATGTGTGGAATACATCTGGACTGTGCTTCTAGAATGGTATTTTTTAACAATGACCACGCCTCTTGGACATTTTTTACTTTTGTAGCTGCTCCTTTCAGTTTTTTTCTAACAATTTTTCTCATTTTATCAAAGTTTCCCTTTTGAAAGTTTGGCACGAGAGCCTTGGATTTGCACACTGTTCCTTTTCCAGTCATTAAATCAAATTTGATCATATTATGATCACTATTGCCAAGTGGCCCCACCACCGTTACCTCTCTTACCAAGTCCTGTGCTCCACTGAGAATTAGATCTAAAATTGCTCCCTCTCTCGTCGGTTCCTGAACCAATTGCTCCATAAAGCTATCATTTATTCCATCCAGGAACGTTATCTCTCTAGCGTGACCCGATGATACATTTACCCAGTCTATATTGGGGTAATTGAAGTCTCCCATTATTACTGCACTACCAATTTGGTTAGCTTCCCTAATTTCTCTTAGCATTTCACTGTCCATCTCACCATCTTGACCAGGTGGACGGTAGTATACCCCTATCACTGTAGTCTTCCCTGATAAACAAGGGATTTCTACCCATAAAGATTCAATTTTGTATTTAGTCTCATGCAGGATGTTTATCCTGTTGGACTCTATGCCATCCCGGACATAAAGCACCACACCTCCTCCCGACTGCTCCTCTCTGTCATTGCGATATAATTTGTACCCCGGTATAGCACTGTCCCATTGGTTATCCTCTTTCCACCATGTCTCTGAGATGCCAATTAAGTCTATGTCATCATTTACTGCTATACATTCTAATTCTCCCATCTTACTTCTTAGACTTCTGGCATTAGCATACAAACATTTCAAAGTTTGTTTTTTGATTGTATTTTTATTCTGCTTTTTAATTGATAGGGATAAGTTAGAATTTTTTAGCTCAGGTGAGTTTTTAGTTACAGGCTCTTGGACTACTTTTCTAATTATTGGAACCTCACTGTCAGGATGCCCTAATTCTAATGCATCATTAGTATCCTTTAAAGATACATCTCTCCGAACCATGCGCTGCTCAGCGACTGTCGGCTTTCCCCTTTGTTCTAGTTTAAAAGCTGCTCTATCTCCTTTTTAAAGGTTAGCGCCAGCAGTCTGGTTCCACTCTGGTTAAGGTGGAGCCCATCCCTTCGGAAGAGACTCCCCCTTCCCCAAAAGGTTCCCCAGTTCCTAACAAAACTGAATCCCTCTTCCTTGCACCATCGTCTCATCCACGCATTGAGACTCCGGAGCTCTGCCTGCCTCTGGTGACCTGCGCGTGGAACAGGGAGCATTTCAGAGAATGCTACCCTGGAGGTTCTGGATTTAATCTTTCTACCTAAGAGCCTAAATTTGGCTTCCAGAACCTCCCTCCCACATTTTCCTATGTCGTTGGTGCCCACGTGTACCACGACAGCCGGTACAAACAAAACCCTGATCTCCTAGCCATTAACTATAATCATAGCTCTGTATGATTGAATGAGGCACAGCTCTTACCTAGTAGTCAACTGTGGCCATAGATGCCTTCTTCAAATTCATCAAAAAGTCCAGACTGGTGAAGTGAGCCACAGCATGAAGGATGCGCATTTGAATGTCGCAGACCACCTCCACATTGATGGGGTGGAAGAGTTTTCAGTTGTGGAAGGCCTCCTCACTATTACACGGTGTATTGGAGCAGCATGAGTACGGTCTATAGCTTCCAGAACATGTGGGAATTGCGCCATTACATAGAAATCTCTCTCTTCAAGTTCTGCCTTTCATTAGGAAATGTTACGTAAATAGAAATGTGGCTGCATACACATTTTATCACCTGGTGCAGTCAGCGGAAAAATGAGGTTTGTGACATTCCCCTGATGACCGCAAAAGTTATTTAAAAAGAACACAAAGCCATAAAATGCAAGATACATACAAATTTGGTTAGCCCTGGTATTGCGTGGGACCTTTCTATGACAGGATCCAGGTCATATTGGAGTTCTTGATGCAACTCCAGGATGGCCTGAGAGATCAGGCGATACCTCTTGGCCACACGGTCCTCCAGGATCCCCAGTAATGTGGTGTGGGATAGAAAGATGGGTTCCCTGTAGAGTCTGCATACTCTCCTGCATGGCAATCCCTGAAGTGGGCCCTGGTGGTCCACCTGTGGTGCTTGCAGCTCTGTCTCCAGTGCTGGTACTTCCATAGTGGGTGTAGGTGCTTCCCTTCCCCGTTGGTGCTGCTGTTGTGAGCTGCCCAAAGCATCCAGTGTCCCAATACCAATAAGCTGCCACCTAATATTCTGGCTGTAGGAAAGACAAAGCAGCTAATAAAACACTTTTTTATAGATGCAGCTGGCCTGTGAAAGTGTTTCAGGGAGATAGGCAATAATGATAATATCTGTTATTGCACAATATTACTTGCTATGGTGCAATAATTTTCTGTTTTTGAAAATATTTTTTGAGGAGGTGTTATTTCTCACGTTACATCCTTTCATTCCCTGTGATAGTTTATCGCGAAATGCAGTAGGTGAGTGACTCTTTTACATAATTTCCTCTGATTTGCATACTATTTGCACATTTTAATACTAACACATGGTACAATATCCATCACCCACTAATACCCCTACATCATGCAATAAAAGCTTAATGCAGCTTTTTGCAACTCCCTGCTAGATTGTAAGCTCTCTGCGGATAGGGAAATACCTACTGTACATGAATGTAATCCACTTTGAAGTGCCCTAAAGGCAGAGTATACATAAAATAATAATAATTAGAGATGTGCTTAGTTTTAAGTTTTCGGGTCGGGCGCTTCATGGAAAACTTTGTTTTCCTGAGTTTCTTTTTTTTTTTTTTTTTTTCGGCAAAACGGACCAAACCCCCCCCCCACCCCAGTCCTTCAAATTTACTTAATTATAACCCCTCCCACCATCAGGATCCTCCCCCCCCCACCCCCACCAAGACTTACTAAAAGCCCTGGTGGTCCAGCAGGGTCCCGGAAGCGATCTCTCCCTCTCGGGCCGTCGGCTGCCATTAATCAAAATGGTGCCAGTGGCACTTTGCCCTTATCATGTGCCAAGGTATCCGTGCCATTGGTCGGCCCCTGTCACATGGTAGGAGCAATGGATGGCCAGCGCCATTTTCAAAGATGGTGCTGGCCGTCCATTACTCCTACAACGTGACAGGGGCCGACCAATGGCACCGGTAGCCCCTGCCAAGCTGGACCACCAGGGCTTTCAGTAAGTCTTGAGGGGGACTCAGGATGGTGGGGGGGTTGTAATTAAGTAAATTTGAAGGGTTGGGTTTGCTTTTTTTAAAATAAATGTGCCCCTCCCGAAACGGGAAAAATCCGTTTCGGGACTCAGGTCTCCCGAACCAGGACGAATTAGGCAATTTCGTTGAAATTGCCTAATTCGTTCTAAACTAATGCACATCCCTACTAATAAGGCTTAAAAACAAGCCTATTAAGCTGACCACAATTTATTATTGCAGCCCCACACACAGCAATCCCAGTTACGGATGAATTGTATTTTACCTTATTCCCCCCAAATTTCCTGCATACAAGAAAGTATCCATATGCATTTACAGCTTTACCCCCACACACACATACTTCTCATTATGTAAGGGTTGTAATATCAGGTAAACAGTTATACACTCTGAATTCAGGACAGTTTTTTCTTTGGAAAATTGAGGAGTTAGTGGCCATTGCTCAGTTTGTGCTCAGTCTTTGAGGGTGATGTGTTGCCTTTTAAATGCCTTCATGATTGCACGTTGAAGATTTGCACTTCTGTGACCCAGAAGTTGTGTGATATACCTAAAACGCTCCTGTAATTTACTGTTTGTAGGAAGACTAAAAGGGTTTTAAGAACACAAATTGAGCATCTGAGTTCCATTATGTGTCAGAGACAAGACGCTCCTCTGGTTGAGCATTGCATGCTGGTACAGCATTCTTTTGAGCATTTTAAATTTGTAGTGCTTGAGAAACCTGCAGTGTGGTAATGGGGATGTGATTATGATTCTTTCCTCCTTAGGCATGAACAAAAATGGATATTTATACTGAATAAAGTTCACCCATGCAGGCTCAACAAGGAGATTGAGTGGTCTGCTATTTTTTTAGTTTCTCATATGATTGGTTCAGTTTTAGACTTAAGGCTTTTTCAATTGGTTGGATAAGCTTTGCTATGATTGGCTGATGGAAGCATAAAAAGAAGTGTCATGTGGCATTTGTGTCAGTGGCCTGCCAGTTTTAAGTCTTTTTGGAAATGTGCTGAGGAGAATTATTGCACTAAGAGGTATATGGAGATGATGAGATTAGTATTTTTAACTCATTAATAGTTTTTACTATTTACCACTTTGATTTTGTTGCAGTGATACATTAATTGACCTTCACAAAGGCAGAAGGGGTCTACTGAAACACTGGCTGTGTCAGGGACTAGGCAATGGAGAACACTGTTGTTTGAAATGATTCTATCACAGTAAAATAAGTAATTTTCATTACCAATTTAGTACTGTTGTTTGATGTGATTTCATTATAAGAAGATGAATCATTTTTCTACCAGTTTTGAAAGATTCTAAAAAATCACATAGAAAGTGAAATGGTAAAGGATTTGAAAGATTCTGATTCTGTCTGAAGCCCATTGTGGGCAGAAGACAATGCATTACTTTGATTTAGCACATCAATTTATTCTGATACCAAGTTCAAAAGAAAAAAAAAAGTTTGCTACATTGGATTTTTTTGTGTATCACCTCATTTATTTCTTGAAATTGATATGGAGGAGGTGACCTCTTAGTTTCCTAGTCACAAAGTTAAACATAACAGTTTTCTGCAATGTATAATGCAAAGTTACTATTTATTTGCTGATTTTAACATTTTGAAAATAATAAATCAGTGAATATGGCATATGTAACAGTTTGGACACCTTTCCAGTTGATTCATTACTCACTTGTTTAAAAAAAAAGTTAATAAGCACAAAACATTGCCTCATTAGGCCATTAGTTAGGTGAAGACAATTCTATGATTTAATAAATACTCTTACTTATCTGATTGTTCTATCTGCTTTCAGTAACTGTGTGAGTATTTGAAGGTGAAGATAAGTCACTCTTTTAAAACAGGGGAAGGCTATAAAAAGCTCTCTATAAATGCTTCCAGCTATCAATTTCAAGGGTCAGAAACAGTGTTAAGGAATGGAATGTATATGGAACTTTTGAAGTCAGGGTAAGATCTGGAAGACCAGAAAAATCACTGAGTGCACTGCATGAAAACAGATGTGCAAAACAGAACACAGATCACTGCAAATGATCTGCTGAAAAGTTTCTGCCATTGGAGTAGCTGTCCACAGTACTGTGTTGAAACAGTGATCTGTGTGGGAAAGTTGTCAAAAGAAGATCTTTTTCTCCAGCCTCATCACAAACGTCATCATCTAAATTATGTAAAACAACATCTTTTTAAGCCTGAATCTTTTTGGATCAAAGTGCTTTAGACTGATTACATGAAAATGGCTAAAACTGTTTAGCCACAATCACTCAAAGTACATTTGGAGAAAAAAATACATTGCCAAGCATGGCCAATCTGTTATGCTTTGGGGTTGTTGTGGCCAATGGCATAAGAAATATTGTGTGGGTGGAAAGAAGAATGGATTCAACTAAATAACAACACACCCTAGAAGGTATTGTCCCACAGGCTGTGAGAAAACTGAAACTGCAAAGAGGTCGGGTATTTCAAGCCAAAACATACCTCAAAATCAACTGCTTACAGGAAAGAAAGATGAAGGTTTTGGAATGGGCTTCACAGTGCCAGACTTGAATATTATTAAAGATCTGTGGGGAGATCTCAAATATGCAGTACATACAAGGAGGCCTAAGAATATTTCTGAGCTGGAAGAAATTTGCCAGGAACAGTGGGAAACCATTCAAAAAGTAAGGCAAGAGGAGCTCTTAGCCGGCTACAGGAAACATTTGGGAGCTGTTCTTGCTGCTGGAGGAGGTGTTACAAAGAAGTGACTGAAAAGGCACACCAACTTTTGCATGTGCTGTATGCGACTTGTTGGGTATGCCGTCTCTTCGCCATGCCCGTTTGACTGAGACTAGAGAGTGTGCATTTTCGGTGGCTGGGCCAGTGACATAACTCCCCCAAGAATTACATCTTACAGCAGATTCAAAAGAATTTTTTAAAACAATTAAAAACTCATCTCTGTAGGCAAGCATTATTTATTACAAATAAATAAATACATACATTTTATAAATAAATGCACAACTTTCTTATTTTGAATCCTTACAAAAAATGCAAATAGTAATTTATGCATTAAAATTTGCAGAAAAATGTTTTTCTCTGTATCATGTAGAGGTTACGTTAAAACAACTTCTGTTTTACATAGATTCATTGAAACATACAATTTGACCAGAATGCGTAAACTTTTCAATACAACACTACCTCTATATAGATTGTTGGTGAGATCTCGCAAATATTTTGACTGTTTTTTTTGAGTCCGTATCTTAGGATATACCAAAGCTGCCGGTGATCTAGAGAGAGGCTACCAAAATTGTACAAGATCTGCACTGAAAGCTAGATCAGATGAGACTTAAAAACCTAAATATGAATAGAGGAGAAAAAAGATGGGGAGAGAGGATATGATAGAAACTGAAAGGTATAAATAATGCACAAGAAGTAAACATTTTTCAGAGGAAAGAATGCGCTAGACAGGTTCTCAATCCAGTCCTCAAGACACATCTGCCAGTCAGGTTTTCAGGATACCTACACTGATTATATATGAGATAGATTTGCATGCACTGTTTCCATTATATGTACCGTAATTCTTTCTTATCCATATTCATTGTGGATAGCCTGATAACCTGACTGGATGGGTATATCTGAGGACTGGGTTGAGAACTCCTGCTCTAGGACAAGAGGTCATGGTATTGAAGATTCAAGCAGATAGATTTAGTAGCGACAATAGAAAATGCATTTTTCATGGAAAGGGTGATAGGTGCTTGGAAGTGGTGGAGACAAAAACAGTAACAGAATTTGAGAAATCATGGGGATAAGAAGTGATGAGTATTGCAGAAGTGATGATTATTGCACTAAGAATAAAACTGGGCAAAACAGATTGGCCTTTTGCTTCTTATCAGCCATCATATTTTGTGTGCCTAGGACAGATGGGGAAAATGTAGACAGCAGAAAATTAGAGATGGAGAAAAGTGAACTGAAGAATATTTTTTGTGTAATTTTTATGGTGTATGTTCTGTAGTCCACTTTGGGCATTTTGTTAGAGGTATAGAAAGATAAACTGGAAAAGAAACCAGGAAAAGGATTCGGATGACAGATAAGAGGAAAGATTGCAAATCTTAAGATTATGACAGAGAAAATTATTTATTTTTGATAGTTTTTTGAATTTGTGATACTTAGCAGTATTGATTACATTTTTTAATGGAAGTATTACTTTCTATACATTTTAATTATTCAGAATATGTAATAACTGACAAGTATCCTGCCATACTTCAATGAGACTTTTTCAAATCCTAGCTCAGCTGGCATCTAAGGAGTCGTGCTTGCAATCAAAAGTTTTAAATGTTTGGAACCCTGTTTTCAAGCCAGATACATTTTTTTCCCCTAAGTCTTCTCTGTCTTGTTCCAAAATGCATACTGTTAACTCCAGAAATGTTCTGATATGTTTTGAAGTTGTGAGCTTGGAAACAGAAAAATAAAACTTGAAAATCACATGGCTTATGTATGAATTCTCTGTTTAGCATTTGCTATGATTCTTCGATTAAAAAAAAAAGCATTGACTCACGTTTTTTTGCTTCAATTTATGCCCAATAAATATCTAGCTGTACACAAAAGAGGATGAAAAATATGGTCTATAAACATTTTCTAGTTTATTTTTTATTAGATTTAATTTAAAATAGCCCATAAACAGGTCTTTAGTGTTCATACAGTTCTTTGAATAATGGTTAATATGGTGACTAAACTATAAAATGAAAAACAATTTACTGAATAATATTTTTTGCATGTGGAAGCCAATTTTACTTATTTTATTCTTGTCAAGGACTTGATAATCATGTTTCAGCAGAATTATGTATATACTCAATTACTTACCCAGCAGATGGTTAAATGACTTGCCTGTCAGCTTATAGCAGGACAGGTTATAGGATTCAAGAAATATAATTGCATATTAATGATAAACAGGATCGTATTTTAACTCACTTGTTCAATATGATATTTTAGAACTTTTTAATCAAGATAAAGGAGAAGTATGTCTATTCAATGAATTATGAGTTTGAAGTTGTATATTTTGACTCTTGCTTTGGTAGAACAGAAGGTAATTGTTGTGTCCCGCGCCAGTGGACGGCCACAGACACGGCCCCCTACCTCCACTGCGGCGGTGACCCGCCGCAGCAACTCGTGATCTGGTCCCCTGGGCCAGTGCCCGTCTCTCCAGAGCCGGTCCGCAGTCTGGCCGCAGGGTGGGGAGCCGTCCCTGCTCCTCCCTCGCGGCGTTCTGCTGGCTTTCCTCCGTGGAGGAAATCCAAGATGGCCACCACCATCTTTAGGCGCAAGGCCGCACCCTCTTGCTTGATTTAAAGGGACCTGATCCCTTTAATGATACTCACCTGCTTCCAATGATCCAGGGCAGAGGAAGTGTTTAAGGAGGCTTCCTCTGCTCATTTCTTGACATGGCAACGACCTATGTTGGTCAGGTCTGCTTGCTTCGGTGAGTTCCAGTGTCTTGATTCCTTGTTCCTGTCTCGTCTTGGTGTTCCTGGTTCCTGACTTCGGATTGGCTAGCGGTGATTCCTGGTATTGACTTCGGACTGGCAAGTGGTGATTCTCTGGTGTGCGACCTCGGACTGGCAAGCGGTGATCCCTCGGTGTGTGACCTCGGACTGGTAAGCGACGACCCTCTGGCACTTGACCTTGGACTTCTTCCTGACCATCGTCTCCAAGGGCCCACCTAGGTCCCAGCGGCCCGGGTCCCTACGGGCTCCTCCCAGGGTGACCGCAGGCTTCCAGGGGTGAAGCTCCAGTCAGCCCTTGCACCGAACGTCCATTCCCTTGACCTCTCAAAGGTCCACCTAAGTCCCAGCGGTCCGGGTCCCTACAGGCTCCTCCTGGGGGGACCGCGGACTTCCAGTGGCAAAGACACACTTCCGCTCCTCGATGTCACAACTCTTCATCCGCCTCCACAGTCGTCTCTGTCTACAGTGCCGAGGGTCAGCTGGTCACATCTTCGTTCCTGCCTCGCCTCCCGATGGGAGAACCTGCGGATCTTCTCCAAAGGTATACCATCCTCCCGTCGGCCCAAGGGTTCACAAGCCTGAGCATAACAGTAATGAAGGCATTTTATGCCGGTACTGCCTAATATGATGGTCTTGCTTTAATAGGGTATGAGATCTATTGGATTCAGTAGGAGAACATTTTTGGTTGATAATACTCAGTTTGTTTCTCCTTCAAAGAACACTTTTGTATGAGTCATTATACACATGTCATAAAACATGAGTATCACAGATGTTTCCTCAGATTTGTAGTAGGCCAGCACCAACTCCAGTACTTCCCTTTGTCTGTCTTCTGCACCAAGAGTTGTTATCAAGTGCCTAGCAGTAGTGAGAGAATATTTAAGGTGACATGATATCCACATTTTTCCTTATCTAGACAATTGCCTAATCAAGGAGTCATCCTGTCCTCTAGCCTGCCGATCGATGAGGATAGCAATCCAATGGCTAGAATACTAGTCTAGTCTCAATACCTCTTTGAGAATCGAGTTTAGTGGTCAGTTTCATTTCCAAGAAGCCAAATTGTTTCTCCTCTTGGGGAAAATAACAGACAGCATATCTCCAGTATAATCCATCTCCAAGAGACAGATGATTTTGGCATGAGATTTTCTCAAGATGTTCAGCCATATGGCTTTCACCACACAAGTGTTGCTGATGACGAGGTGCAACAGAAGGCTGTCCTAGTGAATCACATATTTTTAATTGGACCAGCACTCACAGAACCTGTGGCCCAGTGTCCCGATGACCACTGAACTGAGAAACTCCCTTTGCTGGTGACTCTCATAACATTCAGCATGTCATCTCAACATGTGTTTCTGACAGATTCTTCTCTTCAGGTGTGGGAAACCAACATTCAAGGCCCACAGATTCAAGGTATATAGGAGAATCCCCCTTTCATCATGTGCTGGAGCTGCGAGCTATAAAACTGGCCTTGTTAGGCTTCTAGCACCTTTGTCTAATAGTTATCCTTGTACAAAGAGACATCCAGGTGGCTATGTTTTACATCAGCAAGCCATGGGGGACAGACTTCTACCCACTGTTTTGAAATCAAGTAATGGACTATCCTGCATGTAGCCTTTCTTCACCTGACCTACCACCTAGGTACAAAGAATGTGTTAGCAAAGAAACTGAGCAGAATGCTAAACCCTCATGAATGGTCCTGGAGCGACCAAGCTCACAGGATATTCCAGTTAGTGGGCAATCCAGACATGCAGTAGATCTGTTTGGTCTCCCAATTCACATTACAGTGGGGGACAGGCTTCCTATATGCTTTCCCCTAATACTGTTAATATAAAAAATTCTAGCCAAATTAAGGGAGGATCAGTGAACACTAATTCTAATAACCTCAGCCTGACCCAGGCAAGAATGGTTCTTTGCTCCTACAGTTGCTTTTCACAGAACAAATTTGTCTGCCTCTTTCACTGACTTTCCCAGGACCAGGGAATGCTTCTTCATATGACCATCTCCACACTGGCATTGACCACATGGATTTTGAAAGGACAGTAATTTCTTCTCATAGCTGCTTAAGATAGGTAGCCAGGCACTCCTACAATCCAGAAAACAGAGCCTCCTATATTCATATATGGAAGGAGTTTTTAAGTTGTGTGCCAGCATGCCCAGTTCAAAATTTCCTAGACTATTTACTTCATCCATCTAATTCCTTAAGAGTTCTTCTTAGTGCTATTGCAGTTTACCACAGCCTGGAGCAGGGAGTAGATGCCATCTTCTCTGCCCTTAGTTAAAGACTTCATAAAGATGATTCTTCATGTGAAACACCCTGTGAAGCCACCTATCATAATTAAGGGATTTCGGTAATAAGCTTTTTATTGCTATAAGAAGAATTGGCTATATATAGAGTGGGTTGTGTGACTGCAAACTTCTTATAGAGGTAACAAATTGTATGTATTTACATTGAATTTTTAGTGTGATTAGGACTTGTGGAGTCTAAGTATTGGTATTAGATGAATCATTGTCCAATTCTGTGTGTGTGAATATTACTTTATACTGATTTATCACTTATAGGTATACAAAACTTTAAATGTTATGATAAAAATACATATATTGTTATTGGTAAGAGATTGGTTCCCTCTCTCTGACAGTAACATTTTTGTTGTGTTTGTGATGGACCCTATTGTCACGTCACCATGAAGATCTGGTTGAATCCCTGTTTCAGCTAGAGAGAGAAGGTTAAAGTAGAGGGAGGTACCATTCAAATACAGCTCGCTATCATAGGGTTTTTTGAGATTTTTGTTAGTAGCCTCACTGAACACCTGGGCCTGTTTTGCACGCAGAGATTTTGTAGCCCTGCGTGTGAACCGCCCAGGGATAGGGAAGATACACCCCTGAAGTGGAGGTGACCTGCTGTGAGGAGGGGACTCTGCTGTTTCTGTTCCTTTATGGGGAAAGAGCACTTTTGTTAGAAGATCCAGGAGGGAGAGTTTTTGGCTGCCCCTTCCTTCCTGCTAAAGCAAGAGAACTGCTTATTTCAAAGAGGGTCCCTTACATCAAGGATCCAGAGAGAGTACTAAACAAACTGTACTTTGATCCTGAAGATCTGCTATTCGTGAGTAAAGGAAACAACTTCACTGGGGACTCCCATTCAGTGTTCACCACCCTGGGGAGAGAGAGAGAGGATTTACCTTCTGTGCCATAGACTTTGCTATTTTTATCAGCTTGGAAGGGGTTTTGATCATTCTAAAGACTCTACCCTTTGGGGAGCTCCACTTTACCTTAATCCAAGAGAGGGAATGTTTCCCTGTCCTGATATAAGTGCACAGAGAGAGAGAGAAGAGACAGTAAAGAGATTGAAGAGAGATTTCTGAGGTGCTGCAGTTTGAATTTTGTGACATTCACCATCGGTGCTTAACAGTAAAGACTTTTATTTTGGACACTAAGTGGTTCCAGAGTATTTATTTCTGCACTCACTGCACCTTCATCAAGGACCAGCATTCTCCTCAGGGGAAGCAAAGGTGAATGTGCAAAGAGACCACCTCTGTCACATCGAGCCCTGAGAGGACTACTTTCTTCCCCCAGTCCAGTGAACCCACACCTTGGGAAGTAAGGAAGGTACAAGAGCTAGTCAGGGTTCCTGCCCTGAAGAGTATAAATAACTTTATGGCCTCACCCGTGCTTTACCTGCACACCAGGGTAGGGTTACACGTTTTTGTCACAGGGCCTTTTTAAATATTTCTTTTTATTTTTTGTGATCCACAAAGTGCATTGATATGGGTGCATCAAGTGATATCATTGGGATTTTTGGTAAAATTGAATTGTTTGATTTAGCCTCATTAATTTTTTAACTGATGGCTGAGAAGCAGCCGTAGAAGCAACTTCAATAAATACCCTCATTGCAGATACGTATTGTTTTTTCATGAATCCCCCCCAATAGATGTATTCTCTGCCTGGAGGACCAACACAACATTGAGAAATGGTCCGCATTTAGGAAGATGATTCCTAGAGGATGTTGTTCCCACCTGGAGCTCATGAATAAACTCTTCAGGAAATCTTAGTCTGGTCCATTAGCATTGGAGACATTGACATTGGCATCAAAGGGCCCAGGAGCTACATTGGACCCTGGCAGTGCAAGAGTATGGAGGAAGCATCAATCTCCCTTGCATTGGAAAGGTACAGAGAAGGATGACTAAAATGATAAAGGGGATGGAATGGCTTACCTTTGAATAAAGGTTAAAGAGGTTAGGGCTGCTCAACTTGGAAAAGAGATGGCTGAGGGAGGGATATGATAGAGATCTATAAATCATAAGTGGAATAGAATACGTAAATGTAAAACGGTTATTTATGCTTTTAAAAAATACAAAGACTAGGAGGCACTCCATGAAGTTAGTAAGTGTAGCGATGTGCACTGATTTTTTTTTCATGTCATTTTCGTTTCAGGGCGTTTACTGTCAAATTTCGTTTTTATAGCGGTTCGGGAGGTAGTTATTTCATGTTTCCCTCATTTCGGAGTTAGTGCGCACTAACAGGGTTTAGTGCACATTAAGTCCCGTTGGTGTGCACTACCTACTTTTCTAATTTCGGAGTTAGTGCACCCTAATAGGATTTAGGGCACACTAACTGGCTGTTATTAACCAAAGTTAGTGCGCACTAACAAAAAAAGTTACCAATAAGTTAAAAAGTGTCAATTTAGGGGGGGGGGCAGTTTGTTAGTTAGAGGTATGATTCTGCATTCCCATTGCCTGGGACTTAAGTCCTATTAGGGCGCACTAACTCCGAAATTAGAAAACTAGGTAGTGCGCACTAATGGGGCTTAGTGCATACTAACTTCATGTTAGTGCGTACTAAGCCTGTAAATAAGAAAACTATAGTTAGTGCGCATTGCCATTGTCTATTTTGTTAAAAATGAATGCACATCCCTAGTAAGTAGTACATTCAAAACAAATTGGAGAACATTCTTTTTCATTCAACCATTAAGCTCTGGAATTAATTACCGGAGGATGTAGTTAAGACAGAATAGCTGGTTTTAAAATAGGTTTGGATAAGTTCCTGGAGGAGAAGTTCATAAAATGTTATTAACTAAGTAGGGAATAGCTACTACTTATCATTGTGTGATAGTAGCATGGGGTCTATTTACTGTTTGTGATCTTGCCAGGTACTTGTGACCTAGATTAGCCACTGTTGGAAACAGGGTACTGGGCTTAATGGAGATCCAGTCACTGCTTGAAACCTTATTAGCATTTGGCAGAAGGGCCCCAATGTCAATTCCTGGAGAGGCATCAACATCTAGAACCACTACACTGCTATCAATTTCCATTGCATTGACAGGGTAGCTTCTCTGAGGTAAAGAGGTTCTTCGGGGTCTACATGCCAACAACAAGATATCCCTCATGGAAGGCTTGTTGTCTAGCCAGATGCAGACTCAGACTGAACCAAAACTCAAGAACATGGCTCATAGACTCCTGGAGGGGTACACTTATGGATCTGAGGACTACTCTGATCAAGAGGAATCAACCAGTCTCTCCTCAGATCCCTCTCCTCAACAGAAAAGGAGAAAGTGTCATCTGGAAGACTTCTCCTTTGCTAACTTTAAGGAGAATGGTGGAGAATATTCCCTTTCAGCTACAGGAAGAAACTAAGAAAACATACTGGTTACTTCATATGCTCCAATCAGTGTACCCTATGAGAATGTGAAAGAACCTCTTCTCTGTTGTTTTCAGTAAATAAGAAGTTGGACACAATATATCATGTCCAGAAGGCTCCTGGATTCAAGAAACAGCAACTATCTAATCAGTCAGTTGTAGTTGAATCCGCTTTGAAAAAAGACCAAGAGGTCTAGAACTTGCACGTCAGTTCCTCCGGGGAAGGATTCCCTTAACCTTAACCTTACTGGGGAAGGATTCCCTTAACCTTGACCTTACTCTTCAGGGGACATACTGAAAGAGGTGAAAGTTGTGTCAGAGCTTCTCCCTGAGAAGGTGCATAACACCTGGAGTTACTGGTGGACAAAAGAATTGTGTGGAAAACACATGGTCTGTTCGACCTACAGTGTTTTCAAAACAGCATAGAGGGTCTCTGCAGTAGATATTGGTACTCAGACATGCATGGCTGCATCCTTTAGACCTCAGGCAAGATTTCCAGGAATGGCTTGCAGGTGTCTCGTGCAGTGAAGAGAATATTTTGGAGATGAGATCAAGAAATTGTTGCTCAAATTAAAAACCACTGTGCTAAGCTTCTGATTCTGACTCTCTCCACTGCCACTGCAGACCCTGCCTTTACATTTAGGAAGTATTATAGTGGAGCACTAAGGAGACCGTTCTATTCTCTGAGGAGGTGTTATCCTCCCCCCCCCCTCCCCCATCCCCATCAGCAGGAGGATCTCATGCTTATCCCAGAGAGCAGAGGGCTCAAAATCCATAACCAGCATCCCAGCCAAAACCTGCAATTCCTCTACTGGAGAAAAACCTTGCCAATAATCAGGAGGGATAGGGGGACCATGATTCTCATAAACCACTATTGGTCAAGGCAGATTTGTTTTCTACTCCTGCAGGAAGTGTCCATCAGGGAAATGATCAGGTTGGGGAATTCCTCATCATTCAGAACCAGGGAACACTGCATAATCATAATATCAATTTCTAGCTCCATCGGTTTGGATGTTGAGAGAATAGCACTGAATTCTCTTAAGCTTATCTGAGGATGTGTCTCAGATTCCACTAGAAAATCATATGGTTTCAATTGGAGGAGATTTGCTTACTGATGTGAGAAACAGATCATAGACTTTTTCTCCCATTCCACACAAAAACTGCTTGAATACCTTCCATGAATTTCAAAGTCTGGTCTGAAGACTAACTCCATTAGTGTTTATTTCAGTGCAGTTGGTGCTTATTGCCACCATGTAAAAGGCAAAGAACATAAGATTTTTTCATGTTGGGTCAGACCTAAGTCAATCAAGCATAGTATCCTGTTTCCAACAGTGGCCAATCCAGGTCACAACTGCCTGAGAGGTTCCAAAAGAGTAGAAAGATCCCAGGGATAAGCAGTGGATTTCTGCAACTCCACAGTAATAATGGTTTATGGACTTTTCCTCCAGGAATTTGTCCAAACCTTTTTTAAATGCAATTTATTTATTATTTATTTAGATTTTTTCTATACCGGCATTCGTGAAAATGTCACATCAAGCCAGTTTACAATAAACAATGGGGTGATAACCGGAACAGAGAACGAGATAATATGTACTAAACATACTATAGATGCAGTTACAATAAAACAAGGAGTCATACAACTAGGAGCAAGAAGAAGAAAAGATAGTAACTTTAACATAGTATATTAACCCGTAAAATGGTAGAATTTCCAAAAAGGGAAGTGTGTGATTTACAATGAATTGTTCAGTTCACATAGATGTAGTTTTTAAAAGGATGGTTGTAAAAAGAAAGTTGTTGCTTGGAGGTTGAATGTCGGAGAGAATTGGGTTTAATCAATTACCCTAACATCCTTCACCATATCCCTGGCAGTGAATTCCAGAGCTTGATTATGCATTGAGTAAAAAAAATATTTTCTCTTATATGTTTAAATATACAATTTAGTAAATTCATTGTGTCCCCCTACTCTTTGTTCTTTTTGAAAGAGTTAACTGCTGATTCATGTTTACTCATTCAACTCCACTCATTATTTTAAAGACCTCTATCATATTTTACCTCATCGATCTCTTCTCCAAGTTGGAGTCTTAACCTCTTTAGCTTTTTATCATAGGAGAATCATTCCATCCCCTTTATCATTTTGCTCGCCCTTCTCTGTACCTTTTCTAATTCTGATATATCTTTTTAAGAACATAAGAAAATGCCATACTGGGTCAGACCAAGGGTCCATCAAGCCCAGCATCCTGTTTCCAACAGTGGCCAATCCAGGCCATAAGAACCTGGCAAGTACCCAAAAACTAAGTCTATTCCATGTAACCATTGCTAATGGCAGTGGCTATTCTCTAAGTGAACTTAATAGCAGGTAATGGACTTCTCCTCCAAGAACTTATCCAATCCTTTTTTAAACACAGCTATACTAACTGCACGAACCACATTCTCTGGCAACAAATTCCAGAGTTTAATTGTGCGTTGAGTAAAAAAGAACTTTCTCCGATTAGTTTTAAATGTGCCCCATGCTAACTTCATGGAGTGTCCCCTAGTCCTTCTACTATCCGAAAGAGTAAATAACCGATTCACATCTACCCGTTCTAGACCTCTCATGATTTTAAACACCTCTATCATATCCCCCCTCAGTCGTCTCTTTTCCAAGCTGAAAAGTCCTAACCTCTTTAGTCTTTCCTCATAGGGGAGTTGTTCCATTCCCCTTATCATTTTGGTAGCCCTTCTCAGTACCTTCTCCATCGCAATTATATCTTTTTTGAGATGCGGCGACCAGAATTGTACACAGTATTCAAGGTGCGGTCTCACCATGGAGCGATACAGAGGCATTATGACATTTTCCGTTTTATTCATCATTCCTTTTCTAATAATTCCCAACATTCTGTTTGCTTTTTTGACTGCCGCAGCACACTGAACCGACGATTTCAATGTGTTATCCACTATGACACCTAGATCTCTTTCTTGGGTTGTTGTGACCGGAACTGCAGACAATTCTCATGATGAGGTCGCAGCATGGAGCGATACAGAATCATTATGATATGCTCTGTTTTTTTTCCATTCCTTTCTGAATAATTCCTTTCCTTTCCTTTCTGAATAATTCCTAGCACTCTGTTTGCTTTCTTGGCTGCTACTGCACACTGAGTAGAAGATTTCAAATATCAGCGATCACATCTAGATCCTTTTCTGGAATGGTGATGTCTAATGTGGAACCTTGCATTGTGTAGCTATAATTAGGTTATATTCTAAATCTCAAATTAATTCTGCAGCAGTGTTTCCCAACCAACTCCTGGAGACACACCTAACCAGTAAGTTTTCAGGATATCCATAATGAATATGCATGAGCAAGATTTGCATACATTGGAGACCTAGGGTTTGCAAATCTATCTCAAGCATATTCATTGTGGGCCATCCTAGAAACCCAACTGGATAGGTATGCTTCCAGGATAGCATTGGGAAACACTGCTGCAGAGTTCATTTGAGATTTAGAATATACCTTCATGCCCCCTATGACTTGCTGCTGTTATTTCATTCTTGCCCACTATTTTTAAAAAAATTTAAAATATTGGTTTGTTGCCACCAAAAATACTTCTGGCAGTGTTTTTTTGGTGTTATATTCTTTTTTCGCTGGGGCATCCTGTGGCTAGGCCTTCCCCACCTGCGTGTCCATAGAAAAAGCAAAAGTTGTTTATCTGCAAATTCCATCATCAATCCATATCAAACCATTACTCCTCTAATCCTATCACTATTCCCATTCCCTCTCCCTCTTCTCTTACTTTCTCATGCTCCCTGTTTCAACAAGCTTGCCTATATTCAGGACCTCTTTATCTCTCATACTCTTCAACTCTTTGTCTTGACTGAGACGACTCTGCTCAGTTGCTGCTCCTCCATGAGATTATCTTTTCTCCCATACACCTTGCACAGTAGGCTGAGGTGAGAATGTTGGACTGTTATTCTCCCACTTCTATAGATTTCAACCTCTTCTTCCACCTTAATTCCATTCTTTGTTTGTTTGAGGCTCACTCCATGCACCTATTCACCCCACTATCTCTCAGAGTAGCTGTCATTTATCGAGCCCCTGAT
Source organism: Rhinatrema bivittatum (assembly GCF_901001135.1). Classification (NCBI taxonomy): domain Eukaryota; kingdom Metazoa; phylum Chordata; class Amphibia; order Gymnophiona; family Rhinatrematidae; genus Rhinatrema; species Rhinatrema bivittatum. The sequence continues at coordinate 79,948,519 of NC_042616.1, forward strand.
AAATTCTCCTCCTCCTTTGATTCCTGTCTCTCCTTCTCCTTTGACCCATCTTCTCCCTCCCTTATTGTTGCTGACTTCATGTTGATAACCCCTCTTATTCTTATGCCTCAAAACTTCTTAACCTCCTCGTTTGATCTCAAAATCTGCTCTACTGCCCCTACTCATAAGTATGGCCGCTGCCTTGACCTAGTCCATTCCTCCAACTGCTGTCTCTCAGACTTCATCTTAGCTCTTCCTCTCTCAAATCCCTCCTCTGATAACTGTCACACTGAACCACCCTCCCCACGGCCTCATTTAGTCACCAATAAGTTTCTTCTCTCCTTTCCTCCATTACATTGTCTGTCAGTTGATGAAGAAGTATTTTCTTTCAACACTATACTCCTCTCTGCTTTAGACATTCTTGCCTCTCCGCTTACCTGTCCTATAAGGCATAACAAACCCCAGCTTTGGCTCACCCCTAGAATTTGTTTCCTTTGTTCCTATGCCTGCTCTATAGAACATGTCTGGCTAAAATCCTGTGCCTATGCAGGCTTCATACATTTCAGATTCATGCTGACCTCCTTCCAGTTTGCTATTGCACTTGCTAAGCAAGACTACTATGCTCATCTGACAAACTCTCTTGTATCCAATCCTCACAATCCATTCCCTCCTCAAATTTCCTGATTCATCCCCCTCCCCTTCACTCTCTGCCAAACTATGGGTAACTATTTTCATGATCATATTCACAAAATTAGTCTTTAGTTCTCAACCAGGTCACCTCTGCCTCCCTCTCCTTAACTTCTTTTCTCTACCCTTCCCCTAGCTTATGCCACTCTCTCTTCCTTTCTGAAGTTACAGTGGAGGAAACTGACTATCTTCTCTCCTCCTCCAAACTCACTACTTGTTCCTCTGACCCCCATTCCCAACCACTTCTTCATCTGTCATATCCTCAATATATCACTTTCCACCACTACTGTTCTTCCTGCATTCAAACATGCTTTGATTACATCACTTCTCAAAAAATCCTCACTGGATTGTCCTGCTAGGTATCATCCCATCTCCCTCCTTTTGCAACCAAATTACTTGAATGTGCTGCTCTCCACTGCTGTCTTAACTTTCTTTTATCTCAAAACAATCTTGATCCATTCCAGTTTGAGTTTTAGCCCTCTACATTCCTCAAAAACAGCCCTTGCCAAAGTCTCCAGTTACCTGTTTATGGCAAAACCAAAGGCTGTTACTCAATCCTTATCCTCCTTGATGTCTGCTGCTTTTGACACTGTTGATTACCACCTACTCCTTGGTATTCTGTTCTCACTTGGATTTCGGGACTCTGTCCTGTCTTGGTTCTCTTCTTACCTCTCCCATCACATTTTTAGTGTTTCCTGTGGTGGATCCTGCTTTACTGCCATTCCACTATCAACCTTAGGGTTCTGTCCTGGGCCCTTTTCGCTTCTCTCTGTATACTAATTCCCTTGGTGTTCTGATTTCTAGATAGTTTTCAATAAAATCTTTATGCTGATGATTCCCTCTCTACACCAGAAATTTCATCTGAGATCCGAGCCTACTTGTCTCACATTGCTGCCTGGATGTCCCACTTCCACCTTAAACTCAGCATGGCTAAGAATAGAGCTCCTTATCTCCTCCCCCCAAGTCCATTTCTCATCTTCCTCCTTTCTCTATTTCTGTGGATTACACTGTAATCTTCTCAGTTCCCTCAGCCCATAACCTTAGAGTCATTTTTGACTCCTCTCTCTCCATCTCTATACATATCCAAGGCACTGCTAAAATGTGCCATTTCTTTCTCTAAAACATCACCAAAATCTGTCTCTTTCTGAACACTCTACTAGAACCCTTACCCATTCTTATCACCTTTTGCTTAGACTATAGCAACCTGCTCTTCAGAGATCTCCCAGTGAGCCATCTCGCTCCTTCACAATCTATCCAAAATTCAGCTATATAACTTATCTTTTCCCAAAGTTGCTACACCCATGTATCGCCTCTTTTCAAGTCACTACATTGGCTCCCTATCAGTTCCCACATACTGTTCAAGCTCCTCTTACTCACCTGCAAGATCCTTTGCTCTGCAGCTCCTCACTATCTCTCCTCTCTTATCTCTCTACACCTCTCCTCAAGCACTCTGCTCAACAGGCAAGTCACTCCTATCTATGCCCTTTTTCTCTACTGCAAATTCCCAACTCCATGCTTTCTATCTGGCTGCACCATATCTTTGGCATAGACTTCCTGAGCTGGCTTTTCATGGTCCCTCTCTTTCCTTATTTAAATTCTGTCTAAAAACCCACCCTTTTGCGGCTGCTTTTAAATTTTAACTCATAATAGTCCCACTTGCAACCTCATTCATTTTGAATCATTATCTTAATAATGAAATTCCCCAGTATCTTTTGCCCTGTATGTTTGTCTTGATTAGATTGCACGCTGTACTGAGAAGGGACAATCTCTTGTATTTTTTGTACAGTACTGCGTACATGGAGTAGTGCTATAGAAGTGTTAATTAGTAGTAATTAGTGTTTTCAGAAGACAGGATATAAATCTGCACAGAATCTACCTTGGAGTTGGATTAAGTATCCAGTATTAACAGTTTTATGAACTGAGGGGGCCCTATGCAATGTTCATGATACAGAACAGCCCGCACGTGTTCAGTAGAGCATTTTAAAGCTTCTAAAAGTTTTTTTTGTAATCTTAACTGGCTGGCGCTATCAGATGACATCATAACTGGTTACACATTAGCAACTTTTGCTTTTGCTATATAACTCATATTTGAGGAAATAACTTGGATGTCATTGCTAGAAAACATTTGCATACCGAATCTTTTCTGAACACATATATTTGTAGCTTTCTGGCATGAAATGGAGACACAGGGCTGGTAACTTTCAAACAGCTTACATAAATACGCATATGCCAGTTTGCGCCCAGAGAAGTAGCCATTTTATAACATATGGACTCATGATAAAACATCGGCTGTACGGGTGTAACGTGCAATTTTATATGGAATCATGCAAATGCCGGCTCTACCACATAAGTGGGGGGATTTTATTAGGTACACGCCGACGCAATTACCAGTGTCCCCAGTCTGTTCCCAGTTCGCCCAGGTAAAGGATAGGACTTCCTAACACCCTTAGTTAATATGCTTCCCTTTTTTACCCTTTTAGCCCCAACCCTTAAAATCCCCCGAACTAACCTCATTTTCTTTTGTTTCATTACTTACACGCCATCCATAGTAGAAATAAAATTAAATGCTAGGGGACCCCAACGTGCGTTTGTTCGTGTAAATACACATGCACACATTTCATGTTACATATCCGGACTGCTGTGTCCTGCCCACGCCCACCCAGTTTTTGCTTTTCCCATTTGTGTGTGTACTGGGAGATACGCACGTACTAGGGCACTTCTTAAAATCCACTCGGCACGTGTGATGGCCCAAGATACGTATCTCCCAGCTTTGGCGCACGTAGGGCTTTTAAAATTCTCCTTTATATGTAATTTCAGTAATAGAAAACTGGAGACATAAAATAGTTTGGTAGCATAATCAATAAAGAATTTAATTTTGACATGGGAGTGGCCTGCAGAGAAAGAAAATAGTCTGCAGTGCTGAGAAGTACTTAGATTTATGCTTCTACTAGTGAAGGAATACATTGCTACTGTCTGTCTGCTCTGAAATCATATCCCTTTTGCACAGTGACTGCAGGGCAGCCAATTAACTAGCAGCTCTACCCAAAATAGCGACAAGAATGATTTAGTAAATATACTTTCTCACAGGACAAGCAGGATGGTTGTCCTCACAAATGGATGGTTGTCCTCACAAATGGGTGACATCGAGGATGGAGCCCACCACGGAAAACTTCTGTCAAAGTTTAAACAGAACTTTGACTGGCCCCTACTGGGCATGCCCAGCAAGGCACTGACCCTGCAGCCAGCAGGGGTCTCCCTTCAGTCTTCTTTTTTCCGCGCAGCAGTTGCCACGCGGTGAAAGGAGCTCTCTAACCACGTTCCTGACAGGAATTTGGAAGTTAATTTCCTAAGAAAATTTGCCCCTCAGGGGTCTCCCTTCGACAAATTTTTAGTCATCTTACGGAACCCGGTAAGTTTTTTGCCTTTTTCCATCGACTACCGTCGAATTTGGCCCTTGAGGCCTGTTGGCACTTACCGATCCCCAGCCTAAATTTTGGCTTCAGGCCATGGCAACGGGGTTCCGCCGTTGTCCGGATTGTACCCGGACTATGTCCATCACAGACCCCCACAGGGTTTGTGTGATGTGTTTGGGTAGTGAGCATGATGTCCTGACTTGCACCAAATGTGCCTTAATGACACCCAAGGGTCGCAAAGCCAGGATGGAGAAGATGGGGCTCCTCTTCCATGCACCCACCCCAACGCCATCGATAGCATCGACGTCATCGGAACCGGCACCGTCGAGGTTGTACCATCATCATCAACCCTCCGGTGACCGTCCGCCATCGATCGCTTCTCGGCCGTCGACTCCCGTCCCTTCCCCGGATGGGCGAGGGGATCGGAAGGAAAAGCACCGCTATCGACGGCACAAATCTCGGCCTGTCGAGGATCCACAGCCATCGACCTCTGCTCAAGCCGAGCCACCGACAAAGAAGCCGCGAACAGACCGGACACCCTCCACGTCTCGTTCGCAGGCATCGAGGAAACCCTCACCCTCCCGGGGTGTGGGGGCCGTGATCCCACCGGTTACGGTGGTCCCTCCGGCCCTGCCTCAGCCTCCCTCTCCCGTCGAGCCGGGTATGGTTACCCCTGGTCTCCGGGCAGAACTGGACCGGCTGGTCCAGGAGGCCATCGAGAAAGCGATGAAGAAATTGCAACCTCCATCGGCACCGTCTCCGGCACCGGTTCCAGTGCCGCCCCCGGCACCGACACCGGCACCGGCTTCGCCACCGAGGAGGGAACCGACCACCGAGCCGTTGATACAAACGCTAGCACCGCTACTGAGCCGCATGGAGGCGCTCATGACGGCCCTTCCATCGGTGATTCCAGTACCATCGACAACACCACCGTCTCCGACTGGATTTTCATCGGCAGGAGAAACACCGTTCCGGATTCCCCCTTCCGGGGTGGTTCCATCGGTGCCTTCTGGTATATCTCCACCGATATATCCTTCGGTTCCATCCATTCCACGCCAGGCACCGATTCCATCGGCAGCACCGAAGCCATCGATGCCATTTCTGGTTCCACCTACGGCACCGATTCCACCTCGGTTTCCATCGATGCCTTCAGAGCCTCAGCCAGGTCCATCAGGGCTACAAACCCCACTTGATCCCTACGATACCTGGGGTGATGATGATGATACATCTTCTGACACGGATTTGCCTTCGCCTCCATCTCCTACAGAGAGTAGAAAAAGATCTCCTCCTGAGGATCTATCTTTCATTAATTTTGTGAAAGAGATGTCAGAAGTTGTACCTTTTCAACTACAATCTGAAGCTGATGACAGACACCAGATGATGGAACTCCTTCAATTTCTGGATGCTCCAAAAATCATCGCTTCCATCCCTATACACCAGGTGTTTTTGGATCTGCTCAAGAAAAACTGGGAATCTCCTTCATCAGTGTCCCCAGTTAACAAAAAAGCTGACTCCACCTACCTTGTCCAGTCAGCACCAGGTTTCCAAAAACCTCAACTGGATCATCGCTCTGTTGTGGTTGAGTCCGCGCAGAAGAAGGCCAAGCGTCTTAAGCCACACTCTTCTACCCCACCTACCAGGGACAACAAGTTCCTAGATAGTGTTGGACGGAAAGTCTATCATGGAGCTATGTTGATTTCACGCATAGCTTCATATCAACTTTATATGACTCAGTACAACAGAGCCATCCTTAAGCAAATGCAAGACTATGCTGACACGTTACCAGACCAGTACCAACCGCAGCTTCAAGCCCTTCTTCACAAGGGATTTGAGGCAGGGAAGCACGAGATTAGGACTGCCTACGACATATTCGATGCTTCCACAAAAGTTTCAGCCACAGCCATCTCAGCCAGACGTTGGGCTTGGTTAAAATCATCCAACCTTCGCCCAGAGGTTCAGGATCGTCTTGCTGATTTACCCTGCTTAGGCGATAATTTGTTTGGAGAGCAAATTCAGCAGATTGTGGCGGAGTTGAAAGACCACCATGAGACATTGAAACAACTCTCATCTGTCCCACCTGAGCTGACCTCCAAGCAACCGCAAAAGAAAGACTCTAAGAAGTCATTCTTTCGACCACGCCGTTATTACCCTCCATCGGCCAGGCCTCGTCCAGCTCGATCCTCTACTAGGCCTCAGCCGCGTCAGCCTAGGAAACAAAGGCCTACTGTAGCCCCTCCTCCTGGGCCTGCGGCTGGCCTTTGACTCCCCTGTAGGGAACACATGCCAAACCCCTCTTCCGGACATCCCTGTAGGAGGTCGACTGTACCATTTTCTACAACCTTGGTTGCAGATCACCTCAGATCAGTGGGTGCTAACAATTATCGCACAGGGTTACCACCTCAACTTCATAACTCTTCCGGCAGACTCCCCGCCTCTTCAAGCGTGGAGTCTATCCACCCATTTGGCTCAATTACAACAGGAAGTATCCCTTCTTCTGCAATCAAATGCTATAGAACCCGTTCCTCCCTCTCAACGAGGCAAGGGATTCTATTCCAGATACTTCCTAATACCAAAGAAATCAGGGGGACTACATCCCATTTTGGACCTTCGAGCCCTCAACAAATACCTTCAAAAAGAGAAGTTCAAAATGGTAACCCTAGGCGCGCTGCTCCCTCTGCTACAAAGAAGGGATTGGCTGTGCTCTCTCGACCTCAAGGACGCTTATACCCACATTGCGATCACACAATCCCATCGCAAATATCTGCGGTTTCTAGTAGGCCACGACCATTATCAATACCGTGTCCTCCCTTTCGGTCTAGCTTCTGCCCCACGAGTCTTTACCAAATGTCTCGTAGTGGTAGCAGCATTCCTAAGGAAGGAAGGTGTCCACGTCTACCCATACCTGGACGATTGGCTAATCAGGGCCTCCACCCAACAGATAGCTCAATCCTCCCTAAAATTGACAATTCAAACACTCCTTTCCTTAGGGTTTCTCGTCAATTACGAGAAATCTTGCTTAGTCCCGTCTCAAACCTTATCCTTCATTGGGGCAGACTTGGACACCTTACAGGCGAAGGCTTACCTTCCTCTTCAGAGGGTCCACACCCTAATGTCCCTGGCTCGCCAGCTCCAGTCTCAGAACACTGCCACGGCTCGCCAGTTCCTCATTCTCCTAGGGCACATGGCATCCTCGGTTCAAGTCACTCCCATGACCCGACTAGCCATGAGAGTAACACAATGGACTCTACGACACCAATGGATTCAAGCTTTTCAGCCTCTGTCCTCCATAGTCACAGTCACACAAGCGCTGCGCCTATCCTTAACATGGTGGACGACTCAGGTCAACCTCCTTCAGGGCTTACCCTTTCTTCCACCGGATCCGCAAGTTATCCTAACCACCGACGCTTCTCACATCGGTTGGGGAGCCCATGTGGACGACTTTCAAACCCAAGGGTTATGGTCCAAAGAGGAAGCCGAACACCAGATCAATTTCCTGGAACTTCGAGCAATCCGCTATGCGCTCCGCACTTTCAAAGATCATCTCTTTCATCAGATAATCTTAATCCAGACGGACAACCAAGTGGCCATGTGGTACATAAACAAGCAGGGAGGCACAGGCTCCTTCCTTCTGTGTCAGGAAGCTGCGCAGATCTGGGCGGAAGCCCTCTCCCACTCCATGTACCTCAGGGCCACTTACCTGCCGGGAGTAGACAATGTATTGGCAGACCAGCTGAGCCGTGTCTTCCAACCGCACGAGTGGTCACTCGATCCTCTGGTAGCGACCCTCTCTGTTTCACAAGTGGGGTTCTCCCCGCATAGACCTCTTTGCGTCCCCTCAGAACCACAAAGTGGACGATTACTGCTCTCTCATTCGGAGCCAGCACTCTCGGCCGAGGGATGCATTCTCCCTCAAGTGGACAACCGGTCTGCTCTATGCATTCCCTCCACTTCCTCTTGTGTCAAAGACTCTCGTGAAGCTACGCCAGGACGGGGGAACCATGATCCTGATAGCACCTTACTGGCCACGCCAAGTTTGGTTTCCAATACTCCAGGATCTCTCCATCCGCAGGCACATTCCTCTGGGAAAGGACCCGCATCTGCTCACTCAAAACGACGGATGCCTCCTCCATCCCAACCTCCAAGCCTTGTCCCTGACGGCATGGATGTTGAAAGGTTAGTCCTTCAGCCTTTCAACCTTTCAGATTCCGTTTCTCGGGTCCTGATAGCTTCACGAAAGCCTTCCACAAGAAAGTCTTACTCATAGAAATGGAAAAGGTACACATCATGGTGCACTTCTCAGTCCCTTGATCCCCTTTCCTGTCCAATCTCCAAATTCTTGGACTATTTATGGCATCTCTCTGAATCAGGTCTTAAAACCTCTTCTATCAGAATGCATGTCAGTGCGGTAGCCGCCTTCCATAAAGGTGTACAGGGTGTCCCTATTTCAGTACAACCCCTAGTAACACGTTTTCTTAAAGGCTTGCTCCATCTGAAGCCACCCTTACGTCCTCCGGCCCCATCTTGGGACCTTAACCTGGTTCTTGGTCGTCTAATGAAACCTCCTTTCGAACCTCTGCACTCCTGTGAGTTAAAGTATCTCACATGGAAAGTGTTATTCCTTTTGGCTATCACTTCAGCTTGCAGGGTTAGTGAATTGCAGGCCCTAGTTACCTATCCGCCTTACACTAAGCTCCTGCAGGACCGGGCGGTACTCCGCACTCACCCTAAATTTTTACCTAAGGTAGTTTCTGAGTTTCATATTAATCAATCCATCATACTACCTATCTTTTTTCCCAGGCCCCACTCCAACTCCGGGGAACAGACTCTGCATACCCTAGACTGCAAACGAGCTCTAGCTTTTTATCTAGACCGTACAGTTGCTCACAGGAAGAGCACTCAATTATTTGTCTCTTTTCATCCTAACAAGTTAGGACATCCTGTGGGTAAGTAGGCTCTTTCCTCCTGGTTGGCGGACTGCATTTCTTTTTGCTATCAGCAAGCTGGCATTCCCTTTCAAGACCGTGTGAAAGCACACTCTGTGAGGGCCATGGCGATGTCAGTGGCACACCTTCGATCGGTGCCGCTTCCTGACATCTGCAAAGCTGCAACCTGGAGTTCTCTCCATACCTTTGCAGCCCATTATTGTTTGGACAAGGCTGGAAGACAGGACTCCATCTTCGGCCAGTCTGTCTTGCGTAACCTTTTTCCAACATGATGTACCAACACCCTTCCACCTTCCCGGTAGGGTGCGGATGCCCTTTACCAAATTCCACTCCAGTTGTAGTGCCTGTTGCACGTCATTGGGTGCATTTGGTGCAAGTTAGGACATCCTCAGCTTGGTACTCACCCATTTGTGAGGACAACCATCCTGTGAGAAAGCAAATGTTGCTTACCTGATGTAACAGGTGTTCTCACAGGACAGCAGGATGTTAGTCCTCACGAAACCCGCCCGCCACCCCGCGGTGTTGGGTTTGTTTTGTTTTTCCTTTTTAGGCACTGCCTGTAGCTTTGAAAATCAGACTGAAGGGAGACCCCTGCTGGCTGCAGGGTCAGTGCCTTGCTGGGCATGCCCAGTAGGGGCCAGTCAAAGTTCTGTTTAAACTTTGACAGAAGTTTTCCGTGGTGGGCTCCATCCTCGATGTCACCCATTTGTGAGGACAACCATCCATTTGTGAGGACTAACATCCTGCTGTCCTGTGAGAACACCTGTTACATCAGGTAAGCAACATTTGCTAAACTTCAAATTCCAGAAATTTTGGACAAAAATTTGCTATCCATTTTAGATGCTATCCAAGGAATGCAAAATAGAAAAACTAAGAGATTTCACCTCTAACTCTTTCCAGAAGTAAACTTAGAACAGATGTATTATGTTATATCTGAAGGATCTGCAAATGGAGCGAAGTACATGTTCTGGCAGATTTCCAGCATCTTCAGTTTCTAGACTGACTTCAGAATGAGAGAGACTGAGTCACATAAACTGTAAATTTGAATATTCTAATACAAGCACTATTATAATAGCACTGCAGATTATCAGTTCAGTAAATGCCATAGTTCAGGGTTTCCCAAGCCTATCCTGAGGACCTCACAGCCTGTCAGGTTTTCAGAATATCCACCATCAATATTCATGAGACAAATTTCCATATCATGAAGACTCAGTATATGTAGATTTACCTCTTGCTCATTCATAGTGGATATCCTGAAACCCTGACTATATGTGGGGTCCCCAGGACAGGTTTGGGAAGCCCTGCCATAGTTAATAAGCCGTACTACATAGATTCATCCTGTTAGGGTAATCATACACTTAAATCTGTTCTGTTATACTGATAAGCAAATATGGATAAAACCCAATAAAAATATAACAATTAGTCAACTTGATGAAAACATTGGGATAAGAAAACCTTTCAGTTGCGAGGCAGAAGAAGAAGAAACCTAGATGAGCAGGCATGGAACTTTTTATGAAAAGGAAACATTTCCTGTTGACTCAGTGGAACATCTCAGTTCTGTCCCTCTCATTTGGAAGTACTTTTTTCTCCACAGTGAATGTTATTTAGATGTAAGCTTTTATTGAGAAGAAAGCAGCTTTTCTGTTCTTGATTCTAAGCTTGTTTTTGTCTTTTCTAGCAGCTGACACGCTGATACTGAGCCAGCATCAGTCTCACTTCCTGGATTAAAATTGATGTTTGGAGTGCAAAAAAAGTCTTAACAATGTCCTTAGAAAATAGAAAGAGAGAAAAAATCCATAGTTCAGCTGGCATAATTTGTCTATAAAACGTTTCTCTTAAATTAGACCACCACTTGTGGTTAACTGTAAGCCCATGACCATAATCTGTTTAAAAAATCATTAAATATGGAAATGTGTTTTCACAAATCTTTTTAAGTTGAGAAGATAAAAAAATATTTGTGCATTTAGCATGGTATCTTGTCTTCTTCTTCTTACCTTCCAGTATTGAACTTCATTGTTAGGAGCCTGTTGCTAGCACGAGACCATTGTGTCTTATATTACTTATTTATTTTGTTGATTTATATTCCACTTTCCAGGCACTTCAAAGCATATTACATTCAGGTACTATAGGTATGGCACTATCCCCAGAGGGCTTACAATCTTTTTGATTTTTTTTTTTTTATGTTCCTTGCTACCTCATCACAGTAAATTTAAGTAAGTTTTATTTGGCAATAATTTAAAAAATAAAAAATGCCAATGGATTCTGTTCTTTTCTTGCTCTTGTCCCAAATCCATGAAGATTCTATAGTCGGGGAGCAAATCCTAGGTAACCAGTCTTTCTCCTGGCAAAGGTTTGAGGGCATGGGGAAAGGTTCAGAATTACTTCCAGCATAGGATATATAATGTTGAAAACATTTTAGAAAATACAGATTATACTATTGAATGCTTTGCTAGACTACTGATCTTTTAACATTTTTTTTCAGCTTTCATGGCGTGTATAATAACTACAATATTTAATCCTTTCCAAAACTGGGCATTATGGGACCTTTGTATTTGTTCCACCCTCCATGCTAGATTTCTTATTTTGATAAAATGTAATTGCTACTCCCTTCCTCTTCTGTTTTCATTTTCTGCCCCAGAATTAATAGAGTAATACAAGTGTAACTCAGGACTTCAGTGTTGGCCGGTTATGCATTTTAAGTAGGTTTACATTAATGATTTGATGTTTCCTTCAATACTATATTTCATTCAAGCCAACATTTGTGGCAGCTTAAGAGGACCCATTTATAAGAATCCAAAATTACTTACAAATTTGAATGCTTTCTTATAATAATTTAATTGTTTATATTTTTGGTGCTTGGAAGTAGTTCCATTCACTATATATGTATATTGCAAGAGAATTCATAACCTCTGCACCATTAACATTTTGTGAGATTTTATAAGTATTATATACTAAAGCTAGACATCTATAGTAAAAGCTATAATTAAAAATTCACAAAATCAATTTTGTTAAGTTTCAGTCTCAGGTTCCTCCTCAATCCCATTGTTTTTTCTTTTTTAAGACACACACCATCCTTCTGTTCACCCCACTATCCCTCCAGGTAGCTATTATTTACAGGACCCTGATAAAGACCCCTTCCTTTCTGAATTTGATTCCTGGTTTTCTTTCTTCCTTGAACCATCCTTGCTACCCTTATGCTAGGACACTTTTTTTTTTTCATGTTGATGATCCTGTTGTGCCTTTTTCGTGTTGATGGTCCTTGTGCCTCAAGACTCCTTGCTCTCATTTCTTCAGCTAACCTCCAGTTAGCCTCTACTGCTCCTACACACCAACATGGCCACTAGTGCTCAGGAGGCCTCACTCCTTGTAGCTGGCCCCATTGTTTTAACTCATAGATACCAATCCCAATATGTTTTGTTTGTGTCTTTTTGTCTGTCTTTATTATCTTCAAGTAGCAGGGGCTGTATTTTGTGTCTGTAAAGAGCTATATATGCCTGGTAGCAGTAATCAAATAATAGTAAACAACTGTTGAAAAAGACAAAACTGGCCTATCTAGCCTACCCAGTTACAATTCTTCCATTTTGGGTAGATGTTGATATAAATTCCCATAGTGTAAGTGGCAAAAATGTTGTAGCAGGCCTTGAACCTGGGGTATGGGCAGTCTCCTGAACTGGTGACTTGACCCTTGAATCACAGGCATGTGCTATGGAGCAAACGAGACAGGACTAAAAGAACATCTATATGGAACTGGCTGGTTGAATGGGGACCCTGCCCCTGAGATATTGGATTGGTCCCCTGGACTACTAAAGGGGTTGCTGAGAGGCCATTTTAGGCCTTATCATATATGATACTTACCAGACAACCACTATATTCAACACCCTGGTCCTCTTCCTTGTCTTATTACCAAGTTTTCTAATCAAGACAGCTACCAAAACTAGCAAAGCCATTGTCCAAAACATCTGGCCTCCCCATGCTCATAGAAGTTTGGATTTTAACCATGGTCACTTCATACAGGTTGTACCCGTGCCTTCTTTGATGTCTGATGCAACCATTCCACTGCTGTTTGGGTCATAACTGTCGCTTTGAGAAGTTTACATCAGTGCATTCTTGGAAGCCTGATATATTCTTGCTGCTGTTAGTCTCAGCCATGACTCTCTGCATATCACCCCTATGCCTTCTTAGAAGGCTGTAAGGGTCATAACTGCTGCTCTAAGCAGGTTACCCCAGTGTCATTTTTGAAACCTATTATAGTCATACCATTGCTGTTAGTTGTAAATGCTACTTCATGAAGATTACCCCTTAGCTATCCCCCCATGGTCTGTTGTGCCCCATAAGTCATGCTCTTCCATTTGCAAGTAAGGATCTATTGTATTTCTACCATTACTTTTTTTTAAGTCTATCATTTTAGCTTCCACCACCTGTTCTGGGAGGGCATTCCAGACATTCACCACTCTTTCTATGAAAATATTTCTTGAGGTTATTTTTCTATCCCCTCTAGTTCTATAACTTCCTTTCCATTGAAAAAAGTTTACCTCTTGTGCATTATTAATACCTTCAGGTATTTAAATGTCTCTATTAAATTCTCCATGTCTCTCCATTCTCTCCTAGGATATGCATATTTAGGACTTTAAGTTTCATCTCATGGTTTTTGGTGCAGGCCCTACACCAGTTTGGTTGCCTTTCTCTGGGCCACCTTTAACCTATCTATATTTTTAAGGCAGTACTGCTTCTAGAACTAAACAGAGCAGTATCCAATCTTTGATAAGTCAATTTAAGCAGAAACTTGCATGTCAAAATAACTTGAATGATTACCATCTTTGAACCCTAGACTTTATACCCTGTTTTATGTCCTGTTTTACTAGGTCAGGGGTGGCCAACTCCAGTTCTCAAGAGCCACAAACAAGCCAGGTTTTCAGGATATCCAGAATGAATGTGCATGTCAGAGATTTGCATGCACTGTCTCCACTGTATGCAAATATATCTCATGCATATTCATTATGGATATCCTGAAAACCAGGTGTGTTTGTGGTTCTTGAGGGCCAAAGTTAGCCATCTTGTACTATGTGATTACAGAAGCCACACAGTAAGACCCTAACTATGTATAGCTCCTAAGGTTCAGGTTGATTACTGCTGTTAGAAATCCTTTGGATAAGTTGACTTGAGGGTAGGTTTATGGTGTTGCGGTCCCAGGCTGTGCGACGGTCCCTCCACCTACCTCGGGGATGGCCTGGGCCGTTTTGGGGCCTCCTCTGGCCTGCACAGCTTCCAGCGCATCTCTCCCTCCTCGGCTGGCCCCGCTCCCTAGACACGGGCGTGAGGAGGAGACCCTCTTAAAGGGGCCAGCGCAGGAAAACTCTAGCCCTGCCTCGGATGACATCAGACACTATCAGGGTATTTAAACCCTGCTTCTGGACATCTTCAGTGCCTTGCAAAGAGGTTCGCTCAGTTCCCCTGAGTCACTAGTTGATGCATTTGGACTCTGGTTCGTCTCTGCTGACTTCTGGCTGCTGACCTGGCTCCGTTCCCTGACTACATCTTCAGCTTCCGCCTCTGACTTTGGTTTGTCTTCTGACTTCTGGCTTCCGACCCGGCTCCATTCCACGACTCTGTCTTCAGCTTTCGCCCCTGGCTTTGGTTTGGATCTCTGACTTCTGGCTTCTGACCCTGCTTTGCTCCTGGACTCCGACTTCGGCTTTTTCCACCACCTCAGGTATCCGGTACTTGCTGGCCCAGAGGATTCTCCTAAGTCTCAGCGGCTCAGGCTTTCACAGGCTCCTCCCGGGGGAGCCACGGGCTTCCGAGGGTGAAGACTCTTCCAGCCTCCTGGGCCCAGCCGTCCTCTTCGCCCGGATCCTTGGTCGCATAGGGTCCTGCCTAAGTCCAAGAGGGCCGGGTTCCTACAAGCTCCTCCTGGTGAAGTCTTCTCCAGAGTCTCTTCAGCGCCGCCTCCTGGCTGTGACGTTTCCTATGGGTTCCCACAGTATTCCCTCTACTGTCTCAGCCGGCCCAAGGGTCCACGACTGTAAGATATGGGAGATTTTGTTTCCATGCTATTTACTGTTAAAAACAGTAATTCTGAGCTCTTTTTGTTGTCAGAAGCCCTTAAAGTTATAACAAAATCATTTGAATTGTCATCACATCAAATTATGTGAAACATGACATTTAATTTTTTCAGTTTTAAATTTTACATGTTTAACACTAGTAATCTTCAAGTTTCAAAAACAGTAACACCCTTATCTCTGTCCTAGTGGTCATAGTAGAACTTAACCTATTAAGTCTCTTTTGGCAGACCTAACCCACAGGTTGAGAATACAATTGTTATTAGCTTCCCTGCTGTATGAAAAGAGGTTTATCAAATGGTACTAAATGTCTGTGCATGATTACATTTTTATGTTTCTGTGTGTGTCCCCTCTCACCTAATAACTTTTTAACTGCTAGACTAAGCAAAACCAAAGTTTGTGTGTAGGTTGGCTCTTGGGGGGACATGTGACATTTCTAGATTTCATAGCTTGGGAGTGATTTGTGCTGTGAGGAGGAGAGGGACATAGACAATTTTCCCAAAGGAAATACATGGGGAGAAGTTCAAGTGCTAAGATATCCAGAACCACTAGGCTGACCTGAATGAACCTTGATATCTGGACAGAGAGTATGAAGAACGTTATTTGTATGCCATGAAATGTCCAGTTGTAGGAGTGATTGGTGTGGCATTCAAGAGCAGAGCAAAGTGAATAATGTTTTCAAAGGTAATGCATGGGAGGAAATTCAAGTGCTTTTTAAAAATTGAATTCTCTCACTAACAGACAACATACTAAGAGGTTTTGATAACAGTAAACATTACATCCTTATAATGCTCGACTTATCTGCAGCCTTTGATACAGTAAACCACAAAATACTACTAAAAAACTTGAAGAAATTGGATTATGTGACAAAACAATAAACTGGTTCAGATCCTACCTAAACAACAGGTTCTTTCAAGTCCAGATAAAAAACACATTATCAGAAACATTTAAACTTGAAACAGGAGTACCTCCGGGTTCAGCGCTGTCTGCTACCCTCTTTAACATATATATGCTACCCTTATGTCATCTGCTGGCAGGCCTAGGGATAATACATTACATTTATGCAGACGACATTCAATTAATTCTACCAATAGACGACACAATTGAAAAAACATTAAGTCTAGCTAACATGTACCTAGACATAATTAAACAACTACTAAACCAGATGGAACTGGTTATCAACATTGACAAAACTGAATTCCTTCACCTTGAGAGAAAACATACTGAAATCATTCAAACACCGATAACCCTAAGAAATAACCAAAAAATTGAGCTAGCCGAAAAAGTAAGGAATCTGGGAGTAATAATGGACCCTGAAATCAACCTGAAGCAACACATATCTATAAAAGTAAGAGAAGGCTACGCAAAACTTATGGTCCTCAGAAGATTGAAACCATTACTCACACCTGCCCACTTCAGAACAGTACTGCAAATACTTATCTTTTCTAGCACTGACTACTGCAACGCACTCTTACTAGGACTCCCAAGCACATCGATAAGACCACTCCAGATACTTCAAAATACTGCAGCCAGAATACTAACGGGAAAAAAGAGGAGGGACCATATAACCGAAACTCTAGCAGACTTACATTGGTTACCCATCGAATACAGGATAAAATACAAAGCCTTATGCACCATACACAAACAATATATGATAAAGAAGCAGACTGGCTAAACACAGCCTTACGAGTACACGTTCCACAAAGAAACCTCCGCTCAGCAAACAAAGCACTACTAACAATCCCTTCAGTAAAGTCAGCAAAATTAACCCATGTGAGAGAAAGGGCTTTATCATTGGCTGGGCCCATACTATGGAACACGATGCTCCCCGAACTCAGATTACAGAATAATCTCAAAACTTTTAAGAAAAATCTAAAAACATGGCTCTTTAAAAAAGCCTTCACTAAAGAGTGTGGAGGGTAGAGAATGAAAGTACAGGGTAATGCAGATGAGAATGAATTTACTCAATCCTACATTTAAGAAGTAATATTTCAAAGCAATAGTAACTCAATAATATACCTGGACTTGACCAACATTACTCAAATAATGATTTTATTTATGAAATTGTAACTGAACTTTATTGGCACCTGTTAGAATGTACGATATCCTACATTTACTTATCTTAGTCTATGTGCCTATTTGTAAACCGTTGCGATGGTATATAACTTAGCGACGGTATAGAAAAATTTTTAAATAAAATAAAAAATTAAATAAATTGAATATTTTAAAATTTGATTTATATTCCACTTTTTCAGGCACTTCAAAGCGGATTGCATTCAGGGCAGATCAAGGTGTACACTGTGGGGTCAATTTTAAGACCTGTGTGCATGCACACATGGACATGCCAATTTTATAACATGCGCGTGCCGGTGCACGTATGTTATAAAATCCGAAGGCTGTGCGCTTCCCTGGGACAGAGTTGAATGGCGCTGTCCTGCCCCGCCCAGACCAGGCATACAAAAAATTCTAAAAAAACAAACACATTATTTCTTTTGGGGAACAAAAAACACCCCATTATAAACAAGAGAAGCAGGGTGGGAGAGCTGACTAGGCTCGGATCCTATAGGTATTCAACAAAATAATAAGGTAGAGAACCAGAAAAGAGATGGAGTCAGAGTTAAAACTTTTTTCAATTTTTTAACATTTTATTTTGAGGACAAAACATCATAGTATTACCAAGAAAGGTAAAAGAACTAGGCTGGGATGCAAGCAGCAAACAAAAAGAAGGCATCAAAACACCCAAGGTGTAGTATCCATAGACATGGCAACTAGGTGGAATGGCAGCAAATCCACCAAGGGTGGTACATCTAGGGCAAGGCAGCTAGGCAGAGCAGCAGCAAGATTGTTAAGGTGGTACATCAGGGACATGGCAGGAATGGAAAAATATTTAGAAAACTTAGTTGCCAACCAACATATTTAGGAGGTGGTGGAAAACGTTTTTTTCTCTTTCTTTTTTCACTTCGTCATTTCATGTTCCCCTTTTACGTTTGTTCTATTTTTGGTGGAGTTTTGATTATTTTGCTCTCTTTGAGGTGAATTTTAAAAGTCGGGTGCATGCCAAAATCGAGAGATGTGTGCACATGTAGGATATGCGCATGTCCACGTGATTTTAAAAACTGCTTACATGTGCTCACATCTCCTGATATGCAAATATCTTACATGGAACAAAAAGGGACATGGTATGGGTGGGATGTGGGCATTTCGGGACTGTGCCAAGAAATATGTGCACAAGTATCCTTAACCCTAGGTGGTTGCCCAGATCCAGAGCCACATAAGTTTACTTCTCAGGCAGAAGGTGTAAGTTTTAAAAAAAAGTTATCTGTGAGGAGTTTGAAGGGTCTAGGATAATTGGGTGGAGTGCAGGCTAAAGAACAAGGGGGCTTCAAGGATCTAGCTCTAGACTAGACGAACTGGTGAAACTGGTCACGGTGTGGACGTGCACCTGTTATAGAATTCCCTCATTTACGTGGCTCAAACTTGACGTTTTGCAGATGTGTGTGCCTACTTGCAAACTTGGGTGTATACATACACGCGTTTGTGCACCTATGTTTGAAAATTGCCACATCCCTGGCTGCACGCCAATGCACACATGTACATGTGCGCCTGCACCTCAGTTTGAAAGTTACTGTCCCTATTTTTTTTTTTTTTTGGGTGGGGGAGGACTTTGCTTTTAAGGGTTCATCTTCTTTTTGCTCTGTGTTGAGTTTATTATTCTTTTGCTGTTCTTTGCGTCCCTGCTTCTCCATCCCCTTCCTTTTTCTGTCATTCCCCCAGTCTCTTCCTTCCCATCCCCTCTCTTTCCCTTCAGTTTCTTGCCATTCCCCCTATCTCCATCCTTCCCCCAATCTTCTTTCCCATTGTCTGCCTTCTCTTCCCAACTTCCATCAGGCTGCACCAGCACCACCAATCTCTCTGCAGCCTCCAGAATTGAAAGCTTTGCTCCCTGGGCAACCAGAAGTTGTCCATCCTTGCTCAAATGTCTATTAAATAGTACGTAAGACCCAAACATCTTTTTAGTGGAAATGAATTACAAGAGTCCATCCATAATGCGATTGATTTTAAAATGAGCACACATATCGGTGCGCGAGCAGGTACACTGGACTTTTTAAGCTGTGCGTGCACTTGAGTGCATTTATGATATAAAATGCACCAATCGCACGTAAGTATGCTTCTGATTTTAAGAGGTTACGCGAGCGTGTATCTTCCATTTAGGTCATGCAAAAAATGCTCATATATGTGCATAGGTGGGCTGAGCATGTAACCTTTAGTGGGGTTTTAATCCCGAGGGGGCACAAACACATTTATTTCTTTGGAACTGCTATGGCTAGCAATGTATTCTCATGCACAAACTCATAATCCTGGGGGTATTCTTTTTATGGGGGGGAAACTCTCGCTTATGGCCCAGACCATGGTGTCTTGCTTTCAGTGTGATTAGAGTATAGTTGCTTCCTATGAGGTGAGGAGCAGAGACAAATCGACAGGACCAGGCTGAGCTGTTAAAGTTTACTGATTTGATGATAAAAATAAGTCCATTTGTCCATAATATTGAAGTTACATCTGTCTGCTGGTACATAACTGAATTTCTTGGGAGGTAGGTGTACTTTTATTTCTGGTG
Source organism: Rhinatrema bivittatum (assembly GCF_901001135.1). Lineage (NCBI taxonomy): Eukaryota > Metazoa > Chordata > Amphibia > Gymnophiona > Rhinatrematidae > Rhinatrema > Rhinatrema bivittatum. Next base: position 79,968,215 of record NC_042616.1, read on the forward strand.
TCTGGGTAGAGCTCCCATGGTGATTTTACTTATATAAAGCTCACCCAGCAGCTAACCCAGGAATCCTATTTGAGGGACCAATTTCACAGCAAAAATCCTACCTTGCTCCATCTCCTTCCTTCCAGTCTGTAGATCTCGAGTTTTAGGGCATGTCGAAGAGAGTGAGGGGTCCGGGTCAACTCGGGAGTGCGTAGGAAGAAGAACTAGAGAAGTCTAGTTCTTCATCCTACGCACTACAGCTGAACTTTAACTTCATCCTACAGCTGAACTTTAACTCACCTTGAATCGAAAAGCAGATTTTAACAAAACATGGTAATCAATAACTTTTCAAATACCATAACTTTGCAATCACCATTAACTGGCAAATGTGTTCTCTATTTTAAATTCCTATTGCCTTTGCTCTGCCCCAAGTTATGTTATTCCCCATCGCCTTTTCATTGCTCCAAGTTTTGTTATATCCCTGTTTTATTGTAACTGCAACTATTTCTTTCAGCACCTGTTAATGTTCTTATTTATATCTCCTTTTGCACCCCTAGTTAATTGTAAACCAGCATGATGCGATTCCAATCGCGAATGCCGGCATAGAAAAACTCAAAATAAATAAAGTCTGAAATACCTTGCTATTAACTGGACACACTGGTGGACTAATTGCAAAACTAGGAATGTGCCTCGCATAAGCATATTTTGAAATTCACTTACATATGTGGGGAAAAGCTGACAAAGTGCTATGGAAGATGCACGCGCACTAGCAGTGCTCAAGTAACCTATTAAAATTAGGCGCATCCTTTCGGGTGGTTGGTGCAGTTTAAAATATGCATGCACACTTAAAAATTCCAGCCTCTCCTTGCTCACGCACCAATATGCACATGAATGAATGCATGTGCGCTCATTTTAAAATCAACCTCATTGGATCTTGTCGGCTTTTATGCGTGTATATGCACAACCCACGTGCATGCGTGGGCATTTTTGCATGAACAACGCTTTTAATATCGACCTGAATGTGAGGCTTGTAGGTGGTAAATTCAGGAGTAACATTAGAAATTTCTTCATGGTAAAGGTTGTAGATGTATGAAATAGCTTCCAAAATGATGTGCTGGAGGCACAACAGTAATGGAATTCAAGAGAGTATGGGATAAATACAGAGGATCCTTAGTGCAAAGAAGTGAAGGCATATGGTACTGAAAAAATAGTAATTTGAGCAGGCTACATGAGCATCACAATTCTTGTCCGCTGTGGTCATCTGTTTCAATGTTTCATTAAAAAGCTAAACTTTTATTAATAGTGTTAATTGCCTTAACAGTTACGTCATGGTCTTGGCAATGTCATAATCTGAGCAATGTACTAGTTCTGCTGATGTGCTCAGTAGGCCCTCTGTGTGTCGTAAATTCCAGATACAATGCTGCTGTTCCAGATAAATGCTGCCGTTGCAAATGTGTAGTACAATTTTTAGGATGTAAAAGACAGTTATCCCGAAGTGAAATAAAACTCTTTTTGGTTCATTATAATTAGTTTTAGAGAAGTGTTAAATTATTTTAGATTTTAATAATATTTAGAGTTTTGTTGTATAGAATGTAATAATGATATTTTCTGGAATGAAATTTGGTGAACACTTATGAGTGGTTTGCCTACTATTTTCATTACCACCACACTAAAGAAGAATTACTGCTTCTGGGAGCAGAGATTATTAGTGATTAAGTAGTGTCTTTAAAACCTGAGCAAGATAATTTTGTGTGTGGACAATTTAACTAATTTCAGATAGGGAAATCCTACCTAAAATGAGTTTTTTATGAGTGTGATTTTATTTTTGCAGTTTCCCAATGTAATATAAGCTTGAAGAAGCAAAGGAATAGAAGCATCTTCAGTTCCTTATTCTGCTGCTTTCGTAACTACAATGTTGAACCGCCATCCTCTAACAACACTGGCCAACTTCCTCCACTGGTGGAGGAGAATGGGGGCATTCAGAAGGTCAGTACCAACCAGAGATAAACAGCATTGAGATGGTTTCTATGTATTTATATTATGTGCTTACAAATCGTTTGATGGATAAATAGGATGCAGTGACCATATATCCTGGTAGGCATTGAAAATTTAGTCCTGGCTAAACCCTTTCTAGAAGACATACCCCTCCCCTCACTTCAGTCGAGGTCTCTTTTTACCCTTTAAAGGACAAAGTCAGTGGGTACCTGCAGAAACATTTGCCTTTTTTTCAATAAAACAAAAATAAATCATTTTTAGCCAGTTTTCTCAAGGAGGAAAAATAGGCTTATGAGATTACACACATGTGTGTGTGTGTCTGTGTTCCTCCTCTCCAATTTTCTAGTAAATTTTGTGTTTAGTATCCAATTCACCCCCAAATTTTAATGTAGGACGGGGTTCCACAGTGTCCTGCTAGTGATACTGTTTTTTGATCTGTGTGTGCAGTATGGAAAGCAGGCTCCATGAATTCCTCATCAAACTGTTTTAGTCGTTCTACAATAGCAAGCTTGTTTATAGTCTGCTGGAAGTTTGATACATGAAACACCTTACCTTATGGGGCAGTTTTCTGCTGAAGTCCTGGAAAAATTCACCCCGCGGTACAAGAAGCCATTTCTGGTTCTCTCTGATTTTCCGTGTCAAATTATAAACAAGCCTGCTTGCGAGGCAACACTTAAATTCAAAATCAGTAGAGAAATAAAAGAGACCTGTTCTTCAGGATGCTCCCTTTACTCCTATCTTTAAAGGGAAAAAAGAGGGCTGGGTCAAGGAAGGAAGACTTTTTTTTTTTTTTTTTTAATGACCATAGCATAATTTCATTCAGTTTTCTTGTTCAACATTTTTCAGTCATGTAACTGATTACTAAATTATTTTCTCCAATTGATGTCTGTGGGAAAAGTCTTTTACAAATTAGGCACATTGTAATTAAATAATTTAAGGGTTCCCATTGTGCAAAGTATTTTATGTTGAGACATAAAATGAAAATGTGTCTGATGTTGGTTTTAGAGCCTCTCACCAGTCTCTCTGGGTTGAAAAGTAAATATATGATCCAGCAAATGGTGTGGTGGGCCTGGCCCATTGGCAAGGGCTGTACAGCCTCATGCAGGACAGGAAAAGCAACCACAAATACTCCTTTCCCCTCTGTGAGTCATCTAACTGCAACACAATACCCTGATGTGCTTCAGTGTCTTCTCTCCTTGACTGATAGACTCCCACTTATGAACCCATGCCCTAGGATTAAGTAAACAGTCTAACTCAAAAGGGTATTTTCAAAAGAACGTTTCCAGTACTCAATATCAAAAATTAAAAAAAAAAAAAAAGCAGCCACAATAATGGATGAATTCACAGGATTCTCACAGCAGAGAGAAACACAGCAAAGAACCAAATATGCTTTAAGGCTTTTCTTCCTCAAGGATATTGTGGTCCATATTTACCCCAGTTATTAGACTTTTAAAAACCAAGGTGATCACTGCATTTTCAAAATGAAATATTACTATCTCCCCCCTCACCTAAAGTTAGCCACTATGCTGAAACTCGTAAAAGAACTTTTTCCTTAATAGGTCCTCGATTATGGCACGCATTGCCTCATTGTTTGCGAGCAATCTCAGATATGCTAGCAGTTAAAAGCATAAAGGTGAATTGTAAAAGCCCGGTGCACACTAAAACGTGCATAAGTTGGGTCGGCGCATGCCAAACAGATTTTAAAGGCACCCCAAGTACACACATATCTCCCGCTGCATACGCAAAAAACATTCTCAAAAAAAGGGGCAGGGCCTGGGCATGGTATTGGGAAGGACACACGTGTTCCTGGATTTCACATTGAAACCAGCGTGCAAAGACTTACATGCACATGCGCGCGCCAGGGACCCTGCCAGGTAACTTTACTTCTGCTATGGATGGCGTGTAAGTAATTAAACAGAAAAAATAGATCAGTGGGTTTTAAAGGTCAGAGCTAACAAGGGAAATGGGAGGCTATTAAACTAGGGGTTTAAAAGTCCTATCTCTTGTCTGGGCAAAGTGGTAATGGCGTTGGTGCACGTGTCTATTAAAATCCCTCCACTTATGTGGTAAAAATGGCCTTTGCATGCATAGATGCACATCTGCTTAAAATTTTACACACGTGTGTGCAGTCAGCCTGTTTTATAACTTGCACGCATATATGCACATATGTAATAAAGTGGCTACGTCCCTGGGCACGAGCCAGAAAAAGTGCATATGTGCGCTTGTGCACCTGTTTAAAAGTTACCATCCCTTATATTTGCTGAGGCTTAAGCTAATGTTGATGAGCTAGGAACTTAGATAAATGTATACTGATCTTATAAAGAATGTATGATATTTTAAATGTTTTATTTTATGTACACAGCTTAGCTCACTTTTATTTGTTGTGTGTGATCTATAAGTTTTATAAATAAATACATTCTAGTAGGCTGCCACTGGGCATGCCCCAGTGGCAGCCTACTGTCAAACTGGATCCCAGTGGCAGCCTGCTGTCAAACTGGATCCCAGACTAGCAGATGCCAGAATTGTTTATGTAATGCAAAAATAGACTTTGAGCTAGTAAAATATAGTGTTGTTTGTGCAGTGGGAAAACAGACTTTGATTCTCCGAGCTAGTAAAAGATCAAATGACAAGAGGCAGGTGGCACCTTATAGACTAACCAGTTTTTTGAGGCATGAGCTTTAGAGGATAGAGTCTACTTCATCAGCATCTGATGATGTGGACTCTGTCCTTGAAAACTCATGGCTCAATAAATTGGTTAATCTATAAGGTGCCACTTGCCTCTTGTTATTTTTGCCACACCAGAATAATACAGCTATACCTCTGAGGTTTTTTCACTAGTAAAAGATAGTATTTGTTTGCCAGTGTTTGAACTGTGACTCTCCAAAGGTCACATACTTGATCAGAGAAGTGAAAGTATTGGTTACTGGGCAACTTAGCTACTGGTTTGATTCCCACTCTCCCATCCACCACATCTCCCACTATCCCCTGTATCAAAATAAGTCAATTAATCACTTAACATTTAATTAAACCTGATTGTTAGTAACTTCCTAATCTTATACTGCTGGTCATTCATTAACATTAATCATTCAGTTATCAGTTTAAAAAACATAGATTTTAAAAGACACCTAATAAATAATTTTTTTAAAACCCTAATCACATTTAGCAACCCTTAAACTGAAACATACCTACTCTTTACCCTCCTTTAAGACTTTATCAACTCAGTCAATTAAGATGCAGACCAAAGCCCACCCCTGTTGGTGAAAGGTTGTATATATGCCCCCAGTGCAAAGAGTTCCTGGCTGTCAGAACGAGTATGATCTCTGGAGACCAGACTAGCAGACCTGGAGAAGCTGAGGCGGACAGGTATATAGAGGAGAGTGGCCCCAACTCCAATCTAGCATCCCTTGTGTTGCTTTGGAGGAGCAAGGCCATCTGGCAAGAGATCATCACCTTCGTATGGCAGGAAGTAATCCTGTAGCTAGAACCTGCCCTCTAGGTGATGCTTTATTTTCTTGCACTGAGGAAGTGTCTCCAGGGTCCATGCCCAGGAGGAAAAAATTAGGATGGCCATTTGTAGTGGGTAATTCGATCATTAAGAAAGTAGATATCTGGGTGGCTGGTGGGTATGAGGATGACTTGATAATTTGCCTGCCTGGTGCAAAGGGAGCGGACCTCAGATGCCACCTAGATACAATTTTAGAGAGTCCTGGGGAGGAGCCAGCTGTCATGGTGCATGTGGGTACCAATGACATAGGAAGGTACAGGAAAGAGGTTCTGGAGGCTAAATTTAGGCTGTTATGAAACTGAAATCCAGAACCTCCAGGGTTGGATTCTCAGAAATGCTTCCCATTTGATGTGAAAGATCTGAGAGGCAGACCGAGCTCCAGAGTCTCAATGTGTGGATGAAGCGATGGTGCAGGAAAGAGGATTTTAGGTTTGATAGGAATTGGGGAACATTCTGGGGAAAGGTAGCCTATTCCAACGGGATGGGCTCCACCTTAACCAGAGTAGAACTGGCTACTAACACTGGCCTTTAAAAAGAAGATACAGGAGCTTTTAAATTAGTTGATGGGGGAAAGGCAACAGTCACTCAGAAGCTTATAGTTTGGAATGATGTACTGTATCTTTTGAAGGATATTATCAAAACAGGAAAGTTAGGGCATCTTGATAGGCTGCAATAAATGCTAAAGTTGCCCAGGTGCCTTTTAAGTAAAAAGCAGACAGAACTTAAAGATTCCAAATTAGCCCTGTCAACTGCTAAGCAGGTTGTTAGTATAAACAAAAAACTTACTTTGAAAAGTCTGTATACAAATGCTGGAAGTCTAAAATAAATAAATAAATAAGGTGGGAGAGTCAGAATGTATAGCACTGGATGAAGAGAGAGATTTAATTGTCATCTCAGAGATCTGGTAGAAAGAGGATTACCAATGGGACACTGTGATACCAGGGTGCAAATTATATCACAACTATAGGAAGGACTGGTGGAGGGATGGGTGCAGTATATTAAAGAAAGCATGGAGGCAAACAGGATAAAAGTTCTGCAGGAAACTAAATGCACAATGGAATCTTTATGGATAGAAATTCCATGTGTACTACATCCACCTAGTAATTTAATTCTTTTGCACTATAGTGCTATACATTAATCACATGTACTAATATGCTTGAGTTTCCTTTCAAAAATAAATGCTAAATTCAAATCCACACTAAGTTTTTCTATTCTTCTTTGTGCATGTTTAACTTTGAATTTAAAATCTCTTTTTTTTGCCCTGCCTACTTTAATTATTCAAACCCTATTTTATATTCACCCTTTTTGCACACTGTTAGGCCTTTGCCCATCAGAGTCTTGGTCTTTTATTGTTTTGATTGCTATCCAAGTACTAAAAGACAATTGTAAGGACATCTGCATATATATAGGTACATTCTGTTGATTCAGACTTACTCTGTACAAGAGCTAGTGGTTAGAGCACCAGGCTGAGAACCAGGGAAGCCAGGGTTGAAATCCCACTGCCGTTCTTTATGACCTTGGGCAAGTCACGTGTGTCACCTCCATTGCCTCAGGTGGAGACTTAGAGGTAACTTTCAAACTGGCGCGCGAGTGCTCTTTAGCGCTTGTGTGTCAGCGCGCAACCAGATACGCAGCTATTTTATAACTTGTGCATGTATATACACACACTATAAAATAGTCTGATCACACGCATATGTGCACCCTATTTTAAGAGAGCATATGCCTCTGCACATAAATCCCGCTTCTACCACAAAGTCGGGGAATTTTAAAAGGGGCATACTGTCCTTGCCATTACCAGTTTCACCAGTTTGTCCACCAGTTCTCCCAGTTAACAGCTAGATCCTCCAAATCCCCCTGGTTTGATAGCCTGCACTCCCCCCAGTTTTCCCAGATCCTATAAACCCCTGAGAAATGGCCTTTTATTTTTATTTTTTTGATTTACACCTCGGTCCCCAGCAGAAGTAATCTTATGTGCCACAGGACCCTGAGTGTGTTATGCACACATCTCTTGGCGATGCCCGAAACTCCCATGCCCCAACCAGATCATGCCCATGTCCTGCCTCTTTCTGAAAACTTATCAGATGTGCGCACAAAGGGAGATAGGCACATATCTGGGCACCTGTTAAAATTTGGTTTGCGTGTACCAGTCTGACTTGTGCACTCATCCCCCAATTGATGCATGCGCCAGGCTTTTAAAATTCACCTTTTAGACTGTAAGCTCTCTGGGGACAAGGAAATACCTACAGTCTCTGTTTGTGATTCACTTTCAGGCCGATACAGAATGGTGCGCTCATCCGAGCGCACCGTTCAGCCCCCATTTGGCTGCGTGCTTTTGACGCGCTATTATTACCCCTTATACTGTAAGGGTTATAGCGCGTGGAAAACGCATGGCCAACCGCCCCCCCCCCCCCCCAAAAAAAAAACAACTAGGCGCTCATCACATGCAAAGCCACACATTTCAGATGGCACTGGGCAAGTGTACAGAAAAGCAGAAAAAAACTGGTTTTCTGTACACCCTCCAACTTAATATCATAGCGATATTAAGTTGGAGGCCCCAAGAATTTAAAAAAAAAAAAAAAAAAAAAATCTGCCCGCGGCCCGTGGGTTCGAAAACGGACACTCAACCTTGCCGGCGTCCGTTTTCCAAACCCGTGGCTGTCAGTGGGTTCGACAACTGACGCTGGTAAAATTAGGCAGAGATTGTGATAACTTAAAGATAACCACACTGCTGCCGCTTGAGACGTATACATACACATACGCGCGCACACAAATGCAGCGTACAGAGGGTTTTCCTTGTTTTATGGTAGTCTCTTAAGCCTGACATAACTAAGTTCATGAAAGAAAATACTTTGTTCGTGTTTACCACTGGAAAATCTGAAATGTAAACGACTTGCACTAATCTGCTGCTTTGTGGTATTTAGGGTTAGATGAGCCTGCCAGTTATTGGCATTTATAATCCTGGCTAGAGAAGAGGATAACCTCTGCTCTTTAACCCAGACCCGTAATTAACTGTAAACAAATATACTGGCTTTGGGTATTATTTCTTTCTGAGAAGGATATTGCATATATACATTTATGCTCTCCTCCCCATTGTATTCTAGTCCTTAAATTGCTTATAAAGGAAATAAAACTTTGATTAATCATTATTAAATGTTTAAAAGGTTACAAATATCATGCATGTAAAGTTTTCAAAGTAGTGTGCATTAAAGCATCACAGGAAAGAATAGCAATAAAAATACTCATTAAGTACAGTTGTACTTATATTAAACAGGTAGTAAAACCTTAATGTATGTTACAGTAATAACACTAATTTAATTAAGTGTACAATTAAATCGTATAATGAGCTACAAAACATTAACTGATAAAATAAGGTTTTAGCTTTTACCCTGAAGGTTGACTTGGAAGAGTTTTTAATGGTATGGCCCATGATCATGAATACCTTCACCTTACTAAAAACAGTGTTGATCTACATTTATAAGTTATTTGATTCAGTCTTGACATAAGAAATTAAGATTGAAAATGTGCAGGTGAGGAAATGCGTGCCAGTTACGTATAGCAGGTCTTGCACGTGAAACTTCCCTGTTATATGTAAGGAAGCAAATGATGCACAAGTGTGCGTGTGATTACTTATGCCAACTCTTGTCCCTTTAATTTATTACATGGACATTACATAGATCAATCTTTGTGGGATACATGTAGGTCCATCATTAACCCCTAGATTCATCAAAATGCTGTAATATATGAGAGAGAGAGAGCGACCCCTCATAGTAGTCAACTATTTATATCTCTATAGGAGGCACAGCCAATAGCTCGAGGTAAGGTGCTGGTGGTGGTTTAAGGTTTAGGGGCGAATTTTACATGCAGAGTGAGACGTACGAACTGTGCAGTACACCTCGATAAAGATTTGACATTATTTGGAATGAGGAAAGTCTCACAAAGATGAGATTTCTATAGTGTTCTCTCATCTTTCTCTCTCCCTCCTCCCAAGCCCAGAAATGGCCAAAATGCAATTTGTAAAATTCATAGCGAATCGTGTTATCGCTGTTTCGATAACACGATTCCTTAACACCAGGAAAAAAGGTGTAGCTATTTCTGACGTTAAAACCGTGCAACAGCATGCGTTATGCTATTGCATGGTGCAATATTGCCCCTATTTGAATTAATCCCGCCCAAACCCCTCCCTATTTCCGCCCCTTCCAAACATTTGCATTCATGCCGTGCGATAGTACTATTATCGCATGTGTTATGATGTTAACACATGCGTTAATGTAACATCGCGTGCGTTAACACCCTAATGCATTTTGATGAATGACCCTGTTGCTGCTCTTACGATGCATTGAAAACTTTTCCATTGAAAAATGTTCTATACAAATCCATATAGACAGGTAGGTAGGTTTCAGAATGCCACATAAGGAACAATTCTCAATAAATTCATCTAGCAATTTGCTTCATGGTTTTAGGAAGCAATGTTTGAGGTGTTTTAACAACATCATGTCAGTTATTACATATAAAAATATGAAGCAGTGACTGAAGTTCTTTGACAGGTTCTCTACATCAGTGGTTCTCAACCTTTTTTTGGCCAGGACACATCTGACAGATGGTTCTCACATGCGTGACACACTGAACATGTGACATCACAGGGCTAAATGTAAACATGCGCTCTGCATCCACAGGAACACCCCCCCCCCCCCCACCCGACCCCCAACAATGGGTGTAGAGCAGATCTAGGGCATTACCTGAACAACTCACCATACAAAAGATTTTCTGGTTCTGGTGACATCTCACGAAAAGCAAAACAAACTCCCTTTACTACCAGGCACTATAGCCTTCCTTATGAAAAGACAGTAATTTACCACTAATGCATATCCTATTGAGAAAACACAACAAATAAGATTGATACAAATTCTTACATGCTAGTAAAATACCTCACCTCGGTCACACACCCAGAACTACCTTCACCAAGTACAGAAACACCACAAATTATAAATATGGAGACAGAAACTGGAATGAAACCCAAAAAAGCCACTCTGCATGCGGTGCGAACCTGGAGAAATGGAAAGAGACAAATAGCACCTAACATAGTCCCAGGATCTGCAATAATGCACACAAACTAACCCACACAAAGTTACACCTGCATTATGGAACACACTCAAACAGTAACAACCCTATCTAAGAAATACAACTATTAAACCAGGCCCTAAACACTAATACATTTCCTATTGGGAAATCAGAATAAGCCAAGCTGCTATAGAGCCTCACACAGAAATAATTGTAAAACTATACTAATAAATGTTGTTATTAAACAGCTGATGAACAGAATAACACCCAACAATTAAAAACTCATGAAGATTATTAAAAATTGTCAAAATATCAATAAAATATTTCTAAACAGCAGACACATCATATAATACCCAATAATTAAAATGGCAGTCAATCAAGGAAAAATAAACTTAAAAAGCCATCTTTACTTATCCTCTCCATCAACTCTCTTACTCCTTTCCCTTGCAGCACACACACACAAACACACACACACACACCAATTAGACCCCTCGACCAGTCTCTGTCTCTCACACAGACACACCAATTAGACCCTCATGACCAGTTTCTGTTGCTCACACACATACCAGTCAGAGTGTTTATTTATATGTGAGAATGGGATCCTGAGTGTAGGCGTTTGTGAATGGGAGCCTGGGGGTGGGCGGTTGTGTGTGTGTGAATGGGAGCCTGGGGATGGGCGATTGTGTGTGTGTGAATGGGAGGCTGTGAGTGGGTGTCGTGTGTGTGTGAATGGGAGCCTGGGGGTGGGTGGTTGTGTGTGTGTGAATGGGAGTCTGTGGGTGGGTGACGTGTGTGTGAATGGGAGCCTGGGGGTGGGTGTCGTGTGTGTGTGTGTGTGTGTGTGTGTGTGTGTGGTAGAATGGGTACCTGGGTGCGTGAGTGAGACCTTCTGGCTGCTGGGATATCTGTGCACAGTGCAAACTACCATTGCACAAATCGTCCCAGGTAACATTATTATCACTTCAGAACATTATTGCTTGGGAGGATAATAGGTAAGTGACTTCTGTGTACAGTGCAAACTAAGTTTTACAGTTATTGAAATAAAGGCAAGTTCAGTTATTGTAATATAGGCATGTTCAGGACCTAGATGAAGAGTTTTGTTTGATTTATTCGTTGCCTCCCGCACTTGGTGAGAAATGCAGTCATTTATAATAATTCAGAAAACAACTGAATTTCATCCAATCCCCAGGCTCCCACAGCCCCCATCTACTTTTACAGACGCTGGGAGCTCCAATGGCCCCATCTGTAACCAGCACGGCTGAGTGCCACTTTTACTTTAATTGCAGCTCAGTCATGCTCACTGTTGCTTTGGGGGGAAGGGGGGGGGGGAAGAAGAATCCCCAGAGCAACAGGCCTCTTCATGCTTGCAGCCACACTGGGGAATCCCTGCTCTATCGCGGCTTCCTGCCGCTTTGGAAGGGGGAATCCTGGCACAGCTGGCCTCTTCAGTTTGCCGTTCACTACTGCTTTTAATTTCAGCAAGGCCGGGCTCCTTCACCGCCACTGGCCTGGACACTGCCATCCTCCCACCCCACCCCCAGGCTCTGGGATGCCCCTTTTACCCGCCCCTGCCAGCCAATCGGAGGCTTCCTTCCTGCTTCTTACTCCTACTGGCAGGAAGAAGGGAGGAGGCTTCTGATTGGCCCACAGGGGCAGGGAAAAGGGAAGCACAACTGTGGCAGTGAGACATTGGGAGCCACGACACACTGGTTAAGAATCGTTGCTCTACATCATCCCTAACTAGTTAAAAAGTTGAATATATTTACATTATACTGTACAAGCAAAACCATAAGAACATAAGAACATGCCATACTAGGTCAGACCAAGGGTCCATCAAGCCCAGCATCCTGTTTCCAACAGTGGCCAATCCAGGCCATAAGACCCTGGCAAGTACCCAAAAACTAAGTCTATTCCATGTTACCGTTGCTAATGGCAGTGGCTATTCTCTAAGTGAACTTAATAGCAGGTAATGGACTTCTCCTCCAAGAACTTATCCAATCCTTTTTTAAACACAGCTATACTAACTGCACTAACCACATCCTCTGGCAACAAATTCCAGAGTTTAATTGTGCGCTGAGTAAAAAAGAACTTTCTCCGATTAGTTTTAAATGTGCCCCATGCTAACTTCATGGAGTGCCCCCTAGTCTTTCTATTATCCGAAAGAGTAAATAACCGATTCACATCTACCCGTTCTAGACCTCTCATGATTTTAAACATCTCTATCATATCCCCCCTCGGCCGTCTCTTCTCCAAGCTGAAAAGTCCTAACCTCTTTAGTCTTTCCTCATAGGGGAGCTGTTCCATTCCCCTTATCATTTTGGTAGCCCTTCTCTGTACCTTCTTCATCGCAATTATATCTTTTTTGAGATGTGGCAACCAGAATTGTACACAGTATTCAAGGTGCGGTCTCACCATGGAGCGATACAGAGGCATTATGACATTTTCCGTTTTATTCACCATTCCCTTTCTAATAATTCCCAACATTCTGTTTGCTTTTTTGACTGCCGCAGCACACTGAACCGACGATTTCAATGTGTTATCCACTATGACACCTAAATCTCTTTCTTGGGTTGTAGCACCTAATATGGAACCCAACATTGTGTAATTATAGCATGGGTTATTTTTCCCTATATGCATCACCTTGCACTTATCCACATTAAATTTCATCTGCCATTTGGATGCCCAATTTTCCAGTCTCACAAGGTCTTCCTGCAATTTATCACAATCTGCTTGTGATTTAACTACTCTGAACAATTTTGTGTCATCTGCAAATTTGATTATCTCACTCGTCGTATTTCTTTCCAGATCATTTATAAATATATTGAAAAGTAAGGGTCCCAAAACAGATCCCTGAGGCACTCCACTGTCCACTCCCTTCCACTGAGAAAATTGTCCATTTAATTTAAACCAGTTCACATGACATCTTATTGACAGAGTATCCCAGTAAATCACTGTTGAATGATATGTGGCTAGCATCTGAAAGTGCAGAGTACATCCTTTTGTGGTTATAGAATGATAGTAAATAAAATCTGCAGTGCAAATCTATTACCTGTGTTTGAGAATATATGAGAAATTTAAAAGGCAGAACTTAGAACTCCAGAATGGGAATATTGTGTCACTGTTGGTCCAAATGCAGTGAGTGTTAACATCAATGAAATGCTTGTCAACACATACAGTAAAATCATGTCATTAAACTTGGAAAAGAAAACATAAAACTTAACATTAATTTCTATGCAAATATGCAAATATTGGAAACAAAAACCCTAGTTTGGTCAATAATCTTCAACAAGTTTGTCAACACATTGTTTGAAAGAATTTAAAGTGTTTAAGTATTTTTGTAGTAGCACATACCCAATTTTTGGTGAATATTTGTCAACATTTAACACATGGATTTTGTTTGTAAATCAAAAGAAAGCTCCTGAATAGAAGAATGGAAATTGCATGATGTCAGACTGAAGATATTTTTTATTTTGAGGAAAATGTTAATAGTAAAAATTGGCACTTGTTTTAAAATGAACCTTCAAGGAATGACGGTTGGTATTTTAATTATCAGTTTATAGTTTATTTCCTGTAAATTTCAAATGTCGGGACAAACAATTGGAATCTCCAATAAATATACCACAGACACAATGCAAATTGGAGCACAAGGGGCGGAGGGGAGCAGCCGGCCTGCATTCTACAGATTATGTGTCTCAAAGGTGAAGAATCTCAAAGGCAACATTAAATATCTGAGGGAAATACCAGTTAAATTATTTTTGTTGGCAGTTTTAGACCTAGCAGTTTCTTCTTCCTCTTCTGGATTTCTTGTTTAAGCAGAACCAAGGCTGCAATCAAGGGGCATGAGCAACAAACCAGGACACTGTCCTATATTTTATATCCCCTTCCAGCTTACATTAGTCCAGTCATTGTAGCGACAGTCCTTGGCCAGGAGCCTTGCTTCAGGGCTCTTTCTTGCACCCTGCCCTTATAATCCCTAAATCTGGCTACCAGGTGTTGCCATGGTGGGATAATCGACTCCCTGCCTCACAGCCAGGGGCTGTGAATACTATGTCTGCAGCCTCCCCAGCTGACCCAAAGAGCAGGAGACCCAGGAATCAGACTTGGGCCCCTCCGCATGGCAGTGCCACCGAATCCCCACACTAGCCTATAATATGTATTTGTAAAATGAGCCCCACCCCCTTTCAAAATGTTCCTCAAATAGACTTGTGTTTTACCATAGTAAAGCAACCTTTTAATTCTATTAAATATCAAGACTCACTAGAACATTGTTTTTCACCAGTTCTCTTAAAACTCTGGTTTTTCTGAGACAGCAGTGATAAATGCGTTAATAAAGGTGATTTTGTCTTCAGACAGCTTACATAAGCGATATCAGGGGATCGCCAGCAAATACAGTAAAAATAAAATTGGTGTGAAAGGTAAGGTGATTGTAACGTTCCATGTGCTCACAGGGATGGTAACTTTTAAACAGGCGCTCGGGCGCACATTCATCCTCCTGTGCCCATTTTGTAATGTATGCAGGCGTATGCACGCTTGTTATAAAATAGCCTGGCCGCATGCACACGTACGCTGAATTTTAAGTGGGTTCACGCTTCTGCGCACAAATCCTGCTTCTACTGTGTAAGTGGGGGGATTTTAAAAGGGACGCGGGCCGATGCATTTGCTAGTTTTACCAGTTAGTTCCCGGTTCGCCTAGTTAACAGAGAGCTCCTCCAACCCAACCTCCCTGGTTTGACAGCCTGTACACCCCCTAGTTTCCCCAGATCCTTGAAACCCCCTACGAAATAGCTCGTTATTTTTTTTTTCACTTACAGGCCATCCATAGCAGAAGTAAAAGTTACGCGGTAGGGGGCCTTGCCCTACGCTGAATCGTGTCAGTATTTACGTGCAGATTTCTGGTTAGAGTCTGAAATGGCCATGCGCTGCCCATGCCCCGCTCAGACCCCACCCCTTTTTTGAGGAGCTCCGAGATGCGTGCGGCAGCAGCATTTACACGTGTATCCAGACGGCATATAAAATCCGCTCAGCCTGCACGAGCCCAGCATGGTTACGCATCCCCTGATTAATGCCTACGTCGGACTCTCTTTCCTTCTCTTCCCCAACACCCGTTGTATTTATTTGAGAGAACCAGTAAAGCTTAAATTGGAGTTCATCACCACCATCATTTAGTTCATGCCTTCCCAACTGGAGAGCTCACAGCGTGTTACAGCAGGTCAGCATTTATTTATGTTTACACTTTATATGTCGTCATCCCATGTGCAAATCACTAGTTCATAACTGTGTACAGGTTTGACATTCATAAATAATGAGAACAGAGGTAGACGTGCATGTACAGGTAGTATACTAGGGGAACATTTAGAGACAATGGGTACACTTCAAAGGCAGGTTACATTTATAATCTCACAAAAAAAACCAAAAACAAATGCATAGTGTTACAGTTAACAGTTCTGACATCTAGCAACTACCTGGCTCCATGGCAGTGCCAGCAACATCTCCTGATCCCTCTCTGCTCCTCCTCAGCAATTTCTCAGTCAGCAAGTCACAAACTGGGAGTTGTTGAAACACTGTTCAGCCTTTAAGAAGTGATTAGTGTAATAGGAAATGTCCTGACTCTTTCTTCTTGACATTTTTTCTTATAGCTCTGTTAATTGCTTAGCTGGAACTTTGATTTGTGCTTTGTGGTTCCATATTAAGCAGTGGGCTGGAGTGGTTCCATTTCCTTGTCAGTCTCCTGCAGCCACTGGCTACAAAATTCATTGTTTAAATTGTAAGGATCATACAATTATATTATTCTCCAGTTGCTAAACCTTTTGAGATTAGGCTCCACTCATTTTATTCAAAATGAGTCCTGAAGATTGTGATGAAGTCATTTATTGGGCCAGCAAGAAAATTGTACACAGATGTACATACGTTTTTGAGACTGCATCAGATGACTTGTGAAGGGACCTATGTAGTCTCTCAAGATGATATACTGCACCTTTTGTATAATTTTCTTGTTGATTCAAAAACATGAGTCTGCAAGGAATCATGGAAAATCAGTCTATCCTGGAAATTCGCAATGAATGATTGCAGCACTTAAAATCTTTCATTTAATGTGCCAAGCCATCTTTTTCTTCCTTCTGAAATTCAGTATCCCTTAATGATATTTTCTTTTATTCTTTTCCTCATGGTGACCAGGGGCAGGTTATTCAAATTCCAAGTATATGTACTTTATTTTATTTTGACATTTATTTTTATAGAATTTATTGTGCTCTGTTTTGTATTAAATTGCTTAAGATTTGACAGCTTGAGCTGTCACAGAGTGTGATCATGCAAGTATTTTAGTATGTGCTTTTCCATTAGTTCAGTTTAATTTGTGCATTTATTTTGTGCAAGATAGTGCAACATAAAAACACCACATTAAATTTAAAGTTAGTTGGGAATGTACAACCTCCACAGTACAAGATTCAGATGTACTTTGCAAAAAGGGTAGAGTGAAAACAAAATATAACTGGATTAAAACATATTCTTAATGGAATAGACCTCATTTTAAAGGCCCTTTTTCACTGAGCACAAATTTCCAAAGTAAGTCTGAAAGAGTCAAGGGGAGGATGTATTTTAAGTATGCGAGTGAGAGAGACTTAGGGCCTTATTTATGAAGCAGTTTTCCTATAGATACAGAATGAGCAAAAAGCCACAATAAATCAGGCCTTTAGTTTTGTGTGTGTCTGTTTGTGAGACAGAGGCAAGAGCTGTGGGTGGTTCTTTGTACGAAATGTTTTGCATGCTTTCATGAGAGAAAGAGGTTGGTTGTGAATGTGAAATTAAGACTTCATGTATTTGAGAGAGATCTGAATTTGTTTGCAATTGTATCTCTTCATGTACTGGTGACAGAAATTCTATCATTTTTGAGTATGTGAAATAACGGACATCTGTGTTGGTATATTTGTGTCAGATAGGAAGTGTGTATGAGACAAAGAGGCAAGGTATGAGAAATGGAGTTTATAGGTAAGTATGTAATTGCTGATTTCTGTGCTTTTCAACTTGCACGCATAAATTTCTGTTGCTTATCACTTTGTGCGTAAATTCAAAATCTTTTTATGTTTATATATTTACAGTTGTGGATGATCATACTCATTAAGGCTCATGGTATTTTATAACAATTATATCCAGTTGCAACTTACAGTTAATAAAGTCACTTTATAGTGTCACATAAGTCATCATGCAAAAATGGACATAATCTTTCTCCATTCCATATGTTTGACAAACATGCATATTTTTTCAGTGCCACAGAATTTATAATTTTCCTGGCAACAAGTAAGATGAAAAAGGACAAGGAAATCAGCACTGACATAAATGTTTTGCAGCTCCTCTGTAAATAACACCAAATACACCAAATACAGAATGTATTCCCATGCACTTATTGTTGGATTCATGTACCCTTGAGCCGATTTGGACAGATGATGGCGCACTGTGGAGATACACAGTGGGTGTCGAAGCCAGGAGGCAGCACAGACAGGCGACTAGGAGGATCTTCACCACTGGAGACCCGAGGTCCCCCCAGGAGAAGCCTGTGAGGACCCAGGCCGCTTGGACTTAAGAGCGGTCTCCTGCGAGTCGGTTTCCCAAGGATGGAGAAGTAGAGCTGGAGCCAGGAGGCCAACTGGAACTTCACCACTCGTAACCCGCAGCCCCCCTGAAGGGAGCTTGTGAGAACCCGAGCTGCTTGGACTTAGGCGAGACCTCCTGGATGAATGCCGAAGTCAGGAATCAGTAGACAAAAGCCAGGGTCAGAAGCCAGTGGACGAAAGCCGGGGTCAGAAGCCAGTGGACGAAAGCCGAAGTCAGGAACAGCAACTAGCAACTCTTAATCAGAGTGAACCTTGTTGCAAGGCCAGGAGTGGAGTTGGTGCAGGGTTTAAATACCCTGGGAGCATCTGACGTCAGTCCTGGGAGGTGCTGTGTATTCCCGAGCTGGCCCCTTTAAGAATCGGTCCCCGCGCATGCGCCTAGGGGGCGGGGCCAGCCCAGACGTCGATGGTGATGTCCTTTCGTGGATTGCAAACTGGCTAAAAGACAGGAAGCAGAGAGTAGGATTAAATGGACAATTTTCTCAGTGGAAGGGAGTAGGCACTGGAGTGCCTCAGGGATCTGTATAGGGACCTGTACTTTTCAATATATTTATAAATGATCTGGAAAGAAATACAAGTGAGGTAATCAAATTTGCAGATGATACAAAATTGTTCAAAGTAGTTAAATCACAAGCAGATTGTGATAAATTGAAGGAAGACCTTGTGAGACTGGAAAATTGAGCATCCAAATGGCAAATGAAATTTAATGAGGATAAGTGCAAGTTGATGCATATAGGGAAAAAATAACCCATGCTATAGTTACACAATGTTAGGTTCCATATTAGGAGCTACAACCCAAGAAAGAGATCTAGGCATCATAGTGGATAACACATTAAAAACATCGGTTCAGTGTATTGCAGCAGTCAAAAAAGCAAACAGAATGTTGGGAATTATTAGAAAGGGAATGGTGAATAAAATGGAAAATGTCATAATACCTCTGTATCACTCCATGGTGAGACCGCATCTTGAATACTGTGTACAATTCTGGTTGCCGCATCTCAAAAAAGATATAGTTGCGATGGAGAAGGTACAGAGAAGGGTGACCAAAATGATAAAGGGAGTGGAACAGCTACCCTATGACGAAAGACTAAGAGGTTAGGACTTTTCAGCTTGGAGAAGAAACGGTTGAGGGGGGATATGATAGAGGTGTTTAAAATCATGAGATGTCTAGAACAGGTAGAAGTGAATCGGTTATTTACTCTTTCAGATAATAGAAAGACTAGGGGGCACTCCATGAAGTTAGCATTTGGCACATTTAAAACTAATTGGAGAAAGTTCTTTTTAACTCTGGAATTTGTTGCCAGAGGATGTGGTGTACTGCAGTTAGTGTAGCTGTGTTTAAAAAAGGTTTAGATATGTTCTTGGAGGAGAAGTCCATTACCTGCTATTAATTAAGTTGGCTTCGAAAATGGCAACTGCTATTACTGGCAACAATAGCATGGAATAGACTTGGTTTTTGGGTACTTGCCAGGTTCTTATGGCCTGGATTGCCATTGTTGGAGGCAGGGTGCTGGGCTTGATGGACTCTTGGTCTGCTTCCACATTGGGGCATGATGCTGGGAGCAGGGACATTCTCACAGAGGGTCAGCTCACCCGCACACAGGTCTCAGGAATAATCACATCCTTCAAGTGTCCAGATGTGAGACACCAATATCCCTCAAATGTCACGTGAAGATGTGATCACTCCTCCAGTTTCCCATGCAATATTGGCATCAGCAGTTTTAAGGAGGAGTTGGACAGAAGTATCCAAGCAGTGCTGGACTGTAGAATTGTGAGCATCAATACATCAACATTGCGGATAACATTTCAAACTGAGGTTCAGCCTCTGCTAAAGAGTGTTATGGCATCTGGTGGAAAAACTTGCTGCTATCTCTTGGAGACAGACATCAAGAAAAACCTCAGTATTGATTTTGAGTGCATTGGGAGAAGAAGCTTCCCCAAAGTTCAGAAGATCATCAGGGTGGTCCAGATGCCAAACGAAACGAGATATCCTCACAATGGTCTTCTTTTCTAGCCAGATGCACACTTAGACCACATCTGCAATGTATAATTCTGGCTCAGTCTAACTATTCCTTCGGGTTTGCCTATGGCTCTGAGGACTTCTCTGATCAGGTTTCCCTTCATACCCTCGCCTCCACAGGAAAAGAGAGAGTCTGCTCTGAACTCTCCTTCACTGACTTTGTAAGGAGAATGGTAGATACCGTTCCATTTAATTTACAAGAGGACCAGGAGCCCAGAATAAAAATAACGGATACCCTCTGTAGATTCCACTCTCCAAAAGAAATCATTTCAGTGCCCATACACAAGATCTTTGAAGGGACAGATGAGAATGTGGGAGACCCATCTCTCTATGTCAGCTATTAACAAGAAAGCAAACACAATATACCATGTATACAAGACTCGCAGATATGAGTAGCAACAACTGACTCCTCAGTCAATTGTAGTCTAATCCACTCTCAAGAAGACCAAGAGGTCTAGAACCCACTCTTATTTCCAACCAAGAAGGGATTCTCATACTCTTGACCTTATTGGAAGGAGAGATGATTAGGATGCTATGCTCAATACTCGCAGAGCAGCTTTTCATAGGCCAGTTTAAATGACACATTCTGAAAGGTAAGATGCATGTCATAGTGTCTCCCTCAGAAGAACTATGATGCCCTAACTGTTGCTAATGGACAAGGGTATGGATGGTGGAAACACATGCTTATATTGATTCATGATGATATTGAAACAACATTGAATGTTTCCTCAGTAGACATTGGTACCCATAGCAGGCTCGCATGGTCACGAGCATCGGTCCTAAGACAGGATGTGCAGGAAAGATGCAATGACATACCCTGCAATGGAGAGAATATCTTGAGGGATAAAGTGAAGGAAGTGGTGGCTCAAATTAAAGACCCACGGTACTACTCTCAAGTTGCTCTCCAGTGCCACTCCAGACCCACACCCCCTTATCTAGGAAGTATTTGAGTAGGGCACTGAAGAGGCACTTCTCTTAAAGGATTAAGAAGGCATTATCTGCTCCCCCCCCTCCCTCCCCATCCCTATCAGCAGCAGAGAACTTGCTTTCATCCTAGACAGCAGAGGGCCCTGAAACTACAGACAGCATCCCAGCCAGAACTTATGGCATCCAAGAAGTCATAGGCAGAATCCCAGTATTCATGCCGGAGAACCTTCCTGTTGGGGGAAGTTTGAGGTTTTATGAAAACTGTTGGTCCAGAGTAACCTCAAACACTTGGGTTCTCAGCATAATCAGAAATGGATACAGATTACATCTTTTAGAAATCCTACCAAATTACCCTCCAAGAAGATTTTGAATTATTTTTTAACATCAGGAACTGCTGCAAAAGGAGATTTCCTCCCTCTTAGAAGCTAATGGGGTTGACCTCATTGCATCAGGAAGAAGAGGGCAGGAATTCTATTCCAGATTCCAAAGAAAATAGGAGAATTATGTCTGGCAGTAGAGGAGGACCGGAAGGCTCATCTGCATACTGCTCCCAGCATCCCCCGGGAGAGGAGTCCAGAAGTCACCGCAAGTGATCCAGGGATTGGCTTCCATAGCCCAGCTTCCAGAGGCCCAGCATTCCTTTGCAGTAGAGGAGGACCGGAAGGCTCATCTGCATACTGCTCCCAGCATCCCCCGGGAGAGGAGTCCAGAAGTCACCGCAAGTGATCCAGGGATTGGCGTCCATAGCCCAGCTTCCAGAGGCCCAGCATTCCTTTGCAGTAGAGGAGGACCGGAAGCGCGCGCCATTAGGCGCACGAATCTCAAACCCTTCCATTAACTGAGTGAAGATTAACTGTGGTTAAAGAGGATTGGTAAGTATAGCTTTCAGAAATTTTTGGGCTTATAAAAGTTGGTGAAAGGTGAAATTAAGGGATATATTCTTTAGAGTTTGTGTGTGTCTGAGGTAATAAGCAAGCCAGAGATAGTTAATTCCAGTATCTGTCTTTCCCACCCACTCAACCCTTGATTTTTAGGCACGAGACAGTTTTTCATCAAAAATCAATCAGGGTCTTATCTAAATCATACTATTGTACCAGCCCTTACTGAAAGTTTAATCATCCCCTTGTAGGAAACTAGCTGATTAATTAGTAAATTCACCTGTAAATTTAAACTACTCTCATTCCAACTCCCTTAGTATCTTAAACTTAACTAGGAACTCAATAAAACTAAGATGAAGGCAGCAGTCCAGCAACAAGAGGGAGGCTTTCCAGTCTTTTGCATTGAGTGTCACATGTATGATTTTTTACCTGCCGGTGAGAGATTGTATGTGTGCACCCGGTGCAAAGAGCTCCTGGCTCTCAGGGAACGAGTCCGATCTCTGGAGGCTAGAGTAGCAGAATTGGAGGAGCTGAGGGAGACAGAGAGGTACATTGACGAGACCTTCAGGGACATAGTAGTCAAGTCCCAAATCCAGTCTGGCAGCCCTAGTGCTGCCTTGGATCAGAAAGGTCTCCCAGTAGGAGAACATCACCCTGGTGTAGCAGGAAGTGATCCTGTAGCAAGGACCTGCTCTCCAGGTGATGTATTGTCCTCTCGCACTGAGGACAAGTCTCCCAGGGCTACTGCCCAGGAGGGAAGGGTTAGGCCTGCCATCATAGTTGGCGATTCAATTATTAGAAATGTAGATAGCAGGGTGGCTGGTGGACGTGAGGACCGCCTGGTAACTTGCCTGCCTGGTGCGAAGGTGGCAGACCTCACGCGCCACCTAGATAGGATTATAGACAGTGCTGGGGAGGAGCCGGCTGTCGTGGTACATGTGGGCACCAACGACATAGGAAAGTGTGGGAGAGAGGTTCTGGAAGCCAAATTTAGGATATTAGGTAGGAAGCTAAAATCCAGAACCTCCAGGGTGGCATTCTCTGAAATGCTTCCTGTTCCACGTGCAGGACCCCAGAGGCAGGCAGAGCTCCAGAGTTTCAATGCGTGGATGAGACGATGGTGTAGGGAAGAGGGATTCAGCTTTGTAAGGAACTGGGGAAACTTTTGGGGAAAGGGGAGACTTTTCCGAAAGGATGGGCTCCACCTTAACCAGAGTGGAACCAAGCTGCTGGAACTAACTTTCAAAAAGGAGATAGAGCAGCTTTTAAACTAGAACAAAGGGGAAAGCCGACAGTCACTCAGCAGTGCATGGTTCGGAGAAATGTATCCTTGAAGGATACTAATGAAACAGGAGAGTTAGGGCATCCCAACAGAGAGGTTCCATTAAAAGCAAATATAGTCCATATGCCTATATGTAAAAAATCACCAAAACTAATGATTTCCAAATTATCCCAAACAACTGAAAAGCAGGTTGTTAAAACAAACAAAAAACACACTTTGAAATGTCTATATGCCAATGCCAGAAGTCTAAGAAGTAAGATGGGAGAGTTAGAGTGTATAGCAGCAAATGATGAGATTGACATAATTGGCATCACAGAAACTTGGTGGAAGGAGGATAACCAATGGGACAGTGCTATATCAGGGTACAAATTATATCGAAATGATAGGGAGGATCAACTTGGTGGGGGTGTGGCACTTTATGTCCGGGAGGGTATAGAGTCCAACAGGCTAAAGATCATACAAGAGACTAAATGCTCAGTAGAATCTATATGGGTAGAAATCCCATGTGTGTTGGGTAAGAGTATAGTGATAGGAGTATACTACCATCCACCTGGACAAAATGGTCAGACAGATGATGAAATGCTAAGAGAAATCAGGGAAGCAAACCAATTTGGCAGTGCAATAATAATGGGAGATTTCAATTACCCCAATATTGACTGGGTAAATGTAACATCAGGACTTGCTAGAGATATAAAGTTCCTGGATGTAATAAATGATTGTTTCATGGAGCAATTGGTTCAGGAACCAACAAGAGAGGGAGCTATTTTAGATTTAATTCTTAGTGGAACACAGGATTTGGTGAGAGAGGTAACGGTGGTGGGGCCACTTGGCAACAGTGATCATAACATGATCAAATTTAAACTAATAACTGGTAGGGGGACAATAAGTAAATCTGCAGCTCTAACACTAAACTTTCAAAAGGGAAACTTTGATAAAATGAGGAAAATAGTCAGAAAAAAACTGAAAGGTGCAGCTGCAAAGGTTAAAAGTGTTCAACAGGCTTGGACATTGTTTAAAAATACAATCCTAGAGGCGCAGTCCATATGTATTCCACGCATTAAGAAAGGTGGAAGGAAGGCAAAACGATTACCGTCATGGTTAAAAGGTGAGGTGAAAGAGGCTATTTTAGCCAAAAAATCATCCTTCAAAAATTGGAAGAAAGATCCATCTGAAGAAAATAGGATAAAACATAAGCATTGTCAAGTTAAGTGTAAAACATTGATAAAACAAGCGAAGAGAGAATTTGAAATGAAGTTGGCCATAGAGGCAAAAACTCATAATAAAAACTTTTTTAAATATATCCAAAGCAAGAAACCTGTGAGGGAGTCGGTTGGACCATTAGATGACCGAGGGGTTAAAGGGGCTCTTAGGGAAGATAAGGCCATTGCAGAAAGACTAAATGAATTCTTTGCTTCCGTGTTTACTAGTGAGGATGTTGGGGAGATACCAGTTCCGGAGTTGGTTTTCAGGGGTGATGAGTCAGACGAACTGAACGAAATCACTGTCAACCTGGAAGATGTAGTAGGCCAGATTGACAAACTAAAGAGTAGCAAGTCACCTGGACCGGATGGTATGCATCCCAGGGTACTAAAGGAACTCAAAAATGAAATTTCTGACCTATTAGTTAAAATTTGTAACCTATCATTAAAATCATCCATTGTACCTGAAGACTGGAGGGTGGCCAATGTAACCCCAATATTTAAAAAAGGCTCCAGGGGTGATCCGGGTAACTATAGACCAGTGAGCCTAACTTCAGTGCCGGGAAAAATAGTGGAAACTATCCTCAAGATCAAAATTGTAGAGCATATAGAAAGACATGATTTAATGGGACACAGTCAACATGGATTTACCCAAGGGAAGTCTTGCCTAACAAACCTGCTTCATTTTTTTGAAGGGGTTAATAAACATGTGGATAAAGGTGAACCGGTAGATGTAGTGTATTTGGATTTTCAGAAGGCGTTTGACAAAGTCCCTCATGAGAGGCTTCTACGAAAACTAAAAAGTCATGGGATAGGAGGCGATGTCCTTTCGTGGATTACAAACTGGTTAAAAGACAGGAAACAGAGAGTAGGACTAAATGGTCAATTTTCTCAGTGGAAAAGGGTAAACAGTGGAGTGCCTCAGGGATCTGTACTTGGACCGGTGCTTTTCAATATATATATCAATGATCTGGAAAGGAATACGATGAGTGACGTTATCAAATTTGCAGATGATACAAAATTATTCAGAGTAGTTAAATCACAAGCAGACTGTGATACATTACAGGAGGACCTTGCAAGACTGGAAGATTGGGCATCCAAATGGCAGATGAAATTTAATGTGGACAAGTGCAAGGTGTTGCATATAGGGAAAAATAACCCTAGTTGTAGTTACACAATGTTAGGTTCCATATTAGGAGCTACCACCCAAGAAAGAGATCTAGGCGTCATAGTAGATAATACATTGAAATCGTCAGCTCAGTGTGCTGCAGCAGTCAAAAAAGCAAATAAAATGTTAGGAATTATTAGGAAGGGAATGGTTAATAAAACGGAAAATGTCATAATGCCTCTATATCGCTCCATGGTGAGACCACACCTTGAATACTGTGTACAATTCTGGTCGCCGTATCTCAAAAAAGATATAGTTGCAATGGAGAAGGTACAGAGAAGGGCAACCAAAATGATAAAGGGGATGGAACAGCTCCCCTATGAGGAAAGGCTGAAGAGGTTAGGGCTGTTCAGCTTGGAGAAGAGACGGCTGAGGGGGGATATCATAGAGGTCTTTAAGATCATGAGAGGTCTTAAACGAGTAGATGTGACTCGGTTATTTACACTTTCGAATAATAGAAGGACTAGGGGGCATTCCATGAAGTTAGCAAGTAGCACATTTAAGACTAATCAGAGAAAATTCTTTTTCACTCAACGCACAATAAATCTCTGGAATTTGTTGCCAGAGGATGTGGTTAGTGCAGTTAGTGTAGCTGGGTTCAAAAAAGGTTTGGATAAGTTCTTGGAAGAGAAGTCCATTAACTGCTATTAATCAAGTTTACTTAGGGAATAGTCACTGCTATTAATTGCATCAGTAGCATGGGATCTTCTAGGTGTTTGGGTAATTGCCAGGTTCTTGTGGCCTGGTTTGGCCTCTGTTGGAAACAGGATGCTGGGCTTGATGGACCCTTGGTCTGACCCAGCATGGCAATTTCTTATGTTCTTATGTACTCCTACACCAGTGGTTCTCAACCCTGTCCTGGGGACCCCCCCCCCCCCCAGCCAGTCGGGTTTTCAGGATATCCACAATGAATATGCATGAGAGAAAAGTTGCATGTTATGGAGGCAGTGTATGCAAATTTTCTCTCATGCATATTCATTGTGGATATCCTGAAAACCCGACTGGCTGGGGGGGGGGGGGGGGTCCCCAGGACAGGGTTGAGAACCACTGTCCTAGACCTAAGGGTCTTGGACAAATTCCTAGCAGCTTTATTTATTTATTTATTTAGAACTTTTCTATACCGACTTTCCAGTAACAGAATTACTGATCAATTCGGTTTACATTTTGAACAATAACAACAGTGACAAGTAAATGTCTTACAAAGAACAGGAAGAAAATAACTTGGAAATAAATATGTGGGTTGATAACATAAAAAGTACTATATACAAAGCCTAAAGGTGGGTAGAGGCACTAAACAATGGCGTGGGACTGTCAAGAGGGTGGGTGTTGGGATTTGGACTGCCAAGGAGTTGGAGTTGGTTAGAAGAATTCTTTTGGTATTCCTTGTGGTATTTTTGGGGTATTCTTTGGGGTTTCAAAGAAGTTCCAGAGCTGAACTTGGATAGTTCTTGTGTAATTCTCTTGTTGGTTGTTTAAAATAAATTGAAGTTCTTATATAGCTCTCTTGTAGGATGAATGAAAATAACCTTGAGGGGTCCTTGGCAGATATTATTCCGCAGGCTGATGTTATGGAAAAGCTTGATGGAAGAGCCACGTCTTAAGTTTTTTTTTGAAAATAATGGGGCATTGTACTGATTTGAGTTCTGGTGGGAGACTATTCCAGAGTTTGGGACCAGCTGTGGAGAATGCTCTTTTGCTTAACGTTGATTTCATTGGTGGAGTCTGGAGGTTGTTTCTGTAGGCTTTTCTCACTGGTCTAGTAGATGTGTGGAGTTGTAAAGGGATTTTGAGCTCAAGTGGTGTTAGGTTATGTAGTGATTTGTGTATTGTTGAGAGCACTTTGAAGCATATTCTGAAATTGACGGGCAACCAATGTAGGCTTTTTAAGATTGGTGAGATGTGGTCTCTTTTGTTAGTCTTGGTTAGAATCCTTGCCGAAGCGTTTTGCAATATCTGTAATGGTTTTAAGGTGTTTGCGGGGAGGCCCACTAGAAGAGCGTTGCAATAATCTATTTTCGTGAGAATGATTGCTTGTAGAACCAGTCGGAAGTCATGGAGATGGAGGAGTGGTCTAAGTCTTTTTAAGACTTGTAATTTGAAGAATCCATCCTTTACTATATTGTTGATGAGAGCTCTATAATTCATTTGGTTGTCAAGTATGACTCCAAGATTTCTGACTTGTGGTGACAAAGTTCGTTGAGGAACGAGGTTGGTGCTGGGAAGTGAGTATGTTCCATCTTGAGAAATGATTAGGTATTCTGTTTTGTTTTGATTAAGAATAAGATTTAGGCTTGCGAGTAAGTTGTTGATGGCTTGTAGGCATGTATTCCAGAAGTCCAGAGTTTTTTGTAGAGATTCAGTGATTGGGATTAGAATCTGTACATCGTCTGCGTATAGGTAGTGTATGAGATTTAGGTTGACAAGGAGTTGGCAAAGTAGGAGGAGGTAGATATTGAATAAGGTTGATGAGAGTGACGATCCCTGTGGGACTCCCAAGTCGCAAGTGACTGGTTGCGATTCTTCCTTGTTGACCTTGACTTTGTATTGTCTGTTCTTAAGGAACGATTTAAACCAGTTGAGAGCTGTATCTCTAATTCCAATGTCTGAAAGGCGATCTATTAATGAGTTATGATTGACCGTATCAAATGCTGCTGATAGGTCTAGGAGGATGAGTAGACAGTGACATCTTTTTTCAAGATTCAGTAAGATGGAATCCGTTAAGGAGATTAGGAGGGTTTCTGTGCTTCTGGATTGGCGGAAACCGAACTGGGCTGGAGAGAGAATGTTGTTGTTGTTAAGGTATTCTGTGAGTTGTTTATTTGCTACTCGTTCTAATATTTTAGCGATGAATGGTAGATTTGCTATTGGGCGAAAGTTTGCTGGGATATCCGGTGAAAGATTAGGTTTTTTTAGGAGTGGCTTTATGATTGCCATTTTGAGAGAGTCGGGAACTAGTCCTTGAGATAGGGAGCAATTGATGATTTGTGCAATGTGTTTGGATATGGTTTTGGCGCATGAAATGAGGAGGTTGATGGGAATGGTATCTTGAGGATGTGAGGAAGGTTTGATTTTTTTTTAGGATGTTTTCTATCTCTAAGGAGGAGGTGGTTTCGAATTCGCTCAGGCCTGTCTTTTGTGATGGGTAGGTAATCTGTGGTGTGACTAGCGTAGAATTGTTGTTGTTCTTGGACTGCGCTAGTAGGTTTGGGATCTTATTCTTGAAGTAAGTTGCGAGTTCTCCCGCTTTGCTTGCCGCTTTATCATCTGGTATGGCTGTTGATGGAGGTTTCGTGAGAGAAGAGACCAGTGAAAAAAGCGCTCTGGGGTCAAAGATGAAGTGGTGAATTTTTTGTGAGTAAAAATCTTTTTTTGCTTGGAGGATGGATGTTCTGTATAGGTGCATCGTGGATTTGAATGTCGTGAGGTTAGGAGATGTTGGGTTTTTACGCCAAAGTACTTCTTTTTTTCTGAGCTCCTGTTTTATAGATTTTAACTTTGGTGTGTACCAGGGTTTTCTATTGTCTTTATTTGCTTGGGTGGCTTTGGTGATAATAGGGCATGAAGAATCGGCCACTTTTCTGGTGATGTTGTTCCAGGATAATATGGCTGAGTCCGCGTTTGTGAGGTCCAGCTTGTTAAGTTCAATGGTTAGCTTGTTGTTGATTGTCTCCTGGCTGCATATTTTCCTGAATTGGATAGTGTTATTTTGTTTTTTTGGGGGAGTAGGTAGGTTTATTTTTAGTACAGTGTTGATCAGCTTATGGTCTTATATATATATATATATATATATATATATATATATATATATATATATATATATATATATATATATATATTTATTTATTTATTTTTATGTTTCAATGTAAACCGATGTGATCTGTATTTTAATACAGGAACACCGGTATATAAAAATCTAAAAATAAATAAATAAATGTGTGTGAGAGAGGTTAAAATTTGTACACCTTCCTCCAATCTATGATAATCTCAGGAGGACTGGAAATCTAAAGTTCCCAAGTATGGGAGAGTGGGAGATTTTTTTTATTATACTTGTTAGTTTTAATTATTGGATGTGATATATCTGCTGTTTTGAAATATTTTATTAGTGTTTGGTAATATTTTAAATAGTTGTATACATGTTTTTAATTGGCTGAATTTATCAGCAGATTTGACATTCTTTTTATTGGTATGTTTAATGTTTTATATTTCTTCATCATGTTTGCATTGCATACAGTTTGGCTTCTTGTGATTTCCAGTCCAGTTTTTGTCTGCACATTTCAATTTATATTTTATTATCTCTTTACTCTGTATTTGGTAAGAGTCTATTTGTGTTCTGCTTGTGAGACTGAGGCTTTAGGTATTCTGCTAGCAACTAGATTCTGTGTAGGGATTTACAACAACCTGGCTTTAATCTGTTTTCCTAATAGGAGGTGTATTGGTGTTTAGGGCCTGATGTAATATTTGCAGTATGGCTTTTTCATAGGTTGAATGCTGCAATTATAATATGGAAGGCTTACTATTTTGGAATTGTAGTTCAGTTTATTCCTGACTTTCTGAGGGACAAGTCCACACCAAGTGCACTGTGCCATAGGCCTAATACCATATGGGATCTAATAAACCGCCTTGATTACTATGAGAAAAGTAGTTTAGTAAGTCCATTAAACTATTATTTTATTTATTTTATTTATTTAGAGTTTTTCTATACCGGCATTCATGATACAATCACAACATGCTGGTTTACAATTAACAGGGGGTGTAGTAACATAGAACATTGAACAAGTGCAAAGAAGCAATAAAGTTACAATAAAACAGGACTGATCAAACTAAGAGAAGAAGAAAAGCTATAGTAACTAACAGTAATAGGAGTAATTATTTATATTATTCTAAAACATCTCACTATAGTTGTTGCTGAAAGTGTTTTTTTGCAGTGTATGCTTATATATATATATATATATATATGTTTTGAGTGATATTTTTCAGAAGATTGTACTTTGAATGTCTGTTTTCCATATGCGCCGGACAATCGATCCTGCCTCTCGCCGTCTTCGCACAGCCCGCTCCCACCAGGCTTGTGGCAGTCGGCCCAGGAGACCCATTGTGGTCCGAGTCAGAACCCGAGCCTGTGGCTGTCGTTGCACACCGTAGCTCTACGCCATCGGACGGCCCACCCGGCTGACCTCACTTCCAGCAAAGCAAGCCTTTTAAAAGAAGCAGGCAAGCCTACCTCAGCCCTTTTGCGCCGGACAATCGATCCTGCCTCCCGCCGTCTTCACGCCGCCCGCTCCCACCAGGCTCATGGCAGTCGGCCCGGGAGACCCATCGGGGTCCAAGTCAGAACCCGAGCCTGTGGCCGCTGTAGCCCGCCGTAGCCCTATGCCGTCGGATGCCATCAGACGGCCCACCCGGCTGACCTCATATCCGGCAAAACAAGCCCCATAAAGCTAGCAATTAAATCCTTGGGGGTCTTGCGCCGGGCGTCTCGCACCGAAGGAGCTCGACAAAGGGGCCTGCCCCTTAGCGCTGCCCCATAGCGGTCCCTGCATATAGATTAACTCATTCCTTACTACTTCTTGCAATTTACCCCCCCCCCCCCCATTACCATCTTTATCCCTCACCCCCTTCCTATTATTTCTCTTAAGTATCTTGACCCTCTCTAATCGCCTTTCATCACCTTCAACATGCATGGTAACCCTATTGCCATACTCAAACACAATTATCGACCATACACATACACACCCATTAAACCGCAACAACTGAACAAACAACTCATCCCAATCATGCTCACGCCTTTCACACAAATTTTAGGACTCACGACTCTAGCCATTATGTTGATTAATGCGCAATCTATTACAAAAAAAACCCAACATACTACATGATATGCTACTCGATGATAAACCAGATATTTGCGCTATAACCGAAACCTGGCTGAAAAAAACGGATGCTGTCCTACTTAATCAATTGCCCAATGACATATATAACATCTACTCGATTCCAAGACCCAAAACAAAGGAGGCAGGCTACTGCTCGCCGCAAAAAAGGAATTGCAACTAATCTCATATCTTGTGCAAATTGCCCCAAAATTTGAAATCGGGCTTTTTAAATCCCCTCACCTGCAAATCTGTCTAGCTTATATACCTCCAGGCATTCTTGAAAAAATCCATCCCCCATCATTGAATTTATCACACAAAATAGTGAGATTGTCACACCAGCTATCATTCTAGGTGATTTCAACATACATGTTGATGCTCTACCATCCTCGCCCGCCTGTGAAAACTTTCTATCTGCCCTGAAAGCTATAGGATACACGCAAATCATTTCCAACTCTACTCACCAAGCCGGTCATATCCTAGATTTGATTTTCATTAACGACACCATCTCCGCAAGTGACCCCACCTGTACCGCTGTCCCATGGTCAGATCACCACTTTCTCCACACCACACTCAACTTGCAACTGACCACCTCACCCAAACTCACCTCACCCAAACTCCACCTCACCCAAACTCCCATCCCACAGCAATTTTGTAATGTTTATTTGCTTTATTTATGTGTTCTTAGTAGATCTTAGTTTGTATTCTACTTTATAATAGATTAACTGTTCTATATGTTCCATGTAAACCGCCATCTCGGCGATAGTTATCTCTGTTATCTGTGAACCGGAGTGATATGTATATATTATACAGGAACTTCCGGTATATAAAAACCAAAAATAAATAAATAAATAAATAAATAAATAAATAATACCATACAAGTTCGCAAATCATGCTCCATAGATGACCTCACTGACGCACTCAGTAAGGAACTGCAGAATCTTGACCTATCAGACATTAAAACCACAATTGCATCATGGAATTCACTCACCAGGAATATCGCCAATGAAACATGCCCTTTACGTACAAAAAAAATCAGTCACCGCAATATATCACATAAACCATGGTACACGCCTGAACTAAAAATGTTGAAGCGCACCCTCAGAATATTGGAGAAAGACTGGCGTAATGACCCCTCGCTCACATGACGCAATACTTACAGAGCAACCTTACGCATATACCATGAGCAAACCCTCAATTAAAAAAAAAACTACATGGAAAAAGAATACATGATCTGCAATTTAATGCAAATGCTCTCTTACGTATGTAGCACAAATGACTAAAATCAGCACCACATCCATCTCTGACAAAAATGCCCATATTAAAAGTGAGGAATTAGCCAGATTCTTTCATGATAAAATAGCTAAAATCATGGCATGTTTTCCAAGCTACAATCTCCCAACCAAAACCATCCCACATGCCACCTTCAATTCTTTTCAACCCACCACCTCCTTAAAAATTGAAAATACCATAAAAAAATGAAACCTGCCACACACCCCAGTGACACAATACCCACAAAACATCTACTGTCTATCCCAGAAACTATAGCAACCCCATTGCTGAAATTATCAATTGCTCCCTAGTGTCTGGAGAGGTCCCTACTGCGCTTAAACAAGCCATCATCAAAACTATACTGAAAAAGCCCAAAGCCGATGCCTCCGACCTAACTAATTACCGACCCATTTCCAACCTATCTTTCTTAGCAAAAATTCTAGAAAAAATTGTAAACACGCAGCTCACTGATCACCTAGAAAAACATGAATTTCTTTCACCCTCACAATTTGGATTTCGTAGGTATCTGAGCACCGAAACCCTACTCATCTCTCTCACCAACTCCATCCTCATTGGGTTTGACAAGGGGCAATCTTACCTACTAGCCATGCTTGACATATCTGCAGCTTTCGACACCATTAACCACAATATTCTCATTACCCAGCTTAGGGAAATAGGCATAGCTGATACCCCTCTACGCTGGTTTGAAGCCTACATGCAAGGACGTCAATATAAAGTCAACTTTGAAAACTATGAATCCCATCCATATAATATAAACCATGGAGTGTACCGCAAGGATCTGCCCTCTCCTCTACCCTCTTTAATATATACATCCTCCCCCTCTGTCACCTACTATCAGAACTTGGCCTCCTGTACTTCATCTATGCTGATGATGTACAAATCGTCATCCCCATCACCGACTCCCTTAACAACACCCTCAAAACATGGGACACAGCCCTCCCAACTGTTAGCACACTCTTCACAAGCATTAACTTGGCCATCAACCCTGATAAAACTGAACTTATGATCATCACCCCCCAGAAAGGCAATACTATGGATTCATCTACTCACACACTATTCACCTCTTTCGCCATTACACAAAATGTAAAAAATCTTGGAGTCACAATAGACAATCACCTTAACTTTAAAAAACACATTAACAATTCTATAAAAGATGGTTATTTTAAATTGCATACCCTAAAAAAACTAGCTGCTATGTCAACATGATTTCCGCACCGTACTGCAATCCCTCATATTTGCAAAAATTGATTATTGTAATGCCCTCCTTCTAGGCCTACCCAAATCCTCCGTACTGCCTTTACAAATGCTGCAAAATGCAGCAGCTCGCATACTCACCAACACTCGAAGGTCAGAACATATTAATCCCATTCTCAAAGATTTGCATTGGCTCCCCATTGCACAAAGGATCATGTTCAAAACCTTATTTTTAATACATAAGACCCTACACACTGAAAATATGATCTGGCTCAATAATGACCTACACTTCCACAAGTACTCCAGACCCCCCAGAACGCAACACGCTGCCACTCTACACACACCCTCTCACAAAGCAACCATACTCAACGTAACCAGAAAGCGTGCCATATCCATAGCTGGGCCTCTATGTTGGAACAACATGCCACCTTATCTCCGTCAGGAATCATGCCCAACAAAAAAAACTCGAAACATGGCTATTCTTGCAAGCTTATACCTAAGTTATACACAATTATTTATCAGCAACCCTGTCTCCTACTAATCTTATATCCACAATTTTGTGTAACCACTATATCTGCCCTCCTTCTCGCAGATTTGCCCACCTCCCCATTACATCTATCTATGTCCTCCCAGTGTGTGATAAACTATCAATCTCTTTCCTTTATTTCTCTCTACGTTTGACGCGACTCGCTCTACCTTATTTAGATCTGTGATATATGATAAGTGATAAGTGATATATGAATAAATTTACCTACCTCTGCTGTCCAATAATACCCCTTAACCTCATTTAATAGAGTTTACATAGGAGTTGTCCCCCCAGTTATATTCAACCGTGTCACCCATTGTACTATCAAGATATACTTAAATCATGTATATAATTTAATTGAATTAATTACCTAAGTTGTTCTCTTAGTTATTTCTATTATGCTAAAATCCTTCTTCTTTCTTCTTTTCCTCTTCCCCTAAAGTTAAAATAATATTTATAAAGCACGGCCGCTAAACACTTGTTTATTTAGCACTGTTGCGAAATATTGTTGATTGTGAACCAATGTGATGTTACTAAACAAATGAGGGTATATAAAAACTACAAATAAATAAATAAATAAACATGCAATCTTCCTTTTTAGGTTGAGGAAGTTAAATTTTAAAAGGAAAAGAATGCATAAGTTTTAATTATGTAGGGAGGGGAGGGAAGGGGGAATGAAAGGCTATAAGGTTTGTCTAGGGCATCAAAAACCCTTGTATCAGCTCTAAAAGAGAGTGTGACACACACACAGATCCCCACCATTCAACAACTCTCACACCCCCAGGGGGCAAATCCTGGAGAAGGGTAGGAGGCAGGCAATAGGGAATGAAGGAGTTCTATATCTAGACCCAGGGGGTGGGGACGCCAAAGGCCGCCCCACCAAATTAAACATTTCTCCAGTGCCTCCTAGTGCGAATGCCGAAAACTGAGAACAAAAAAATAACAGGCCAAAACTTGAGTTATAAGAGTTCAAATCCTATTGCCATTCCTTGTGACCTTGGGCAAGTCACTTCACCCTCCATTACCTTCTCCCTGCCCTGGCCCTCTGTGATTTCACCTGCACCGGGCCATGGGGGGTCACCATTTCATCCTTCACCTCAGGCAGTGCTGCGACCACTCTTGCTCACCTTCTTTACAGCTTTGACTCTGTTAAGAAGATTTGCGGCCTCTGCCAGCTATCGCCAGCCTGCCTACCGTTCATGGTCCTCCCTGGACGGTGCGGATGCTGCCCACTGCCATCTTGCCCTCGGAATCCCTTAGGCGCGCACGTGCAGGCCAGTCTTAAGCACATCATGATGGGAACCTTGGGGGTGTCCCCTCCGGATGACGTCATCCTTCTAGGACATTTAAGCTGGCTGGCCCTGCCTACATACGACTTGGCAACGAGCTCCCTCATTGCTGAATCCGCTTCGCTCACTACGGACTTCCAGTTCCAGTTCCTGCTCCTTTGACGTGAGATGCTCTGGGTACCCGCTCCTCGGGGGCCCTTCCTCATCTCTGGCTATCCGCTCCTCAGAGGGCCTTTTGCCTTGGACTACTGCTTGCCCCATTTCCCAGGGTTTCTCCAGGAACCTTTGCTACTGTGAGTATCTCCGCTCTACGGACCACTACCGTACCATCTCTAGTGTGGAACCCTTATCGGTGTACCCTGCAGTGCGGGCCACTACCGTACCATCTTTAGTGAGGAACCCTCATCGGTGTACCCCGCGCTGCAGGCCACTACCGTATCATCTCTTCTGAGGACCTCACTGGGGTGCCCTGTTCCACGGACCACTACCATATCATTTCTACTGAGGAGCCTCATCGGTGTACCCCGCTCTGCGGACCATTGCCGTATCTTCACTACAGAGGTAATCCCCACTGCACAGATTCTGTGACTGTTACGACTGTCGCTGCCCGACGTCTCCACTCCGCCCTCCTTACCTCTTTGGCGACTCCTCTCGCAGTTGATGGACATCTGGCTGCTGCGGCGTCTGCCTGCCGTCCTCTCCGGCATCCCCGGTCCAGCTTGGGTGCTGCATCCCGCCATGTTGTTCAGCTGCCGTAGGGCGCACGCGCCGCGCGGCCCTGCTTCTTATTCCTTCTTTGGCGCAAACCTCAGGGGTATCCCCTTGTGATGACGTCATGCATCCCGGATACAAAAGCCTACTCTGTTTGCTAGCTAATCGAGTTATCAAGGGACTCCTTACGGATGGGATTCGCGCTCTGTACCTAGCTACTCTGCCTCTCCTTATTGGACTTACTCTATCGGGGTACCCGCTCCTCGGGGGCCTCTCTCTTTTCTTTCAGGTCGCTGTCTGGAACCAGTACTCGCTCCTCGAGGGCCCATGTTCCCAGACTCTCGCTGCCTGAGCTCACTTCTACTTGGAAGAAACCGCTGCCTACACCATCAGTGAGTTACCATCTAGATTCTCTCAGAGCTGTTCCCTGGGCCTCAAGGGCCTGCCTCTATTCCAGCTTCTGTGTTACCTTCCAGGAGAAACCGCTGTGTGAGTAATCAACCAACGAGGCTCCATAACAGGACCCTGTGTATGCTCCACTGTACTCACTATCTCAGTTTCTCTCCACTACAGCACAGCTATTGAAGGATCGCTGTTCCAGTGTCCTGAGGGACTACAAGCCCAGGCGGGCTTCATCTCTACTCACTACTGCCACCTCTGGTGGCTTCTCAACTCTGTTAATAAAAGATAATTCTGTCTTGTGTGTCCTAAAGCTGAGTCTGAACTGTGGCCCCTCACGGGACTTCCCCCTGTAGGCGTGGTCATCTGCCAGTGTCCAAGGGTCCACCCAAAACCTTACAAACAATAACAGTGTCTTTCTCCTGCACTCCCCACTTCATGGGCAGTGCCTCTCTATTTCACTAATAAAGACTCTTTTCTACAGCTGTGTCTGATGTCTGCTGAGACCTCGCCTCCCGACGGTGAGGCTCACAGGGCTCCTCCCTGTGGGCGGTACCATCTCTCACCTCAGCCCAGGGCCCACATACCTACCAATCCTATCAGGCAGGAGATTACCTTGAACTGCCCCTGCCCTACAGATGCAAGTCTAAAGGGATAAGAGACCTGCACAGGACTAGATCATTCTGGTAGCAATCCACATGCAATCTCACATTAAGACTGTTGTAAAGTCCTCATTCTACAAATTATGATTACTAAGACACATCAAACCATTACTAGATCCATCTGATTTTCATACCATACTTCAATCCCTAATATTAACAAACGTTGATTATTGCAATTCTCTCTATTAAGGACTAGCATTAACCACAATATGACCCTTACAGTTAATATAGAACACTGCAGCAAGGCTATTGTCAAACACAAAAATAAATGAGCATATCACTCCAACATTATTCAATTTACATTGGCTCCCAATAAAATGGCAGGTAAGATACAAAATCCTCACTATAGTACATAATATTGTCCACAATAACAACAATAACTGGCTATCAACCAGCCTGCACATATACACACTAGCAAGAAGTTTAAGATCCAAAAATCAATTATTATTACACACTCCATCACCGAAATCCACCAGATTAGTTATGACAAGAGAGAGGGCTTTTTCTATCTCTGGACCAATCCTCTGGAACGCAATCAATCCACTCTCTGAATTATGGCAGATGCTAAAGAATTCAAAAAGGCATTAAAAGTCAGATTTATGCAACAATACATAAGACTACCAAATCTTGTATTGGATGCTTTATTTTGCAATTTAATGTCCACATTTTGATTTATTTTACTTTAGTGTAATTGAATTTTATGTCTATTTATTTTGTTTTAGGTGATTATTGTCCTTTTGTTATGTTTGAATTATTATGTATGTTTTATTGAACCTGCCCCGAACCTTGAAGGGTGCGGGATATAAATTCTTTTAAATAAAATAAAAATAAAATAAATTGTAGGTCACTTGAAAATGCAGACAGATTGGTTAAACAGAGCAGCAGTCAACTCAGGGAAATGGGAACTGAGAAACGTTTCCAGATTTATTCTCAGTGATGCACTCCTATCATGGTTCTAATGGCACAGGTCTGCAACATGAAACTATTGAGATTTTTCAGTTATTATTATTATTAGTTTGATTTGCTTCAAAAATGAGACTGGAGGAGGAAAAATATTTTTTTCTCCATGAGTCCTACTATTTCAGATGCTTATAAAAAATAGGGTCTCATAAGGCAGAAGTAATACTGGTAACACCCTTTTGTTCAAGACAACCATAGTTTCCAGAGTTGCTGGATCTGAAGGTATAAAAACATTCCTCTCAGATTATCATACCTTGTAAGTAAAGGCCCATGTTTCAGCCCAGTCCTCTGTATCTGAGATTGACAACTTACAAATTGAGAGGAAAGTCCTGAAATTTTGAGATATCTAGTGGTCAGCAAGGCTACCATGCTGCTCTGATTAACTTCTCCCCGTACTGGAAAGGCAGTCATGTTAAATTGTCCAGCCAGGTTTGGAATTGTTTTCTTTTATGGCCTAGATCATGTTTTTCTGTGGCTATTACTTTTTATATCAAAGGCTTAATTTAACAGTGTTCTTCTAGCCTTTCATCCAGAGCTGGTGTGATTCTTCAAAGCAGCAGAGTTGCAGTGGCTGCTTCATTGGAATTTGTGTGTGATACTGCCCACACACATGCAAACTCTTTGAGCCCCTTGATTCAACTTCCCTTTAATTTTTGTCCATTAAGATATTTTTTTCGGCTGCAGTTCACACAGCGAGGAAAGAAGCAAATTATACCTTTGTCTTCTGTGACATCTTTTCTGCCACGCTTTCCAGACAGGGTTGCGTTCTGAACAAAGCATGAAATTGTTCTTAAAGCTATTTATTTCACATTAACCAGAAAATGATTCTGCTTGCTTTGTGCCTGAAACCATAGAATAGAAGAGAGGCAATGGGAAGTGTCCTCTTCCTGAATTGCAAGGAACCAGTCGTTCCTTCCCACAACTCCAACTTCCTCACACAGCTCTGGTTTTCAGGATAGCCACAATGAATATGCATGAGAGGCAGTGCATGCAAATCTATCTCATGCATATTCAGGTTGGCTATCCTGAAAACCAGAGCTGTTTGCGGCACTTGAGGACCAGAGTTGCTACCCTTGCCATAGAGGATAGTAATCCTTTCATGCCATTACTAGAGATCTCCATCTGTAGATAAGTTTGTTACATCTCAGGCTTATAAACTATAGAGGTTTAATAGCCATATTGGTTCCAGGGAAAACTGGGCTCTTCTTAGGTTGTACTGTAATACCTTTTTAAAGAGAAAAAGCAGAGTGGTGGGAAGAAGACAGTAAACCAAAGGCCAATTAGGGGCAATATTACAAATGAATAAATTATTGCTGTTTTATCACATAGCACCTGTGTTTTTCACTTTAAATAAAATTTATATCTAAACTTTTGTTTTGTTTTGTTTTTCTCTCCTCCCCCCTCCCCCCCCCCCAAAAAAAATACTTTTCTAGCCACCAGCCAAATACCTTCTACCAGAGGTGATAGTATCGGACTATGGGAAGAAATGTGTGGTCATTGATTTAGATGAAACATTAGTGCACAGTTCATTTAAGGTAAAACAATTATTTTCCTTTTATGGTTTACATTGTATCTGTTTGAAGTTTAGTGAGTGAATTCTGTGATTATTGGATGCTTGTGGATTAGCAAATGAAAAGGATTATTCCTTTTTAAAAACTGGTATAGTCCATAAAAGTTTTCCATAGATGTTCTGTTTTAATGTTCTGCAGTGGCTTTTCTTTTTTCCCTTATGCTTCCCAGTTTATGGTAAGCTATCTTTTCCAGAATAACAAATCACTAAACCTAATCCACAAGTGCATTTTCAAGTCTGAGTTTGGTTTTCATTGTATTAAATTGAGAACAGTTTTTTTTCTTTTAGAATTTTCAAGAACCATAGACATCGTTGCCTAATATATCATGAGTGTATATTGCTCACTTGCCTGTTACAGTATTATAAAATATTGTTAATAGGTTGGACATTGTTAACCTGAAGACTAATAGTGCCAGTAATAACAGATTTGGATTTATTTATTTAGATTTTTATATTCTGCTCTTTGGCACTTCAAACTGAACATCAAAGCTGATTACATTCGGGTGCTGTAAGTATTTCCATATCCCCGCAGGGCTTACAGTCTAAGGGCCGGATTTTAAAAGCCCTATGTTCGCCGGGGCTAAAGTCCCGGGATGCATGTAAGTCCCGGGGCTTGCATAAAGGGGCGGTACAGGGGCAGGGTGGAATGGGGCAGAACGGGGGCGGGGTCGGAGGATCACATGCTGGCAGGCTGCCGGCGCACGCAACTCGCACCTGCCCGGAGGCAGGCGTAAAAGGTAAGAAAAAGGACGGGGGGGGGGGAAGGGCTGGGGGGGGGGGGGGGAAGGTTAGGGGAAGGGGTTGGAAGGTCAGGTTAGGGGGAAAGGAAGTTCCCTCACAGGCCGCTCCGATTTCGGAGCGGCTTGGGAGGGAATGGGGGAAGGCAGTGCAGCTCGTCGCGTGCAAGGTGCACAATTGTGCACCCCCTTATGCACGCCGACCCTTGATTTTATGACTTGTGCGCGCAAGTTATAAAATCGGGCATACATGTGTGCGCACCGGGTAGCATGCTCACATGTACGCCCGCGCGCTGTTTTGAAAATCTACCCCTAATTTTATACCTGAGGCAACAGAGGGTAAAGTGACTTGCCCGAGGGCGCAAGGAGCAACAATGGGATTTGAACCCTGTTCTCCCTGCTCTAACCACTAGGCTACTCCTCCATTGAGAGCTCTCCAGTGCAGTCATTCTTAGTTGCTTGAACCTTTTCTCCCCTCATAACTGAAGCCCTGAATAGCTGTCTAGATTCTACAATGCTTTAATATCACTGTAGCCTAGTGTTTGACCTGGTGGTTAGAGCATCAGGCTGAGGACCAGGAAAGCCAGTTCCCTGTGACCTTGGGTATGTCACTTCACCCTCAACCCCTTCAGGTGCGAACCTAGAGGGTCATGTATCAATTTGTGGTATTTTCCCCCAGAGGAGAAAATACTGCAGGGGTTTACTAAGCTCAGTACTCGGTATTGCAGCTTAAGAAACCATGTGGTATTTTTCCCTGCAGTAAAATACCATAGGTTAAAAGGCTCCAAAAGCCACGTGATGGTGTCTTCCTAGCCTGGGGCCATCATCTTGTTAAAGGCCTAACTCTACTACACATTTGCAAGGAAACTGAAGAAGAAGTGAAACATCCAGAGTGCAAACTCTTAGTCTTTTAATCAAAAACATTCTACATCTTAACTAAGTGGCACTAGAGACATCAAGAAATAAAGAAATTTAGTGGCCTGAATGACACCCCTCCCCACACCCTTATGCACCCTCTGTCAACTCACTCTCCCAACTATTCTAGAGTCGGCCCTAAGGTAAAGAAACCCCCAAAAGCTTTATGACATGGAGCAAATGGCCCTTCCCCCTTCTCAACACTGCCCCTTTTAAACATATATATATATCCCCTCACCCATCTTTGTCCACCTTCCCCCTCCCCCTGCCAGAATACCTCTAAGATCTGGTGGTCTAGTGGAGTCTAGAGCACCAACTAGTCTCTAGGCCCAGCACCATCTCAATGGTACCAGCCAACCTGCAATGCAAGTTATGCCCCTATCACATGATTCTTGAGTTATAGCTAACTTTCAGGAAAGTAACACAGCTTGCAATTTGATAGGCGGCAAGCTGTGGGTTTTTGGTTTGTTTTTTTTTGTTTTGTTTTATTAATTTAGAATATCAATATCAGGAATATTTGATAAACAGAAAGATACCATATAAGATATAACAAGAAAATAACAGCAAATAAACATATGGTTATCTGAATTTAGACCAAATAAATGGGGCTGATTATACAAAAAAATATAAGAAAAAGGAGGTAGGAGCAGATGATACAAACAAACATATTATGCTTTAAGTATTGGTTGATAGGCCTGGAGATATAGTAATTTCAGACTTAACTCTATTCTGAAAAATCCTTCCAATTGCTATGAGCCAAAAAATTCATATCTAGCAGTGCCCAACTTTACCACACACTTGCAAGTTATCATCAATCTGAGACTGCAAAATTTCAGTTAAATTCAAAGCTCTGCCAGTGTCGACTTAAAGGGAGTGCAAGATGGCTGCCTGCTGACAGAGGTTGAGTGCGGAGTTCCCTCCTTGCTGAACATATTTTTCTTGTTATTATGCCGCACGCCAAGCACAAGGGTAAAACCAGAGAGAATCCCCCAGCTCCTGCCCTGATGGACCCTATTCAGCAATGGATAGATGGGTTCCTCACCTTAATGTTGCAAACATCTCCGGATGAAACATAGAAATGACCACAGAAGAAGACCAAACGACCCTTCCAGTCTGCCCAGCAAACTTTAATACTTATTTTTCTCAAGCTTATCTGTTACTCTGACCCTTGAGGTCAGGGCCCTTATTGGTAACTTTTTGGTTCTAATTTCCTTCCACCCCTGCCATTGATGTAGAGAGCAGTGCTGGAGCTGCATCAAAGTGAAGTATCAAGCCTAATTGGTTAGGGGTAGAAACTGCCGTAATAAGCAAGCTAC
Source organism: Rhinatrema bivittatum (assembly GCF_901001135.1). Classification (NCBI taxonomy): domain Eukaryota; kingdom Metazoa; phylum Chordata; class Amphibia; order Gymnophiona; family Rhinatrematidae; genus Rhinatrema; species Rhinatrema bivittatum. The sequence continues at coordinate 80,011,269 of NC_042616.1, forward strand.
TCCCACGCTTATTTAGTCCTTGTTGGTAGTTGTCTGACTGTAAATCCTCTTATCTTCATTCCCCCTGCCATTGAAGCAGAGAGCTACACTGGATATGCATTGAAAGTGAAGTATCAGGTTTATTTGGTTTGGGGTAGTAACCGCTGCAACAAGCAAGCTACTCCCACGCTTATTTGTGAATGCAAATCCTTTTTCCCACATTTTCCCTTGCCGTTGAAGCATAGAGCAATTTTGGAGTCGCATTAACCATGTATATGTTTATTAATAAGGGTATTAATCACCAGGTAGTAGCCGACATTCCCGCAAGCCACCCCCATGCCTCTTCTCTTCATTCACATCCTCAAGACTTTATGGATCCATATTGTTTATCCCACGCCCCTTTAAAATCCTTCACAGTTTTGATCAATGAGAGAGCCTTGTGGAGGACACCACCAAGTGAGTGACACCATCGCTGGCCGAGGAGATCTTATTGAGTCTCAAAGTGCCAAGGATCCTTTCCCTGTCCTTTTGAATGACATCAGCAGGAGTAATCTTACTGTTGGGATGTGCCGTTTTAAGTCAGGATTCAGCGGTGCTTCGGGAGATTTCTTCTCCTGCCTTCATGTATCCTGAGCCATTGGTTGTAGTGGAGGCTCTATTTGCTGTGGGGAATTTCATCTCCTTTCTGGAGGAAGGAACTGAACGAGAGAGCCCCAGGCTTCAGGCCTTGATGCCTGTTGGTGGAGGGGAATCCGCTGGAGCTAATGCCATTGAGCAGGACTCCAGTAAAAGAAGTCTGATGAGAGTCATTGGTCAAACAGTTGTTGGAACCATATTTGGATATGTCAGCATTAAAAGCTATGATTTATGCATTGATTCTTTCACAGCTGGATTATTGTAATGTAATTTATTTGGGCTTACAGGGTAAACTGATTCGCAAATTACAACTGGTTGAAAATACAGCTGCTTGTATGGTCTTGGGGAAATCCAGAAACTTTTGCTGTTACAGCTTCATTGGCTATCTATAGTAGACAGATTTAAGAACCTGTTTTTAGCTTTAACGTTTTTAAATGGTTTTGGCTCTCTTTCATTGATGGGTTCTCTGGAATGGCATGAAGCAAAAGGAAATTTACAATCCGTGGGGAGGTGGTATTTGCGGCTTCCGCCCGTGAAAAAAAATGGGCAACAGATCTTTTTCAACAGTTATTCTCAGTTTATGGAATAGCCTTCAATGGGAATTAAGAGAAGTAAATTTAGCGAAATTTAGGTAAGCTAAAGACATGGTTTATGTCTGCTGCTGATTAGATTTTGCTGTTTTATAGAATTTGAAACCTCATGCCAATTGCAGAGTACTCTTTCAATGTTTGATAAAGCAAATGTTGCTTACCTGATGTAACAGGTGTTCTCACAGGACAGCAGGATGTTAGTCCTCACAAATGGGTGACATCGAGGATGGAGCCCACCACGGAAAACTTCTGTCAAAGTTTAAACAGAACTTTGACTGGCCCCTACTGGGCATGCCCAGCAAGGCACTGACCCTGCAGCCAGCAGGGGTCTCCCTTCAGTCTGATTTTCAAAGCTACAGGCAGTGCCTAGAAAGTAAGAATAAAACGAACCCAACACCGCGGGGAGGCGGGCGGGTTTCGTGAGGACTAACATCCTGCTGTCCTGTGAGAACACCTGTTACATCAGGTAAGCAACATTTGCTTTCTCACAGGACAAGCAGGATGGTCGTCCTCACAAATGGGTGAGTACCGAGCTGAGGATGTCCCGACTTGCACCAAATGTACCCAACGGTGTGCAGCAGGCACAATAAGTGAGGAGAAATTTGGGAAAGGGCATCCGCACCCAACCGGGTAGGTGGAAGGGTGTTGGTACATCAGGTTGGAAAAAGGTTACGCAAGACAGACTGGCCGAAGATGGAGTCCTGTCTTCCAGCCTTGTCCAAACAATAATGGGCTGCAAAGGTATGGAGAGAACTCCAGGTTGCAGCTTTGCAGATGTCAGGAAGCGGCACCGATCGAAGGTGTGCCACTGACGTCGCCATGGCCCTCACAGAGTGTGCTTTAACACGGTCTTGAAAAGGAATGCCAGCTTGCTCATAGCAAAAAGAAATGCAGTCTGCCAACCAGGAAGAAAGAGCCTGCTTACCCACAGGTTGTCCCAACTTATTAGGATGGAAAGAGACGAATAATTGAGTGCTCTTCCTATGGGAAACTGTACGGTCTAGGTAAAAAGCTAGAGCTCGTTTACAGTCTAGGGTATGCAGGGTCTGCTCTCCAGAGTTGGAGTGGGGCCTGGGAAAAAAGATAGGTAGTATGATGGATTGATTGATATGAAACTCAGAAACTACCTTAGGTAAAAATTTAGGGTGAGTGCGGAGTACCGCGCAGTCCTGCAGGAGCTTAGTGTAAGGCGGATAGGTAACTAGGGCCTGTAATTCACTAACCCTGCGAGCTGAAGTAATAGCCAAAAGGAATAACACTTTCCAAGTGAGATATTTCAAGTCACAGGAGTGCAGAGGTTCGAAAGGCGGCTTCATTAGACGACCAAGAACCAGGTTAAGGTCCCAGGATGGGGCCGGAGGACGCAAGGGCGGCTTTAGATGGAGCAAGCCCTTAAGAAAGCGTGTTACTAGGGGTTGTACTGAAATAGGATTACCCCCAATACCCTTATGGAAGGCGGCTACCGCACTGACATGCATTCTGATAGAAGAGGTTTTAAGACCTGATTCAGAGAGATGCCATAAATAGTCCAAGAATTTGGAGATTGGACAGGAAAGGGGATCAAGGGACTGAGAAGTGCACCATGATGTGTACCTTTTCCATTTGTATGAGTAAGACTTTCTTGTGGAAGGCTTTCGTGAAGCTATCAGGACCCGAGAAACGGAATCTGAAAGGTTGAAAGGCTGAAGGACTAACCTTTCAACATCCATGCCGTCAGGGACAAGACTTGGAGGTTGGGATGGAGGAGGCATCCGTCGTTTTGAGTGAGCAGATGCGGGTCCTTTCCCAGAGGAATGTGCCTGCGGATGGAGAGATCCTGGAGTATTGGAAACCATACTTGGCGTGGCCAGTAAGGTGCTATCAGGATCATGGTTCCTCCGTCCTGGCGTAGCTTCACAAGAGTCTTTGACACAAGAGGGAGTGGAGGGAATGCATAGAGCAGACCGGTTGTCCACTTGAGGGAGAATGCATCCCTCGGCCGAGAGTGCTGGCTCCGAATGAGAGAGCAGTAATCGTCCACTTTGTGGTTCTGAGGGGACGCAAAGAGGTCTATGCGGGGAGAACCCCACTTGTGAAACAGAGAGGTCGCTACCAGAGGATCGAGTGACCACTCGTGTGGTTGGAAGACACGGCTCAGCTGGTCTGCCAATACATTGTCTACTCCCGGCAGGTAAGTGGCCCTGAGGTACATGGAGTGGGAGAGGGCTTCCGCCCAGATCTGCGCAGCTTCCTGACACAGAAGGAAGGAGCCTGTGCCTCCCTGCTTGTTATGTACCACATGGCCACTTGGTTGTCCGTCTGGATTAAGATTATCTGATGAAAGAGATGATCTTTGAAAGTGCGGAGCGCATAGCGGGTTGCTCGAAGTTCCAGGAAATTGATCTGGTGTTCGGCTTCCTCTTTGGACCATAACCCTTGGGTTTGAAAGTCGTCCACATGGGCTCCCCAACCGATGTGAGAAGCGTCGGTGGTTAGGATAACTTGCGGATCCGGTGGAAGAAAGGGTAAGCCCTGAAGGAGGTTGACCTGAGTCGTCCACCAGGTTAAGGATAGGCGCAGCGCTTGTGTGACTGTGACTATGGAGGACAGAGGCTGAAAAGCTTGAATCCATTGGTGTCGTAGAGTCCATTGTGTTACTCTCATGGCTAGTCGGGTCATGGGAGTGACTTGAACCGAGGATGCCATGTGCCCTAGGAGAATGAGGAACTGGCGAGCCGTGGCAGTGTTCTGAGACTGGAGCTGGTGAGCCAGGGACATTAGGGTGTGGACCCTCTGAAGAGGAAGGTAAGTCTTTGCCTGTAAGGTGTCCAAGTCTGCCCCAATGAAGGATAAGGTTTGAGACGGGACTAAGCAAGATTTCTCGTAATTGACGAGAAACCCTAAGGAAAGGAGTGTTTGAATTGTCAATTTTAGGGAGGATTGAGCTATCTGTTGGGTGGAGGCCCTGATTAGCCAATCGTCCAGGTATGGGTAGACGTGGACACCTTCCTTCCTTAGGAATGCTGCTACCACTACGAGACATTTGGTAAAGACTCGTGGGGCAGAAGCTAGACCGAAAGGGAGGACACGGTATTGATAATGGTCGTGGCCTACTAGAAACCGCAGATATTTGCGATGGGATTGTGTGATCGCAATGTGGGTATAAGCGCCCTTGAGGTCGAGAGAGCACAGCCAATCCCCTCTTTGTAGCAGAGGGAGCAGCGCGCCTAGGGTTACCATTTTGAACTTCTCTTTTTGAAGGTATTTGTTGAGGGCTTGAAGGTCCAAAATGGGACGTAGTCCCCCTGATTTCTTTGGTATTAGGAAGTATCTGGAATAGAATCCCTTGCCTCGTTGAGAGGGAGGAACGGGTTCTATAGCATTTGATTGCAGAAGAAGGGATACTTCCTGTTGTAATTGAGCCAAATGGGTGGATAGACTCCACGCTTGAAGAGGCGGGGAGTCTGCCGGAAGAGTTATGAAGTTGAGGTGGTAACCCTGTGCGATAATTGTTAGCACCCACTGATCTGAGGTGATCTGCAACCAAGGTTGTAGAAAATGGTACAGTCGACCTCCTACAGGGATGTCCGGAAGAGGGGTTTGGCATGTGTTCCCTACAGGGGAGTCAAAGGCCAGCCGCAGGCCCAGGAGGAGGGGCTACAGTAGGCCTTTGTTTCCTAGGCTGACGCGGCTGAGGCCTAGTAGAGGATCGAGCTGGACGAGGCCTGGCCAATGGAGGGTAATAACGGCGTGGTCGAAAGAATGACTTCTTAGAGTCTTTCTTTTGCGGTTGCTTGGAGGTCAGCTCAGGTGGGACAGATGAGAGTTGTTTCAACGTCTCATGGTGGTCTTTTAACTCCGCCACAATCTGCTGAATTTGCTCTCCAAACAAATTATCGCCTAAGCAGGGTAAATCAGCAAGACGATCCTGAACCTCTGGGCGAAGGTTGGATGATTTTAACCAAGCCCAACGTCTGGCTGAGATGGCTGTGGCTGAAACTTTTGTGGAAGCATCGAATATGTCGTAGGCAGTCCTAATCTCGTGCTTCCCTGCCTCAAATCCCTTGTGAAGAAGGGCTTGAAGCTGCGGTTGGTATTGGTCTGGCAACGTGTCAGCATAGTCTTGCATCTGCTTAAGGATGGCTCTGTTGTACTGAGTCATGTAAAGTTGATATGAAGCTATGCGTGAAATCAACATAGCTCCATGATAGACTTTCCGTCCAACACTATCTAGGAACTTGTTGTCCCTGGTAGGTGGGGTAGAAGAGTGTGGCTTAAGACGCTTGGCCTTCTTCTGCGCGGACTCAACCACAACAGAGCGATGATCCAGTTGAGGTTTTTGGAAACCTGGTGCTGACTGGACAAGGTAGGTGGAGTCAGCTTTTTGTTAACTGGGGACACTGATGAAGGAGATTCCCAGTTTTTCTTGAGCAGATCCAAAAACACCTGGTGTATAGGGATGGAAGCGATGATTTTTGGAGCATCCAGAAATTGAAGGAGTTCCATCATCTGGTGTCTGTCATCAGCTTCAGATTGTAGTTGAAAAGGTACAACTTCTGACATCTCTTTCACAAAATTAATGAAAGATAGATCCTCAGGAGGAGATCTTTTTCTACTCTCTGTAGGAGATGGTGGCGAAGGCAAATCTGTGTCAGAAGATGTATCATCATCATCACCCCAGGTATCGTAGGGATCAAGTGGGGCTTGTAGCCCTGATGGACCTGGCTGAGGCTCTGAAGGCATCGATGGAAACCGAGGTGGAATCGGTGCCGTAGGTGGAACCAGAAATGGCATCGATGGCTTCGGTGCTGCCGATGGAATCGGTGCCTGGCGTGGAATGGATGGAACCGAAGGATATATCGGTGGAGATATACCAGAAGGCACCGATGGAACCACCCCGGAAGGGGGAATCCGGAACGGTGTTTCTCCTGCCGATGAAAATCCAGTCGGAGACGGTGGTGTTGTCGATGGTACTGGAATCACCGATGGAAGGGCCGTCATGAGCGCCTCCATGCGGCTCAGTAGCGGTGCTAGCGCTTGTATCAACGGCTCGGTGGTCGGTTCCCTCCTCGGTGGCGAAGCCGGTGCCGGTGTCGGGGGCGGCACTGGAACCGGTGCCGGAGACGGTGCCGATGGAGGTTGCAATTTCTTCATCGCTTTCTCGATGGCCTCCTGGACCAGCCGGTCCAGTTCTGCCCGGAGACCAGGGGTAACCATACCCGGCTCGACGGGAGAGGGAGGCTGAGGCAGGGCCGGAGGGACCACCGTAACCGGTGGGATCACGGCCCCCGCACCCCGGGAGGGTGAGGGTTTCCTCGATGCCGGCGAACGAGACGTGGAGGGTGTCCGGTCTGTTCGCGGCTTCTTTGTCGGTGGCTCGGCTTGAGCAGAGGTCGATGGCTGTGGATCCTTGACAGGCCGAGACTTGTGCCGTCGATGGCGGTGCCTTTCCTTCCGATCCCCTCGCCCATCCGGGGAAGGGACGGGAGTCGACGGCCGAGAAGCGATCGATGGCGGACGGTCACCGGAGGGTTGACGATGATGGTACAACTTCTACAGTGCCGGTTCCGATGACGTCGATGCTATCGATGGCGTTGGGGTGGGTGCATGGAAGAGGAGCCCCATCTTCTCCATCCTGGCTTTGCGACCCTTGGGTGTCATTAAGGCACATTTGGTGCAAGTCAGGACATCATGCTCACTACCCAAACACATTACACAAACCCTGTGGGGGTCTGTGATGGACATAGTCCAGGTACAATCCGGACAACGGCGGAACCCCGTTGCCATGGCCTGAAGCCAAAATTTAGGCTGGGGATCGGTAAGTGCCAACAGGCCTCAAGGGCCAAAATCGACGGTAGTCAATGGAAAAAGGCAAAAAACTTACCGGGTTCCGTAAGATGACTAAAAATTTGTCGAAGGGAGACCCCTGAGGGGCAAATTTTCTTAGGAAATTAACTTCCAAATTCCTGTCAGGAACGTGGTTAGAGAGCTCCTTTCACCGCGTGGCAACTGCTGCGCGGAAAAAAGAAGACTGAAGGGAGACCCCTGCTGGCTGCAGGGTCAGTGCCTTGCTGGGCATGCCCAGTAGGGGCCAGTCAAAGTTCTGTTTAAACTTTGACAGAAGTTTTCCGTGGTGGGCTCCATCCTCGATGTCACCCATTTGTGAGGACAACCATCCTGCTTGTCCTGTGAGAAACTGCTTAGCTTGTTGTAAGGAGGATGGAATTATTTGTTTTGTCATATTTTTAATGATAGTTTTAAATATATGAATTTTGTATTTTGTTTAATTTGTTGTTTTTCCTCATTGCTTTGGATGATAGTTTCTATCTGTAAAGCGATTCATAAATGCTATTAAAATAAATAAACTGAACCTTCTGTAATTAGACTTAGTTTGGAATGCTTTAGTTTTCCTAGAGAAGTCTATTTACTCTTTAATCAATGTTACTTTGGACACAAAACATCGTGTTCAAACTACTGAGATCTTGTTTGCCTCTCATAATAAAAAATTAGAAAATTTGGATAAACGTATTACAAAGATTGAGAACATTCAAAGTAATTTAGTTCAAAGTGAAAATATTCATGTAAAGAAATTGGAAAATATGGAAAACTCTATTAGAAACTTGAATCTTAGGATATTATATTTTCCTATTATAAAATATATTACACTGGTGGATTTATTCAAGAAATATATTGTTGAGACTTTAAAATTTCCTGCAGAGGCAATACCTCTTATTGTGAAGGCCTGTCACCTCCCATTGGGAAATAGGGGAGATGGTGTACAAGTGCAGGATGATAGTCTCAACTTAATTGGTTTTCTGGTAACAACAGATGTTCAAGTGGTTAATAGAGGGACACGGCTTCATTTACTTTTCCTCATGATTGAGACTCTGTTTTAAACATTTTTCTTTTGTAATAGATCTGCACTGTTTCATGGTCAGAAAGTTTGTGTTTATCCAAATATTGCAAGAGTTAACCAAGAACCTAGGAAGAAATTTCTGGCCATCCTTCCAGATGTTCTGGCATTTGGTGCAGAGTTTAATTTGCATTATCCTTGTAAGTGCATTGTAACGTGTTCAAATGCAAAGTATATATATTTTGAACCATCACAATTGAGATTTTTCTTGGATTCTTATTAATAGCATGCCTGTATTTAGTAACTCGGCATTAGAGTTGATGTGACATTATTTCTCTCAGCTTTTTCTTTTTCGTTTCATTGTTATTTGCTCAATTTTAGTCTTGTACTCCCCTATTTTTCCTATAAAATGAGGATAATGTTTTTGAATTTTGCTTGCTTTTTGTTTTGAATGAGAATTTTTTTTTTGTTGTCTCTTACAATTTTCTATTACAAGACTTGTGTTAGTTATATTTAAATTTCAATAAAAATACAATTTAAAAAAAAAGCTCTGCCAGGGTCTTCAGAAAGTACAGGAGTACTAACAATTTTCTCCCTTAAGGCAATATTTAAAAAATAAATAGATTAAATTATAGGTGGAATAGAATTTGAAGAAATCTTCAAGTGATCAACATAAAATTTCCTAAACATTTCAATTGGTAACAATTCAGAAGATTTAGGAAAATTCAATATCCTTAAATTAGATCTTCTAGATGAATTTTATAAATTTTCCATCCTACAATTTAATACTTTTCTATCTCTAATTATAAAAGATTGTGTATCCCTGATAGCCTTAAGTTGTTCTTTAAAAACAAATGTAATCAATTGTCTGGAACTCTAGGACATCACTTTTGGAGGTGTGCTAGAATCGGCTCCTTTTGGAAGTCAGTTGTCCAATACATATATAGGGTTACCAGGGTATGACTGCAGCTATCGGCAGACGTGTTGCTTTTTGACAATATGCGTGGGGTGGCTATGGGAAAGAAGTATGTGAGGCTTTAGATTTGTAAGGTTTTATTATTGACAAAGAAAACCATCTTGCAGAATTGGCTGGGTAAAAATTCCCCAATGTTAACACACTGGGGAAATCAGATCCACACTATGGGCCAGATTTTAAATGTTACGTGCGCGGGGTATATTTGTGCGTGCTACCCGGCACGCACAAATGTACACCCGATTTTATAACATACGCGCGCTGCCGCACACATGTTATAAAATCCAGGGTCGGCGCGCACAAGGGGGTGCACGCCGAGCCCAAGTGGAGCCCCGATGGCTTTTCCCGTTCCCTCCAAGGCCACTCCGAAATCAGACTCTGGACCGCCCCCGGACCGCCACCCCTGGCCCCGCCCCAGCCCGCCTTGTTCATACAAGCCTACAGAAACAACACATAACCCTCCCTTCCCTGGGCACCTTCTTAAGTCGACTCTCCCTGCTACAGTTTAATTTCCGACCTTTGTGAGCTCCCTATGGGCTCGTGCGCAATTGTTTCTCCCTCTTATTATTAACTTTTGACTTATTTTCACGATTTTCTCTCTCACTCCTACCCCCCCAATCTCCCTTAATTCACTATCCTGTAAATATCTTGTAAATACTCTCCTGTAAATATCCTGTAATTACCCCCTGCCCCGTAAACAGTGATTCTCTAATCTAACTTCCCTCAGCCCCTTCTATCTATTACCACAATTCTCCTTAATTCCCTCCACCCCAGTTAATTAGTAAATTGTAACTCCTTTATGCAACAATAATGATCTTTGTCCTTATGCAACTTTTAATGATCCCTGTAGTTGCTATGTTTTCCCTTAGCCCATATTAACTATTTTTGTTTTAATTGTTTAATACTGTTTTAAAACCGTTCTTTGTAAAGCTATGTTAGCTGCATTACCAGTTCTGTGGAAACCGATGTGATGTTCCGAACGAATGTCAGTATATAAAAAATGTTAAAATAAAAATAAATATGCGCGTCCTGGGGCTTGCTCGCACCGCCGAGCCTATGCAAAATAGGCTTGGCACGCACAGGGGTAGGTTTTTGGGGATTACACGCATATATTATGTGCTTAACACTTTGAAAATCTACCCTTATGTGTGTAAATGAGAAGTATGTAGATAAAGTTGATTTGAGTAGGCAACGCAGATTTTTTCTGCCTATTTGGGATTGTTATTTACAGTCCTTGCCGCTTTGGGCCAGAAGTTTGCTTTTGAATGATTATTGATTTACCTGTCTGTGACATGCTGGTTTCCCATTTTGGTAACAGACCAGCAGGATAAAGGTGTGGGGAGGGGGGTGAACAAATGTTTCTGTTGGGATGGGAAATGATATATCTGATTTATACGGGCATTGGAAAGTACAACTCAGTGAATCCGATCTTGTTCAACCGATGTTCTTTCTTTGGTTTTGTATTTAAATCAATAAAAAAGAATTGAGATATCATGCTCATTGACTCACCCTTGTAGTTCTCCGAATCTGACAACGATTTCTCAAGGCCTTTAATAGCAGCCAATAACACTTTCATATTAGAAGTGCGTAAAACTTGTGAGATGCCAGACCCGAATTATCCATTGCTTTGTAATAGTCCAACAGAATTTAATGGGGACTGAAACCTCCACATCAAAGGACCCATTTCTAAATGCATCTTCAGCCATCCAAATGTGCCCAGAAATAGTCATAGGCTCTGATGTTATGAGAGAAGGAGAGCATAGACCAGGGCTTAGGTATACAATTGTTCCTTCCACAGCGGCATTAGAACTGCTTAGCTGAATAGCCCCCGCACAATCATCTGTTCCTCCACTCCTCATATAAGAGGCAATTGACTGTTGAGAAAGGGGGAACCATGTTCCCCGATGGGATGGGTCTAGTGGATTCCTTTCTTATTGTTTTTCCCATCCACAGTTAAATCCAAGAAGAAAAAAAAAAAAAGTCACTCCACAAACACATCGCAACTTCCAAGGAAAGGAAAAATTGGCAAAAAGGGGCATATCTGTTTGGTGCTCAGCACCGCAGTGCATCAGAATTTGAGGAGGAAACAAGGCGCCCCTGGATGACATCACACGCTGGCATTCAATTGGAGGAGACCCCTCTCATGGGGTCCTAGCTGGAATCGGGCCGGGACTTCAATGCGAGGGCTCTGCATAGGAAAGCTGGTTCTCCTTGCGAGCCTCACTTCTCAGCTGCAGTGCACTGAAATTTGGGAAGGAAGCAAAGCGGACCAGATGACGCCAGACGCCGGCACTCCAAGACAGAGGAGATTCTTCCCACAGACTCCTAGCTGGAATCGGCCCAGTATTCCAATTCGAGCATTCTGTGCAGAAAAGCTGGTCCTCTCTGCGAGTCCCCTTGTTGTTTTATTTCCATAAAATTCACTTGTGATGACATGCTTTGCATGCATTTGCGTGCAAAACAGCTCATTACCGTTTTCACAATATTTAGTGAAAAATACCATGTGGTATTTAAAATACCATGCATTATCACTACTGCAGGGCGTTTTACCACAGGGTAACTGCCTAACTCAGCTTAGTAAATATACTCAGATTTTAAGCCTTCTCGGGACAGGGAAATTACCTACAGTTCCTGCAGTTTACTCGCCTGGAGCTTCCAATGAAAAAGTGTGAGCTAAATCTAAAATAAGTAATGCTTTGCTATGTGTCTCTAAACTGGCACTGCTGTCAAGGCCATGTTCTCGATTTATTTAAAGCCCAAAACTAAATAAAGGTCTTTAAGTAGAAGCCTTTTAATTTAACTGTGTGAATCAATAAACCATGTTCCAAGAGAACTGTAAGATCAGCCATGGTATCCTCTCTCTACATGAAGCTTATTTTAATGTAGAATTTCTTCATGTCTCATAGCAAGAAATGTCCAATAGAAGTTTGTAAATATGATACTAAGAATCTGTTTGGCGTGTGCCATGAATCTGAATTAGCTTGGCCCGGAGCTATTGTGAAGACATTTGAGTGAATTGTACTTTCTCTAGTGTTGTTGAGCCCTCTGCTGGCTGCAGTGGTAGGATTTCGTACTCATGATTATACCAAGCTGATTCCGACTCCAGAACTTTATGCATGAACTGAAAAGGAGAGATGAAGCTAGGATTTTGCATTTGTATATCAAGCCTATGTAATCATGCACTGAATCCAAGATAAACTCTTTTGTAAACTTACAGAAGCCTCAGAAATCCAAATGAGCATGCAGGAGGACAAGTTTTTGAACGTGATAGAAAAATGTCTTAATAGTTCATGTGTTTTTGTATTCATTTCAGATTAAAAACTTGGGGGGGAGGGGGGGTTGTCTTTTCCTCCTTGCTGCATTAAACCCTATTTGAAAGCAGGCCTTTTTTTCTAGTTGAATACTATTGAGAAATCTCAATCACAGGACTGGAAAACAATATGAATTACAAAAGTATGACACTGGTTCAGCTGCATGGAAATAGGTTAGCTGTATGAATGTTACAACATGCAGCATCTTGACTTTGTTGAAGCTTTGCTATCCCCTACCATGAGCCCTTTTCCTTTTTCGAATAAGTGAGCAGGAAGCACCTGATGGATTTTATTTATTTTTTTTTATAGTTTATTAGAGCTTTTTCAATGCGTGCACCGATTCCCAGCAAGAGGGAGCATGATGCTACAAACAAAATCCTTATTGCGTGTTGGGACAGTTGCAGAGGTCCAGTGGAAAATTACTCTGAAATCTAGCATTCCCCAACCAGTGTGCTCTGACTGCAGTGCAGGTGTGCCACAAAAAAGCCTTATTAAAAAAAAAAAGGAGATGAGATACAGCTGCAATTTTAATTTTCTTTCCCTCCTGGCCTACAGGGTGCCCTCCTGCCTGCCAGCAGGGGAGGAGGTCGGAAAGCAGCGCTTATCTGATGCTGCTGCTTTCCCCTTTGCTGGCTCCCCTTGGCAATTTAAACTACAGGGTCCTATAGTCTTGTAGACCTGCTGGCCCAATTACAGGGGGGAAGCCGGCAGAGGAGGAAGTAGCATCAGGTAAGTGCTCCTTGCAGACTCTGCCAGTTCCAGGACATAGAGAGCAGTGACAACTGAATGTGTCATGGGGTGTAGTGGAAGGGAAAGATGTTTGTGCCAAGGACATGGGGGGAGAGGGAAGGGTAGAAAGGGAGGGAGGGGAGGGAAGGGGAAATGATTCCAAGGTGGTGGGGGAGAGGGAAAGTGATGATGCCTTGGTGTGGAAGAGAGGGAAAGGATAAAAGGGCATGGAATGGCTCCCCTGTGAGGAAAGGCTAAGTTTATTTACTCTTTTGGATAATACAAGGACTAGGAGGCTCTCCATGAAGTTAGCATGGCATAGCAAGTTAAAACAATTCAGAGAAATTTCTTTTTTCATTCAGTGCACAATTAAGCTCTGGAATTCATTGCCAGAGGATGTGGTTAAGGCAGTTAGTGTAGCTGGGTTTAAAAAAAGTTTGGATAAGTTCCTGGAGGAGAAGTCCATAAACTGCTATTCATCAAAAGGGAATAGCCACTGCTTGTTGCTGACATTAGTAGCATGGGATCTGTTTAATGTTTGGGTACTTACCAGCTACTTGTGACTTGGATTGACCACTATTGGAAACAGGATACTGGGCTTGATGGACCTTTGGTCTGACCTAGTATCTTATGTTCTTATGATGATGCTAAGGGGTGGAGGGACAGGGAAGAAGATGATTATGCCAGAGAGTGGGGGAAAGGGAAGGGAAGAGATGATGATGATGCTAAGGGATGGGGGAGAGGGATGTTAATAATGCCAGGGTTCTGGGCTGTGGTGGTGGTGGTGCCAAGGGAGCAGGAAAAGAAGTTGCTGATACCAGAGGAGAGGTAAGAGAAAGTGATAATTCAGGGGGTGAAGGAAAGAGAAGGTAATGGTGCCAGAGATTATGGGGAGAGCGAAAGAAAGGGAGAGTGATGGCAGGGGGGTGGGGGAGAGAAGTGAAGGTAAGGTGCTGATGCCAGAGTGTGGGGGAGAGGGTGTTTTTGCATATCATGTATTTTATTTTTATGATGTCTATTTTAGTTTAGTTTACTTATGACATGCTCTATTCTTGTGTTTAGTTCTGCTTCTGTTTTATTATATTTTATGGTTTTGTTCAACCAGTATAATATCAATGACTCACAAACTGTTAAGTAGTTTTTCCCTTCCTTGGGCTAACTCCTTAGTATGCATCTATCAGCCAACCAGGAGTCCCAGATCTCAGGAAAGAGGCCTTCTTGATGTTCCCTCGATAAAGATAGCTAGATTTAACATCTACGAGAGACTGTGCCTTTTCTGTGGCTGCTCCTAATTTATGAAACTCTTTACGTGCATCTTTAAGACTTGATGAATGTCCTAAGAAATTTAAAACAGCTGTAAAGGCATTCCTACTGAATCAAGCATTTAATTAAAAGGCGCTGTGTGTATTTATTAGCAAGTCTGGCAAAATCAGGTTATGGTTATGTGGCAGAGAGTATGCTAACAGTTTTCACAGAACTTCTTGATTTAGCAAGCCAAATGTCTTATTTTAGATTGTTTTGAATGTTTATTTTAGACATAAGTTTGTTTTATTATGTTCTTTGTTTTATCTGTTATTTGTAATTATTATGTATGTTATCATGTAAATCACTTAGGGCTCTTGCACAAAGCGATTAAAAATGTTAATAAACATATTAGATTTAATTAATTGTAATTTGTACATCGCTTTAGTTTAATATTGTAATGAAATGCAATAAATCAAGAAATAAACTAACTGAGAGGGAAAGTGATGATGATGCCGGGAGCGGGAGGGAAGGTGGTTGATGATGCCTGAGGGTTAGAGGGAAACGGAAGGGGAAAGAGCATGATAATGATGTTGGGGGGGATGTGGGAGGGAAAAGGAAGGGAAGGTGATTATGATGCTAGAAAGTGGGGAGAGAGGGAAGGAAGAAGGAGATAATTATGCCAGGGGTGTGGGGAGAGGAAAGGGAGGAGGAGGATGTTAGGGAGTTGAGGGGGGAGGGAAAGTGATGTTAAGGGGTGGAGGGAGAGGGAAGGTGATGATGATACTAGGGGGGGGAGGAGGAGGAAAAGAAAGAGATGATTATGCTGGAGGGTGGATTAGGGAAGGGAAGATGATGATGATGCCAGAGGGTGGGGAAGGGAGAGGGAAGAGAAGATTATGATGATGGAGGGTGGGGGGGGGGGGGGGGGGAGAATGGAGGAAGAAGAATGTGATGATGATGCCATGGGGTGGTGGAAGAGGAAACGGAAAGAAGGTGATGATGATGTCAGGGGGGTTAGGGGGAGGAAAGGGAGGAGGAGGATGCCAGGGAGTGGGGCAAAAGAGAGGAACATGGTACTGGGGGGTTGGGGAAGAGGGAAAGTGATGATACCAGGGGGTAAGGGGGAAGGAAGGGATGAGAAGAAAAGGTGATGATGCCAGGGGAGAGGAAAAGAAGGTGGTGGTGATGCCAGATTTTGGGAGAGAGAAGGGAACAGAAGGTGATCATTATGTCTGGGGTATGGGGGAGAGAAAGGGAAGAAAAGATGGTGACGCCTGGGGGAGGTTAGGGAGGAGAAGAGAAAATGAGCATGTGAAGGTGATGGTGTTCCATGTTGAAGTAAACCTTGTACCGGGGGAGTCATGACACACAAGAATTGGGAACTACAGCTGTAATGGAAGAGGGCAGCTCTATTTCATGAGTCAGAGCCCCAGCAGCAGATTGTAAACAAACACAAGTGCTGAAAAAGCAAAAACTCCAAAATGTATGTTATTTTAAAAGAGACAGTTACGAAATATTCCCCTTTCCTTTATCTCTGAAAGAGAATGAAGGGCTTTGGAGGAGGAGAGAGGATTTAGAGTAATTCATTATTAACTGTAAGCTAAATTGGATGCTTCAGTGTAATCTTAAGGAGCTAATAAACTGGACCATATGGGGTTAATTCACAGGCAATACTCTGTTTCAAAAACTTAACTATTGAACATTGCCAATGCTTCTACTCCTACTCATAAGCAAAGTATGGTGGTTACCGTGTTAGTCCACTTGTTTGTGTAGAAATAAGGGTCCGCAAATAGCACAATTACTTTGTTACATAGAAAGAGTCAGCTCTTGCCTACCTACCCCAGTCCTTTGTAGAATGAAATTATCTCCCAATCCCCCTGTCGCCTAGTGGACATCTGATTTAAAAAGAAAAAATCCAAATGTTGTTCTTTGACCCGCCTCTCAACAGGCAACCATTATGTAAAAGAAAAAAAAGCCAAGCTTCCTCCCAAGGAACCCCAATCCTCCTCCCTCCCTGCCGGCAGCTGATAAAATTGAAATGAGGGAGGGCCAATCTGCCCTTCTTCACACCTTCTCATAAACCTCATCCCCACCTCCATCTATAGCAATCTCCAGAATTCCCTTCCCCACTCCAAAGGCACCTCAGGTGGCGCCAACAGGAGGTACACGCTCCTCCTCCTTGCTTGCTCGGTGTCACTCCTTGCTCTGACACCAATGCTGCTGTGTTGGGTCGGGGTTGGCAGGGGAGGGATATTTTTGAGACGGGGATAAGAACATATTGTAGATGTGCCATGCTGGGGTAAGGCCAAGGGTCAGCATCCTATTTCAGACCGTTGGCCAATCCAGACGCACAAGGAATTACCCAGCAGATCCATTCCTTGTTGCTCACGCTCAGTGATAAGTAATGATTTTTCCCCCCAAGTCTGACTGACTAATAATTGTTATGGACTTTTCTCCAGGGAACTTGTCCAAACCCATTTTAAAGCCAGTTATACCGGATGCCTTGACCATATTCTCTGGCAACAAATTCCTAAGCTTGATGTTTTATTTATTTATTTAAAATTTATAAACCGCCTATCAACATTTCTTGGTGGTTTACATAAAAAAATGTAATCATCTTGCACTGATGGAAATTTTTCTCTCTCTAATTTGTTTTGAATCTGCTACCAGTTCATTTCATGGCTTGTCCCCAAGACCTAGTACTATATGAAAGGACTATTCTCTATTTCAGTGTTTTCCAAACTTTTTTATGCCGTGGCACACCCGGCACAGAGTTCATTTCATCGTAGCACACCACCACTTTCACAATCATCTTCTCTTCCCTGTTGTCCCACCTCTGGCATCATCACCCTCCCTTTCCTTTTCCCCCACCCCTGGTACCATCAACTTACCTTCTCTTCCTTCAACCCCCTAGCATCATCATCACCTTAAATTCCCTTCTCTCTCCCCCCCCCCCCCCCCCCCACCCTGGCATCAGCACCGTCCCTCTCACTCGACTCTCCTGGCATCATCACCACCTTCTCTCTCTCTCTCTCTCTCCTCCCATATAAGCATCACCACCACCTCCTTTTCCCTCTCCCTTCACCCTTCTGGCAACACCACCATCTTCTCTTCCCTTTCTCCTGACATCACCTTGTTTCCTTCCCTCTCCCCCAACCTCTCTCCCTTCACCCCCTGGCATCATCATTACCTTAATCTTCTCTCTCTCCCTGGCTTCATTATCACTTTCTCCCTCCACCCACCTAACATCACAATTTTCTCTTCCCTTCCATCTCTCTCCACCCTTTTAGCATCATCACCACCTTTTCTTGTCTCTCCCCTGGCATGATCACCTTCTTCCCTTCTCTCTCCCTCCATCCTTGGCATCATCATCTTCTCCTTCCCCCCCTGGAATCATCCCCATTTTCTCTTACCTTCCCTTGACCCCTCTAGCACTATCATAATCTTAATCTTCCCTCTCCCCTGCCATTATCACCTTCTTCCCTTCCCTCTCCTTCTATCCCTCTGGTATATCATTACCTTCCTTGTGCAGCCGCCTAGCCCCAGCCTAGCCCTTGTCATCATCTTCCCTCTTCCCTATCATTGCCATCATTACCTTACCTCCCCCTCACTTCCCTGGCATCATCACCTTCCCTCTCCACCGCACCCTATGGTACATTCATCTTTCCCGCCCCCCATACCCCTTGGCACATTTGTTGTTTCTCCCCCCAGTAGCACTTGCCTGCTGCTGCAGCTTCTTCCTCTGCCAGCTTGCCTCTGCAATAGTAATAGCACGAGGCCAGCCTGTCTTGCAAGAGAGCTAGCAGAGAGGAGAAGCAGCAGCAGCAGATAGGCACTGCTCTTCGATGCCATCTGCTGGCAGGAGGACATCCTGCAGCTAGGAAGGGAGAAAAACGGAAGACTGCCAGCTCCTCCTCTTTTTCATTCCCGTCTCTTCTTGCAGCACACCTGCTGGTCAGTCACAGCACACCAGTTGGGAAACACTGCCCTATTTATATGTTTCTCCCTACTCCTGATTTTATAAACTTCTACCATATTCCCTCTGTCATCTCTTCACCAAGCTGAAGAGTCCTAACCTGTTAAGCTTTTCTTCATAAGGCAGCCATTCCCTTTTATCGTTTTGTTTGCCATTCTCTGTACCTTCGCTGTTTCCTCTATATCTTTTTTGAGATAGGGCAACCTGAACTGCACACAGTAATCAAGATGTGTTTGCATTGTAGATCTATACAAAGGTATTATGATAATCTCAATTTTGTTCTCCATTCCTTTCTGAATAAACCATAACATTCTACTTGCTTTTCTAGCAGCCACCATACACTGGGCTGCAGTTTTCAATATATTGTCCACAGTGTCACCAAGATCCTTTTCCTGAGTAGTGACTCCTAATACAGAACACAGCATTGTGTACCTGCAGTTAGGATTATTTTTCCCTATGTGCATCACTTTGCATCTGTCCACTTTAAATTTAATCTTCCATTTAGATGCGCAGTTCCTTAGTCTGGCAAGGTTCTTCTGCAGTTCCTTACAATCTGCTTGTGTTTTAAATATTTTAACTATTCATTATCACATTACTCATTGTTCAGATCATTAATGAATAAATTAAACACTAGTACCAATACAGATCCCTGAGGCACGCCACTATATATGTCTTTGCATTGGAAGAACCAACCATTTAGAGCTATTCTTCGTTTTCTATCTTTTAACAAGTTATTAATCCACAGTAAGACATCACCTCCTGTCTCATAAATTTTTAATTTTCTGAGGAGTCTTTCATGAGGAACTTTATCAAACACATTCTGAAAATCCAAATATGCTAAATTGACTGGTACACCTTTGTCCACATGCTAGTTACACCTTCAAAGATTTCAAATATGTTAAGGCATGACCTTCCTTTTCTAGATACTTGCTGGCCCTTCCCCTTTAAACTATATTTATGCATATACCTAGTAAGTTTTTCTTAACAGTAGCTTCCACCAGGGAAGAGCATAAGCACTGACAAGTTAGATGCAAAAAAGTAATTAAACAAGCTAAGAAAAACTTTGAAACTAGAACTAAAAACCAGTAGTAAAACCTTTTTCAAGTATATTCAAAGCAAAAAGCCTGTTAGGGAGTCAGCTGGACCACTAGATGACCGAAGGGTAAAAGAGGTGGTCAGTGAGGACAAGAAAATAGCAGAAAAACTAAATGAATTCTTTGCCTCTGTCTTTACTGAGGAGGATGTTGGGTTCATATCCATCTTGTAAACATTTTTTGATGGTGATAACTCTGAATGACTAAAAAAAAAATCGCTGTGTAACTGGAGGATGCAATAAATCAGATTGACAGACTAAAGAATAATAAATCACTAAGACCTGAAACTCAAACATGAAATTGCAAACCTGTTTCTGGTGGTTTGCAATCAGAAGACTAGAGGGTAGCCAGTTTAACACCAAGTTTTAAAAATGGCTAAGGGGTGATCCGGGAAACTACAGACCAGTGAGCCTGACTTCGATACTGGGCAAAATGGTAGACGCTATTTTGAACAAGAAAATTACTGACCACATAGGTAGACATGGTTTATTAGGAGAGAGTCAACATGGTTTTTGCAAAGGGAAGTCATGCCTTCCTAATTTACTAGATTTTTTTGAGGGTGTAAATAAACATGCAGATAAAGTCGAGCCGGTTGATATAGTGTATTTGGATTTTCAGAAGGCATTTGACAAAGTCCATCAGTAGATACTCCTCAGGAAGTTGGGAAGTCATGGGATTGGCGGCGGTGTCCTATTGTAGATTGGTAACTGGATAATAGACAGGAAACAGAGTAGGACTAAATGATCAGTTTTCCAAATGGAGAAACAGAGCTGGTATTTGGGTAGGGCCAGCCAGGCAGTCACCCTGGGAGCCGTAAGCTGGGGCACACTGGGCACTTCCAGCATCATGCAGCCCATGGCAGAATTCCCATCCAAAACTCAATTGAAGAAACGTACAAACATCTGCTCTACTTGTCTCAATCAAACATCTCCTAACATCTCTGAAACTCATAATTAACATCGACAAAACTGAAATAATCCTCATGGACAAAAAATCTAATCCAGCACCACCATCCTTACTCTTATTCTACAATCAATCAAACTCAATTATCCCTGTCACCCACACTAGAAACCTAGGAATTATTATTGACAAAGAATTTTCATTCAAACACCATATATCAAACAAAATCAAAGAAGGATATCACAAACTACTAACCCTAAGTAGTTTAAAACCTTTTCTTAACCCCTATGATTTCAGAACTGTACTACAGCTTCTCATATTCTCAACCATCGACTACTGCAACTCCCTACTGATTGGAATACCATCTTCCAACCTCAAGCCTCTTCAAATTTTACAAAACCCAGCAGCCAGAATTCTGACAGGAACAAAGAAGAATGACCACATAACGCCTATACTGATTTCACTACACTGGCTTCCAATTAAAGCCCGAATTGAGCACAAATCCATGACCATCATACATAAATTACTAAACAATGAACATCAAAATCAAATTGGTCTAAACATATCCCCCCAGAACCCCCATAGAAACTTACATTCAAACAACACAGGCCGCTTAACAGTCCCCCCCCCATCAAAGATGCTCACTTGATAACAACCAGAGAAAGAGCTTTTTCCATCGCATGCCCTAATATATGGAACTCACTCCCAAAAGATTTGAGAATACAACCTAACCTCAAAACTTTCAAAAAAGATCTAAAAATGTGGCTGTTTTACAAAGTCTACATTGACAATTAGAGATGTGAATCGGGACCGGAATCTCTTCGGTTACTTTTGTGTGCCATTTTTCCCACCCTCCCCCAAAATGATAAGAGAACCCCCATGAACAATATCATGGGGTTTTCCTATCATTTTGGGGGAGCCCCCGATTTCTGACGATTTTGAAAATATCGTACGATATTTTCAATCGTCCGAAGCCCGATTCACATCCCTATTGACAGTCAAACTTCACAACATCCTAACACCCAACGAAAATCCCAAATGAATCCACAAAATAACTTGTCTCCAACCAGCACCAAGCAAACCCTTCTCAAATGATTTTCTCTGGACTATAAAGTTTAACTTTTGTTTATAACTTGCATCCTGTTATACCTTAATTCACAATTGTTAAGAAAATACACTTTGAATCTTTTAAACCGTTGTGATGGCTTCACCGAATGACGGTATATAAAACTCAACAAATAAATAAATAGATATGAGAAGAATGAGGTTTCCCTGGCCCTTACAGCTGCAGCTGCTGCCCGCTCAGCCACCAACTCACATCCACAGTTGAAATTTTTTACAAATGATTTTTATAATCTGCTTTTTGGCACTTCAGAGTGGAGTACATTCAGATACTGGATCCATGCTGCTGAGAAAAACCTCCACCTACCCATTCCCAAGACTTCTCCTGCCGTAGAACAGCAGACTGTACTCAAATCCCGCGAGATCTGATCGCAGGATTTTTCCCAGGCCCCTCCTCCTCTTTTCAGCTATTTTCTCAATTTCCGGCAGTTCTCTCTGGGTTCTCCTAGTCATTTCCCTTTCCAGTGGAGTTTTAGCTGTTGACGGGTATTATGAAGTCATCTGGAGGAAGGTATGGGGGATGTTGGGAGAGGGCGCATGATTGTTGCCTTTTACACATTGCCAGGCATGAATGTAAATAAATTGGAGATAGGATCAGAATTCTTCAAGTAGACTGTGTATTAATTTTTTGTTTTACAAATACTGAAGTACAGATTATCAGTAGTCTTTTTATTTAATAAAAAAAAAAAGGCCCGGAGGGGCCTTCAGATGAGGGGGGAGCACTTTTTGCTCAGGGCGTCATTTGCCCTAGAGCCAGCCCTGTGGAAAATGGTCGTTACTGGAGTGTCCCAGGGGTCTGTTTTAGGACTTGTGCTATTTAGCACATTCATAAATGATCTGGAGAAAGGAGCAATAAGTGAGGTGACCAATCTACAGATGACACAAAATCATTTCAAGTCATTAAAACAGTAGTGGATTGTGAAGAACTGCAGATGGACCTTGTGTGACTAGGCCTTGTAAATGGTAGATGCAATTTAATGTGGATAAGGGCAAAGCAATGCATTTAGAGCAAAATAATCCCAACCACAGGTATTTTTATTTATTTGTCGTGATTTGTATACCGTCATTTGTTTTCGCCATCAGAACGGTTTACAGAATTTGGTGTTAGTTAAAAAAAACATTATAACGTATTGTCATCAAATCAGTTTACAAATAAGATATACAATAAGAAATCCATGTAAGAAATCAACACCCAGGATAAGGACTTCAGAGTCCTTGTGAACAAAACTTGAAATCTTCGGCTCAGTGTGTGGCTGCAGTCAAAATGGCAAACAGAATGTAAGGAATTATTTGGAAACATAGGCCAGGATTCATCAAACTATCACATGTGATAGGAAGAGGGGCGTGTTTTATGGTAATAGTGCACTTTGTGATAAATAGGTTACCTTAGCGCTTCGCATAGGTATTACCGCAGAGTGCGATAAGAGTGCGGTAAGTGTCACAATTGTTGCAATTCCTACCTGCAACCACTGGGATGGACAGAGAGAGAGATGTCCCTATTCCCAACAGTACCTGATCCCAGAGGCTCACTCCCGATCTTCACCTGCCTGGGTCCCGAGTCCCAGGGTGGACACTCTGGTTGGGAGTCTCCTGATGGTCTTCTTCTGCAAACTCTTTGAAAATAGCTCACTTGCTGGGCAAAGAAGGGGGAGGGGCAGCAAAAACACCTTCCATGTCCACAAAATAGAAAAAATACCAAAAAGGGGTTTCACTGGCTGGGCACTCCAACCTCCTGTTGATGGGTCGAAGTGGTGTGCAGGTCCTTCCTGCACCTCTGGAGAGGGGGGATTAAACCTCCCAGAAGATACAGGTCAAACCAGGCAAAATCCTTACTTTCAGTCTAGGAAAAATTACAAAAAATCATTCTGTTTCCCTCTCATTCCCTCCAGCCTTTCACCAAGAACTGGCAGGGCAGGGCCTCTCCCTTCTTTTGCTAAGCTGAGGGCCTAACACTGGAGAGCACACTGAAACCCGTCCTTCCTTCTTGAAATCAAAACTACACTGCCGCCTGTCACATGGTCTAACTCCCCCTCCCCCCTTGTGCCTAACAGACTGCCTATTCCTGCAAGCGAGGAGCAGTATTGAATGGCATTGGCTGCAATGAGATGGACTAACATTAAAGGCTGGGGACTAGTGTCACTTGGTGGAGACCTCATAGTCTCTACACATGCAAATATACCTCATGCATATTCATTGTTGATATCCTGAAAACCAGACCTATTTGTAGCTTTTGAGGAACCACAATGGCCACCCCTACAATAAGGGATCCTCTGTGTTTATCCCACATTTTCTTGAATTCTGCTACTGTCTTTATCTCCACTACCTCTTTTGGGAATTCATTCCATGCATACAACCACCCTCCCACCACCATGCAAGCACACCGGAACCATGCAAACACTCCTGAACCTCCTATGCAAATCCATTCCGAACCCGTATACATAGTCATTTTGTGTTGTTTTTATCTGGTTACACAAATATAATCCCAAAGTTCATTGGCTCTCATATGTTTCAGAGTAGCCTGATTCCTATGTACTTTCAACCTACGTTCTTACAGTTCCTATTTCTCCATCCACACCTCCCTGTTTTATGTAATTTCCATTCGTTATGCTTTGTTGTTCGATATAAACCGATATGATGTCCCCACTAATATCGGTACAGAAAAATTAAAAATAAAATAAATAAATAAACCACTGGATCTGAAGATGAGGACCAGGAACAAAGGATGAAGACAAGGAACTTAAGAACACATACAGGGAATGCTGAGGCAACTCATTACAAGAACTATAGGGATACCTGTTTCCGAGGTGAGGAGGCAATGCATCAATGGCCTTTTATAGGCCTTTCCCTGTGAGGTCATCATGGGTCGCCAATGGCCTTTTCCCGCCGCGTGCCCTTTTAATGATGAGCCGTCAGGTGCATGCATTCCTTAGGGGTCCTGGGGAGAGAATTGGCGACAAACTGCTGCGGTGGAGAGAGCAGCCTAGCCTGATTGAGTGTGGCGGTTTGTGGGAGGAACCTGCGGACCACCAAATGCAACACAAATAAAAACCATATGGCTCATCCAGTTTCTCTAAGCATTTTTCTCTGCTTGTCCCATATTTGTTTGAATTCTGTTACTGTCCTTTTTTTCACTATTTCTAGTACTAGGAGGCTGTTCCATGTATCCACCATCCTTTCTGTAAAGAAATATTTCCTTAGATTTCTTCTATGTCTTACCCTTTTCACATTCATCCCATGATCTCTTGTTATAGAGCCTCCTTTCCATCGAAAGACACATACCTCCTATGCATTTATTCCTTAGAGGTATTTAAATATCTCTATCATATTTCTCCTTTCCTCCAGGGTATTCATGTTTAGATCTATGTCTGTTCCTATATGCTTTTTGATGAAGATTATTACATTTTAGTAGCTGACCTTTAGATAAACTCCATCAAGTTTATATCCTTTTGACGGTGTGATCTCCAGTAGTTCAGAAACTTATGTTTAATAACTTGATAATATTGACTTTTAAGGTTTTGAAGGATATGAGTCCTCCATATTTACAGAATGTGCTACATAGTTCTTGCCCCAGTAAATATTTGAGATCCTCAGATAAGCATCTTATAGTGGTTCCTTCCAGTCAAGATACTCACCTCCAAGAGATATGCAAGTGCATTTTCTATAAGTGTGCCCATTTTATGAACTTCCTACTTTTAGAACTTAGGTAATTTGATTATAAAGCATTTCTCGAGAGATCATATGATGCAGTGAGCTGTGAGGTCATGTTTCTTACCAGCTCCGGGTGCCACCCCCATCTTTTGTCCTTTTCGCTGCTGTTTCACTTTTTTTCTGCTGCCTAGCTGACGTGAAAAATGTGTGGGAGTGTCTTTCTACATTAGTATGCCTGGTAGAGGCATCAGAAAAGAAAAAGATTGAGGGACGGTTCAAACTTCTGCTCCCAAAATGGCGACTGCAACCCCTTCTCCAAATGTTAGTGGAGCTGCGGAGATTGTTAAAAAAGTTACTGCAGGAATAATTGTGGCTATGGACGGTAAGCTGGACAAGCTGAATACTTCTGTGCTTGCACTAGACTCTAAAGTAGCAGACTTTGCTAAAAATTTCGTTGAAATTGAAACATGTGTTAGTGAAAATGGGGCGAAGGTGCAGGCCTTGGAGATCCACATGGGAGATCTAGAGACTACAGTGCAGGCTGCACACATTAAGTTGGAAGATCTGGAGAACCACAGCTGTAGAAATAATATTGAGGTATTGGGAATATCAGAGAATATGAATGAATCTAAACTGCTGGAGCTGTTTGAAACTTGGCTTTTGAAAAAACTGAATTTGCATGAGTTAATGCCGGCCATACAATTTGAACGGGTCCATAGGCTGAGCGCACATGGCGATATCAATGCCAGACCCAGACACATAATGGTATGGATATTGGATTTCAATGATAAACAAAAAATCCTAAAAGCATGTAAGTTGCTGACTGAGTTGAAGTATGATGGAATTAAAGTTCTACTCTTCAATGATTTTTCTGCCTTGGTCACGGCAAAGCACCACGAGATGACACCATTTTGTCATATTTGGTGCAGAAGAAGGTGAAATTCATACTGGGAAGACCAGCAGCATAAATTTGATTAGTCAACAGCAGTGTAGCCTTTTTGGATGAGTGAAAACCTGCGTGGACAGCGAACTAAAAAGATCTTTACTTTTGATGGACATACCGTTTTACACTGTTGGCTTTAAAAATAGTTGTTTTACAGTTGCTGCACTGATTTGCTAGATCTCAGTGCTCTGACCTGGCAAAAGTTAAGGATATATTTTTTATCCTGTGTTTTGTGACCAACAGAAGCGTCTATCTTCTCTATTTTCCAGTAGGCTCCATGAAACTCCCATGGGGAATAAGTATTATCTTGACTATGGTATATCTGGCACTGGGATCTCATTGCTGAATTCTTCATGTGAAGCAGCAGAGCTGATGCAAGGATGGTCTTCTCCAGAAGACCATTGCTGACATTTTTGGGGGGTTTTGGTTATTTTTGTTGACTTGCTCAGCCAACCATTGTGCTGATCATATTATGACAGTTCTATAGCGTTTAAGGTTGTTGGGTACAATTGTATGAATGGGAATATGAGTGTTAAGTATGACTGTTGAAGAGGGGGATGGGGTGGCACCCTAATTCATCCTGAAGAATAAGTGTTTGCGTGTTTAAGTGTGTGGTGTATATATGTAAACCTTTTGTTTAAAGTGATTGGAATATTTCTACTGGATGGGGAATATTCTGGGGGGAGTTGGGGATTGGGGAGGGTTGGGATGGGATGGGGTAGTTCAGGAGGTAATCAGTATGAGACAAAATGGAAATATACTGCACACTTTTCCAGATGAAAGGAGGAATCGATTAAGCTGGGGGGCGATGTCCTTCTATATCCTTTTCAAATCTTTACAATTATGTGTTTCTTTTAAGAGACCCAGAGGATAATATTTTTACTTGGAATGTTGCAGGTGTGGGTTCACCTATTAAACAGAAAAAGATATTACAAGCCTTGAACAAACAGAAGGCGAGTATAGCTCTGCTACACGAAATGCATTTGTCGGGTATTGAACATAATAAACTAAAGTGAGATTGGGTGGGATAATGTTGCCTCGGTGCCAAGCTCCAGAAAAGAGGGAGTTGCTATTTTGATCTGTAAATCACTTCCTGCTGTAGAGCACGAGTTATAAGGGATCCGCAGGGGAGATTTGTTATTTGGTTAGCACATATTTTGGGGGAACTGCTGATCCTTTGTTCCATATATGCCCCCAATTTGTATGATCATAAATTCTTTTCAGGCTTAGTGATGATTCAAGGGGAAATGGGGAATGTGCCACTCATTAATGGTGGGGAGTTTAACTGTGTCACTGATATTTCTCTTGATAGGGATAGTGCTACCCGGAGGATTGGTAGATTCTTGGAGGGCATTACGTCCTGGAGTCAAGGAATATACACATACTTCTAGGGCTCACCAGTGTCAGAGTAGACTAGATTACATTTTAGTCTTTAAATTTTGTTTCTCTAGAGTCAGATCTGTGGAAATTAGACTTCCAAAAATTTCTGATCGTGCCCCAGTAGTTTTGAGATTCTCCTTTGGAAGAAGAGAGAGGATTTATTCCTGGTAGATACCATACTATTTATTACAGGACCCTAAATTTAAAGAATTTGTGGTTAGTAAGTGGGAAGAGTTTATGCGATTTAATGGCCAACATATGGATAACCCACAATAATATTGGGAAACAACAAAAGTTATTCTTTCTCATTATATCTTACTCTAACTTTAGGAAAAAAACAGGGGTCGAGGGAACTTCTTCAACTAGAGTGGTCAATGGAGAGGGCACATCATGCTTTGGCAAGAGATATGACTGAAGCCAATCACAAAATGTTTTTTACTTTGCAAAGACGGGTGAATACTATGATTTACCAACATACTTTGAATATCTTTTGTATCAAAAACATCTCTTTTTCCAATTTGGGAACAAGTCAGGGAAAAGTTTGGTGTGATTAATTAAGACTATGGAGGGTTTAAGGTTTTTTCCAGGGGTACTGGATGAGCAGGGAGAGAATTTAGACATTTTGCATCACTTTTATAGTCACTTATACTCCTGGGAGGCACCAAATGTTTGTAATTTGAAATCTTTCTGTGAAGGTATTACTTTACCTAAGGTGACTGAAGAACATTTGGACAGTCTCAACCAACCTATTTCTGAGGGGGAAATTTCACAGGTGATACAGAATATAAAATGTTATCAAACTATTGGACCGGATGGTTTCTTGGTGG
Organism: Rhinatrema bivittatum; assembly: GCF_901001135.1. Taxonomy (NCBI): domain Eukaryota; kingdom Metazoa; phylum Chordata; class Amphibia; order Gymnophiona; family Rhinatrematidae; genus Rhinatrema; species Rhinatrema bivittatum. The sequence continues at coordinate 80,039,454 of NC_042616.1, forward strand.
AGTTTTTTTAAGAATCTTCACTTACAAACCCTTTCCCAACTAAAATCTCTTTTTCAACAGATGGTGAGAGTTGGGGACTTGCCTCGTACCATGAAAGAAGCTTTTATTACTATTATCTCTAAAAAAGGACGAGATTCTGAAACACCTGCATCTTACAGACCAATCTCTCTTTTGAATACAGATGTTAAAATATATGCGAAAGTTCTAGCCAACAGATTGTTAAAAATATTGCCCAATCTGCATAGGGTTATAGCTAGTCTTTTAAATGGATGACAGTGAAACCGAGCCTCTCTTTTGGTTAGATATAGAAAAAGCCTTTGACTATTTATCATGGGAATTTATGTTTAAGGTTTTACGTATCTATGGCTTTCAAGGCTTGTACCTTGATAAGCTCACTCTATTGCACCACTTCCCTATGGCTGCAGTGATAACAAATGGTTTAGTTTCGGAACCCTTCCCCCTGGCAAGGGGTACTAGACAAGGGTGCCCCCTTTCCCCTTTTTTAGTTATATTGCGTATGGAACCCTTGACCAAGCTTAAAATTTCTGATCCATTGGTGTTGGGATACAATGTGGGTCTAAAGTGTTGAAGATAGCCTTATTTGCTGATGATTTATTAGTAAGTATTTCTCAAGCAAAGACTTCTCTATGTAGATTGATGGACATTTTGCTTAACTTTGCACTCCTCTCTGGGTTTCACATAAATATGGGGAAATCACTAGCATTGGATATTTATTTATTATTATTTTTATATACCGACATTCAGATACTAGTAGGTATTTCTCTATCCCCAGAGGGCTTATAATCTAAGTTTTGTACCTGAGGCAATGGAGGGTAAAGTGACTTGCCCAAGGTCACAAGGAGCGACAGTGGGACTTGAACCCTGGTCTCCTGGTTCATAGCCCACTGCTTTAACAACTAGGCTATTCCTCCTCCCTTTCCCATTAAGCTGGGCGGGTGATGAGTTTACTTATTTAGGGATGAAAACTAGAAACCAGTAATCCACCAGAATATTTGTATAACACCTCAATATGAAATAGCTTTTTTCAAGTCTAAATTAATTCAAATCTATTTAGTTTACAGCCTTCCTGGTCTTTTAGAACATAATTGTTCTCCATTAGTGGAACTGATTTCCACTACTGCAGATCCCAATATTCCTACTATCATATTCGGAGACTTCAATCTACATATGGATGTGATTCCATTGTCTTCCACTTGCGAATTACTATTATCTAGCCTGGAAGCATTGGGTTTTTCACAAAAAATAAATTCTGCTACACATAAGGCCAGCCATTCTTTGGATCTTCTGTTTATCAATGACGCCTTCGATATAAAAGACTTGCCTAATAGTTTACCAGTTTCCTGGTCAGATCATCACTTAATTATATCCTCATTATTTTTTTAATTTCCCCCTGGTGAATGCTTTTCTTCAAAAATAGAAATAGAATTAAAAAAAACCCTGTAAGATAGATGAGCTTATTGCTACGTTACCAGAAGCCCTTACTAATTTAGATACCTCCACTACTTCAAAAGCAGTAAATTCCTGGGAAAAGATCATACTAGACCTTTCAAAAATTCTTTGCCCCACTCTAAAGAAGTGGATCACTCCTTTCACAAAATATAAAGCCCCATGGTTCTCGGCACAATTAAAAACACTTAAACAAGGCCTATTCCACCTTGAAAGAACTTGACATAAACATTGTAATTCAACTTAATTTAAACAATATAGAGTAGCCCTGCATAATTATCGATTGGCCATTAACATGGCAAAATGGGATTTCTATTCCGAAAAAATTCACAAATTTCAATTTAATCCTAAAATCTTATTCACGTATGTGTCAGATCTTACTAAATCCAAATCATCCCTACATTCTTCAGATAATCTAAAAAACAAAACTAATGAATTTGCCACTTTCTTCATGGACAGAATTTCTCAGATTCTAAATAATCTAGCCACCACGTCTAAACAAGTTATTTCACTTCCGTCAAATCCATCCATTAGCTGGCCTTCTTTTGATACTGTATCCTCCACTGAAATCATCAATATTCTAAAAAAAAAAATGAATCTGGCATCCCATCCGCATGACCCTATTTTAATTAAATTGTTTCAATCGATTCCCGATACAGTTGCTCGTTCATTAGCTGATATCGTCAATATTTCCTTAGAAGGCCTTTTTCCAGATTCACTAAAATGTGCGGTTGTAAAACCCATATTAATGAAACAGCAACTAGATCCAGATAATATAGCAAACTTCTGCCCGATTTCCACTCTCCCCTTCCTAGCAAAGTTGCTAGAAAAGGTAGATAATAAACAACCAATGGATTATCTGGATAATAACCAATTGCTCTTTCCTTCACATTTCGGATTTCGAAAACTTCACAACACAGAAACCCTTTTGATTTCTCTCTCGGATACTATGTTAAGAGGTCTTGATTATGGAAATTCTTATTTCCTGATAATGCTTGATATCACAGCGGCATTCAATACTATAAATTATGATTCAATGATTAGAAGACTTCAAGAAATTGGCCTTAATGAAACTACCCTCACCTGGTTTAAATCATATTTTTCAAATCGTATTTTTCAAATCGATCCTTTAAAGTAAAAATAGGGCCTACCGAATCTAAAACAGTTCCCCTCATTTCAGGTGTCCCTCAGGGCTCATCTCTTTCCCCCACACTTTTCAACATTTACATGGCACCGCTATGTAAACTTCTGGCAGGACAAGGACTAGTCCACTATATCTATGCGGACGATATCCAGATTCTCCTTCCCATTAAGGATTCAATACACAACACTCTCAAACTTTGGGAAATTTATCTATGCTCCATTAAGCAACTTCTCACCCAAATGTCTCTTGCTTTAAACAACTCAGAGACAGAAATTTTGCTTATATGCAATAAAAATAGAGAAAAAATTTCAATTAGCATCTGTTCGTGCCTTCCCTCCTATCAAATTAGTAAAGAACTAGAAATTTAGGGTATATCTTGGATAGTGAACTTAGGCCTGGATTTTCTAAGGTTACAGACCTTAGAGAATCCGGCGGTAATGGGGGGCCGAAGCGGGGGGAGGGCCTGTGAAAGCCGGCAGCGATCGCACCTCCGCGGTGCGATTGCTGCGGGCTTTCGCACCCAATAGCGCCATCGTAAAAGGTGGTGCTATTGGGTGCGCTACTGGCAGCGAAAAGAGTTCTTACGTGAAAAGAGAGTTTTCACATGTGATACGCTATGAAAATGACCCCCTTAATTTGAAAGCCTTTATAAATGCCACAGTGAAAGATGGATTTTATAAATTGTAAATATTGAAGAAATTAAAACCTCTGCTCCACAGAAGTGATTTTAGGACTGTTCTCCAAGCCTTACTACTGTCCAAACTTGACTATTACAATGCCCTCCTTTTAGGACTACCCTTAGCATCAATTCGTCCCATGCAGCTCTTACAAAATGTGGCTGCTCCGTCTGCTCACCAACTCCAGGAAATTTGACCATATTACTCCGCTATTGATGGACCTCAATTGGTTACCAATTCAGGCCCGAATCCAGTATAAATGTCTAACTTTAATCCAAAAAACAGTACACAGCGAAAACACAGATTGGTTAAATGCATCTCTTCATATACACACACCCGCACGCAATTTAAGATCTTCAGGCAAGGCCCTTCTTTCTATTCCCTCACCAAAGTCAGCCCCTTAAACTCAGTTAGGGAAAGGGCCCTTTCACTTGCAGGGCCAAAACTCTGGAATTCTCTTCCACTAGATATTCGACAAGAAGTAAATATACAATCATTTAAGAAAATGTTGAAAACATGGTTGTTTGAGCAGGTCTAAACCCAACCAGGCTAATCCTTATTTTATTGACTCTCCTTTTTAAGATCCGATTAATAGCATGATAAGGAATTTTATGTTTTGTATTTTAAAAGATTGTATTTTATTATTTTGTAATTTTTTATCTATTGGTTTTTAATTTTTTATTTATTTAGTAATTTAAAAAAGGGCAATTTTTTAAATTTTTTTAAAATTTTTAATGACATTTATAGTACAGTTAATTTGTATTATTTTTTAGTTCTTTGATACAGTTAATCAATATGTTTTATAGCACAAGGATTAATGCCCAGTCCTCATTTTATTATAAACTGACATGAAGTTTACACAAATGTTCGGTATATAAAAGCGCTAAATAAATAAATAAATAAACCTTTCAAACCTTTATTTGGTCAATGTGAGGCCCCTCTTATTATATTCTAAATGATTAGTGAACAACAGGCAGCACCTTCCTCTCTCATGGTTTGGTCAGATGCAATTAGTTAAAATAGTTATATTGCTAAAATGGCTTTATGTTCTCCAAACCATGCCCATATGGCTTTTGAAAAAGGATATTATGGCCTGGACCCAGATAATTTCACGATTTATTTGCAATGGGAAGAAAACCCTTATGAAGTTTGTCAATCTTCAATGTAGCGTTAGAAATGGGGGAATATGTTTTCCCAATTTGAGGGTGTATAGTGTGGCATGCTTATATCAGATTATTAGAGATTGGCTTTCAGAGGGCTCTACAGTCACAGATTTTGAAATAGATAGCAGTATGGTTTCCCCAGTGGGTGCTACCTTATCTTTTACATGGAGCTATTGCAGATATTCCCTTGGAACTATGGAGTAGTCCTTTATATTTGCTGGTAATCCAAGCGTGGCGGTCGGTTCAGAATCATTATTGTTTGCCTCCTAATATTTCTATCTGTCTTCCTATTAGAGGCAATAAGGCATTTAGTCCCAGTTTGGACCATGAACAATTTTGTATTTGGGAAGCCAGAGGCTGTGTGAGGATTGGTCAGGTGCTAGAAGAATCTTGTCAGTCACTTCTTACTTTTCAAACATTGCGAGAGAATTTTCAATTGAATAAGCATATTTTTGCTTATTTACAACTACGTCGTCATATTTTGTCTTTGTTCCAGGCTCAGAAAGATAATTTTTGGGCAGGTGGGTTTGAAGGGGTGTTGGTGATGACCACATATGAGAAAGGCCTGATCTCTCAGTTATATAAACATGATTGGTATGAGGCATGTAGACCCTCCAGCTGATTTAACAGGGACATGGTCGAGGGATTTAAGTACTTCTCCAGAATAAGATGATTTGAGTTTTGCCTTTGATCAGGTGAACAAAATTGTAGAAAGTGCCAATCTTCATGAAATGCAATATAAAGTGATTCACAGACTTATTTCTTGCCCTAACAGGATTGCGACAGAGAGCAATTGTTTAAAGCATGGAGTTCAAGAGGGGAATTTTTTTTACTCTTTCTGGGGATGTGTCCATCTGCCTTTTTAGATGACTGTTTTCAGAATGACCAGTACCATTGGATGCGGCCCTAGGCTTATGGGATATTTTTGATGGTTATGATATGTCTAATTTATTATTATATATTAGGAAGGCCTGTTATATTATTAAAAAATGCATCCTGGTACAATGGATGAGTAAAGAGCCCTCTGCTTTAGAGCAGTGGAAAATTCAAATCCACCAATTACTACTTTTGGAAAATCTTTCTGTCCCTCTCAAAAAAAGGAGGACAAGGAAAAGGTTTTTAGATATTTGGTACCCATACCTGGTATATTTGTCTCCTAAGATGTGCAGTTCTATTGTCAATTCTTTGCCGCTAGATTGATTACCTACTTTTTATTGTATTTAAGGAGGTGGGGGTGTTATATATGGGGGGAGAACATTGTAGGTTGGTTGCTTTGCTGTTATCTGCACTTATCAGTTCAGATATTTGACAGTGTATCTGTATAATTTCTGGATTTGTCATGATAAGTTACTGTTGTCTGATGTTCTCTTGCGTGATAATAAAATGATTTTTCATAAAGCATTTCTCAAACACCTGATAGCTTAGTTATTTCGCCAAGCTTTTTATGAATTTTGAATTGTTTTAATGTCCTATGGTTTTGATGTATTGATTGTATTAAATGTATGTGAGTGAATAATATATATGTTGCAATTAATCTGCTTAAGGTGAATATGGTTGTGATAGTCGGAATATAAAAAATTTTAAATAAACGATATACTCCTATTGAGGTCTCTCTAAAGACTCATACAGAAGTAATGTTTTTTTGAGCGACATTGTGGAAGGGATAGAAGGTAAAGTTTGTCTATTTGCGGATGATACTAAGATCCTAACAGTGGACACGCCTGAATGAATAGAGAGAATGAAAATTGTTTTAAGAAAGCTTGAAGAGAGGTTGAAGATCTGGCAGCTGGGATTCAATGCCAAGAAGTGCAGAGTCATGCATCTAGGGAGCGATAATCCTGACAAGCTATATGTGATGGGAGGTGAACCGCTAATGTGCACAGACTAGGATAATAGTGTCTGGTGATCTGAAGGCAGCAAAGCAAAGTCGCGAGGCAATAGCTAAAGCCAGAAGAATGCTGGGTCAAACAGAGATGAATAATCATTAAGAAAAAGGAGGTTTATTGTCCTTGTATAGGTCCTTGGTGAAGCCTCACCTGGAATACTATGTTCAGTTCTGGAGACCGTATCTCAAAAAGAATAGTGACAACATGGGGGCAGTCCAGAGAAGGAAGATCAAAATGGTGTGGGATGTGTATTAGAACACTTATGAGGAGAGGCTGAAGGATCTAAATATGTATACCCTGGAAGAGAGGATGTGAAGCGGAAATATGATACAGATCTTCAGATACCTAAAAGATTTTAATGTTGCCTGAACTTCGTGTTATAATCTGGTATGGTTGTGAACCATGGATCGTAGTGAGAGCTGACTCCAACCACAGGGAGGAGCCCTGTGGGGACTCACTATGATAGGTGTGGCCTCAACTGAGACTGACACAGAAGTAAGAGGCTTTATAAGACTGGAACGTGGGTAATACCCACCGAGTAGAATGAAGACACAGTCCGGAGTAGTAAGGTCGCTCAATGATGATATCCCTGGTAGTGGCTCGCAGAGCAGGGTACACCAGGAACTCCTCTCCCGATGACACACCTCTCAGGGTAGATCCGGTAGTGGCCCGCAGCGCGGGGTACGCCAAGAATCAGCAAGTAGTAGTTCAGAGAGGTGCAGGAGGTCAGCAGAACAAGGTAGATGACAGTACTCACTCCGAAGTGTAGATGAAAGTAGCTGGGATGAGCACAGTAGTGGCCCAAGGCACGGGGTACACCAGTGGTTCTGTCAGCAAGATGGTAGAAATGAGAAGCATACTCACAAAGCTGAACTAGGCAGGATCCCAGAAAAGTAAAGATGGATTCTCCAGGCAGGAAGGCCCTCCGAGGAGCGGATAGCCAGAACGTGACAATGCCCCCAAGGAACGGGTACCTAAGGCGTTCTAAGTCCAGGAGTTCAGGAGCGAGTTCAGAGTAGTGAAGCGAAGCGTCTCCAAGAGGAGTGGAATAAGCAGGAGGGAAGTCCCTGCTAACTTGTAGGAAGCATAGGCTGGATGGATTAAATACACTGGCGGGTGACGTCATGTGGAGGCGATGCCCTCGAGGTTCCCACCATGATGTGAATAAGAGAGGGCCTTGTACGCGTTCGTGTGCCCTAGGTAATCCTCGATTCAAGATGGCGGATGGGATTGCCCACGCCGTCCCGGGGACGCCGAAGAAGGCGATGTTTGCAGGCTGAGGCTGCCATGGCTCTGAGAATCGCTGGTGCAGGGAAAAGAGAGGTGAGCAGCAGAGGTCGCGGCCATCTGCAACCGACGGGCACAACACTTCAAACATTTTCCGTTGGAAAGAAAACAATAGAACTAGGTTCATGAAATTAAACTCCAGGGAGAACAACTTAGAACCAACATCAGGGAATATTTCTTCATGGAGAGGATGGTGTGTGCCTGGAATGCCCTTCCAGAAGTGATAGTGAGGAAGAAAACAGTAAATGAATTTAAAAAAGCATGTAATAAACACTGTGGATTCCTAAAGGCTAGAGATTGGAAATGAAGAAAAGGGCGCATGGGAGTAATTAGTAGAGAATTACCATCCTTAACCAATTAATCTTAATTCTTTTGAAGCAACTGCACTTCGACAGGGGAGAGGGGGACAGAAAAAGGGAAATTGGATTCAGAAGACAGAAGACAGAAAACACTAGGACCCGACTTTTATGGTCCAGGGTACTGATACTCATACATTAGGAAAAAAAAGTGCAAGACTGCTTCTAAGGCCAAGTCCAAAAGCAAAGCTTATTCAAGCAGCATTGTCTGAATTATCAAAAAGGCTGCTCACCCCATAAAATTGTAGCTGGCAGTAATTTTGTTATGGGTTTGATAGTTGCTTGGTTTTGATTGTAAATATTACTACCCTTAACTTAAGGCTTTATGGTTACCAGCACAGAACAGCAGTTATTAGTGTTAACAGAAACATGGAGGTAACATGCACGGAGTGGCAGTTACTACCATAAAAAACTTTCTGGGCAGACTGGATGAACCATTTGGTCTTTTTCTGCCATCATCACTATGTTACTCTATATAATATCTCCTCCTTTATCTTGCCGCCTATTCTGTGCCTATGCACCCAAGCATCCTTCTGGCTCTTGCCGTCACCTTATCTATCTGTTTGGCCACTGTAAGATTATCAGATAAGATCACCCGCAGATCCTAGTCTTTTTCTTTTTTTTTGTGCACGGAGCTTCACACCCCCCCCCCCCCCATGTTATTCAGCTCCATTGTGTTTTTGCAAACCATATGCGTGATCTGCATTTTTTTACCATTAAATCATAGCTACCAGACCTCTACCATTCCTCAGGTCTCACTAGATATACTTCCTCATGTTTTCTACATCTTCCAGGGTGTCTAACCTGTTGCAGATTTGGTATCACCCGCAAAAAAAGGCAAATCTTTCCCGATGACCCTTCAACATTTTCGCAAGCAATTCTGTGAAACAGAAACAGATCCCTGCTGCATACCACTGGTAACCACCCCTTTTCTTAAAGTGAACTTCATTTACAGCTACCTTTTGTTGCCTCCCATTCAACCAGTTTCTAATCCATTCAGTCACTTTTGGGCCTATACTTAAGGTACTCAGTTTGTTTTTAAGCCACCTACTATGTGGAACAGTGTTAAAGACCTTCCTGAAATCCATGTACACTGTATCTACCGCTCTTTCCTTTTATAACTCTCTGATCACCCAGATTAGATTCATCTGGCACGAACTACCTCTGATAAAAACCATGTGACCTTGAATCCTGCAGTCCATTGGATTCCATAAACTATACTGTTCTCTGTTTTAGTGTAATTTTAATTAATGTGCTCACCATTGAAGTTAGACTAACCATCCTATAGTTTCCAGACCTCCTCCTTACTTCCTTTGGAACCACTCCTGACTCTAAAGAAGCAGATGATAGAAAATTATTCAAAAGAAAATAAATTCCCCCTTTTGCATCTATTGGATAAAGGAGTTGTGTGGTTGCCTTGTTAATACCCTTGAAATGTAAAAATTCAGGTTAACAAATGAGTTGTGGTTGATACCGTTTTATTGGACTAACTTAATACATTTGTGATAAGCTTTTGTGAGCTATGCTTCCTTTATCAGGTTAGTGCAGAATGAGTTGCAGATGATCAAAGTACAAAAGGAACTTCAAAACTAGCCACAAATGTAAACCATTCAAAATTAAAATTGTAAAATATTTTGAAACATACACAATAGAACTTAATAATGACACTGGTTTCTTCAATGCTGTCTCCCTTCTTCTCACCCCTCGGCAGCCACATGAAACCTCACCCTTCCATTTTCTTTGCGACTTTGAAAACAGATACCAGCACTGTAATGCAGCCTTTAATTTACTTGTATATTGGGGCAACAGTGGAAGAGAACAGAGCATAGCTCTCAAAAGTTAGTCACAGATGTTTTAAGTTCAATAAAGCAGTGCTGCTAAAACTTGTTTGTTTGACCTTTTTGGCTGTACATACATTAGTAAATCTAGTCCAAGGAACTGTAAGTTGGAAACTTCTCAAACGAGCGGCACATTTAAAATCCATGAAAAGTATTTCTGGCGGTGAAAAATTATTGCAGGAAAGTACTTGCTCAACTCTGGTATTACTCACTTCACAATATTTAAAGGCAACTCCTCCTGAAAAAGCATTTAGGGAGCAGATGGAATATAAATCAAACTAAAAATTAAATAAGAATGCATTTTAATGATTTTAATGATTTGTACAATGAGAAAAATCATCATTGAAGTTTGCATGTAAATATAACTGTATACTCAATTATAAACTTGTTTCCATGTCTCTTGTGACAGATACAAAGGTTTTTTTGTCAAATTTTGATGATATCACACTGCCAGTGTTATGCTCTCAAAGCAAGATTAGCTTGAAATGAAACAGTTTACTATAGTGTGGTGCTATAAGAGAAAATGTTTTGTTTTTCTAAGGTTCTGAGCACTTTAGTTGGAGCTACATGCTAACAGGACTTTCAAGCTGATTGGAGATACTTAGCAGCATCTTGTGCCCCATTGTGGCACATTTATTGCATGGAATGTGGTGGTTCGACATGTTTACATTTGTAGAAATACGTGTTATTTCTATTCTTTCTAGCCCATTAGCAATGCTGACTTCATTGTCCCTGTTGAAATTGATGGAACTGTACACCAGGTAAGCATAGTTACAAATTTATGCTGCTAACATTATATATAGTAGTGCATTACTAGAGATCTTAGGAAAAACCTCTTAGTCAAATAACATTTTTGTATTTTTTACTCATGGCAGCAGACCTTGCAAATACATTTTAGTTAACTTTATTTTAAATGCTATCTAAAGTAGCATCCCCTCTTTATTTCTTTTCCTGGCTTGCAATATTCCTGTTTATAGCTATTTAAAAGCATCTCCTACTTATCCACTCTTCCTGTGTATGTATGAATCGCTTAAACACAAAAGAAGAATATTGTATTAGACTCAGCGAAAGATATCTTAACAGGCTAACAAACAAGAAGATTGTCATCAGAATCTAACTAGTTTTTCTCTTTATGGGTGAAACTAAGGGATCAGTTGCAAAGAGCTGCTGAGTAACTGAATTTTCAGCCAAACTTAACAAACTAGGCAGGTCATTCATCCAAATGCATTAGAGTTTGAATGTTAGCATGCAAATTTTAAATGTGTTATGCAAGTGGGAGGACTTAATGCAAGTTGGGGGTTCTTCTACCACATTCTGTGGTAGATTAACACGGGATTTAACTACATCTTTTGTTTTATGGTAGAGGGGAAAACTTGTCATGTACCCACAGCCGTTATGAGAGAAGAATTTCTATCATTTGAATCGATGAACGGTACAAAAAGAGGAGCTTGTTGTACCGTTCATCGATTCAAATGACAGAAATTCTTCAGTGATTTCAAGTTTGCAGTTAATTCCTCTGACTGTGAATGTAACACCACCCCATAGTCCCACCCTGAGTAGAATGTGCCACACTCTCTCGCTGTCTCTCCTTCCCTCCCCCATATCTTATTGCAGATGATATTTCTGCAATATTTATAGCATTTTGATGAATCTAGGGGTAGATTTTTGACTGAAAATTTGACTAAATGACTGACTAGATTTATGACAGTTATTTGTGCAGCTGCTAGCTTGTTAGTGCTGAAAATGTGCTAAGTCATAGCCATGCTCTGGGAACCCCTGTAGCAAACCATTTTTTTTTTTTTTTTTTGTTGGCTAAATGTTGATGCTTTGCATATTTAGGAGGATATTTTATTACCGGGTAGTTTTAACTAGCTAACTTCCGAAATTAGCCACTTAAACCTTTTCCAAATTGCCGCTAAATAACTGTTTAGGTTTCACAGAATGTGCTCTGTATGCCCTGGTTAGTGATTGTCTACTCTTCTTTAACATTAATTTTATACCAATTTCTTTTATTAAATATTATTTGGATTTCTATATTATAGTTCATTCAGATGGGATCCCAAAATGATTTATAATTTAATACCCCATTTCTGGATATGATGGCCTGCCAATGTATATCTAGCATCTGATTGTGGAATGAACTATTACTTTACAACTGGAGAAAGTAGTGGATTCACTCAAAATGACAAAGTTACAGTGGCACAGGGAATTTGAGCTGGCATCTTAAAAATACTTCTGATTTCACATTTCTGTGCTTTGACCATTAGCTCAAACTTTATTCTTTAAGTGTATCCGTTCATTCAGATAATTTCACCTCTACATTCTTTGTTCTACCTGCTAGACCTCATTCTATATTCCTGTTGTTATGAGTGCTTAAACATGTTTTTCCTTCTTCTTAATTCATGCAATAGAGATAGCAAAGTATATAATTGTTCATGACTTATTTGGGGGGTTTTTCTCCCACATGGTTCTGTTACATTAAACATATCAGTAATTTTTATGACCCTTCCTTCTCAAGAGGCCTTTGTGTGCACTTTTATTTATAGATGCTGCTTAATAGGTGATTACTGTATAGAGCATAACTTAGGGCAAATATATTCTGTCATGGAATTTCTTCTAATTTGGAATGGTTAAGCTTAATGTATCTGAACACTGTTTACTAGACCATCTGTAGAGCAAGACTGTTGCCAGCATACAGTATTAGAGTATGGGTGGCTCAATGGCTCAGTCGAGGCCTGAGTTCAAGACTTGAATCTAACCCGGGTCCTTGAGCTATGTGAAGAACATTGTAGGGCAATAATTGCATTCCCTGGTAGAATGAGAGATGGAGATGGAATTACAAGCATAACACGCTGGTGGGCACCATTTGGCTAGAGGAGGAAAACAGTAGAGATGTGCATCGTTTTTTGTGTTCATGTCATTCTTCGTTTTTCGTCTGCCATGGAAAATGTCATTTTTTTTTTCGGTTCGGGTCTTTTTTTTTTTCGCAAAAAATCGATTTCTAGTGCGAGCTAACTCCCCGTTAGTGCGCACTAACAAAAACCGTTAGATTTTGTTACTTTTTGTTAGTTTTTGTTAGTGCGCACTAACGGGGAGTTAGGGCGCACTGACTCCCGTTAGTGCGCACTAATCGGAAAACGAATATTTGTGAAAAAACGGGAAAATCCCGATCTTTTTCGGGCTCCCTGAAACATGCCAAATTGGACAATTTTGTTGAAATTTTCCAATTCAGCAAAAACGAATGCACATCTCTAGAAAATAGTGTCCTCTGCTGAGTTTTCTTCAACTTTGGGCTTTTGCTATGGTTTTTAAAGCCTTGGTTCATTGCCCTAGTTGGAGATGGCAAGTGTTGTAATACCATTTCAAAAAGGTTAACCAGCATCCAATTCAGTATGGATTAATTATTGAGAAGACCTTTTTTGTACTTACTCAGAAGTTGAACAGAAGAAAAACATTTACTTTTCAACTAAGAAAAAGCTTCACTGGATTCTCCTCAGAGAACTGACTGTGACCTGGTTCAAGTAATCCAGGATAGGCTGTGCACATTCCATTTGGCCTATTCTTGATTACTTGCATTAGGCGGCAGCCACAAGAAACCAACCTTGGAATGCCTGGAAGACTGAAATATCCAACTGCATGAATTTTTTTATATAAGAAACATAAGCCCTTGTGTGGCTATAGTTTAGTGGTCATAATGGTTACAAAAGGAGATGTTTAATACTAAAAGCCCAGGTATGCAGGTAGTACTTCCTTCAAAGCTACACCTTAGAAACAAAGGATTTATTAACCATTGTATGCCCCTGTAGATCTATATGTTTAGGCTGAAAGAAGATCTTACCTTTTAATTACTTAATAATTATCTTTGTAAAGTAATTCAGAGGAAGGTGAAATAAAACATGCACCTGTAACAATATACAACAGACTGAAAAAATGCATTGTAATTCCAAATATGTTGATCAATTTAGGATTATTGACCACTTTTGCATTTTGTAATCTAGAGAGCTATGCTAAATGTTGCACTTTGGCTATTCGTGGCTACAGTATTTGTACTAGGATTAGTCCTCCTTTGTATTTGTTCAACAAGTAAATATAAAATATGTAAGTCAAGAAATGAAACACAGTCATAGAGGACAGATACAGTGAATTTTTAAGGCAGTATTTCTATCAAGTAAATATCGTTAAATGCATCTCTGCTTTGGTAAAACAGATTTGGAGGAGTAGAGATAGGAACAAATTTGTCATAAATTATGTGCACAAGTCCCTGAAACACATTAAAATCTTAATTCATATAATGAAATACTATAATAATATTTGCCTATTATGCTCTTGACCTCCCATTACTGCTCCACTGCATGCCCTTGCCAGATCCTACTAATGCTGCTGCTTCCTCAATATAGCCAAAAAATTCTTCCTTCTTAACTTGCATCCAGATCATCTCTATTGCTGTTGTATCCTTGACTCTGACCGCCTCCTGAAATGGTTTTCATGTAGTCCAACCAATTAATGGCTGTATCATCCATCTGTCCTGCGCATCTCTTTGAGTTTCTAAATTAGATTCCCATCCTTCCTGCACAAAATTAATTTCCTTCTCTTCTTGCTTAGCCAGTCCTTACCAATGGGATATCTCCACTCCACTGCTGCTGGAGACTAGATTCTGGTTCCGATTCACATGTGGGTTTTTTTGCATCGGGCCCGATTGCGATTTTGTTTATCGGCTGCGCCCGAGCCGATAAACAAAAAACCCACCCCAAACCTTTAAAACTAACCCCTTAGCTTCCCCCACCCTCCCGACCCCCCCCCCCCCCCAAAACTTTTTACAGGTACCTGGTGGTCCAGTGGAGGTCCCGGGAGCGATCTCCTGCTCCGGGCCATCCTCCCGCTCCTGGGCCGTCGGTTGCCACTAATCAAAATGGCGCCGATGGCCCTTTCCCTTTACCATGTGACAGGGTATCCGTGCCATTGGCCGGACCCTATCACATGGTAGGAGCACTGGATGGCTGGCGCCATCTTGTGCTCCTACCATGTGACAGGGCCTGACCAATGGCACCGGTAGCCCCTGTGATATAGTAAGGGCAAAGGCTATCGGCGCCATTTTGAATACTGGCAGCCGACGGTCTGAGTGCAGGAGGTTGCTCCCGGACCCCCGCTGGACTTTTGGCAAGTCTTGTGGGGGTCAGGAGGGTTCCCCAATACTTGCCAAAAGCCCCTGGTGGTCCATCGGGGGTCCGGGAGCAATCTCCTGCACTCGGGCCATCGGCTGCCAGTAATCAAAATGGCGCCGATAGCCTTTGCCCTTACTATGTCACAGGGGCTACCAGTGCCATTGGTCAGCCCCTGTCACATGGTAGGAGCACAAGATGGCACCGGCCATCCAGTGCTCCTACCATGTGACAGGGTCCGGCCAATGGCACGGATACCCTGTCACATGGTAAGGGCAAAGGGCCATCAGCGCCATTTTGATTAGTGGCAGCCGACGGCCTGGGAGTGGGAGGATGGCCCGGAGCAGGAGATCGCTCCCGGGACCCCCACTGGACCACCAGGTACCTGTAAAAAGTTTTTGGGAGCTTCTGGAGGGTGGGGGAAGCTAAGGGGTTAGCTTTAAAGGGTCGGGGTGGGTTTGGGGTTATTTTTGTGTGTCGTTTTTCCCGCCCTCCCCCAAAATGATAAGGGAACCCCCACGATCAATATCGTGGGGTTTTCCTATCGTTTTGGGGGAGCCCCCGATTTCTGACTATTTTGAAAATATTGACGTTATTTTCAATCGTCCAAAGCCCGTTTCACATCCCTACTGGAGACAGAGGACACATCTACATTATTTTCACTCATGATGTCACTCCTGGGTATAAGAAAATATGAGCCCTCCATCCTATCCTGGACTTGAGGGCTTTGAATAGAATCCTCACAAGGGAATGGTTCAAAATGGTTTCACTGGGGGCCCTGATCTCTCTCCTATGGAAGGGGGGACTGGCTTGGCTCCCTTGACTTAAAGGATGCCTATGCTCACATTGTCATCTCTCCCAGCCATCGGAGGTACCTCCTATTCTTGGTGGGAGATGAACAATTCCAGTATCGGGTACTGCCATTTGGCCTAGCTTCTGTAAGCTTTGTTTTCACAAAGTGCCTAGCAGTGGTGAGTCATTCTCAGAAAGTAGTAGGAGCAGGTCTTCCCCTACCTGAATCACTGGCTTATCAAGAGCACCACCAAGCCCAGGGTCTTGCAGTCTCTCCAATCCTCAATCCGGATTTTGGAGACCATGGGGATTCTGATCAACTACCCGAAGTCCCAACTGGTTCCATCCCTACAGCTGGACTTCATTGGGGCCAGATTTGATACATGCTAAGCCAGGCATTTTTGCCCTAGGACCGGGCATTAACCCTGGTGTCCCTGGCGGGGCAATCTTTCAAAGTCATCAGGTCTCTGTGCAGAAGATTCTGTTCTTGCTGGGCACATGGCGGTGACAGTCCATGTTACACCCTTTGCTCAGCTGCACATGTGTATGGCACAGTGTACCTTATGGTCCTAGTTGCGTCAGGCCACCCTGGACCTTTGGGTATGCATCTAAGTCACACTGCCTCTTCAGGAGTCCTTATCGTGGTGGGTGGCCCAATCCAATCTAGAGGTCCTGTCCCCACAGATCACCCTCACTACCAATGCCTCCCACTTGGGTTGGGGAGCTCAATTTGTGGATCTCTGCACCCAGGGTCGGTGGTCTGCACAGGAAGGTGATGTCAGATAAACTGCTTAGAGCTCCATGCAATCCAGTAGGCTTTCTGGGCCTTCCAGGATCGCCTAACCAACAAGGTAGTTTTAGTCCAGACAGAAAATCAGGTGGCGATGTGGTACCTGAACAAGCAAGGAGGTATAGGATTGTTGTTCCTCTGTCAGGAAGCGGTCCAGATCTGGTTCTGGGTGCTGTCCCAGGACAAATTCTTGCAATGTACTTGCCTGGAGCAGAGAATGTGGCAGCAGACATTCTGAGTTGCTTGTCTTGCCCCCACGAATGGTCCCTCAAGCAGGAGGTTGTGGATCAAATCTTCCGTCTCTAGGGGACCCCAGATAGCGATCTCTTTCTTTCCCATGCAACTTGAAGGTGTATCAGTTTTGCTCCCTGTTCAGGGGGGACGCCAGACTGACATCAGATGCCTTCACTACAGATGCCTCCCACTTTGATAAAATGAGGAAAATAGAAAAAAACTGAAAGGTGCAGCTGCAAAGGTTAAAAGTGTTCAACAAGCATGGACATTATTTAAAAATACAATCCTAGAGACGCAGTCCAGATGTATTCCACACATTAAGAAAGGTGGAAGGAAGTCAAAACAATTACTGTCATGGTTAAAAGGTGAGGTGAAAGAGGGTATTTTAACCAAAAAAACATCCTTCAAAAATTGGAAGAAAGATCCATCTGAAGAAAATCGTATAAACATAAGCATTGTCAAGTAAAGTGTAAAACATTGATAAGACAGGCAAAGAGAGAATTTGAAATGAAGATGGCCATAGAGGCAAAAACTCATAATAAAAATGTTTTTAAATATATCCGAAGCAAGAAGCCTGTGAGGGAGTTGGTTGGACCATTAGATGACCGAGGGATTAAAGGGGCTCTTAGGGAAGATAAGGCCATTGCAGAAAGACTAAATGAATTCTTTGCTTTCTTGTTTACTAATGAGGATGTTAGGGAGCTACAAGTTCCAGAGATGGTTTTCAAGGGTGATGAGTCAGATGAACTAAACCAGATCACTCTGAACTGGGAAGATGAGGTAGGCCAGATTGACAAACTAAAGAGTAGCAAATCACCTGGACCAGATGGTATGCATCCTAAGGTACTAAAGGAACTAAAAAATGAAATTTCTGTTCTATTAGTTAAAATTTGTAACCTATCATTAAAATCATCCATTGTACCTGAAGACTGGAGGGTGGCCAGTGAAACCCCAATATTTAAAAAGGGCTCCAGGGGTGATCTGGGTAACAATAGAACAGTAAGCCTGACTTCAGTGCCGGGAGACTATTCTAAAGATCAAAATCATAGAGCATATAGAAAGACATGGTTTAATGGAACCCAGTCAACATGGATTTACCCAAAGGAAGTCTTGCCTAACAAATTTGCTTCATTTTTTTGAAGGGGTTAATAAACCGGTAGATGTAGTGTATTTGGATTTTCAGAAGGTGTTTGACAAAGTCCCTCATGAGAGGCTTCTAAGAAAACTAAACTAAAAAGTCATGGGATAGGAGGCGATTTTCTTTCGTGGATTACAAACTGGTTAAAAGACAGGAAATAGGGAGAAGGATTAAATGGTCAATTTTCTCAGTGGAAAAGGGTAAACAGTGGAGTGCCTCAGGGATCTGTAGTTAGACCGGTGCTTTTCAATATAATGATATGGAAAGGAATTCGATGCGTGAGGTTATCAAATTTGCGGACGATACAAAATTATTCAGAGTAGTTAAATCACAAGCGGATTGTGATACATTACAGAAGGACCTTGCAAGACTGGAAGATTAGGCATCCAAATGGAAGAATGAAATTTAATGTGGACAAGTGCAAGGTGTTGCACATAGGGAAAAATAACCCTTGCTGTAGTTACACGATGTTAGGTTCCATATTAGGAACTACCACCCAGGAAAAAGATCTAGGCATCATAGTGGATAATACTTTAAAATCATTGGCTCAGTGTGCTGCAGCAGTCAAAAAAGAAAACAGAATGTTAGGAATTATTAGGAAGGGAATGGTTAATAAAACGGAAAATGTCATAATGCCTCTATCGCTCCATGGTGAGACCGTACCTTGAATACTGTGTACAATTCTGGTCACTACATCTCAAAAAAGATATAGTTGTGATGGAGAAGGTACAGAGAAGGGCAACCAAAATAATAAAGGGGATGGAACAGCTCCCCTATGAGGAAAGGCTGAAGAGGTTAGGGCTGTTTAGCTTGGAGAAGAGGTGGCTGAGGGGGGATATGATAGAGATCTTTAAGATCATGAGAGGTCTTGAACGAGTAGATGTGAATTTGTTATTTACACTTTCGAATAATAGAAGGACAAGGGGGCATTCCATGAAGTTAGCAAGTAGCACATTTAAGACAAATCGGAGAAAATTCTTTTTCACTCAATGCACAATTAAGCTCTGGAATTTGTTGCCAGAGGATGTGGTTAGTGCAGTTAGTGTAGCTGGGTTCAAAAATGGTTTGGATAAGTTCTTGGAGGAGAAGTACATTAACTGCTATTAATCAAGTTTACTTAGGGAATAGCCACTGCTATTAATTGCATCAGTAGCATGGGATCTTCTTGGTGTTTGGGTAATTGCCAGGTTCTTGAGGCCTGGTTTGGCCTCTGTTGGAAATAGGATGCTGGGCTTGATGGACCCTTGGTCTGACCCAGCATGGCAATTTCTTATGTTCACCCACCATTGGGACACCGGCCTCCTGTATGCATATCCACCACTTCCACTAGAGTCAAAGACTCTCCTGAAGCTTGAACAGGATCGGGGAACTATGATCCTAATTGCGCCGTATTGGCCAAGGCTGATCTGGTTCCCCCTTTTGCAGGATCTATTCTTCTGGATGCTGATCAGCCTGGGGACCTCCCCAGGCCTGATCACATCAGATCATGGTAGGCTACGCCATTTCAGCCTCCGGGCCTTAACTCTCATGGCTTGGATGTTGAAAGGATGACCTTGCAGACGCTGGACCTTTCAGAAGAGGTATCTCGTATCCTGATGGATTCCAGGAAACTTTCCGCTAGAAAATCTTACAGTCTGAAGTGGAAGAGGTTCTTATTCTGGTGTGAGGGACATGGGTTGGATCTGTTCTCCTGTTCCACCTAAAGCTTCTGGACTACCTGTTGTACCTCTCCAGGGCTGGTCTGAAAACCACCTCCATGAGGGTCCACCTCAGTGCTATTTGAGCCTACCACCGCAGGGTGGATGACTTACCCATCTTAACGCAGCCAATGGTAGGGAGCTTCATGCGAGGCCTACTTCAGGTCAAGCCTCTGATTAGGCCAGCAGTGGTATCATGGGTCCTTAGTGTGGTCTTGGCCCACTTGATGAGCGCCCCATTTGAGCCCCTGTGGTGTTCTGACCTGAAGTATCTGTCCTGGAAAGTGTCCTTTATCCCACTGTAATTGATTTTACAGCTATTACTGCATTGGTGCATTGGGTCCGAGTCACGGCACCATACTATAGCAGTTAGCTATTATAATAAATGTTATCTTCCTGGTTGTGGTTACCTCTGCATGCAGGGTCAGCGAACTTCAGGCTCTGGTGTCATACCCGCCTTATATAAAATTTTTTCATGATAAGGTGGTTCTACGCATGCATCCTAAGTTCCTTCCTAAGGTGGTGATGGACTTCCATCTCAATCAGTCTATCATCCTACTCACCTTTTTTCCAAAGCCACATTCACACCAGGGCGAGCAGGCTCTACACATCCTGAACTGCAGGATGACCCTAGCCTTTTATCTAGAGCATAGGGCGGGCCATAGGCAGTCCATCAACTCTTTGTCTCATTTGACAAAAATAGACGGATTTGCAGTGTCTAAGCAGACCTTAACAAACTGGTTGGCAGATTGCATTTCGTTCTGCTACTCACAGGTGGACTGCAGCTTGGTGGCCATTTTAAGGCTCATTCTGTACAAGGCAAGGCAGTGTCGGTTGCCCACTTGCATGTGGTGCCTATGGGTGAGATCTGCAGAGCTACAACCTGGAGTTCTTTCCATACTTTAGCCGTACATTACTGCCTGGATAAGGACAACCGACATGACAGCGGTTTTGGTCAGTCGGTCCTCCGTAATCTTTTTCATCTTGTGAAACTCAACTCTGCCTACCTTAGGCCCTTGGATTGGGTTCAGGCTATCTCCCAGGTTGTAGCAGCAATGCTTGCTGTGCACGTTGGCACCTGTTAAGTGCTGGCTCCTTATAGTTGGGAGCAACCTGTAGCTACATAGTCACCCATGTGTGAAGAGTACCATACTGCTTGTCCTAGGAAACAGCAGAGTAACAGGTGTTCTCCTAGGTCAGCAGGATTTTAGTCCTCATGAAACCCGCCTGCCACCCTGGGGAGTTGGATTTCTCCTGTTTGTTATTTTATTTTTGTCAATTTTGTGTTACAAGACTGAAGAGAGACGCGTGGATAGTGGCATGCTGGGCATGCTTAGTGTGCCAGTCAAAGTTCTAGAAACTTTTACAAATGTTTTCTGTGCCGGGCTCCATCTGATGATGTCATCCATGTGTGAGGACTAACATCCTGCTGTCCTAGGAGAACATCTTTTACAGGTAAGCAACTCTGCTTTCTCCTAGGACAAGCAGTATAGTACTCCTCAAAATGGGAGACATCTACTCTGTTTTCCCCATTGCTTTTGCCATGCTTTTTTGAATTCCAGTAATTTTTGTGTGTCTCATATTTAGTTTGAAGCTGTTCCATGCTATTTATGCAGCTTTCCACAGCCTTAAAAAAATTATGCATTCTAGTATATACACTGACAAAATCATACAGAATTGTAATATCTACTTTAATTATGAAAACTGGCAAATATGACAATCTGTAGCATGCAGGTAGTGCATTAGAATCATTCTAAGAATAAAGAATAAAGCATGCTCTGAAAATAGAAAATAAGGTACCTGAAACAATCTGAATGTAATATGATAGGGCCTCATATATTCCCTGGCAAGTGATTATAAAGGGTAATATATAAATTTAGAATAAACGTACTCTAAAGGTTGTACACTAAATATTACAGATACAGAATTATGACACATCAAGCATGCGATATTAAAAGTATAAAGTACACATTATTGTAGAAAATGCAGATAGATTCTCAGTACAATATAAGGATTCTGACAAATATAGAATACAATTAAAAATACATACAGTCTCAAAGTATGGAGACTGTAACAAAGTATTCAAGTTGTTTAACATGCAAAAAGTAGATCTATCAAACCTTTCCTTCAGTGCAAAATGTTATGGCCTACTGCCAGTGTTCTGATTCCAGGGACAGTAGCAAGGTTGGACGCTGGTGGAACAGAATGGAAGAGGAGTCTTCTGCCTATCCCAACCACTTCACCTTGAGTTTAGCCCTCAGGTCCTGGTGACTGAAAGGACTTAGACAGGAAATAGAGACATACACCAGGGTTCTGGAAGGCACCCACAGGTGCAGGAAAAACCCAGAACAGAAACAAGAGGATGCCTATTAAACCAAGACAAACTAGGACACACAAACAAAACAAGATAGGCAAACAAAGCAAGGCTGGATATGTGGTCTAAGAGTGGGGCCATTGTAAGGCTCAGAATTGATGCAGAACACAAAAACAGAACCAGAATCTGGGAATATTGGAAACAAGACAAAAGCAAAACATGACCATGATGAGGACCCAGAACTCTGGCAGACCCAGTATAGACGACAAGAAATCAGAATACAAGGCCAGACAAATGTAAGGCCAAGACTGGGACTCAAACAAAGACAAAGCTGATACACTGAGCATGATATAAGGCTGCTTTATAGCCATAAGCCATAAAGCCTGGAGGACTAGTCAGCTAGTACACAAGGCCCACTAAGGGGTCCCTTCTGGCAGGAGACAAGAACTGGCCACAGATCCTCACACAAAACAGTGGTGTCTTAATCGGTTGTGATATTTTCTCCACAGACAAGCAGGACTCAATTCAGCTATACAAGTGGATGACATCATCAGATGGCACCAACACAGAATGTGCTTAGAGCTCAGAAAGACCTAGAAGCCTTTACGAGCATGTCTGGGAGCTGCCACTGTGTGAGTCTCCTCAGTCATTGTTTTCCTACTGAAGCAAAAGATGGTTTTATGCGCTTTCCTAGCCACTCATCGTTATTTTTTGTGTATCTTCCTGCATTTTCTGTTTTTGATCTCTTCAAAAACTGTTAGGACCGATCCCTAACAGATGCAGGTCTAACACTCTGGAACAGTCTACCACCTCAACTCAGGCTCGACCCCACAACCCAATCATTCAAAAAGAATCTTAAAACTTGGCTCTTCAAAAAAGCATATCCAACATCCTCACATCATCCACCACCAACCACACTAAGATGAACCCCCCTCTCCCACCAACACACACATCACTCTCCTCCCCATAACACCCCTCATAGAATCCATAGTATGGTCAACCCCAACGAACCAAGCTATCTTGTTACATATATTACAATGTCACAATTTTTTCACTACTTCTGTTATAATTTATAATCCCAACAACTCTAGTTATCTTGTTACATATGTTACAAAATTATAATGTTTTTCACTACTTCTTTTCTTATTGATATTCTATATTTGTTTCTATCACCTGTTCCTAAATAGCTTGCCTCGCTATTTCTCGGTTACTCTAGGCTTTTGTTCTTAATTGTTCTAAATGGCACTGCAACATTGTTAATACCTTGTTACCGCCCAAGTTTTCACCCCACTGTTTGATGTATCTCTCATGTGTTTGATGTAAACCGATGTGATATGATTGGTCATGAATGTCTGTATAAATAAAATAAATAAATATAATGCCACCTATGATTCGCCACAGTCCAAATTGTTACTCATGTTACAAAGTTTCAATGTAAAATAAGAAATTTATGTTAATAGATTCCTATGTTACTCTGTAAACCGGCATGATATGTCTAATTGAACATCATTATAGAAAAACAAACAAATAAATAAATAAATAGATTTTCTCTTAGTCCAAGTATTTTTTGTTTGAGTCTCCTAAAAATGAAAAGATCTGTTTTAGTTTTTTTCTTTTCTCCACCAAACTTTTGTCATATCAGGAAATAGGTCCTTCAAGCTCTGCTCTAAATGCAGACACAAAATGTCAAGTCCCAACTACCACAAGCTCTGCCTCTGCTACCTGTGACTTTCTCAGAAGGTACCTGACTTTAATGTTGCAGAAGAATGTCATCTGAGCTCTTTTATACAGGAATCTAAAGCTGAAGTTCCATGTGTCCTCTCCCACATTAGAGAAGAAAAGGGGCAGTTTGGAGAAATCAGTACCGAAGGGGAAAAAAAGGTCAATATCTCCTAGACACCATAGCTGTGACTTTCTGGCATCAGGTGATTGGCGTAAAAAAGGAGAGAAAAAAAATCTCTGACACTGAGAAGTTCCAAGGACTGCCACAGGAAGAACTATGGTGACATTCCAATAGCATACAAAATGTTGGCACTATCCACCTCTGGCAACATTAACATTTACTGCCCTATCACTGAAACTTTCAGCACAGATACCCTTCAGCACCAAAGCTACATTAACTCAGAGCAGAGACACTAGAACCAAGTGTTCAGGTAGAAAAAGCACGCCACTATTTTGGTGCAGGAATCAGGAATCCATTCAATGGTGCCTCTGCCACCTCCTTCTGAGCACCACCCTTTCATTCAAAAACTGAACAATTATATAAAAATATCCTTTCCATTCCTCCACCTCCTAGATTGTGGAAACAATTTTAAAGAAGTTATCTAGCCAATTTTACTCCCAATCCTCAATTTTTAAATTACAAGAAAAATCTTAACAGCTCTAGATGCCTGAAGACCCTAGATGCCTGAAGACCCTCTTCTTTGAAGGCCTGAACTCCCAGTTAAAAGATGAGCTGGCGGCTCAAGAGATGCCTGAGACCTTAGCAGAATTAATGAAGTTGGCAACAAGGATTGATCACTGACTTCATGACAAGGTTCAAGAGGTCAAGAGTCCCAGAAGACCACTTCAGGGAGAGACTCGAGTCAAGTCTGTACCCAGGCCTATACCCTCAGGTCCTGTTGCTGGTGAAGAAGAACCAATGCAATTAGGCCACAGTCATCTAACTTCAAAAGAGAGAAGAATGCAAAAGTTTGGGACTATGCATGTATTGTGGACAAGCTGGTCATGCTGTACAAACATGCCCTATATGTCCGGGAAACTGGCAGACCTAAGTCCTGTGGGAGGATTCCTCTTAGGTCTAACTGCACCCTCTCCTCCACTCTCTCTTCCTGTACCCTTAATCTGCGGACCTCTAGAATATCAGACCCTTGCCTTAGTGGATTCTGGGGCAGGTGAAATTTCATTTTGAAACATCTAGTGGAACATTTTCGGATCCCCACCACGACCATGACATCTCCACTACTCTTGTCTTCTATTCATGGGGAGCCCTTACCGGGTAAAGTAACCTTGCTCACGAAACCAGTGAGTTTACGTACCAGTGCTCTTCATACAGAGACTATTTCCTTCTTTGTGCTAGAGAAGGCCATGCACCACTTAGTACTTGGGCTACCGAGGCTGCAGAAACATATGCAACAATTCAACTGGGCCAATTTGGGGCTTTCACGTTGGGGTCCAGATTGCCATGGCAAATGCCTGATGGAAGTTTCTCCAATACCCTGCATGCCAACTACTCCGTTGTTGCCTGGGTTGCCACGTCAATATGCATCTTTTCTAGATGTATTTTCCAAAGACGCCACTGATGTATTGCCTCCACACAGATCATACGAATGCACCATCAACTTGAAGCCTAACACAGAACCGCCCAAAGGAAGGGTTTACCCTCTCTCCGTAGTAGAAAATAAAGCAATGTCAGAGTATATCCAGGAGAATCTTCAGAAAGGCTTCATAAGACCTCCAAGTCTCCTGCCAGCACAGGCTTCTTCTTCGTGGGAAAGAAGGACAGAACATTACGTCCATGTATTGACTACAGAGGTCTAAACGAGATCACTGTAAAGGCTGCTGTCCCTTACCACTCATCTCAGAGCTATTCGATAGACTACAGGGAGCCAAGATATTTTCCAAGCTTGGTCTCAAAGGAGCCTATAATCTAGTTCACATCCGCCCTGGCGATGAATGGAAGACAGCTTTTAATACCCGGGATGGGCACTTTGAATATCTGAAGATGCCCTTCGGCCTGTGCAATGCCCCAGCTGTCTTCCAAAACATGATGAACGACATTCTGCATGATCTACTCTACCAGTGTGTCATTGTGTACTTAGACGACATCTTGATATTTTCCCAGGACCTGAACACCCACTGGAAGATGTCAGAGAGTGCTGCAGAGACTTCACGAGAATCGCCTATATGCCAAGTTATCTAAATGCGAATTCCACAAGGAATCTGTGCCCTTCTTAGGGTACATTGTTTCAAACAAAGGTTTCCAGATGGACCCTCAGAAGCTTGAGAGTATTCAAAAATGGACACAACCCAGTGGTCTAAAAGCTCTTAGATGATTTCTGGGATTTACCAATTACTACAGAACCTTCATCAAGAATTAGTCTTCACTGACTGTTCCATTAACAGCGATGACTAAGAAAGGTGCCAACATCGCCAATTGGTCTACGGAAGCTGTGACAGCATTTCAGAAGCTAAAAGATGCCTTCTCTAGTAAGCCATGCCTCGCCATCCGGACCCTGCATGGCCCTTCATTGTGGAAGTCAATGCCTCGGATGTAGGCATAGGAGCCATGCTAAGCCAGACCAGTGACTCTAAAATCTTGCATCCATGTTCTTTTTTTCTCCCGATGTTTCTCGCCAGTGGAGAAGAACTATGGCACTGGGGATAAAGTACTACTGGTGATAAAGATGGTGTTTGAAGAGTGGCGCCCCTGGCTTGAAGGTGCACAACATCAGATCACTGTTTACACTGATCACAAAAATCTGGAGTACCTCCGTCATGCCGAGCGCCTTAACCATAGACAGGCGAGGTGGTCCTTGTTCTTCAACAGATTTGATTTTGTGCTGAAATATTGCCCTGGAGATAAGAACGTTAGAGCAGATGCACTATCTCGCTCTTTTCTCTCTGAAGACGTTCCTGATGAACCTCAGCATATCATTGACCTGAAGAGAGTTATTCTGACAGCTACACATCCGGTACCTCCGGGCAAGACCATTGTACCCTGTAATCTAAGAAAGAAACTGTTAGCATGGGCTCATGATTCGAAACTGGCTGGACATCCTGGTCAACGAAGAACTCTGGCTAAGCTACAGAAATACTACTGGTGGCCCACTATGAAGGAAGACGCTTTTGCGTATGTAGCTTCTTGTTCCAATTGTGCCAGACAGAAACCTCCGCCCGGACGGTCCTTGGGGCCTGCTTCATCCCTTACCAGTACCAGACGAGCCCTAGACCCACATTGCTACAGACTTTGTGGTGGACTTACCACTTTCGGGAGGAAACAATACCATCTGGGTTACAGTGAATCAATTCTCGAAGATGGCTCACTTTGTGGCTCTCCCTGGCTTGCCTTCAGCTATGGAGCTTGCTAAACTATTCATCAGCCACATCTTTCGCCTCCAAGGCATGCCTAAACACATTGTTTCTGACAGAGGAGCTCAATTCACAGCAAAGTTCTGGAAGGCATTGTGTAAGAAGTTCGACATCACACTTGACTTCACCTCTGTTTACCATCCTCGGTCGAATGGCCAAACTGAGAGAATGAATAGAATCCTCAAGCAGTTCCTACGTGCCTATGTTGGGTCACGTCAGAATGACTGGGCTGAACTGTTGCCCTGGGCTGAATTCGCCATCAATTCACATCCAGCATCATCTACTGGATCTATACCTTTTGAAGTAGTCTACGGACGACAACCCTTACCACCTTTACCACTTCCACTTTCAGTGTCATCCCTGGCAGCTCAATCCACTGCCAAAAATATCCAAAATCTCTGGAGAAAGACTAAAGAGATTCTCCAAAAAGCTGGACAAAGAGCTAAGAAGAGCTATGACACTCACCATGGCAAGGCTCCTGAATTCCAGTGGGTTTCCAGTAAATAGATGTACTAAGTGAACCCTGTGAAATCAAAACTAACCATTTTCTAAATGTTCCACACCCTTCTCTTACTGGATTTTGTTGTCAAATTCCAGAAGTTCATTCTGATGCCAACTCATCAATTTGAATTCATTGGAATATATTTAGATACCCAGAAGGGAAGATCTTTTCTTCCACTTCAAAGAATGAGAACTTTGACAAACAAAGTACACAGTTTTTTCACCCAGTCTTCAATAACAGCCAAAACATTAAGGAATATATGGCAGCTACAGTTCACATCATACTGTTACACATCTACATACGAGACAAGCTCAATGATACTTGAAACTTCGATGGAACCAACATTCAATGCCAGTATCTCAGAAGATACATCTCTCTAAGCTTCTCACTTGTTCACTGAGGTGGTGAATCCAACATTCAGATCTTCTTTGTGTCAACCCTTTATTAGAACATAAGAATATGCCATACTGGGTCAGACCCAAGGGTCCATCAAGCCCAGCATCCTGTTTCCAACAGTGGCCAATCCAGGCCATAAGAACCTGGCAAGTACCCAAAAACTAAGTCTAGTCTAGTTACCGTTGCTAGTAATAGCAGTGGCTATTTTCTAAGTCAACATAATTAAAAACAGGTAATGGACCTCTCCTCCAAGAACTTATCCAATCCTTTTTTAAACACAGCTATACTAACTGCACTAATCACATCCTCAACTAACCACAGACTTAAAAAATATTAACTATAGATGCCTCCATTCAAAGTTAGGGTGCATATTTAAACACTGTTTTGTCTCAGAAGACTTGGAATGTAAAAGAGCAAATGCTGCACAGAAACCTGGAACAAAGAGCCATGTTCAGAATTCATCAGTTGTTCGAGCCATGGTTAAGGGAAACCATAATTCTAACACAGACAATCACATATCAATGAACTATTTCATTGTAAAGCCCTGTTGGCCAGTTTATGTTACACGGAAACCAATGTGATGTTTGCTTAACGAATGTCGGTATACAAAAATTTCAAATAAATAAATATATCAACAGACAAGAGGGTCCACAAAACTGCAGAAAACACTGCATGATATAAATTAGGCAATCTCACAAAACATTTCTCAATGCCATTCATCTCCCAGGCAAAGACAATATCTTAGTTAACTCACTGAGTTAATCGCATTTAATTTCACAAATGGATTGCTGCATCCCAGCACAATGCAATTTCTGTTTCATCTATGGGAAATTCTGCAAGTAGACCTCTGCAACTCTGTTCAATCACAATTCCCTCTCTACTGCTCGAAAAAATAGCGCCTGACTCATAGTGTTGAATGCTTTTTCCATTCCATGGAATCAAGGACTGATGTATGCTTTTCCCCCAGTATCATATCCAGAAAAATCTTCAAGTTAAGAAAAGACAAGGGAAAAATTATACTAATAGCCCTTTTAGGCCACACCAAATATAGTTCCCATGGCTTCAATGTAAAGTCGTTTCTTAGCTAATATGTCTGTAAGTATTCACAAATCTCATGTCATAATTCACCAGAACATTTCTTTTTTTTTTTTGATTAACATTTTTATTGAAATGTATAGCAACAGTCAACATATGCATAAACTGAGAAATATTCAGATAACAACCATATTCATTTACAAGTCATTGTTCCATCAAGCAAGTAACGTCAATGAAGACACCGCCATACAATATCCTGTATTCCCATCCCACCCCTCCCCACCCCCCTCCCCCATGTGGAAGATACACAAGTAAGTAAGAGTGAGAGACTCCCTAGACAGCTGGCGAAGAAATTAGACATCCATCCCTTCGGCCCGCCTCCGGCTCTGCCAGGTATGGTACGGCAACCAGACCTTCTGATTAGAACCCCCCTGGACAGGGCGGCGGGAATTCTGATGAGCATGGACAAGGCTTAGTGTGTGCAGACGAGGGAATATTTTCTCAATAGCTAGAGGGCCAGCAGTCTTCCAATCTAGGGCTACTAGACACTTCGCGGCTGCTAGGATATAGGTTATGAGCTTACCCTGAGTGGGGGATATGTCCAAGGGCAGATTCAATAGTACATGTTCGGGCGAAAGGACCACCTCAATCCCCAAGATTTCTCGTATGAGGTTCATTACTGAGGTCCAGAAACTTGCCAAGAAGGGGCACGTCCACCACATATGATAGAAAGTACCGAGTGCTCCGCACCCCTTCCAACACTTCGGGTCATAGGTGCCTTTGTATCTACTCAGCTTTACAGGTGTACAGTACTACCGAAAAAGAATCTTATAGCGGTTTTCAGCTAACAGAGATTGTGGGGTCCCCCTCTTGGTATAAAGGAAGATCTGATCCCAAGTCTCGTCCGTCAGAGGACAGGTAAGATCACGTTCCCAGGCCCTCATAAAAGCGGGCTTGCTCTGGGGATCCCCATTAAGATAATTATACAGCTGGGACATGGCTCTACGCAGAGTATCAGCTTGTTCACTCCAGACCTCCATCTGTGTCTTCCCTTTAGCTAAATCCCGCCCCACCTGCTCCGTATGAAAAAAATGCCGTAATTGCAAGTACGGATATACATGCTTTGGTGATAAGTCATAGGAAGCCTGCAGGGACGGGAACACAACCATGCCCTCCAACCCCCAGAGCTGTCCACAACAGTGAATCCCTTTCGCTGCCCAGATCTGGAAATCTTTAGATGAACCTCCCAGGGGGAACTGACTATTGTGGTATAGGTTCGTACTATAAAAATATCGTCTGTCCCCAGTCAAGCGAGATTTCCATTTTTCCCAAACCGTCAGTGTATGCAGCGTAGTTGGTGGTAGAGGTCGTCTGAGCCTTCGTGTATACTTGGGCTGCCAAATAAGGGAACCCAAAGGGATTGCTCCCACCTGCAATTGCTCTATCACTGTCCACGGTTTCTGTTCGCCCTTTCTATGCCAATCAAAAAGAGCCCTAAGTTGGGCAGCAACATAGTACCATTTCAAGTTAGGGACTCCAAGCCCTCCCCGCAACTTGGGTCGATACATAACACTCCTGGCTATCCTGGGTGGCCTCCTTTTCCAAATGTAGGAAAAGATCCGCCGTTGCCAGCTGTTAAGCAGAGCGTCGGATATGTGAATGGGTAGGGCTTGGAATAGATAACCTATCCGGGGAAGGATATTCATTTTGACCGAGGCTATCCTACCGAACCAGGAAAGGTAGAGCTCCGACCATCTGTCTAAATCTTGAAAGATTTTATGGATAAGCGGTGGGTAGTTCAACTGATAAAGATCCTTGGGATCCTTGCTAATATATACCCCCAGATATTTTATTTTAGTGGTCGCCCACCTGAACGGGAATTGTGCCTGCAAGGCCTGTAGGGTCGTAGCCGGCAACGTAATATTCAAGATTTCAGATTTCTCAATATTGAGCTTAAAGCCCGATACCCCCCCAAAGGTATGTAGGGCGGCCAGTGTTCCCTGTAGGGAGTTAGCTGGGTCCGTCAATGTAAACAAGATGTCATCCGCGAACATCGACATTTTGAAGGTCTTATCCTTAAGCTGCACACCTGTGATAGAGGCGTTAGCACGTACCGTTATGGCCAGTGGTTCAAGAAACAGGGCAAAAAGTAGGGGGGACAGTGGGCACCCCTGCCGTGTTCCCCTCTGAATGTCAAAGGCCTCGGAGTACATTCCATTAACCTTGACCCTAGCAGTAGGCTTGGTGTAGAGTTGCCGCAGCCATGATAGGAATTTATCCCCGAAATTCATAGCCTGTAATGTTTGAAACAAATAGGGCCACCGGACCATGTCAAAGGCCTTTTCCGCGTCCACTGACAACAAAACCATGGGTTGTGCACTAGTTCTAGCCCAGCCGATTAGATCAACGATTTTGCGGATGTTATCCGCTGCCATCCGGCCCGGAATAAATCCGGCTTGATCTGTATGTACCAATTTTCCCATAACACCGTTCATATGATTCGCCAGTATTTTGGCGAGTAATTTTAGATCAGTGTTCAATAGGGAGATGGGTCGGTATGACCCGCAGCAGGTGTGGTCCCTCCCCGGTTTCCCGATAACTGTGATTCCTGCCTCATTGGATCCAGGTCTTAAGGACTCCCCATTCCTCAGGGAGTTAAACAATGTTTGCAGTGGGGCAACAAGCGTCTCAGAGAACGTTTTATAAAATTGCGGGGTGAAGCCATCCAGCCCAGGTGCCTTATTTGCCTTAAGGTCCCGTATCGCCCATTGAATCTCAAGTGAAGTAATTTCACTGTCCAATCTATCCTTTTCCTCCTGCATTAAGGCAGGTAGTTCAATGTTGGCTAAATAGTTCTGTATCAGAGCCGTTGGTAAGTGGGATCGGTCATCATACAGAGCCCCATAAAATTCTTGGAACCGGGCTCGAATGGCCGGTGGCGCCGTCAAAATCTCTCCCGTGGCAGATTTAATTTGCAGAATTTGATTCTGGGTTTGTCGCCGTTTTAAGAATCTGGCCAACAGTTTCCCTGGTCTATTACCCCACTCAAACTGTTCTAGGTTCAGCATGCGCAATCTATCCGCCATCTCCTCTGAGGTAAGCACTCTCAATTCCTCTCTAGCTTGTAATTGAGTGTAGAGGGCAGCAGATAGCGTTCGTTTATGTTCCTGAGCTAGCGAGTCAATCTT
Organism: Rhinatrema bivittatum; assembly: GCF_901001135.1. Classification (NCBI taxonomy): domain Eukaryota; kingdom Metazoa; phylum Chordata; class Amphibia; order Gymnophiona; family Rhinatrematidae; genus Rhinatrema; species Rhinatrema bivittatum. Next base: position 80,071,608 of record NC_042616.1, read on the forward strand.
TCCCAGTATTCGTTGCGTGGCCTCCAATTTAGTCTTTTCACATAAGTGCCTCTGGATATAAATTTCCCTCTCAGTACGGCTTTCAAGCAGTCCCATATTAAAGTAGGAGCTCCTTCATTTATTGCTAAGTATTCTCGAATATCATTTGTGATCGTGCTGCAAAACTGGGCATCTCTTAAGAGGGTATCATTAAGTTTCCAATTTTTGTATCCCATTCTATCTGGGTGATTGCGAATGCCTAATGTGATAGCGGCGTGATCGGACCATACAATAGACTGTACGTCTGATTTTGCAACCCGAGGCATAAGCGTCCTGTCCACGAGGAAGATATCAATTCGTGAGTAGGAATTGTGGGGAGCGGAAAAGAAGGTATAATTACGCTCACCTGGATGCTGCTGTCTCCAGACATCCACTAAACCCCAATTGTCTAGTAGAGATTTTAATCTCCTCCTGTGGGGTCGCGAGCCCTCAGATGCCCCTTTGGAGTTGTCTACCGTGGGGTCTAAAGTCATATTGAAATCCCCAACCAGTATAAGCAGCCCCTCCCCCTCTTTGCGCAGGAGAGTATCCAATTGTGTATAGAATTCCTTCTGTCCACTGTTTGGAGCATATACATTTAAGATGGTATACATGACCCCCTGTAATTCAAAGCAGACAAGTAAATAACGGCCCCCAGGATCCCCCACCTGTTTGCGGATAATATAGTCTTGCCCTTGACAAAATAAGGTACAAACTCCAGCATATTTAGAGGTCGGGCGAGCTGCCGAGAATAGCTTATGCGCAAACATGGGCCAGTTGAGCAAATGCTCATAGCGTGTTTTAAGGTGGGTTTCCTGCAGGCATATGATCTGTGCCCCTGCGGCTTGTATATCCCGCCTAAGCATATGTCGTTTGCGCGGGGTTTGTATCCCCTTCACATTTAGAGATAATATGTGTAACGCCATCATGTCATTATGCTGTTAGGTAAAACTGCAGAAATGCCTCTCCCAGTACCCGTACACTCCTCTGGCTCCGGACCCCCCAGGACCGAAATTCCCCTCGTCAATTTCCTCGCAGTGTCATAGAACAAAAATGCACATGGCCGATACAAGGAGTCTCCCCCCACTCTTGAAGCAGTCGTCCCCAACCCCATCCCCTCCCCCCTCATACTCCCCCCTCCCCTCCCCATCTGTAAACGCCATGTCACCATGACGCTACCAATCTTGGTAGGTGAGACTGGTGAAGTCCCCAATGCAGCGTTCCTCCTCTCCAGGCTGTGCCTCCATCCTCCGTAAGAGAATCTAACAGGGTCTCCAAAGTGAAGCATAACAAACTGGTCAAACTAGTAGTAGACAACAGTGTTCAGTGTGATTGAGTGCGCCGGTCCCGTTGCACAGTCATAAATTCAAATTCCCTCCATTCCCGCCTTAACTTTTTGGCGGGTCAGCGTCTTCAGTCAGATTTACTTCAGGTGTCCACTCGGGCCTCAGGCGCAGAGTTCAATAAAGCACTGGCGTTCCTCCGCAAGCGTTTGCCGCCTGTGTCCACCCGCTGCCATCTCCTCACCTCCGATTTCTCACGCTGCTTCAGTGGAGCAGGCAGATTGACTTGGTGGCCAGCGGCCCTCAAGATGGCCGCCGCATCCGCTACTGTTTGCGCCTTGGAAGTGGCTCCCTCGATGGTAATAGCAATGCCTTGGGGAAATAACCAGCGGTAGCGTAAGTTCTCACGTCGCAGCACAGAGGTAACGGGTTGGAATTCCTGGCGACGTTTAAGGGTGGCTGAGGAAATGTCCGAGAAGACTGTTACCTGGTGTGAGTCCCACTCCCAGCTTTGCTTCTTCCTCGCCGCGGCTAAGATTTTCTCCTTAAGTGGGAAGCGTAAGAAACAGGCCACGATGTCCCGGGGTTGGTTCCCGATTCGAGGACCAAGCGTGCGGTGAGCCCGTTCAACTTCTACATCCACTGGGGATGCAGAAGAGTCCTCCTGCGCGAGGAAAAATTTGCTCAAGTCCCGAACCACCTCGCCGCAATCAGAATACTGTGCAGTCTCTGGGACGCCTCTGAAGCACAGGTTACATCGGCGCGTCCGGTTCTCTAGATCCTCCAGTTTTGCAGAGAGATCCGTTTGGGCCTGCCGGGTACCCTCCTCCTGCTCTTGCATTTTATCCATTCGCACTTCGTGGGCATCCAACCGGCAGTCACACTCGTCGACCCGGCGCCCGATGTCCGCCATGTTTTCCCGGATTTCCGCCATCTTATCTAACATCTCCCTCTTATTATTTTTCATATCTCGCCTTAAGTCCTGAAACCATTGCCGGAATTCGTCCCTCATAGGCATCTCGGAGCCTGATGGTATGTGTTCGGCCCCTAGATCTTCTCTCTCCTCAGAATCCGGCGGTCGCGTCTCGGCCGCGCAGCTCTCGTCGGGCGGGGCCTCATTATCTTTGCCCTTCGTATACGAAAACTGCCGTAAATCTGTGCCTTTTCGTTTGGATGTCATATCGAGAGCACCTTGAGCCGTCCGTATAGAGGTTTTGTTGGGCTACCGGATCAGATGGTAAGCGATTCTCCTCGCTGATAGCGCTAGGCAAGCTGGAGCTGTGGAGTCAAGCTGCCATTCGGGCTCGTGACGTCACCGTCCTCTCCACCAGAACATTTCTACATCCCAACCTTCAGTCTCTAGCATTACAGCACGGATATTGAAATCAGAATAGTGCACAATATGCTCTTATGCTTGGAAGTAAAAGAAATTATTCTTTCAGCAATAAGGCTGTCCAATTGACGTTCCTATAACTTTAAATAACAAATATTTTCCATTTGGTGTATGTTGCAAAAGGAGGATTCATTCAACTACTTGACTTTAGCCCTCCTTCAATATCTGTTCAGCATCTCCAAATTGAGACTGAAGACTAATTCCATCAAGGTACATTAAGTGCTTTTGTAGCATATCATCAACACTTAAAAGATCTTCATTGCTTGCCATATGGTAGTAGCGAGATTCATTAAAGGCATGTATCATTGTCATCTGCCCATAAAAATCCCTCCTACACAGTGGGATCATGTATATTTAACTAATGAATCCTCTACTTGAGCCTCTCTGATCTCAAATTTCTTTCTTGAACGGTGGTATTTTTAATAGTGGTTACCTCAGCACACCAAATAAGTGAGCTCCAGGTCCTTTTAGCCTAATCTCTCTCTACACACATTTTTAAGAATAGCATAGTATTAAAGACTTATATGAAGTTTTACCTAAAATGGTTTCTCAGTTTCTCTTGAATCGATCTATTGTTCTATCAACTTTCCTTCCAAAACTTCATTACAGCCAAGTTAAACAAACTTGCCATATCTTGAACTGCAAAGGAGCTGCTTTGTTCTAGTTGGAAAGATCCAAAACTTAAAGAAAATCTGTTTTCTGTGCCCCAGTTAAAAAGGGCTACCAGTTAAAAAAAAAAAAAAAAACCACTCCCTATTTATATATCTAACTGTATTTCTTACTGCTATGCTAAATCAGCTTCCTTAGTTCTCCTTTGTTCTACGTCAAGTGGCCACTTGGTCCTCAGTGCACACTTTAAGCATTATTGCCTTGAAAATTATTCCCACAGGATAAGAACATAAGAACATGCCATACTGGGTCAGACCAAGGGTCCATCAAGCCCAGCATTCTGTTTCCAACAGTGACCAATCCAGGCCACAAGAACCTGGCAAGTATCCAAAAATTAAGTCTATTCCATGTTACTGTTGCTAGTAATAGCAGTGGCTATTTTCTAAGTCAACTTAATTAATAGCAGGTAATGGACTTCTCCTCCAAGAACTTATCCAATCCTTTTTTAAACACAGCTACACCAACTGCGCTAACCACAACCTCTGGCAACAAATTCCAGAGTTTAATTGTGCGTTAAGTGAAAAAGAACTTTCTCTGATTAGTTTTAAATGAGCCACAAGCTAACTTCATGGAGTGCCCCCTAGTCTTTCTATTATATGAAAGAGTAAATAACCAATTCACATCTATCTGTTCTAGACCTCTCATGATTTTAAAAGACTTCTATCATATCCCCCCTCAGCCGTCTCTTCTCCAAGCTAAAAAGTCCTAACCTCTTGAGTCTTTCCTCATAGGGGAGCTGATCCATCCTCTTTATCATTTTGGTCGCCCTTCTCTTTACTTTCTCTATCGCAACTATATCTTTTTTGAGATGTGGCGACCAGAATTGTACACAGTATTCAAGGTGCAGTCTCACCATGGAGTGATACAGAGGCATTATGACATTTTCCATTTTATTGACCATTCTCTTTCTAATAATTCTTAACATTCTGTTTGCTTTTTTGACTGCCGCAACACACTGAACTATTTCAGTGTGTTATCCACTATGATGTCTAGATCTCTTTCTTGGGTGGTAGACCTAAAATGGAACCTAACATTGTGTAACTATAGCATGGGTTATTTTTCCCTATATGCATCACCTTGCACTTATCCACATTAAATTTCATCTACTATTTCGATGCCCAATTTTCCAGTCTCAAAAGATCTTCCTGCAGTTCATCACAATCTGCTTGAGATTTAACTACTCTGAACAATTTTGTATCATCTGCAAATTTGATTACCTTACTCATTGTATTTCTTTCCAGATCATTTATAAATATATTGAAAAGTAAGAGTCCCAATACAGATCCCTGAAGCACTCCACTGCCCACTCCCTTCCACTGAGAAAATTGTCCATTTATTCCTACTCTCTGTTTCCTGTCTTTTAGCCAGTTTGTAATCCACGAAAAGACATCGCCACCTATCCCATGACTTTTTACTTTTCCTAGAAGCGTCTCATGAGGAACTTTGTCAAGCGCCTTCTGAAAATCCAAGTACACAACATCTACCGGTTCACCTTTATCCACATGTTTATTAACTCCTTCAAATAAGTGAAGCAGGTTTGTGAGGCAAGACTTGCCTTCGTAAAGCCATGCTGACTTTGTTCCATTAAACCATGTCTTTCTATATGTTCTTTGATTTTGATATTTAGAATATTTTCCACTATTTTTCCTGGCACTGAAGTCAGGCTAACCAGTCTGTAGTTTCCCAGTTCGCCTCTGGAGCTCTTTTTAAATATTGGGGTTACATTAGCTATCCTCCAGTCTTTAGGTACAATGGATGATTTTATTGATAGGTTATAAAGTTTTACTAATAGGTCTGAAATTTCATTTTTGAGTTCCTTCAGAACTCTGGGCTGTATACCATCCAGTCCAGATGATTTACTACTCTTCAGTTTGTCAATCAGGCCTACCACATCTTCTAGGTTCACCGTGATTTCGTTCAGTCCATCTGAATCATTACCCATGAAAACCTTCTCCGGTACAGGTATCTCCCCAACATCCTCTTCAGTAAACACCGAAGCAAAAAAATATATATTTTTTTAATTTTAAGTTTTATTAGTTTTACCCAGTAACAACATTCCAAACAGTTGCAAGTTGAAGAAATCGAACAAGCTCATATGAAATATAGACTTATAAATAATTGCGGAAAACAGACGGAATGTACTTCACCCCCCCCCCTATGCCTCCCACCCTCCCTCTCCCCACATGATAGTCATCTGCCCAGAGTACAGCATTGCATAAGCAATTGATAACTAGAACACAAATACAAGAATGCAAAAATAATACAGCAAATATATAGAAACAATCCAAGTCTCTGTGCTATAAGCCATTACTATTTATTCCAACTAACCTGTGAATACATTTTGGCTGTAACAAGCCAGATCAGTAACTTCCCAATCCTCTTGGTCCCAACAAATACCAGTTATCCCAAAAATGTTTCATAAACGTGATATATAATCCACAAAGTGTTTCCAAGTTTTTAAAAAGGAAGCCATTCGATTATGCTTAGTAGCTGTTAAAGAGGCCAACCGGTAGTAATAATGAAGTCGTTCCTTGACTTCTATAATCTTAGGAATGTGGTCTGATTTCCAGTTTGATGCGAGTATGCTATGAGCCGCTATAAAAAGCTGTGCACACAGCCGTTGATATGTCTTATGTATGGTATCAGGAAAAATACCTAATAAGGCCATAGTTGCTGATGGGAGCATCTCCACCGCTAATAGTTTGCTAAGCCAAGCAAAATTTTCTTGCCAGTAGGGTTCCAGCCTAGGGCAGTCCCACCAGATATGTAAATAGGAGCTGCGGCCTCCACATTGGCAACAGGTATCATCCATCTGTGAGTAAAACCTATGAATTCTATCTGGCGTAAGATACCAGCGGTAGATCATTTTATAGCAGTTCTCTTGCATTCTGGAAGAGATTGAGCATGCCTTGGCCATACTCATGGCATCCCTCCATGTGCTCGCTTCCAGTTGCACATTTAAATCAGATTCCCATTGTTTTATAAATAAACACTGCTCCAGCCCTTGCGTAAAGAATAATTGATATAGTTTAGAGATGGAGCCAGTGATAAAGTCACTGTTGGAGCAATAGGCTTCCACCAATGTCCGACCAGGACGGAGATGATTGGCCTTTTGCTGGGAGCGGATAAAATGGGCAACCTGAGCATAAGCTAAAAAGTCACAACTAACTAGGTGATATTTATCTGTCAACTGGTCCAGTGAGAGGAGAGCACATCCTGGGACAAGAGGTGCCCAATATTAGTGATTCCCTTTTCCCGCCATAATTTAAAGTATGGATTTTGGTGGCCACTGGGAAATTGCTCATTATTAAATAAGGAAGTCTGATAGAAATATCTATGGGGAGCCATAGATATTTCTATCAGCTGCTTTCGATTTTGGTTCCAGACACGTAAAGTGGCAGCCAGGGACCAAGGGATACGGCTTACTGGCCGCCAAGTATTACGGGGTTGCCATGGCATAGCAGCTATCGCCATTGAGCCCACTATAGCTTGTTCAATCTGCACCCACTGTTTGTGAAACCGAGACCTATTAATATCAAGTAAGGCCCTCATAACCCCTAGTCCACCCTGGGATTTTGATAAACACAGTATGGATCGCGAAATCCTAGGGGGTCGGCGACGCCAAATAAAATCAAAAATCTTTTTCTGCCAACTGCGTAAGATTGAAGAAGGAATAGACACAGGTAGCAAAGAAAACAAGTACAGGAACTTCGGCAGTATTGTCATTTTAATAATGGCAACCCTCCCAAGCCAGGAGAAGGAGCCACTATTCCACCAACTCAAATCATTCAGAATCTTATCCACTAGTGGTATATAATGAATGTGGTATAGGTTAGACAACTTGGAGGAAAGCAGCACCCCCAGGTATTTGATATGTGTCTTTGCCCATTTGAACGGGAATTGTTCCTTGATGGTATGAACTGTGTGTTGGTCTAGATTAAGATTAAGCAATTCAGATTTCTAAAGGTTAACCCTAAGGCCAGACACAGCACTGAACCTAGCTTGTTCCCGCATCACTCCCCTCAGGGAACTAACTGGATCTGTCAATATTAATAACACATCATCTGCAAAGAGTGATAGTTTATATTGTGAATCACCAAGAGACACCCCTTTGATATCTATGGAACTTCTAATGAAATTGGTGAAAGGTTCCAGATAAAGGGCAAACAGGAGTGGAAAAAGGGGGCACCCCTGCCTGGTGCCTCGCTCTATATCAAAGGTCATGCCATACCCATTGTTAACTTTAACCCTGGCTTTGGGCTTATCATATAGCTTCTGCACCCATTTTAGAAAATAAGGTCCAAATGCCATCTTTTGTAAAGAAAGGAATAAAAATGGCCAGTGAACCAAATAAAATGCCTTCTCAGCGTCAATAGACAATAACACTGCCGAGTCTTTCTCTTTGTGCACCCACCCCACTAAATCCAGCGCCTTGTGGATGTTATCTGCAGCCATGTGGTGGGGAACAAACCCGACTTGGTCGGTGTGTACAAGCTGTGGTAAGAAGGTGTTCAGTCTAAGAGCCAATATAAGAGCTAATAGTTTAAGATCAAGATTGATTAAAGAAATAGGCCAGTATAAGGCACATTGAGTGGGATCCCACCCTGGTTTAGCCGTGATTCCCGCTACATTAGCTTGGGGGGTAAGCTCCCCTTCCTCCCGAAGGCTATTGAAGAATTGAGCAAGTGGTTCTGCTATAGTATGTGCACATTTTTTGTAATAGACACTGGAGAGGCCATCAAGTCCCGGGGGCCTTGCCTGGTTTAAGTGCTTTTATTACTGCCAGGACTTCTTTCACCATTATGGGGGTGTCCAAAAATTTCTGCTGCTCAACAGAAAGTATAGGCAAAGTAATACCCTGCAAATAATCACAGATATCAGTGTTACGTATGTGCTCATTATTGCTGTAAAGAGTCCTATAGAAACCAGAAAAGGCTTCCCGTATCTCCTGAGATGCGGTCAACATATTTCCCCTATGGTCTTTAATTTTAGATATAGTGTTCTGAGATAGCCTAGCTTTCAACCTTCGGGCTAATAATCGCCCGCTTTATCACCTCCCTCGTAATACGCTTGCCTGGTAATCTCCAACTGATGAAGAAATTGTGCGTTGTCTAATTTATATAATTCGGATTTCAGAGCTAACAGTTTCTGATAGCAACAAGGGGAGTGTGTACGCATATGTTCTGTGGATAACATCTTAAGGGCACACAGAATCTCATCCCTTGCTTTTTGCTTGAGCCTTTTACACGTAGCAGCCCTAGAAATCAGCAGACCCCTAGCAACCGCCTTGGAGCACTCCCATAAAATACTAGGGGACATGGTGGGATTAGCATTTAACACAAAATATTCTTGCTATTGCCTCTCAAACTCTTTAGCAAAAGTCTTGTCTCGAAATAAAGATTCATTAAGCTTCCAGAATCGGTCTCCCAAATCATTATTGCTCATGTCAATATCTATACTGATAGCGGCAAGATCAGACCAAGTTATGGTATCAACCTCCACTCCACGGACTTGGTTCCCCAGCTGTTTATCAATCAGAAAATAGTCTATACATGAGTAGCTATCGTGGGGTGTGGAGTAAAAGGTATAGGAGCGAGATTGGGGAAACCGATTCCTCCATATATCTATTAAACTCCAGTCTGCCATAATATTCTTCAGTCTTTCTAGATTTACAGGGGAAGTGGGACCGTATACCTGAGTGATCCAGATCCTGTCTCAATGTGATATTGAAATCGCCTCCTATAATTAGTGAGCCAGCCGCATGGGTTAATGACAGCTTTTTGACCTTCCGCAAGAAGGACTCGAGTCCCGATTGGGGGCATAAATAGTAACCAAGGTAAAAATCTGATTGCCCACCCGAATTTTCAGTAATACAAACCTCCCCTTATTGTCAGCTACATGGGTCAGCTATTCAAATACCAACTGGGCCGAGATTAAAATCCCGGTACCTGTATATTTGTTATTGTGGTCAGTGGCCGCCAGGTATTTATGTGGGTATTCCCTATAGGCCATCAAATGCTTGTGCCTGCGCTTTAAGTGCTTTTCTTGTATATAAACTATATCGGCCTTTTGATGAAGCAATTCTGTTCGAAGTAAAAAACGCTTCCGATAAGAATTCAAGACTTTTACATTCAGGGATAGTATTTTAACCATGATGACTAGAATAAAGATTAGGAACACTGGGGTAGATTTTTAAAAATTGCGCGATCGCGTACTTTTGTTCATGCACCAGGCGCATATCTTATAAAATCCGGGGTCAGCACGCAAGGGGGTGCACATTTGTGCAACCTGCGTGCGCCGAGCCCAGCGCGCGCTGCCTGTTCCCTCCAAGGCCGCTCCGATTTCGGAGCGGCCTCGGGGGGAACTTTCCTTCGCCCTCCCCCTCCCTCCCTTCCCCTACCTAACCCACCCCCAGGGCCCTATCTAAACCCCCCCCCCTTACCTTTGTTGGCAGATTTACGCCTGCTAAAAGCAGACGTAAATCTGCGCACGCCAGCAGGCTGCTGGCGCGCCGTCACCCAACCTGGGGGCTGGTCTGGAGGCCTCGACCATGGCCCTAGGCCAGCACCACACCCCCGGGCCCGCCCCCGAAACGCCGGAGCACGCCCCTGAAACGCCGCGTCGTTTCGGGAACGCCCCCAACACGCCCCCTCCCTGCCCCTTTTAGAAAGCCCCGGGACTTACGTGCATCCCAGGGCTCCGCGCACGCTGGCGGCCTATGCAAAATAGGCGCGCCGGTGCGCGAGGGCCCTGCGCGCGTAAATCCGGCCGGATTTACGCGCGCAGGGCATTTAAAATCCGCCCCTATGCACATACAGTTGGTATACCTCAATAAAAGGGTAGCATGCAATATGGTAATACAATCCAAACAGTGAAAAGACTACAGAGAGAACTTGGAATAGGTAATGAGTGCTGTTTAGCCAGTATACAATTGACTCCATCAAGTCCACATACTGGACCTTGCAAGATTCGCTCGCCATTCCCTGCGAATCCTGGTCCCTGGGGTACACGTAGAGCAGTGTGATGGTCCGAGGATTTGTCCCTCCATCCCTCTCCAGGAAAAAATAGGTTTCCGAGAGCTCATGTGAGGCTTCAATGTTTCAGATGATAAGAGCACATGAGCCACCGAGATTATCGCCATATAAAAGAAAAATTTGAACAATAAAAAGAGAAAAACAACCCAAAACAGATTGCCAAAAAAGAGCTGAAAAGCTGCATGGTATATACACAGAGACAGTCAGTGTGACAGCCATCAGTATCGCAATAAAGCCACTTCAGTAATCCTGCCTGTTCATCCATTATCTGCGCTGAGGGTGCCGGCCTGACAAGGCTGTCTTCGTAGACGTCCCCGTCCCGAGCCAGGCCGCCACCATCTTGGGGTCGAGTCCGCGATTGAGTGGGAAGATGCAGGAGCAGTAGCCGCAAATGCATGAGTGAGTCCCGCCTCAATAAAGGAGCGGGCTGCATCCGCTATTGACTTAATTTTATAAGTGACCCCTTTGTGCTGAAATAGTAGCGCAAATGGGAAAGCCCATCTATATTTTATTCCTTCCTTCCGCAAGGCCGCAGTCACCTCTTGCAGCAGATATCTTTTTTGCAGGGTTGATGGCGCCAAGTCATTGTAAATAGACAATTCAAAATCACGCCATTTCCAGCAGGGGTGGTTTCTCGCCAATAATAATTTCCTCCTTCTGTTTAAAGTTTAAAAACTTTATGATCAAGTCCCAAGGTTTATTGTCGCGCCGAGGGCCTAGTGCACGATGGGCCTGTTCCAGCTCTATCGAAAGTGGCGCTGCCGCATTACCTGAAGGGTCCCCGAGCGTGGCGGGGAGGTCAGTGCAAATGGCCGCCGCGGTCGACATGCAATCAAGAAACTGATCCGATTAGGGTACTCCCCGAATACGGAGATTAGAACGTCACGAGCGGTTGTCTAGGTCTTCAATTTTTTTCTGCCATTGCTTCCATGTCAGTAGTGAGCTGGGTCGTTTGCTGGTTTAATGAATCGATATGGGCGCTCTGGTTATCTGCTCGCAGGTCCAGTTCATCCACGCAGTGTTCCATCCCGCTCAGGTCCTCCTTCATTTCCGCCATACTCACCAAAATCTCAGTTTTATGATTTTTTAGGTCCGCACGAAGCTCGATGAACCAGGCTCTAATTTCGGCTTGAGTAGGTAAATCTGGATGTAGCGTGCCCATATTTTGGTCACTGAGAGGGTCTGATATTGTACTTCTCTTCTGGCGTTTGTAAATCTTCCCGCTGCTGCGAGGCCTGCGACTCATCGTCAGGAGGAAGATCGTCGGCAATTTTACTAAAGGAAAACTGTTTAAGATCAGTGGTTTTCCTTCGTGTAGTCATCCTGGCTGTTTCCCCCGGCAGCGAATGAGCTTTCTGGCAATTTATTCTCGGGTTAGAGCAGTAAAAATGCCTCTAAGAGAGAAATTTGGAGGGAACAAATGATTCAAGCGACCATCTTACAACGCTGCTCAAGAGCGCCCCCAGCAAAAAAATAATTTAATCTTTCCATGATGGCCTTATCTTCTCTAAGTGCCCCTTTAACCCCTCGATCATCTAATGATCCAACTGACTCCCTCACAGGCTTTCTGCTTCAGATATATTTTAAAAAGTTTTTACTGTGAGTTTTTGCCTCTACGGCCAACTTCTTTTCAAATTCTCTCTTAGCCTGTCTTATCAATGTCTTACATTTAACTTGCCAACGCTTATGCATTATCCTATTTTCTTCTGTTGGATCCTTCTTCCAATTTTTGAATGAAGATCTTTTGGCTAAAATAGCTTCTTTCACCTCCCCTTTTAACCATGCCGGTAATCGTTTTGCCTTCTTTCCACCTTTCTTAATGTGTGAAATACATCTGGACTGTGCTTCTAGGATGGTATTTTTTTAACAATGACCACACCTCTTGCACACTTTTTACCTTTGTAGCTGCTCCTTTCAGTTTTTTTCTAACTATTTCTCTCATTTTATCAAAGTTTCCCCTTTGAAAGTTTAACACGAGAGCTGTGAATTTGCTTACTGTCCCCCCTTCCAGTCATTATTTCAAATTTGATCATATTATGATCACTATTGCCAAGCGGCCCCACCACTGTTACCTCTCTCACCAAATCCTATGCTCCACTGAGAATTAGATCTAAAATTGCTCCCTCTCTTGTCTGTTCCTGAACCAATTGCTCCATAAAAATGTCATTTATTCCATCCAGGAACTTTATATCTCTAGCATGTTCCGATGATATATTTACCCAGTCAGTATTGGGGTAATTGAAATCTCCTATTATTACCGCACTACCAATTTGGTTAGTTTCCCTAATTTCTCTTAGCATTTCACTGTCCGTCTCACCATCTTGACCAGGTGGACGGTAGTATACACCTATCACTATAGTCTTCCCTGACACATAAAGGATTTCTACCTATAAAGATTCAATTGTGCATGTAGTCTCATGCAGGATGTTTATCCTGTTGGACTCTATGCCATCCCCGACATAAAGTGCTACACTGCCTCCCAGGAGCTCCTCTCTGTCATTGCAATATAATTTGTACCCCGGTATAGCACTGTCCCATTGGTTGTCCTCCTTCCACCATGTCTCTGAGATGCCAATTAAGTCTATGTCAAACTTCACTGCTGTACATTCTAAATCTCCCATCTTACTTCTTAGACTCCTGGCATGAGCATACAAACATTTCAAAGTTTGTTTTTTGTTTTTATTTTCATTCTGCTTTTTAATTGATAGGGATAAGTTAGAATTTTTTTAGTTCAGGTGAGTTTTTCGTTACAGGCACTTGGACTACTTTCCTTATTATTGGAACCTCACTGTCGGGATGCCCTAATTCTAATGCATCATTAGTATCCTTTGAAGATACCTCTCTCCGAACCATGCACTGCTGAGCGACTGTGGCTTTCCCTTTGTTCTAGTTTAAAAGCTGCTCTATCTCCTTTTTAAAGGTTAGCGCCAGCAGTCTGGTTCCACCCTGGTTAAGGTGGAGCCCATCCCTTCGGAAGAGATGCCCCCTTCCCCAAAAGGTTCCCCAGTTCCTAACAAAACTGAATCCTTCTTCCTTGCACCATCGTCTCATCCATGCATTGAGACTCCGGAACTCTGCCTGCCTCTGGGGACCTGCGCGTGGAACAGGGAGCATTTCAGAGAATGCTACCCTGGAGGTTCTGGATTTAAGTTTTCTACCTAAGAGCTTAAATTTGGCTTCTAGAACCTCCCTCCCACATTTTCCTATGTCGATAGTAACTTAAAAGTTTATATAACTAATTGCTTCAACTCTTTTTCCAATCCTGTCTACTACCAGATTATAATTCTTCCATTACTGGCCAAAAATTGTTTTATGTTGCTTCTGAATCCCCACTTATGTGCTGAATTGAGTCCTGTTTGTCCAGAGAGTGAAATTGCTTACCTATAATGGCTGTTTTCCATAGACAGCAGATCAACTTAGTCACACAATCCCACTGTTCTCCTCGTAAACTTGAATCTTAGTTTGTGAAATGACTGAGGAGAGTCACACATGCTCATGCATGGTCAGAAAAACCTTTTTGCTGTTTCTAAGCTCTGAGTGAGCTATTCCACGTTAGTACCATCCAAAACCATCACCCACTTGTGTGGCTGAATTGCCCTGGTGTCTATGGAGAACACTTGTTACAGATAAGCAACTTTGCTTTAATGCAACATATAAAAAGGATGTTGTTGCACATGAGCTTTCAAAACCATACGAAGAAAGGGATCTGTATGGTTTGAAAGCTCATGAAGAACAATCTTTTTTTTTATTTGCTGATCCTTTGAAAGGTATCACAAAGGTATCACAACCTTCCAAGATTCCAGTTTCTTCCAGACCAGTATGGCTAGTAGAACTTCATTACATATTTATTAGTGAAACTGTTCCACTATTCCCACTGGGAAAAGCTCTGTAGTTAACCTGGAACACATTTTTGCATTCAATCAAACTCACAGCAAAATGTTTGATCTATCGATTCGATATGCAGTCCAAGTTTGGGAGACACAGAATGTAACCTGCATGTTATAGCTACTATTTGTGCATTTATATAGAGGGCTTTTATGTGAATATGCACAGCACTGGTTAAGAATATCTGAAACTGTAACATGGATAAAGTTGTGTTCAGAGGCTGAATAGGTTTGATATTCAAGGGAAGATATGCGAATTTTAAATGAGCCAGACTGCAAAAAGTTTAGTCACACGCGCGATCAAAATTTAATTGCTGGCCCCCTTCCCCTGCTTCCAGCCCAAATGGAGCAAGGAAGGCCACAGCAGCTGCTGCCACTAACTAGCCTGTACATAGGGAGAATGAGGAGGGCAAAGGAAACAAAAGAAATAAACAAACTTTAATTTATAAACATTAAAAAAAATTCCCTTGGCCCCTACAGAGTTTGTAAAACTAACTTGGAATTTAAGCACTCATGGCATGTTGTATAAAAATAGGGATACTATTACTAACCCTTTTGTCATGGCTAATGTCAACAGTTTAGGAAGCACCTTGGATTAGTGTTTAATTCCAGATATAGTATTTTTAGCAGTATTTTAACTCACTTCCTTCTAGCCTAGCCATTGCAGTGCGACTGTCCTCTGAAAGAAACGAACTGCAGCTCCCTCCAGAACTCTGTCAAAAGGTATCTGCTGCTGAATGGGTTGAGACTCCTTCTGCATGGGGACTGTGAGTGCTGCCTCCAGTAACCCTAGCCCTAGTCAGTTCGAGGAGCAGAAGCTGGGCTTAGAAATTGAATGTGAGTCTCCTGCACCACAACTACATTTTTAATGCTGCAAATTAGTGTTACATTCATTTATCTAGTTAAATAACCTAGGGATATTAATAAATGAGTCACAGGGAGGACAAGCTAGATGTTGTGTCATTTTAAAACGACTTAACAGATAATCTTTTTCCAGGTTTATGTGTTAAAACGACCATATGTGGATGAATTTCTCCAGAAGATGGGAGACCTTTTTGAATGTGTGCTCTTCACAGCCAGCCTAGCCAAGGTTTGTCTCATTCTGTATGCTGCTTACTCTTAGAATGCGATGTACAAATAGACTAATCTATTGAATGTTTTTTCTCCTATGGATAAGCATTTTCCTCAAATGGTATTGTCTTAATTTTTTTTTTCCCCTCTTCTTTTTGCTTCTTTGTCTGCCACTGTTTGCTTTGTCTGCTAGTGTGTGGGTAAGTGTTCCCATGGCAACATCATCACATATGGGCTTTGCTCATAGCGTAGCCTCCATGCACTGCTCATGATGCCTATATGAAAGGCTTACAAGTTGCCATGGTTATAGTGGGGGAAATTAAGCCAACACTGCTTAAAGCTATACATAAAAAAGGGCATGAAATAAAATGACATATACTTAGCACACAAGTTAATTATATAATTGCAGTAAAATTACCAATGCCTAAATCAGTAAGGAGCTTCTGGCTTTAAAAATGGCATTTTATAAATGGGTATAACTTTAAAATTTGCAACTGCTTCATCTCAGAAAAAGAATTATTTTGTGCCCTTATAGAGCTTTGGAAGTGACCCTAATGTAATGATAGAATATTACCTTTAGTTCTGTGTTGAATATTTGTTAACTTGTTTTCATGGTAGATTAGTAATTCAAAATCCTTATTTCAGTAGTATTGTGATTGGTATCTTGGTAGTAGATCCTTTTTATGCATGTAACCTCAGAGTTCAGATTAGCAATAATTTCTTTCACATTGGTGCTGAAAGTGCTATACTGAAATACGGCTGCTGTAGTAAGTATTAAAGCAAAGGAAATTTCCAGTATAGTTTTGCTGCTATAGTCTCCTCTTTGCCAAGATCCCGTGAAGAAAGAATAGAGTCACAGGACAAATGATGACCATTTAAACAAAAAGAGAAAATAAACGTACAGAGGTAGTAACAGTATTTGGATGGAGCATACCCTGTATCTGGCTAGTCTAGGGTCTAACGGTGATCTAGGACATAAAATGAATGATATGGAATTTACACTGATGAAATTTGGATGATTTTTATTTTGTAAAAAAAATGTAGATATTTCTTAATAGTGTATTGGCTCACCACTTTTTCTTTTTGATGATCTGGAAGTTACATTGATTGTTACTGCTAAATTATACTTGTCCAAAATATGAAGAAGATTATTGCTGACTGTAACTCTTAATGATGGTTAACATTAAAATCTGGTAACACAGGAGTGATGTCCATGTGTATCAGAATCTATGCATCTCAGTCAATGGTACCTCACTGCATGGCACGTAGGGCCTGATTTATGAGTTTCTCAACATAAGCACAATTTTAGGGCAAAAATCATTATAAGTCAGTTCATTGGTGGCCATGATAAAGAATGCTTGCCTTTGTATAGACTCATCAAAAATGTGAAAACTATTTCAAAATTTGCAGAGAGCCTGTGCAAACCAGAATCATTTCTACATAAGTATTTATTTTGTGCCTAACTACTGTATATACTTTCCTGTGTCTGCCCCTTGTGCATGCACACACTGTCCTCATTCCTGCAAATATAGTATTGAATAAAACCTTGTTTTTTCTCTAATTTCCCAAGTGTGCACTGAAACCTTTACATAATGTAGTGGAAGTCAAATATTTCTGAAAGCACCCTACAAGTGCTATCCAAAAATAGCCATTATTATTAAGCAGATTTTATTTGATTTTTTTATGTTTTGCACAATGAGAAGGTACCTTGAGAGGCTTGTTATTTGAGAGGAAAAATGGATCTATGTGTTGCTACCTAATGGCTAGTCTAGAATGCCTGTCTCCTTGGAAGTAACAGGCAGGATTCATGCGTTTTAAATTATCGCTAGACAAGAAGTTTTATGAACATAAGAATATGCCATACTGGGTCAGACCAAGGGTCCATCAAGCCCAACAGTGGCCAATCCAGGCCATAAGAACCTGGCAAGTACCCAAAAACTAAGTCTATTCCATGTTACCGTTGCTAGTAATAGCAGTGGCTATTTTCTAAGTCAACTTAATTAATAGCAGGTAATGGACTTCTCCTCCAAGAACTTATCCAATCCTTTTTTAAACACAGCTATACTAACTGCACTAACCACATCCTCTGGCAACAAATTCCAGAGTTTAATTGTGTGTTGAATGAAAAAGAACTTTCTCCGATTAGTTTTAAATGTACCACATGCTAACTTCATGGAGTGCCCCCTAGTCTTTCTATTATTCTAAAGAGTAAAAAAATGATTCACATCTACCCGTTCTAGACCTCTCATGATTTTAAACACCTCTATCATATCCTCCCTCAGCCGTCTCTTCTCCAAGCTGAAAAGTCCTAACCTCTTTAGTCTTTCCTCATAGGGGAGCTGTTCCATTCCCTTTATCATTTTGGTAGCCCTTCTCTGTACCTTCTCCATCGCAATTATATCTTTTTTGAGATGCGGCGACCAGGATTGTACACAATATTCAAGGTGTGGTCTCACCGTGGAGCGATACAGAGGCATTATGACATTTTCCGTTTTATTCACCATTCCCTTTCTAATAATTCCCAACATTCTGTTTGCTTTTTTGACTGCCGCAGCACACTGAACCAACGATTTCAATGTGTTATCCACTATGACGCCTAGATCTCTTTCTTGGGTAGTAGCACCTAATATGGAACCTAACATTGTGTAACTATAGCATGGGTTATTTTTCCCTATATGCATCACCTTGCACTTGTCCACATTAAATTTCATCTGCCATTTAGATGCCCAGTTTTCCAGCCTCACAAGGTCTTCCTGCAATTTATCACAATCTGCTTGTGATTTAAGTACTCTGTGTTGGGAGAAAATGAAGGGTTTCCTCCAAAGTTTGGAAGAAGGAGACTGAGGATACTATTAAAGGAAACATTCCTCCTCAGTTAGTGCTGTGGTCAAGTTTCCACTGATCATCTTCTCCTTTGATTAAGTAATGCAGCCAGTTCATTCACTCTGAAAGAGAAAAGTTCAGCAGAAACCAAAATATTCTCAGAATTAAGGAAAGATGTTGGATATGTTGCAAAAATTTCAAATCAAGAAGCTTTTGAGAGAGCATATCCACATAACTTGAGAATAAAGAGTAGCAGAGATGATAAGGCTTGTCAGAGGGAGGAGGTCAAGCATGCAAACTGTTGAAATATCAGTTACATTTCCTAAGTCCTTGCTGTCTAGCTATTTAGCATATTCACAAATGATCTGGAAAAAGGAATGACAAGTGAAGTGACCAGATTTGCAGATGACACAATTGTTTTGAGTCATTAAAACAGCAGCAGATTGTGAAAAATTGCAGAAGGACCTTGTGAGACAAGGAGACTGGACAACTCAATGGCAGATGTAATTTAATGTGGACAAGTGCAAAGTAATGCATGGAGGGAAAAATAATCTCAACTAACAGTACACAATGCTGCATTTCGTGTTAGGAGTCACCATCCAGGAAAAAGCTCTCTGAGCCCTTGTGGACAATATCTTGAAATCTTTGGCTCAGTAAGGCAAATTGAATATTAGGAATTATTTGGAAAGGAATAGAGAACAAACAGAATATCATAATACTTTTTCATAGATCCATGATGCGACCGCATCTTGAGTATTGTGTGCTGTTCTGGTCATCCTATTTCAAAAAAGACATAGTGGGCATAAAAAAGATACAGAGAAGGGCAACAAAAATGATAAAGAAGTTGGAAAAGCTCCTTTATAAAAATAGGGCTTTGGGGGGGTCACGTGGGGTGATGTGCTGAGGAGGACGCGTTTCCCTTCAGCTCCGCGCTCCCTGCACATTAAGCACCGGCGAAACCTCTGAGAATCGGCGATTTTTCCTAATTTTTTTTGAACACCCTGATAGCTGGCTTATGTCTATCGTGAAATTCATGAATAAATCGCCGCAACCTATGACTTCCCGGACCTCACGAAAGGAAAAGGAGAAGGACAGAGGCAAGGCGGGCGAGCCCAAGATGGCGGCGGAAGCGGCAGCACAAAAACCGACGGCAGGCCTCCCGGAAACGATCACCCTTGCGACTCTTCGGGAGACCATAGCGGCCACACTCGACGAAAAGTTAGCGGGAATACACGAGAAACTGACCGGCATGAGCAAGACGCTCTCTGATCTGGGACCCCGGCTCGACCACGTGGAAACGCGAGTGATGACGGTGGAGGAAGAAATGGCGTCTGCTGTTACTCAGCTCCAGGCACAAGCGACCGCCCTAAAAGAATGTCAAGAAAAACTTGACGACCTCGAGAACCGCTCCAGGCGGTCTAATCTCCGGTTCCTGGGACTACCCGAGGCAGTGGACGAAAAAGGGCTGGGTGAGTTCCTTGCTTCTTGGCTGCCAGACGCCGTAGGCCTCTCGGACCTTAAGGGCCTGCTTATGGTGGAACGGGCGCACAGAGTAGGCCCGAGAAAACAGAATGACACCCGCCCTCGAATTGCCATCGCTAAAATTTTGAACTACGCCCATAAGCAACAAATTTGGTCAGCGTCCCGACGCCAAAAAGAGCTCACATATAACAACCACCGCATTCGTCTTACCCAAGACTACTCGGCCCGAGTCTCCCAGCTGCGCAGGCAATATTCTCCCCTGTGCTCCCACCTCGTGGAAACCGATAAAAGATTTGCCTTACAGTACCCTGCTACATTGAAGATCTGGCAGGATGGGAAGGTGTTCACCTTTCACTCGCCGGACGAAGCTAAGAAGTTTTTACGCTTCCCTTCCCCGTAAGCTGACAGGGAAATGCTATGGAGCACAGACTTTCATCACCAGGACACGGATGCACGTGTTTGGAAACAGCACCAGATGGGCCGGAATGATTGGGACGCCAATGAACTCTGGCCCCCTGCGCTTCCACTGCAACAATACCTGCGGGGTTCCATTAGACGGGTCCCGGGATGTATAATCTCAGCGTGGGTGGGGAGTGCAGGGAAAATGTCCTTGTGGTCTTTTGTTCCCGTCCCCATTTGATTACAGTCTGCACTCGCACCCGACATGGGGTTACTGAGCTGCTTTTATTTTATGTTTTCTACAATGTGCGGGGAGCTTGAACATCCATCACTGACCCCGGATCTCCCCCCCGTTTGTGGGTTGTGGGAGGAAGACTTTGAGTTGAATGTATGTGTGGGGGGGGAAAGGGGAGGGGGAGGGGAAAGGGAGGACGGGGGGGGGAGGGGGAGGGGGGAACGGTTGATAGGGGTGGTAAAAGGTTAAGGGAAAGGAAAGGGCACGGGGTGGCAGGGGACGAGCAGACAGAGTTAGATTGGACTGGTACAAACAGTGAGCCTTGGTCTTTTGGGGGGGAGCGGAGGCTGGGCACTCCCTCCACATCAATACAGAGATTAGCAGGCATCAGAAATGACCACGACAGAGGCATTACATGAATAAGCTGGTGTCCTGGAATGTGCACGGACTAGGCACACCTATCAAACGTAAAAAGATTCTGAACAACTTTAAGAAATTAGGCATAGAAATTGCGTGCTTACAAGAAACACACTTAAGTGCTGTAGAGAGCTTGAAATTAAAGAAGGACTGGGTGGGCGACTGTTGGTTTGCTGCTGCACAGGGGCGTAAAGCGGGGGTGGCGGTTCTGACGCACAAGTCAGCTGATTTCACTGTAAAGCATTCCATAGCGGACCCAGAAGGGAGATATGTATTGGTTGTGGGACGCTGGAAGGGTACCATGGTCACTATATGTAACATTTATGCACCAAGTACAAATGCACCATGTTTCTTTAACCGCCTGTTGAGTACCCTCTTGGTCCATATGGAGGGCTCCCTGATAGTAGCAGGCGACTTCAATTGCGTTCACGACCCGGAAATGGACAGATCCCCAGCAGGACCCACTCTCCGCCCAGGTGTGTTCAATGGAATCAATTTGCTATGTCAAAATTTGGACCTTATTGATGTGTGGCGAACACTACATCCCACAGAAAAAGACTTCTCTTTCTTTTCACCCCCCTATGGCTCGCAGTCCAGAATCGACTACATCCTTCTGGCACGACAGCTGTTTCCTAAATCTCAAAAGGCGGAGGTGGAGACTCCAGTGATCTCAGACCATTCCCCCGTGACCTTGACTCTCCGCCTGGGAGAAAGACTACAGGGCGACCGGCCATGGCGTTTCCCCGGGGGCTTGGCCACTGATTTGGATTTCCAAAACTACCTGAAAGAAAAATGGAGACTCTATGCCCAGTATAACGAGCAGCATCGTACCACACCGATCTTATTTTGGGAAGCGGGCAAGGCTGTCATACGGGGGGATATAATTGCGTATCTCAGCGCTAGAACGAAGAGAGTGGCGGCTGAGATACTTTCTCTAGAGGCTAAAATGAAGAAGATTCTTAAAGCGCGATGGCTTTCCTCACCAACGGAAACTCATAAAAAACAGTATTTCAGCACACTCAGCCAATTAAACACAACTTTACATGCTCGAGCCTACCGGGAGTTACAAGTCATGAACCATAATTTCTTCAAATTTGGGAACAAGATCGGCAGACCATTAGCCAACCTGGTGCGAGGGTCCAGAAAGAAGTCCTTCATTCACACCATGAAGACGAAAGAAGGCAAACTAGTGAACAACGTGTCGGATATGGGAAATGTCTTCCGGGCATTCTACGAAACCCTATACGCGGATGACCTAGATCCCGCTGCGACCCAGGAGCAAGAATTTTTCTCGGATGTTTCTCTGCCCAGGCTCACAGAGGTACAGCTGGAGCGCCTTAACAAACCCATACAAGTTCAGGAGGTCCTCAGAGTGATTAAGGGGGTTGCTAAGGGAAAAGCGCCTGGCCCTGACGGGTTCTCGTATGATTTTTATAAGCAGTTACAGGACCTGGTGGCATCCCCTTTAACAGACTTTTACAAGGACGGCCTGACCAAACACAACTTCCCAGACGACTTCAACACCGCCATTATCACGGTCTTACCAAAAGACGGAAAGGACCCCAGCCTACCAGCTTCTTACAGGCCGATCTCTCTCCTAAACTGTGATCTCAAAATTCTGGCAAAGGTGCTAGCAGATCGTATGAATTCGATATTACCATCCCTCATCTCAGAACATCAAGTGGGCTTTGTCCAGGGGCGGAGAGCCACCAGCCACGTACTTAAATTACTTTCGGCTATGCGAATCTCTCAACACCAGCAAATCACGTCGATGGCGGTAGGCTTTGATTCGGAGAAAGCCTTCGACAGGGTCTCCTGGTCATACCTGTTCTCCGTCTTACACAAATATGGTTTTTCTGGCCCAATTACGGATTATATTGCCTTATTATACGACAACCCAAAATCCAGAATCTTGATCAACGGTCAAAAATCGGATGCCTTTCTTCTACACAGAGGTGTCCGACAGGGCTGCCCGCTATCCCCACTTTTATATATTCTATCCATTGACCCGTTATTGCGCAAAATCGACCAACACACGGACATCAAAGGATTTGAGAGGGGCAACAAGATCTTCAAGGTGGCTGCCTTCGCTGATGATGTCCTAGTCTTTCTGACACACCCACTTACCTCTCTTCCTCTCGTACTAGACCTGCAGTCACAGTTTGGGTCGTTTGCGGGCCTGAAGATCAATAGGGACAAGTCCGAAGCATTAGATGTCTGTCAAGCGGCCCAGCTCAACTGGCCTGTCCCCTTCCAGTTAAAATGGGCAAACAAGCAGCTGAAATACCTAGGAGTAATTATTCCGACAGATCTGGATGCCATCTACCATCTCAATGTGCAACCTAAACTTAAAAATACTATAGACACACTGGTTAAGTGGACATCGCTACCCTTATCTTTACGAGGGCGGGTCCACCTCTATCAAATGGTGGTTCTCCCCAAATGGATGTACATCATTCAAATGCTCCCATTGTGGCTACGGCTACGAGATCTTCAACTGTTGAATAAGTCAATTTCTGGCTTTCTCTGGGGGGGGAAGAAGGCTAGACTCTCTCTCAGAACCCTACAACTGCCAGAAACGAAAGGGGGACTGGGATGCCCAAACCTTTTCCGCTATAATCTTTCAAGTAATCTCCGGTTGGTCCAGGACTGCCTACTAGATACTTCATTTTTCATCCCGGGATCATTCCTAAAGGCATGGTTTGGGGTTCCCTCCTTAAACTGTCTTCTGCATGCGCTGCCCGCCTCAATACCGACCGAGCTATGATCGCATCTCCTGCTCAACACATGCAGGCGTACATGGAAGTTTGTCTGCTCGAAACTGAGGTTTCCATACCATACGACACCCCTGGTAAGCATCTCCTACAACCCACACTTTCTCCCAGGCCAAGGGCCATCAGTTTTTCTCCAGTGGCAAAAGCTTGGTCTGAAATACTTACATCACTTGGCAAATAAAGAGACAGAAGGTCTTCACAGTTTTCATGATCTTCAGGAGCGATATCAGCTTCCCTCTTCTGACTTCTTTGCTTACCTTCAGCTACGCCATTTTCTTGGCTCAGTGGGAGAGGAGCATACCCTTGGGATCCAGCGGCCGGCCCTAACTAACTTAATAACAGCAGGCACTAAAACTGGGCCAAGTATTTCACGTTTCTATGGGGAACTGGCAGGATGTTTGGACGGGGACGTGCTCACCCCATTGTACCTCTCCTGGAAAACATGGCCAGAATTTAATCTTTCCCTCCAGGAGTTTAGTAGAACCTTTGCAACTATTCGGGAAATATCCACCAACGAACAACTATGCGAGACACAGTTCAAATTTATGTGGAGGAGCTATATACCTCCCGCTACCGCATTCAAATTTAAGCTGTGCCCAACGCCCGCCTGCCTGAAATGCTCAGCACCCACTGGATCTTACACTCACTGCTTTTGGGAATGTCCTGCCATTCTAAGTTTTTGGGCGGATATAGCGTCATTCTGCGAGAAAATATGGGGACACCCTATCCTGGTCGATCCCAATGTCTGGTTATTTGGAGTGGCGAGGGCTAACATGCCCGAATTACTCTACCTGGGGATATTCCTAACCAAGGCTGCTACGATGGGGAAAAAAGTTATTCTCACCGAATGGTTATCCCAGCACCCCCCAAAGATGGATCACTGGTTTCAACGGATGCTCAGCCTTAATACTCAAGAATTTCTATTAGCGAAACATTCTACCACGCAACAGAGGGTCAAAATGCAACAGATATGGCAGCCCTTCCACTTGTATCTAAGCCCGGCTATTACTATGACGGGCAGACCACAAACCGAATAGGCTCTTATTCTTTTGACCATAAGCTCTGACTGCATAATACAGTCCCATCTACATCAGCTGGATTCTGTGGAACTCTTCGAAACCACACAGAACTCTTCCAGGCTACCTGCCGCTAGATGCCAGTCCTAGCGAATAACACGCTTCCAGTCCAACTACCCTGTTGCCATGTGACCATGCTACCTTGTCCACCAAGTTTAGAACATGCCGGAATCCCTGAGCTACACCTATTACGGCAAAGTTAGCTACGACTATTCCCTTTCCATATACCTACGATACATATTTGGGAGGGGAAGGGGGGAGGGGGGCAGGAGATAAGGGGATGGGATTGGGGAGGGAGATAAGGGGATGGGATAAGGGAAGGTTCCTACACTTATGGGGGAGATGCATAGGTTAGGAACTAGAAAAAGTGAAGGCACTCTGGTTCATAGACCATTCAGGTTCTTTATTTTCAATGTTACGTTGCTACAAATACTGTTAGACTTTATAATTGAAGGCTTTCTAGGGAAGACCAATGTATGCTATCTCTTGCGAGTTATGTTTTGTACGCAGTCTATACCTGGTTCTGTTACTTCTGGTTGAATCTGTACAGTACGATGTTTGTACTTTGTTACTTCACAACAATAAATATATATTACAAAAAAAAAAAAATAGGGCTTTGGATTTCCAGAAAGCATTTGACAAAGTCCCTCATGAGAAATTTATTTATTTATTTATTTAGATTCTTTTAATATACCAATGCTCAAGACAAAGTCTTATCGTACCGGTTTACAGTATAACCAGGGGAAACCAATAACCAGAATAGAGAAAGTTACAATGAACAGGGATTACAAAACAGGACAATTGAAAGAAGAAGAATTAGTTTAAACAGAGCTCTCCTGAGAGTAAAACGAAATAGTACACCATTGATTAGCATGGACGGTTAACTAAGTGGTTCAAGCATAACAGTTCTTTTCTATAATAGTAGGGGGAAGAATTTGTGAGGGGTAGGCTTGAGAGAACAGCCAGGTTTTCAGTTTCTTTCTAAAGGAGAGCAGACATTGTTCCTGGCGAAGATCTGCGGGAAGTGTGTTCCATAGTTGCGGTCCCATGGTGGACAGTGCTCGTTTTTGGAAGGACTTGTGAATGATGGATTTATGAGGGGGTGCCTGGAGAGTTCCTTTGTGTGCGGATCTAATCGGCCTGTTGGAAGTATGGGGTTCGAGTGGGATTGTTAGTTGGAGTGAGGAATGATGATAGATGGTTTTATGGATGATGGTCAGTGACTTGAACAGTATTCTATAGTGGATGGGAAGCCAATGTAGTTTTTTTAGTATCGGTGTGATGTGGTCTTTACGTCTAGAATTTGTGAGGATCCTGGCTGCGGCATTTTGCAGCATCTGTAGAGGTTTAGTTGTGGAGGCGGGGAGGCCGAGCAGTAGCGTGTTGCAGTAGTCCATCTTTGAAAATAGTATGGCTTGGAGGACTGAACAGTGATCTTGAGGAAATTAAAAAGTCCTGGGATAGGGGGCAGCGTCCTATTGTGGCTTGCAAACTGGTTAAAAGATAGAAAACAGAGAGTAGGGCTAAATAGTAAATTTTCCCAGTGGAAAAAGGTGAATAGTAGAATGCCCCAGGGATCTAATCTAGGACCACTGCTTTTTAATATGTTTATAAACGACCTGGAAATGGAAACGAGCGAGGGGATCAAATTTGCAAATGCAACAAAACTATTCATAGCTGTTAAATTGAAAAATTGTAAGAGGTGCTTGCAAAACTGGGAGACTAGCCATGCAAATGAAATGTAATGTGGTCAAGTGTAAAGTGATGCACTTAGGAAAGAATAACCCAAATTATAGCTACAAAATGCAAGGTTCCACATCAGGAGTCACCATTCAGGATAAGGATCTAGGCATCATCGTTAATAATACATTGAAATCTTTTGCTCAGTGCACAGCAGCAACCAAGAAAGCAAATAGAATGCTAGGAATTATTAGGAAAGAATATAGAATAAAACAGAGAATATCACAATGCCTCTCTATATTGCTCCATATTGTGACCTCATCTCGAGCATTGTATGCAGTTCTCATCACCACATCTCAAAAAAGATATAGCAGCATTTAAAAAGGTACAGAAAAGGGCAACCAAAATGATAAAGGGGATAGAACGATTCCACTATGAGGAAAGACTAAAGAGGTGAGGACTCTTCAACCTGGAGAAAAGATGACTGAGGGGAGATACAATAGAAGTCTATAAAATAATGAGTGGAGTGTAATAGGTGAACACGAATCAGTTGTTTACTCTATCAAAGAGTACAAAGACTAGTGGACATGCAATGATGTTACTAGGCAATACATTTAAAACTAATAAGAGAACATATTTTTTACCCAATGCATAATTAAGCTCTGGAATTCCTTAATAGAGGATCTGGTGAAAGCTATTAATATACCTGTATATAAAAAGGGTTTGGACAAGTTCCTGGAGGTAGCATTGCCGAAATCTACTTCTTATCCTTGGGATAAGCAGCATGGAATCTCTCTGTCCCTTGGGATCTTGCCAGGTACTTGTGACTTGAATAAGCCATTGTTGGAAACAGGATACTGGGCTTGATGGACCCATGGTCTGGTCCAGTGTGGCAAATCTTATGTACTTTAGCTTGGAAAAGAGACAACTGAAAGTGAATATGATTGAAATTTATAAAATCATGAGTAGCGTTGAATGGGTATTTAGAGAATGGTTATTTACCCTTGCAAAAATCAGTATTACTAGGTCGACACTCCATGAAACTAGCAACCATTAGATTTAAAACAAATTACAGGAAGAAGTTTTTCACACCGCGCACTATCAAGCTATGAAATTTGTTGCCATAGGACAAGGTCAAGGCAACTAATATAGTGGGGTTCAAAAGAGGATTGAACAAGTTTCTTAAGGAAAAATCCATAAAGTTATTAGCCAGGTAGACTTGGAAAAGCCAATGTTTATCCTTAGGATTAAGATACAAGAAATAGATCCACTATTGGAGATCTGCCAAGTACTTGTGGCCTGGACTGGTCACTGTCGGAGACAATGCTGGGCTCGATAAACCTTGGTTAGACCCAGCATGATGCTGCTTCTGTTCTTATCTGTGCTGCAAAAGAGTGAAGGAATCATTGTTCTATAACATTTAGAGACTGATTCACTAAGAGTTTTCTTTTCTCCTCATGTATAGGGAAAAAAGCTTAGTAAATCAGTTCCATAATTCCTTACAGGAAAATATTTTATAATTATTTGGGTGAAAATTGTAAAATTTCAGCATATTGTAACTATAAAATTCACGTCTTGGGGAGGAGGGAAACAAGTACAGTTTTCTTATTCATATTGAAATGTGACATTCAGGTTTTTTATTATTTGTTTCCAATTTTTGAAACCAACTTTAACAAATGTCTGAAGTATGCGGACCCGGTAGCAGACTTACTGGATCGGTGGGGCGTGTTCAAGGCAAGACTCTTCAGAGAATCCTGCGTTTTCCATAGAGGAAATTACGTGAAGGATCTTAGTCGACTAGGACGAGAACTGAACAAAGTCATCATAGTAGATAACTCACCCGCATCTTACATTTTCCATCCTGAAAATGCAGTAAGTCGCACAATAGAAAATTCAGTATTTATATATTAGCATATGACCTGAATGAATATAGATTTATTGTGATCTTAATTCATAAGTACAAACTCGATTGACAATATATTTGCATTGTTATTGTTTTTTGTATGACGTACCCTTCTGCAAATATTTATTTTGGCGGTATTGTTTAAAGTAACAATAAGGTCCATATTCAAAAGAAGTTAGCAGGCTAAATTAATATTTGGGCACTTATCCAACTAAATTCTATCTGCCTAATAAGATAGCTGGCTAGAATTTAGCCATCTAAGGCCTGGATTCACCATTCTTTCCAGAATGGTGAATCCTGCGAAAACGGGGGACAGTGGCGAAGGGGGTGGCGGGCCTGCGAAAGCCCGCAGCCTTTGCACCACTGCAGTGTGCCGGCTGCTGGCTTTCGCACGAATAGCGACACCATAAAAGGTGTAGTTATTCGGCATGCTACTGCGAAAACACCGCCGATTACGCCCCTCCCCTCCCCCTAATTTGCATCATATCGCATGCGAAAAGGCCCTTTTCATATGGCCTTATCACGTGCGTTAGGGCCCTAACGCACACGTTAAGGGTTTAGAAAATAACCCCCTTAGGGCCATAACTGGGAGGAGCTGAGTTAGCTAGCTATCTCCAATGTTTAGCGTTAGCCACATAACTTAGCCAACTAAGTCTGGTTGGGCCAAACATCTGTCCTAAAATTAGCCAGCTAACTTTAAGATAGCCAGCTATATTCAGTAGTGTGGCTGCATTATTGAATATACCTCCAAAGCTAGCCAAATAAGTTTATCTGGCTAACTTTGCTATCCAGACCATGTCTGAATATGAACCTCTACAGAATATTTCTAGCTGCCATAATGAGAATAATTTTTATGTTTGAGTAGTAACTAGTGACTACTGATACTTCCTCTTACTCTGCTGTATATCTATGTATCTCAGATTTGTGGCAGGGGCCGAAAACCTGAAATACCATGCTCTGCCTTTTGACCTAAACTCTGCTTTGTGGGTATTCACCAAATGTTTAGCAATCATTACAGCATATCTCCTCAGACTAGGATGCAAATGCTTCTTTACCAATCAAGAGCGGATCTCAGGCAGAAGCAGATGAATCCACACAGATCACCAACCCAATGCTGCAGCCACTAGGGTTTTTTTTTTTTTAATTTCCCTAAATCACTCCTGCGTCTTTCATCACAATTGGCATACATAGAAGCTGTCAGTCACAACTCAACACAAGGCCTTTCTCTCCAGTGCACAGCTACAAGAAAGAGAATTCATAGTCAACCGACATCAGGGTGTATGTTGAAGATAGGGGCCTTATTGTTGCCACTCTGCAAATAAGACTCATGACATACTGTATCTCCATTTACAAGAGAGCCTAAAGTCTCCATGTAATCCTGCCATTCAGTCTTAAGGATAGCATATGTGTCATAGAATTGCTCAGAAATGTCTTGTCTTTCCAATTTAGACAAGGGTCTTTCTTCCAAATTCTTCCTCATCAAATTGTGCTCATCACAGATGTATCTTGTCTTTACAATCACATGTCCTTTTCCTTGTAACTCCTGCAGAAATTCAACTTGCACAGAAACTCAGCAACAGATGTCACATTCACTGCTTTCAAATTACGTTCAGTTGCTCTTGCAGCCAAATTAAGTTTATCCCTTTTTCCATCACCAAGTGGAATCTTCTTTGCTATGTCTATGGCTCCAGATCTTGACACTTATCTCAGACTACTCCCTGCTTTCCTCTTTGGCAATTTGTCATGCTATCAAATATTAAATTAGATAATTTATCACCCTTTAATAGCTTTATTAACAGATCAGAGTAGCAATTGCAATAGAGTAGTGTCCTCTTCCAATCCCTCCCCCCCCCCCCCCCAATACACATACACATCTATAACCAGAAACCCCACAAACATACCTATACCTACTGCCATTGCACTTTGGGGTCCTGCAACTTCAGCATCTACCCCTCTCATACCTTACCTCATGCAGTTGCCACTTTTCCTCATGTTCCTCCTTTCTTCCATAAAGTCGTGCTGCTGCTGCTGCCAATCCTCCAGCCCCAGGGCACTCCCCCACCCCACCCCCACATGGGCCTCATTCATCCCAAATTCCCATTCATTCCTCTTTCTCCTCCTCCTGGACTCTCACTCAATAGTTCCATACCCCTCTCTTCCCCAGACACCCATTCATCACACTCCCTTACGCCTGCATGGATTTCCACTGCCTCTTCAGGTCAGTGCACCCCATCTCGGGTCGTATCTCCAGAAGAAGCAGCCCAGAGGAAGCTTTTGTAGACTGGTCCCGTTTCTGGTAATGGCAGTAGGCCTGCTACTAAATTAAGTGTGGGACCGAGCTAGCCCCGAGCTGGCCACACTTCCTCTGAATTCCAGGTGGATGGGAGGGCCAGTAAACACAGACCAGTTCAGTCCCTGTGCTTATTCCAAAGCATTCCTGCTGCTGCCAGCCTTTGGGCTTTGACAGAGGTGAGCAAGGAGGACAGCATGGAGAGTCCACATCCATGAGAGGAAAAGCAGTTAAAAGCAATGCCGCTGCTGCTGCTTTTGTGAGCTCTTGACATAGTGAGGAGAAAGAACCATGCTTTAGAGAATGCTGGGAATGGAGGTGGGTGAGGGAGAGAAGCTCTGCCTGTCCCAGCTCCCTTCACCTGTGGCCACCAGCTCCAGCCAGGCTATGGTGCTTCACTGCCCCTGCCCCCCATCTCTCCCCAAATGCTTCGTGCACTGAGCACCTGCCTCTCTCAGCCTGTCTTAGTTGGCCTTGCCTCATTCCACTGCTCCTGCTCCTTGGTTGCTCCTTCTTCCTCCAGTTGCTGTCACTGCTCAATAAAACAGACCTAGCACTCCCAGCTGTCCTTAGCTGCTGCTGACCTAGCCCCAGCTGCCTGCCTCACACATACTCTAACAGCAGCCCCATTTGACCTCTGCTTACCAATTCTAGTCCCCACTTTCCAGGAGGGTAACAGCCCACAGCGCCGTGACTTCGGTTTTACCCAACAACCTTTTTCCAGCTGCATAGGATAGTGATTCACAGAGCAAATGAGAAATGGCTCCTAGAGCATCTTTGCTGACCACCTGCTAACATCAAAAACACAAAAAGTAATTAGGATCAACAGAATGCTTTCAGTCTCCAGAAGACAATCGGGAGGGATCATCTTTTAAAATTCACACATTTACACTAGGATCCCTGATTAAGTAAAGAAGCCTTACTCAGCTTGTGGCTGGAGCCTGCACAGAAGAGAAGAGCTGCAGCTGGAGGCAAGTTAAAGGGAAAATATTGATTTAAAACTTTAGGGTGCTTTATTTTATTTATTTATTTTTTCTTTAATGTTCGGAGTCTTCAGAGCATGTAGGAGCTCTGAGGGGTTACATTTAGGAGATTTGACCAAAGGGGCCCTGTTTGTTTCCACAGTACTATCCTGCCTTTATGGGAGTAAGAGAGAGTTTATTGTGCTTGGGGGGGGAGGTGGTTTCCATAATTGTACCTGTGTGGGAGAAGAGGGCTGGGAAGTTTGTTGACTGCACAGGAGGCTGGTTGACTGCCAGCACAATATTCCAGTTTCTTCACCCTTGGAAAATCTACGCTGTCTCCAGAGTTTATTGGTGAGGAATGTTTTAGAAAGTGATGTATAATACGAGGAAAGTGTACCTAATAGATTTTTGTTTAAAAATCCAAATTGATTTCTCTTGCTAGTTATTGTTCGATCTAAGTTGTTTTGTTAAATGTTCCTTAATTTCTGTTACTGTATTTTATTTAGGATCAAGCAGTGTCTGATCAGTTTTTAGCTTGTGTAAAACTTTGCATTAATCAGATGTGTCCTAATTTGTGATTGACATGCAAACATTGACTGAATCTAAAGTAAATTAAAATTACTGTGAATTTAGGCTGTAGTTTGGAGTGGATTTGCAGAGCTGGGTGGCAGACACTTTGGAGGCAGTGTGATTTGAGTTTGGCGGTTCTGCTTGATTGGCCATGTGGGAAATCAAGACTGAACCGCCTGTTATATGTGATCTAAAGGGCAGAGCAGTTATTGCTTCCTCTCTAAATGTTACTGCACTGGAGCTGACAGTTATGGTCTGTTTTCAGCAGTTTAGGAGTGGGTAAGGGTGGAGGGGAGAGGATTAGAAATTTCACTGTCTGCCCTATGGATAGAGTATGGCTGGATTTTCAAAGAAATCTGTTTTCCTTTCTCTGTGTTGTATAAAGATGGTTATTCCTAGCATCTCCTCTTTAAAGAAATCAAATGTCCTGTAAATTCAACATGCACAATATTCATCTACTTTAAATAAGAGATAGCAGTAGACATGGGAAATTGGATCAAAAATAAAGTTGAAGGTTTTGTGCAGCTAACTTTTTGCATTAAAGGTATGGTATATTGTTAGTGTTGTGAGGTCAGAGCTATGCCTCAGAGGACTATAACACATGGCTCTGTGCTCTGTGGAACAGCCATACTGCTTAGAATTTTATCATTTTGCAAAGTATCTTTGAGCTTTATTTCAATGGTTGCTTCATTAAATATTTGTATATGTTTATTGAGAATGGTATAAATCATCATCTAGCAGCACCATGCAAAAGACAGAGGAATAAAATTTAAACCATTCAAACACGTCACATAAGCATATAGCAACATATTTTTCTAGCACTGTACAATGGTGATAAAAATTCAGGTAGCATAAGTCCCTGCCCCAAAGAGCTTACAGTCTAACAACCAAATATTAATTGAATCTGATACATATGCAGAAACCTCTGTCACTCAAGTTCTCATAAAAGGACCTGTGAGAGAAAATCCATACAAGTCTGTATTGCTCAGAAGAACTTAAGATTTTTTGCTGCTGGGGGAGATTATACAGAGACTGCTAGCCTGAAATCATTAGACATAACTGATACTTGTGATCTTTCTCTATCTGCTGTCCCCTTAGATTATACCTGCACAGCAACCCATTTTGTTTCTCACTTACAGGGTCATTCATCAGAATGTGTTATGGCATTAACGCATGCAGTAATTGCACTAGCGCAGAGCGCAAATGCAACTTTTGGGAAGGGGTAGGATTAAGAACATAAGAAATTGCCATGATGGCTGGGTCAGACCAAGGGTCCATCAAGCCCAGCATCCTGTGTCCAACAGAGGCCAAACCAGGCCACAAGAACCTAGCAATTACCCAAACACCAAGAAGATTCCATGCTACTGATGCAATTAATAGCAGTGGCTATTCCCGAAGTAAACCTGATTAATAGCTGTTAATGGACTTCTCCTCCAAGAACTTATCCAAACCTTTTTGAACCCAGCTACACTAACTACATCCTCTGGCAACAAATTCCAGAGTTTAATTGTGCGTTGAGTGAAAAAGAATTTTCTCCGATTAGGCTTAAATGTGCTACTTGCTAACTTCATGGAATGCCCCCTAGTCCTTCTATTATCCGAAAGTATAAATAACCAATTCACATCTACTCGTTAAAGACCTCTCATGATCTTAAAGACCTCTATCATATCCTCACTCAGCTGTCTCTTCTCCAAGCTGAACAGCTCTAACCTCTTCAGTCTTTCCTCATAGGGGAGCTGTTCCATCCCCTTTATCATTTTGGTTGCCCTTCTCTGTACCTTTTCCATCACAACTATATCTTTTTTGAGATGCGGCGACCAGAACTGTACACAATATTCAAGGTGCGGTCTCACCATGAACAATACAGAGGAATTATGACATTTTCCGTTTTATTAACCATTCCCTTCCTAATAATTCCTGACATTCTGTTTACTTTTTTGACTGCTGCTGCCGACGATTTTAAAGTATTATCCACTATGATGTCTAGATCTTTTTCCTGGGTAGTAGCTCCTAATATGGAACCTAACATCGTGTTACTTCAGCAAGGGTTATTTTTCCCTATGTGCACACCTTGCATTTGTCCACATTAAATTTCACCTGCCATTTGAATGCCCAATCTTCCAGTCTTGCAAGGTCCTACTGTAATGTATCACAATCCACTTGTGATTTAATTACTCTGAATAATTTTGTATCATCCACAAATTTGATAACCTCACTTGTCGTGTTCCTTTCCAGATCATTTCTATATATATATATATATATATATATTGAAAAGCACGGTCCAAGTACAGATCCCTGAGGCACTCCTCTGTTTACCCTTTTCCACTGAGAAAATTGACCATTTAATTCCACTCTGTTTCCTGTCTTTTAACCAGTTTGTAGTCCACGAAAGGACATCGCCTCCTATCGACTTTTTAGTTTTCTTAGAAGCCTCTCACGAGGAGCTTTGTCAAATGCCTTCTGAAAATCCAAATACACTACATCTACCGGTTCACCTTTATCCACATGTTTATTAACCCCTTCAAAAAAATGAAGCAGATTTGTTAGGCAAGACTTCCCTTGGGTAAATCCATGTTGACTGTGTTCCATTAAACCATGTCTTTCTATATGCTCTACGATTTTGATCTTTAGAATAGTTTCCACTATTTTTCCCAACACTGAAGTCAGGCTAACCGGTCTGTAGTTACCTGGATCACCCCTGGAGCCCTTTTTAAATATTGGGGTTACATTGGCCACCCTCCAGGTACAATGGATGATTTTAATGATAGGTTACAAATTTTAACTAATAGATCATAAATTTCATTTTTAAGTTCCTTCAGAACCCTAGTATGCGTACCATCCGGTCCAGGTGATTTGCTACTCTTTAGTTTGTCAATCTGGCCTACTACATCTTCCCAGTTCACAGTGATTTGGTTCAGTTCGTCTGACTCATCACCTTTGTAAACCATCTCCGGAACTGGTATCTCCCCAACATCCTCATTAGTAAACACAGAAGCAAAGAATTAATTTAGTCTTTCTGCAATGGCATTATCTTCCCTAAGAGCCCCTTTAATCCCTCGTTCATCTAATGGTCCAACTGACTCCCTCACAGTTTTCTTGCTTCGGATATATTTTAACAAGTTTTTATTATGAGTTTTTGCCTCTGTGGCCAACTTCATTTCAAATTCTCTCTTCGCCTGTCTTATCAATGTTTTACACTTAACGTGACAATGCTTATGTTTTATCCTATTTTCTTCAGATGGATCCTTCTTCCAATTTTTGAAGGATGTTTTTTTTTACTAAAATAGCCTCTTTCGCCTCACCTTTTAACCATGACGGTAATCGTTTTGCCTTCCTTCCACCTTTCTTAATGCATGGAATACATTTGGACTGCGCCTCTAGGATTGTATTTTTAAACAATGTTCATGCCTGTTGACAAATTTTATTATATGAACAAAACACTTCTACCTAATACATAACAATACATTGGGATAACTACAAGGTTCAAGTAGCTTTTCAGTAAGCGCTAATACAATATCTCCTAGAATAGAGCTAGCAGATACTGAACCTGCCACCCCCAATTAGTGCTTTGCCCTCCCTCCCCCTTCCCTTCCCCTCTCCCCTCCCCAGCTGAGGTGTAGGTGGCAAGATGTTAAATCATATCCTAATCTGGATGTTGTATAAAGGGCTTCAGTGAAGACCAGGTTCTATAAAACTTTGGTAGAGAGTCTCGTCTGATTGCTGTCATTTTTTCCATAAGATGGGATATGCCTGAGTTTGTTAAGCAGTTGCCTGCGAGACGGGGTATCTTTGGACTTCCACTGGTCAGCCACCAATAATCGAGCCGCTGTCGCTACATATGTAAATAATGCCTGTTGCGCCTCTGAGAGTGCTTCATATCGGAGTCCCAAAAGCCAGATTTCAGCCCTAAGTGAGATCTTAATCCCTAGGGCTTTGACTAGCAGAGCCTGACACTCCTGCCAAAATGTTTGGAGTTGCGGACAGTGCCATCACATATGGAGGAAAGACGCCACCTGAGAATATTGCCGCCAACACAGAGAAGAGCGTCCTGGAAAACATTGTGCAGTCCTGGCTGGGGAGTAATGCCACCGATACAGGAGTTTTTATCTGTTTTCCATCATAGCGGCTGACATCGATATCTGACCCAAGTGTCTAAAGCATTTCTCCCATTGACCCAGATCCCATGTAACTCCCAAGTCCGCTTCCCAGGCCCATAAATGTGTGGCAGCCGAGGACTGTTCCCCCCCGCCCCCAAGTAGATGATAGATTTTAAAGATCGTTTTTTTCCAATTTTCCCACCAAAATGCAGTAGCCTTCAAACAGTGTACGTCCCTGTTTTAAATAAAAAATGACCTGTCTCGTGAGAAGAAAATGCCTTAACAGAGCATAAGCGAAGAAGTCATAGTAGGGGGTAAGCCAAAAGTATCTTGCAAAGACTCAAAGGGGACCATCCCCAACCGTCACACCTGTCCCAAGCTGGTGAGGCCTCTCTCTTCCAACCTCTGAAACACCTTATTAGTTTGGCCTATAAAAAAATCCCTTAAATATCGTATGGGAGAAAGTGTAGAATACGTCTTAGTGCCCACTAATGACTGCTTTCAATGTTTCCAGATAACGATAGTGCTCTGTGTAGACGGGGAGAAATGTGGGAGCCCGCTCGTCCAAAACAGAGAGTAAATTGGAATGTTTTCCACCAGGGCCCTCTCCATCTCCACCCATTGCTTACTGGGACCTAACTCATGACTATAAATTACATGCTTGAGTTGTGATGCTACATAATAGAGAATTAAGGAAGGCAGATCAACTCCTCCATCGTGCTTGGTTCTATAAAGCACCACTTTAGCGACCCATGGGGGTCTCTGATTCCAAATGAAAAAAAGCAGTTTCCGATGTAAGGGTTTCAATTCATGGGTCGGTAACAAACAAGGGAGTATCTGAAACAGATATCCCAAACGGGGCAGGATATTCATTTTGATAGCATTTATCCTTCTGAACCACGATAATGGTAAATGTTGCCATCTGTCCAAATCTCCGATCAGGCACCGTATTAGGGGTTGGTAATTTTGTCTCACTAGATCATCTAAATTCAGACCTAGGTTGACTCCCAGATACCGTATGGATCCCTTCGTCCACCGGTAAGGGAATCTCCGCTTCCCTTCACTCTCTATTTCAGGGGAACAATTTTACCGGTAGGATCTCTGACTTCCCTGGGTTTACCCAGAATCCAGACAGGCCTCTGTATCTTTTCATTTGAGTGCCAAGGGCTGTCAGGGACGTTAAGGGTTTGGTCAATGAAAAAATAATTTCATCTGCATACAGTGATAATTCATATTGCTTAGCGCCAATCAAGATCCCATGTATCTCTGGGGCTTGTCGGATCGCCACTGCCAGGGGATTCCAAGCTGAGGGCAAACAAAAGCGGGGACAAGGGGCAACCCTGTCGTGTCCCCTCCCGAATCAGAAAATGATTTTTGTAACAGTGATTAATTTTTAAACATGCTAGGGGCTGGCGATATAACTCCTTGACCCAAATACAAAATGCTCCCCCTAGGCCCATCCTTTCCAAAACCGCAAACAAAAAAGGCCAGTAGACCCTATCAAAGGCCTTTTCAGCGTCGATCGTCAGAAAAACCGCCAGCTTGCCCTCTCGTTTTGAGCCATAGATCAGATTAATCAATTTCCTAATATTGTCAGCCATCGTGCGACCCTGGATAAAGCCCGACTGATCCATATGAATAAGCCCTGTTATCCGCCCCCGTAAACGAAAGGCCAAAATTTTAGCCAATAATTTCAAATCAATATTAATTAATGATATGGGCCTGTATGAGGCACAGAGGGTTGGGTCTTTTTCTGGCTTTGGAAGTAATGTAATACCCGCCACATTCCCATAAGGCAATAAAGTACCACCCTCCTGGGGTTGATTAAACATACGTGCCAAAAGGCCACTTAAAATATGCCGATATTTTTTATAGAAAAGTGGGGTGAAACCATCTAAACCCGGGGATTTCCCGGATTTTAAATCCTTTATGGCCCATTCCACCTCTACCTCTGAGATTGGTTTTCCCATAACTATCTGATCCTGTTCGGACAATAGAGGCAGGTCCAGTTCTGCCAGGTATGAGGAAATATCCTGGTTTGTCACCCTACTCTCAGGGGTATATAGGGTCTCATAAAAGGTTAGGAACTGGGAGCAGATGCCCTCAGAAGCCACAAATAACTTGCCCGAGGGATCTTTGATCTGTAAGATCGTCGCTTTGAGCCGCTTATTATGGAGCCGCCTAGCCAGAAGTTGTTCTTATCCCCAAATTCATAGTATTGTTGCTTTAAGATTTCTAAGCAGTGAGCTATTGCCGCCGTGTCTAAAGCGGCTATCTCCTCCCGTTTCCTATTGAGAATCCCCACCCTTATCGATCCAGGGCATTGCTTATGACGAAGTTCCAAGCTAGCCAGTTCAAGTATTAACGCTTCTCGTTTCTTGTTCATTTGTTTCTTATGGTAGGTTCCTAAACCTATCAGGTGCCCCCCTTAAAACCGTTTTCATGATTTCCCATACTGAAATGGGCGAGACCTCTGCATCCTCATTCAGTTGAAAATATTCCTCCAGAACCTCACCCATAAGAACATAAGAACATAAGAAAATGCCATACTGGGTCAGACCAAGGGTCCATCAAGCCCAGCATCCTGTTTCCAACAGTGGCCAATCCAGGCCATAAGAACCTGGCAAGTACCCAAAAACTAAGTCTATTCCATGTAACCATTGCTAATGGCAGTGGCTATTCTCTAAGTGAACTTAATAGCAGGTAATGGACTTCTCCTCCAAGAACTTATCCAATCCTTTTTTAAACACAGCTATACTAACTGCACGAACCACATTCTCTGGCAACAAATTCCAGAGTTTAATTGTGCGTTGAGTAAAAAAGAACTTTCTCCGATTAGTTTTAAATGTGCCCCATGCTAACTTCATGGAGTGTCCCCTAGTCTTTCTACTATCCGAAAGAGTAAATAACCGATTCACATCTACCCGTTCTAGACCTCTCATGATTTTAAACACCTCTATCATATCCCCCCTCAGTCGTCTCTTCTCCAAGCTGAAAAGTCCTAACCTCTTTAGTCTTTCCTCATAGGGGAGTTGTTCCATTCCCCTTATCATTTTGGTAGCCCTTCTCTGTACCTTCTCCATCGCAATTATATCTTTTTTGAGATGCGGCGACCAGAATTGTACACAGTATTCAAGGTGCGGTCTCACCATGGAGCGATACAGAGGCATTATGACATTTTCCGTTTTATTCATCATTCCTTTTCTAATAATTCCCAACATTCTGTTTGCTTTTTTGACTGCCGCAGCACACTGAACCGACGATTTCAATCTGTTATCCACTATGACACCTAGATCTCTTTCTTGGGTTGTAGCACCTAATATGGAACCCAACATCGTGTAATTATAGCATGGGTTATTTTTCCCTATATGCATCACCTTGCACTTATCCACATTAAATTTCATCTGCCATTTGGATGCCCAATTTTCCAGTCTCACAAGGTCTTCCTGCAATTTATCACAATCTGCTTGTGATTTAACTACTCTGAACAATTTTGTGTCATCTGCAAATTTGATTATCTCACTCGTCGTATTTCTTTCCAGATCATTTATAAATATATTGAACAGTAAGGGTCCCAATACAGATCCCTGAGGCACTCCACTGTCCACTCCCTTCCACTGAGAAAATTGCCCATTTAATCCTACTCTCTGTTTCCTGTCTTTTAGCCAGTTTGCAATCCACGAAAGGACATCGCCACCTATCCCATGACTTTTTACTTTTCCTAGAAGCCTCTCATGAGGAACTTTGTCAAACGCCTTCTGAAAATCCAAGTATACTATATCTACCGGTTCACCTTTATCCACATGTTTATTAACTCCTTCAAAAAAGTGAAGCAGATTTGTGAGGCAAGACTTGCCCTGGGTAAAGCCATGCTGACTTTGTTCCATTAAACCATGTCTTTCTATATGTTCTGTGATTTTGATGTTTAGAACACTTTCCACTATTTTTCCTGGCACTGAAGTCAGGCTAACTGGTCTGTAGTTTCCCGGATCGCCCCTGGAGCCCTTTTTAAATATTGGGGTTACATTTGCTATCCTCCAGTCTTCAGGTACAATGGATGATTTTAATGATAAGTTACAAATTTTTACTAATAGGTCTGAAATTTCATTTTTTAGTTCCTTCAGAACTCTGGGGTGTATACCATCCGGTCCAGGTGATTTACTACTCTTCAGTTTGTCAATCAGGCCTACCACATCTTCTAGGTTCACCGTGATTTGATTCAGTCCATCTGAACCATTACCCATGAAAACCTTCTCCATTACGGGTACCTCCCCAACATCCTCTTCAGTAAACACCGAAGCAAAGAAATCATTTAATCTTTCCGCGATGGCCTTATCTTCTCTAAGTGCCCCTTTAACCCCTCGATCATCTAACGGTACAACTGACTCCCTCACAGGCTTTCTGCTTCGGATATATTTAAAAAAGTTTTTACTGTGAGTTTTTGCCTCTACAGCCAACTTCTTTTCAAATTCTCTCTTAGCCTGTCTTATCAATGTCTTACATTTAACTTGCCAATGTTTGTTTGTTTATTTATTTATTTATTTATTTATTTATTTATTTATTTATAGGTTCTTTTATACCGAGGTACGTAAAGGAATACATCACCTCGGTTTACAGTGAAACAGTAATTTAGCAACCAGCTTTACATATAACAGTTTAACACAGTAAAAAACAATTAACCGAAAAGACTTTACAGAATATGCTGACTTCATTAACTATGAAACTATTGAATATTAATAATTAAGTATTACATGGGAACAAATTAACTGTCAAAATCAAAACTAACGTCTTCTTAAGGTAAAAATACAGGATTAAAAGACAGGGGGGGGTATAGATTAGCTGTATGATGAAGATTCATAGTGTGAATGCTTGTTCAAACAACCACGTTTTAAGGTTTTGTTTGAAGGTTTTGTGGCAGGATTCTATACGTAGGTCTAGCGGCATGTTGTTCCAGATATTGATACCAGCAATGGAGAATGCGCGGTCTCTGGTGGAAATGAGTTTGATGTGTTTTTGAGGATGTACAGCTAATTTCGCTTGGTGAAAACTTCTGATAGGTCTGTTGGATGTGCGAATTATGAACTGATCAGAAAACCATTGCATCTCTTGGTTGAGAATTGATTTGTGGATGAGTGACAGAACTTTGAAAGTAATTCTGTAGGATACTGGTAGCCAATGTAGGAACATGAGTGCTGGAGTTATATGTTCATGTTGTCTTGTATTAGTGATTAAACGCGCAGCCGCATTCTGCAGCATCTGTAGCGGTTGAATTGTGCTTTTAGGCAGACCCAGTAGTAGTGCATTACAATAGTCAATTTTAGGTAAAATTGTAGCTTGTAATACAGTCCGGAAATCCTGAGAATGTAGTAATGGTTTAATTCTTTTCATAGTATGTAGCTTGAAAAAGCCACTCTTAATTGTAGTCGAGATGAAATTCTTCATTGTAAAATGGTTATCAATTATGACCCCAAGGCTGCGGACGTATTTCAGTTTAAAATGATCTGTAGTTGAGGACGGTGATTGAGGAGTGTTTGCTGTGGTGTTCTTTTGAGGCGTTATGATTATGCTTTATCCTATTTTCTTCTGTTGGATCCTCCTTCCAATTTTTGAATGAAGATCTTTTGGCTAAAATAGCTTCTTTCACCTCGCCTTTTAACCATGCCGGTAATCGTTTTGCCTTCTTTCCACCTTTCTTAATGTGTGGAATACATCTGGACTGTGCTTCTAGAATGGTATTTTTTAACAATGACCACGCCTCTTGGACATTTTTTACTTTTGTAGCTGCTCCTTTCAGTTTTTTTCTAACAATTTTTCTCATTTTATCAAAGTTTCCCTTTTGAAAGTTTAGCACGAGAGCCTTGGATTTGCACACTGTTCCTTTTCCAGTCATTAAATCAAATTTGATCATATTATGATCACTATTGCCAAGCGGCCCCACCACCGTTACCTCTCTCACCAAGTCCTGTGC
Organism: Rhinatrema bivittatum; assembly: GCF_901001135.1. Lineage (NCBI taxonomy): Eukaryota > Metazoa > Chordata > Amphibia > Gymnophiona > Rhinatrematidae > Rhinatrema > Rhinatrema bivittatum. The sequence goes on from NC_042616.1 coordinate 80,113,639, forward strand.
TCCACTGAGAATTAGATCTAAAATTGCTCCCTCTCTCGGTTCCTGAACCAATTGCTCCATAAAGCTATCATTTATTCCATCCAGGAACGTTATCTCTCTAGCGTGACCCGATGATACATTTACCCAGTGTATATTGGGGTAATTGAAGTCTCCCATTATTACTGCACTACCAATTTGGTTAGCTTCCCTAATTTCTCTTAGCATTTCACTGTCCATCTCACCATCTTGACCAGGTGGACGGTAGTATACCCCTATCACTGTAGTCTTCCCTGATACACAAGGGATTTCTACCCATAAAGATTCAATTTTGTATTTAGTCTCATGCAGGATGTTTATCCTGTTGGACTCTATGCCATCCCGGACATAAAGCGCCACACCTCCTCCCGACTGCTCCTCTCTGTCATTGCGATATAATTTGTACCCTGGTATAGCACTGTCCCATTGGTTATCCTCTTTCCACCATGTCTCTGAGATACCAATTAAGTCTATGTCATCATTTACTGCTATACATTCTAATTCTCCCATCTTACTTCTTAGACTTCTGGCATTAGCATACAAACATTTCAAAGTTTGTTTTTTGTTTGTATTTTTATTCTGCTTTTTAATTGATAGGGATAAGTTAGAATTTTTTAGCTCAGGTGAGTTTTTAGTTACAGGCACTTGGACTACTTTTCTAATTATTGGAACCTCACTGTTGGGATGCCCTAATTATAATGCATCATTAGTATCCTTTAAAGATACATCTCTCCGAACCATGCGCTGCTGAGCGACTGTCAGCTTTCCCCTTTGTTCTAGTTTAAAAGCTGCTCTATCTCCTTTTTAAAGGTTAGCGCCAGCAGTCTGGTTCCACCCTGGTTAAGGTGGAGCCCATCCCTTCGGAAGAGACTCCCCCTTCCCCAAAAGGTTCCCCAGTTCCTAACAAAACTGAATCCCTCTTCCTTGCACCATCGTCTCATCCACGCATTGAGACTCCGGAGCTCTGCCTGCCTCTGGTGACCTGCGCGTGGAACAGGGAGCATTTCAGAGAATGCTACCCTGGAGGTTCTGGATTTAATCTTTCTACCTAAGAGCCTAAATTTGGCTTCCAGAACCTCCCTCCCACATTTTCCTATGTCGTTGGTGCCCACGTGTACCACGACAGCCGGCTCCTCCCCAGCACTGTCTAAAATCCTATCTAGGTGACGCGTGAGGTCCGCCACCTTCGCACCAGGTAGGCATGTTACCAGGCGATCCTCACGCCCACCCGCCACCCAGCTATCTACATTCCTAATAATCGAATCACCAACTATGACGGCCGACCTAACCCTTCCCTCCTGGGCAGTAGGCCTTGGGGAGATATCCTCAGTGTGAAAGGACAATGCATCACCTAGAGAGCAGGTCCTTGCTACAGGATCCTTTCCTGCTACACCTGGTTGGTGCTCTCCCATTATGAGACCTTCTTCCTCCAAGGCAGCACCAGGGCTGCCAGTCTGAAGTTGGGACTGGACTACTATGTCCCTGAAGGTCTCATCTATATACCTCTCTGTCTCCCTCAGCTCCTCCAGGTCTGCCACTCTAGCCTCCAGAGATCGGACTCGTTCTCTGAGAGCCAGGAGCTCTTTGCATCGCATGCACATGTACAACTTCTCACCGGTGGGTAAAAAATCATACATGTGACACTCGATGCAAAAGACTGGGAAGCCCCCCTCTTGCTGCTGGACTGCTGCCTTCATCTCAATTTTGATCAGTTCCTAGTTAAGTTTTAGGTTGCTATGGGAGTAGGAATGTGTCTAAGTTCCTTTAAATGTATTAGTGAATTCACTATATGTCTGGTAGTGGCCTACTGGGGTCTGATCGAATTCTCAATAAAGTTTTTGTTGATGGGTTTTTGTTTGTTTTTTTTTGTGCAAGTGGCACCTGCCTATAAATTAAGGGAGGAGCTTGGGGTGGGTGGGCGAGGAGTGGGAATTACAAACAGTCTAACTTTAGTTAGTCAGCCTGAGTGACTCACAGCTCCCTTGATTAACAAATGTTGTTCCCTATTCAAACCTAATCACACTACCTCAACACCTTTCCAAGGTGAGTAACTGAGCTGAACTATTCAACTTTTTTACTTTGGTATATATTGCTCCTAGCTTATTTCTAGCTTCTGGCTACTTTTTTGTGGGGTTTTTTTTTGTGGGTTTTTTTTTTTTGTTTTTCAATACAATGCACTCAGTTATTTTTAAATAAAACACTTAGCTCTTTAAAAGTCTGGAGGACACTTTAATAGTCAGGCAGACTTTTAAAAAATAAACACACTACCTACTGCTACCTTATTGACTGACTAAAAATACAAACAGTCTAACTTGTGTATTCACTGCCTACCTACTGCTACCTTATTGACTGACTATTTAAAAATGCAAACAGTCTAACTTGTTTATTCACTGCCTGACTATTAAAGACACAAACACACTAAATAATATTCCCAAATAGTTAACTTTGCCCCAATACTTTTAAAAAAGTCAGTGTCAATGTCCCAAGCAAAAACTTACTGATTCCTTTCAGCCACCAGCAAGGTGATCCTCTCCTCTCAGTGTTTCCACTGGAATGTGGGTTACTGAGCTCTTTCCTTCTAATTTATAATGTGCTTCTAAGGTAAATTAGTGCAGAACAATCCCTTAGGAGATGTACACTTCAGTTAGATTTCCTGAGTGACCTTTCAGTTAGATTTCCTGTGTGACCTTTCAGTTAGATTTCCTGCGTGACCTTTCAGTTAGATTTCCTGAGTGACTCACTGCTGTGCTGATTAACAAAGAATAGCACCTATTCACAAACACACAATAGTACCTATTCACAAAACACACAATCTTCACACTTAGTTAGTCAGCCTGAGTGACTCACAGCTCCCTTGATTAACAAATGTTGTTCCCTATTCAAACCTAATCACACTACCTCAACACCTTTCCAAGGTGAGTAACTGAGCTGAACTATTCAACTTTTTTACTTTGGTATATACTGCTCCTAGCTTATTTCTAGCTTCTGGCTACTTTTTTGTGGGGGGGGGGGGGGGTTGTGGTTTGTTTTTTTTTTGTTTTTCAATACAATGCACTCAGTTATTTTTAAATAAAACACTTAGCTCTTTAAAAGTCTGGAGGACACTTTAATAGTCAGGCAGACTTTTAAAAAATAAACACACTACCTTACTGCTACCTTATTGACTGACTAAAAATACAAACAGTCTAACTTGTGTATTCACTGCCTACCTACTGCTACCTTATTGACTGACTATTTAAAAATGCAAACAGTCTAACTTGTTTATTCACTGCCTGACTATTAAAGGCACAAACACACAAACACACTAAATAATATTCACAAATAGTTAACTTTGCCCCAATACTTTTAAAAAAGTCAATGTCAATGTCCCAAGCAAAAACTTACTGATTCCTTTCAGCCACCAGCAAGGTGATCCTCTCCTCTCAGTGGGGAGGTTATACAAGATAGTCATTTAATCGTCAAAACCTTTGGCCCGTGTCTCCAGTAGACCATTTCCCAGACAACACAATAGGGGCATGATCTGACCAAGTAATACATTCAATATCAATATTGCCCGTTTTAGCAACCAAATCCTTGGAAAGTAAGAAGAAATCAATCCGCATATATGAATTGTGAGGGTGAGAATAAAAGGTGTAGTTTCTACTGTGAGGATAGCGTAAACGCCAGATGTCCATTAGTTGTCTAGCTTTTATCAATTGTTTCAGGGCTTGCCTTGATCTTGCATTGCCCTGAACTGACTGCGACGATGTATCTAAGCATGGGTTGGGAGCTACATTGAAATCCCTGCAATCACCACACTAGTGTCCAGATAATCTGCTAAACCGGTGCCTCACCTCTCTAAGGGTAGCCTCCTGCAAGGACAAGGCACAATAAACTGTTGCTAGCACCAGTTGCAAGTCCTGTATGGTAACATGGAGAATCTAAAACCTGCCTTGTGAATCACAATACTGGGCATGGACGTGTACTACCAGGTGCTGGGAAAAAAGGATCCCTACCCCATGATATCTATGGTGCACAAAACTGTAGGGGGAATTTTCTTGAGGTTAGTAATCGTTCATCTCGGTGTCTCAAGTGTGTCTCTTGGACAAATGCAATTGATGCTTGTAAGCGAGTGAGCTCTTTAAAAAGCATTTGTCTTTTATGTGGGGAATTAAACCCTTTAACATTAAGAGAAATACATTTCAATTCAGTCATTCATTCAGTGCCCCCCATGGCCCACTCAGGAGTATTGTGGGTACCTCTCTATTTCCATCTCAGATATAGAAAAACCCCTCGAATTTCAGTCATTCTCCCAGCCCCTAGCCTTCTTATCCCAATGCTCCCACCTCCCTTCCCCCTACCTCCCCCATACAACTCCCCCTGCCAACCCTCACCACCTCCATCCCCCCCACCCTCCCCTTTCTAAGCCCCAAATACCCCGTCCACCATTCAGGTAGACCCCTAACCCAGAGGAAGTTAACCCTTCTGTCCCTCCTCCATTGGATTCCTTACTTCCTGAAGCTGCTAAATTCATGGGGGGCTATACCCCCTCCCATTCCCTCTCCCAACTGATCCCTAACTTCGGGACATAACATCAGAAGAAAACTTCAAACATAGTGTAATAACCGGTGAATACCATTGTCCTCGCTAGGACTCAAATCAACTATGAAAAAAGAAACTATAGCTATCCAGGTTGCAGGTCCTTCACTGTCCTTCAGCCTCTCCCGGGTATCTTCTGTCCCCGGCCCTGCTAACTCCTAAGCAGCGACACTCTGAAATTAGCAGCCTCTCCCCGCCCCCCCCAGGTGGGGAACGTGGAGTCCCATATATTCACGCTGGCCTTTCCAAGGCAGATTTCCCTTTGTGTTCCGAGTTCCGGGTCAGTCGACCCTTTGCCCTTTGCCACTGTGGTTGGGCTTGGAAGCTAGATCGGGGCAGCAGTTTTTCCTCCAAGGAAAGCTCTATGCCCCGCAGCTTGCAAGATGGGCTTCACTTCAGCCACAGTTTTAATTTGTGAAGTTATACCTTGTAAGGTAAAAGCGAGTCCCCATTGGTATAGCCACCGATATCTGATATTCTCCTGCCGGAGCGCCAGAGTTAATAGTTGAAGTTCTCTTCTTCTTTTCAATGTGGTAGGGGCCAGGTCATTATGTGGAAGGAGGCCAGGTCATTATGTGGAAGGAGGGATCATATATCTCCAATCCTAAAAGATCTCCACTGGTTGCCTGTTCACTTTAGAATCCTCTACAAATCTCTTTCCATAATATACAAAACCATCCATCAACACACCCCACTCGACTTACAAGTCCCATTCCAAATTTATAACTCCTCCAGACCAACAAGAGACGCACTCAGAGGATCTCTTCAAGTGCCCCCAGCCAAAACTACCAGACACATTACCTTGAGAGATCGGGCCTTTTCAACAGCCGGCCCCCTTCTGTGGAACTCCATCCCACCGGACCTAAGACAGGAGCCCAGCCTCCCAACCTTCAGGAAGAGACTTAAGACCTGGCTATTTAAAAAAGCGTTCCTGGACACCGATTAATTCTATTCAGCCAGTTCTACCACTTCCACATGTAAAAATGTTATTACTAATGTAAATACCTATACCTAATTCTCTCCCTTTTCTTCTCTTCTCCCAGTTCTATTACCTTGTTATTTGTAACTGCTTCCTTCTACACTAATAGGTTATTCAACTGTTCATTGTACACCCCTGTTATATGTAAACCGGCATGATGTGTTTGCAACATGAATGCCGGTATATAAAAATTTTAAATAAATAAATAAATTATAAATCTGTAGCGCATAGCCCTCCCAACTAAAGGGGATTAGCTGCCGAGCACACCGCATCAGGTCCTCCTTGATGAGAAAACTATGCATGCAGACTATGATATCTTTTGGGGCATTTCTGGGTGCATTCCCCAGGGCCCTATGTGATCTTTCAAATAACTATGTTGGGTTTAATATGCGCATCCATTTCTGGTCTCCAATCAGAGGCCAGAAGCGTTGTACAGATTTTATGTACCACCTCCATCGTGTTAGCATATTCATAGGACTCAGGAAGGCCCCAGATACGAATATTCAGGCGCCGGGACCTGTTTTCCAGGTCCTCCATTTTTAGGGCCGCTTCTTCTTGCCGTTTCTAGAGTTCCATTATTCGTCAGTAATCATGGTGAGTTGCGTACCGTGCTGTTCCAGAACCCCCTCTGATTCCTCGACCCCCAGTCGAGATCGCGCAAGTCTGTTCGGAGGGTCTCAAGATTTTCATTCATATTGTCTCTCAGGGTGCAAATATCACCCCAGATTTCCTTGAACCAATTAAAGAAATCATGCTTTAACATTTCCGGGAGTTTTTCTTCCAGAGAGGGGAGCTCAGATTTATCCTCCTGCTGCGCCTGATTAGGAGGACAAGGCCGCATAGCGGGATCCTCCAGCATCAAAGGAGAATTGTGTTAGATATACCGCTTTTTTCTTACTGGCCATAATAAGCAGCCTTTTGTGTTTCCGATCGCACGCTTATCGTGCACAAATCATGGAGTTGATAGTCTAAAATAGCTCAATATTGATCGAAGAGGGACGGAGAGTCAGGTTTAAGCATCCATGATGACTCCTGTTGAACACTTTTAACCTTTGCAGCTGCACCTTTCTTTTTTTTCTATTTTCCTCATTTTATCATTTTCCCTTTTGAAAGTTTAGTGTTAGAGCTGTAGATTTACTTATTGTCCCCCTTCCAGTTATTAGTTTAAATTTGATCATGTTATGATCAGTGTTGCCCAGTGGCCCCACCACCATTACCTCTCTCACTAAATCCTGCATTCCACTAAGAATTAAATCTAAAATAGCTCCCTCTCTTGTTGGTTCCTGAACCAATTGCTCCATGAAGCAGTCATTTATTATATCCTTAGCACAAAGACTACTGACCATTTTAGTAGCCACCTTCTAGATTAACTCTATCATGTTTATATCCTTTTGAAGGTGCAGTCTCCAGAACTGTACACAGTATTCCAAATGAGATCTCACCAGGGACTAACACAGGGGCAATAACACCACCTGAACCGATTGCTCAATGAAGCAGTCATTTATTACATCCAGGAACCTTATGTCTCTAGCAAGTCCTGATGTTACATTTACCCAGTCAATATTGGGGTAATTGAAATCTACCAAAAATATCCAAAGTTTTGTGCAAAATACAACGATTAGGTAAACACTACTGCAAGACACGTTGTACAATAATATTCCAGGTTTAGCGTATGTGTTTTTCCAAAAATAATTCACTTACTGCCTTATTAAGGACCATCATACCACCCGTGGTCTGCATGCATTTGATGCCTGTATTTTCAGCCACATTGGGTCATCTTTAATTATCGGTCCTGTAAGATTTAAATGCAAACAGTCTTTTTTTGTTTTTTTTTACTTTTTTTTAAAAATTTGTGTGGAAAGGATACTTCCCTTGGTGAGGGGAAGTTTTACTATCATGCAAGTCCCGCTCAGGTACTTCTACTGGCGTATAAGAACAATACACTTGCCTCCTCGTTCGGCATTGCTTCACTATGCGGATCTCTTCCTCCGTTCGTTGTTCATCCAAGTGTGAGCGCTACCGCGCTATTTGCCGAGGTCCTGCTGTCTCTCTCCGATGATCGGAGAGAGACAGAATTGATGTTCTACTGTTTGAACCGAGTAGCGCATCAAGTGATTTCCTATTTAACAAAGAGCACAAGAGAACAATGATGATCTGGACATAGCATTTGTTCGATGTATACAATTATGTTTCAATTTTTATTTACATTAGAAATCCAGACACACAAAAAGGATACAACGATAAATCTGAGCCCCTGATGCAGCCCTATTGAAAGAGGGCGAAACTCGGCCAGAGTCGGGCTTGTTAGCACAATTTTGTCTCTATTCAATAAAGAAATCCAGATCGGACATTTGGCTGCTTATTCTGTACTGTCGCCTCACGACCCTGTTATAGGGACCATCAAGCTAGGGCAAGAAAGCATAGTAGAAATGTCATCTTTGTGAGACTTTTCTCACTCCAAATTACGTCAAATCTTCACCGAGGTGTACTGTGCTCTTCATACTTCTCACTCTGGATAAAAAACTGGCCCCTAAACCACCACCAGCACCTCACTTTGAGCTATTAGCTGCCCCTCGTATAGAGATATAAATATTTGACTACTATGAAGGCCTTATACATAATCTCTCTCTCTCTCTCTCAGCGCGAAATAGGAAGTATTGAGGGGTACAAAAATTGTTAGAAACCACAAAATTTTATTTAGTTTATAATCTACTTTTCTTTTTTGTTTCATTTACTTTTTCTTTAATTGGGTGCTTTTCTTGTTTTTTTTACTTTTTGTTTTGTTTTGTTTTTTACCCTCTTCCCGTCAGTCTTTTTCACACCAGCTGCAGGCTCCACTGAATTAAATATTGGTCTGCCAGGTAGCCAGAGTTTTTCTATCCGTGTTGCTGTTTGATTTCTGATGACTTGGCTCACAGAAATGTACCAGAGGAAAGGGGTAGGCAACTGTGCTCGAGTGCTACCCACATCTGGTTTTTAGGATATTCACAATGAATATGCATGAAATAGATTTGCATACAATGGAAGTACATGCAAATATATTTCTTGGATATCCCGAAAATCAGAACCTGTTTGTGGCGCTCAAGTACCAGACTTGCCTACCCTTGCACTAGACCCCAGTTCTAACTCTTCTCGTTAATTCTACTTATCCCCAAACTATGGGGTGGTCTTGGGATAAGCATATATTTTGTGTCATGTATTTTGTGCTATGTCTATAATTTGCTGAGATCCTAGAAGAAAACAAATCCATTGCACTTGTTGAAAACTCTTCTAGATGTGTCCTCTGCTTTAATTTTAGGTCCCTGTGCAGTCCTGGTTTGATGATATGGCGGACACAGAACTGCGAGATCTGATTCCCTTCTTTGAAGGACTTAGCCAAGAGGAAGATATTTATAGTATGCTTCATAAACTCTGCAACAGGTAGCCCTCACAATGCTACCTGCACTCTGTCGCTGTTTCTTGCAGCATCTGCAGACTTGGTCTTTGTTTCATTTCCGTAAAACAGACAAAGCTCTGAGGAGGCCTCACAGTGCAGGCAGGAAGTATTCCTGTCCTTCATTGTCCCGTTGTGGCAGACACATCAAGTAATGCTATTGAGCCTCTTTGAAGGAGTCCAAGATCCCAAGTTTTGAGCAAATGACCTTTTTTAAACAAAAGAAAAAAATATTTTAAAAAGGAAGGCTTTTAATTAATTTCATAAACAGACACGGATTTTATGGGATTTGAGGAGGGGGACTGGGGTTCCTTAACACATACCAAAAAAAAAACAAAACCCTGATGCACCGCAGCAGCTGAACTCTTCCCTCTGTCCCTACTATGCAGACAGCGGACTCCTCTTCCCAGCGTGCTTGGAGCAGTTGAGCTGACTCTGAATTCTTTTCCTACAGAATGAAGTGCCTTTTCGAATGACGATTTTGAGAGGAAAAATGTTATGTTTTCTACTTGGCATATTTCCAGGCACCTTTTAATCTTTTAATGATGAGATGCTTTAAAAATATATTTAAAAAAAATACCTTTATAAAGCACTGTAACTTAATGTTGAAGACAAGCAGGTGGAATGTGGAGGTTGGGTGCATGTCTCCATAAGCACATTAGGTTTTATTAATTCAGCATACCAGGATGCACTTTGTGTGTCATATACATGAAATGTTTTGAAAATGTTTATACTGATTCTTTTTTTTTTTGTTTGTTTGTTTTAAATAAAGGGGGTGGGCTCTGTCATACTGGTTTTCATTTCCAGTACAGTTTGGCCATATCTGCAGTTCTGTATGTTAAGCCTGCTAGGCAGTGTTGTGGGAAAAATGGTAGTGGTGATAATTAGATCAAAGTACCTTTATACTAAAGAAAGATGAAATTTTATTGCCTCTGCTTATGCACAGCTGTCATCCCCTGAGGTATTCCGAGTAAGTTATGAGAGACTCAGTCATACTGGAAAGTCCGTGTATGTATTGATCTGAAATGTTTCTTTCAGGGCCCATGTCAACAAGCAGGGGATACATACTGAGCTGTTTTTATTCGTGTGGGTTTTATTTATCTTTTAATTGCTGCTGCTGTACAGTCACCAAATGGAGTTGACCACCGGCTGTTATACTGTTCTTTGCCACTGTGCCTATGCTATACATTCATTCCTTGTAAGCTGTAAACTCAGGCAATACCCAGAACAGGCAGATCAGATGGCCATACCTCTGTAAGGGGTCTCGTTTATCACCTAAACTTAATCCATCCCACTTTCTCTTCTGTCCCTTCTCCCATTACTGTCAATTATCTGGGTCAGAAATGCAAAATTATGAGTCTGCAAGTGAGGAACATTTTACAGAAAATAAAATTCGCCATCACTATTTTGTATGTAATCCTACATTTGAAAGGAAACACTTGGGAAAAATATCTTGCTGGGAATAGTTCATTGGCAGGTGCTGTTTATAGTCCAACACTTGAAAGTAATTATATTTCCCTCAGCATGTTCTTTCTTTAGGGATTTTTGGACTGCCGTGTGCCGGTGACACCGAGTGCACCAAGTGGTTAGTTTTATCCCTCTGGTTCTTGTGACCACATTTGAAAGGGCCTTAGGAAGGTAAGAAAGTATGCACGTTACACCTGTTTTACAGCTATGTTCTCTTCTGGTACTTTCAGCCATGCAAGCCATACAGTCCTTCAATTATGGTCCCACAATGCTGCTTGGTTTGCACCTTTTTTTTGTGGCTGTATGAAAATTGTCAGATACTAAATGGCTGGTGCATCTTGCCGTTCATTGTATCAGGTGAGTTGGGCTAGGCAGCTTAATAAGTTAGCATATGAAAAATATTTAGCTTCTGGCTGGGGACATGCATATATATTTTAAATGAAATCGTAATACCTTCAGCCTTTTATGGTATCCTCTATTCTTTATGAATAATAGTGTTAAAGTTATGGTAATTGTAGATTATATTTTTAATCTACTGGATTCAGAATCAATAAACCCAGTTTAATTAATGCATAAGAAAAATTGTAGAATTCCCATGTTAAGATTGGTATTAATATTAAAGAAAATAATTGAAAAAGGTTTTCTCACACATATCCATTGAATTTTATAGAAAATCCCAAATGTTTTATCTCAAGTTATGGTATGCCACCAAATTTCAGTCCTTTGTTTTCTTATGTCTTTTTTTTTTTTTTTTACACAAGTAGTTTGTATGGAGTTCCTTTTAAGGATGTCCTGGTGCATTAGTTAGAGAAAGTTGATGGTAACAGCAATATGAGGGGAAGGTAAGGTGCCTCACAACCATGGGACACTACAGTATATCAAGGTGAAGAAATGCAAGCAGTATCATGATACTTGTAAAACATGACCATCCGTACGCAACATTTTTCTTCTGCAGTTTTATTTTCGCTTTTTGGTTTTGGCTTTATTTAAAGCAGTGATTGCTTTAGTACTTTGTACAGTATTACTCCAGAAGAACTAATAGTCATTGTAAAAGCCAAACAGTAATGTCTCGCTTACCATAGCTTAAATATGGTATGGATTATAAAGCGGCAGTATTATATAGTATGTAACTAACAATTGCTCTCGTTAGATTTTGTCTGCAGATAGAGCCCTTGTAACATTATATTGCCAACAATATTAATTGAATTACGGTCCAAGTGGTGTTCTTCAGGTTTGCACTACCAGTATTGCAGCAAGAAGCTGACAAATATGAAAGGCCCCCCTTTTTCTAAACATTGCAATTTTTTGATGAATCACTAATTATGTGTTATTTGCATGTGAAAAAGCAGTGATCATAAGAACCAGTTGCCTTAAAAGTCTGTGAATGAATGTTGATATTAAAGTGTCTGTACTCTTTAAAACCATATGTGAAGGATAGTTGAACTTTCAATTTGAAAAATACTAGGTAATCTTAAGGCCAAAAGACATCAGCATTTCATGGGGTCTATAGCATAAATTTTTACGTACTGGCTACGGCATTGGTAAGAAAACTTTGCCATTCAGTGCCCTATATCACCTGTGAGCCGTGCTTCAGTTATCAGCACCCTCAGATATTAAGATTTAAATAGTAGCTGCATTATATTGTGCTGTTTTAAAAGAGTCTATTGTGCAAGAGACAATGCTGATTGTAAAAGCCAAACTGATATTCAAGATGAGTAAAACAAAGTTTATTGGCAGTACTTTTATGTAGTAATTTGCAAACCCATGGAAGTCAACAAAGGAATAGAGCCCATGTTAAAAGAAAACAAATGAGTCATTCCGGATCAAGTGGACCCAGGGGTCCATGCTCAACCTCCTCCAAATCAAACCAGATTTTGCACGGATGTTCTCTAGGGTTTCAAACAAAACTGTACTAAATTTTTCACTTGGATCTCCATTGGTTAAAGAGATAGAGGCAGTTGAATGGAAGTCACCTTTGAGTACCATGTTCCATGCAACCTAAAATGACCATTTTGTCCAGGTGCTGCAGGCCGACAACACCTCTCAGGGGCCTGAAATTTTGTGGGTTAGTACAACCCCTAGTGGTAAGTTCCAGTGCAAAGTTTGGAACCTAACATGAGCTTGCCTCCCTTTTTATGGGCCAGCAAAATATGTGAAAAATGTTACAAAAGAAATATAAGGCCTACTTTGCTCCTGACCTATACTTTGATTCAGGCCCTGACTGGACCAGTAGTCATGGCCCATGGCATATATGTATAAGATTTGCACTAAGAGGCTTTAGAGGCAACTGGAAGTAAAGATATAATTATATAAAGACATGATGTCACTTTTTTTATGCAGATTTTTGCCAATTTTCCGGTGCAGATATCTCTACTGTGTAGATTTTAATCATTTTTTTAATATCATTTGAAAGAGTATTTTTTTCTACAAAAAGTCAACCTGTTTCATTTTGGACCTGATCTTGCTTTGGTCAGAATTATGGCCCCAAAGATATGCATCATTTGCATGAGTGGGTGCGCTATGTTAAAAAGAGGCATCTTTGTCGCCCTGCTGTGTAACACATAAATAAGTTAGAGATGTGAAATTCTACAGTGCAGCGAAGCTTGTAGTCCTTACCATGCTTGTGGCTTATGACATCTTGCTTCAACATACTTTTATAAACGACCTCTCAAAATTTTATTGTTCTGCATGCAAATCTGAACATGCAAAACTATCACCTCCACAAGGAACTATGGTAATGTCATGTTAGTAGTGTGTTGTGGCAGAGATTTTGGGAACATATCCTGGCCTGTGACACCATTGTGCTCTTTGTGTTCCTGGTATCAAAGTTTTCTTTGTGCCAAAGGAGGACATTGAAGTAATCAGACTTATTCAGGATGAGCGGTTTAGCAAAGGTCATACAGTTGCTGGTACAAGGAAAATCAATTCAAGCCCATTGAAGCAAATAAAATTTGCATTAGCAATATTTCGAATGACATCTCCTCATTCATTGCAAGTGTTCTAGAACAGTGCTTCTCAACCGGTGTGTCGCGACACACAGGTGTGTCGTCAAGCACTGGCAGGTGTGTCACATCTCCCGATGTCCCACTGCCCCGTTGTACTTTCCTTCTCCCTTTTTCCAGCCCCCGCAGGCCAATGGGAAACCTCCTTTCTTCCTACCCCCACTGTCCAATGGGAAGCCTACTTCATTCGGCCTGCCCCAGCGCAGGCCAATCGGAAGCCTCCTCCCTTCTACCTGCCAGTGGGAGTAGGAAGAAGGGAGGAAGCCTTTGATTGGCCAGTGAGGCAGGCATCACATAGCCCGGGGGTGGTGTGGGAGGAATGGCAGTGTTGAACCCCAACGAAGCAAGGCTGCCACGGGAGCCCATCCCTGTAGGGCAAAGAGGAAACTCGACCCCATACAAGCAAGGCCGCCACAGGAGCCTATCCATGTGGAGGTGAAGAGGAAACCTGACCCTGACCAAGGCCACCACAGGAGCCCATCCCCATGGTGGCGAAAAAAGAAGGTCTGCCGGAGTAAAGCCGCGGCGGAACTGGAGCCCATCCCTCCAGGGAAGGAAGAAGAAGTTTTTTGGTGAGAGCTTGTGTGCCTGGGTGAGAGCTTGTGTCTAAGGGTGTGAATGGGTGCCTAAGTGAGAGCTTGTGTCTGTGGGTGTGAATGGATGCATGGGTGAGAGCTTGTGTGTCTGTGGGTGTGAATGGATGCATGGGTGAAAGCGTTGTCTGAGGGTGTGAATGGGTGAGAGCTTGTGTGTGTGGGTGCCTGGGTGAGAGCTTGTATGTGTGGGTATGAATGGGTGCCAGGGTGAGAGTTGGTGTGAATGGGTGCTTGAGTGAGAGCTTGTGTGTGTGGGTGTAAATGGAAACCTGGGTGAGAGCTGGTGTGAATGGGTGCTTGTATGAGAGCTTGTGTGTGTGGGTGTGAATGGAAGCCTGGGTGAGAGCTGGTGTGAATGGGTGCTTGGGTGAGAGCTTGTGTGTGGGTATGAATGGAAGCCTGGGTGAGAGCTTGTGGGTGTGAATCGGTACCTGGGTAGGAGCTGGTGTGAATGGGTGCAAGAGCATTTGTGTGTGATTGAGAGCTTGTATATAAGAGAGCATGAGTGTGATTGAGAGAGAGACTGGTCAGGGAGGTGATGTGTTTCTGTGTGAGAGAGAGAAACTGGGCAGGAAGATGACTAGTGTGTGTATGTGAGAGAGAGAGACTGGTCAGGAAGATGACTGGTGTGAGAGAGACCAAGGCTGGTTGTGGGGTCTAATTGGGTGTATGTGTATGAGTGACTGGTTGTGGGCGCTAAGGAAGAGGACTGTGAGGACAGAGCTTCAGCAGTCCTTGCTGCTTCTGGTGAGTGCTTTTGGCCTGGAAGGGAAAGGAGTAGGAGAGTTGCTGGAAAGGGTAAGTAAAGGTGGCTTTTTAAATTTATTTTTCTTGATTGACTGCCATTTTAATTATTGGGTATTATGCGATGCCTGCTGTTTTGAAATATTTTATTGATATTTGGACATGTTTTAATAATTTTTATGAGTTTTTAATTGTTGGATATTATTCTGTTCAGCAGCTGTTTTGTAACATGTTTAGTATAGCTTTACAATTATTTCTTTGTGGGGCTCTATAGCAGCTTGGATTATTCTGTTTTCCCAATAGGAAAAGTATTTGTGTTTAGGGCCTGGTTTAATAGTTGTATTTCTTAGATAGGGTTGTTACTATTTGAGTGTGTTCCATAATACAGGTATAACTTTGTGTGGGTTAGTTTGTGTGCATTATTGCAAATCCTGAGTCTGTCAGGTGCTATATTTCTCTTTCCATTTCTCTAGGTTTGCACTGCATGCAGAGTGGTTTTTTTTGTTTTCCATTCCAGTTTCTATCTCCATATTTATAATTTGTGGTTTTTCTGTACTTTGTGAAGGTCAGTTCTGGGTGTGTGACCGAGGTGAGATATTTTACTAGCATGTAGGCATTTGTATCAATCTTATTTGTTGTGTTTTCTCAATAGGATATGCATTAGTGGTAAATTACTGTCTTTTCATAAGGAAGGCTATTGTGCCTGGTAGTAAAGGGAGTTTGTTTTGCTTTTACTGGGATGTCATCAGAACCAGAATATCTTTTTTGTATGGTGAGTTGTACAGGGTAATGCCCTAGATCTGCTCTGTACTAATTGCTGGGGTTGAGGGGATTCCTGTGGATGCAGAGCGCATGTTTACATTTAGCCCTCATGATGGTCATATGTTCAGTGCGTCACGCATGTGAAAACCATCTGTCAGGTGTGTCCCGCCAAAAAAAGGTTGAGAACCACTATTCTAGAACATGAATGTGAATATTTTCATGACCTTCAAATATGCAGCTTCCAACCTGATCAGTATTTAGCTTGCATCTATGAAAAATCCTGGTGCATTGGCCATATATGCGAAGTCTCAACTGAGGAATTTGATGTCTTGGTCAATTTCTTGCATCCCCAAGGTCCTACCAGGCCATTTTACTGGCCGCCTCTTAGAGACACCTGTTGGATTCCAGAAGAGCACATTATTGCTACCCTTGATGCACCCATAACAACTTCACCACATAGTTTGCTAGCCTATAAAGAGGGCGGCAAGCTCATGTTAGGTTCCAAACTTTGCATAGGAACTTAGCACCTGAGGTTGTAATAATCCACAAAATTTCAGGCCCTTAACAAGGGTTGTTTGGCTTCAGTGCCCAGACAAAGTGGCCATTTTGTGTTGCGCAGAGCCCAGTACTCTGAGTGACCTTCATTCAGCTGCCTCTAGCTCTTGAACCAATAGAGATCCAACCAAAAAATGTTGCATAGTTCTGTTTGAGGCTGTAGCGAACATCCACATAAAATATTATTAATTTGAAGGAGGTCGAGCATGGATGAGTTTCTAAATTGGTCCATTTGACAAGGAATGTCCTAAACATAAAATATGGCCAATAAAGTTATCACAAAAGGGACAAGAGGGTGAAGCCTGCTCCTGCACTGACCTAGTGCTAAGTGTATACAAAAAAACCCAACATTCTGGCTGTGCACAGTGTGCAGTTCACTGAAAGCAGCCATGTCTACAGGAATAAAACTATAGCCCTACAGATTGCTACAGTGAAATGCTAACTAACCTCTGGATGATTCCTCCTGGAACTGACATCCCAATTGATATTCAGCGATATTAGGGAAAAGAACATCTACATTAAAAAGCAAATCTTTAGAGACAAACAGACATATTCATGCAGGTGTATTAAGCCTTAAGGCCTCACAATGCAGGTTATTTACTGCAGGCCCCATTATTTTCAGTGGGGCCTACTCACTAATGTGCATTTTGGCATAATAATACTTAATACATCTGCCTGTAAGTGGACAGATATGATAGAGAATCTATGGAGTAGTAACCTAAAAGTGACCTTTTTTAGCTTTATTTTTATTTGCATATTAAAATACAATCAAATAGTAAATATTTGAAAAAACTAATCAAATCATATACAAGAAAAGAATCAAAATATAGATATATTCCCACAGGGACAGATTTTAAAATATACGTGCGCACACAAATGTATGCCCGATTTGATAACATGTGCGCACAGCCACGCATGTTATAAAATCAGGGGTCGGCGCACGCAAGGGGGTGCGCTGCCTTCCTCCGTTCCCTCCCAGGCCACTCTGAAATCGAAGCAGCCTCGGAGGGAACTTCCCTACCCCCACCCCCACCCCACCTTCCCTTCCCCAGCCCTCAGCTAAATCCCCCTAAAAGTTTTCTCTTACCAGTTGCACGCGCCGGCCAATGGCCGGCCCACAATCCCAGGCACAGCAGCAAATGGGGCTGTGCTTGGAGGCTCCGGTTCCGCCCCCGCCTCGCTCTTGCCCCACCCCTTTTTTTAAGCCCTGGGACTTACACGTGTCCTGGGGCTTCACGTGCGCCGCCAGGCCTTTTGAAAATAGGCCCGGTGCGCGTAACCCCTCCTGGATATACGTGCGTAGAGCTTTGAAAATATGCTCCACAGTATTTAGTACACAAAACATTGAAGAAACCACAATAAGGGAGATTAAAAAGAAAAATATCTAAGTAGGCTACAAAGATATCATAACATATAACAGGGGGAAAAAACCTATTAATTAGATGAGGTATCATACTGTATGCAAATTACAACTCATGCTGCCCCATAATCTTACAATAAGCACTTATAGGTTACATTTAATTCTTGGAATCTAAAAATTAAAAACCTTAACTGGAATGGTTCAAAGAAAAGATATTTAACAGCAGCCAAAACTATATAAATATATTTACAAGGAAAACATAAACTCCAAGTGCCAAGACTTCATTTCGTATAGACACAAATGTTTTCTTACGTTTTTGAGTTCTAGCCAAATCTGGGAAATCCATACCTTCAAACAATACAAAACGATTCAAAAAGTGATTTATTTTAACTGTTCTGTACTGTAAATGGAAAGATGCATTTTATCTTAGTTAGTAAATCAGTTTGCTGCCCATTTTCCTACTCATAGCGCTCTTTAGGAAACATATAACGACATAGTAACGCAATTACTGCCAGAGTTCAAAATTTCTAATCTGACTTTTTAAACTAAAATGAACCTTTTGGTTTATTATAGTGATTATTTCACTGTTGAGAGTGAAGATATATTTTGGCATTGTGTGTTTCCTACTGAATATAAATCCAAGATACTATACGCAGGAGATTTATATATAGGCAGTCTTGACACCATCTTTAAAGGAATTCCGTGTTATACATGACTAATTTAGAACCTGTGCGCATGGCCTGGTTTTCATCTGTTACCTGGCCTTGTCCAGTTTCTTTTTCCGCCTACTTCCATGTCTTTTTTTTATTAAAAAAACCTCTGGCTGATTTTATAGATATGTTTGTGCACTACCTATGTTGATAAGCCTCTTACACTTTTTAGAATCAAGCAATATCACTGGAAAAACTAGTACGAGAAAAATTGGAAGACTGGAATGGAAAAAAAGTACAGGTTTTTATTACAATGTAATGTAAGTTTATAACTGTGAGAACTTCCTTTTCTAGCTTGTTTAGGGTTATTCAGAATTACACTGTCACACTGATCACCGAGCAACTTTCCTTTGTGCTGTAAATTAATTTGTAGGTGCTGCCATTCTTTTCCATTGATCTTTCTGTTTAAAAATAAATAAATAAATAAATAAATAAAATAAAAGCATAGTATGACGTTCTGGTGTCCTTGCTCAACAGGGGTAACAGGTATTTACCTACATAAGTATTTCTATTTTGTTGTAAGATTAAACGCCTTATATTCTTAAAATTAATCAAAAAGCATTAACGGCTGACTTGGCATTTGTAAACTTTTAGACTGCAGCCAGAGTCCTGGATTGGAAAGTGCTGAAGAGCTTATGTACAGTGCTCTGTGTTTTATGTACTTTTAAGAGCCTGTCTATTGTGATATCATTTTAACAGCCCAGATAATAACACCGAAGAAAACTGCCACCAGCGCAGCTAGCTAGATGCTCGGTGTGTGCAGTCAGTTTTTGTTGTGTTGTTTTAATCAGAGTGACTGGGGAAAGAAAATACACCTTAGAGAAAGAAGAGAACACTGACTCTTGTAGCAGGCTTCTGCTTTGAAAGTTTCATGTAAGAAATCTGTAATACTTGGGAAGCACATACAGGCCTATGTTTTCCAAATCCTATTTTTCCTCTAATAAAACACACAACCCAAATATAAAGTAATGTTTGTGCCTTTATTTCAATACGTACTTTGATGTATATGTTTGGGAGGCTGCTAAGAAGGGAATTATACGTGGGGTGTGGGTGACACTAGTTGATATTGTACAAATTTAACTATGTAAAACAAATTTTCTGTTCGTATTTTGCTATTAGGAATTTAGGTGGGATTGTTTCCAGAGGATATTGGAAAAATATCTTTGAAGGTTGGGAAAGAAAAAAAAATTTGAGCTTTCTACTCATTTTCCGTGTATTGAATGTGGTGAGCAGTCCGGCAATACTTGAAAAATACTGCTTTGGGTGCAAAGAACCTTGGAGAAGTGTTGTCTCTCTTCAGCTATTAAATGGTTTATTTGCTATCTCAAATAAAACTTTTTTAACAATTTACATCATTGTCCATCCGATATTTCTCTTGTGTGACTAGTTTCTTACTGAACCAGCACTCGTTAGTTACAGAACATAAATAGCTTTGAGTTTTTTCCACACGGCTGGGGTGGGAAAAGGAGATGTACTTGGTTACGATGCCATATTTCCTCTAGTCCTAAAAACATCTTTTAACTGTTCCTGTACAAGTAATCAATTCTGCCTGCTTAGTAGAGAAAAGCTTGCTCAACTGCTGTTGAACTCTGCTCAATAAATTGCTGGTGACTTTGGCAGATGTTCCTGCTATTTAAATCTCTAGGATGAGATGATAGTGTATAATTTGTGCCTAGTCCTTAAGCTGTGACTTTTTTTCTTTTTAAAGGGTGCTTAATTCATCAGCTGCCTGAATACACTATAGTATTTTTAACATCATTGCCACAATTGTGACATTAAATGAAATTGGTGCCTTTGCCTTTCTCAGCTGAATCATTCAGTGCTAGAGGCTGTTCTGCTGTTTGTCCTTAAAGCTGAACTATGATACCAGATGTGCCATATTCTGAAAAGCAAAGTGGCATGTTTGGCTGCCATATATAAAATTAACAGGAAAACAAAATAGTTGGGTAAAGCTGATACTTTTATTAGGATAACAAATGTTCAAACATGCAAACGTTTGACATAATAAAGGTCCCTTCCCCAGGTAATATCCTGATAATTAAGATGGAGTTTATTATTTAGGAGAGGAAGGCATAAACTATCAGAGGTGAGTACTTTACACTTTATTTGCAATATAAATTGTGACTAAGTGCTTCACAAATTCAGGACTTGGGACTAATTTCTGGATGAAAGAATACCTGTGACTTTGGTTTATGAAAATAAATAGATGCTATGTTAATTAAGCAAAAAAAAAAATCACCTCAACTAAGAAGTTCTGCACATCTAAGGAGAATAATACCTACTCTCTTTACACAGAAACGTGATGGCAGGAAAAAAAACTGTATGGTCTGTCTAGTCTGCCCATCCATACCAACTATTCAGCTTTACAAGCTCTACCACTCCGAGATCCTATGTGGTTATCCCATGCTTTCTTGAATTCAGATACTGTCTTTATCTCCACCACCTCCACAGGGAGGCTGTTCCATGCATCCATTACCCTTCCATAAACACATATTTCCTTAGATTACTCCTGAATCTACCCCATTTCACCCGCATCCCATGACCCCTCATTCTAGAGCATCCATTCCTTTGAAAGAGGCTTGCCTCCTATGCATAGAAAACTTGGAGGAATTTAAATGTCTCTGTCCATATCTCCTCTAGCCTGCCTTTCCTCAAACATATACATGATTAGATTAAGTCTGTCCCCATATAAGAACATAAGAAATTGCCATGCTGGTTCAGACCAAGGGTCCATCAAGCCCAGCATCCTGTTTCCAACAGAGGCCACAAGAACCTGGCAAGTACCCAAACACTAAGAAGATCCCATGCTACTGATGCAATTAATAGCAGAGGCCATTCCCTAAGTCAACTTGATTAATAGCAATTAATGGATTTTTCCTCCAAGAACTTATCCAAACCTTTTTTAAACCCAGCTACACTAACTGCATTAACCACATCCTCTGGCAACAAATTCCAGATCTTAATTGTGCATTGAGTGAAAAATAATTTCTCCAATTAGTCTTAAATGTGCTACTTGCTAACTTCATGGATTGCCCCCTAGTCCTTGTATTATCCGAAAGTGTAAATAACTGATTCACATTTTCCTAGCGTGTAGCCAGATGGATTCAGAACAAGTGGGTATAGTGTGCTCGTGCTAGCAGTTGGAGACGGATCTGACGTCAGCACGGGTACAAATACCCCCACAGGAAGTGTAGCAACTCAGTAATTTCCGTCTCCAAAGCAGTTTGGAGCTCCTGCACGCTCGCTGAGCGTGTTTTCCAAATCTACTTTCTATTTTCTACTTTCTACTTACAAATTTCTAGATGAGCCCCGCACTCCTGCAGTGATACCCTCGGGTCCCTCCCCCAGTTGAGTTTCCCGGGGTGATTTCCATGATCCCCCGGAGGCCTACGCCTCGGTCCGGTGGCCGAATCGTGGCAGGGATCTAGCCCCCGAGAGAGAAGGGCTCGGGCCTGGCTGAGAGGCGCCTCTGTCCCGGCGTGGACTTAGCCCCGAGCGAGACGAGTTCGGCAGCTTAGAGGCAGCGGGTGCATTTCCTCAAGCGCAGCGGTGAAGGTATTTCCCCTCTCCCCCCGCAGCCGGAGACCGCCCGGGTTACAGCCGGGAAGCGCCGAGGATCAGGTAAGGCGTACATCTCTCCCTAAGCTCCATCAAGGTTCAGGTGGCTGCGCTGTCTTGCTACGGTCCCAGGAGGGAGGGCAAGACCATTGCCACGCACCCAGATGTTTCCCGCTTCCTGAAAGGAGTCAAGCACATCCGTCCGCCACTGAAGTGGCCAGTGGCCTGTGGAACCTCAACCTGGTTTTGGATTTCCTCGCGGGATCCACCTTCAGACCCCTTCGGGGCCTGTCTCTCTGTTCGCTAACTTTGAAGATGGTTTTCTTGCTGGCGGTGTGTTCCGCACACCGCATCTCAGAGCTACAAGCGCTGTCCTGCCGTGATCCCTTTCTCAGAATCACTCCAGAAGCTATCCATTTTCGCACGGTTCCTTCTTTCTTACCTAAAGTAGTCTCACAATTTCACCTCAACCAAACCATATCCTTGCCTACCATGGAAGGTTTGAAGAAATCGGATGAAGGTCGAATACTACGTCATCTCGACATTGGCAGACTGCTGTCCAGATACCTGGAACAGACAGAAGCAGTACGAAAGACGGACCATCTGTTCGTCCTTCACAGCGGGAAGAAGCAAGGGGCAGCGGCCTCTCGGCCTACCATAGCCCATTGGATCAAAGAAGTTATCAGAGCGGCCTACGTAGAGGTCGGAAAGTCACCAACTTTACAGGTCAAGGCTCATTCTACCAGAGCGCATGCAGCGTCGTGGGCAGAATCGGGGATGCTGTCGCCCGCAGAAATATGTAAGGCGGCGACATGGTCCTCCCTCCATACCTTTTCCAGATTTTACCATCTGGATGTCCAGGCCAGGGAGGACACAGCATTTGCGAGGGCAGTCCTACGCGGTCCTCAGGCAGCCTCCCGCCCAGTTCGGGAGTAAAGCTTTTGTACCATCTGGCTACATGCTAGGAAATGTTGAGATTACTTACCTGATAATCTCCTTTTCCTTAGTGTAGACAGATGGACTCAGCATCCCGCCCAGCTGCCGGTGTACATGGGTCTCACCGATTCAAAGTACGCCTTATCATTGTCTTACATAAGAGCGTCCACTCTACCAGGTGTCGACGCCTTCCGGTTGGAAACGCTGGCGGTCTCCAGCTACTATCAATCGGTCAGGGGAATCCTGTTTTCCTAATTCATTGATCGTCAGTACACATAGATCCATAACAGCTTTTGCAAGGAAGATTACTGAGTTGCTACACTTCCTGTGGGGGTATATGTACCCATCTGACGTCAGATCCGTCTCCAACTGCTAGCACAAGCACACTATACCCACTTGTTCTGAGTCCATCTGTCTACACTAAGGAAAAGGTGATTATCAGGTAAGTAATCTCACTGTTACTCATTCAAGACCTCTCATGATTTTAAAGACCTCTATCATATTCCCCCTCATCAGTCTCTTCTCCAAGCTCAACAGCCCTAACCTCTTCAGCCTTTCCTCATAGGGAAGCTGTTCCATCCCCTTTATCATTTTGGTCGCCCTTCTCTGTACCTTCTCCATCGCAACTATATCTTTTTTGAGATGCGGCGACCAGAACAGTACACAGTATTCAAGGTGCAGTCTCACCATGGAGCGATAGAGGCATTATGACATTTTCCGTTTTATTAACCATTCCCTTGCTAATAATTCCTAACAATCAGTTTGCTTTTTTCACTGCTGCAGCATACTGAGACGGATTTCAAAGTATTATCCACTATGATGCCTAGATCTTTTTCCTGGGTGGTAGCTCCTAATATGGAACCTAACATTGTGTAACTACAACAAGGGTTATTTTTCCCCATATGTAAAACCTTGCACTTGTCTACAATAAATTTCATCTGCCATTTGGATGCCCAAATCTTCCAGTCTTGCAAGGTCCTCCTGCAGTGTATCACAATCTGCTTGTGATTTAACTACTCTGAATAATTTTGTATCATCTGCAAATTTGATAACCTCATTCGACATATTCCAAGTACAGATCCCTGAGGCACTCCACTATTTACCATTTTCCACTGAAAAAATTGAGCATTTAATCCTACTCTTTGTAGTCCATGAAAGGACATCTCCTATCCCATGACTTTTTAGTTTTCTTAAAAGCCTCTCATGAGGGACTTTGACAAACGCCTTCTGAAAATTCAAATACACTACATCTACTGGTTCACCTTTATACACATGTTTATTAACCCCTTCAAAAAAATGAAGCAGATTTGTGAGGCAAGACTTGCCTTGTTGACTGTGTTCCATTAAACCATGTCTTTCTATATGCTCTGTGATTTTAATCTTTAGAATAGTTTCTACTATTTTTCCCGGCACTGAAGTCAGGCTCACCCAGATCACCCCTGGACCCTTTTTTAAATATTGGGGTTACTTTGGCCACCCTCCAGTCTTCAGGTACAATGGATGATTTTAATGATAGGTTACACATTTTAACTAATAGATCAGAAATTTCATTTTTTAGTTTCTTCAGAACCCTAGGATGCATACCATCCAGTCCAGGTGATTTGCTACTCTTTAGTTTGTCAATCTGGCCTAGTACATTTTCCAGGTTTACAGTGATTTGGTTCAGTTCATCAGACCCATCACCCTTGAAAACCATCTCCGGAACTGGTATCTCCCCAACATCCTCATTAGTAAACACAGAAGGAAAGAATTAATTTAGTCTTTCTGCAATGGCCTTATCTTCCATAAGAGCCTCTTTAACCCCTCGGTCATCTAACAGTCCAACAGACTCACTCACAGGTTTCTTGCTTCGGATAATTTTTTAAAGTTTTTATTATGAGTTTTTGCCTCTATGGCCAACTTCATTTCAAATTCTCTCTTTGCCTGTCTTATCAATGTTTTACAGTTAACTTGATAATGCTTATGCCTTTTCCTATTTTCTTCAGATGGATCCTTCTTCCAATTTTTGACGGATGTTTTTTTGGCTAAAATAGACTCTTTCACCTCACCTTTTAACCATGCCGGTAATCTTTTAGCCTTCCTTCCACCTTTCTTAATGCATGGAACACATCTGGACTGCACGTCTAGGATTGTATTTTTAAATAATGTACATTCCTGTTGAACACTTTTAACCTTTGCAGCTCACCTTTCAGTTTTTTTTCTAACTATTTTCCTCATTTTATCAAAGTTTCCCTTTTGAAAATTTAATGTTAGAGCTGTAGATTTATTGTCCCCTTCCAGTTATTAGTTTAAATTTGTTCATGTTATGATCACAATTGCCAAGTGGCCCCACCACCTTTACCTCTCTCTCCAAATCCTGCATTCCACTAATAATTAAATCTAAAATAGCTCCCTCTCTCATTGGTTCCTGAACCAATTGCTCTATGAAGCAGGCATTTATTATATTCTTAGCACAAAGACTACTGACCATTTTAGTAGCCACCTTTGAGATCAACTCTATCATGTTTATATCCTTTTGAAGATGCAGTCTTCAGAACTGTACACAGTATTCCAAATGAGATCTCACCAGGGACTTACACAGGGGCAATAACACCTCCTTTATTTTGTACTGATTATTCCTCCCCCTATGCACTCAAGCATCTTTCTGGCTTTTGTCGTCACCTTATCCATCTGATTGGCCACCTTAAGGGCATCACATATAATCACCATAAGATCCTAATCTTCTTTTGTGCTTAGAAGAATTTCAACCTTACTGTACCACTCCCTTGTGTTTTTGCAGCCCAGATGCATGACTGTATTTTTTAGCATTAAATCTTAGCTGCCAGACTCTACTCTAAGCTTTGCTTGGTCAGCCAGTGCTCAGAAAGATGTAATTTTTAATTAAATTTATAAAACTGATATACCATATATGTAGGTGAATATGTCCTTATTGCAGGTCCATGGACAGAAGGGCACGCTGGTTTAATACCAGGGTGCCCAGATTAATGCGGGAGCCAGGCACGACTTGAACAGGCACTCAGGCAGGGTCAGGTGGGGGGTGGACTGGCTGCTGGGCATGGGGGGCAAGCTCGTCTGCTCGGCTCCCCGATTGCCTAGGCAAGAAATGTGAGGGTTTGAAATTACAAACCCTGGGGTGTTAGGCTCAAGGCAGTGGGAGGAGTTTGGTGGTGGTTTATTTCAGGCATGTCAGGAAGTTATCACTTGCCTGTCATCGCTGCCAGGCTGAGCTGCTTACTGCGTCGCATTGAGCTGTTCCCATGCCGCGCCGATTGCTTGGATCATTTGGTTTCCTTTGACTGGCGCTGCTGTGTGGTCTGATGGAGTCTGAGGAGGCTGCGATGGCGGAGATAGAGGTCACCCTTGTGACTGGAGATGGGAGAGTGGCAATGGAGGCAGCCTATGAGAGTGAAATCTGCGCTCTTGGATCAGCAGCAGGGTCGGGAGTAGAGGAGGTTTCTTTGCACACAGTGTGCGAAAGGGGCCGGTCATGGGAGTGGAGCAGGGAGACCTGCCATTGAGAGCAGCGCGGACAGTGTTTTCAGTCAGAAAGGTACGCACAGCAGGGTCCTGTAGTGTCAGCAGCAGCGAGGAGAGCTAGCTCCTCTGGCGCGCGCAGTACCTCTGGGCCTGTCACCACGACTGTTAATGGGAGGGATAGTTTTGGCCCGCAGGCTTCTTTTCCTACTGTCGCTGGTTTAGGCCCAGCGCTGTCCCGGACACCTGCTTAGACAATTCAGGTGCTGACTGACACAGCAGATTAGCGTTCTGCTGCAGGGGGACTGGCTCAGCCTGCAGTTCACGGAATGGGTGAGTTAGGCAGTTTATGGCCTGCGACACAGGGTAATAGTGAGGTTCCTATTCTGAGAACTAGTGGGGCTGACAGAGCTTGGGCAGGCAGGGCTGTCTTCCCTAGCTCCAGTTTCCCTTTTGATTGGGGAATGGGAAGTCAGCTTGGCAATGGCCGAGGTTTCTGGGACCAGATTAGTCAGGGTTTCCTGAGTGAGGGGTACTCCGGACCTTGCCTGGTAATGGGCCTTGGCTAGGGTTCTTGCTTACCAGGTAGATTACCATCCCCAATGGGCGCCATTTGGGGGGGGGGGGGTGTGTTTTGCCTGATTGCTGGCCTTCTGGTTTCGAAGGAGCCTTTCCCTTTAGTTGTACAAGTCAAGGGGCCTGGAGATCTCCTGGTTCCCATCTGCACCCAGTTGTCCACCTCTACATGGGGGTGTCCCATGTTTTCCATTTCCCGCAGAAGGGGATGTCACTGCTTCTGACTGGTGGTTGCTCTCAGTTTCTCACGGGCTCGGCGAGCCAGTTGAGCACCATCATTCTCATTAGGTTGTCCTAAGGCACAGCAGGTCTGTTTGGCAGAGTAGCTCCCTGGTTAAAATTAGAGGTTTCTCCCATCCAGGAGTCACCTTGGATACCTGCTGAACTCAATGGGCATTTTTTGATAAGAACCACTGTTGCAAGTCATTCTTGCCTCAGGGACCTTACCTCAGTGAGGAGGGTTCTAGTCCATCTAATTGGCAAGTATGCTTTTCAACCTATCACCATATCCACCGCTACAGAGGTGCTGCTCTTTGGTTGCAGTGACTTGCAAGCTATATTTTCCCATTTTAAGGATAACCCTGACTGCGGACAGGGTAGTCCTGGTTCATGCAAAGATTGTTACTTTACTGGACTGTGTGCTTCCTTTGGGGAAGTATATGTAATCATGGCTGAGGTATTTCAGGCCAGTGAAGAAATTCTTTTTAACAAGGGTCTGCACTTGCAGCACTCCGGCTTCCTGTCTCTTGGTGAAGCATTCCTGAATTTCTTCTCTGGGGAATTCGGTCTCATTTTCAACTATTCCAAGTAGGCTGAGGGCTCTATCTCGATGAGTACTCCCTAATGGAACTGGCAGTGATTTATTCGCTTAGGGTTGAGATATACAGCCTAGCAAATTGTTCTTACCCCTGCAGTCTAGTGGTCTACCTCCTTGTGTTCTTCGCTTCTTATAACTAACGGTTGGAATGTCGAAAGGAGGGGAAGAAAAGATACAGCATTTGTGGTATATCTTAGTGTATACCTGAGGAAAAATACACCACTTTTCCCTATATTTTCGCCAAGTTCTGGCCAGTATTGCCTTTAGCTTTTCTCACTTCACTAGGTTGTCCAAAGTACCTTCATGCTCACCTGAATTATCTTATAGACAGAATGGATAGCTCTGCCCTTGGCAGCATGCAGTGTGGGTGAGCTTCAGGCCTAACTTACCTCCCTGCTCAGAGGTTTGGGATAATGATCCCATTCAGGGGTTGCCTTTCATCCCCTGATTCACTTGATGCTATCCTGCATGGTCAGCTATGTCTGATGCTTTGGCTCATAGGATCTGTCACAGACCCTGCCATTGTTGCTGATTATTCTTCCAAGCATTGCTTGGATTTTTCTACCCATTGTAACTATCAGCCAAACATGGGCACACTTCTGCAGATACATTCTGTCTTTTGGATGCCAGTGGACTACAATTTCTTTCTGGGGAGCTCTCGGGCCCTAGTTGGTTTTTCAGTTATCTAGTAAAAAATGAAGGAAACTATGCGGTTTTTATCCAAGATTCTTTCTCTTGTTTACATCTCTAGACTTTTTCCTGTATCCAGGAGGTTCTAGACCTACTGTTGTTCTCAGGATTTCTTGATCCAAAACCCTGCTTGTAATGTTTTTTGTGATGAGGAGTATGTTTCTTGGCTGGCACTCACATCACCTCTGCTTTAGGTGCCCCTGCTATGCTAGGGTGTTTTGTGTCTCAGTTGCTTCTATGGTTTTCTCTTTGTAGAACCCAACAATTTTCCCGCCTAGACCCCTTTGTGGATTGGCTGCCTCACAGGCAAAAAGGAGAGAAGTGGTGCTTTCAGCATGATGCGATTTCCTACTTTGTCCTGCTCGGACAGCCTATAGCTTGGGAATCACCCATGTGTGAGGACTATCATCCTGCTTGTCCTCGGAGAAAGCAGAGTTGCTTACCTATAACAAGTGTACTCCAAGGACAATGGGATGTTAGTCCTCACAAAACCCACCCACCTCCCCTGGGAGTTGGTTTCTTCATGTATTAGCTATATCATGGACTGAGGAACTCTGCCTAGGGAGTAGGGTGATGTCTACAGCTGCACATGCTCAGTAGGGCATGTTTGAAAGTTCTAGTATCTTTGAAATCAAAGTTCTGGACCAGGGCTCCATCTGATGATGTCACCCATGTGGGAGGACTAACATCCTGCTGTCCTCAGAGAACACCTGTTACAGGTAAGCAACTCTGCTTTTCTGTGGATAAGCAGGCTGAATTAGCCATTACATATGGGGAATCCCAAGTTAAGGGTTGCAGTGGAGCGATTATTTAGTAAGAAACCCAGACTCCCCCATGGAGTGTCTTAAACTACTACGGTATCAGTCTTTGAAATGATATCAAGACAGAAATGGAACCTGAATTTGTGGACTGCTGGTCATGTCAAAATACTAACCATAACCCACACAAGACCATTCATTCCCAAACTTCGTTAGATCTAAGCGACCCACTTCGTCCCCACGCATCACTAAGACCTATCAGATCCAGCTACTTAGGCACTTTATATGCACCTCCAGCCAAGTCACTTCTTAAGAAACAAGCTTTATCAACTGCTAGCCCTACTCTATGGAACGCCCTCCCCACGGACCTTCGTCTAGAAACCTGTAGTCGAACGTTCAGAAAGAAGCTAAAAACTTGGCTTTTTACAAAAGCCTTCACTTAAAGGTCTCTCCCTAGGGTTGATTCACTCATTTCATACCCCATCACGTTAGAACTACGACGCCGTAGCCAGTAATTCTCCTGTTTGGCTCCTTACTTCAATCTTCACCCATGTTTATTAAGTCAGTTGTAATTCAGACTTTGTTGATTGTTTATTTATTTATTTATTATTTGTAATAAC
The DNA here is from genome assembly GCF_901001135.1 of Rhinatrema bivittatum. Taxonomy (NCBI): domain Eukaryota; kingdom Metazoa; phylum Chordata; class Amphibia; order Gymnophiona; family Rhinatrematidae; genus Rhinatrema; species Rhinatrema bivittatum. Next base: position 80,143,269 of record NC_042616.1, read on the forward strand.
AATGTTAATTTTAATCCTAAATCGTCTTCAGCTCTATCTATAAGTTCTCAGCGTTAGCTGGAATTTCTCATGATGTTAGACCTGTTATTTGTACCCTTATGTTTGATATAATGTTCGATGTAATTTCCAACTTTGGTTTTATGTAAACCGACGTGATATGTACCAGTACATGAACATCGGTATATAAAAGCTTTTAAATAAAATAAATAAATGTCACAGCTTTGCAGATATCTTCAATGGGTGCTTGTAAGACATGACCATAGCTAGTACTTGATGACCCTTAACTGAGTCTATATGTTGAAGTCCCTCTAGGACATAGCAATGATGGATACATTCAGTTATCCAATTCAATAAAGTTAATTTGGCAGCCACTACTCCAAGACAGTTAGGGTCATATGAAATGAAAAGCTGTCTAGCTTGATGATGAGGTTGGGTATGACATTTATAATATGCCAAGACCCATTTGCAATCCAGAGAATGGAGGGCTTTTTCTCCTTCATGTGCATGTGGCCTTGGGAAGAAGGTAAGAAATACCACAGACTGATTACTATAGAAAGCTGAGACTATTTTCAGTAGGAACTTTGGGTGAGTGCAAAGAACCATCCTGTTGTAATTGAACATGCATGTATGGAGGATAGTGGATGACAGCCTGGCAATAACTTTTCATGCCGAGGTGATAGCAACAAAGAAAAATACTTTCCAAGTTAAGAACTTTAAAGCAGCTGATTTCAATGGCTCAAAAGAAGGCTGCATCAATTTTGAGAGGACCACATTGAGATCTCACAAAAGAAATGGTTTCTGTATTGGGGGTTTGATGTTCCAGAGTTCTTTCATAAATCGAGATACAAGTGGATGCATGGAGATTGGTTTTCTGTTCAACAAACTGTGATAAACTGCAAATGTACTCAGTTGTACTCTCTCTGAGGCAGTGGTGAGGCTCAAATTAATATAGGTGAAGCAAGTATTGCAAAGGTTGCGGAGGCTCACATGAGAAGGGATTGGAATCATGTTGTTGGCACCAGATGGAACATCTTTTCCATTTGTAGGCATAGTTTTTCCTGGTTTAAGGTTTCCTATAGGAAATCAATGTGTCTGATCACCAATGATAGGTGAAGATTAGCAATTAGTGAGCAATCAGCATCCATACTGAGAAACTGAGGGCTGTAAGATTGGGATGAAAGAACATCCTGTTGTTTTGAGTCAAAAGAGCAGGGTCTGACCCCAGAGCTTTGGTAAAGTTTGATGAGATACACATACCACATTTGTCTAGGCTATGCCACCGCTATCAGGATGAGGTGGGCTCTATCCTGAAGAACTTTCTGTATTGTCTTGACAATGAGTAGTATTGATGGAAAAGCATATGTGAGGCTTTGGACCTGATCGAGAAGGAAAACATCTTGTACTGTCTTAGATCACTTGGAAGAATGGAATAATATTGATTTAGCTTTTTGGTTTGTTTTGATGCAAAGAGGTCCACTGACAGTAGACCCTAGAAACTGAATAGTTTGTTCGCTACTGATTGCTGAAGAGATTACTCATGACGTCAAAACTCTCAGCTGAAATGATCTACTAGAATGCTGGAAACACCTGCCAGATTAGTTGTTTTCAGGGTTGCCTGCTGACATCCTGCCCAATTCTAGATGTTCAGGGCTTCCCAGCAGGGAAGCCTTGACTCTATTCCCCCTTGTTTGTTGATATGGAACATGTCTGAATAAGGATGCTCTTTTTGCAAAGGAAATGTGTGAATGTGGTGAGAACATGCCACATCAAGAGATTGATTCGGAAGAGAGATTCCTATGGAGGCCAAATACCTGGTTGAGGTGTCTATTATGAGAATGAGCTGATGGGGATGCAGAGTGGAGCACCATCCTGGAGTGTATGAGGATGCACCTACCTTGCCATCGGTGGAGTGATTCATACTACTGAAGAAGGTTGAGTAAGCTGATCACAGACCCCACTGGAGATAACATATGTGAAGACAGGTAAAGGGAACTACATGGATGGCAGTCGCCATATTACCAGGTAGTACAAGGAGTTTTCTGGCAAAGGACCTCGGATTAGTAAGCTGTGTTTCAATTAGAGATTAGGGTGCTCTATTGGTGGGCAAAAAAAACATCCCAACCTTCTGAAGCAAGGAGTCTATGTGGGCCCCTATGAATTGAAGTTTCTGCATGGGTTCCAGGTTGGACTTTTTGAAGTTGATAAGAAAACCTAAGCTCTATAGCAGACATATGGCCACATCCAGAGAATAGAGAAATGCTTCCCAAAAATTTGCCATGATCAGTCATCTAGTTATGGGAACACCTGAATACCCTGATGATAAAGATGCACTGCTGTTACTGCATAACATTTGGTAAAGACTCAGGGGGCAGAGAAGAGACCAAATGGAAGGATTTTGTATTGGTAATGGGATGAATCTACTTGGAACTAAAGGTAATGCCAATAGCCTGGGTGGATTGGAATGTGAATATAGGCATCCTTGAGATCCATTTGCCATGCTGAATGAATGGGAGAATTGTGCTGAATGAGTTAATTTTCCAAGGGATATTCATGTTGAGGAGCCGTAAGACCAGGATCAGTCATAATCCCACCCCCCCCCCCACACACACACACACACACACAAACCCATACACACTCACACACACACACACACATTTTGGGGATGAGATAATATTAGGAGAACCCATGCTAGTGCTGTAGTGCAGGGAAGATCTACACTTCATGGTGTTGTATAATATTGAACCTCCAGATGAATTTGTGGTAGATAAGCGGGATTCAATCAGGGCAGTCAATAATGTGGAAAGGATGAGGGTTGGGAGAAATGCAACTGGTACCCATGCTGCAGAATGCTGACACCCCAAGTAAGTGAATTGTCTCCAGACACCCCAAGTAAGAGCCCTTGCTTATTTGACACCAGTTGTTCTGAAAATGCTAAATTCATCCCGCTATGAGAAGGGAAGGTTGAGGCTTGGATGACTGTATCAAAAACTAATACCTGGCTGGGCCTGCTGTTTGTTTTTGTGTTACCTTTATCTAGGTCTGGCCCGAAGTTATTGTTGACTCTGCCGGAAGAGGATGGAGGCAGTATTTCTGAAAAGGATGATCCTGCCATCTGTGAAAATACAGACATTTGTAAGGATAGTATGAATGGCGCAAAGGAGCAGGTTGTTCTGATGCCAGGGAGAAAGATAGGTCAGCTATGTTTTGGTCCTTTATCTGCAAGACCATTTCTTGGATAGGTTGTCTGCCAACATGGGAGGTCCACCAGTTTTTCATAGACGGCATCTCGATGGATCTAGCTCATAGCCATACTATGTGACACACTCTAATAGAGGCTGCAGAGACATGCAAAGCAGAGTCAAAGGATTCATAGACAGAATGGAGTCGGTGTCACATCACTTCCTCGACATTCCAAAATGGCCAAGGGAAGGTATTCTGATCAGAAGAATGTAGGTACAGCTTCAGTTTCTGGAGACAATTCTGAATGTATTGTACCCTGTAGAACTGATTAATAGCAATGCCTGCACAGAGCATTTCAGCCTGGATTGTTCTTTTTCCAAAATTGTCTAGGAGTTTATGATCTTTTCCCAGTGGGGAACTGGAATACATACATGTCTTCTTTGCTTTTTTCATTGCCAATTCTACTACAGTGGACTGATTTGGAACATGTACTACACCGAATCCCAGAGAGTGTTGGACTCAAAATTTGAGATCCAGATTTCTAGATATGGGGAGGCAAGATATAGGTGTTCCCCCATAATTTTAAAAATAATGCCTTAAGAATGTCGTGAACTAGTAAGCCAGCAGGTTCCACAGGTGTATCAGAAACTTTAATAGACTAAAAAGTTTGGATCATAGGTCTAAGGGTTCAGATCATGGATCTTTGTTTTTATGAACATGAATATCCAGTGTAGCTGCCAACCTTTCAGTATATTTTAAACAGGTGACATCTTCCAGGAGAGAAGAATTCTCCAAAAGATCTGTCAGGGGATCTGACAGTATTCCAGTGGACTCATTTAATCCTAGGGGTAATGGCTTACTCAGCCAGGACTCCAATGATGAAGAATGGCAAGAAGGATGTTCCTTTGGTTGAGGTTTCAAAGGAGCAGACTGGTCTATTAGAACCAAATGAGTAGACTCAGCTGCAGCTGAGTGTGTTAATGAAAACCCTCTTACATGAGGTTCTGATGATGAAATGCACCCAAAAGGTAAGTTTAGGACTGCAGTCTGAGAAACCATCGAAGCGAGAGTAGAAAAGAGGGGATAGAATATTCCATCTGTCTGTTTTGCGAGGGAGGTAAAGAAATTTGTCACTAACCCTGCAACATGATCATAGGACTGTTGTGGACAAGGTTAATGGAGGAACATCTTCTGAAACTAGAATTGGTTTCTGCATTGTCATAGGCAGTGGATTTGAGGACAGAGGCACTAGTGAACAAATAGGGTCTGGTGTTTATAATCGAAGACCTTCTGCTACCAACTTAGGGGTGTTAGCTATCTCACCAATAGAGGAGGTAAGGGTACTTTTACTTCTTCTCCTGCAGATCTTGGCTAGCAGATTATTGTGTTGGTAACTCGGGTCCCAGAAAGATGATGCAGAATCCCTGGGTGACATGGAAGATTGTGAGTTTCTTTTAGGCTGTATGTTCAAGGAAGGTCCAGAGACGACATGGCCTGCATTTGGGTATACTGGGACATGACACAGAGAAGGCATTGCTGCATCAGAAGAGTCAAAATTCGTCAAGTGCATCGGCATGACTTGCATCGGTGCATGGTGCGTCATAGGGTACGCCGATGTACTTTGCTTCAGAGAGGCAAGCATTGATGCAATGATCTTTTGGAGCTTTGATGTACTATGTTGGCATGATGCTTCTTCTGGTGGCGCCTAAGTGGGAAAGCCCAACTAATCTGGCACGACGCATCTCATAAGGATTGCTTATACTCCAATGCAGATATGACTGGCTAAGGGAATGATGCTTCTTATGCATCAATATCCAATATACTGCAATCTTGCTACTGTGAAAAGGACAAAATTTTTATAGAGTGACCATCATATAGCACTTCAGGCTTATTGGATTATTTAAATAAACCCTGTTTAAGCGCTAGGGCTTTATAATCATCAGTCACTCTAGTTGATTTTGAAATTCTTTATGCAAAAGATATCAATGCACTTATCTTTAGTAAAGTCCACTAAAGGTGTTGAGCCTCTCATTGTCCAACATTGCAATGTTTAGGAGAATACACTACTTCTTCAGGGAATCAATGAGATTAAATCTCGGCGTCCTTATATGTGGACTATTGCAATTTTATCTGTAACACAGTAATCAATGTTAAGTATGCCCTTTAGAACTATTATTATTTAATCTTTTTCTTAAGATTGCATTTAGGAGAGAAAAGACACTTACTTGGTCATATGTAGTGCTGTGAGCTAACTACAGGATCTTAGCATCTTCAGTGCTGGCAACATAAAGTGCTTCAAATACAACCTAAACTTTTTAATCATATCCTTTGCAAATGGAATTCACTTACTTGAATGAACACAGTGCTGTGAGCTACCTGCTGCTTCAAACACGCCTTGACCGTTACTGACAAAAGATGTTCTCTAGGGCAGCCATTTTTAAAGGGAATTCATCAGGCTATGATTGACATCCAGAAAGGACGTAGCGATTACGTTTAAATGAGTATGCTATTCTTTACTGACAACTGACAAGCTCTGAGGCGGCCATTTTTAAAGGTATTCTACCAGTCAAAAAATTGACATCTAGAAATGACATGTTGGTGACGTTTAAATAAGAGTATACCATTCTATTTTCTCGTCGAGGCCCTTAGGTTCCACGGATTGTAGGCGAAAAATTGGTTTTCTTTAAAGTTAAGCGTGGCTGCTCTGTTGCCTCCACGCCATGACAAAGGAACATGTTCTAATATGATCCATTTGAAATCTTCAAAATTATGTCCTGCCTCAATGCAATGCTGCACTGTGAGTGCCTTCTGATATTTATTATTAATCCAACTTCTGTGTTCTGTTAATCGGATACGGATCTTGCGCTTGGTGCGGCCAATGTATATTTTTGGACATGGGCATTGAAGCGCATAGATGACATGATCAGTGTCACAATTAACATCATGTCTACTAACTATTTTAAATCCAGTGCATGGATCTTGCCATTCTCTGCCTACATATGCCTGTTCACAGACCAAGCATTTGCCACATTGAGTCTGTCCTTCTATAATTCTAGAAGATCTATCCGAGGGTGCTGCCCTAACAACATGCTATTTAATATTAGTGCCTCTCGTGTAGACAAACATCGGTGGATCTTGGAAGATGGAATGTGGGCTTAAGACGTGCCAATTCTTCAGAATACTTTTTCTAATCTGTTGTGTCGATTCTGTGTGTTGTAAGACACATATTAAACTTTGTACTGAAGATGTTTCTCTGTATTGTACAGCTGTTCTCAATCAGAAAACGTAGCTCTCTTAAATGCTTGGTTGATTATTCAATTAGGGTAGCCTCTTTCTTGAAATCTTTCTCTTAGTCATAATGCCTGCTCGTGAAACTCATTCATGTCCAAACAAATCCTTCGAATTCTAAAGAATTGCCCAACAGGTAACCCTTCTTTAAATCGGCGAGGGTGGTGGCTTTCAAACCATAAAAAAAGTATTTCTGTCTGTGGATTTCCTGTGTAGAGTGGTCTGTATGCCTTGAGTATTTTTGAGGATCATTATGTCTAAAAAAGGTAAATTCTCATGATGGTACATCAATGTAAATCTTAGATGTGTGCTGGCTTGATTCAACCATGTATGAAAGGACTTTAACTGCTCTTCTGTGTCTGTCCATATGAAAAAGATATTGTCTATATATCGTGATCATAGTACATGTTCAAAACATTTTGAGTTGTAGACTGTGGTTTCCTCAAATTTTGTGAAGAAAAGATTAGCCACATCTGGGGCTAATGGAGACCCCCATCGCTACTCCATGGATTTGTAAATAGTATTTTTGTTCAAACAAGAAAACGTTGTTGAACAGTAACTCTGTTAAAGATGTTAAAAAATTGGAAGGGATCTGCTGTGGTCTTTCTCTTTTAGATAAAACTTTTTTCACAATCTCCAAAGCTTCCACTTGGGGTACATTAGTATACAAGGCTTCCACATCCAGGCTTACTAGAAATGCATCACCGGATACTCGACCTACCGATGCCAATTTCTTCAACATATCTGATGTAACTTGAATATAGGAAGCTGCTTTTCGTACTGCCGGTTGAAGAAATAAATCTACGAATTTTGTTAATAGTTCTAGGATGGACCCATTAGCTGAAACAATGGGCCTGCATGGGAGATTATTTAGTGTCTTGTGAATTTTAGGAACCCCATATCTGGCGTTCGTGGAAAAGGAACTTGCAAAAAATGTTATTCTTTTGTGGTCAAAAATCCAATCGTTTGTGCCTGTTTTAATAACCTCTGTATTTTGTCTTGTAGTATTGAAGTGGGGTCATATTGAAGTTAAGTATAATAAATCTGATTATTTAACTGTCGAAAGATCTCTGTTTGGTAATCCTTATTGTTCATAATGACCACTGTTCCCCCTTTATCAGCCGGTTTGATGATAATGTCCCTATTGTTGGCTAGAATTTTTAATGCTCTATTTTCCTTGGCTGACAAATTATAATAGGTACGATATTTATTATCTTCAATTCTGGCCACATCCTGTAGGACCAGGTTTTGGAAGGCTTTAATCTGCTCATCTACTAATCCTGGTGGTATCCAACATGATTTGGTTTTAATGACTGACATATCTTGTGAAGAATCAGGTAATGCTGAAAAATGTAATTTAATCAACAGGAGGTGAAAAAAATCAATATAGTGCTATCCTGCATGTGAACAAATTATGTTTATTTGTGGGAACAAAAGAATAACCCTCTATCTAACACGTGCTCTTCTTCCTTGCTCAAGTCATAACTAGACAAATTGATTATCGACGATTGTTTTGAGATTGAGTGAATGGTTTGTGCCATTGAGAATCGTCATCCTGTATTTGCTGATTGCCGGTTATGCATCAATGGCAACTGAACTCGACCCTGCGGCCATATACCTCATGGATGGGGGTTTTGGAATGGCTCCGACTCAAAGGCTTTCCCAAGGACGCAGACGATGCTACACAGCAAGAGGCTGCAGAAAAAGAGAGCAAGTTTGAAGTAAAAAAAAAGAGGAAGGACAAAGTACACGTCCGTGCTTCAGCTCTGGCATAAAATGAATGAGGAGGTTCATGAGGCAATGCCCATGCAGGAACCCCTGCACATGCTCAATATAGCTTAACAGCTCTACAGCTTGGAGAGACTATCCTTTTTGGTGCTGCTGGATGATATCACCCAAATAAATAAATAAATAAATATTTTATAGCTAATTCAGCCTGCTTGTTGACAAAAAGTTGCTGTTTTAAGAGAGACACATGTTGATTTCTCAACTTACTCTTGTAATCTTACACCTGATAATTATTTGGCGTAAGAGATATTAAATGTTTATTGTGTACTATTGGTTGGGTGAGATGTCTGTGTGAACTGAAAGGAGTTCAGGCTGAAGAACCAGGAGGGTCTTGGTGACCTGGAAAAGGACTGGGAGAATTGGTGGATTAATTAGTAAAATTGGTAATTTCCTTAATGTGTGTATGTTTTAAAATACACCAACCTCCACACATACATCCTACTTTATTTTTGCACATAAAATATAAGTGCATATACTTTTTAAATAGGTAGGAAATGTATGTGCATTCTATACACTGATATATATTTTCAATGCATTGCATGTATTTGCACATAAGCCGAAGGATATGCATACTTTATAAAATGCACATGTATATGCAGGTTATAAAATACCAATGTAGGTCTACTTGCAGTCATATATATATATGCATTTCTGATGCTACATGCAGTTTGACAGTTATCCTCTATGGGCAAGTGGTGACTTTGCCCTCTCCCCTCATCCCCAAGAATCCCGCAGTATCTATAAAAGTATGCGCAAAGCTGGGATATATGTGCACTTTTACATGCATTGAATCTGGTCAATTTTAGAACATAAAACCAGATTTTCTGCAAATATATGACTTTGAAAACTACCCCCTAAGTAAATGTTACACTAATTGGGGTTTTTATTTTAGAGAAAACGAGGATATGCACTCATTTATCTCCATGTTATGAAATTGCAATGAAACCAAATTCTGGATAAATTGACTTTTTTTGTGAGCTTGACAAAGGCTGTCAAATCTTTTTATTTTGATACCATTCACTCAGCCTGGCATATAAATCGATTTCTTTATAAAAAAAAAACACACTTTTTTTTTGGGGGGGGGGCCTAGCAAGCACGCAAGTGGGCTTCATAATGTTGTGATTTTATTTTACTTTTTTCACATCTCACAAATAGATGGACAACATCAAAAGATGCCAGTGTAACAAGATGTGAATTGTTCTGTAAGTTTTCTCCAAACGTTTTACTTAAATCTGGAGGTGCTAAAGACATGAATTTTATTGGGCAGGGATACCATCTCAGGAGTACTGATTCACAACTTAATTGACAGAAGGCTTGCCAAGTTGCACATTTTGAGGGTAACTTTCAATAGGGTGACTATCCCAGCACAAATACACATAAGTAGGTGTACCTAAAGTTCTATTTGTATTTTGTAAACTGCAGTAAGAGCCACACAGTTTATAAAATATCATGTATCATTGCTGCGAATGTCTGCCCATGTTTTAGTAGATGCACATTTTTAATGCAGGAATCCATAGTTTATATACCTATTATATAAAATATGTACATATTTTACGCATTGTATAATGTGCATGTAATAAACCAAGGTTAGAACGAGGAGACAAAAAACGTTCAAGATACAGACAGGAACAAGGCAGGCTGAGATAAGGCATAGAAAGGAAGAGGCAAGGCAAGGAGCAGGAACAAGATGAGGCAGGAATATGGGACAGGCAAGGCAGGAACACAGAGCAATACACACTGCAGTCAGATGCAGGAGGACCTGTTGCTGAAGCATCGGTTCAGAGTGTGGCTGGGGTCATCATTGGGCGCCGGCCATGTGCTTCCCGCTGCGGGCATTTTATCTCACGCACCGTAGTGCATGCACACACCAAAGGATAGTAAGTGAGCAGGAAGATGGTGGCGTCTTAGCAGCTGGTGCAGCATCCGGGGATGAGTAGGCCAGCACCAGAATAGCTCCCAGATGGCCCGTCATTACAATTTCTCTTCTGCTTGTCTTTCTAGGTAGTTGCTGGACTTCAGTGCCTTTCCTTCCTGCCTTATACCATCTAACTACAGCAGTACAGGAAAGCTTTCTACCTACAAGTGTCTGCTCTCTGAGTTTAGCCCATCGCTGTAGTTCCCCACGGGGACCCTCCCCATGGGAGGAGTCAACTCCACTGTGACTAAGGGTCCACATGATGCCACAAACACAACAAGCATTATATAGAATTTCAGTTGTATATTCCCAACCCCTAAACTAGGCTACATAATTGGAAAAAATTCTATGATTGGCTTTCTGTTATAAACAATCTGAATGGCTTAATGGTAATTTGCTTTTATTTTCCAAGTTAATTAATCCTCATCCCACATGTAAATGTTTTCTTGGAATTTGCCAGCATTAGCAACCTTGTGTTTGTTCTAAGAATATGTTCTATAATCTTAGATGAAATGGCAACTAACCTCATCTCTGTTCAAAATATTCTACAGCCTTGTATTTCAGCATCTTTTATTTAACTTTTGTCTAGGAAAACAAGTGCAAGGCTAAGATTATAATGTTATTGGTACTTACAAAGCTGCTTATGATCAAAAATCAAAATCCAGGAGAACAGGAAAAATGACTTCATGTATGACATGTCAAAAAGTTTCACTGAGACTAAGGGCCTATGAGCTCCCACATCTTTCCCTCCTTTTCATCATTTTTATAACATAATAATCCAATTCTAAAATTATTTTTGGATTAAGTTCTACGCTTTAGGTCATAGGGAATATTAAAAATTATCTGCAGTCTTATAATTTAGAATTCTGATTAGTTCCCTTAGAAAAAGGAGACAGGAATTGGCTGATTGTTTTGTTCATTGTATTTAGGTAAATGTTTATAACAAGTGGATGGACTTCTGGATCTTACCCTTTTCTAAGATCTACTATTAGTTAGAGCAATTACAAGGTATCAATGATATTTTAGCTGACTAAATCCAAACCATGTCACCACTCACTGTCATTACACTTACACGTACCCTAAAACACATTACAATAAGTCCATATACAATCAGACAAACAAACTCTTCATGAAAGGAGAGCTCTTTCAGTCCTTATTTTGCTATCCATAACTATACCAGCAGGTAAGGAAACTTCTTGTTGAGGCTTTATCATTCTTTTGCTAGTTTCATTGGCTTTTTGCTCTGCTATGGAAGAGACATTTTTCACTAGTTAAATGTTTATACCAACTGCATTGATCTGATGGGGTTAGTATCTTCTTTTCACTTGAAAATGATGGATATCTGAATGATAACTGAAAGCAAAAGCAATGAAATTAACATAACAGGAAAGTTAGAAATGATGCACTTTAGAGGTGGTGGAAAATCACAGTCTTTTAAAAGCTCTTTGAAAGATACAAGATGCCCATAGCTTTTATAGTTATTTTCTGAGTGGGGGTGCTTTTGCCAACCTTCGTGAAGAGAATTTCTGTAACTTGGGCCTTCCATATGAATTATATAACTGGCTTAGAATGAAGCAGGTTAGCAAAATCAGTGTGGACTTGGAGTCATGGTTGGCTGAAGTGGTGTTCAGTATAGTCAAGAAGTTTAAAGGTGGATGATGATTCTTGAAGCCAAGGGATGACAACTGTTAGGAGAAGTCCATAGAAATATAAATGTATTTATTTATATTTACCAACATTTGATCTGAGATATCACATCGGTTTACATTCAAGTACTGTAGGTATTTCCCTATCCCCAGAGGGCTTACAATCTAAGGGGTGGATTTATCAAAATGTGGTAAGTACCGCATGCGATAGCAAAAGGGGCGTGTTTTATGCTAATATAGTATTTATCGCAATTTGCACTAATTACCCGTGCGAAGAGCTAAGTTAGCACAAATTGCGATACCATTTCAGATTCTGCGATAACTGCCAGACCTGTTGTATTTCCTGCATTCAACCACTGGAGGACCATCTTTAAGGGTGAGAGAGAGAGAGAGAGAGACTGGCCATAATATCATGGCCCGTAGGCAGAGAGTCCATCAAGCTAGGTTGAGAGAACCTTGCCCAAATCTCATCTTGGAGTGAGTTTCCTCACTCCGAAGGCCAGCAAATCTTCACAAGAGACCACTGTTCTGTTCATAGGTGTCACGTAGAATGTCAAAGTGGCCCCTAACCCCCTACACTCTTAACTAATCCCCACCTCGCGTTACTAGGTGGGCCTACCATAGAGATACAAATACCTGCCTATGGGCCATGATATTATGGCCAGTCTCTCTCTCTCGGCTCTGAAGCTGTCAATTCAGCTGAAATCGGACTTACGGGAGACATCGCAAATGGCGATGAAACCTTACCGCACGGTCACGGCAGCTATCGCACAGCCTAACGCATTTGAAAGAGGTGTAGTTAAAATCGGCGTTACGGCTGTGCGATAGCTCTTTGCAGACAGGCTAACCCAGCCCACTCTCCACCCCTAACTCCTCCTATTTTCGGAATTTGCATCGCAGCATACGATATGGTGCGATCGCATGTGGTAAACACGTTTTCGCATGCGTTAACAGGGCTTTTTGCATGCGATAAGCCCTTAACGCATGCGAAAATGCCTTATCGCATTTTGAAAAATGCCCCCCTAAGTTTGTACCTGAGGCAATGGAGGGTAAAGTGACTTGCCAAAGGTCACGAGGAGCTTCAAATAGATTCAGTTTGAAAGTCTTTTAATATTACTTAGAGCAGGACTCAAACCCTGGTCTCCTGGTTTGTAGCCCACTGCTCTAACCACTAGGCTATTCCTTGTCTTGTCACAGTTCTAGGATTGGTATTAACAGACCACTGTGATGATTGTTTTGGGTGAGTTGTCTAGGAGTGAACAACTTAACTTAGTATCTTGGAAAAGATGAATGTAGTCTGATAATAATGGAAGCATGGACTTTAGCATAATAGCAGTATTAAACAGTCTGAGCAATATTAAATCTTGTATATAGCTGATTACTGTTGAAGTATGTTATCAGTTTAATGCATCTAGGTTTAGGAGGACATCTTTATCTGTGGTCTTGTTTTTTTTTCACACTTTGGCTGGTAATACAGTTATAGGTTTGCAGCAAGAAATAATTCACTGGGTCTTGTGTTTATTTGATATTTATTTTCAATATATCATTTTCTTCTTTGGGGAAGCAAGAAGGCAATCAAATTCCACAGGACAAATGTCCACAGAGGAAGGTTCAGGGCTGCCATCTTTGCACTTGAGAATGAGAGAAAGACAAACGAGTGCCTCTTCAGCATCTTCTTCTGTTTGTCATCACATTGAACACCCAGTGTTGGGCAGCCAGCACTGAGAGCCAGATATGAAATAGTTGTAACTTTGGATTTCACAGTCATTATGTTCATGTTCATGAGGTAATAAAGGTCAGGTGAAGAATGCTGTAATCTTCCTTTCCGGTGTGCTGATGGTTAGCAGGAAGCAAGCAGAGTCGGGGGAAATTTTCCAGGTGCAGTAATGAAGTCAGCGTAGATGAACTGAAATAGGACCAAACTTGTAGTTGATTGCTGAGAATGTTTCTGTATAAATACAGATTGCAGGAAACAGAGTAGCTGTCAGATGAAATTGCAGTTCACAGTGCCACTTGTAGATTGGAGAAGCACTTGGCATAAGTCGCAGTTCTTTCAGTCAGAAAGAAGGATGAAAATTAAACTTCAATAAGGTAAAGGCATTTCAATTACAAGTACTGAAGTCTTGTGTTCCACCTGGATTACTGGAAATATTCAGTTGGACCATTCTGGAGATAAGGTATTCTGGAACAGCAGAGAAGTTCAGCAACTGGTAAGATTAGGTGAACATTTTTTTCAGGAACAGGCATCACTGAGTCATTAATATAGCAACATAGAAATGACAGCAGAAAAGGACCAAACAGTTCATCCAGTCTGCCCAGCAAGCATATAGTAATATCTGCCATGCCATACAGATCACCCCCATACTTATCAGTTTCCAAAACCATAAAAGTCAGGGTCTTTGTTTATTGTTTTCTGAGTCCAATTCTCTGTTACTTCTTGCACTGAAGCAGAGAGCAATGTTGGAGTTGCATCAAAAGTATCAGGCTTATTGATTAAGGGTAGTAACCATTAAGCCTCAGCAAGTTACCTCCTTGCTTATTTGTTTCCCCAGACTGTAAAAGGCAGGGTCCTTGTTGGTTGCTGTCTGAATCCAATTCCCCTTTTCCTCTTTTCCCCCTGCCATTAAAGCAGAGAGCAATGATGGAGTTGCATCAACAACATGAAGGTTTATTGGTTAAGGGGAGTAACTGCTACACCAGCAATTTATGCTCATGCACTTTTTTCCTCATTTCCATCCTCTAGCCTTCAGCGATCCACAGTGTTTATCCCATGCCCCTTTCAATTCTTTCACTGTTTTTGTCTTCACCACCTCGTTCAGAAGGGTATTCCAGGCATCCACCACCCTCCCTGTGAAGAAATATTTCCTGATGTTGGTTCTGAGTCATCCTCCCTGGAATTTCATTTCATGATCCCTAGTTTTACTGATTTCTTTTCAACAGAAAGTGGTTGTTAACCCTATCTTGTGCAGAAGAGCAGAAACAGTCTTTATCAGGCATAGAAGCAAGCACATTTTTGTTGTGGGGCCCCGATGGACCCTTACCAGTAGAACTGAGGAATGAAGAATCATTTAGTGGGGTTAGGTATGTATCATCTGTTGCAGGTTCAAAACAAAATTCATGACATTTCCATAAGAGGCCTTGTCTGTAATTGCAGTAAGCAGAGCAAATGTCCAGTGGTCAAATCTTTGTGGCTGTGAAGCTGGATACAAGGATGTAGGTTGTAGTATCATTGTAGAAACAATTGAACAGTTCAATATTTTGGGAATTTGGAATCAATGTACTTATCTGCTTCTTTTGATGGCATGCAAAATGTAGCAGGTGAGATATAGATCTTGGCTTTTCTTCATGGCTTCTTTAGCAACAAGTGTGGAAAGTGTAGAAAGTAATACTTGTTGTTAACATCTGTCCCTGTCAACACAGTATAGATCTGCAATGTGAAATTATTAAGATTGTGTTAAGGGGTGCTGGACTATAATCAGAATATACGTCAACAGGAGTGGTACAAGGCTGGACAGGCAAGATGAGGCTTGAATGGGCAGGCAGGAAAATCTTGAGTAGGCTGTAAGATTAAATCTTGAGTAGGCTGTAAGGCCCAGAGACCACAAGACAAGAGTGGCCAGGTCAAAGAACCCAGAGTGACTCCATGAAGAGGCATTAAGGAAATGGCAAGGCTTGAGGCTTGAGCATGGTGTAACCAGTGAGGAGATACTTGGCAATACTATAGGCAAGGCTCATTAAGGACTCTTGCTGGTGGGGAAGCATCATTGCAGTCAGGTACAGTAAAGCTGCACAGGAGGTGTTGAACAGTTTGTTGATTAAAACAAATCACATTTAATCAAGTTCATGTTCAGAGCTTGACTGTCAGATATTAACATGGGTATCCAAAATTACTTCAAATAGATTCAGTTTGAAGGTCTTTTAATATTACTTAGAGCAGAGCAATCTTGTTTCTTTATCTTTTAATCAGTCTAAGCCAATGTAGTTTATCCTCCAGTTGGTTAATAAAATTTTTTATTTTATTATTGCACTGTTTCTTTAATATAGTTTTGTGTCCATTATCACATAATATATTCAGTGATGAATCTTTAAATGTATTCTCCCAAGGAGAGCCGAGGTAGAGCCGGAAGCCAGATGGAACCCAAGAGGCGCAGGGCCAGCCCGAGGAGCAGGGTAGACCAGGGAACAGGTCCCCGTAGAGCACACACTGACCCCCGAGGAGCGGGTGCCAGACAGGGTCCGCGATACAAGCAGGAGCGGCATCTCAGGAACAAGGTAGGCGTAGGACTCGTACGGAACTTGTTGCCAAGTCTGCTTGCTGGGGGCGAAGCAGGAGCTTAAATATCTGAGTCTGATGACATCATCAATAGGGGATACCCCTGAGGTTCCTGCCGAAGTGGCTTCAAAGGTGGGACTTGTGACGCGCACACACCTAGGAGGACCCAACATCAGAGCCGGAAGTAATGGCGTCCATGCCTCCGTGAGGAGGCCCACGGAACACGGCGATGCAGAGAGGCCCGTGCAACGAGGAGACCCGGAGTGGATAGGAAGCAGAACAAGCTGTGAGTACTAGCGGTCGCAGCCGTCTGCGACCGACAGGCATAACAGCATCTTAGTTTCACATTTAAATTTAATATCATAATATAGGAATATATTCTGAATACTGAATAATGAATCACATGTTTCAAATACATTTTAATACTCATGAGGGAAGGAAGAACTCAGATAAAAAGTAAACTATTTTTTAGTGTATATATACAAACAGGCTAAGTATCTTACTTAGATAAAGAGAAAGTAAAGTGTCTACCATGGCACTAGCCAAAAACAAGAAATGATTTACTAATCATAGGGAAAGGAATAATATTAACAAAATATTTGAATATTTTGTCTTTAGTCCTGAGCTAGAAGATTATAAAGAAAAGCAATAGATTTTAAATGATGACAAACAGAGCAGTAGCACCATTTACTTTCTAAGTATTTTATGCTTGCTAAAACATATGTTAGTATAGGTAAGAAGGTAACAGAGACAGAAGTGAAATCTAAAAGAAGAACATTTCAAAAGAGATTAAGGCAACAACTTTAAACAAACAGCTTAAATACTATTATTTTTTCAATAGACAGCTAAACATGAGAGTTCGTCAGACTGGCTGATTTAAACTTTTAAACATTTTTGTAATAAAATTTCAGTGTATTCAAATAAAAAAAATTCAGTGTATTAAATAAACTTTAAAATGTTGCTATTAATTTGTTTTTATCTTTAAAATCATGTAATACATCTCTAATAACTTTTCTAAATCTAAATAGCAGACACTAAAACAAACAATGTAACTTAAACTTGTAACTGTGCTGGGATGCTTCCTACATAGAGAAGGGAAAGATAAGAGTTAATATATCTGAATTAGGTGTGATGTAATTTTGTAGCTTTAAGAGATCTTTTATTCAAAATTCTACTGCACAATATTTTCTCACACAAGACATTCAGTGACTATGGTTTCCTTTTTTTTTCTTTTAATAAGCTCTGTAATTCATAAATTATCATGCTGCATTCAGCATAGAGGAGCATAATTTTCGATTTACTTATGTCATCCTTAAATTTATTTTTGCTACTGAATTGTAACATTGCTATAATCCTAATTACATATTAAACATTCTAGAGCTTAAGGTAACTTTTTTTTTTTCTAGGCTTTGACTACAATAACTATATTAGTCTGGCACAAACATAGAATAGATCTGTCTTTCAGCAATTTGTCTTTATCATAAACTTGTTACACAGAGAAAAAGAAAAGTATGTGTTAAAATTTAAATTTTACTTAAGGTCATCACATTATTAGCTTTGTAGTTTTTATAAGAACCATTATTCCCGTTGTATGCCAGAAAAAAATGAACAAAATTAAACTTGTTAGTTTCCAGATGTATAAGCAAAGCAACTTTCACATAGAGAAGTATATTTTCCTCTTTTCTTTTAAAATTTCTTAGTTAGACATACTGCGTTCAATGTATGAGGATATAAATCATTTTTAATTAGCTTGTTAAAACAAACAAAAAACAGTGTTAGAATCCTAAGATTGTATACTTAATGCAGGGAGGAGGCTATAATTCTCCCTTTGGCATTACAGGAATTCCTGAAATAAGATGAGGTATTTCTTCAGCAGCCATTTTGAATCACGTTAATCAAATGGAAACCTTTTTAGATATGACGACATTATAAAAGCAGGCATTTCAGAGTTTTAAATATTAACCACAGCTTTAGCCAGTAATAACTGAAACTATAGATTGAAAATAAATGTAAACTATTCTAAAGCCCGGAAATAAAGCAGAGATAGTTTATCTAAACTTAATAATAACGGCTTGAGGAAGACAGACACAGAAGTAAAATCTAAGCATTTTGACTGATAAATCTATAACAGAGAGCAATATTCCTTGCTGTTTATAATACACGTATAATACAGATAAAGAATAACAGAACAGGAGCAGGTAAGCACCACCACTACCATCTCCTTTTCGAGGCAAAGCTGATAAAGGAAAGAGGGGAATTTAGCCATAACAAGGACCAAAGAAATAGCAAAGGATATTTTTGAAACATTTGCCTCTAATATAAACATTTTTAAAGGAAAGACTTCTTAAGTTAGAGAGTTATTAGAAAACATTGGAAACATAAAACAGGGGCAGGCAGCTCCCCCATCTCTCCAAGACAAAACTGATAAGAGAAAATATTTTAACACTAATTCAGTTTTGAACATTTTTTCAATACTGAAATAAAATGAGCAGGAGCTTCAGCTAATTTCAGTTTCACAATTAAAACCCTTTAAAGCTAGCACAACTTGCTTTAAAGGGAAAAAAATATAGAGCTTTATTTTCTGCAAGATATTAAGATGTAATAAAAAAATTTGCAAGCGTTATCAGAATCTTATTATTGTTCATACACTTTACATAAAAGACAGAGACACACACATACTCAGACAAAACTCCATAGCCAGTTCACACACACACACACACAGACACACGCACAGACATTAACATTGGCACAGAGCTAGTTTCACAGAATTAACAGAAATAACTCACTACAGTAGTGATATACACACATACAGTTGCAGCCATACTCAAATGTTCCTCCCTTCCTTTCTCACATACACACACACATTCCTTAGCTCTTATGTATCTCTCTTGCTAACAAGTGAAGGTCATTGGAGAGATATAACATTCCAAACTGAAAGTTAGTTCATACACACATGCATGCTTTTCAGTAAGGAAAACCTCCCTAATCCTAATTATTGTCAGATTTTGCAAATGTATTTTTGGCCAAAACCAAAAGAAATAGACATAAACAAAACAGAAACAGTACATAAAGCAAATAACACACCTAAAAAGAATTACTGGTAATCATTATCTTAACTATATAAAAACTATTAAAACTATAACTTACATTAAATGTATGGAAACTATTAATGTGTATTCACACATTACACAATAATGCACGTTATCCGGAGAAAGTCATTATTCAGTAACATATTACCCGGAGATAGTCATACATTCACAATAGCAAGTATTGCAGTTTTCATACCTTTGCACACACAACACAACACGTACTGACAAGTACTTTATTTATTTATTTATTTATTTATTTTATATACCGACATTCGATCGAGATATCACATCGGTTTCCAGATAACTAAAAGAATAGGGTGGTAACAGCCCTATTTTACATTATAACATTGTAATAAATATAACAAATTATGACAGAAATAACAGGGTTACATGGAATATTTGATTATAGTATATAACATATGTACATAAAATGACTTGTTGATGAGGATAATTTATGGTTAAGGATAGCAGGGAGGGTTGAGAGGGGGGAGGAGGGAGAGATGGGGATAGGTGGGAGGAAGGTAGTGAGAGGGAGGGAAGAGGGTGACATTTTTCTCTCATTTATTCACATATCTTGGATGTCCCATTATACTGTACCTTAAAGTTGAGCGCTGTACCTTTAACTTTTTAAACCTGTTAGTTCTTATCAAATCTAAAACTTATCTTTATCTAATCTAGCTGATTATCACAGAATAACCCTGTTATGACCCCAGTAAAATGCATATGTCCTAGTCTGATAAAGATGCTAACATTCCTAGCTATACTCTATGCCTATCTTAAAATATAAATAATATACTATAAATCTTAAATTTTAGCCTAATAAAGTTTTCTCCAGCTGTGGCCCTTTCTGGAATAGAGGAGAGAGAAAGCCAGCTGGCAGTGGAGAGAGGATGAACGTAAGGAAAAGACCATCATGCCCCTCTCCCTTAAACAGAGCAGCCAAGAAGGCAATTCCACCTACCATCTCTTCCAGGTTCTGATGGGTCGCTAATTGTTGTGGTTCATTGAAAATAAGAATAAGAATACCTACATTGAAGCCTTTCTGGATTCTGGAGCAGGTGGCAACTTTCTAGTGGAGTATTTGGTTCGCCAACACAACCACCACATTGCCTACAGCTGTTACCATATTCTCCATATATGGTGAACCTCTGCCCAGATGTCTAACTCTCACCACCTTACCATTAACCCTTCAGACAGGGCTCCTACACCAGGAGACCATCTCCTCCTATGTGCTACCCAGGTCAATCGACCCCCTTCATCCTGGGAATACCCTGGCTCATGCAACACAACCCATCGATATACGGAGAAATGCTACAGTTAGCCCAATAGGGACCCTCATGCCATGAACACTGCCTCTACCAGGTCCACCCATCAGTCATAGCTGCCCAGACAGCTACCTCAGCTCTGTCAACTCTTCCACCTCAGTATATGGCATTCACTGACGTATTCAGCAAAGAGCAGGCTGAGACTCTACCACCCCATCTGCTGTACAATTGCCCTATTGATTTGCTCTCAGGTAAGATGCCTCTCAGGGGCCAGGTCTGTCCACCGTCAATCCCCGAAACCAAAGCCATGACTTCCTACATCCAGGAGATCTTGAAATGGAGTTTCATCCACCTGTCCTCCTCACCAGCCAGATCAGGATTCTTCTTTGTGGGGAAAAAGGTTGACTCGCTAAGGCCCCTGTACTGAGAGAAGATAAGGATGTCATCCAAGTATACCACCACATGGGAATAAAGAAGGTCCAAGAAAATATCATTTACCATATGCTGGAAAAAGCAGGGCATTACAAAGGTCAAAGGGCATGACCAAGTATTATAGTATCTGTCGCAGGTGTTAAAGGCTGTTTTCGGCTCATCACACTCCCAGAGGTTAATAAGGTTATAGGCTTCTCTGAGATCCAGCTTTGTAAAGTACCCCATCCCTCAGAAGAACCACTACCCATTACCACTAATCACAGAGCTCTTTTGATCACCTACAGGGGTACAAATCTTTACAAAGCTGGATCTCAGAGGAGCCTATAACCTTATTAACCTCTGGGAGTGTGATGAGTTGAAAACAGCCTTTAACACCTGCGACAGATACTATAATACTTGGTCATGCCCTTTGACCTTTGTAATGCCCTGCTTCTTCCAGCATATGGTAAATGATATTCTCTTGGACCTCCTTTATTCCCATGTGGTGGTATACTTGGATGACATCCTTATCTTCTCTCATTCCCTGGCACAGCACTGAGAACAAGTGAAACAGGTGTACAGAGACTTCGGGAAAACCATTTATATGCAAAACTCAAAAAATGTATCTTCAAGCAAGAGAAGCTTCCATTCCTGGATTACATTGTCTCCCGGCATGGACTACAAATGGACCCGGAGAAGGTTAAGGTCATTCAGGATTGGCCACAGTCCAAGGGGACTTAAGGCCTTGCAATGTTTCCTTGACTTTGCGAATCACTACCATCAGTTTGTGCATGGGTATTCCTCCTTGGCAGCTCCTCTTACCTCCTTCCCAAAAAGGGCAGAGATACCTGACACTGGACCTCCAAAGTCATTCAAGCCTTTGATAGTTTCAAAAGGGAGTTTCTCAGAGACACTTGTCTCTGCCACCTGGATCCATTAAAACCCTTTAGTCTGGAGGTAGATGCTTCTGCCCTTGGTGTAGGGGATGTCCTCTCTCAAAACAGTGTTCAAGAGACCCTGATCCCATGCTTTATCTTTTCCAAGAAATTCACTCCAGCAAAAAAGAATGATACTATTGGGGACTGAGAGCTCTTAGCCATGAAATCAGCCCTGGAAGAATTGTGCCATTTGTTGGAAGGGCTATACACACTTTCACGATCTATATGCATCACAAAAACTTGGAATACCTACCACTGGCCCAACATTTGAACCGACAACAGGCCGGATGTTCATTGTTTTTCAGTTGCTTCAACTTCAAACTCCAGTACCATATGGCAGAGAAGAATCAATGGACCGATGCCTTTTCTAAGTCCTTCGAGACTGAAGACTGCTTGGAGCCCTCCCACCACATCATTGACCTGGTGAGGACTGTAATCACTGCAGTCATACCTGTCTCTCCTGAAAAAATGGTGGTCCCCAAGAGACTACGAGAAAGGTTGCTCAAAGGGGCCCATGACTTCCATCTGGCCGGACAGTCTGGAGTCGCCAGAATGCTGAAATTACTGCTCCACCATTACTGGTGGCCATGAGTGCAGCAGGATGTGCAGCACTACGTAGAGTCTTGTCCCACTTGATCTGGCCATAAGAGCTCCCATGCTCAACCTTGGGGTTGTTACAGCCATTGCCAGTACTGGATAAAAATGGACTCATCTAGCCACTGACTTTGTCACTGACCTTCCCCACTCTAATGGCTGCACCACCATCTGGGTAGTAGTGGATCATTTCTCCAAGATGGTTTACTTCACAACTATCCCTGGACTTCCATCAGCAATGGAATTAGCATGCCTTTTCAGCCAACATGTCTGTCGCCTACTTAGGCAACCTATGCCTACCCTCTCTGATTTACAGCCCATTTCTGGATAAGTCACTGCAAAAAGTTTAGATCGCCTTGAATTTTACCTGCACATATCATCTTCAAAGCAATGCCAGACAGAGGGAATCAACCAAGTCCTTAAGGGGTTCCTGTATGCCTGTGTTAATAAGTGTCAGGATGATTGGGCCGCACTCCTCCCCTGGGCATAGTTCTGGCACAATAATCATGTCAGGACTTCATCTGGATCCTCACCTTTTCAGATCGTGTGTGGCAGACATCCTAGGGTACCACTTCTCATTCTGGTGTCAATTTCTTGCCCTGCAGCCAACACTATGGGCCAGGACCTCAAAGACTTATGGCAGAAGATACACCAGCTCCTTGCTGTGGTTGCCAGCAGATTCAGGGAGCAAGAGGACAAGACCCGCTGGCCGGTACCCTAATTCAAGCCCAGAGAACGGATGTGGCTAATACCCAGAGCCTGTGTCTCAAGATGCCCTCAGCCAAATTTGCATAAGGTTCATTGGGCCATTCCCCATTGTCCACCAGGTGAGACCAGTGGCCTACTAGCTGAAACTCCCACTCACACTCAAGATATTTAATGTGTTCCATGTTTCCCTTCTCAATCCTATACCTTTGTCATGGCCCTTATGGCCTCCTCATAAACCTGCACAAGTAATGTCAAAAAAAGATACTAGGTCGAGGTTCAGGAGGTCCTAGATTCCAGGAGAGTTCAGAATAAGCTACAATATCTCATGTCTTGGAAGAGCTTTGGCCCCCGAGGAGAAATCATGGGAGCCTGTTTCTAGCCTCCATGCCCCCTGGACTCTCTCCGACTGCTCTTAAGTGGCATTCACCTAGGTCCTGCTGGCCCCTGGAACTGAAGGGCTCAACCTGTGGGGAATGGGGCTGGTATAGGTGAAGCTCCTGCTCAGTTCCAGCAAGGGCATGTCCGCCAGCTGTCAGCATGGGCCTGGTAAGTTTGCTTACTAGGCTGAATCAACTACGCTGCAGCCCAAGGGCTAACCAAACGTGACAAGGGTGCAATATAATGTTACCTCTTTATTTCAATATGCAAAGTGCATTTATAGCACATGTTACTGTGTTTGCTCTCTGAAACAAAATCTAACAAAAAGTGAACAAATAAGTTTGGTAATGTATATATTTATTTTGAATTTTAATGTTACCGAAACCTTTTGGCACCATTATACACGTATTGCTCAGTTCTTCACTGAACATTTCAATTTGTGCCTTTTTGTAGACCATTGTGATGGTATATAACAACGACGGTATAGAAAAGATTTTAAATAAATAAATAAATATCTCTTACGGAATAGCAACTACTGCACTTACTTTTCAATCTTGCCCCAAACCACCCTTTACCTCCCCTTCCCCCAGTAAACTACAGTTTACGCACAAAACTATAAATATGCACATATTCTTGATGTTTATTAAATAGTATCTACTACGTCATTAAAGATCCTGAAATGATATCATGAGTGGATAAGCTCATAGAGACCTCATATTTAGATGCCAACAGGCTAAGCTAATTTAAGCTTTTTATAGCGTTCAATTACATTTTAATCATTGGTCTCAGTGGGCTGAATGTAAGGGGCGCTTTACAATAAAAGCTGCCCTTTTATGCACATTGAGTCTGTAAGTACTTATAAACGGATTGCTCCCACGCTTAAATCCGAAAATGTACTTATCTTGCCTTGTCCGTCACTGAGCCTTGTGAAGATGTTGAAAAAATGGTTGACTCCGATGTTGCCCCGACACTGAGTGTTTCGGAGAAACCTCCTTCTTCAGGGGGCCTGGTACCACCGACAGGGGCTCTGTTGATATCCGGAAAATCTTGCCATACTAAGGAAAAATAAAAGCAAGAACCAATGTGCATGAATAGTACCACTCAATTTTGAGAAATGGCGCCGAGATCTGGGAGTACACTTACTGATGCAAGAGTGTTTGTTAATGCGGCAGCATCGCTAGCATTTCGGTTTAGCTCTGTGAATGCAATAAAACACAATTTGTAGAATTGGAGATATAAGCATAAGTCTTATGCTATGAGGGGGTACCTGTCCTTCACGCAGTACTGACTTTGACGATGCCGGACTGAAGGCAATGCGCTCGGCCGTGACACTTCTATCGGCTGCAGCAGAAAGAAAAGACGCCGACCTTTAAACGGGTGAAAAAGGCGCCAATTCGATATGAGTGTCCATATAAGGGTAAGTACGTCATAAGGGGCGCCATCTTGGACAAGCCGTGTATCCAAAAAAGGAGAGTGACGTCGTCGGACGCCATGATGGATCTCTCTCTGTGAAAGGCTGCCCCCCGACTAGCCAAAAAAGG
Source organism: Rhinatrema bivittatum (assembly GCF_901001135.1). Taxonomy (NCBI): domain Eukaryota; kingdom Metazoa; phylum Chordata; class Amphibia; order Gymnophiona; family Rhinatrematidae; genus Rhinatrema; species Rhinatrema bivittatum. Next base: position 80,168,283 of record NC_042616.1, read on the forward strand.
ACATCTACGTCACAGACATCGCCATTTTAACGGAGGAAACCATGGAATCCGAAATGACATCTCCAGAGGTGTAGACAAGAAATATTAAAGCGGGGCATAAGGATATAGCTAAATGAGAGTGTACCACTCAATTTTCTCATTTAAGCCAGAAGGTTCCACTGATTTGAGACGATAAATCCATTGATGTTCCTTATGATTTAAAATGGAAATCCTATCCCCGCCCCTCCATGATGGAGTAACTTGTTCTATAATAAGCCACTGGAGTTGCTCAAAGGTATGCTGATGTGTGACACAATGTTGTACAATGGGCGCTTTAAGATCCTGATTTTTCATACGGCTCCGGTGTTCCGTGAGGCGGGTCCTGATTTTTCGTTTGGTCCTGCCCACGTATACTTTTTGACAAGGGCATACAAGTCCATAAATGGTTTCCTCCGTTAAAATGGTGATGTCTGTGACGTAGATGTCCTTTTTTGGCTAGTCGGGGGGCAGCCTTTCACAGATAAACAAAAAACCCACACTGACCCTTTAAAACTGACCCCTTAGCCTCCCCCACCCTCTCAACCCCCCCCCCTCCCAAAACGTTTTAAAATTACCTGGTGGTCCAGTGGGGGCGCGGGGAGCAATCTCCCGCTCTCGGGCCATCTGCTGCGCTAATAAAAATGGTGCCGATGGCCCTTTGCCCTTACCATGTGACAGGGTATCCATGCCATTGGCAGGCCCCTGTCACATGGTAGGAGCACTGGATGGCTGGCGCCATTTTTAAAGATGGCGCCAGCCATTTTTATTAGTGGCAGCTGATGGCTTGATGGCCCGAGAGCGGGAGATCGCTCCCGGCGCCCCCACTGGACCACCAGGTAATTTTAAAATGTTTTTGGGGGGGTCGGGAGGGTGGGGGAGGCTAAGGGGTCAGTTTTAAAGGGTCTGGGTGGGGTTTTTTTTTAATCGGGCCATCAGTGCCATTTTTATTAGTGGCAGCCTACAGCCTGAGAGCAGGCGATCGGTCCCGGGGCTTCCACTGGACCACCAGGTGATTTTAAAACGTTTTGGGGGGGTTTGGGAGGGTGGGGGAAGGTAAGGGATTAGTTTTAAAGGGTTGGGGTGGGTTTAGGGATTGTTTTGGTGTGCCGGTTTTCCCGCCCTCCCCCCAAACAACTTCCGTTAGTGCACACAAACCCGATTAACGATTTTTCACGATAAATCGGGGGAATTTCTATTGTATCGCACTCTTTATCGATTTTTGACAATTTAGAAAATATCGGACGATATTTTAAATCGTCAAAAAATGATTCACATCCCTACTTTCCACAATTTAACATAGACAAGGATGAATCTTTTGCAGTACATTGCTACCAAGTTTATTCTACATGCAATATTACAATATTTTATATTGGAGAAGACCACACTTCAAATGCTCTCAGTGAGTGTTCTCAAAATAAAGTGCATACAATCAGACATATATTGTTTCTAGATACAAGGTCAGCATGATAAAGCAAAATATTGTCAGCATTTTAGCTTAACTCGACCAATCACAGTTTCATCTTTACATTTTATTCAAGCCACAGAAATCTTAGGTCCTACTTAATCAACAGGTCAGCATGGCCTAGGTTCTAATTATAATTATCTACCGTATAAGCACAGCACATTTTGTTACAATGATATGTGTTCCTTTCTTATCAGTATCTATTTTCTACCAAACGTAATTATTTTTTATCTTGTCCATGGAGTCCAAAAGTCTAACTGTATAGCCTTAAGCAAGTCTGCCACATATCTTTTATTTTCATTATAATCTAAAATAGTAGCTTCTACTTGCACAATAAAATACCTTTTACCTATTCTGATCTCTAAACCACATAAACTAAATTGGATTATATTGGACAAAGAGATGCAATAAAACAGTTTTCTCATTAGCTCCAAGCCTAGCACAGTGCTGTGACCAGCCCCTCCTTTTCTGGCTTTCCTGCCTCTCTGGCAAACTCCTGCCCCTTGCTGGTATCACTTGGCAGCTCCTAGACACTCTGTCTGTAAGCTGCCCCTCTCCAGTTTGTTCAAGATACAAATCATGTTCTAATTGGCCACACCTGTCTCTATGACTCCCATTCTCTTAGAACTACATGACCCAACAGCCTCAGAGAAATAGTGACATAATTTCATTTCTCCCATTTATGTTCTTCTTTGCAGTCCCCTCTGCTTTCCTGGAGTGCTAATTGCACCTTTGCCAGCTGGGAGCAGGCCAGAGATGAGCCTCTTCTATAAAGCCACATTCCTTTTATAATGTTCTTTACATCGCTGACAGCCTATCTGTTCTCTGTGAACTGTTTCCAATTGTGCAGAACCTTGGTTTCATTATACAGGATTAATAAGCAAAAACAATAGGTCAGGGAAACAAGTTACTAGCCATCAGTCTGAATTTGCTTATTGTCTTAAGGTCATGTTAAATTTTTAGCTGAGAATTATGCAGTATCGATTTGTATTCTTAGATATATAAACAGTTATTCTGTAGGTGATATTAGGTGGCATTTAGCAATCTTGCCTTGCTGAAAACTAGTTTGAAATCCATGTAATAGAAGAGTTAAGATCATGGAGAGAAAATATTGTAGTGATATTAAAAAATAATAATAATAATAATAATAAAATTTAATTTATGACAATAACAGTTTTAAAAAATGAAGAATTCACAAAGTTTAAAGTGCATGTCAATAAAGAAAAATTGCAATAATAAAGCGGTGAATGAATTAATTTAAATAGCCATTGTAACCTAACCAATTCAAGAGTCCAGCTAGCTGACTTTCTTCCTGAGGTTGTACAGTGCCAAAATATAGTATTCTACATCCTGATGAGAAAGGAATTACTCTCTGAACATTTTCATTGTGTGGTATCGAGAAGTAAGTCGTCCTACTCATGGAGAAAGTCATTTCAAATTGATGTATTTAGTGCCAGATGGCTTTGGGAAACATTTCAGTGCTGCTGGCTTTTTAGAGTTAGTAAAATGAAAATGCCTCTGTAAAGTGGCAGAACATGCATTATATAATTCAGGTAGTGTGTTAAAACAGAATGAATAATAGATATATAGCAGATGGTTCAGTCTGCTAACTCCCTAATTTGCCATAAGTGGAATATTTTACTTGGATGCAGTTTACAGTTTGATGTAAATCTGTGACTATTTTCAACGTGGGTAAAAAAAAAAAAAGTTTTTAAAAATAATTTTAGCATCTTGATAAAAAGGGATAAAGAAAACATACAATTTTCCACTTTAAAGTTAAAATGATAAATATCTGATAAGATATTAGTGTTTATAGCTTTTGTAAGTTTAATCAATTGCATCATTATAAATCACAGGAACCTGAGATCAGCAAACAAAGCACTGCTAACTATTCCTTAAGTCAAAACAGCAAAACTAACGCAAGTAAGGGAAAGGGCTCCATCCTTAGCAGGATCTACAATATGGAACACCATGCTGTTAGAAATCAGAACACAAAGAGACATCAAAACATTCAGGAAAAGTTTAAAAACATGGCTATTTAAGCAAGCGAATCACAAAGAGAATGGAGAGTAGAATCCAGGAAAGTGTAGAATGCGGTCAGTAAGACACCCACACACATCACCTTAATCAATATGGGGTAGATTTTCAGACGAGCGCGAACAGCCTACTTTTGTTTGCGCTCCAGGCGCAAACAAAAGTACGCTGGATTTTAGTAGATACGCGTGTAGTCGCGCGTATCGGCTAAAATCCTGGATCGGCGCGCGCAAGGCTATCGATTTCGTATAGCCTGCGCGCGCCGAGCCGCGCAGCCTACCCCCGTTCCCTCCTAGGCCGCTCCGAAATCGGAGCGGCCTAGAAGGGAACTTTCCTTTGCCCTCCCCTCACCTTCCCCTCCCTTCCCCTACCTAACCCACCCGCCCGGCCCTGTCTAAACCCCCATCCTACCTTTGTCGGGGGATTTACGCCTCCCAGAGGGAGGCGTAAATCCCCGCGCGCCAGCGGGCCTCCTGCGCGCCGGGCCGCGACCTGGGGGCGGGTACGGAGGGCGCGGCCACGCCCCCGGGCCGTAGCCATGCCCCCGTACCCGCCCCCAAAACGCTGCCGACACGCCCCCGCAACGCCGCGCGCTCCGGCCCCACGCCTCCCGACACGCCCACTCCGAAAACCCCGGGACTTACGCGAGTCCCAGGGTTCTGCGCGCGCCGGTGAGCCTATGTAAAATAGGCTCACCGGCGCGCAGGGCCCTGCTCGCGTAAATCCGCCCGGTTTTGGGCGGATTTACGCGAGCAGGGCTCTGAAAATCCGCCCCTATGTGTGTATTTTAATTTAATTTCATTTAATTTTATACTCTCATATCAACAGCAAAAGATAAGATTTAACCACTAATTCATTTTATAGCTGATAAAGATAGAAATGGACATGTTTTATCACACCCAACAATTAGTATTTATTATGAAACTATGTTACAGTACCTGATGGCACCTGTTTAAGTTGATATAATTTAATACATTTAGTAACATTAATTTATGTGCCTTATTGTGAACCATTGTGACGGCACCTAGCTTAACGACGGCACAGAAAAAGACGTTAAATAAATAAATAAATAAAATAAATCAGAGTATACTGATAATGAGAAGATACAGCTGTTGTCCTTGGGAAAAGTGGCTGATTTTAGTAGAAGAAGCACGACAAACCAAGAGCCCTGAAAAGAGACCTGAATATAAAAGAAGAAAATGATGAACCGCCCCCTCTGAATTAGAGGAAAATCCCATCTATCCTCCCTCCAGGGGACAGGAACACACACTCTGCCCCGGTGGCAGCCTCTCCTCCCCCTGGATGGCATGCTGCTGATTTACAAAGCTGACACTCATGGAGGAGTAGCTGAAGGAAAGATAATACAGAGATGTCTTTACAGAGCGATGCTGCAGGCAGGAGTTGCCTGGGCAGAGAGGAGCCAGTGGCAGTAGAGAAGAGAGGAAATGATGGTGTGTGATATTTAGGCCGGGGTTTCACAATAGGCACACTTAAGCGTGTGCAAAACCTGAAAGGGGTAGAACACGGCACAAAAGATTAGCCACCTTCAGTCCCACCTTTCTGCTTCTAGGTCTACGGTAAGGGAAGGCCACCGCTGCCCCCTCTCAATGTGGTGTACCTGGGCTTTAGAGGAGAAAGAGATGGATTTTTTTTTCTGACATGTACCCAAAAAGCCTTAATCTGGACTTTGATATTTTCATTGTGTGGGTTCTTCTCCCTTTCCTGAGGCTATGGGCTCAGTGGTGGCCTATGATAAAAAAAAGGGTTAACACAGCAAAGGTCCAACACTCTTTATTTTATATGCACACTTTAACAACACCAGTATGGCAGGCAGATTGCTTTTTGGTCTCGCTGCTCCTCAGATAACAGGTGTTTTAGTTCTCTGTACTGCACCACTGCAGCCCTGGGGGTGCTTGCTCAGTTCAGATAATAGTGACTGCTCCACAGCATACTGGTGACTTTCTGCACGGGCAGATACCATTGCTCCTACTTGGGTACAGCTGTCCCTCCCGATTCTGTTACTGGCTGGACCTCCCAGCCTCTCACCGGGGTGTTCCCCCTCCTCCAGCATGGGTTTCCCTCATAGGTGTAGAGACCTCTCCTCTAGGGAGTCCCAATCACCTTCCCTCAGAGCTTCAGGCTCTCCTGCCTCCAGGGCCAGTGCAAGGCTATTTGTCGACCTAGGCGACCCTTGCACTGCCCCCCCCCGGCCCCGCCCCCCCCCCCCCCCCCCCCCACACACCTGTTTCGGCACAGACAGAAGCACCCAGTCTCTATTTCTCTTTGCCGCGAGCGAGATAGGCCCTGCTTGCAGCACCATGTGGCTGCTCTTCGGCGCCCCCTATGGCTCGGCACTCTAGGTGACCGCCGAAGTTCGCCTAATGGACGCGCCGGCCCTGCCCGCCTCCAGCACTGACAGTTCCTGCTCTAAACACACAGTAAACTAACAATGCATCAACTTTACAGATCACACTCACAGGTCTTGGCTTCTCATGAAATTCCCTGATGTCCACACCCTCCCAGCAGGCCCTCTCTGTCATGTGACCTCCCTGTCATATATCCGCATACACCCAAAGGCAGGGAGTTAGAAGACAGATTGTAGGAGCTAGGAGCCTTGCTCTTTGCTTGTAGCACAGGAAGCAGGGGAGGGGTGGCTACAAAGTGCCAGGGGTATATGTGCTCCTGCCCAGACTTACATTACAACACAAATGTAAAAATATAAGAAACATATTAATGTAAAAGAGAAAGGAGACCAAGAAATAAGACCAAAAGAGGAAATCACAGTCATGCACTATTTATACTGTTTTGAAGAATCTAGCTAGTACTAGTGCTTTTATGGTAAATTTATAATCTTGTGTTGGGCAGAGCTTCTTGGACATGGAGGGATTTTCCTTGGTTTGGAACTGTAAACTGAGCATGTTTATTCTTCAGTCCATGTACTAACTTGTTAATTCTTCAAAGATTGTATTTCGCCTGTATTTTGGAGCAGCTGACGTAAATGCGCACGTTCTGCATGTGACCCTGTTCCAGATCACTAGATGGTGCAGTTACATTGTCATATCAAGACAATGACGTGGGCACGTACTGAGGAAATGTTTTTCGCTGTTTGCGGATTAATGGTCCAAAGTATTTGTATGATGAGTTGGAATGGTACGTTCCAGATCGGGCCTTGCACGATCTTCGCAGGGTTTCCAATTCTCAACTTCAGTGGGCTATGGATTTCGGGTGCAGCGCTTTGCTAAAAGAGCTTTTACCAGCAGAGCTCCACAACGTCGGAATATGCTGTCAATTGCAGTGCCGTAGGAACAGACCCATCAAAAATTCTGGAAACGAGTTGAGGCTTTCCTGTTCCCTGATGCTTAATAGGGTGGGACTGCAGGAATAAAGGGTGAGGCAGTGAAGAGGGTGATTGTTTTTTGTTTGTTTTGTGTTTAGGTTTTTTATGGATGTTTTTATTGTAAACCGCTCTGATGGTTTTGCTTAGGGTGCAGGCTATACATTTTTACATTAAAAAAAAATGGAAGAAATAAATACAAATGCTTTGGAATACTGCGGGAACAGGGGAATAAACCTAAACCAGTAAAATAATGATGGTACAAAACTGCTTAAGACACAATCAATGTATCTAGCAAAGCATAGCTTAAATACTGAGTAAAAATGTGCATGTGATGCACGTGAACAAAGAAGGATATAAGGAAAGATCCCAGTATAAGAGGATCAAATTTTAGCCGACGTCGATATTTATTTATTTAGATTTTTATGCTCTGCTTTTCGGCACTTCAAAGTGTACATCAAAATGGATTACATCCCCACAGGGCTTACAATCTAATTTTGTACCTGAGGTAACGGAGGGTAAAGTGACTTGCCCAAGGTCACAAGGACCGCCAGTGTGACTTGAACCCTGGTTTCCCTCACACAACAAATCTGAATATCTAAAAATGCATGAAGCAGAAGAATCAGGAATCCAAAGCCAACATATTTCTGAGATGGGGCCGTGGCCGCGGACCAGGTTTCAGTGTGAATACTGATCCATCAACTTGTCTTGAGGAGCTTCAGTGGAAGAAACGACTCCCTGAAACACCCATCTAGGCAAGCCCTGCCAGATCCAAGTGTCCAGCACATTTAAATGCCAGTTTATTGGTTGGTATCACTCACTCTTTTACCTTCCCCTGGGACTCAGCACCAACTTCCTTTTAGATAATTTCTGCTTCACACAGGAAAGTATTTTTCTGGTGTTTACCCAGCAGCAGCCACCCATGATTTACTGACCCCCACAGGGGGTCACTGCGGCTGCTGCCACCTTCCTTCCTCCTCCATCCCTGGCCCAATTTGCCATATGCAGTCTCCTCCCACCCCCACCCCCCCGCCCCATCCCCCATCTACAGATGCAGCTACTCCTCCTTTCCTCCCTCTCCTGCCCATTTCTGACATAACAGTCAAGTCTACATTGTGTGATAGTAGATGCTTGTAATTTAGCATTTGTTTTCTATAATTAATCAAGTGACTGATTAACTTGTTTCTAGTTCAACAAATGTTTTCGTTCTAGTTTCTTTTATGATTGTGTATTGAGATGTTGTTTTGAAATATTTTATTGGTGATTGGGAAATTAAAAAAAAAAATTATGAGTTTTTAATTATTGGATTTTATCAATACCCACAGTTTCTGAATGTGTTCTGCGTTGAAATGTTGAAAAGCAGAATACAAATACATTTTTTTAAAAATTCTGTTCAGCAGCTGTTTTGGAATATTAATTTTTTTTACTATTATGATTGATACTTTATATTTCTTGATTTTATTGTTTGATGTTTTCTGAGGAATGGTGAGCTTCTATTTTTCCTTTGATGCACTACATACAGAGTCTGACTTGTGATTTCCAGTTCAGTTTTTGTCTGCACTTTTCCATTTATATTTTATAGTCACTTTATTCAGTATTTGATAAGGGTTTGCTATGTTCTGAATGTGTGACTGAGATTAAGTATTCTGCTAATGTGTTGCTTCTATCAAGGGATCTATGGCAGCTTGGCCTGTATTGGTGTTTTAGGGCCTGGTGTAATATTTGCAGTGTTGTCTTTTCATAGGTAGGGTTGTAACTGTGTTTAAGTGCTGGAAGTTAGTGCTGTTTTGGAATGGGAGGTTTATTATATTGTAATTGTAATTAATAGGGTCATTTATCAAAATGCTATAAGGCGTTTTCGCATGCATTAAGAGCTAATCGCATGCGAAAATGCCTTAACACATGCGTTAGCACCATAACGTATGATGCGATGCAAATCAGAAAAAGAGGAGGAGTTAGGGGCAGGAGTGGGCTGGGTTTACTGTTTTGCGAAGCCCTATCGCACGGCTTTAACGCTGATTTTAGCTACACCTTTTTCAGTAGTGTTAAGCCATATGATAGCTTGCATTAAGGCATGTTGCGATGTTTTTGCCCATGCCGGTTTTAGTTGTTTTGATGCTCCCAGAGAGCCAGCCTAGCTATCTGGGCCTGTCCGAGAGAGAAAGAGAAACTCTCTACCTGGGTAACATCAAGCTAGGTTGAGAGAACATTGCACAAATCTAATTTTTGTGTGAGTTTCCTCACTCCGAAGGTCTGTTCTTACGTCTCACTTTGAATGTCAAAGTAGCCTCTAACCCCGTACACTTTTAATACCTAAACCTCACTTCGAGTTACTAGGTGGGCCTCCCATAGAGATATAAATACCTATCTAGGGTGAGGGCATTATGGCTAGGCTTACTCTCTCTCTCTCTCTCTCTCTTCCCCGCCCCCTGTCAAAGACATCATTGATTTTTAGATGAGTGATGTATGATTTGTGCCATTCACATAAGTGGGGATCAACTTTTTCTGTTTTACTTGATTTACCTAGTGATTCTTCCGCTCATTTTTGTGTATTTGATTTACTGTTTCTAAGAATCTGCCAGAGCTGAAAGAGAGCAACTACTGGGGAGGGAAGGGAAGGAGAGAGAGTGAGTGCTTGGGACAGAGAGTGACTGCTGCAGATGAAAGAGAAGAGAGAGAGTGTGTAACTGCTGGAGAATGGGGAAAAGGGAGCCGAGGATAGGGGTATGGAGATAGAAAAAGAAAGGGAGATGAGAGAGATTGACAGATAGAGAGTGACTGCTGGGGAGAGGGAGTGTGTGCCTGGGAGAGAGAGTGTGTGCTGGGAATGAATGGGATAGAGAGAGAGTGTGACTTCTGGGGATTAGGGTGGTTTGATAGAGAATCAGTGCTGAGGATGATGACAATAGAGTGAGGGCAGGGGATGATGGGGATAGAGAGAGAGAGTACGACTAATGGAAATGAGGGGGATTGAGAGAGTGTGACCATTGGGGATAAGAAAGTAGGGAATAAAGAAAGAGAGATTGAGTGTGGCCTCTAGAGATGATGGTGAAGGAAGAGAAGATTTACATGTGTCCAAAGTATCTACTTTATGGAATCTGTCAGGGACTTGAGACTTGAATTGGCCACTATTGGAGACAGGATGCTGGGCTCGATGGATCATGATCTGACCCAGCATGGAATGTTTTATGTTCTTATCTTATGAGTGAGGGAAAGGAAGAAATGAGAAGAGGGGGAGAGGAAGTGCAGAGGTGAATGGGAGGGGGAGTGACTGAGAGAGGAGGGAGGGGGTGAGTGACAGTGGGAAGTGGGAATGAAGGGATGAGTGATCAGAAGGGAAGGGAGATGAGAATGAGAGTGAAGTAAGTGACTGGGAATGAAGGGAAGAGAGGTGAGTGGGAAGGGGAGTGAGGAAATAGAAGAGGGGAGTGAGAAGAGAGGGTAGAAGGGTTATGTGTGTGTGTGCAAGAGTAAGTGAATGTATCAGTATACGAGAAAGAGAGAGAAGAAAGTTTGTGTTCCCTCCTCCCCTGCCTCCCCCCTCCACTAATTCACAATAATCTCAGGGTGACTGAAAATCAAAAGTACCTATGTATGGAATGGGGACTTTTTTTTAATCTTTATTAGTTTTATATTTTTTCAATTTTATTGTTTTTTTGGAAATGTTTAAAGTTTTTTATCCTTATTCTTTTCTATTAGATTCTTTATTTGTCATCTGTTCTGAAATATTGTTTTTATTGTATGGTTTAGTATTATAATTGATTTATATTTCTTGATTTTGTTTTATGAGGAATGGTGATGTGTCTGTTTTTGCATTATTATATTGTGTATGAATCTGGCTGGGAGGTCTGGAGGGGGCTGAGGAGTCTGGGAGGGGAGAGGGGGCTGGAGAGCAAGGCTGATGAGGTCTGAGAGGGGAGGGGGCTTCTAAATCTCTGAGATGGGAAGTGAGAAGAATTTAATTTTTTTCTGTCATTTTTAGGAAATGTAAATGGATAGGCATTCCCATATAGCCTAATATTGGCACTTTATGAGGTTTCCCCAGCTCAATTACATACAATCTACTTAAATTTGAGCTAGACTTCTCTATAATTTACTGTTGATTACATAAGTGTCTGGCATCTTCTGGGTCATTTTTTTTGAGTATTTTTAGGAAATGTGCATCTAAATGGTTATATATTTTTTTACAGTACAGGGAAAATGCAATTTGTATTTATTTCTCTGGTGTTATAATACAGGCAGAGTCTGGCTTTTGGGGGTTTCTAGTTCAGCTTTTGTCTCCATATTTCTCTTTCTAGTTTTGTGGTCAATTATTCTGTATTTAGTGAGGGGATAAGCAGTGTGCTGCAATGAGGCTGCAGTGATGTGTGCAGGTCTGGTAACATGGACAATTCTGGAATGGGGTTTTCTTTTTTACCGATGGTCAGAAGTGGAAAAATTTGAAATTTTGGATGAATTTAGAAATTTTACATCACAGTGTTTGTCTCTCAGTCTCATTTTTTATCAAAGGCTGTTTTTCTTTGCTTGCAGGCAGGGAAAATATTGCCCCATAGGTAGTGCACAACAGTCTGTCAGTTAATTTCTTTTCTGTGTTTTGAGTGGGGGTGAAGGGGCCAATGCATTTGTATTGGCTCCCCTGAATGCTGAAGACCCTCGTGCACCTCTGGCTCTAAGGCCACGTGTAATATTTACCATTTTGCTTTTTCATGTATAGCATAGATCCTGTTTGATTTCTGTGACTTAGTGCTGTATAGCAGATTTGTTGAATAGGTTCTGAGTGACTTGCCAGGGGCTTGTGTTACATCACAAAATGACCGATATTGGAAGGGGCTTATGTCACAGAGGTGACAACCTAATTTTAATAATTTTTTATAGTGAGTAGTAAGCCAAGTTCAACCTAACCAGTCATTTCAGAGATTACCTTCAGCCAATACACAGGCCGATACAGTAAAGCGCGGCCGTGGTTACCCGGTTTTTAACCTGCTTTGGACGCACGTTTTGGACGCGTAAGGCATACCCGCGATTCAGTATCGGCTTTTACGAGTCCTTACCGTTTGCCGAAAAGGACGCGTATCCATTTCCACCCGCCGCATGTATATATGTTATGTTAATGATCGGACTAGCTATTCCCTCCGATACAGTAACGGGGGCCCAAATTATCGCCCTTTTAACCAGCTTATTTACCGCGTCTTTAACCTGACTATTTACCGCCTACCCTGTCCCTGGCATTAGTGTGGTGTTCAGTCAGCTTCGTACTGGACAGCGCCATGGACAACATGTATATACTGGCTCTGGCGATATTTTTCATTCGGTTGAGAAGCAGAATGAGAAATGCTCGATTGAGAAATGCTCAAAATGCTCGGCAGATTGGAGAGGTGAACAGGGGAGCCCAGCAGCAAGAAGAACCCATCCGACTGGAGAACCCAGCAGCAAGACCGGAGGAGGTATGTGTTCTGTTTCGGTTCAGCTGTACCATCCATCTCTGGGCATCTCTGAGGCTCTGGACATGGATGCCTCTATGGACGCCTGAGAGAATGGCATCCGCTAGGCATCTGCTAGGCGTCTTGAGGCTCCGAGGTCCAGTGGAGACATGGACGCCTCTACGGACGTCTCTACGGACGCGGCTTCCGTTCATGGACCTTTCTAGCCTGGCGCTCAAGGCAGCGGGGACCTTGGACATCTGAGATTGCGGCTTCCATTCATGGACCTTCCCGCCTGTATCCGGGCGTCCATGATTGGAGGCACCGCTGCCTTGAGCTCCCAGCAGGACAAGGCAGCGGGGTCTGTAGAAAAGAACCATCCACTTACCTGGTGGAATGACATTTTAAATGACATTTCAAATGACAGGTACCAGCGCACCCTAGATACTGTATAGGCGCTGCATACCGCTCTATACAGTAAAATGGATTACGAACGTCTACCGCTTCATTGACGCACTTTGGACGCCGCTTGGATTTACATCTAATTTGAATACTGAATCAAGCGGCTTGTGAACCAAGATGTGCGCGCGGCAAACGAACGGGCGCCCGGCACTGCCGCACATTTTCTTACGCGTCCTTACAGTATCGGCCTGACAGTATGGATTTCTTTTCATCCAAGGCTTCCCAAACCTGTCCTGGGGACCCCAAAGCCAGTTGGGTTTTCAAAATATCCACAATGAATATAAATAAGATAAATTTGCATATATTGTCACCATGATATGCAAATTGATCTCATGCATATTCATTATAGATATCTTGAAAACCCGATTGGCTGCACAGTCCCCATTATAGGTTTAAGAAGCTCTGTTTTTAATCTATACATTTATGTATTTCTTGATTTATTTTTTGACCTCCAAAAATCACAAATGACACATGCATCAGACACTGTGACACGATTTCTGAAACTTATTACAAAGTAGGATATCCAATTATGTATTTTTATAGGATTGTTTTGGGAGATCATCATATGATTGCTGAGTTTAATTATTAAAATCTTGGGGGGTAGGGAAGGTGTGCAAGGCTGAAAGTTTGCCTAGGGTGCTTAATACCCTTGCAGTGGGTAATAAGCACCCTAGGCAAGAGGTCACGAGAGGGTAGACTCAGGAGTAACTTCAGAAAATGTTTATTCACAGACAAGATAGGGGATACATGGAACCACCTCCCCGGTGAGGTGGGAAAGACGAAAATGGTAATGAAATTAAAGAAAGCATGGGATAAGCATACAGAATCCCTTGTTGTGAAGAAGTGAGAAGAACGCCAGAGATCAACTGGGCTTTATGGCATTGCAGTGGGAATTAAATTGGGCAGACTAGATGGGCCTTATGCTCCTTATCTGCTGTCTTTTTCTGTTTCTGTGATTGAAAATAAGGAATCTGTGACCCAGTCTTATAGTTTCTTGACTGAGAAAAGTAAGTAAAGACACATCCTAAACCAGTGATTTGCTAGGTGATATGTGAGCATTTTCCACCTATCATGCCATTCAGATATAGAATACAGACGCTGCAATTATTTTCCAAATTTGCAGACCAGCTGTGCAGATTGATCCCAGTGCTAAAATTCTAAGTCAGAATGGTATTGCCATGTGGGAGCATGGGACAAGGGTCTATTAGGAATTGCTTGGGTGACAGGACTCCTTTCATAGCAGGATTTGTTCACTCCCACTTCTGGCAGGAATTGACATGTTACATTCTCCAAAAGAGATGTATGGATACTTTTTTTTTTTTTTTTTTGCATTTCATTAAAACAAAAACGTTGCCAACAACTGTTTTAAACTTTTATTCCTGAAGAACTATGTTTGTGTTCCCTGGCTGCCTTGATATATACTTGTTAGCAGCACGTCGTAATGTGCAGAGTTAAAAACAAATAGTGATATATTCTTATACACACAGATTTTCATCTTTTAGAATAGATTTTTTGCCAAGAAAGAAAAGTACAAACCTTAATAGGAACTGGCAAATACAACTTAATAGAAAAGTATTACACTGCTTCTACAGGCAGTTAATTCCTTCTGAAAGCAGAATAGTTTGTCAGTGTTTGGCTTGAGAAGGAAATTACTAGTGAGTCACGAGTAAGGAATTTTAATTTGAAGTTCGACAGACCAAACCAGGAGACAGAAGAGCCTTTCAGATTTAAGTTCCGGATTAAAAACTAAAAGTGCAAAAACAGCTGGCAAGTAAGTGTCCAACATAATTTTTAAGCAATGCAGCTTTTGCTCAAAGATTTAAATTCCTGTTAATTCAGAAAGAGGAAACAACAGTTGTCAGAAAAAGAAAATTGTGGTAGCAGAAGTGCATACAAAGATCAGCATGGAACTGGTATTCATTTTTAATGTTTGCATTTCATAGGCTAATCTCCCAGAGCACCTGATGCATTTTTGCTTTCACACTTTTTTCCTGTGGATATTTTTTCCCCAGCCATAAGTTGCAGGAAATTGATGTGGCACCCCCATGGGTTAGCCACTAGATGTCACCCACTTCCTATAGATGATAACCAGCTAGAATACTGTTTGGCAGCTCCTTCTCTAGAGGCAGCTGAGTGGGTGGACCCTGCTTATAAGTAGGGACTAGGGCTAGATCCAGTATGGCATTTGAATTAGAGTTTTGAGGAGAGAGGAGCGGGTGCTGTTGTGTGAGGCCTACAGAATAATGACGGGGGCGTACCTAGAGTATTTGGTACCCGGGGCCGATACGTTTTTGGCACCTCCCCCCTAATATAAGAATTTAAAATTTCCTAAACATTGATAAAATATTTCAAAACAGCAGACCATCAAATAGCAGCCAATAATTAAAATAAATAAGGATTTTAAAAATCTCCCACTCTCCATACCTGTCACCCTGAGATTGTCATGAACTGGGGGTACACACACACACACACAAATAAAATATGCCCCCTCTGTCTCACACACACATACCCGCTTGGTGAGAGACAAAGGGTGGATGCCAGAGATAATGTGTGTCATAATCCCTCTGTATCGCTCCATGGTGAGAGCGCATCTTGAATACTGTGTGCAATTCTGGTCGCCGCATCTTAAAAAAGATATAGTTGAACTGGAGAAAGTGCAGAGAGGGGCGACTAAAATAAGTGGCATGGAACGGCTGCCCTATGAGGTAAGGCTAAGAAAGTTAGGGCTGTTCAGTTTGGAGAAGAGACAATTGAGGGGTGGATATGATAGAGATCTACAAAATGATGAAAGGACTTGAAAAAATTAATGTAAATTATTTACTTTCTCAGATAATAGAAGGACTAGGGGGCACTCCATGAAGTTAGCAAGTAGCTCATTTAAAAGAAATCAAAGAAAATTCTTTTTCACTCAGCACATAGTTAAGCTCTGGAATTCATTGCCAGAGAATGTGGTTATAGCAGTTAGAGTAACTGGGTTTAAAAAAGGTTTGGATAAGTTCCTATTGGAAAAATCCGTAAACTGCTATTAATTAATAAGCAATAGTAGCCTGAGATTTATTCATTGTTTAGGTACTTGCCAGGTACTTGGATTGGCCACTGTTGGAAACAGGATCCTGGGCTTCATGGACCCTTGAACTGACCCAGTATGGTATATCTTATGTTCTTATGTCTGTGTGTGTGTGTGAAACAGACACACACGTTTCCTCCGTTTCTTTCTCTCTCACTGTTGCATTCGTGCCTATTCTTGCCCTCGCTCCACCCTTTCTACCTTTGTGGCGACTTCCTTCGGCTCAGACGGACAGATGCATGCTCCAGACTTTGTACCAGCAAGGGCGCAAACCTCGGGGGCGTCCCCCCGTATTGACGTCATCCATTTTCAATTTAAAAGGTCTTTGTTTGCTAACTACAAGCGAGTTAGCAAGGAACGCCAACGGGACTTGCTTCGGCAGTCCACGCTACTTGCAACTACGTTCCGAGTCAGCAAGGGGAATTCTTCTCCACTGCTCGGCCTTTTCAAACTTACCAGGAGTACCCGCTCCTCGGTGGCTCCGCTCTCTCTATTCTTGATTTCAGATTGTTGGACGGGATCCAGTACTCGCTCCTCGAGGGCCTACATTCCCGAAGACTCAGAAGACTCCTATTGCCTGGAGGCGATCGCAGACGTGAACACAGTGAGTCCTATTACAGACAGGAACCTGTACTCACTCCACGAGGGCCATTGTTCCTAATCGCTAAGGCTCCCTTCAGTCTAAGACGTTATTGCAAGTATGGAGATTGTGAGTTACCATTGCAGTTTGCAGATAGGAATCGGTACTCACTCCACGAGGGCCTGTGTTCCTAATTCCTTTCTCATACTCTCTTCTTCCTCAGAAGATATCGCATACCTATATCTTATTTATTTATTTATTTGGAGTTTCTTATATACCGATAACCGTTTGCACATCGAATCGGTTTACATATAACTAATAACTTGTGGGCGTAGCCCTTACAACGAACAGTAAAAAGAATGTGGAAAACAAATATACAAGAGATATATGTGTAATTAATAGATCTATGCAACAATATACAAGGGATATATATGTATATAATAACAGGGAGTATAAAAGAGGGATTCTTAGACAACTATAATAATAAATATATCTTAAGGAGAACAATTATGAAGTAGGGGTCATGATACTAGCAAAACCATAACCTTAAACTATACAAGGTTGTCAAGAGAGTGTAAAAACAGTGGTGTTGAGCTGAGTAAGTCAGAGATTCAAAGGGTGGGTCGGGGAGAAAACAGCATAACGGAGGTAAAAGGGTGTGGGAGAGAAAAGGAGGGTGAGGGAAAATACAAAGGAGGGCGTACAAAGGGGTAGGAGAGGGGAGTGGGTCTTGAGTTACAAGGAGGTGGCCATGGGGTTAAGGGAGTAACAGAAAGCGCTAAGGGTGGTGAGAGTCAGAAGCATGGGTTATCCTATCGATATCCTGTTGTAGGGTCTTCTTCATTGGGATATCCTGTTGTAGGGTCGTCTTCATTGGGAGGGGGGAGCATGTGGGTAGGCCTGTATGAACAACCAGGTTTTTAGTTTGTTTTTTTAATTTAGGAGTTGAGGTCTCAGTGCATATATCAGGGGGTAGGGAGTTCCATAGGGTAGGGCCAGCAAGTGAGAATGCTCTGTTCATGGTAGAGGTAAGTTTGATAGTTTTGATAGTCGGAGTGCGGAGGGTTCCTTGGAGGGCGGGGCGGGTGGATCTGATGGAGGTGTGCGGATGTAGGGGAGGGGTGATCCAGTTGAGGTTTTCATTAGTCAGACTTTTATGTATAAGGGAGAGGGCTTTGTACAATATAAGTGATTGTATATTGTATATATACGTGATTGTATGGATTACTATTACAGATTAACAGATAGGAACCGGTACTCGCTCCATGAGGGCCTACGTTCCTAAATCTCTCCTAAATCTCTCCTAGCCTCTCTTCTATTCCAGAAGCCATCCCATACACAGACTGCTTACAGGAACCAGTACTCGCCTGCGGCTCCTGTTCCTGAATACTGAAGACTCTCTGTTGCATATAGAAAACACTACAGAGATCTACAATTGTGAGAGTATCATCTACCACTGGTTATGCCCAGCATATCCTGTCTACTCACTACCTATAGTCTTTCCTTACAGCTCAGCAACTCAGAGATCGTTGTTCCAGTATCAGAGGGACTTCAGTCCTGCCGGGCATATCAACTCACTACTGCCACCTCTGGTGGTTCTACTTCCAGTCTAATAAAGAACTATGGGGCGGATTTTAAATGCCCTGCGCGCGCCTATTTTGCATAGGCCACCGGCACACGCAGAGCCCCGGGACGCGCGTAAGTCCCGGGGCTTTGTAAAAGGGGCATGTCGGGGGCGTGCCTGGAGTGACGCAGCGTTTTGGGGGCGGCGACGCGGGCGTGGTTTCGGCCCGGGGGTGTTCCGGGGGCAGGGCCGCGGCCTCCAGCCCCCGGGACCGGAACACGGAGCGGGGCTGCCGGCCGGCACGCGCAAAGTTACGCCTGCTGAAAGCAGGCGTAACTTTGCCGACAAAGGTAGGGGGGGTTTAGATAGGGCCGGGGGGGGTGGGTTAGGTAGGGGAAGGGAGGGGAAAGTGGGGGGAGGGCGAAGGAAAGTTTGGATTTCAGAGCGGCCTCAGAGGGAACAGGCAGCGCGCACTGGGCTCGGCGCGCGCAGGTTGCACAAATGTGCACCCCCTTGCGCACGCCGACCCCGGATTTTATAAGATACACGCGGCTACATGCGTATCTTTTAAAATCCAGCGTACTTTTGTTCGTGCAAATTTTTAAAATCTACCCCTATCTGTGTTTGTCTCAATACTCCAGCCTAGCCGGTGGTCCCTCTCAGGATCTCCACTTGAGGGCGCTGTCAACTGCCATCGGCCCAGGGATTCACAATTTCTACTAAGTGTTATTCCTATACTAATAAGAGCGGTATTATCATCTACCACTCTGTGGGAGCCAACCCACATCAGACCATCACTCCTCTCTCTGCGGAAGCTGATCCATATCACATAGCTATCTCCCCAAGGGAATCATACAGGTTGCTGGAACAAAGCATAACAGTTGCTACTCCTTCCCTCTGGAAAAGCAGAGCACTAACAGATTGCTATTCCTTAGCAAGATCCGTAACAGAGTGCTAGCTCCGCTTCCCCTGGCGGGGTGATCGCTTATAGATTGTTAACATCCTTCAACGGGAGTATCCAGCATCCAGATTCATAACAGATTCCTGACTCCTCCCCTCTGGGGAGCTGGTCTTTAACACTCACACACACACATACCCGCTTCCTCTTTATCTCTCACACGTGATTACTGTCTCACACACACACACACACATTCTTCCTCTCACCCCCTACCCCCACACGCACACAGGCACCCTCTCATATATATACACAGGCACACACACACACACTCACTCTTATATATACACACACTCACCCTCTCATACACTGTCACTTACTCTCTCAGGGCCAGTCTCTCTCTCTCACACACACATTTTGGAGCTCTTCTGCTGCTGCCGGTTCCGGGAAACGCCAGCAGCACCTCAGGACCTCAACTTCTGCCGCTGGCCTCTTCCACAGGATTCCGCCAGCACCTCACTGCTTCGCACCGCCACAAGACCTTCCTGCTAGCGGTAATGGCACCCTTCCCCCCTGTTGTCACCCGGGGCGGATTGCCCCCCCTCGCCCCCCCTTAGTACGTCACTAGGTAACTTTAATTAGGCGCACATGTGCACACATATGCTGGCTCGCGCCCAGAGATGCATCCATGTTATAACATACATGCATACATGTGCGCAGGGTATAAAACAGTCTGGCCACGCGTACATGTGCGCACACTTTTATAGGGGCGCGCGTATGTGTGCACGCCTTCATATAGAAGAGCGCATGCGCGAGTACATACTTACATGCATATTTCAGGTTAAAATCTCGGCATGCCCATGTCCCGCCCATACTTTGACTTCCCTAATCCTGCTTCATTTGTGTCATAGACAGAGGTACTACTTGGTGATTGGTGTAAGTCTTTTTGATTCAGCCAGTCAAGTGGCTGTTTCTTGTTTTACCCCTCGTTTTTTATACTCAGCGGCATTCTGCCTATCATAAATAATAAGGCTGCTCTGGTGCTAGTCTGCTTCTCTCCTTTGTGGAAACTGAAGAGGCACCAGCTCTTTGGTCATTTGAATGTCTTTGTAAAGAGAACAAATTATTACTGTACTTGCTAGTCTTAGGATGAGATTGTTTCACTGTGGGTCTAACTGGCTTGGCATTTTTCCACTGGCCAACTGATCTGGCTAATTGCAATCCTCAGTCAGTATGTGTTGTGCTGCAGGAAGTGGATTGGATTTTCAGAGCTAGTCTTTCACCACAGCAGCCAGTAGATTCACTGGATTGTGTAAGGAAGGATTAATAGGTGTGTAGTTGTGTACTATTATAACCGCACACTCCTTCTACATTATTACAATTCAGAATTCAAACAGCAGTCAGTGTGTGAATATGTGCCACTGTCTGTCTACAAGCACAGTTGTAGTACCACTACTTTATTGCAAGAAAGAACAGTGACCGGGCTGACTCTGAGTGCGTTTCACTAATATCTCTCATTCAATTTGTGTTGTAGTGTGATGCTGCTGGAACTGGATTAGATGTTCAAAGCTAGTCTTTCGCTACAGCAGCCAGTGGCTTGTATAAGGAAGGATTAATAACGAGCGTGCCCTGTACTGTAGCCCTCTTAAGTAGCACTGCTGCAGTGCAGCTCACTCAGCACAGAGAAGACTCAGACTAGCACAACACTGAGTGACCACGCTAAGCTGAGTGAGAAGCACTTGGAGTTTCTTTTCTCTGTTGCACTGTTGGAGGTGGTAGGGTCTTCTCATTTTCAAGTGCAGTCTGTCCTTTTTATGCTGCACTGACTTGAGATATTGCTTTCATTAGTCTAAAACAGGATCTAAAGTAAAGACTAACTTACTAGGTTAGTGTATATTACTTGTTCTGTGATTGCCTACCCTGCAACACTTGCCTTTAAGAACAGAAATTGTTTAAAATCTAACTCTACTGGTCTAGTAGTATATTAAAATCAACCAATCGTGCCATTGCCATTCTGTAGAAAATGTATGTAGTGCTGCTGCTGCTGCTGTCTGTCAGGTGTCAAAATATGGTAGTACAACTAGCAGCAAAAGTACTGGTACTACTGGCATTGGCAATGGTACTAATAAAGCTAAACCTAGTAGTACTAGCAGCACTAGCAGTGTTGGTGCTGGTATCCGGTGCACCAGGATCTTGAAGATCAGCTCCCCTGTCCCTAGCAAGAAACATTGCTTATTTTGGTAGGAAACGACTAATGATCCTAAAACGTCTGAGGATGGAGATGAAGATTGCTTACAGGCTCAGGTCAGCAGCAGCAAGAAAGAAGGAATACCAGAACAAAATGAGGGGCAGAAAAAGGCCAAATCTGTGCAGCGCACTTTATTCTTTGACTAACGATCAGCGCTAGATAAGGTCTGGCAAGCAGATGATGATTTTTCAGACAAAGAAGATAATGATGAATCTGATGAGGATTTCCAAGTATCAGGTGATTTTGCTGCTACTGCTGGCACAGTGAAGGCCACTGAGGATTGAGAAAGGGGGTGAGGGTTTGACTGCTGCTAGTCAGATTCCTGAGGAGGAGGGGGAGGAGACCAATGGCAATAATAATGATGGCAACGCAATGTCATTGCAGCAGATGTTTTCCAAAGTGCAAAAATGAAATGCAGCATTAATCTGATGCTCATCATTAGACAATGAATTGACTATGACTAGTACTACTCCATCTCCTACTAGTTCTTCAACAAGCACTAGTCCTTATAATACCACCGCTAGTGCACCCACTAGAGTAACAAAGCAGCAGGTTAGGGATGGTAGAAAGAAATCTCAGATTTGGAGTCACCTTTACTCTCTGACTGATCAGAGGTTTGCGGAATGTATCCACTGTAATAGAACTGTGAGCAGGGGAAGGATAATTGGCCATCTGTCTAACAGTAAAATGAAATACCACCCGGGAAAGCAACACAGAGCAGAGTTGCTTGCAGAAGAAGCTGTGGCACACTGGTTGCTGCTGATGGCCATCAATCAACAATTACAGCAACAGAAAAGCCACAGGAGCATGATGGGGGAGAATGTAGTCACTCTTCCATTGTTACACCCACCCCCAGCCCTCTCCCCCCTCAGGTTCTGTGCAGCAACCTCTTCCCCGGGAGCGGCATCAAGCTGCCACGGAGCAGATGGGGGCAGTGGCCCACCGCACGGTCCCAGTCCAGGAAGCAGGCAGCATCTCAAGTGGTTACACGACAGACTGGTGAAATGATTGTGTTGGATAATCAGCAGCTGTAGGTGGTAGGGAATGAGAGGTTTAAGCAGCTGATCCACTTCTTTGCCCCCTATTACACAGTTCCTTCCAGAAGGACATTTAGCCATTGTGTGATTCCTTCCCTGTACACACAGGGGCAGAATTTCAAAGGGATACGCGCGTACCCCCCGAAAACCTGCCCCAAGTTCCCCCTGTGCGCGCAAAACCCGGGACGCGCGTAAGTCCCGGGGCTTTCCTGGGGGGGGGGGGGCGAGCTGGGGGCATGTCGGGGGGGCATGGCGCGGTGGCGCATCATTCGGGGGTGGCCAAGGCCTCCGAAACAGCTCCCAGACTGGGGAATCGCGCACCGGCTGGCACACACGAGTTACGCCTGCCTCTGGCAGGCGTAACTTTTAAAACAAAGGTAGAGTGGTTTAGATAGGGCTGGGGGGTGGGTTAGGGAGGGGAAGGTGCGGGGGGTGGAAGGAGAGTTCCCTCCAAGGCCACTCCGATTTTAGAGCAGTCTCAGAGGGAATGGAGGCAGGCTGCGCGCCGACCCCCAATTTTAAAGGATATGCGCGGCTACGCACATATCTATTAAAATCCGGCGTACTTTTGTTTGCGCCTGGTGTGCGAACAAAAGTACGCGCAGGCATACTTTTATAAAATCTATCCCACAGTGAAGTGCTCAATTGCAAACCTTGCTGGCAAAGGGGAAGAGCATCCATCTCACTACTGACATATGGACTAGTATGAATGCAATGCATGCATATTTGTCACTAACAGCACACTGGTGGGAGATGGATGAAGCATTAACTGAAAAAATGATTCTCTAAACGTGAACTGCCACAGGATACCGATGGACTGTGCTGCAGCCTCAAGTGCTAGACAGAGAGGTACATAGATGGACATACACCATCAGGAACATAGTAGCCATGTCCCATTTCCAGTCTGGCAGCCCTGATGCTGCCTTGGAATGAGGAAGGTCTCCTTGGTGGAGAGAATTAACCTGATGCAACAAGAATCATTCTGTAGCAAGAATGTACTCTCCAGGTGATGAACTGTCCTCTCACACTAAGGATGTCTTCCAGGGCTACTACCTGGAGGGGAAGGGTTAGGTCGGCCGTCATAGTTGGTGGACGTGAGGATTGTCTAGTAACATGCCTGCCTGGTGTGAAGGTGGCGGACCTCAGCTACATAGGATTTTAGATAAACAAGCACTAAGACACACAAATACGTCATAATGAGGTTGGCTCCTTTGCCTCCCTCCCACACCCTCATCTGTATATAGTAGACTATCATTGTTCACCCCCTCTTTATTTCCTATCCACAGTTAATGTGCCCTTGTTACAATGTAACTTTATGCTTCATCAAATTTTGTCTCTTGTTATTTGGATATGGTTAACTGCTTAGTTAGATGTAAACCGAGTTGATTTGATTTGTATCAAGAAAGTCGGTATATAAAAGCCTTAAATAAAATAAAAATAAAAATAGAGAGTGCGGGGAAGAAGCCAGCTGTTGTGGTATATGTGGGCACCAACGACATAGGAAAATGCAAGAGGAAGATTCTGGAAGCCAAATTTAGGCTCTTAGGTAGAAAGTTGAAATCCAGAACCTCCAGGGTAGCATCCTCTGAAATGCTCCCTGTTCCACGCACAAGCAGGCAAAGCTCCGGAGTCACAATGTCTGGATGAGGCGATGGTACAAGGAAGAGGGATTAAGTTTTGTAAGGAACTGGGGAACCTTTTGAGTAAGGGGGAATCTTTTTTGAAGGGACAGACTCCACCTTAATCAGGGTGGAAGCAGGCTGCTGGTGCTAAACTTTAAAAAGGAGATAACGTAGGTTTTAAACTAGAAAAAAGGGGAAAGCCAACAGTCGCTCAGCAGTGCATGGTTCGAAGGGAGGTATCTTTGAAGGATACTAATGAAGCAGGAGAATTAGGGCATTCCAATATAGTGGTTCCAATAAAAGCAAAAGCTTGATTGGTTAGGGGTAGTAACCGCCACAATAAGCAAGCTACTCCCATGCTAATTTGTTTACCCAGCCTGTGAACCTGGAAGATGTAGTAGGCCAGATTGACAAACTAAAGAGTAGCAAATCACCTGGACCGGATGGTATGCATCCTAGGGTTCTGAAGGAACTAAAAAATGAAATTTATGATCTATTAATTAAAATTTGTAACCTATCATTAAAATCATCCATTGTACCTGAAGACTGGAGGGTGGCCAATGTAACCCCAATATTTAAAAAAGGCTCCAGGGTTGATCCAGGTAACTATAGACCAGTGAGCCTGACTTCAGTGCCGGGAAAAATAGTGGAAACTATTCTCAAGATTAGGGGTGGGCAAGGACAGTCCTCGAGGGCTGCAAACTGCATACAACTGAGGCAGTGTATATGTAGGTCTCTCTCATGCATATTCATTAAGGATATCCTGAAAACCCGACTGGTTTGCAGTCCTCGAGGACCGGAATTGCCCACCCCTGCTCAAGATCAAAATCGTAGAGCATATAGAAAGACATGATTTAATGGAACATAGTCAACATGGATTTACCCAAGGGAAGTCTTGCCTAACAAATCTGCTTCATTTTTTTGAAGGGGTTAATAAACATGTGGATAAAGGTGAACCGGTAGATGTAGTGTATTTGGATTTTCAAAAGGTGTTTGACAAAGTCCCTCATGAGAGGCTTCTACAAAAACTAAAAAGTCATGGGATAGGAGGCAATGTCCTTTCGTGGATTACAAGTTGGTTAAAAGACAGGAAACAGAGAGTAGGATTAAATGGTCAATTTTCTCAGTGGAAAAGGGTAAACAGTGGAGTGCCTCAGGGATCTGTACTTGGACCGGTGCTTTTCAATATATATATATAAATGATCTGGAAAGGAATACGATGAGAGAAGTTATCAAATTTGCGGATGATACAAAATTATTCAGAGTAGTTAAATCACAAGCAGACTGTGATACATTCCAGGAGGACCTTGTAAGACTTGAAGATTGGGCATCCAAATGGCAGATGAAATTTAATGTGGACAAGTGCAAGGTGTTGCATATAGGGAAAAATAACCATTGCTGTAGTTACACAATGTTAGGTTCCATATTAGGAGCTACCACCCAGGAAAAAGATCTAGGCATCATAGTGGAGAATACTTTGGGGTCGTCAGCTCAGTGTGCTGCGGCAGTCAAAAAAGCAAATAGAATGTTAGGAATTATTACGAAGGGAATGGTTAATAGAACAGAAAATGTCATAATGCCTCTATATCGCTCCATGGTGAGACCACACCTTGAATACTGTGTACAATTCTGGTCGCCGCATCTCAAAAAAGATATAGTTGCGATGGAGAAGGTACAGAGAAGGGCAACCAAAATGATAAAGGGGATGGAACAGCTTCCCTATGAGGAAAGGCTGAAGAGGTTAGGGCTGTTCAGCTTGGAAAAGAGACGGCTGAGGGGGATATGATAGAGGTCTTTAAGATCATGAGAGGTCTTGAACGAGTAGATGTGAATCAGTTATTTTAACTTTCGAATAATAGAAGGACTAGGGGGCATTCCATGAAGTTAGCAAGTAGCACATTTAAGACTAATTGGAGAAAATTCTTTTTCACTCAACGCATAATAAAGCTCTGGAATTTGTTGCCAGAGGATGTAGTTAGTGCAGTTAGTGTAGCTGGGTTCAAAAAATGTTTGGATAAGTTCTTGGAGGAGAAGTCCATTAATGGCTATTAATCAATTTTACTTAGGGAATAGCCACTGCTATTAATTGCATCAGTAGCATGGGATCTTCTTAGTGTTTGGGTAATTGCCAGGTTCTTGTGGCCTGGTTTTGGCCTCTGTTGGAAACAGATGCTGGGCTTGATGGACCCTTGGTCTGACCCAGCATGGCAATTTCTTATGTTCTTATGTGCAATTCAGACCTTGTTGGTTGTTGTCTGAATATAAATCCACTTTTCTTCATCCCCCCTGCCATTGAAGCAGAGAGCTACACTGGATATGCATTGAAAGTGAAGTATCAGGCTTAATTGATTCGGGGTAGTAACCGCCATAACAAGCAAGCTACACCCAAGCTTATTTGTTTACCCAAACTATGTAATTCAGTCCTTGTTGTTGTTGTCTGAATATAAATCATTTTATCTTCATTCCCCCCCTGCCGTTGAAGCAGAGAGCTATGCTGGATATGCATTGAAAGTGAAGTATCAAGCTTATTTGGTTTAGGGTAGTAACCGCCGTAACAAGCAAGCTATTCCCTGCTTTTTTGTGAATGCAAATCCTTTTTTCCACATTTTCTCTTGCCGTTGAAGCATACAGCAAGGTTGGAGTCGTATTAACCATGTGCATGTTTATTGAATAAGGGTATTATCTCCAGGTAGTAGCCATCATTCCCACAAGCCACCCTCTCTTCATTCATATCCTCTAGACCAGTGTTTCCCAACCCTCTCCTGGAGGCACACCTAACCAGTCGGGTTTTCAGGTTTGCCACAATGAATATGCATGAAATAGATTTGCATACCCTGGGTCTCCAACATATGCAAATCTATATCATGCATATTCATTGTGGCAAACCTGAAAACCCGACTGGTTAGGTGTGCCTCCAGGAGAGGGTTGGGAAACACTGCTCTAGACCAGTGGTTCTCAACCGGTGTGTCGCGACACACCAGTGTGTCGCCAAGCTCCGGCAGGTGTGTCGCAGCTCCCGGTGTTCCACTGCCCCGCTTGTGCTTCCCTTCTCCCTAGGGGCGGGGCCGAAGAATGAAGAGACGCTGCGCGCCAACGCCAGCGGGGCCGAAGAACGAAAAGACCTGCGCGCCGACGTCAGCGGGGCCGAAGAACGAAAAGACCTGCGCGCCGACGTCAGCGGGGCCGAAGAACGAAGAGACGCTGTGCGCCGACGCCAGCGGGGCCGAAGAACGAAAAGACCTGTGCGCCAACGTCAGCGGGGCCGAAGAACGAAGAGACGCTGCGCGCCGCCGGCAGCTGAAGAGCAGAGAGACCTGTGCGTCACCAGCGGCGGGGCTGAAGAACGAAGAGACGCTGCACGCCGCCGGCAGCTAAAGAGCAGAGAGACCTGTGCGTCACCAGCGGCGGGGCCGAAGAACAAAGAGATGCTGCGCGCCGCTGCCGGTGGCTGAAGAGCGCAGAGACCTGCACGTTGCCGGCGGCGGGGCCGAAGAACAAAGAGACGCTGTGCACCGCTGCCGGTGGCTGAAGAGCGCAGAGACCTGCACGTTGCCGGCGGCGGGGCCGAAGAACGAAGAGACGCTGTGCGCCGCTGCCGGCGGCTGAAGAGCGGAGAGACCCTGCACACTGCGGGAGGCGGCTGGAGAGACGTTGCGTACCGCGGGAGGTCAGGCCAGAGGTGGCTGAGAAGTGGAGGCCAAACAATGAGAAGAGGCTCCATGTGAGCTTGTGTGCTTGTGGTAGAATGGGTGCCTGGGTGCATGAGTGAGAGCTTGTGTGCGTGTGTGTGTGTGGTAGAATGGGTGCCTGGGTGCATGAGTGACAGCTTGTGTGCCTGTTGTAGAATGGGTGCATGAGTGAGAGCTTGTGTGTGTGTGTGTGGTAGAACGGGTGCCTGGGTGCATGAGTAAGAGCTTGTGTGTGTGTGTGTTAGAATGGGTGCCTGGGTGCATGAGTGAGAGCTTGTGTGCCTGTGGTAGAATGGGTGCCTGGGTGCGTGAGTGAGAGCTTGTGTGTGTGTGTTAGAATGCATGCCTGGGTGCGTGAGTGGCAGCTTTCTGTATGTGTGTGTTGGAATGCATGCCTGGGTGCGTGAGTGGCAGCTTTGTGTGTGTGTGTGTGTGTGTTGGAATGCATGCCTGGGTGCGTGAGTGGCAGCTGTGTGTGTGTGTTAGAATGCATGCCTGATTGCATGAGTGAGAGCTTGTGTGCCTGTGGTAGAATGGGTGCCTGGGTGTGTGAGTGGCAGCTTTGTGTGTATGTGTGTGTGTTAGAATGCATGCCTGGTTGCATGAGTGGTAGTGTGTGTGTGTGTGTGGTGGAATGGGTGCCTGGGTGCATGAGTGAGCGCTTGTGTGTGTGCGGTACAATGGGTGCATGAGTGGCAGTGTGTGTGTGTGTGTGGTAGAATGGGTGCTTGGGTGCATGAGTGAGAGCTTGTGTGTGTGGTACAATGGGTGCATAAGTGGCAGTGTGTGTGGTTGTAAGTGACAGAGTATGTGTGAGCTTGTATGTAAGTGACAGCATGTGTGTGATTGAGAGAGACTGGTCAGGGAGGTGACTGGTGTGTGTGTATGAGAGAGACAGAGACTGGTCAGGGAGGTGACTGGTGTGTGTGTGAGGAAGAGATACTAGTTAGGGAAGTTACTGGTCTGTGTGAGACAGAGACTGGTTGTGGGCCCTAAGGAAGAGGACTGTGAGGACAGAGCTTCAGCAGCCACTGCTGCTTCTGGTGAGTGCTATTGGCCTGCAAGGGAAAGGAGTAGGAGAGTTGCTGGAGAAGGTAAGTAAAGGCAGCTTTTTAAGTTTATTTTTCTTGATTGATTGCCATTTTAATTATTGGGTGTTATGTGATGTGTCTGCTGTTTTGAAATATTTTGATATTTAGACAATTTTTAATAATTTTTATGAGTTTTTAATTGTTGGATGTTATTCTGTTCATCAGCTGTTTTGTAACATTAGTATAGTTTTACAATTATTTCTAAGTGGGTATCTATAGCAGCTTGGCTTGCTCTGTTTTCCCAATAGGAGGTGTATTAGTGTTTAGGGCCTGGTTAATTACTGTCTTTTCATAAGGAGGGGTATTGTGCTTGCCAGTAAAGAGAGTTTGCTTTGCTTTTACTGAGATGTCATCAGATCCAGAATATCTTTTTTTGTATGGTGAGCTGTACGGGTAATGCCCTAGTTCTGCTCTGCACCCATTTTTGGGGGTCGACGTGGTTCCTGAGGATGCAGAATGTATATTTACATTTTGTCCTGTGATGGTCACATGTTCAGTGTGTCACGCATGTGAGAACCATCTGTCAGGTGTGTCCCTGCCGAAAAAAGGTTGAGAACCACTGCCTTAGACCTCACTGATTTCCTACACGATTCACAATTGGAGATAGATACTTATGGGCATGCACACCAAAAAATGTAATTTTGTGTTGTGTTGTTGAGTCAGTTTTTGTTAATGTTGTCCCTTTTTTTGTTGTTGTTTATGTTTCAGAAAGATTGTACACTGTCTATTCATTTCAAATGAATGCACAGATACTAGGGAAACGTTATTGGCTGTGTTTGCTTTAGAACCTGACAAATACTGGACCATGGAAATTTATTTTTTTTTTGGGTCCAGCAAAAACGTTTCCTAGGCCATAATATTGCCCTGTTTCCTGATGGTTCTAGGGTTACACAATATAGTGATAGTCATAGATTATTATTATTATTGGGGCAACCTTTGCTCTGAGATTTCCCTGTAAATGTATTATCAAGATAGGGAATGCAAAGTATATTTTCTATGATCCTGATAACCTGGAAGGATTTTGCAAAATAGGAACCTGCCCAACAATAGCAATGTCCAGGTAATATCTAATTAGTGCATGATATGAAGGATTTTTAATGTTATTATTAGTATTTTCCTTATTTTGGCCCTCCCACATTATGGTCTTGTATTTTTATTATTTTGTGAAATTAATATAGAGATATTATAGAAAAAATGTACCAAATACAAAAATCAATAATTTATCAAAGTTAAAGCATATGTTACAAACTTTTAAATGTGAAATGTCACTTTTGAATTGAACTACTGCAAGCATCCTTTTCATACTTTCTTCAGAAAGTCTTCTTTCAGAATATATGAGTTTATGCATGATAAAAATGCCTCAACATCAGCAGTTTGTCATATTGTTAATTACACAGAAAATACATGCACATATTTTAAGCACATGATAACAGACACAAAAAGGGATTGAACTAACACAAGTTAGAAACTCATCAATATTGCCATCTTCTATGAACTGAAATTAATGCCTTCTCTGCCAGCTGTGAGACACCAGCAGTTGCAGACTTCTAAAAAACACATCCATATCGGATGGTTTATGGTTTACTACATATGCAGGTGCAAGAACCTTTGTATAAAATTCTTCTAAAAGGGGCATCACTCCATCCAGGAATTGCATCAACATTATCTTTGGTTTAAGAGATCTTTAAAGGGATGAAGCATTCTAACTGCTTTCTCTGTGCACAACAACTTTACCCCTAACCACCTGATTCCTTCAGAACAAGAAGAAGGAAGGAACAACAGAAGGAGATGGGCTGGCTTAGGGAGCAGACTGTTCTTCCATCTGTTTTAACCTGGTTCTCTTCGATGCTGCCTGCCTCTTGTCCTGAGACAGTGATTATGAAACACCACCCTAATTCTTCTATGGTGGGTTACCACTGCAGATGCGGGGCAGAGGGGTCCTGGCCTGCCACCTGCTTGGTAGAAGGGGCTGTGACATCAGCTTGGTGAAAAGTCTTCCCTTTTTAAACCCCTTTCCTCTGGCTTTTACTTGGAGTGGCAGATGGTGTCTCCAGGGCAATACTGCCACCTTCCCCTGATGCCAATGCTAGCAGGTACTGCATCTGCAGATGATTCTGCATACCAGCATTTGTCAGATACCCCACTTGCTTTCCTCAATTTATGTCCTTACTGTAGTGAATAAACTGAGCAAGGTTTGGGTCCTCTACTTTAAAATGCTTTCAGACCAGAGCTGTCTTGTACAATCTCTCCACTATATCCATGGGGGCTGATGCTGGCACTGGAGTTGAGGTTGAGGGTGGTCCATAAGGAAAAAGGCCATGGGCATCACTCATGCTTTCTAAGTGTACTGTCTATTCTTGTTGTAGATTGCTCCCAACAACCTCAGTATCCTCTATCTACTCCATCAGTGTACTGGAGGCTAAGATGCTACAGAATTAACCTCCCACATTTTCTTCAGATACTAGCTTTTCAATTTCTGATTCAGGGAATCTCAGACAAGATTCTTCCTCAGAATCATTTTTTGAAAATACTGCCTTCAGTGCTTGAGAAGCAGTAACCATAGAGGAGCATGCTGCTGGTTTTGATTTTTGTACTTCTTCTGTTTCTGCCCTGATAATTCCAGCCTTGGTGTCTCTCCAACTTTTTCCCTCTGCTCAAAAATAAGAGAGAGAGAAACATGTAGCAGTGGCACATGCTCTACAAATTTCAATTGCTTCTGTCTCAAGCCGCCTTTACTCCTGCCATTCTGTGGCTAAAAATGTTTCTTTTCGTTTAGAGGCAGGACTGCCTTTCTTATCACTACTACTAGGCTGTGCTGGCTCTGCAGCAAATCCTCTGCCCCTGCCAAGGCTGCCATTCACTCCTCTGCCTTTTCCTCACAGTGGTGTAATGGAATGTGAAGTGCCTACTAGGGGTTTGGATATTACAAAGCAATTTATTTATTGATACTGTACCATCACTCACAATACCACTCTATTGTGTTCAGAAATGTCAGTCACACACACATACATATACAGTGCATGTGTGTGCAGTGCACTACTGACTTACTCCTTTTCCATCCCCCCCAAAACAACTGTTAGAAACTAGAAAGTTAAATATGTATGTATTTATTTATTTATTTAATAGCTTTTCTATACCGACATTAGAATGCACATCATATCGGTTTACATCTCAACAGTAGGTGGAAACTACAATGAACAGGGATGGGAGAGGGACAACAATAGAAACCCGAGGGCAGGAGGCTCTAGGGGGAGCCTGAAAATTGAACTAGAGAAGTAACAATAACTCGAGAGGTAACATATTTACATGATACAAATTACTTGGAGCGAGTCAAAGATAACAGAGAAGCAGGAGAAGAGGGTGAGAGAGGTGCGTAGAGTTAGTCTGGAAATGCTTGGTGGAAGAGCCAAGTCTTTAGCATTTTCCTGAATTTAGTATGGCAAGGCTCCAGGCAGAGGTTTGTGGGTAGGGCATTCCAGTGAGTTGGGCCAGCAATTGAGAGAGCACGGTCCCTTGTTGCTGTGAGACGGGCCTTCTCGAGGGGTGGTACTTGTAGAGTGCCTTTGAGATTTGCTCTAGTGGGGCGGGTGAATTGTGAGGATCGGAGCGGTTCGCTGAGCCAAGAGGAATTATTTATGTGGATGGATTTGTGTATGATAGTGAGAGTTTGAATAGGATGCGTGATGGGATGTGGAGCCAGTGGAGGTCTTTGAGGATGGGGGTTATGTGATCTAATTTGTGTGTGTTCATGATTATCCTTGCAGTGGCATTCTGTAGTATTTGGAGGGGTTTGATGGTGGAGTAGGGAAGGCCAAGGTACAAGGAATTGCAGTAATCCAGCTTGGATGATAGGGTGGATTGGATGACGGTTCTGAGATCGTGTGTGTGGAGGAGTGGCTTGAGCTTTTTTTATAACATTGAGCTTGTAAAAGCCTTCTTTTAGGATGGAGTTAATGTGGTTTTTTAGGTTTAGATGTGGATCAATTAGAATGCCAAGGTTTCGTACAGGAGGCTGTGAAGTGAGGGAGGTGGCTGTAGGGTCATTGGGAGGAGAGAGCTTAAGGGTTTGGTGGTTGTGGATGAGGAGAAGCTCAGTTTTTGAGGAATTGAGGGCAAGTTGTAGGGAGGTGAGTAGTGAGTTTATGGATACAAGGCATTTCTCCCAGAAAACTAGTATTGTAGATAATGATTCATGGATAGGGATGATGATTTGTACATCATCTGCATAGATGTAGAAATTGAGGCCAAGGTCAGATAGATGATGGCAGAGGGGCAGGAGGTAGATGTTGAAAAGGGTGGATGATAGGGAGGAGCCTTGGGGCACTCCTTGGGTGACGGCAAAGTGTGTGGATTCTGAGTTGCCAAGTTTAACAGAGAAATGTCTGTTAGCCAGGTAGGATTTGAACCAGAATAGGGCTATGCCAGAGATACCGATGTCAGCCAAGTGGGAAATGAGGAGGTTGTGGCTAATCGTATCAAAGGCTGCAGAGATGTCAAGGAAGGCAATGAGAAAGCTATGACCGTGGTCAAGGCCAGTGAGGAGGGCATCAGTGAGGGATAGTAGAAGGGTTTCTGTGCTCAGGTTCTTACGGAAGCCAAGTTGTGAGGAGTGAAGAATGTTGTTGTCTTCAAGATAGTCCATAAGCTGGGTGTTCACCACCTTTTCCATGATTTTGGCGATGAGGGAGAGATTTGAGATGGGACGGTAGTTGGCCAGGTCTTTAGGGTCAAGAGATGTTTTTTTGATCAGGGGTTTGACGACTGCGTGTTTTAGGGAATTGGGAACTGAGCCAGCGGATAGGAAGCTGTTAATGATTTCTGCTAGGGGTTTGGCAATGATGTTGGGGATGGATAGGAGAGTTTTGGTGGGGATGGTATCGGATGGGAGGCTTGATTTTTTGAGAATGGACTCAATTTCCTTGGAGGAGGTGAGGTCGATGGTGTGGAGTGAATTGTTGGGGGAGGTGTGGTGGTTGCTGGGCATGGGAGTGGTTGTGGGAGAGGGAGAGAACCTGAGGAGTATGTTTGTTATTTTGTTATGGAAGAATTGAGCGAGTTCTTCACATTTTGTGCTGGCTTCTTCGTCGGCGATGAGAGGGGCGGTGGCTTTGGTGAGGGCGGTGACATATGAGAAGAGGGCTTTGGGGTTATAAATATATTGATGTATTTTGGCAGCGTAGTAGTCACGTTTGGTTTTTGAATGACAAGGCGGTATGTGTGTAAGAATGATTTGTAGGCGGTGGAGTGTTGTTGGGTTGGGTCTTTACGCCAGGCTCTCTCTTTAATACTAAGGTTGTTTTTCATATGGTGCGGTTCTGTGGTGTACCATGGTTTGTTGTGTGGGGGTGTAGTGTGTTGCTTGCGGGTGATGAGAGGGCATAAGTTGTTGGCTATGTTGAGGGTGAGGTTATCCCAGAAGCTGAGTGCAGCTTCGGGTGAGGAGCAGCCTAGTTTGCTTAGGGATTCGGAGAGTGCGGTGATAATTTTTTCGGATGAACAGGGTTTATGGAAGGAGAAGGAGTTGTTTTGGGGAGGATTACAAGTGGTGGTGGCACTTATGGTAAGGTGAGTCTCAATAAGTGAGTGGTCAGACCAAGGGACAGGGGTGCAGGAGGCGGGAGATGATGTGTGGATGCAAGAGTTGATGAAAATGAAGTCTAGGGTGTACCCCGTTTTATGTGTGGGGGTGGATATGATTTGGGTGAAGCCTAGGGCCTGTAGGGCCTGTAGGGCCTGTAGGGCAGCAAGGAATGTTTCACATGATGGTGAATATTGAAGTCTCCTAGTACTAAGGCAGGTTTATCGTAGTTGATGTTGTTGGATATGAATTCAATGAAGGGGGAGGGATTGTGTTCCAAAATGCCTGGGAGGGAGTAGACTAGGCAGATTTGGAGATCTATGGATCTGAATAGGTCAATTTCGAGTTTGGGTGGGGGGCTGATGTTCAAGGGCCTGAGTTTGAAGGTTTTTTTGGCGGCTAGGAGGATGCCTCCTCCTCTTTTTTTAGTCTGGGAATGGAGAAGATGTCATAGGAATGTGTGGGGAGTTGTTTTAAGAGAACAGTGTCAGAATCCTTGATCCAGGTTTCTGTGACTGCGCAAATTTCTGGTTTGCAGTCTAGAATGAGGTCATCAAGGATGTGGGTTTTTTTTAGAGAGGGAGTGAGCATTAAAGAGAATGAGGGATAATGTGGTGAGGCCAAGGAATTGAGTTAATGGGGAGATAAGGATGGGGAGTAGGGATTTGCGCTGGGCTTGCGGGTTCGCATGATGGAGAGAAGGTATTCTGAGCGAGGGGTGATGTATACGGGGGATTGGCAAGACTTCTTAATCTTCACTTGTTAGTGTGCTAACTTCACTGCATACATTAGACACTCATACAGACAGAGACAAAAGCACTGCTTCAGTCTATACAGACCTATGCTCCCCAGAGCACAGAGAAAGTGCAGTGCTATTGCTTCTTTCTGTTACAGTGAGCGAGGCTACTGCAGCAAAGATCAGAAAAAGCCTTTTACCAGTGCCAAAGCCAAATTTTTAAATCTTTTTTAAAACTCAGAGAGATTCTCAAACATCCTTTTCTACCAACTGCTAGAGAAGAAATAGAAAGTTTCTTGCATATGCTGAAACCTTTCAGTGGGAGGATGCCAGCATCACTTGATCTAGATGGCATTGATAGGCTAATTAAAAAGAAGCTTCACCATGATTTGTCCTCTATCCCATCTCTTTGCCAACTTGTCCTGCCTGCCTCTGCTCCCAGGAGGTTGTTATGTCAGACAGGCAAATGCTGGTTGCTGAATTACCTGCACCTGTTTATTTGCTCATAGCACAGCCGTAGACTGGAGTGGGCCATAGACTTCAATGGGAAACAAACGAATGAGACAAAAAAGTTTGTTCAAATTTGTAGACTCTTCCATTTGTTTTGGAGGTCCATGAATGAAACAAAAATGGACTCATTGGTTATATTTTATCTATCCTTATGCAGAAAATACATACCAGCAGAACACCTCATCTAGGGTCACACACACAGAACAGACCTTTAGCAAATACAAAATAAGTGACCACATTTTAAAAATAGAAATATGCAGACAAAACTGTTCTTCTTTGCTCTGCTGCCCACTCCTGAATTACTCCTCCTCTCTTGTTCTTTGCATCAGAAGGGAAGGAGTTAGATTAGGGATCAGAGAAGTTATTCTTTGCTGTATGTCTGCTCTGAGTTCACCTGCTCCCCTGCTGTCCCTTAGGAGTGAGGCTACATTAGGGATCCAAGTAGATCTCCTTTATTCTGCTTTGAATTCTGCCTGCTCCAGGTTACTCCCTCTCCCCTTTCACTGCAGCTACCTGGGAAGGGAGAGGTTGGAGCAGGAATCACAGAATTGTTCTCTGCTGAGATTCAGGGCACTGGACAAGAGTCATCGAGTCTAGGTCCTCTGTGCTTATGCACATGCTATGCAGGTCCTGGGACAACTGCCTCTTTTGCCCATAAGTGAAAGCAGACCTGCGTACTGCTCTGTGTTCAAATATTCAGGACTCTTCCAAGTCTTCTGGGTTTGTGCCCTTCCTCAAATGGTTTGCACTGTAAAACTTGCATTACCATATTAAGGAAAACATGCTAGTGTATAGCAATTTAGAAATGTCACACAGTTCTTGATAACTTGATTTTCCAGTTTCTCTGCATCAGTTGATAGTCAACAGTAAACTAAAAAAAAAAAAAAAAAAAGAGGTATAATACTTGCACTTAACCACACCTGGAGTATATATTCAGCTGTGCATACAGGTTTTCATGCTGCCCACAATTGGAGCAATTTAATTATTGCATCTTGGACAATGTAAGAAATGGATATGGGAATTGATCTGTATTTGTAGTTCTGTGTTCTAATCACTGCAAGGCATTATAAGCATCAATCTTTTTTCTTAAGTTTGCAATGGCACAGTTCACACCAAAACAAATTAGGAGACGTAATATGCTACATTAAAGAAGATTGTTATAAAAGGCATACCTGCCAGCCACACTTAAGGCTAAATTCAAATATTAGTACTGTTGTCAACCTGAATGCTTAACAATCATGGGTGAGTAGTCTTAAAAGTAGAGCAAGAGCAGAATGCTTCTTTGAATTCACAGGATAATGTAGACAACTAGGCAGAAAGTCAATTCATTAGTAACGTATCATTAGCAGCAGAAGTCAATGAGTTGGCCTTGCCAGATAAATATACCAAAGTGTAAGTTATGTGCTATAATTAGAAAACGTCATGTTTTTGTTTCAAAAAGCTCAAAACCCAGCTCAGCAAAATCTGTTAATTTGAACCAATTTCCAAATTATTTTCTTCAAAAATGTCACAAATTCCTTATTGGATATCAGACGTATAAACATAAAACTGAAGCGCTAATTGGAAAAAAAATGTTTAAGCCTTCTCATTAGCATGAGAATTATGATATTAAATCAGAAAATGTGCATTTTTCAGACTAATTAAAAATAATGTTAGGCTGTACATATAATTACCCTTTTATCATACCTACTTGAAAGGTAATGTCTAGCACCATGGGTTCTGTATTGCATACTTACTGAAACTAAATTTTCTGAATATTTGATGTGTTGCTATAATACATTTTTAAAAATGGCGCCAGCCATCCAGTGCTCCTACCATGTGACAGGGGCCGGCCAATGGCACGGATACCCTGTCACATGGTAAGGGCAAAGGGCCATCGGCGCCATTTTTATTAGCGTAGCCGACGGCCCGAGACCAGGAGATCGCTCCCGGGACTTCCGCTAGATCACCAGGTATTTGTAAAAAGTTTTGGGGGGGTTCGGGAGGGTGGGGGAAGCTAAGGGGTCAGTTTTAAAGGGTTGGGGTGGGGGTTTTTTTAATCGGGCCATCGGCGCCATTTTTATTAGTGGCAGCCAACGGCCTGAGAGTGGGAGATCGGTCCCGGGGCTTCCACTGGACCACCAGGTACACGTAAAAGGTTTTGGGGGGTTTGGGAGGGTGGGGGAAGGTAAGGGATTAGTTTTAAAGGGTCGGGGTGGGTTTAGGGGTTGTTTTGGTGTGCCGGTTTTCCCGCCCTCCCCCAAATAACTCCCATTAGTGGACACTAACCCGATTAAACGATTTTTTCAACGATAAATCGGGGGAATTTCTATTGTATCGCACTCTTTAACGATTATTGATGATTTAAAAAATATCGGACGATATTTTAAATCGTCAAAAAAGGATTCACATCCCTACTGTTAACTATCTTCCTGCTGTAGCTAAATTTCATCTTCTATTGCTATCTTAGCTATCTTGCCTTACCTTTTCTCTAACTACTTTATTAGTCTCTATATTACTGACTCTTACCTCCTTTCATCTGCATTTCCCTAGAAGTCTGCTGTTTGCTATTTTATTTCTATCTACATACTAGCGGTACCCGGCCACGTGTTGCAGTGGCAGAGTCAGGTTCTTTTCCCTCCCTCCCTCCCCCTTCCCCTTGCTCATTTACCTCAGTCACTCATCCTCCTCCCCCTTGGTCACTCACCCCCCCCCCCCCTTCCCTCCACTGTCCCCACTCCAACTCTCTCCCCTCACACTCACCTCGCCCCTCATTCTCCCTCCCCTGACACTCACCTCCCCCCTCATTCTCCCTCCCCTCACTGTCACCCTCCCCCCACCTACTGCCTATTCTTCAGATCAGAAAACCTTTGTCTTTCTATTTCTGTGGGAACCCCCCACCCCCCAAAAAAAACCCAGTCCCAACCCTTTAAATCAAATAATACCCCCCCCCCCCAAGACCTGGGAAATTAAAATTGTTGGTGCTACATGTGGTCTGTCCCTGGGCGTCTGTGCGTGTTATGTAGCCAAATAGGAGAGTGCCTAACCAAATGTGCACTTCCAAATTTGTTTTGTGGTCTGGGGAGGGCCATTTTGGTGCGTTCCCGAGATCGTGCAAGTTTAGTGTATGTATTTGTGTGTGAACCTCCCCCTTCCCCCAAAAAACAACCCTATGAGAAAAGTTCTCTTAAACTAACCACCCCACACTCTCCTGCCCCCCCCCTCCCCCAGCCCTGCGAAAAACAGTAGCCCCCTGCCCCCCCCCTGATTTTCCAAATCAATGAAACCTGCCCCCCCCTGTGACCCCTCCCCAAGATGTTCGCAATAAATTCATTACCACCCCCCACCCTCCAGACCCCCCGAGACCTGATAAAAATGTCAGTCAGTGGAGCAGGCGTTCATGAGCCTTCTGGGAGCGATGCATTGGCGTTGGTCCGTCGGCTGCGAGCACTGAAACGGGTTCCGACAGTCCTTTGCCCTTACTATGTCAGTGGCGTGGAGCAATGGCAGCGGTAGGTCCTCTGACATACAGGTCAATACAGTAAAGTGCGGCCGCGGTTACCCTGCTTCTAACCCGCTTTCTACTCACAATTTGGCCGCGTTAGTCCAACCTGCAATTCACTATCCCCTTTAACCCATTCTTACCGCCTCTTTAAATCACCGGGTAACCCCTTCCGCCCGCGGCATGTATATGAGATGTAAACAACCGGATTAGCTATTCCCTCCCATACAGTAATGCGCGCCCCGATTATCGCTTTTTAAACCTGCAGTTTTGCCGCGCGTTTAACCTGCTAACTTACCGCCTACCCTTACCCCTGCGTTAGAGGCAGGGGTATGGGTAGGCGGAAAACTTTCCCCCAGCCCTCGCTCACCTGCCCTGGCCGCGTCCATGGGTGCCGGTCTCCGGGGCAGCCCCAGTCCTCTCTACCCTCCTCCTGAAGCAACGAAAAGGGAAAAAGGAGAAAAGCGAAACGACATGTGAAGTGTAACTTACTTTTCTTGCAGCCCTCCTCCGGAGACACACCGCAGCTCCCCTGCCTCCCGGGGACAGCCGGTGGTGAAAGCGGCCCCACCAGCGAAGATGGATGCCTGCACGGGCCCTCTGACACGATCGCTCCAGCTGCGGCCACTTCTCCTGCGTGCATTCAGCCTGTGCGTGCAGTTTGGCCGCTCAAGGCGTGACGTCACTACGTTTGGCGTCACGGCGTGTGACGTCGGCGTTCGCTGATGCACTGCCTTGAGCGCCCAAATTGCATTCATTCACCTTCGCCGGCGCTCAAGGCAGTGCATCAGCGAACGCCGACGTCACACGCCGTGATGCCAAACGTAGTGACGTCACGCTTTGAGCGGCCAAACTGTGTCCGGTGTGTCCCGGACCGGTCCCCTCCTGGACTTCTGTCAGGTTTTGTGTGTGTTGTGAGGGCCTGGGAAGTAAATTAATTTGGCATGTGTGTGGGGGGTGTGAGGAGGATTGTTTTGTGTGTGTTGGGAGGCTGTGGGAAGTAAATCAATTTGGCATGTGTATGGGGGGTGTGAGGAGGGTGGTGGGTGTATTTTATCTGTAAAGGAAATAGTTATCTTCCGGCGAAAAAAGTGCGCGAATGTGTTAAAATGGAAGTGCAACGTGGACCTGGACTGGCGAAATGATTAGTGTAGCGTGTGTTAGTGTAAGGTGTAACAGATGGCGCTTACGTCCAGCAGATGTCGCTGTTTTCTGGAAAAAAATCTTTAAACCTATTTTACCTGTCACAGGTGTGACATATCTGTAATGTAAGTACAGAAGAACCTTCCTGTATGCGAAATGAAGGTTGTGTCCAAATTTGAAAGCAATCGGTTCAGTGGTTTCTGAGATTAGCGATTTTATCCAAACTGTTTAACATTTTCATTTATATAGATTCTACATTCTCCACAAACATAATGTTCTCTAATAGCTCTATACAAAAGACATGGAAATCTCACTCCATGATTTTTCTCCCCTTGTCCAGATACAGGTCACTGGCTGCTTTATTTCTTCCCAGTTGTCCTTTCATCACGTACATATTAATATGTCTGTTTCAGCTCCCCCTTTTTTTCTCCCTCCTCAAGTCCTCCTCTCTTTCCGGCCACCATGCTTCTCCTTGCCTTGGTCTCACTTTAAAATATTCCTTCTCTCTTCCCAAATCCAGGTTCTTGTTAAGTCTTACTGCCCCCTGCTGCACAATACCACCAACATTTGACCTTGCCTCTCTGTGCCCCCGAGACTTTCATTTACACCCTCTTCCCTGATCTAAATTCCATCGCCTGTCTCCTCAGCCTCCGCCACTCCTCTGCAGTCAATATGGAACACCTTAACCAGA
Organism: Rhinatrema bivittatum; assembly: GCF_901001135.1. Lineage (NCBI taxonomy): Eukaryota > Metazoa > Chordata > Amphibia > Gymnophiona > Rhinatrematidae > Rhinatrema > Rhinatrema bivittatum. The sequence goes on from NC_042616.1 coordinate 80,208,945, forward strand.
ATAATCATTTTCTTTTTACACAATTTTACAGAGAACTCCTTCCAACATGAGGTATTTAAACTAATCCAACAGAAAACCTAACAAAATGAATCTCAATAATTATAACTACAAAGTAAGCAAGTAATTATAAATTAGTACCTAAGAACACGACTTGCCATAACCAGCTTGCTGAAACCTGCAAAACGTCTGTGGTCAGATTTATATCTTTATTGTAACAATACTTGTGTAAATACAGGAAGCCTAGTTATTCTTTTACTGATGGTTTTTACAGAATTAAAATTTCAAAGGAGGATCCAGACTGGGGGAGGGAGGGCAATGTCCCTTAACTCGAGTCTTGGTCCCCTTCACATCTCCACTTTCTCTCCCACTCCCTATCTTCCTTCTCTCCTTCCCAACGCCCCCCCCCCCCCCCTTCTCTGGTAGCCTCCCAAACACACCTCCACTCCTTTCTCTCACACACACCCCAGGTGCTGATCTACATTTCCTTTCTTTCTTACACACACACACACATACACACACTAAATCCCCTCTTACCTCACAAGCCAATCCCTCTCTAAATCTCCCCCAGCCGCCCCCCCCCCCCCCCCAACTGATTCCCATTCTCATACCCAGTCTAATGCCTCTACTTCCAGCACCCACAGCTTGGGAGCTCCTAGGATACCTGGCACCACCCCTGTGGCATGCTGGCCATGGGCCCTCACTGCTCCCAAAGCACAGTGTGGCCTATGCCAAGGCTTTCACAACTGCCGTTGCCTCCATTATGACATCAGGAACCCCATTGCCCTGCAACTATGGCTTCAAACCTCCCATTGTCACCATAGCATCAAGTTCCCCTTTGCTGGAACACCTGATTTGTGCTGCCTCTGCAGTTGTTGACGCTACCACAACCAGTGCAGCCACCTTCCCAATGTCACAGCTCACCTCAACATCACTCATTCTCCCTACCACACATTACTTGTGATTCTAACTCTGATGTGTCCCACTTTGGTGTTTTGAACCCATAGCCGAATGTAGCCTAAAACTGCAGGCTAATTTCATGTATGCACCCCATGGCCCCACACTCCAAGTGCATGCATGTTCAAGACAGACAAACATAATACTCAATTTTTGTCATTCCCAGAAATGAAAGATGCTGCAGTAACAGCAGTTGCCACGAGGTGTCAGTGTTTCTGAAGAGATACCTATTGAGTATTATTATAATAGGTACCAAGAAGACAAAGAGAAAGACACAAAAGAAATAAACAAAAGAAAAAAAAATAACTGCAAGCCAATGGATTACAAAATAGATTTATGATTCCTTGAATGTTAAAAAAAAAAAAAAAAAATTCTCTAAAACACCAATCTGGCTGTGAGTACTAGAAAGGGAATTAAAATCAAACTATTTAGCTTCATTCTCCAAGAAGGATATCAGATGTTCAGATTAAAAGAAAATATATATGCTTTCTTTAAATTTTGTTGAGACATTTAAATGAGTATTTCAATACAAAATGCACCCTTAATTGCAAAATCTTTTAAAAAATTGGAATAGGAGACCGTGGTATCTGATTAAAAGTTAGGAAACAGAATATGACTAAATGGACAGTTTTCCCAATGGAGAAAGCTCCCCAGGGGTCTGTGCTGGGGACCAGTACTGTCAGATTCATTAGTGTTCTGAAAAGGGAGCAATGAGTGATGCGATTACATTTTCAGATGACACAAAATATTGAAGGTAGTTAAAGCACAAGCAGATTGTGAGGAACTGCAAAAGGACTTTGCATTGCAAGACTGGGGAACTGGACATCTAAATGGCAGATGAAATCTAATGTAGGCAAGTACAAAATGATGCACGTAGAGAAAAATAATCCTAAGTATAGGTACAATTCTCTCAGCTGGCCCCACTGAATTTTTCCCATACGCTGAAGTTTTATAATCCTTTTCAGGAGGTATTTTTCCCCCAAGTATTGAAACAGGTAAGCAAGGAGAATCTCTTGCCAGCATCAAAAACAAGGCTTACTGAGCCACACTCAGAAAGAAGCTCCAGGATCTTACAGTCCAAAAGATCTAGGCTTACAATCCCAGCAAATGTTACTTGACACACTGCCTTTACATCTTAGAAGGCACAGAATAATCTCTAACAAGCTTTAAAAAAAAAGATATGAACTTCAACGTACATGAGAAGGACACCAAACAAGCAGACATGCCAAGTGACATGTTTCCAGAGGAAGACTGTAGGCCAATCCAGTGTTGTAATGCAACGTGTCCCCGACTTGCCTGCGCACAAACATACCCATTTTAATACTTGTAGTGCTGGTTTTCAAATGGAAGAACCAGGACTACAAATTCTTTATTTATTTAGCTCATGCTTTTTTTTATTAGTAGCTCAAGGGGAGTTATAGTCAGGTAACAGTAGGTATTACCACAATGGAAGAGATATAAGTCCAAAGCAACAGGAACGGTCAAATTCTTCTGTCACATACCGGGTCAGTTGGCGGTTCTCCAACGAGAGTAAACTGACAGAAGAACTTATTGCTGCTATCCTGGTTTCATTGAATTTGAAATTGAAAATTTTTAATAGCTTTAAACAAATATGAAGTGTTTGCTAATGCCAGACTCACTAGTGTATATGTACAGTGTGCTCTACCTGCACTTTGAGTTTCTCTTGCCTGTAAGGTTGCCTTTCCAAGGATACTAGATGAATAACTCTTGACTGTACATGCTTCTCCCGGTTTGGCAAGATCTCTACAAGGCTTTCATAAGAAGGTGACTGTACTGTACTGATAGACAAGATTTTCTGCTCATTTACAGACGAGGATCTGGGTGAGGCTTATTCAAGAATTTAGCCTGGAGTTACTTTGTATAAGAAAAGCCTGTACAATCCATTAATATACTTCTGCAGCAGGAGTGGTTTCTGGCATCATAAACTCCACATGAGCTTCAGGAGTAGATTCTTTTAATAAAGTGAGTTTAGCAGGCCAGCTATGCCTTCAGAGGGACTGATACAATATCATGCGCATAAAAACATGCGTCCAAACTGAGCACCCATTTTTTTTCAATGCGTGCACATCCACCTCTCTTGGGCATGTGATGCTATATTTTAATGAGCTGCCACGTTAAAAAGCATCGGGCGATCAGGAGAGCTGTGGCTGTGCGCGCCTTAGGAAAACAGGCACACAATATGAGCATCTGTTTTCTTGCCTCGCAGGAATACATGAGAGAGCGACTGGGATGGGAGAGGTAGCTTTATTGCAGAGTGATATGCTTCGACTCCTGAGGGAGGAGGAGTTAGAAATCTGTTATGCTTCGACTCCTGAGGAAGGGAGGAGTTAGCAATCTGTATGATCTACTCCTCAAAAAGGGAGGAGTTAGCAATCTGTAATGAATCTGATCCTGTGGAAGGAGGAGTAGCAATCTGATATGCTCAGCTCCTGCAGAGGGATTAGTAAACAGTCTGTTAGTGTTTAGACTGTGGAGTAGCAATCTGTTATGAATCTGTTGCTGGAAACTCCTGATGGAGTTACCAGCAACAGTGCTTGGAGTGCTTGGAGAGCTTGGAGAGGACACTCAGCTGTAGAGGAATGTAGATAGGTGGATCCTTGGGCTGATGGCAGATGATTGCGCCCCCAGGAAGATATCCCGAGAGGGACCACCGGCTAGGCTTGAGTACGGAGACAGACACAGATAATTATTTTATTAGACAGGTTAGTAGAGCCACCAGAGGTGGCAGTAGTGAGCTGATATGCCCGGCAGGGCTGAAGTCCCTCAGGTACTGGAACAGCGATCCCAGGATTGCTGAGCTGTAGAGAAACTATAGATAGTGAGTAGACAGGATATGCTGTGTTCATAGCTAGAACTGGATGACAAAACTCACATAAGGTCTTTAGGAAGCTCAGTAGCTGGAAAGGGTTAGGCCCTCAAGGAATGAGTACCTGGTTCCAGGGTAAGCTCTGAGAGAGCGATGGTAACTCACAAATGTCTGTATCTGCGATAGCTTCCAGGCAGTAGAGAATCTTCAGAGAGTTCAGGAACATGGGCCCTCAAAGAGCGAGTACCGGTTCCTATCGGCAATCTGAAAATAAAGAAAAGAGAGCGAGGCCCCCGAGGAGCGGGTACCCCTGGTAAGTCCGAGGAGGCAGAGTAGCTTGGGAGTAAAGCCGAAGCAATCCCCCTTTGCTAACTCGATTAGTTTAGCGAATACTGAGATCTTTTATATTGAAAGCGGATGATGTCATCTCAGGGGGATGCCCCCGAGGTTCGCGCCCTTGCTGGTACATCAATTGGAGCATGCGCCCTACGTCATCAGGAACATGGTGGATCCGTAGCGTTGAGCCGGTCCGGGGATGCTGGAGGGAGACGGCAAGAAGACGCCGCGGCAGCTAACCGTCCATCAGACCCGGAGGGAGTCACCACAGAGGTACAGAGGGCAGAGTGAGGGTGTCAAGCAGCGACGGACTCAACACAGAGGGAGGAGTGATGCTTTTCGCTTCAATGAGTAGTGGGGAGAAAATACATCTACACGGGTGCAAACAAAAACATAAAATAAAAATATCTGGCCTGAAAAGTCAAGGTGCCAAGAAAGGAGAGTGCGCCTTCTTGCAGCAGCTCTCGGCAGGGCTGCCCTTCCCACAGAGAAGCAGTATTTTTTGTCTTTTTGTTGAGCCCTTGATGTGCTGCAAGACTTATTGCTAGCTCCAGGGCTGGCATTAAATTTGCTGTGTTAAAAAGTGTGCATCAGACGCATGGCAAATTTTTGCATCAGGGGTGATAGCTAATAGACTCATCTACATGACAATTACATGTGATGAGTGCTATTAGCTACACGGTTTAGCTGCATGTTTTGGATGCGCTAATCTCATTGTATTGGGTGTTAGTCTAGCGCATCCAAAATTCGCGTCCAACTGAGGGTTAACCTGTGCACTAGGCTGAGAGCACTTTATTGCATCGGCCCCAGAGAGAGAAGGATCCTGTCCTGGTCAGCACCAGCCTAACCTAAGACAAACAAACACACACCTTTCAAAATTAAGGCAAATCTTAACACTCTACTTAATGTAGAAAATGTAATCAGCCTGCCTATCAGAGGACAGGGTGAAAACGCCTACAGAAAATCGCCATGTGGCCACTCCCGAAAAAGAGCGTTGATGTTCGCTTTTAGGTCTTGCCTGCAACTGAAGAACATGGAATTTATGCTTTGTTGAAGGCTGCCAACAGGTCTAGATCTGGTAGGCCCCAGTGGTTCACCAGGAGCTGAAAGGCCTTGTCTGTCAGCTCCCATTCTCCTGGGTCCAAGTTTCTTTTGCTAAGGAAATGGGCTCTGATATCATCCTTTCAGGCAATGTGAGAGGTGGATCTGCTTATGAAATACTGCTTCGCCCACACCATGAGCACATCTATCTCCTCTGACACCTGTTGACTCTTGTTTCCACCCTTATGATTGATGTAAGCCACCAACATTGTATTGTTGGACATCATCTGGACCAACCGAGTCTCTAGCCACTTGGCGAACAGCAGGCACGACAACCACACCGCTTATGCCTCCAGTCTGTTGATGTTCCACTGCCACGCTGCTGCATCCCAGCACCCTTGCACCACCAACTCCTGACAGTGAGTCTCCCCCAGCCCGAGGATTCACATCTGTCGTGAGTACCAACCAATCCGACATGGTCAGGGAAATTCTCTTCCTGAGATGATCCGCATGTAGCCACTAGTCCAACTAGGATCTCACCTCTATGGAAGGCACAGCCTCACCGCATAGTTCCGTGACTGAGGACCCCATCAGGACAGCAATACACGCTGAAGAGGGCGCATATGTGCCTTTGCCCAGGGAACCACTTCTAAGGTGGCAGCAATCAGCCCCAGGACCTGTAGATAAGACCACACATTCAGATGAACAAATTTGCAGGGATCAAACTCGCAGCATCAATATAAGGATCCGAGACTCTGGCAGAAATACTCTGCCCTGCCTCGTATCGAATTGAACCCGAAGATACTCCCAGATCTGAGACAGCTGCAAACTGTTCTTGGCCAGATTCACCAACCTGCCTAGATCCTGTAGCAAGGAAAGCACCCTGAGGGAAGCACAAAGACTCTCTTCCACTGTCCTGGCTTGAATCAATCAATCGTGCAGATAAGGGTGAACTAGAATATCCTCCTTCTGAAGGGCCACCACTACCACCACCATGATCTTGGAAAAGGTCATTGGCGCCATGGATAGTATGAAGGCAAGGCCTGAAACTGGTGACAATAATCTGGGATATTAGATCGGAGGAACCGCTGAGGTTCCTGCCAAATGAGAATATGCAGATATACCTCATTCAGAACCAAAGATGTGAGGTACTCCCCTGCTTGTAAATGTCGATTGATGTCCTTGAGATCCAGTAAGGGCCAAAACCACCCTTCCTTCTTGGGCATGACAAAATAAATGGACTAGGCCTGTATTTCACTGTGATTTGAGAATGTAAATCACCGCTTCCAGAATCACCAGCCATTGTAATGTCGCTTATAATTTTACTCCCTTTCGAGGGAAGTTGCATGGAGAGGCCATGAAGGCATCCAGAAGAATGCAAAGAACTTCTAGAGCACATCCGTCCTGAATGACTTTGAGAACCCATTGATCCAAACTAATCTAGGACCCACCTGTGATAATACCGGGATAGGCTATCCCACCTATCTCCTGCACCACCAGGTGAGCCCACAAACCTTCATTGGGAAGACTGAGGTTTCCACCTCTGGAGCCTGCATCCTTTCGAGGTCCTCGGGGGCAAAAGGACTGAGGCCTGTGGAAGGGACAGGGTCTCTGGGAAGGACCTCCCCTCTAAGGCCAAAAACGCGGGTAGTCTGGAGAGTGTTCAGTCATCTGAAAATATTGAGCAATAAGTGAATTATCCTCTGGCAATTGAGAGACCTGGGTCTCTCCCCATTTACTTGCCATTTTTCCCCAAATCACTACCAAACAAAAGTGAGCCTTTGAAGGTTAGCTTAGTAAGACTGGACTTTGAAATAATATCTGTGGAACTGTAGCACAGCCACAGCTGCCACCTAACTGCAATAACTGAAACAGCTTCTCCAGCAGCGGTGGTACAAAGGCACAGCCCACATCAGCCAAGAAGGCGGCCCCCGGTTCTCTCATAGGTCCAAGATTGGACCCAGCATTACCAGACTCTTGACAAAGATGCAAGGTAGCCTGAGCTACCAAAGCACAACAAGAAGCAATTTGCAAGTTCATTATCACTGCCTCAAAGGCTTGCTTTAGGATAGCCTCAATCTTCTATCTTGAGCATCCTTTAGTGCCACACTTCCCTCTACTGAGATGGTGGTACGTTTCATGACAGAACATACTACCACATCTACCCTAGGGAAATGCAGCTGTTCTCTAGCCTGTGGATTCAAGGGGTATAAACCGGACAAAACGTGTCCCCCTTTAAAAAGGGCCTCTGGCGCACTCCATTCCAGATCAATCAACTCTTGAATTGCATCTAGGAGGAGAAAGAAACCAGAAGCCTTGTGCAGGGTGATCAAAATAGGATCCTTCTTCTGTATTCTCAAGGAGTCAAGCCCAGCCACTCCGAGGCTCTTCAAGGTCTGAGAGATTAAATCCAGCAGCTCATCTCACTGAAATGGAAAAGAGCTCTATATGCCTCCAAATCTGGGGGGATACCCCCTTCCTCACCAGGAGAGCCACCCCATCATCACTGGTATCATCATGATCCATCTGCATTCTAACTCTGTGAGACTGCACTGTACCACAGCGCTTAATCATGGAGACAGGCAGGGGAACACTTGGACCTACCACAGTAGGTATTGCCAATTTAGAAGACTAGCCCTGTAGAAATGTCTGCAATCCCTGGAAAAATTTCACTTAGGAAAAGGATGGGACCTTTCCAGGCCCCACAGACCCAAACCTGACTTCCTGAGTGCCAGTATCCCCTGAGACCTTAACCTATGTCTCCCTTGGTCCCACTCCCCTCAGACTAAGGAGATGGACCATCACTGGCAAAATCAGGAGGTGGTAAATCTCCAAGCATCCAGGCTTAAAGAAAGCTGCGGCTGAATGGTTCTGATGTAGCAGGTAGCACAAAAGATAGGCACTTAGGTTTCCTCACTGCAGGCATCATGTACACCGATAAAGCTCATGCCTAGATTACCTATGCATATAAGCCACGCCCAAAATGGACACAAAAAATATACATCCAAGTGCACGTGCCTAAGTCGCTCGTCCAGCTGGACACCCAAACTGGATGCCTAGTACAGATGCCTAACCTGGACGCATAAGATTTGCATCAGAAGCAAGAATGCCCAAACTGGATGCACAGATAAGAGCAGGTGCACACAGACATGCAAGTGCTGCCAACGGCCTGCAGCAAAAAATGCAGGAAACTACCCCATGACCTACCACACGCCAAAGTGGGAGAAGCCTGGGAATGGGGCCTACCAAACTGCTGCTCAACCCACCTGTACTATTTGCTCACCTAACAGAACTCTCCAGAGACATGAGCAGTACAGCCGGATGCTAAGGAAACAGACCCTTCTCCTGCTTTCTTCCTTTTCACTGTTTTTTTGTTGTTGGTTTTTTTTAAGTAAAAAAACTTTTACCTGATCTCAGCTCTCCATGGCTGAGAGCAGGAATGGGTCCTGGCAACAGGGGGAGAGGGCTAAATCCTTCACCATAGAGTCTCTCTCTCTCTCTTGACCTGCAAACATATTCAAATTTAGGTCCACGCCAGCCAAGGCTACCAGGCCAAAGGCACTCTACTGAGGAAGGGACCGCACGGTATAACCTCAGGAGGCAAGTGGTGCTATATAGACATGTTGTCTTTCCAATAACTCCTTTCCAACTTTTTTTTTTTTACTCACAGGCAATCCCCTGAAGGGAAATGCATGTCCACCATCTGCTGGAGATGGAGAATACTGGGGGGCTGATGTCGGGGCAGGACTATATAGTAGTGACGGCAGCTTTTGCTCCATCTCCATCTGCATAACCCACTCATTGGGACTGACCAACCTAAACGCTAAGGAATCTGATATTCCAAACATAGCTTCTGTTTACTGCAATTTGTGTCTGAAGACCTCCAAAAAGATCATAATAGAACAGATACCTTGCTTCAAAAAACTGATTTTTTTAAATATTCTTTATTTTCCAAATTTTAACATTTCAAGTTAAAAAAAACTTGACATTTCCAGAAGTTAGGCGAACAAACAAGACAGAAAAAATAAATTTGACTACAAAAAGAAGGAAAAATAAACAAAGTTTGTCTAATAAGATTTCAGTTGGAGACTGTATATAAAATGAAGGAAAAGAAAAATAATAAAATATAATGGCTCACAAATAACTATTATACTCCGCTATACCATAGACACAAATGGAAGGCTAAACTAAAGAGTCCAGTCAAGGATCTTTCTCAATTCTGCAAAACTCCTTCTAACTGGTCAGGATTAAAGAAAAGGTACTTAAGTGTACCAATTTAAAAATACATTTACAAGGAAAGTCAAGAAGAAATGATCAACCTATATCAATTACACATTGTTTGTTTTTTTTTAACATAAAGGCTTTCTGTCTCAGTTACCTTTGCGACATCAGGAAATATTGCCAGCTGTTGGCCAAGAAAACTTTATTAGAAACACGAAAAAACATTTTTATAGACTATATTTTATCAGGCTCTAAGGCAAACACAACTAACAAAGTAGCAGAACCTTGAATTTCAATCTCAGATTCCTGGAGAATAGCTGTTAAATTACCTGTAGGATTGGGTTGTAAAGGAGGGCTACTAGATGATATAGGTGATGAAGGTACCTGTCTAGAAAATTTATTTATTTATAACTTTTATATACCGAGGTTCAATTAACAGAATTAATTATCACTTCGGTTTACATTACAAACAGCAAACGACAACAATGACATAGTCTTGTCTTACATTGAACAAGGTGGAGAAACCTGGATAAACATAACTTGGGATAAAACAGTGAAAGTGTTTTGAATTACATTGAACAGAGTGGAGATAAAACTTGTAAAATATCTAGAAAATATCTAGAAGGCTTTCGTAATTGGTGGAATTGAATTCTGAGGAACTTTAAGGACTTCAATATAAAATTTCCTGAGCAATTCAATTGGGAAATAGTAGCTGATTTAGGTAAATTAAGTATTCTCAGGTGTAATTTCCTAGAATTATTCTCTAAAGCTTCTAATCTTCATTGATAGAATTCCTGACCTTTAATCAAAGCCACATCGTTTTTGCTCAATGACTCACACTGTTTCTCTAAAAGAGAAATATGCAGTGTATTCCCTTTTATGACTTGATCTTGCCCCAAAACCTGATTTTGAATTTGGCCAACAGCAGCAGTAACATTTTCAAATTTGGACCCTAAAGATTGGACTGCCATTAAGGGTTTGGAACAAAGTGTCTCCATAATTATCTGTGCAAGTCTCAGAGGAAGATTGGCTGATGTCAATTTGCTAGTAGCAAGGATCTCTAAAGTATCATTGGTTGTCCCAGCTAGAACCTGAGAGGCCATCAAAACAGGGTCCCCCACCACAGGTGAACATTTGGGACATCCTGAAACTGTACTGGGTTCACCTGAGAGCCTGATGATAGCAAAGAGTCTAATCCTGGTGGTAAGTGGAGGTCAGGGCTGAGGTAGATAGAATTCGCCAGAGGCAGGCGTAAATCTGCGCGCACCAACGGGCTGCTGGCGCGCCATCACCCGACCCAGGGGCTGGTCCAGAGGCCTCGACCATGCCCCCGGGCCGGCGTCATGCCCCCGACATGTCTCCCGCCCCGCCCTGAAATCCGCGCCGCCCACCTGACATGCCCCCGACACGCCCCCTTTGCAAAGCTCCGGGACTTACGTGCGTCCCGGGGCTTGCGCACGCCGCCGAGCCTATGCGTAACCCTTTTAAAATCCAGCCCTTAATGTTTGGAAGCCCAGAACAGATATATTCCATGTATTAGAAAAGGCGGAAGGAAGGCTAAATGACTACTGTCATGGCTAAAAGGGGAGGTGAAAGAGTCTATAAAGGCTAAAAGAACATAATTCAAGAAATGGAAAAGGAATCCAAATGAAGAAAATAGGAAACAGCATAAGTGCTGGTAATTTATCTGCAAAGCATTGATAAGGAAGGCAAAGAGAGAATTTGAAAAGAAGCTTGTTGTGGAAGCACAAACGCATAATAAAAACTTTTTCAGGTACATTCGAGGTAACAAGCCTGCGAGGGAGTCGGACCATTAAATGATCATAGGGTAAAAAGGGCACCTAGGGATGACAAAGCCAGAGCAGAGAATCTAAATGAATTCTTTGCTTTGGTATTCACTGAGGAAGATGTAAGAGAGATACCCATGCTAAAAATGATATTCAAAAGGTGAAGATTAAGAGGAACTGAAACAAATATCAGTGTACCTGGAAGACGTAATAACGCAAATTGACTAACTAAAGTGTACAAAATCAGCTGGACCAAATGGTATATCCCAAAGTGCTGAATGAACTGAGAAATGAACTGAGAATGAACTGAGAAATGAAATTGTGGACCTACTATTGGAAATTTGTAAACTATCATTAAAATAGTCTATAGTACCTGAAGACTAGAGGGTTGCCAATTTAATGCCAATTTTTAAAAAGGGATCCAGGAAACTACAGACCAATGAGTCTGACATCTATGCCAGGCAAAATGGTAGAAACTATCATAAAGAACCACATTACTGAACATATAGACAGATATAGTTAATGGGACAAAGCCAATATGGATTTGGCCAACGGAAGTATTGCTTCTCCAATTTGCTCCATTTTTTTGAGGGTGTAAATAAATATGTGGATAAAAATGAACTAATCAAATTTGCAGATGAGATAATCAAATTTGCAGATGACACAAAATTGTTCAGAGTAGTTAAATCACAAGCAGATTGTGATAAATTGCAGGAAGACCTTGTGAGACTGGAAAATTGGGCATCCAAATGGTAGATGAAATGTAATGTGGATAAGTGCAAGATGATGCATATAGGGAAAAATAACCCATGATATAGTTACACAATGTTAGGTTCCATATTAGGTGCTACAACTCAAGAAAGAGATCTAGGCGTCATAGTGGATAACACATTGAAATCGTCGGTTCAGTGTGCTGTGGCAGTCAAAAAAGCAAACAGAATGTTGGGAATTATTAGAAAGGGAATGGTGAATAAAACGGAAATATCATAATGCCTCTATCTCGCTCCATGGTGAGACCGCACCTTGAATACTGTGTACAATTCTGGTCGCCGTATCTCAAAAAAGATATAATTACGATGGAGAAGGTACAGAGAAGGGCTACCAAAATGATAAGGGGAATGGAACAGCTCCCCTATGAGGAAAGACTAAAGAGGTTAGGACTTTTCAGCTTGGAGAAGAGATGGCTAAGGGAGGATATGATAGAGATTTTTAAAATCATGAGAGGTCTAGAACAGGTAGATGTGAATCGGTTATTTACTCTTTCAGATAATAGAAAGACTAGGGGGCACTCCATGAAGTTAGCATGGAGCACATTTAAAACTAGTCGGAGAAAGTTCTTTTTTACTCAACGCACAATTAAACTCTGGAATTTGTTGCCAGAGGATGTGGTTAGTGCAGTTAGTATAGTTGTGTTTAAAAAAGGATTGGATAAGTTCTTGGAGGAGAAGTCCATTACCTGCTATTAAGTTCACTTAGAGAATAGCCACTGCCATTAGCAATGGTAACATGGAATAGACTTAGTTTTTGGGTACTTGCCAGGTTCTTATGGCCTCGATTGGCCACTGTTGGAAACAGGATGCTGGGCTTGATGGACCCCTGGTCTGACCCAGTAAGGCATTTTCTTATGTTCTTATGTTCTTCTTAACTAGTTGATATAATGTATCTGGATTTCCAGAAAGTATTTGAAAAAAAAGTCCCTCATGAGAGAATTCTTAGGAAATGAAAAAGTCCTGGGATAGGGGGCAGTGTCATATTGTGGACTGGGAACTGGTTAAAAGATAGAAAATAGAGAGTAGGGCTAGATGGTAAATTTTCTCAATGGAGAAATGTGAATAGTGGCGTGCCCCAGGGATCTGTTCTGGGACTACTGCATTTTAATATATTTATAAATGATCTGGAAATGGGAACTGAGTGAGGTGATTAAATTTGCTGATGACACAAAATTATTCAAAGTTGTTAAATTCCAAGAGTATTGTGAGAAATTACAAGAGGACTTTGCAAAACTGGGAAACTGGGCATGCAAATGGAAAATGAAATTTAATGTGGATAAGTGCAAAGTGATGCACTTAGGGAAGAATAACCCAAATTCTAGCTACACAATGCAAGGCCCCACATTAGGAGTCAATATTCATGAAAAGGATCTAGGCGTCATCATTGATAATACATTGAAATCTTCTACCCAGTGTACAGCAGCAGCCAAGAAAGGAAATAGAATGCTAGGAATTATTAGGAACGCCTCTGTATTGCTCCATGGTAGGACCACACCTTGAGTATTGTGTGAGGTTCTGGTCACCAAATCTCAAAAAAGATATAACAGAATTAGAAAAGCTACAGAAATGGTGACCAAAATGCTGAAGGGGATGGAATGATTCCCCTATGAGGAAAGGCTAAAGAAGAGGTGATATGATATTGGTCTATAAAATAATCAGTGGAGTGTAATGGTCCTTTACTCTTTCAAAAAGAACAAAGACTAGAGGACACACAATGAAGTTACTATTTTACTCAACGCATAATTAAGCTCTGGAATTCACTGTCTGAGGATGTGGGAATGTTGTAAGTTGCATTTACCAAAAGGTTTGAACAAGTTCCTTGAGGAGAAGTCCTTAAACCATCATTAAGGTGAAGTTACAGAAATCCACTGTTTATCCCTGGTATAAGCAGCATGGTATCTAACTACTTTTGGGATCCTGCCAGGTACTTGTGACCTGGATTGGCCATTGTTGGAAACAGGATACTGGGCTTGATGTCTTATGTTTTCATGTTCTTTAAATCGGTCATGCTGCAGTAAACCAGCCACTAGGGGTGTGCATTCATTTTCGCCGTATTGGCGATCCGCAACGTATATTACACTATTCATAGTATTCGTGGGGAAGCAAAACGTATCGCGATTCCCCACGAATACATGAATCTTCCCCGAATTATACGGCCACCTAAATACAAATTTAAACAAACCCCCCACCCTCCTGAACCCCCCCCCCAGACTTACCAAAACTCCCTGGTGGTCCAGCGGGAGGTCCGGGAGCCATCCCCTGCACTCACACCCTCGGTGTCGGTTTCATCATGGCGCCGATAGCCTTTGTCACAGGGGCTACCGGTGCCATTGGTCAGCCCCTGGCAGCAGATCGCCTTTGCCCTCACCATGTCACAGGGGCCGACCGTCGGTACCTGTGACATATTGAGGGCAAAGGCGATCGGCGCCATTTTGAGTACTGGCATTGGACGGCCTGCGTGCAGAAGGTCGCTCCTGGACCCCCGCTGGACTTTTGGCAAGTCTTGTGGGGGTCAGGAGGCCCCCCCAAGCTGGCCAAAAGTCCCTGGGGGTCCAACAGGGATCCCGGAGCAACCTCCTGCACTTCGGCCGTCCGATGCCAGTACTCAAAATGGCACGATAGCTTTTGCCCATACTATGTCACAGGGGCTACCGGTGCCATTGGTCAGTCCCTGTCACATGGTAGGAGCACAAGATGGCGCCGATGACCATGTGACAGGGGCTGACCAATGGCACCGGTAGCCCCTGTGACAAAGGCTATCGGCGCCATGATGAAACCGGTACCGAGGGCGTGAGAGTGCAGGGGATGGCTCCCGGACTCCCCCTGGAGTTTTGGTAAGTCTTGGGGAGGTCAGGAGGGTGGGGGGGTTGTAGTTAATTTTAATTTTAGCTGAGACACGAATAGAAATCGCATATTAACGCATGGGGGCGCCATACGGCCGAATGCAACGTATCTGCTCCCTGACGAATCCGAATCACGAATGCAACGTATGGCGTCCCTCTGCACATCCCTACCAGCCACAGACAATGGACAAAATTCAGCTGCTTGAGAAAGAGGAAATACTGCAAGTACTGTTGGTGGGGTAGAGGGGAAGTCGATCAATAAGTATGAAATAACATAACGTAACCATTTTCAAACCCATTAATGCAGCAACCAGAGGAGGCTTTCCCAGCGGGATGTTAAGGTGAAGGGAGGAATAGTACTTAGGTAAATGGCATTTTCAAATCTTCATTCATACTTTTCCAGGCAAGGCAGATGTAAGTGATTGTGTATATTTTATTTAGTTGAATTTATTTTCCACATTTATAGACTGCTCATCAGCTTTTCTAAGCGGTATACAATAACAACATTAATCAGTCATATAGTCAAAATACTAATCAATATAATAGCATAAAACTCATCAAGTTCTAAAATTAAAAAAAACAAAGACATCTACAATCACAGAAAACAATTAAATAAACTAAGACGAAAAATAAAGTGAAATTTATACTTACCCATTAATTTAATTTCCTTTAGTCCTAGCAGACTAGTCCAAACAGGTGGGATGTGCCCCCTGGCCAGAAGATGGAGGCAGAGACAAAATTCAAGAGCTGACTTCACTCCCTATAAAAGGCCTAGTGCTGCCTTAGCTGCTTAGTATGTTATGCCAAAGCTAGAAAACCAACCAGGAGCCATTTTTAGTTCCGATTTCCACAACTGTCATTATAACAAGAACTTACTGTTGCGTCCGTCGGTCTCAGACGGCTTCGACCTCTGTGCCTCACCTTTCTCTCTGCTCTCTCCGCTAGCCTTGGGAAGATGGCTACCGCCGTGTCTGCTTGCTGCTCTCTCTGGCATCACCAGAACGGCCATGGCAAGGCTATCCGCCATGTTTCTCCTAAGGGCCTCCTAGGGTGCGTGCGTGCATGTCACCCATGTCTTTATCCACGTCATGGCGGGAACCTCGGGGGCATCCCCCTCGAGTTGACGTCACGCCATCCGGATATTTAGCCTGCCCTTTGTTTGCTAACAATTCGAGTTAGCAAGGATTGGATACGCCTCTGGTCTAAGCTACTCTGACACTTCCGTGCTGCCACTGGAAGCTCTCTCTGCCCTTCGGGGTATTTCATCTAACCTGGGTACCCGCTCCTCGGGGGCCCTTTGCTTTCTTACAGGTGCCTATCTGGGATACCAGGTACTCGCTCCTTGAGGGCCTGCACTCCCTGCCTTGGTGCCTGCAATCCAACTAATTCTTCCTGCTGGGATTTACATCTATACAGCTACCAACTTAATGAGTAATCTAACCTTTATCAGTCTGTCTCATCTACAGCCTGCACTGGGAACCTGCAACCGGAACTCCCTATACTATCGTGTGCTGCTATCATCTACCATTGGGAGACGGGTCTCCTCTGCCGAGGGTCCCTGGACTGCTACTACTGGATCACCTCACTACTGCCACCTCTGGTGGTATCATCCAGCTGTATAATGAAAGACAAATCTCTGTGTTTGCATGTCTCGAGTCTAGCCTAGTACTGTGGTTCCTCATGGGGCTCCTTCCCGTGGGGGTGGCCATTACCACAGTACCCAAGAATCCACTCCAACACCTTAAAACCACAGCATCTACTACCATCACCAGAGTCTCCTTTTTTGATACTAGGCCTAGAACCCAAATACCAATTCCAAGTTTGCAATCAGGACTACTGCATTCCGAATGGACAATGTTGCACTTGCCGTTGGTTCTCTGAGTGTAAGGTTCTCCTAGAATTGCAAAGAGAGGAGAAGAAAAAAGGACATTACTCCACAAGAATAATTCTTTTAGTCAAACCACAAAGGTCAGGGTCTGATGATACCCTCTGCTTCCCTCTTTTTGCTAAATTCTATCCAGAGGCATGTAAGTGTATATGTGAGTGAAATTATAGAGATAAATAGATAGATTTGCTCACTCACCATCTTCTCTTTTTTTTTAAACCACAGTTGTTTTCTTAGGGTGGGTCCTGGACTAGTCTGCTTGGACTAACGGAAAGGAAAGTATAAATTTCACCTTCCTTTTCATCCTGCAGACTAGTCCAAACTGGTGGGATGTACCCGAGCAGTTCCTATCCCTGGTGGGAGTTACTTAGGCCTACTTCCAGGAATCTCATATTAGATGCCATGTCTTTTTTTTCCTTTAAAAGTATTAACCTCTAATATTCTGTCACTGTATACTGAGATGCCCTTGTAACTGCCCTACATATTTTTCCTAGGGGTCACGGATCTGCCTGGTGCAGAGGACACTGCCTGGCCTTTGCCAAGTGTAATTTTAGGCTCTGAATCTTGGCTTTGCCTTTGGTAAGCATGCTACCATAAATTGCTTCCTTAATCCATTATGCACTTGCTGCCTTTGAAGTCACTTCTTTCTTCAGGCTTCTGCAGCCATATATAACCAGCTACTTGAGTTCCTGCATTTATTAATGAATTGCTGCTATCCTTGAAGAGCCTTAAACTTATCTCATGATCTGAGCTTCTACTTCTGACCTGGACCTTTCTCATTCATAAAAAAAAAATAAAAATCTTGAATAACATGTCCCATTATTTTCAAAACAACAGGGGGGCATATTGGGCACCATGATCTTTGTTTTGTTTTGTTTTTTTGAACGATTGCTCAAGAGCATCCAGGAGACAAGACTCCCATAGTAACATATTAATGTCGGCAGAAAAAGACCAAAATGGTCCATCTAGTCTGCCCAGCAAGTTTCCCAAGGTAGTAACTGCTGCTCCATGCAAGTTACCCCCATGTTTCTCTTAAGGGAAGTAACTGCCGCTCCGTGCAGGTTACCCCCATGTTTCTTTTAAGGGTAGTAACTACCGCTCCATGCCAGTTAAGCTTTATTTATTCCCATCCTCTAGCCTTTTAGGGATCCACAGTATTTATCCCATGCACCTTTGAAATCCTTCACAGTTTTAGTCTTAACCATTTCCTCCAGGAGGGCATTTCAGGCATCCACCACCCTCTTAGTGAAGAAATATTTCCTGATATTGGTTCTAAGTCTTTCTCCCTGGAGTTTCAAATCATGACCCCTAGTTCTACTAAATTGTTTCCAATGGAAAAGGTTTGTTGACGACCACAGATCATTAAAACCTTTCAAGTATCTGAAGGTCTGTATCATATCACCCCTGTTCCTCCTCTCCTCTGGGGTATACATATTCAGGTTCTTCAACCTCTCCTCATAAGTCATTCGATCGAGACCACCCACCATTTTGGTCGCCCTTTTCTGGACCACCTCCATCCTGTCTCTGTCTCCTTTGAGATATGGTCTCCAGAACTGAACACAGTACTCCAGGTGAGGTCTCACCAAGGCCCTGTACAGGGGTTAAGGATCTGTACATGTCCATGAGATGCTCCTCTACAGTGCTTGAAAGGAAGTGATGGTAGATCTCTTCCACAGAAAGCTCCTTACCAAGTTGAGGAGACTTCCCTCAGTGGAAAACTTGTGATCTTGACTCCTCAAAAGAATTGTATCTTAATGTTCAAGTGAGATGAGATAGGTTTCCTTTCTCTGTTCCTTGCAACAAGCCCACATTCTACAGGAAGCATTTTCCTTCTATTGCTTTTACGAGTTCACACATTTAGTCACCCTGCACATCACTAACATTTTCAGAAAGAAATGTAATCGAAATGCTCAACTGAACCCATGTTGACTTTGCCCTTTTGTGAGCCTTATTCGACTGGCCTTCCTTCCAGTATCCCTTGATCGAGAGCCTGGACTCTTCCCATGGAATATTGAATTTCTTATAACACTGACCTCTCAGAAGCCCCTCACTCTAAGGCATACTACATGGATCACTTCCACCTTACCAGTGGTCCTAATCTTACATCCTTACCTGTCCTCTCTATGTAGCCTAGTCCTTATAGCATCAAGGCTGGCCAGAGAATATCATGCTCTTTTTGGTAAGAATTATTTGCCTAAAATGAGGGAGAACCCCTGTGTGCCCTGTCCCCATGCTAAGTACAAGGACTGTATGGGCTTCTAGCTGATGCCTCCTCCCAAGTCTGGATATTAGCCATTGGCTCTCTCAGGAAACCTGAGCTTCCTGGCTCCTGCTTTCCCTTTTCTTGTTATCAAGGTGCTCATTTGACCCAGTACACCTCTCATGGGGGTCACCTTTCCTACCCTTTCATAGGATCACAGCTCCTTCTGCAAGACCTTGCCCAATCAAGGCCTCCAGTATGTTCATTCTACAATCACAGAATACTGCTGTTAGCCTGAGCACACTTAGATTTTGAAGTTCACATAGAACAACTACAGATCAGGCACTAGTTCCTGATTCTTAGAATGCCTAATTTGCAACCAAATATTTGGAATTTTAGCCCGCTGGCTGTTATGGTTAAGCGGTGTTTGGGTGGATTATCGGGTACTAAGGCAGATGACCACACCCACGGGGAGGAGCCCCGTGAGGCGCCACAGTACTTGGCTAAACGCAGACGCACAAACACAGAGTTAATTCTTTTATTAAACAGCTTGAAGTGTACCACCAGAGGTAGCAGTAGTGAGGTAGTCTGGATGTAGCAGTCTCAGGACCCTCGGCAGAGGGGACCCTTCTCACCCCGTTGGTATAGGGGAATTCCGGTGTAGGTTTCCCAGCAAGGCAATACTGTGGATTAGATTACTCACTAGATGGTTGCTGTTGGTATGCGATTCCACCAGGTTGAAGAAGTTGGTAGCGGCACTGAGGCAGGGAAAGCAGGCCCTCGAGGAGCGAGTACCTGATCCCTGTAAGGCACCTGAAATAAAGCAGAGGGCCCCCGAGGAGTGGGTACCCAAGGTTAGCAATACCCCGAAGGGCAGAAAGAGAGCTTCCAGTGGCAGCACGGAAGTGACAGAGTAGCTTAGACCGGCCGAGACCAATCCTTTGCTAACTCAACAAGCTAGCAACTTAGTACAGGCTATATACCCGGATGGCATGATGTCAGTAGAGGGGAACGCCCCCCGAGGTTCGCGCCAATGCTGGAATAAAGACGTGGGTGATGTGGGCACGCGCATCCTAGTAGGCCCTTGGGAGGAGTATGGCGGGAGGCAGCACCATAGCCATTCCAGGGACGCCGGAGAGGTCGGCTTGTAGACGTAGCAGCAGCCATTTTCCCAAGGGAAGCGGGAGAAACCGTGAACAATGTGAGGCAAACGGGGCGAAGCCATCTAGCACCGACGGACGCAACACTGGCCTTTGTCATCTACCTGGATCTGGCCGCTTTGGTCCTCCATCAGGGCTCCTATCCAGTTTCTGGTGGTTCTGACCCCACTTTCCTCTCAATTTCTATGGTTTATGCCAATAGACCAACCCTCTGAGGGACAGTAAAGACCTGTTCCCCCTTAGAGGCAAGGATGAGGGCCTCCCCATACAAAAGACTAGGGAGAAAAAAAACTGAATGCTTTCTAACAACAGCATATGGTGGCTCAGGGCTACCCTTCAGTCCACCACTAAGCTATCTGCTTAAATGGAGAGGCCCGGGCCAGTTTCTCTCCCTGTATCAGGGAGGCTTATTGCTCCTTGCCCTACCAAGTATCCAGAGCTCCTGCTAACCCAAGGGTGGGGCGAGCCTCATTGCTGTCCTCGAGGGATCCAGGAAAAGACGTTTGACCAATATCTGATCATAGAGCTTGGGAAAATATGCAGGAATGCCTTTGAATTGCTTTATTATTCTGCACGATAGTACACAAATTCCCGCATTGTCTGCATAAGTTTACAAAATTAACAATGTATATAAAAAAGTAAAACAGAGATTGATAGAAAAGTATATTCATAGCAAGGTTTTAGTGGCTTTCTTGCAATGGGCTTGGCCGCAGTTCTTAAGACTCCATGAACGCTCTCATGAAGTCTCTTGTCTGCTGCCCATCCAGGGAAACGCAGATTTTTTAACTGGCGATCAAGGTCCAGAAGTGGGCTAGATTGGATATTAGTCAGATTCAGCATGTGATCGGGGATGGAAGAGAAATGCTGTCATTTCAACTGTTAAAAGAGCAAACTCAGGTGGAAAGGGTTGGGTTTCTTTGTTTTTTTACATATTTGCAAATAAGACATTGTGCCAGATCCCTAGACAGGAATAGGCTTGCTCTAAATTTGATGCGTTTTTAAAAATGGGTTCATAAAGCTTTGCAAAAATTGGATGTGGAACAATCTTGTGACAACCCATTAGCTAAGTGGCTTAGAGAGATGGAATTCCCTTTTACAGCTGATGTGCTGGGGGCTTGCTTCAAAAGGCAGAAATAAATTATAGGGCTCATGTACTTAAGCGAAATGCATTCTAAAGTTCTTCATAGAGATTATAAATTTTACACTCATAAGTACTAGGAGTATTTTGAACATTTACCATGTGAGGTACACTCAGCTAAAACAATAAAACAAAACAATTAACAGAGTTAAATAACATTTTAGAGATGTATTTAAAACTTTCCAAAATGTTGTAGTTCAAAGCAACACAAAGAATCACACGCACATATACTGGCCAACCTCCCTCCCCCCTCCTTCTGCCCAGCAGATTCTCCTCCTGCCTCTAAATGGTGCTTGTAAGGATTTTTTTTTTTTAATGGTTTGGCTAAAGAAAGAAGGGTACAGAAAAAAAGGGAAAAAAAAACAGTAGGCACAATAGTACACAAAATCCTGCATTATCTGCATACAGAAATCAACACAGAGAAACACGTGCACATATACTGGTCATCCCCCCTTCCCCCTCCTTCTGCCCAGCAGGGATATTCTTTCATTTTTTTTGTAATGGTGTGGCTAAGAAGGGTGCAGAACAAAGAGAAAAAAAACAGCAGGCACAACCTTGTTTTCACCGTTTTCATGCCTCTGTTGATGCCGTGTAGTCACGGTCATCTCTCCCTGTTCACGGCTTGCAGTACTTGTTGTGACTGTGAGGCATCAGGGAAAGGATAGTACTTCATGCTTTGCAGCTTTAAATATATATTCCCTGTCCACCATTCTCCCCTTCTGCTTCTGGCAAGACACCCAAAAAGACACCCAAGAGAAAAAAAAAAGCCTAAAATCCCGCAGCCAAATAAACAGAAAAATTTCCCACACATGCTCATTGGAAAGTAGCCCAATTGGGCGTGAAAACCACCCATCTGACAACACTGGATTTAGGAATTCCCCTCCTCTCTTCTGTTTCTGGTCTCTGAGCCTCAGTGCGCCAATCCGATATCTATTCCCATCTCATAAGAACATGAGAGATTGCCATACTGGGTCAGACCAAGGGTCCATCAAGCCCAGCATCCTGTTTCCAACAGAGGCCAAACCAGGCCACAAGAACCTGGCAATTACCCAAACACTAAGAAGATCCCATGCTACTGATGCAATTAATAGCAGTGGCTATTCCCTAAGTAAACTTGATTAATAGCAGTTAATGGGCTTCTTCTCCAAGAACTTATCCAAACCTTTTTTGGACACAGCTACACTAACTGCACTAACCACATCCTCTGGCAACAAATTCCAGAGCTTTATTGTGCATTGAGTGAAAAAGAATTTTCTCCGATTAGTCTTAAATGTGCTACTTGCTAACTTCATGGAATGCCCCCTAGTCCTTCTATTATCCGAAAGTGTAAATAACCAATTCACATCTACTCATTCAAGATCTCTCATGACCTTAAAGACCTCTATCATATCCTCCCTCAGCCGTCTCTTCTCCAAGCTGAACAGCCCTAACCTCTTCAGCCTTTCCTCATAGGGGAGCTGTTCCATCCCCTTTATCATTTTGGTTGCCCTTCTCTGTACTTTCTCTACTGCAACTATATCTTTTTTGAGATGCTGTGACCAAAATTGTACACAATATTCAAGATGTGGTCTCACAAAAATTTATTATCTTTCGCAACCTAATTATGTAAATCAAGCAGCTCAGGAAGGACAGGTACAGCCATCTGAATCCTTGGATATCTCAAGGATCCTGGAGAGTTCTCAAGAGGAGGAGATCACACAAAGAAGGTCTTTGCTTGTATCTTTCGCCTTCTTGATGGACAGGAATAATATCTTGAAGCAATTTTTTCATAATCGTCAATCTTTATTTCTTGGCCAGAAATTATGGCTATTTCCTGACTTGGTAAAAGCTACGTAGATAAGAAGAAAGAATTTCCTGAGTATGAGACCGGAAGTTTTACAGTTAGGAGCAAAATTTGATCTCCACTATTCTTGCAAATGTTGTGTTCTCCATCAGAATATAAAATATGTTTTCTTTGACACCAACCAACTTAGAGAATTTCTGGATGGCCACCACCAAAGAGACCCCACAGCTGGTTCAACATAAGAAATTAGCTCCCCCCCCCCCCCCTCGGCACCATTGCTGAATTATATAATGATTAGATAATATTATCGCTCTGTATTACGTTCAGCCTCTCAATTGCCTATATTGTTTGGTATATGGTTAAGAGTGTCATTAATATATTTGAAATTATTTTGTGAAATCTAATTGGACTTTTACAATATCCATGTACCTTGATTGCTAAAGAGTTCTTCCTGTAAGAATTTATAAAATTTATGAAAATAAAAAAAAAAAAAAAAAAAAAAAAGAAACGTGCCAAGCGGCAACGTGGTCCTCCTTAAACACTTTTTCCAGGTATTACCATCTAGCTGTGCATGCCGTGCAGGATGCAGCCTTTGTGCGTGTGGTATTGGTCAGACCGCGGGCAGTCTCCTGCCCTTTTTGGGAGTAACTTGGGTACATCCCACTGGTCATGTATTAACCTGTCTGAATGCTGAGAATTGAGAAATTACTACCTCCCTGTCAATTTCCTTTTCTCTAATGAAGACAGGTTAATCCACCTTCCAGCCCTTGGCTGCCTGTTTGTGGTTCTATTGGCCTCCTGAGTGGCTGCGTTCCAGGGATAACTGGTAAGTATCAATTTCAGTCCCTAGATTAATGATGTTACACTCTTTAGCGGAGCTCAGTGTTTCTTGTTGCTGAGTGCTTGTCTGTTAATTGGTATAATCAAGTATTATTAGTTTGTTCAAGGTTGGCTTTTGCAGAGAATACTGGTGGGCTGATGCCAAGAGCAGCGGTGTATATGACATCACATCAGCTTTACTCCGTTTCCATCTGCTGGTAGAGGTGCATAACCAACTGGTCATGGATTAACCTGTCTCTACTACCCCTTATACTGAAAACATCGAAAACACACGGCCAACACCCCAGAAACTAATAGCGCTCATCACATGCAAATGCATGTTGATGAGGCTACTAGTTATTCACTTGGAATACTGAAAGTAAAATGTGCGACCGGGGCAGGCATTAATTTCTGAGCAGCAGAAAAAATTACTTTTCTGTACACCCTAAAAAAAAAAAAAAAAGTCAGGTTAGGAGAACAGATGCTCAGTTTTTCCAACCTATGACTGTCAGCAGATTTGGAAAACTGACTGATAGTCACCACTCCTGGGTTGCCACATGCTATCATCCCTAGCATCCCCCTCATTTAAGTACAGGATTGTACACCCAGGAGAGGTGGCTGGACACACATTGGGAGAGCACAGAGTGCCTATTTTCCTGCTCTTACGGGCCAATACAGTAAAGTCCGTGGGAGAGCAGGCGAACACCCGCTCTCCCGGTGCGCACAGGCCACACTCTTGTGCGCGCGATTCACTATGCAAATTAGGCCCGGCAGTAAAAACAGGCAAAAGGAGGCACTAGGGACACTAGCGCGGCCCTAGCACCTCCTTTTGGACCGGAGCGGCGGCTTTCAGCGGGTTTGACAGCCGACGCTCAATTTTGCTGGCGTTGGTTCTCGAGCCCGCTGACAGTCACGGGTTTGGAAACCGGACGCCAGCAAAATTGAGCGTCTGGTTTTCAACCCGTGGGCCGACTTCAAATTTTTTTTTTTTTTTACTTTTGGTAACTTTTTGGACCTCCGACTTAATATCGCCATGATATTAAGTCGGAGGGTGCACAGAAAAGCAGTTTTTACTGCTTTTCTGTGCACTTTCCTGGTGCCCGAAGAAATTAGCATCTACCTTTGGGTAGGTGCAAATTTCTGAAAGCAAAATGTGCGGCTTGGCTGCACATTTTGTTTTCTGAATTGTGCGGGAATACCTAATAGGGCCATCAACATGCATTTGCATGTTGCAGGCGTTATTAGGTTTTGGGGGGTTGGACGCACGTTTTTGGCCCCTTACTGAATAAGGGGTAATGCTAGCGCATCGAAAATGCATGTCCAATAGAGGGTTAACACTGCACTCCATCAGAGTGAACTGTACTGTATCCGCCTGTTAGTTATTTAGATTTTTATATTCTGCTTTTCACACTTTTTTCAGTAGCTATTTCACTATCCCCAGAGGCCTTATCATCTAAGTTTGAACTTGAGGCAATGGCCCAAGGTCACAAGGAGTGATAGTGGGACTTGAACGCTGGTCTCCTAGGTCCTAGCCCACTGCTCTAACTACTAGGCTACCTGTCTTATTGAATCGGCCTGTTTGGGTCTAGAATGTTGACAAAACTGGGAGGGTGTGTGCCTCCTTACAAGGCGAGAGTAATTTTTCAAAAGTTACATGGATGGCTGTGGGGTGCTAGATATTTGGAGGCAGGCCCATCCATCAGGGAGGGATTAAACGTTTTGTTCTGCAGTTCATAATTCTTACTCCAGTATTGATATGCTTTTTTGGGAGTTCTATGTGGGATTCAGGGATATGTAAGGCAGAAAGTGGAGAAATAGTATGGTCTGACCATGAGCCTGTATTGATTGATTGCTATCTCAGTTTCTCTCATGCAAACAGAGAGGGGTAGTCCTTGGATCCCATCTTTCTTAAGGATCTTTTGTTTGCAGATGCTATTGGGCAAGAATTGCAGGAATGTTTTTATTTTTCAATAAAAAACATTCCTGCAATTTTTAAATTTCAAATTTAAAAAGAAATTAAAAACTCTGTTATTTAAACAAGCCTATCCAGATTAACCCCTGCGTCACCCCTTTGTGGTTATGCTTTCCTTACATTAAGGATTAACTTG
This sequence comes from Rhinatrema bivittatum, assembly GCF_901001135.1. Classification (NCBI taxonomy): domain Eukaryota; kingdom Metazoa; phylum Chordata; class Amphibia; order Gymnophiona; family Rhinatrematidae; genus Rhinatrema; species Rhinatrema bivittatum. The sequence goes on from NC_042616.1 coordinate 80,234,817, forward strand.
CACGGTCAAGCTATCTTATGTTATCCTCATGTTATCCTTATATTAAGGATCAAGATGCGTTGTTAATCTATTTTTCCTAGCTGCTCTTTGTTACCCCTCTTCCCAGTTTAATTTCCCTGTTACATGTAACTTTGCTTTTTCATGTTCAACCTTTTGTTTTGGTTACTGTTCTTGGTTCAGTTCCCCTATTCGATGTGAACCGACCTGATATGGTCTCTACCATGAAGGTCGGTATAGAAAAAAGTGTTAAATAAATAAATAAAATAAATCTTTCCCTGTTGACATGTATTTTCCATATCTAATTGTTCGGATGTATGTCCACTACTAATACCGGTATATAAAAGTTTCTCAATAAATAAATAAATAAAACATTTTTAACTAGACTCCAGAGGTGGTGAAACATTATCTGGGATTAGAGATGTGAATCGTGTGATCGATCGTCTTAACGATCGATTTCGCCTGGGAGGGGGAGGGAATCGGATCGTCGCAGTTTGGGTTTTTTAAATATCGTGTAAATCGTGTAAATCGAAAACCGGCACACTAAAACATCCCTAAAACCCACCCCGACCCTTTAAAATAAATCCCCCACCCTCCCGAACCCCCCAAAATGCCTTAAATTACCTGGGGTCCAGTGGGGGGAGGGGAAGGGGGAGGGCAGGAAAACCGGCACACTAAAACAACCCTAAAACCCACCCCGACCCTTTAAAATAAATCCCCCACCCTCCCGAACCCCTCCCAAAATGCCTTAAATTACCTGGGGTCCAGAGGAAGGGTCCCGGTGTGATCTTTAACTCTCGGACCTCCAGTGCGTTGTAGAAATGGCGCCGGCGCTACCTTTGCCTTGTCATATGACAGGTCAAAGGTAGCGCCGGCGCCATTTTGTTTTTTGTCCCCCGACGTCAGGAGCGTAGATCGCTCCCGGACCCCCGCTGGACCCCCAGGGACTTTTGGCCAGCTTGGGGGGGCCTCCTGACCCCCACAAGACTTGCCAAAAGTCCAGCGGGGGTCCGGGAACGACTTCCTACACGCGAATCGTTTTTCCGTATGCCGTACGGCCGGCACCATTTTGCGCAAAATGGCGCCGGCCGTACGGCAACACGATTCGACTGCAGGAGGTCGTTCCGGACCCCCGCTGGACTTTTGGCAAGTCTTGTGGGGGTCAAGAGGCCCCCCCCAAGCTGGCCAAAAGTCCCTGGGGGTCCAGCGGGGGTCCGGGAGCGATCTCCTACCGCGAATCGTTTTTCCGTACGGAAAAATGATTCGATTGCAGGAAGTCGTTCCCGGACCTCCGCTGGACTTTTGGCAAGTCTTGTGGGGGTCAGGAGGCCCCCCCAAGCTGGCCAAAAGTCCCTGGGGGTCCAGCGGGGGTCCGGCGCCGGCGCTACCTTTGACCTGTCATATGACAAGGCAAAGGTAGCGCTGGCGCCATTTCTACAACGCACTGGAGGTCCGAGAGTAAAAGATCACACCAGGACCCTTCCTCTGGACCCCAGGTAATTTAAGGCATTTTGGGAGGGGTTCGGGAGGGTGGGTGATTTATTTTAAAGGGTCGGGGTGGGTTTTAGGGTTGTTTTAGTGTGCCGGTTTTCCCGCCCTCCCCCTTCCCCTCCCCCTTCCCCCGATTTACGATTTTTTGACGATAAATCGGGGAAATTGTTATTGTATCGCGGCTCTAACGATTTTTGACGATTTAAAATATATCAGACGATATTTTAAATCGTCAAAAAACGATTCACATCCCTATCTGGGATAGTGTGAAAGTGGTTATTAGAAACACATGTATTTCTCTTCGTTATTCTTGTAAGACTTCAGGCCTACGCTTGGAAGTTGAACTGAGGAAAGATTTAAAGGATTTAGAAACGCCAATGTCAGAAACCATAGTCAGAAACAAACTAATCCATATCCTTGAACATTCGTGACATCATTTAGATAATTTGGTGGTTTACAGCTTGATGAGAACAAGGCAATGATATTATGCAAAAGGGAAAAAAGCTGATAGGTTGCTTGTTTATAGGTTAAAGAAGGAAAAATTAGATCATTTAGTGAAATTTCTAAAAGATTCATCCAGGTTACAGTAATCTCTGCAAATCAAGATATTTGTAATGCCTTTGCACTTTTCTATAAGTCATTGTATACTTCTGAGATAGATTTTTCACAAAGGGAGGTAGGTAACTTTTTACAAGGGGTTTCCTCTGCCAGAATAAATTATACAAGCATTTGTATTCTCTACCCGAGTCTATTACAATGCTTTGTACATAGGATTGCCCAAATGTCATCTAAAGGCCTGCAATTAGTCTTGAACACAGCGACTTGTTTGCTTACTGTGACACCCTTCAGAAAACATTAGTCAGTATTGAAAGCCTTACATTGGTTTCCTGTCCTTCATTGAGTCAAATTCAAATTGTTGACATTAACATTTAGTGTGATGCATGGAAGGGGTCCCAGAGTATTTGAGAAAGTTATTATCCTGGAAAACCTCCATATAAGTTAAGGTCTGAAGAATCCTTTCTGTTAAAGTGCCTAGACCACAGGAGACTAGGAATAGGGCCTTTGGAATAATCTCCCAGTGGGCATTTGGCAGTTACTGGATTAAAAATCTTCCAAAAGCAGATAAAAACATATTTGTTCTAGGAAGCGTTTAATTAATTTTGTATTTATGTAATTGTTTTATTTTTATTTTATGTTTAATTTTTTTAAATTGTATATTTTATTTTGTGAACCGCCTAGAACAGGTTTCTGGTAATTGGGGTGGAGTACAAATTATGGTACCCAGGTAGAGAGTCCATCAAGCTAGGTTGAGAGAACATTGCACAAATCTCATCTTTGGGTGAGTTTCCTCACTTTGAAGGTCATCAAATCTTCACAAGAGTGCAATGTTCTGTTCGTACGTCGCACGCTGCATGTCAAAGTGGCCCCTAACCCCTACACTCATACCTAAACCTCACCTCGAGTAGTTAGGTGGGCCTCCTATAGAGGTATAAATACCTACCTAGTATGAAGGCCTTATAGCTAGTCTCTCTCCCCCCCCCCCTCTCTCTCTCCTATCAGCTTAAAATACTGAAAATGCTATTTGCAAAAACATCACAAAGTAGATAAAGCCATATCACACAGCTTAATGAAAAAGGTGTAGTTAAAAACTGTGCAATATGGCATTACAAAGCTGGCCCACTTGGCCAGAAATCCCACCTCTTTTCCTAATTTGCATCATACCATGCATTATGGCGTTTTCGCATGCGAAAACGCCGTATTGCACTTTGATAAATGACCCCCTTATTTAGCTTTTGGGAAAAAGTGTTTTGTGTTGTACAACAAGTGTCATCAGCCGATGTTCAATAGTCAATGTTTATTGTTGGGATCCCAGCTGCGAAGTACGATACTGTCTAAGGACTATGCTCATTTTGTCCAAAGGGCATTATTTTTGGCCAAGGCATGTATTTTGCACTATTGGCCTGAAAAGAGGGTACCTCTTATTAACCTACAGAAATATAAAATGATAGATTGGATACAACATGAATGACTCGTTCTTTTCATGCAAAGAAAGATATCCAAAGTTTATATTAAAGCATGGGCATTTTTCTGTAATACATTACCAGACCCTGTGCAACATAATCTTACAGGTTTGAAGTACTCTGTTTTTGATTGTAATTGCTAGTAATATTTTGTTTGCTCAGTGCACAGTATGAATAAGTGTATGGAGCATTTTGTTATCTGTTTCATGTTGCTGCTATGACAGCTTGATAAATTTTAAAATGATTAGGCAAGCTTGATTTTTCTGTGGCCTGGCTCATTTTGAAATTTCAGTGTGCTAAACTTTTTTATGCTTTGTACTTCCCTGTGGTTTAAGAATATGATGTATAATTTGCTTGCCTCGTGTCTATAAATAAATATGGGTGAAAAAAAGAACCTCATAGCAAGAGTTTGATTAAAATAAGTTCATTTATTTATTTATTTATTTATTTATTTATTTATTTATTTATTTTATTTATTATTTTTACTATACCGGCTTTCGTGACATGGATCACATCAAACCGGTTTACATTTAACAAAGTGTGCAAGAAAAGAGATAACTCAAACAACTGTAACAAGAGCATTGTAAGGAGAGTGACAGTTACAATAAAACAGGGAAATAAATAACTGGGAGTTAGAGCGAGTAGAGGGGGGAATAACTTACAGCAAATTATTTACAAGGTTACAAGATTATCCGATTAAATGTGATTTGAGTGTTAACTTACAGCAAATATAACTTACAGCACATATTTACAAGGTTGTAAATATTTACATATTTACAAAGTTCATAAAATTCAACAAACTTCGCGCTAGCCATGTTTGAGTAATTATTTGTGCTGACCCATAGGAAGGTTTCAAAAAAGTGACGTTGCAAACCTGAAACAGGGGTCTTGTCGCTCATCACTGACTGGACTTTTCCAGAGTTTTCTAAGAAATGTTAGACAACACTTCTGAGTATGTATGAAGATTCCTGCTCTGCTACACCCATGCAGCATGCCTCGGTTCTGTAATTAGTTCAAAGTACTCAGAATCAAGCTTGGAAACAAGAATGAAGTACTGTCTTATCTCTGAATTGAGTCAAGATACTATCCCTGGTTTTGACTAGGTAATATAGTAGTATTAGTAGTAGCAGCAATATGGAGCTTAACGTTTCTACCTTCATGGTGGCAAGGCCTGAAACCCTGCTGCTGCCTTGAGTGAGCCAAACCCTGGTAGACTTTTCTTTCCTGAAAAACCAGCTTCCTGGTCTCTTAGTTTTGGTAGTTCCAGAATATGGAGTGTGGTTTGGGGTAGTAGTGGAAGCATTGAAACGTTGGGAGTAGTTCTGGAGGACTGGAGAGCATCTGAAGAGTCAGGAGTCGCTCCAGAGGACAGGAGTGGGGGAGATGTAGGTCCTATTCATAAAATTGGAAATAAGGAGGAAGCTGGGAACTATAGGCCGGTTAGTCTGATCTCTTTGGTGAACAAATTAATGAAATTGCTGACCCACTATCTTTATGCGGATAACATTCAAATACTAATTCCATTTCAAAACACATTAGACGCAACATATAAGAAAATAGCCATGTAGCTTTCCATAATTAAACAATTACTAACCCATATGAAACTCATAATAAACATTGAAAAAACCGAAATAATACTTCTTGAAAGAAAAACCAGCACAACACCTCTTCCACCTCTAAAACTTGAGAACCAAAAGTCAGTAATTTCCCCTGTAACCCATGCATGCAATCTACGAGTTATCATAGATAATGAATCTTTCAAAATACACAACATGACTAAAATTGTTGTGCTGGATTGGTACGGCCCTCTGGTCGGACCCAGAGAGCACCTGCCACCAGGAGGTGGAGCACATGAGGAGACAGAAGCTGACTGGAGCTTCACCAATAACAGTCTGGAGTTTCCGCAGGTTAAGCCCTTGGGTACCCGGACCACCTGGACTTAGGTGGGCCTCAGATGGTCTCACGGAGAGGTAGCGGAGAGGTGTGCCCACCAGGAGCAAGGGTGCGTGGCTGATGCTGAGAGGATGGACCAGACCCAAACTGGAAGCTCCAGATACCTCAGGGAGGTAACAGTTCAGGAAGGTTCTCCGGGCGAGGCAGGCAGTGCCTGCGGGTCTAATCTGGTGAAGGCCGCGGGTTGAATCCAGGCAGGTTGATCTGGAAATCACGGTAGGCCAGAAGAGAGCTTCTGAGTGAAGCGCAAGGGTCAAGGCCAGTGTATCCATCCAGAAGTGGTCAGCCAAAGCAGGGGTCAATTATCAGGGTCAGTCCGAGCGTAGTCAAGGCAAGCGATGGTCAGTTCCAGGCAGCAAAGAGAGTGGTCAGGCAGGCAGTGGTCAGTTCCAGGCAGCAGATGAAGAGAGTAGTCAGACAGGCAGCAGACGAAGAGTGTAGTCAGTACCAGAGATCAGTCCTCAGTAAGGAACACTGAAGATGTTGGAACAAGGAGACGCTGGAACAAGGATCAGATACAAGGAACAGGCAAATTAGTACACCGAGGTGTTGACCCGATTGCCAAGGTGAGGACCTCGCTTTATAGAGGGCTTCTATATGATGTCATCACTTCTTGTCCGAGTCGGGTTTCCCACGCTTGGCCCTTTAAATCTGAAGACGTCGGCCGCATGCACGCCTATGAGCAGGGCTGAGGTGGCTGAAGACACGGAGCCCCGACAGGAGCTTCGCTACGAGGCCTGCAGTGTGGAGGAAGCCAGAGAGGGCCACGGTGAGCGTTGAGGACGCCGGGAACTGGCAGCAGCAGCAAGACCGGAGGTCGTAGAGGGCAGCGCGAGGTGAGCAGGCCCGGTTGCGGCACCCACATGGCTGGGCCGTGCAACAAAAATAAAGGAAGGATATCATAAATTACTAATGCTGAGACGATTAAAATTATTTCTAATTCCGGATGATTTCCGAACTGTTTTACAATTGCTCATTTTCTCTAATCTAGATTATTGTAATTTGCTTTTACTTGGTCTACCGCTTTCTACTATTCATCCCCTTCAAAACCTACAGAACACAGTGGCTACAATCTTAATAGGCACTAAAAAGTACGAACACATAACCCCAATCCTAACATCTCTACACTGGCTTCCAATAAAATCCCGAATTGAATACAAGATACTTACCATTCTGCACAAAATACTAAAGGAGGAGCAAACAGACTGGCTAAACGCAGCAATCAAACTTCATGTTCCGCAGCGAAACTTACGCTCAGCCAACAAAGGCCTCTTAACAATCCCTTCAATATGCTATGCACAACTCACATTAGCCTGTGAACGTGCAATTTCACTCACCAGCCCTAAACTTTGGAACGCACTCCCCACTGAATTATGATTACAACCGAGCTTAAAAACATTTAAGAAGGAGTTAAAAACCTGGCTCTTTACCAATGCCTATCAAGACTCACAATAACCCTTACACATCCCCTCCCTCCTACGCTTACACTGCAAGACCTTTTTTAATATTTTTTTCTCTTTGTACTTATTGCTTTTTAATATTTATTTGCCTTGTAATATGTAATTCATAGCTAAATTTTTATATTGAATCTTATTGTATTTTATTTTTATTAAGTTTTATTTTTACCTATATTTAAAGTTGTTAAACCGTTATGGCTACACCTAATGACTGTATATAAAACCCAACAAATAAATAAATAAAACAGAAGATAGTGCAGTTTCTGGAATTCAATACATTGCATGATCCGAGGCAGCATGGTTTTACTAGAGAAAAATCTTGTCAGATGAATCTGATCAATTTCTTTGACTGGGTGACCAGTGAGTAGGTTCAAGGGAGAGTGCTAGATATAGTGTACTAGGATTTCAGTAAGGACTTTGATATGGTTTGTATAGAAAACCTATACATAAACGGGAGAATTTTCAAAGCCCGGAGTGCACAAATACTGGGGAATACATGTGTGGCTGGGCCCTGCACGGGCTGAGTGCATTTTAGAAATGACCCAGCCACGCGTGTATCTCCCGGTACACACAGAAGTGCTGGGCTCTCTCAAAGGGGTGGACTGGGAGCCAGCCAGGACAGTGGCCATTAGTCTCCATCCTGGGGAAGCATGTGCTGGCAGATGGCTGGCATGCAGAAGTTACTTCTACTTAGAAGGAGCAGTAAATAATTTAACAAAAAAAATTTGCCTAGATAGGAAGGAGTTAGGAGTCTGGGAGGAGAGGGGAAAGGTAGGAAGGGTAGTTAGGGGGATTGGAAAGATCCCTCTCAATCCGCTCCTTAATTGGCTTAATTGGAGTGGACTGGGAGGGAACTGGGAAAGGTCTACGCCCATCGCATTGTGTATTTTTTAAAAATTCCTCCTCCCCTCCCGTTGCGAGCATGACACGACACCCATCCACACATGCGAGCACTGATAATAAAATCGGCCTGGGTGGGAATCATATTTTATAACATGCATGCGAAAACGGGCGCATATTATAAAACAGTCACATCCACGCGCGCACGCTGGGAACCGCGCACACATGGACACACGCACGCGTTTTTGAAAAATCTATCCCAAATTGAGTGTGCTTGGTATGGAATCCATAGTGACTGACTGGGATAGAAACTGGCGGAGTAGGAGATGGCAAATGATAGTGATAAATGGAGTTTACTCTGAGGAGGGAGGCTTTACTAGTGGTGTGCCTCTGGGATCAGTCCTGGGATCTGTTCTTTTCAACATTTTCATGAGTAACATAGTAGAAGGGTTTCGAGAGAAGTCTATCTTTTTGCTGATATCAAAATTTGCTACAAGGAAGACAGCCAGGAAGGTGTGGAAAACCTGAGGAGGGATCTAGCGAAGCTCAAGGAATGATCTAGTGACTGGCAGCTAAAATGTAATGCTAAAAATATAGAGTAATGCATTTAGGATGCAAAGACCTAAGGGATAGGTACAGTATCAGAGGCGAAATTCTTCTAAACACTAAAAAGTAGAGTGGGATCTGGGAATGATTGTATCTGATGATCTTAAAATGGTCAAGCAGGTGGATAAAGTGATAGCAAAAAAACCAGAAAGATGTTTGGCTGCATAAGAAGAGAAATGGTTAGCAGAAAAAGGGAAGTGATATTTCCTCTGTTTAGTTCCGTGGTGAGACCTCATTTGAAATGCTGTGTACAGTTCTGAAGTCCACATCTTCAAAATGATAAACCAAGTGGAGTCAGTCCAGAGGGGGGCTACTAAAATGTTCAGAGGTCTTTGTTCTAAAGCATATGAGAATAGACTTGCAGATCTAAACATATACACCCTAGAAGAAAGGTGAGTTTGGGGAGATATGATAGAGACCTTTAAATATCTCAAAGGTTTTCATGCACAGGAGGCTAGCCTCTCTCAAAAGAAAAAGAGCCCTGAAACAAGGGGTCATGGGATAAGGGTGAAAGGGGTAGACTCAGGAATACTTAGGCAATATTTCTTTACAGAGAGGGTAGTGGATGCATGGAACACCCTCCAAGTGGAGGTAGTGGAAGCAAAATCTGCATCTGAATTCAAGAAAGCAAGGGATAAATACAGGGGATCTTGAGGAAGTGATGGGATTTGTAAGCGTTAGATAAATTGGATGGATGAGCAGACTGGATGGGCCATAATGGTCTTTTTCTGCCATCATGTTTCTATGTTATTGTGTGTGGTGTTGTGGTCCTTCAAACAGATCCACTAAATCTTGGGCTTTATAGCCAAACAGATTCCCTTCAGTACAAGGCACAGGAGTGAATCTTTCTTGTACATCCTCATTGAGGCCAGATTCTCACAGCCATGAGAATATGCCCTCGTCTATGGCTATTGCAAAAAGGTTTTTCTCTCAAAAACATCATAGGCCAAGCAGACTAGATGTTTTTGCCATTCCTCACCATCTTCTCAAAGTGAACACAATTTCTTTTGCTCCTCTTCAAGGTCAATGAAATTATATGCCCTTTCCAAGATGGTATGCAAATAATGGAGACTATATGTCTGGTAGGATGCTATGTAGGACTGAAGCATAACATTTTGAAACCATCATTTTCCAAAACAGTCCAAGATCCGAGGCTCATATTCTGGAAGCACTGTGAGGCTTCTGGGTTCTTTTCAAGGTGAAACTGACCACCACAGACAGTTGAGGCAACTAGGATCAGTGAATCCCTCAGCTGCCTGGACACAGTATTTGGTATCCATCTTCTCTTTGATTTATTAAAACATTTTTAAAAGGCATTATCTAAAATTTTAAGTGGTTCACAATAAAATAAAACCATTCATAATATAAAAATGAAATAAAACATGTTAGGTCTCCTTGGAGCTACATCTGCTCTCACTCTAGTTAGAGTCTTCATGGTCCCATGACATAAGCAGGGCCCAGCCTACTTAACCCTGCCTCTTGCAAATTCCAGTGCCTTGTCATTGAGTCTACTTACTCAGCTCCCTGTTTGGCCCCTTTCTTCCGTGTATTGTCTTGTAGCCTCCTCAGGCCTTCTGCTCTAGCCTTGCCTGGTGGCCTCATCAGGCCCTCTGCTTAGCTTTGCCTTGTGGCCTTTTCAGCCTATCTAGCCTGCTGCCTTTGGGCATCTATGTTCCTCGTTCTCTGTTCTGTCTAGTCCTGTCTTTGTCCAGCTTGTCTGATCATGTCATTGTCTGGTCTAGTTCTGTCCTGGTATCCAGCTCTTGTCTCAGACTCCTGTCCTGCACAGCCTGCACCTTAACTCCAGCCACAGCCTAAGTCCTGCCAGCCACCAGAACCCAAGGGCTCAACCTGTGGGGGGAAATGCAGGGCCGGTGCTAGCTTTTTTCTGCCCTATGCAAAAAATTATTTTGCTCCTCCCCCCCCCCCCCCCCCTGGATTCATTCAGTGTCTGTCCCAGGCCCATCAAATAAAGCCCAGCTCCGTCCTGCAATCTATATTTTCAAAAACTGACATGCCCCCCACCCCAGATCCCACGGAAGGGTATTAGGTACCCTAGGCAAACCTTACTGCCTTGCACTCATGCCACCCCACATTCTTTACAGACACACACAGTTAATTATGCATTTATAATACATTTTACATGGAAAAGAACATTCAAAAGTAAAGTCTGCTGAGGCAAAAATAACACAACATGCATATTATATTTACATGTACTCCTGTGGTGCCAATCAGAAAACTCTGCAAAAAAGACACTTGGAACTCCTATGGAATTAGACTTTTTGTAATGTGTGTTGGGTGTGAGCCATGTCAAACAGAATTACCATTACAATATAGTAAACCTCCCATACCAAAACAACTCTAACAACCTTATCTATGAAAAGGCAACACTGCACATATTACAGCAGGCCTTAGATCACCAATAAAACTCTTATTAGGAAACCAGGAAGCTATAGATCCCTAAACAGAAATTACATGCCATCAAAATACCTCACCTTGGTTACATATGCAGAACAGACAGCCCTTCACCAAATACAGAATAAAGAGATTGTTGCGCTTGGAGGTGGACCCTTGTCCTGGAGCAGTGGAGAATGGCTTCCTGGTAGGGACCAGGAAACACCTGCCCTCAGGGGGAGGAGCACACACGCAGAGGCGTGGCCAATACCACTGGGGACGCCGAATTCCGGTGTGAGGCCTGGTGCACAGTGGAAGGCCCGGTGACCGCCGCCAGGCCTGGAGGAGCTCGCGGCTGCCACTGGGGAGGCCGACCCGTGACTTGCAGAGGAGCTAGCGAGGTGAGCAGGCCCGTGCGCGCAATACTAAGTAGGAGGAACCACAGAAAGCAGCAACGTGAAAAAAAAAAGTCTTGATGGCGATCAGGTTAGGAAAACAGATGCTCAATTCACCAGCATCCATTTTCCTAACCTGTAAAGCCATGTCTCCTGGGCACCAATGCCATGGACGCGCTAGGGATGCACAACTTAACTCTAGCATGTCCTTTCAAGCATGGCACCTCATTACCATATCGCATGGGAGCACCCAGGAGAGGTCAATGGATGCAATTTTATTGCATATGTCCCAAGATGGGAGTAAAGCCATAGTGAATCAGGCAGTTAGCCAGATAAGTGGCAATATTCAGACTTATCTATAGTTTGCAGGATATTCTGGTTAACGTAAACTGTGTCACTGACTATCCCAACTCGCCGGCCTACAGAAATTAGCGCCTACCCAAAGGTAGGCGCTAATTTCTGCCGGCACCGGGAAAGTGCACAGAAAAGCAGTAAAAACTGCTTTTCTGTGCACCCTCCGACTTAATATCATAGCGATATTAAGTCGGAGGTCCCGAAGGGTAAAAAAAAGTAAAAAGAAAAAGAAAAAAAAATATTTTAAATGGGCCGGCGGCTGTCCGGTCGAAAACCGGATGCTAAATTTTGCTGGCGTCCGGTTTCAGAGCCCGTGGCTGTCAGCGGGCTCGAGAACTGACGCCGGCAAAATTGAGCGTCGGCTGTCAAACCCGCTGACAGCCGCCACTCCGGGCCAAAAGGAGGCGCTAGGGATGCGCTAGTGTCCCTAGCGCCTCCTTTTGCTTGTTTCTACCGCCGGGCCTAATTTAAATACTGAATCACGCGCACAGGTGAGTGGCCTGTGCGCGCGCCGGGAGAGCAGGCATTCGCCCGCTCTCCCACGGACTTTACTGAATTGGCCCGTAAGTTAGCTGGATATGTTTATCCATCTAATTTTCTTAGCTGGATATTCTCTGAATATGGACCTCTAGAGGAACATAGATGCCCAAAAGCAGCAGGCTAGATAGAAGGCCTGAAAAGGCCACAAGGCAAAGCTAAGCAGAGGGCCTGATGAGGCCACCAGGCAAGGCTCGAGCAGAAGGCCTGAGGAGGCTACAAGGCAATACACGGAAGAAAGGGGCCAAACAGGGAGCTGAGTAAGTAGACTCAATGACAAGGCACTGGAATTTGCAAGAGGCAGGGTTAAGTAGGCTGGGCCCTGCTTATGTCATGGGACCATGAAGACTCTGACTAGAGCGAGAGCAGATGTAGCTCCAAGGAGACCTAACATGTTTTATTTCATTTTTATATTATGAATGTTTGTTTTTTTTATTGTGAACCACTTAACATTTTAGATAATGCCTTTTAAAAATGTTTTAATAAATCAAAGAGAAGATGGATACCAAATACCGTGTCCAGGCAGCTGAGGGATTCACTGATCCTAGTTGCCTCAATTGTCTGTGGTGGTCAGTTTCACCTTGAAAAGAACCCAGAAGCCTCACAGTGCTTCCAGAATATGAGCCTCGGATCTTGGACTGTTTTGGAAAATGATGGTTTCAAAATGTTATGCTTCAGTCCTACATAGCATCCTACCAGACATATAGTCTCCATTATTTGCATACCATCTTGGAAAGGGCATATAATTTCATTGACCTTGAAGAAAAGCAAAAGAAATTGTGTTCACTTTGAGAAGATGGTGAGGAATGGCAAAAACATCTAGTCTGCTTGGCCTATGATGTTTTTGAGAGAAAAACCTTTTTGCAATAGCCATAGACGAGGGCATATTCTCATGGCTGTGAGAATCTGGCCTCAATGAGGATGTACAAGAAAGACTCACACCTGTGCCTTGTACTGAAGGGAATCTGTTTGGCTATAGTGGATCTGTTTGAAGGACCACAACATCACACACAATAACATAGAAACATGATGGCAGAAAAAGACCATATGGCCCATCCAGTCTGCTCATCCATCCAATTTATCTAACTCTTACAAATCCCATCACTTCCTCACGATCCCCTGTATTTATCCCTTGCTTTCTTGAATTCAGATGCAGATTTTGCTTCCACTACCTCCACATGGAGGGTGTTCATGCATCCACTACCCTCTCTGTAAAGAAATATTGCCTAAGTATTCCTGAGTCTACCCCTTTCACCCTTATCCCATGACCCCTTGTTTCAAGGGCTCTTTTCTTTTGAGAGAGGCTAGCCTCCTGTGCATGGAATCCTTTGAGATATTTAAATGTCTCTATCATATCTCCCCAAACTCACCTTTCTTCTAGGGTGTATATGTTTAGATCTGCAAATCTATCCTCATATGCTTTAGAACAAAGACGTCTTCAAGAGAGATTCCATGAACTTCAAGGATTGAGGAGGTGTGGACCAGTTAATCATATTCGAAATTCGTCTCCAACCTCACATTCATCTTCTTCTTCAGATAAACAGATGGATGAACCTATGCAGTTGGGTCGTGGTCGTTTAGCTCTGGAGGCTGGACTCTGCTTGAACTGTGGAGAATCCGGTCATTTAATTGCTCATTGCCCTGTCCGACCGGGAAAATCCCGGGCCTAGGATTCACCTAGGGATTGGTCCTAGGTCTAGGTTCACCTGTTCCCCCATTAACTTTGCCAGTAACTCTTTCCATTGGAGGTCGAAATTTCTCCACCTTAGCCTTAGTAGATTCAGGTGCTGGAGGAAACTTTTTAATGCAAGATCTTGTGGAGCTTTCGGCTATTCCTACTCATTCTTGTCCAGTTCCCCTGATTCTTTCTTCTATTCATGGAAATCCTCTTCCAGGTAAGATTACACACACCATCACTCCAGTAAAATTTTGCATGAATTCACAACATCAGGAACGTCTAGCTTTTTATGTTATTTGGAAGGCTATTCATCCAGTGGTACTCGGAATTCCCTGGCTACAGATACATAACCCACAATTTGACTGGACTTCACTTCAATTAACTCATTGGAGTTCAGCTTGTCAAAAGACTTGTTTGAACTCTATTGTTCTACCTTGTTCCTCCACCATCTTATCTCCTGTCAGCCTACTTTCACATTATATGCAGTTTGCAGATGTCTTCTCTAAAAAGGCTGTGGACTTATTGCCATCTCATCGAAAGTATGATTGTGCTATTAATTTAGTGCCGGGTTCTACACCCCCTCAAGGTCGGGTCTACTCATTGTCTCTTCCAGAAACTTGTGCTATGTCAGAATATATCAAGGAAAATCTACAAAAAGGTTTTATTCGACGGTCTTCCTCTCCAGCAGGAGCAGGTTTCTTCTTTGTGAGCAAAAAAGATGGTACACTTTGACCATGTATTGACTATTGGGGCCTAAATGCAATCACCTTAAAAGATCGTTATCCGTTACTGCTCATAGCAGAGTTGTTTGATCGCTTACAAGGAGCTAAAATATTCACTAAACTAGACCTCCGTGGGGCTTATAATTTAGTTCAGATATGTGAAGGGGATGAATGGAAAACAGCATTCAACACCAGGGATGGCCATTATGAGTATCTGGTTATGCCGTTCGGACTTTGCAATGCTCCAGCTGTTTTTCAAAATTTAATGAATGAAATTTTTTTAGATTTTCTCTATGTTTATGTGGTAGTATATTTAGACAATATTTTGATATTTTCCAAGGATCTACAATCTCATCGACAGGATGTCACTAAAGTGTTACAATGACTGAGGGAAAATTGTTTATATGCAAAATTAGGAAAATGCATTTTCGAAAAAGAGGCCTTTCCTTTCCTAGGTTATATAATGTCTAGTCAAGGTTTCAGTATGGATCCAGCAACACTTAAGAGTATCCAAGATTGGTCTCAACCCAACAGCTTACGGGCTCTCCAAAGCTCCTTGGTTTCAGAAATTATTATCGTGTCTTCATTCAGAATTATTCTAAATTGGCTGCACCACTTACTGCATTAACACGAAAAGGAGCTAATGTCAAACAATGGCCCATTGAAGCCGAAGTAGCCTTTAGAACTCTTAAGGAGGCTTTTCTCCAGAAACTGTCTTCGACACCCGGATCCAAGACTCCCTTTCATGGTGGAGGTGGATGCTTCATCCGATGGAGTTGGAGCAGTGCTCAGTCAGCATGAGCCCTCAGGTACTTTGCATCCATGCTTTTTTTTCTCCAAGAAGTTTTCCTTAGCCGAGCAGAATTATGCCATTGGTGACAAAGAACTTTTAGCAATTAAACTAGCATTTGAAGAATGGCATCAATGGCTAGAAGAAGCCCAACATCAGATTACAGTATATACGGACCATAAAAATCTTCAACATCTTCAACAGGCTCAACGCCTTAATCCACGTCAAGCTCATTGGGCTCTTTTCTTTACGCGTTTTGACTTCGATCTCCATTATATACATAGACCCACAGTCAAGAATCTTCAATCAGATGCTCTCTCTCTCGTTCTTTCTGTTCAGAGGAACCTGATGAATCTACACAATATATCATTGATCCAGCTCGAATTCTTCTTTCCGTGACCGAAACCGTACCTCTGGGAAAACAGTGGTTTCCAAGAGACTTCGAAACCAGGTATTATCATGGTCTCACGATTCCCGCATTGCGGGACATCCCGGACATGCATGGACACTAGCTTTAATTCAACTATTTTACTGGTGGCCAAATATGTGTAAAGATGTTCACTCATATGTGGATTCATGCCCAGTCTGTGCCCAACAGAAAACTTTGGTAGGTCGCCTTTGGGGGGAATTACAACCATTATCTGTTCCAGAGGAACCTTGGACACATATATCTACTGATTTCATTGTGGATCTTCCAATCTCACAAGATAATACTGTCATTTGGGTGGTAATTGATCGCTTTTCTAAAATGGCCCATTTCACTGCATTACCTATTCTTCCTTCAGCCCCTCAATTGGCTCAACTTTTTGTGCAACATATTTTTCATTTACATGGACTTCCTAGACACATTACTTCTGATTGTGGTACTCAGTTCACTGCAAAATTTTGGCGAAATCTCTGTAAAAAATTTGATATAACCCTAGATTTCATGATCGCATATCAGCCCCAAGCTAATGGCCAGGCTGAACACACACTAATCATTCCCTAAAACAATTTCTCAGAACCTATGTCAATGTTCAACAGAATAATTGGGTTGATCTTCTACCTTGGACTGAATTTTCCCATAATTCACATTCCTGAACAGCCACAGGAGCCTCACCATTCTAAATTGTTTATGGCAAACAACCCCTTCCACCTTTGCCATTGCCTTTATCCATTCCATTCCCAGCGGCTCAAATGACAGCCGAGAAATTGAAACAATTGTGGAATCATACCCAACAGATGATTAAACAATCAGATTTAACAGCCAAAAGACTTTTTGATCGCCATCATAGACCGGCACCTCAATTTTTGTGAGGAAACAGAGTTTGGCTTAGTACTCGTAATATCCATTTAAAGGTGCCTTCCACGCATCTGGCTCCCTGATACATTGGTCCTTTCACTGTGCTCAAACGATTAGGTCCAGTGGCATATCAACTTCGATTACCTCCTTCTTTAAAGATTCACAATTCCTTCCATGTTTCTCTTCTTAAACCACCCATACTCTCGTGGCCCACTCGAGGAATTCCTGATTCACCACAGTTTGTGGTGGAGAGTGACATTATCTATCAAGTTCATGAAATCCTGGACGAAGATGGGAGTATCTTTTGTCCTGGGAAGGATATGGCCCAGATGAGAATTTTTGGGAACCGGCTTCAACATTTTAGACAAGTATTTAATTAAACAATTCCATGTGGATCATCCAGGAAAACCCAAACCTTCTGGAGGAGGCCCTAGAGGGAGGGGTACTGATGCGCTTTCGCTTTTCCGCTTACCAGCGGCGGTCGGGTTGAGCCTGGTTGTGCCGTCTTCATGCCGGCCTGGTCGTGGTGCTTTCATGCCAGCGCGCGCAAAAATCTTTGGCGGTTTGTTCGCGGTGCGTCTTTGATGGGCGCACAGGTCCTCCAGCCGGAGGCAGGGGCTTTGTTTCCGGGATTGGGTCGTTGTTGGGGCTCTGCTGGGCGCGCGATCAGGGCAACGTGGGTGCTCAGGTTCAGTTGTCTTCCTCGGGCTTGGGTTTCCCTTGACATCGGTTCTCTGCCACACGGCTAGTTTTCTTTTAAATGTAAAGGTTCACTGTTTTTTTCACTCGAGGCTTAATCAATGACATCACAGTGCAGGGACTATATAAGGATAGTCCCTGCACTGCACTAGTGCCTTGGCAACGTTTTTTTTAAAGTGTCAGGTTCTTTTGTTTCTTAGTCTCCTGAGATGCCTGAGGTTTTGGTTTTCCTGAGATTTCTTCAGTTTTCTTGTGTTTTCTTGTTATTTTCCTGTGTTTTATTGTGTTTTCTTGTTATTTTCCTGTGTTTTATAATTCAAGTTGTTAAGATACCAGTGATTTTTTAATAATACATCTTTTGATTATTCTGCTGACATCCTTTGGTCTTCACTGACTACCAAGAATTTCACCATCGGTCTTGAGCTGAGCCCAGATCCCAATCTGATACCCCATGTAAGTCCAGCTGACCCTGGCACCCGAGGGCTCAACCTAAGGGGAACGTGGGTTGGTATTGGTAAAGTTTAGCGGGGTTCAGTTTTGTCCAGTCTCGCCTCCTGAAGGAAGGATTCCATTTCACAAACTGGATCACCTTTCTTCAGTCTAAGGGTCCACTTCAGTACAGCTCAGAACACCTTCCTACTGGTGTGGTTTAAGGTCCTAGAATCGTATAGTAAAATCTCCATTGGATGCTTTCAAATAATAGTATAACAAGTAATCTAAAATATGGAAATGCTTACAGAACCAACGAGGCATGCAAATGACCTGTTATTGCTAATACAAGCTCTTCCCTGGAAGTGTTGCTGTTGTCCTTTTCGCTTTTGACAGAGATTTCCTGTTGTGTAAGGTTCGCTAGCCATAAGCTAAAATGCGAGCAGGATGGGTGTGATCAGCAGGTAGGAGGAACAGTCCGGTTAAGTGTGGTATTAAGTTACAGCCAGATTTTTGTAGCCTTGCTTTCCAATTGAGGTGGCACAAGAACAAAGTGTGAGTCTTGCAATAGATTTCTAGGGAGAACTCTTGAACTAGGAGAAAGAATCTCTACACTTTCTCTACAGGTGAGTGGCCCGATCGCTTTCATCTTTGTATGTAAAAGAAAAAAAATGTGTTCTGTATACGATTTAAGTTTCCAGGCATGCGTCCGTGTTATGAATGAGCACGAATACCCCAAGGTCTTTGCATCGTCGGCAATGCACAAGTAGCAGGGCTTGGAATCGCGGAGTTAGTAAAAGCGTGCGCTGCGCCTTGTTTTCGGGATGAAGCCCTTCTTTGACTGTAAGGCATTAAAAAAAAAAAAACAAACAAACAGAAACTGGAGGAGTTTTGTTAATAATCACTACCCGCATTCGACTGCCCCCCTTGTTTTAAAGAGCCTTTTCATTTTCAAGAATCAGAGGCAAGACTGAGGACTGCCGAGCAGCGATCACGAGCGAAACTCCCGGCGGCGGCTCCTGCCCTTCCTGGCACAGTGGCTGCTTGCCCGAGGACAGCTTTTCCTTTCCCATCCCAGCAGCAGAGGTTACGGCTCCCGAGTGGATGCCTTTCCTCACTGTGCACTACAAGTTCCAGAGAGTGAAGAGAAAGTATCTGCTATCTGCGAGAAAAAAAAAAAAAAAAAAGCTTTTGCTGCAAAATACCCCAGGGACTCTGTAGATAACGGGTTAATCGTTTAGCCATAGGCTGCTCGGCTGGGCTTTTTCCTTTTTAATGTGAACAGGATGTGAGGCTCAGGCGAGAAGACGTGTTAATGAACTTTTACCTGGCTGGTGTACTAACAGCTGTTATACTTCAGAGAAATGGCAGAAAAGTGGAGCTGAGGATCTGTTATTTGGTAATCTGTATTGTTTTCTAGACATGGATGTGAGTGATTCGAAGAGAGAGACGTCGGTCAAAGGAGAGCAGGTGGTCTTGGCATCCTTTAACTGAACTGTGCCTTTGCGAGCTGGGGTGGGGTGGGTGGGGGAGGCGCTGTCATGGCCGCCCTGTCACTCGCGCGCACTGAAAAAAAAAAAGCAAAGGTGTCTCCGTTTCAAAGAATGCGGAGACGTAGCCCCGAGAGGCTGCTTTTGGAATCAGGAAATCGTTTTCTCTCCGCACCCACTTGTGTGCTCGCTCGAGCCAGGTGGATTTATTGTTGCGCAAACAATGGTCGCAACCCCCCTCCCTCCCCGCCGTCTAACTCCAGTTGACGCGTCACCCCCTGGCATTCATTATTTGCTAAGCTGGACTTCATGGCAACCGTCGTCAAGATTTTTCCAAAAGGGAGGTGGGAGGGTGGAGTGCTCTGGTAACTGCAAAGCCAAGTTAAAGCTGCTGGAGAAAAAAAAAAAAAAAAGATCTGTCACTTATGCACTTGAGGCAGGGAAGCGCATCTTCAAAAAAGCAAAGAAAAAAGAAAGTAACTTAAAATATATAGCTGCAGCCAGCTCCGATTTTAAGAACAGTACATGAAAGGGACAAGGCAACCCGCAGTGCAAAATATGGGGGTTTGAGTCTTGTATAAAAATGTTCACTGGAAGCCTTCATTATCAACAGCAGCTATGGGAACAGGACAGCTCTGTGCTGTAAAATCCTTTAAAGCAATTGTACTACTTACATTAACCAGGAAGTGAAGGGCAAGCAAGAGATTTACACTACTACTTGCTACTATATCAGCAAGGAAGCTAGGCAGAGTAGATAGGCCTTAGGTTCTTTATCTGCCATCATAATCTTTGTTTCTGTGTAACTTGCCTATTTCTTTGATCTTTTAGGTCCTATCTTATTTTTAAAGTCTCTCACATTTTTATCCTGTCACTTCTTTCTGAGAACATTAAGAACATAAGATGTGTCTTGCTGGGTCAGATTGGTCTATCAAGCCCAACATCCTGTTTCTGACTGTGGTCCATCCGGCTCACTTGGAAGTCCCCAGAAAAGGGGCAGCGGAATATTGACCCACCCCCATTCCGATGCCTATGACCCCCATAAGATCACCGCCCTGTTGCCCTTTCCCAGATGGTGAGCTCCGCATATGCCTAGCTAACAAATATTAATGGATCCACCCCTCCAGAAACCTTTTCAAAACTTTTTGTAAACACAGCTATGCCATTAGCTTTGACCCACATCCTCAGACAACACATTTCACAGCTTAATTGTTCACTGATTGAAAAAATACTTTCTCCAGTTTGTTTTAAATCTACTATTTGCTACTTTCATGGAGTTTTCTCTAGTCCTAGTACTAACTGAAAAGGTAAACATCCATTCCCTATTTACCTGTTCCATCCTATTCATGATTCTATAAATCTCTATAAAATCACCTCAAAGCTGGAGAGCCTTAACCTGTTTAGCCTTTCTTCATAAAGGTGCCATTCCTTCTCCATTATCATTTTTATTGTCCTTCTTTGTACCTTTTCAAATTCTGCTAAAATGTATATAATAAAATGTGTCCTTTGTATTACAAACACATCACAATGTTTAAAATCTCCCCAAAGTGTATTGTACAGACGTTTGCTTTGGATTCTCGCTTTACATTTTTTTGTGTTGATGACTGCATTGGTTAGGGATGTGTAGCCCCAAAATATTTGGTCAAGTAATTATTTCATTTCAGAGTTGTTGGGTTTTTTTTGGTAAGATTCGGTTTGTTTAATACTTTTACGGTTTGGTTTGTTTCCCAAACCAAAAAAAATATTTACCCTTCCCTCCAAAAAACTGAGAAAAACCACACAAAAAAACCAAGCCTCCACCAGGACCAGGCCTCGGCTTTGAGGCCAGATCCGAAGCCTAGGCCCAGCACCAGGGCCCTGACCCAAGGCCCGATACCGGTGATGAGGCTTAGCCTCGGGTTAGGCCCAAGGCCTGGTCCTGTCGCCTAGGCCTGGCACTGAGGCCCGATCGGTGCCGGGGCCTGGTCCCAAGGCCTGATCCTGGTGCCGAGGTATGGTCCCAAGGCCTGATCTCAGCACTGTGGCATGACCTGAGGCTTGTTCTCATGGCCAAATTGTAGGCCCTATGGCAAAATCGTAGGCTGGTGCAGGATTTCTGAGGCCCAGGCCTCCCAATGTTTTCTTTCTTCTTTAATCTTCAAAAAATGATACAATTCACTTGAAGGAAATGCTGCAGTGACCTCAGTATGGGTCCTTCCTCTGATGTACAGCGATACATTTCAACATCTGTACATTAAAATGGTGCTGTCTGTTCCAGAGGAAGGTGTGGCAGTACACGGTTAAAAGACCTCAAACAAAGAGTAGGACTAAATGGTCAGTTGAATACCACAGAGATCTGTGCAGTATTCATAAATGATCTGGATAAGGGAACAAGGAGTAAGGTTATCCAATTTGCAGATGACACGAAATTATTCAAATTTGTTAAAACAGCAGCAGATTGTGAGGAACTGCAGATATTATATAGGAGGCTATTTTTGTTTTGTTCTATTTGAAATGAACAAAAAATGACCTCATTCATTGCATTTTAAGCATTTGTTTTAAAAGAATGCACATTCCTAGTATTGGGGGTTCGGACGAAGATTGGCACAAGAAGCATTGACTTGCTTTAGATTCACAGAGCTGAAAGTGGCTAAGTTGGAAGTGCTCTGTAAACTTGGAACACTAAATATGTTGGGAATTATATATCTGAATGGAAAAAAGCGGGTACCTCAGTGATTTTGTTTGTTTTTAACTGCAAATTTAGAGGTCTGTTTACCAACCAGTGAAGTGCATTAATTACCACAGCTTCCATTGCTGGCCATGGGGCCTATTCATTAATAGTGTGCATTGCAGGTTAGTAAATACTAGATGTTTAACTATTACTCAAAAGTTGCTAGTAATGCTCCATTTTCCAGTCACCAAGTATGTCCATCATTACTGAGCCTAGGACCGCTCTTCTTTAGAAAGAGACCAACACTTCCTACAAACTCTAACGCATGTTTAGCAGATTTAGCTACTATGCATCCACCTGTGTTGGAAGAAAATAAATTTATTCCATTGTGAAATACACACTGCAAGTCGAGTTTCTCACCTGCTTATTTCTCCCTTCTATTGCTTTGATTTCATGTTAGATGAGTTATTTAGTGCTAAAAGATCCATACGGTGCCTGTTAAAATCTGCTACACAGTAAGTCCTGGTTAATTTATATCTGTTTTATTTGCTCAGCTTCTTTGTAGATTAAGCAAGCTTCATGTACACTAGTCAATGTGAAGTCTACAATGTAACCCATTAGTGATCGGTTGCTAGCATTTTCAGACAACTGGATAATCCAAGCATGACCAAGCCAGAATTGGTATTCCCTTTGATCTCCTGAATTTAGACTATTTCATATGAAGTCACTCTACATGATCAAAAAAAAGTGATTGTTCTTGCCTTTTCCATATAGGCATTTTTTTTCCAGTAAAGAGCTGTATTTTCAAAACTGTTGCTTTTACTCTGTGTCTACGGCTTAACATCCTTTGAAAACATCCTTAGCTTTGTACATTTCTGGAGTTATTTAAAAATTGATGAGAAAATAATTAAACCAGCTTTATTTACTCCAAAAGACTTTAACATTTTCAACTGCATCTTCAGGGTAATTTTTCCAAGTAAGAAGATCTTTATTTTGAGTTTGCAAAACCTACAGAAGTGTTCACTGAGATTTTTATTTATTTAAAAAATGTATAGCCCGCCTATGTACAATTAGTAAAGCTCATAGTGTGCACTAGCACACCAACAGCTCTATGCTTTATGAGATGAGTTTGAAGAATGGGTATCTTACTGTTAGAGGCCCCAGGCTAGACCCAATACTTCTCACAGTCTTCATACCAGAGCCCCCATCTGTATAAGGAACCCATAATATTGATCCAAGAATGTGTTGGATGTTAGCTGGATTTAATACTTTTGCAAGAGAACTCCAGCTACTTTTGGACAAAATCCACTCAAGGGCAAGACACTTTATTAAGATGAGCATGGTCACATCAGGATCTTCATTGTATCAGTTTTACTAATCATATATTTATTCTTTCACAATTTTTAGTCTATTGTAACATATTACCGTTGTCATCTAACATGACATACCTAATTTGATGCTTTTCATATCCACCCATCCAAAGGCATGGGTGGATATGTAATGGGCACTTGTTAGGAATTAGTTTTTCTTTTGATAGAAGAGACTTTTACATTTAAAAAAATATTTAAATGTGATTTGTCATACTATGTTGTTCTAACACTGCAATCAGACTGTAGTCCCCTAAAATTACTGTCAGCATAGAACTTCAGTTTTAAATGCCTGCTGATAAATAATATGGTCTCCCGAACTATGTTCAGTTCTGGAGACCGTATCTCAAAAAGGATAGAGACAGGATGAAAACTGTCCAGAGGAAAGCAACAAAATGTTGTGGGATCTGTTTCAGAAAATCTATGAGGAGAGGCTGAAGGATCTAAATATGTATACTCTGGACGAGAGGAGGTGCAGGGGAGATTTGATACAGACCTTCAGATGCCTGACAGGTATCAACAATGCACAAACTTCAAACCTTTTCCGCTGGAAAGGAAAGAGTAGAACCAGGGTTCATGATATGAAACTTCAAGGGGGACGCCTAAAAACCAATATCAGGAAATATTTCTTCATAGAAAGGGGGGGGGATGCCTGGAATGCTCTCGCACATGAGGGGGTAAAGACAAGAACAGTTAATGAATTCAAAAGAGCATGGGACAAATAGTGCGGATCCCTAAAGACATTTTTGCATGGGGGTTACCTGCACGGAGCGGCAGTTACTACCCTTAACAAAAGGAGAGGCAGTTACTATCATAAACAAATTGCTGGATAGTCTTGATGGACTATTTGGTCTTTTCCTGCAGCCATTACTATGTTATGAATATAGATAAATGGCCTCTGACCGACGTGCCGCGGATGGGCAAATGGGAGAGCTCTGACAGACGTGCCGCAAATAAACTATGACGGACATGCCGTGCCGTGCAGCCACCGAGAAGCACATTGTCTGTTAGATTACACAAAGGCTCTTAAAGTGAGATAACGAGATCAATAAAAGTGCCAGTTCAGAGTACATGGCACCATGCCCCAATGCCCTTCTATCTCCTCCTCCTCCACCTGGGCAACTTGAGCTCCATTGGGGAGCATCTCCGATGAGACCAAGCATGAGCACAGCAAGCAACCACCAAACCACCATGTCTGTCCCCTGGTGCTGACACTTCACTGTATGAAATTCATTGTGACAAAAAAAGGACATGGGAGCTCTGACCGATGTGCCGCGAATGCACCAACATCTCGCCCGTTTTAACGGGCTCGATGGCTTGTGTTATTATAACGCAGACAGAAAATTATATACAGGAGACCTGAGAGGCTCCCTAGTAATGGTAACTATTTAGATCATATTGTGATGATAGAATCAAACTAGCAGCTGGGTCTGTCTGACAGGCTGCATAATTAACTAGAAGTCCTACTGGGAACAAAGGTGCTCCCTTAGCTGGGTCTGTCTAGCAGCTTCTCCAGGGGAGCTAGGATGCAGCAGGCTTGGACAATAGCCACGCTAGTATTGCTGGGTGTTTAGATTATTACAGAGCTTTTTGATTGGTAGAGTTGCCAACTGGCTTCAGATTTTCAGTATAGGTTGATCCAGTCCTAGTTTTACCCCTCGCATACAGAGAATTGTACTTCTGATTTCCCTGTTGCCTTTCCCATGAAAATCAAGACTATAAATCACTACTTGCAATAGGGTTAAAATCAGGACTAGATCAGCCTGTTCTGAAAATCTGGAACTAGCTGGCAATCCTGGTGGTTAGGCACTGGGAAAGGTGGGTGCTGGAGGGAACTAAATGGAGAACGTGTGTGTGCTTTTCTACTGAAGCTGGTGGGAGTACAAAGGAGGAGATCAAGAAAACCACTGTCTTGGATAAGGACAAATCTTGTAGGTGGTCACACTCTGTAGCTGGCAGTGTAGACAGAATAACTAGGCAGAATGAATGGGCTGGGTGGCCTTTTCTGCTGTCATTTACTATGGTAAAAGCAGCAGCACTCTGGGGCATGTTCTGTTGCCTTACAAATATACTTCTAAAGTGAATTAAGTCACTCATTCCACCATCCTACAACACACCTGAGAATGCATTGTTGAATATACGCCCTATTTATTTCTAGAGCCCTTTCAATTAACCTTAACATACTATATAGGCCAATAATGTATCCTTATGTTTAGGTGCTGTCTTGTACGACTATCTTTTATATATTGATATTCTGTATTATACTATTGGTATTGTTCATTGATCTGTTTTAGCAAAGATATAAGGACAAACATTTTCAATTATCTTCTTTGCTATCCACTTAAGTTCCTAACTTTTTATCAGTAGCATGCTTTGTTATGTTAAATACTGGGCTGTACAGGATCTAAAAATCTAACTCTAGAAACAACACTGATCAGTGCGTTTCTGACTTCCATAAGTAGATTTTATGAATCCTTTCATAGGCAATTTATTTTATTTTTTACTTTTCTCCATTTTTGTGTGATACATATGGATAGAAAATAATTGTCTTCAAATTTGCCTTTTGTGCCTTGTGTGCTTCTGTAATAATTGGAGATCCAGGTGGCAATCTTCCTTGCGATTAGAACGGGCTTTTCTAGGTAAGGCACATGGCAATTAGCCATTCTGAGAACAAAATCAGAATGTTCCCTGAATGACAACAGCAAATGGATAAACTGTTCCAGTCTTTCCTATTCAGAAGTTTGATGGGGGAAAACAGTATCTAGCTTAAGGGATTGATTGCACAAGTCCTCAGCTAGTGCTTATGCATTCCTATATGTAGCTGCTTATGCTCCAGCACATGATTATCATTCATAAAACACATACCTAGAGCAGTTTCCAAATTATTGTTCATGGCTCATTTAAGTCTAGGCTTTTCTCTACATACTCATGGCTTCACATAAAAGTATGCATTTCCTTGTCAAAAATATGTAGGAACTCTATTTCATTGAATATCTACAGGCACTTGATGCATTTGCTGTTTCACTGCCTACAGCTACCTAAGACTGAGGGCACTTGTGAATAGATATTGGAGAAGAAAGAAGAAACTAAAGGGACTTTATTTTTATCTGATACAACTGCACTGCAGTGTGCACCAGCCCTAACTGTCTATTAGAAGAACATGGGCATGCATGGTGATGTAAACCTGATACCCATGAGATTGTTTCTCTGATGCAAATCATGATGACCAGTGAAAGAGCTCAATTCTTCCAAATTCTGGAGTCATGTAAATGTCCCAGGATCTGAAGACATTCCAAAGATTTGACTTTATTTGTATCCTATTTGTTTGACGCCACTCAAATGTATCCATTTACATTTTTGGGTGGGGAAACATATCTCTAATGCTGCTCACCTGGGCTGGCCTATCGTGCCCCCTACCACCTCTCCTCTCCCTCACGTGCCCCCCACTTCCCACACCTCACACACACACACACACATTTCACTGGGTACATTTGTTCCCATATTGTCTACCTGTTCTGTGCCACCCAGCCCAAACCCTTCTCCATGCCGCTCCACCAGTTCCAGATGCAAGAGTCACATCCAGTGAACAGACAATTTAAGCACTTACACCAAAGAAGACAAAAACACAGATTTCAGATGTAATATTTAACTTTAAAAAAATTTTTTCTTTTATCTTTATGGTGAAATGTAGAGTGTACTGCTGCACTGGTTAATTTAACTGTTGTAGCTACTGCTATCCTCTTGTCCACAGCTACTGGTAAGTGGAGGAGCAAACTCCCCTGAACCTGCAAGGTGGTGGGTTTCCCCTCTCCTGACCCCCATCACCGTTCTGATAAGTTGCTCCAGGGAGGTGAGAGTGGTTGGTTAAAAAGAGCTCCCTCTGGTGTACCAGGTATATAATTAGTTTTGAGAAACCATGCGCATTACATGGCCACAAATTTCTCCACTTAGGCCTGAGAGACCTCAGTTCCGTATAGGCCATCCCAATGCTGTTAACAGGATCTACTGCTTCTGAGCACTGTCATTAGTCTTGGGGTGCTCTCCATAAAGTCAGAGGAAATTGGCAGTCACTTTCTTGTTTGTTTGTTTGTACTTCAAGTTCAGTTGAAACCAGGACCTGCTGCTATGAGCCTTCATTCACAATTACCCAAATATTTTTCACACTATTTTATGTCCCTTCACTCCTCCCTTACCCAACATACCTAGTCTGGTCATTGCAGTGATGGTCTTGATGAACCAGTGCTCCTTCTGGAGCCCTGCAATCATGGGCCCTGAATCTGACCAATAAAGTGTCACCATTAAGCAATACCCACATCGCATGTAGAAACTGTCCACTGATCAACGAGTGATAGATTATTGGCGAATAACACGTTGCATCTAATAACTTATTACTTCAAATGTATCCAATTCCCATTTCATCGATTTTTAAAGTAGATTAAAATAATCGCTTTATTTATTTCATAGATATTTAATACTTAAACGCTACGGACCATCATACCACCCCGCGGTAACAGAATATCTCAAAAAGACAAGGGAAGTACCATTTACTGCTTTTAAACAAAGAAAAAAGAAAAAATGTGTCTTTAAAAATTGAGTTTTACGGACCGATGATTAAAGGTAACCCCGAGCAGTGGAAACGCAAGTAAAAGTTGTTTTCTTGCAAAACCGCAGGGTGCTATGAGCGTTTAAGTATTACTAAATATCTATGAAATAAATAAAGCAATTATTTTAATGTACTTTAAAAATTGATGAAATAGGAATTGGATACATTTGAAGTAATAAGTTATTAGATGCAACGTGTTATTCGTCACCATTAAGCAATAACCATGATTGTCTCTATACGCACACACATGCACAATAAGAGGGCTGCAGATGCTACCTCTGAAGCATCCCCAGCCAACATATTGGATGGGTGACCCAACTCAAGCATTAATCTGTGGACCTTCCACATAGCAGTGCATAGCAATAGTTGCTTTTTTAACCAAGAGCATGGAAATTAATCTTCTATCCTACAGCCAAGAAGTACATTCCCTGGATCACGATACTTACAGAATAAGAGAATGCAAGATATGTAAAATGAAAAAATCTAATTCTTACCTGCTAATTTTCTCGAGTCTTACCAGACTAGTGCAGATACTGGGTTTTATTCCCTTTCCACCAGAGGGAGCCAGAAAATAATAGTTTTGATTATGTCACCCCATATAGGGTAGTATGCAACATGAAGCCGTTCAGTATTTCTGTATAAAGCACACAATACTCTAAAATTGGAACTTTTTCCCCCATGAAACAGAAGGGGAGTTAAAAAATTGACCCCCAATGGAGCCTGAATCTGCAATGTAAATGAAAAATGTAAAATAATAACAGCAGTGTTTGGAGTAGAATACATATACACACTGTAAAGCAGGCAAAAGGCTAAAATGCAGGAGGGATTC
Source organism: Rhinatrema bivittatum (assembly GCF_901001135.1). Lineage (NCBI taxonomy): Eukaryota > Metazoa > Chordata > Amphibia > Gymnophiona > Rhinatrematidae > Rhinatrema > Rhinatrema bivittatum. Next base: position 80,263,398 of record NC_042616.1, read on the forward strand.
TGTACTGATCTTGTGGGACTCAAGGAAAAAGATTGTAGGTAAGAACTACATTTGTCCTTTCTTATCATCCCACCAGACCAGTCTAGAGGCATGAGATGTACCAAAGCCACCTCTAGTATGGAAGAATTTTACTCTCTTCAAGAAACTCAACACATCTGAGTAAGCCACTAAGAAATCTTCTGCACTCTTTCACTGAATCACATAACAGCTGCCTCCTGCAATCCCTCCTGCAATCCCTTTTGCAAAAAGATAGAATCAAAGACACTGGTGCTTCAAAAAGGAAAGAATCTTCTTCTGCACATCAACCCTCAAAGCCCTTCCAGACACTGATACAGGTCAAAGAAGTTGACTTCTTTCTTGCCTGAAGTAACATGATCACCATCTCAACAAAATAACCTTTATTTTTTTTCAATACCCAGACTGTGAGACAAAAGGGAACTGCATCTTCCACCAATATCAGACCTTGATGCAAAAGAAGGTAGCTGGAATCCAACCCCAACGGTGCTTCACGCACTCATGAGATCTGCATTCCAGGGGTGTCCCAAGACAATCTGACGCCACCAACATTACCAGATCATGATGTGGTAATGTTGGTGTCTTCTGAAAAACTCTTCTTATTATTGACTATAGCAGAAACACTTGCAGCAGACCTACTGAAGGCTGTTAGATTCTGATTCTCCCCTTTGACTGAAAAAACGAAGTACTTAGCCATTTTTCTTTGAAGCCATAAGATCTATCACTGGCACTCCCCACCTGTCCAGGACCATTACAAAAGCTAAATTACTCTCCTGGATCTAAGATATGATGACTCAGAAAATCCATTTGGACATTGTCCACTCCTATGTTGTGAGTTGCTCAAAGATATTGAAGATGATGTTCCAAATTTGACAAATCAAAGAACAAACCCCCTAAACTTCATTAGATGTCCTTGGCTCCTCCTGTAGTGGTTGTACCTTTTTCCTCCATGAAATGACTTAGATCTTCCAACACTATGCCCTTTCTGAGATGTGCTCCCTTTCCTCAGACAATAATGTCTTGCCTCCCTAAACTTGGATATAAGGCAAACCTCTCTGGGATCCTTTGGGCATATCCTTTGGCAACTTATGGGACTTTGTTTCTCTCAGGATCTTCACCAACTTATCCAGATCCTCTCCAAAAACCAAATTTACCCTGAAAGGGCAATTTACCTAACTTTGCCTTAGGGCTACGTCCACAGACTAATTATGCAGCCGCTATAGACTAGCCATAATGGATGGCACCATATCTCTAGCGAAAGTCCAAATTAGATCACACAAAGATGAACTAGGCCTCTAGCTTCTATGCCCTTCTAGGTGTTACTCCTTCTTTAGAACACTCAATCAGAAGTTGCTGTATCGACTATAAACAAGCTTTGGATATATAAATAAAGCACACCACTGCCCGCAAAGTTAAGTTGGAAACCTCAGTTTGTTTCAGACTGATATCCATTCTCCTGGTCTGAGCATTCTTCAGGGCTGTACCATCCCCCACCCCTTCACTAGTTGTTTTCTTGGTCACATGGACATCCATCTTCAGGAATTTTAATTGTTTCACTGAGTCATCTGGAAGTGGGTAAAGCCTAGCCATAGCTCTGCCCAATTTCAAGCCTGCATCCTGAGTGTCCAGTTCTGCGGTAACTATGGCCTTTACTATCCTGTGAAATAGAAACACCTTAGCTGGTCCCCAGAGTCTTTCCAAAATAGGGTCATCTTCCTCCTTAGTAAGTTAATCTGCTCTTCAGCAATACCTTCTCCAAAAGGGCTTGAGTGATCATGTTAGGTAATTCCTCTTTCCTAAATAAAAAAAACTACTCATGGATCATCCCTTTCTCTGACAGGAATTTCATCCTCTTCCAGGTTGTTCTTTGGGGTCACTGTTCCCCATTGTGTGATCACTAGAAAAGGTCTGTAAGGATTCTGACACTGACAAAACTGATCTGAAATTAAAATCCAACTCTGCGTCCAATCTTGCCTTCTTAGCTTTAGTTGGACCTCTATAATCCTGAGCAGGAAAACTTGGAACTAGATTTAAAGGATGTGGAGTAGAATCCTGAGCACCACAAACCACAGGAAAAATGGCGTGGAGGACCCACAAATCAGAATTTTGCAGCAAATCTCCCAAGAGACTCAGAGTTTATATCTCTGTAAATAGCTTCCTGCTCTGTCTCTTGCCACTGCAGCCAGATAAAATGACTGCTGTTCCTTCCCTAGCAGGGAAATACACACAAAAGATACAAAGAGCATAAGAACATAAGAACATGCCATACTGGGTCAGACCAAGGGTCCAACAAGCACAGTATTCTGTCTCCAACAGTGGCCAATCCAAGTCACAAGTATCTGGCAAGTACTCAAATATTAAATAAATCTCAAGCTACTATTGCTTATTAATTAAAAGCAGTTTATGGATTTTTCCTCTAGGAACTTATCCAAACTTTTTTTAAACCCAGTTAGACTAACTGCTGTAAACACATCCTCTGGCAGTGAATTCAGAGCTTAACTATGCACTGAGTGAAAAAGAATTTTCTTCGATTTGTTTTAAATGAGCTACTTGCTAACTTCATGGAGTGCCCCCTAGTCCTTCTATTATCTGAGAGAGTAAATAACTGATTTACACTACCTTGTTCAAGTCCTTTCATGATTTTGTATACTTCTATCATATCCCCCATCTCAGTCATCTCTTCTCCAAATTGAACAGCCCTAACTTCTTTAGCCTTTCCTCATAGGGCAGCATTTCCATGGCCCTTATCATTTTGTTCGCCCTTCTCTGCACTTCCTCCAGTGCAAATATATCTTTTTTGAGATGCGGTGCCCAGAATTGCACACAGTATTCAAGGTGTGGTCTCACCATGAAGCAATACAGAGGCATTATGACAGCCATAGTTTTATTTGGAATAGTGCGCACCAAAAACAATAGATGGAAAAATACAAAATTTCATGTATTTTTCTATCCTTTCATTTTGAAATTTTCCATGTCATTTCAAACAAATCCACATCCCTAATAGTTACCAATCTCACTGCAGCATTTTTACATGGGCCATAGACTTGAAAGAGAAACATAAATGAACGAAATGAACATTTTCATTTATATTCATGGGCACCCTCCATTTATTTCAGAGGGCCACAAATGAAATGAAAATGGTCTCATTCATTGCATTTTACCCGTTCATTTCAAACAAATGCACCTCCCTGTTGGCCACAGGCCAGCTACGGTTCTGAAACAGGTCTCATCCTACCGACTGTTTCTTACCCTCCTCTACTGCAGATTTGAAAACAAATACGTGAAGTGCTGGAGTTGTTCAATGACTACCATCTGCCTGGAAGCACAGAAATAAAGGTTAACAAATAAAAACAAAAACAAAAAAAAAATAAGGTAATATTCTTCTAGATGTCAAGAATGTATTAAGTTAGTCCAAAAAAGATATAATTGCGATGGAGAAGGTACAGAGAAGGGCTACCAAAATGATAAGGGGAATGGAACAACTCCCCTATGAGGAAAGACTAAAGAGGTTAGGACTTTTCAGCTTGGAGAAGAGACGACTGAGGGGGGATATGATAGAGGTGTTTAAAATCATGAGAGGTCTGGAACGGGTAGATGTGAATCGGTTATTTACTCTTTCGGATAGTAGAAAGACTAGGGGGCATTCCATGAAGTTAGCATGGGGCACATTTAAAACTAATCGGAGAAAGTTCTTTTTTACTCAACGCACAATTAAACTCTGGAATTTGTTGCCAGAGGATGTGGTTAGTGCAGTTAGTATAGCTGTGTTTAAAAAAGGATTGGATAAGTTCTTGGAGGAGAAGTCCATTACCTGCTATTAAGTTCACTTAGGGGTAGATTTTAAAAAGCATTTACTCGAGCAAAACTGGTTTTTGCTCGAGTAAATACACTTTACTCAAGTAAGTGGGCTTTTCAAAATTGCTACAATATATGCCATTGAATTGTCCATAGAATTTACTCAAGTAAGTGCACTTTACTCGAGTAAATAGCTTTTGAAAATTGCTACGATATTATGTCACATTTACATGCGTAACTCCTTTGAAAATGACCCCCTTAGAGAATAGCCACTGCCATAAGCAATGGTAACATGGAATAGACTTAGTTTCTGGGTAATTGCCAGGTTCTTATGGCCTGGATTGGCCACTGTTGGAAACAGGATGCTGGGCTTGATGGACCCTTGGTCTGACCCAGTATGGCATTTTCTTATGTTCTTATGTTAATAAAATGGTGCCATTCTCCCAGTTTGCGGGGTAGTGTATTATGATATGTGCACAGTGAAGGCGCACTTTTTCACTTGGCCATAGGTACCAAATTGCCTGGCAGTGGCAAAGAACGACGTTTTGATGATGTCCCTTCCATACAGTGTAGCATGCCGCCTGCAGCCCTTCAGTATTTCAAAATTCTGCCACCCGATTGGTCCTGGGAGCCCTTTTGCCTGAAGATGTTACACCTTTTCATGCCTACGTTGGTTACCGGTTGCGCAGTGAATAAAATTCAAGGATATTGTTATGATACTGTATATACTGTAAATTACTTCAGGATAGTGTGCCAGTTTATCTGTCCAAGTTGGTTAAAGAAAACATTCCCAGTCGATCATTATAATTCCACCAATAGTCACTATCTTGAGGTCCTCAGTGTGAAGACTGAAGTCTTCAAGAGACGAGAAACCATGCTCTTTCCATTGTTGGACCTGTCTTATGGAACAGTCTGTCAGAAGAACTGTTTCATAAAAAAATAAAGGCATTTTTATTTCAGGAAGCTTTCTTGCCTGATTCTGCTTAAAGTTATAGGCATTTTTTATCCAATAGTATATGGAGGAAGTGAGTTTTTATATGTACATAAATGATTGCAATGCTCATGTAATTTATGTTATTGTTTAATGTTGATGCTGGAATCTGCCTAGCATGACTTGGCAGTGGTACAAAATTGGCCTGGAGTTGTGGGGCAAATTTGCTCCTAGAGGTTCGCTTTTGGGTGACTACCTAGTTCAGTAAGGCTGAGCTGGGGCTTACTAGCTTGCTCCTGTAGCCTGAGAGGGGTTATAAAAACCAGTGGCTCTGGTTCCCCATCTACACTTCCCACTTCCTTGTCTTCCGCCTTTCCTTCTCATCTAATCAGGGTTTGGCGTTTAAAGGAAAATAAAGTCTTGCTGCTGTAGCTGCCCATTTAGCACCCTTTTGTCTTCTCAGGGAAGTATCTTATTATATCTATCTTTTTGATTTGGTAAGGTTGATAAAGTTTAAAAAGAAAAGGGGTGCTAGTAGCATAGTTTCTTGGCGGTAGCAGAAGCTCAGAGGTTTCCCCTAAGGTGAAGATGGCCTCAGCGAGAAGTCCTCAGTGAATTTGAGGGATTTCTTTTTCTCTGTGAGGATGGCAGCTCCCATGGAGCACAGGGAGCACTGCAGGGGCTATCACAGTGGCTCTGCTACAGCAGAACTTTGACAGGCCTGCAACGAGGAAGGAGAATCATGCTTTGTGTCCGCTCCAGAGCCCCTCTCACCAAAGCATGATACATACAGCATTGGAGAGGGGGGGATCAGCCCATCTTAAGCTCGGTCTCAGGTGTTCCTGCTAAGGAAGGATAATATATAGAAAAAGGATACCAAGCAAAAAAGTTGCATATATTGTATGCTTCGAAGGCATTATGATAATTTTTAAAAATTTGAATTTTATTTGTTAATCTTTATTTCTGTTGATTTATATGAACCAGCACAGCAGCCAACTAGTCTTCCTAGAACTCTGCCCTGGGATCCTTTACAGTGTTGACCTGGTGCCTCTGCCAGCAGGTTGAACATACAGCTCCTCTCTAGGGCTGTCCTTATGTTGGGGGTGGGGGGGGGGGGGGCAGGGAGAGATAACCTGGGTAAATTGGCAATGATGTGGCAGATGAGATTTAGAGCTAAATGCAAGGATTGGGCAAAAAAAAAAAACCAACCCAAAAGAGGAAAACGCCAGTAAGTCAGTTTGCTTACATAATTTTCTGTAGGTATAAGCAGATCAAAGGGAATTTATCTACACTGTACAAACAATATATCAATGGACAGTACAGGGATCTTGTAGGGAATCATTTTAATGCATGAACAAAAACAAAACAGTGGCATCCAGGAGTCGTGAAACTATGGAACATTCTGCCAAAGGAGATAAGCATGGCTACAACATTAAATAGATGTTTAAAGAAAATTAGACAGGTTTTTGGAGGAAAAAGAGATCATGGGCTATCTCACAAAGATAGCCCTTAAAAGAAGATTGGAACTTTGTTATTTCTGTATTTAATATATAAGGAGTTTGGAGTGCTCCAGTGCTGACCCTCATTTAACCAAATGCAAGCATCATATTAGTACCAGCAAATTATCATCATCATTTGGAATTCCTTGAGATCATTGTCCTCAATGGATAAATATGATGGTAAGTATACAGATGGCTAATGAGGCAAATTCTGAAACCACATATTCTATAACAATGCCAGTATACAGTAAATTGAAGTTATTTGTAATAAGGATTGTTTGGGAGTTCCTTTGTGCCCATTTGGCAGTTTCAAGCCAGCAACTTTGTATATCAAACTGTCAGACACCATAGTGAACACTAGAATTCCAATACGAATGTTCAAGGCCAAACTGTTCCCGTGTTCCTGGATTAATATTGCACTTAATAAGATTACACTTTAGTACATCTCTATAACGTTCCCTCTGGCCACCTCTAGAGTGAATCTTTTAAAGGGCCTCTCAGCCACAGCTACTGCTGCCGAGGAAAGCTTCTGCCTCATCCAAGTACATAATAATGACCATCATGTTGCTGCTGTCTTTGTGCCAGGTCATGACTAGAAGCTTCCAACTGCTGCACAAGGCTACACCCATTGCCACTCGCTGAATACTGAAGGGCTTTTAGTAGATTTGAATTTTTAGATTTTATTACTCACTTTTCCCAAATCGGAGCTCAATGCAAATTACATTTCAGGTGTTATCCCCTTTTCATATGGGGTCATTTTCAGGTGCTATAGGGTTGGGAAAAACTGACTGCAGATTCTGAATAGGATTCTTCCGATGAGGGATAGCTTCTGCTATAAGACCACTCAGTCCAAATAAACAGTTCACACCCAGAAAAATATGTTCTAAACACTCACTTACACTCTAACACTCACATTCATGCACATGCTCATTCTCCCACATACCTGTTCACTTACACACTCACTCCTCTTATTCTCCCACATCCACATCCACATAGATGCTCACTCACGTCTCTCCCTCTTCTACACACACTTATGCCCACTCACTCACATATAACCATTCACTCTCATTCATGCCTATGCACATTCACTTCTCTCTCTCTCATAGGCACACTCACTTTTCTCTCTCTCATACACATGTTCACACACACATGCTCACTCAATTCATTTCCCACACCCTGAACCCACAAGAGTCAGCTTCCTCCTCCTCCATCTTCTTTGAGCATGCACAGCTGATGGGAGCACTCCTTTTTACATCTGTGCAGGCTGATGGGCAACCATCTTCTTGTTTGGTAGCACAGCCAAACATGCTTCCTCCTTCCAGCCACACAGCTGACTTTCTCCACTTCCTTCCCAGCTGCATTGGCCAATAGGCAAGAAGGTGACAACTCTCTTCTTCCGTAGCACGACTGAACACTTTTCCGGCTGCACAGCTGACTCTTCATTTTCTTCCCTCCCACATGGCATCAGGGACTCCGTTCAGTGCATGCACAGTCCACGTCTATAGCCCTCATGGTGTTTTCAGATGTTGACTCAGAGACCTGGCAATTCTTTTAGAATTCCAGAGTCTGAGCCAAATCCAGAGAGTTCCCAGGTATACAAATAACCTATAGCATGAACGCTAAAGAGTAGCCTCAGGGCAGAACATTTCTTTATGGGACATTGGAATAATACATTTCACAACATTATTCTCTCAGAAATGTAAAAGCATAAGAAAATTATTAGAAAAAAAATGTAAATGACACCAAGGTTTAAGACCAAATGAGAGAATAATGTAGTCATGAAATTGAAAAAATTGATACTCAGAAGACTCTAACTAGGTCTCTTGCTTTACAACACTACTACTTAAACTGAAAAAATAAGTCTTTCTTCATGGTTATCCATTTGCTTCTGGCTGAGTTATCTAACCACGCTATATATTTTCTAGAATTGCTTCCAGCTAGTGTAATGATAAAGGCAATGAGATCTTACTCTGAAGGTCATGCCCTGATCCTATCAACTGTATATTATGCAACTATGCTGTATTATTTCAAGATGTTATCTTTAAAATGCAAGAAAAATCCAGAATTCTAAGATTTGTTTTACAAGAAATTTATCCTTGGAGTAAATGAAGACCAGGAAGTAGAATTGACAGGGTTTCAGGACAGACAGCATCAAAATGCATGCCATTTTGTAGTATAAATGCACCTTAAAAACTATGTCATCAAATTACAGAGCAGAATGCTATAATGGAGAAAGAAAATACCAGGAAAATGTCTTATAAACCAGTTTGTAATTATGTCCAGTCCTGGGCCTGTGTTGTTCACTGAATGTTCCATAGGGGGCTGCTTTTACCTATGGGCAAAAGGACTGCTTCCCCAGGCTCTGCATAGCACGGGGCGATTACATGAGCATACAGGCTTCTGCCCCAATGACTCTATTGTCCGGTGCCCCAAACCTCAGCAGGGAACAGCTCACTGATTCCTGCTCCAACCCCTCCCCTCCTGGGCAGCTGCACGGAAAGGGGAGAGGGTGAGCCTGGATTAGACAGAACAAAACAAAGAAGCCACTTTGCTTCCTAATCCAACCCCCCCCCCCTCTTTCATTCAGGGGGAGGAAGTGTGGGGTGAGCCTGGAGAAGACAAGGCACAGCAAATAATTGCCGCTCTTACCCCTAATTCAACCCCACTTCTCCTGTTTGCTGGGAACAGAAGGGGAGGGGAAAGGAAGGCATGGACAGTACAGCAAAGAAGAATTCAGTTTTGTCTGCATATTTCTGTTTCTAATTTGTGTTCATTTATTCTGCATTTGGTAAATATTTGTGTGTGCGACCCTAGATGAGGTGTTCAGCTGGCATGTTGTTTCTGTGTAGGGATTTTTAGCAGTCCAGCTTGCTCTGTTTTCCCAATTGGAGGTGTACTGGTGTTATAGGGCCTGGTGTAATATCTGCAGTGTTGCTTTTTTGTTTGTAGGCTTGCTGCGGTTCGAGTCCTGGGAGTTAGTAGTATTTTGGTATGGTAAGTTTGCAGTATAGATTCGGCGTGACTTTTTTTTTTTTTTTTGCAGCGTTTTGTGCTACTTCACAAAGTATCTGCTAACAGAGGGTGTTTGTCATTTGTTACTGAGCTAGCAACAGAATTTGACATGTTTGTGATTGGTGAGTAGTAAGGGGAAATATTCTAGTTCAGCCTAACCAGCCACTTCAAAGTATACCTCCAACAAACGCAGTATGACTTTCTTTTAGAGGGTAATTTTCAAAGGGATTTCATAACATAAGAAGTGTTTTACCCATGTAAGTGAGCTATCAGAAAGTTGCCCACCTGTATGCGGGTAAGTATACATGTAGCTCTGTAAGCCACACACTTTTATCCACGTTGTAGCGGAGATATTCCTGGGGTGGGGTTAGTTTGGGGAGAAAACTACACACACAGTTTTGTATATTCAAGACTAGACCTGTTGTTTCGGTTGGAAACAGTATCCACAGGAAAAGCAGGTGCAAATCTCCACGGGTAATTTTTCCCGAGGTAGTTTTCAAAGGATAAATAAGGGAATAGTTTTCCTTTTGAAAATTGGTGCAAGGACTGCTAATATAAAGGACCCACAAACATCGCAGTAATGTGGGCAGTTTGAAAATAGCCCACTTAATTTATAAATTTATGCATTCATTGAATTTATTTTTTGTAATTTACTCCCAAAAATCACAGATGACACATTCATCACATGCTGTGACATGATCTTCTTATTTGTATTACGTGTGTATAAATTAGACATTTATAAATTAAGCGAGCAATTTTCAAACTACCCATGTTTCTACAATGCTCGTGGGTACTTTATATCTATACCCTTCCACCAGCCCATTGATAACGCAAGACCCTTAACACCACACTTGCATCCTGCCGCATGGATCGGTGGGAGGAAAATGCCTCATGCTCCACTTGCATGGGCCCATGCAGACCGGTAGAAGGCAGAGGTGGGCTTGTGTAGGCCAGAAGGAGGAGGCAGCATGCAACTCACATCCTGTCAGCTGGTGAAGAGGAGGCAAACTGAATCAACAAGTTGGCAGCATCAGATTAACAGGAGGGAATGGAGGAAAGGAGAAGAGTGCTAGGTTTGAGGAGGAGAAGGGAAGGCGACAGTCAATCTGGGCAAAAAATAAAAGGGTCCCTTCCATAAATGTTTGCCCAAAGCTCTATAAGTGGATAAAGTTACCCTTGTTCCAAACTATTTCATAGTATTCGTAATATCTTTATTAAAAAGCTGTGAAGAGAAGGAGAGATTGACCTTTTTCTAATGCTTCAGCAAATCTTTATCCTACATTTTATTCTTCAGTCCCTTTGTCTGGCAAGTCGTTCTCAGGCCCTCCAAATCAAACATTTGCATGTACTGTTTACCCTTACCTGTTATGTAATGTTTATATGGCCCTGCATGTCTGTCCTTGCTCTGAATGTACTTAAAAGCATGCTAGAATGCAAATCCGCATGTTTATTGTGAGTACCAATGGTTCTTTCCGTTGTGTGGACCTATCTTAGACTGCTACCATTTGTGCTATGCTGATAGCTAAAGACTGGAAAAGAAAAAACCTTTCTGAATAAGACACTGTTGTACGCCAATACATCTATTATCCATCTGATTTTTATTAGTTGTCCTGTCACTAAAGGCAATGATTTCCAAACTGACACCCGAAGAACACCAGGGCCAATCTTCTTTTAAGAATATCTACAATGAACGTGCATAAGATATCTTTGCACAAATTGAAAAGGCAATTATATGGGAAGGGGAAGAGGCAGATATGGATATTCTAAAATCATCCAAAGGACCTAAACCTACCAGATATAGCTTGGAGACTACCAGCTGCTGGAAATAAGGGGATACTGAAATCCTTGTAAGAAATGTTTCCCAAGCAGTTAGCTGAGGAGCCCAATCTTGTCAAGGTGATATTGGACCTGCTCTCCAGGTGGTACCGTGTCCTCTTGCAATGATGAAACCGGCACCGAGGGTGGGAGAGTGCAGAGGATGGTTCCCGGACTCCCCGCTGGACCACCAGGGAGTTTTGGACTGATTACATATAACAGAGAAACTTTGATAGAATGAGAAAAATAGTTTTTAAAAAAACCTGAAAGGTGCAGCTACAAAGGTAAAATGTGTGCAAAAGGCATGAACTTTGTTAAAATATACCATCCTAGAAGCACAGTCCAGATGTATTCCATGCATTAAGAAAGGTGGAAGGAAGGTCAAACAATTGCCAGCCTGGCTAAAAAGTGAGGTGAAAGAGGCTATTTTAGCCAAAAGACCCTCTTTCAAAAATTGGAAGAAGGATCCATCAGAAGAAAATAAGATAAAGCATAAGCATTGGCAAGTTAAATGTAAGACATTGATAAGACAGGCTAAGAGAGAATTTGAAAAGAAGTTGGCCAAAAAGGCAAAAACTCACAATAAAAACGTTTTAAAATATATCTGAAGCAGAAAGCCAGTGAGGGAGTCGGTTGGACCGTTAGATGGTCGAGGGGTTAAAAGGGCACTTAGGGAGATAAGGCCATCATGAAAGATTAAACGATTTCTTTGCTTTGGTGTTTACTGAAGAGGATGTTGGGGAGATGATTCAGATGAACTGAACCAAATCACAGTGAACCTGGAAGATGTGGTAGGGCAGATTGACAAACTGAAGAATAGTACTTCACCTAGCCTGGATGGTATACACCCCAGGGTTCTGAAAGAACTAAAAAATGAAATTTCAGACCTATTTCAATTAATTTATAACCTATCATTAAAATCATCCATGTACCTGAAGATTGGAAGATGGCCATTGTTACACCATTATTTAAAAAGGATCCAGGGGTGATCCAGGAAACTATAGACCAGTGAGTGTGTCTTCAGTGCCAGGAAAAATCGTGGAAACTGTTATAAAGAATAAAATCACAAAACATTTAGATAGATATTGTTTAAATGAGCACAGCCAACATGGATTTACCCAAGGGAAGTCTTACCTCACAAATCTCCTACATTTTTTGAAGGGATGAATAAACATGTGGATAAAAGGTGAACTGGTAGATGTGGTGTATTTGGATTTTCAGAAGACGTTCAGCAAAGTACCACATGAAAGGCTTCTAAGAAAACTAAAAAGTCATGGGATAGGAGGCAATGTCCTTTTGTAGATTGCAAGCTGGTTAAAAGACAGGAAACAAAGAATATGATTAAATGATCTGTTTTCACAGTGGAAAAAGGTAAACAGCGGAGTGCCTCAGGGATCTGTACTTGGACCAGTGCTTTTTCAATATATTTATAAATGATCTGAAACAGGATACAGCGAGTGAGGTAATCAAATTTGCGGATGACACAAAATGATGCAGAGTAGTTAAATCTTGAGACGATTGTGATAAATTGCAGGAGGACCTTGTGAGATTGGAAGATTGGGCTTCCAAATGGCAGATGAAATTTAATATAGACAGGTGCAAGGTGTTGCATATAGGGAAAAATAACCCTTGCTGTAGTTACACAATGTTTATATTTTATTTTATTTATTTAAGGTTTTTATATACCGGCAATCATGAGCACATATCTTGCTGGTTTACATGGAACGGGAGTGCATTAAATACAACAACTAGAACTGTGGTGATCGAAGGAGCAGTTACAAATAACAAGGGTAGCAGAACTTGGATAAGAAGGAAGAGATAGGAAAGAATAAACGGTTAAACGGTATACAAATAAATTAAATGCTATGTAAAAATGGCATGATTAATGGCTGAATATTTGAAGTCCTTGGTTTGTATCTATAACGTGATATTAGATTGTGTCTGGTTAGGTTCTATCTTAGGAGTTACCATCCAGGAAAGAGATCTAGGCATCATGGTGGTTAATACATCGAAATCGTCGGCTCAGTGTTCTGTGGCAATCAAAAAAGCAAACAGAATGTTAGGAATTATTAGGAAAGGAATGATAAATTAAACAATGGCTGTCATAATGTCTCTGTATCACTCCATGGTGAGACCACATCTTGAATACTGTGTGCAATTCTGAGCACCGCATCTCAAAAAAGATATAGTTGCACTGGAGAAAGTGCAGAGAAGGGTGACCGAAATGAATAAGGGGCATGGAACGGCTGCCTTATGAGGAAAGGCTAAGGAAGTTGAGCTGTTCAGTTTGGAGAAGAGACGACTGAGGAGGGATATGATAGAGGTCTACAAAATCAGGAAAGGACTTGAACAAGTTAAAGTAAACCAATTATCTACTCTCAGATTACAGAAGGACTAAGGGGCACTCCATGAAGTTAGCAAGTAGCTCATTTAAAACAAATCAAAGAAAGTTCTGGAATTCATTGCCAGAGGGTGCGGTTACACCAGTTAGTGTAAAAAAGGTTTGGATTGTTGCATAGGAGGTGGACTCTTGGGCCGAGGTGGGGTTGACGCTACCTGCAGGGCAAGCCCTACGGTTCCCCACTGTCACACGCGGAGCTGGCTGATTGACGGAAGCCGGCTGGAACTTCACCAATACCAGCCCTCGTTCCACGCAGGTTGATTCCCCGTGCTGGCTGGACTTAGGTGGGCCTCCGTCCAAGGTCTTCTCAGAGACGATGAGGAAGTCAACCAGGGGCCAACAGTGGTAGCAGGAGTAGGTGGTCTGATCTGGACAAGGTGGAGTCCTGGAGATCCGGGCGCCAATGAGAACAGGAGGCAGACAGAGGGTGCCTGCCAAAGCCTGAGAGGTCAAGTCCAGCATGAGTTCAACAGAAGCGTCATAGAGCAGCCCAGAGTCAGGGCAGGCAGCAAGCAAGGAAGAGTGGCAAGACAAGCGCAGGTCTAAACCAGAAGTCAGCTGGAGGATGGTCAGGCAAGGCAAAGGTCAAACCAGGAGACGGGCAGGAGTGTAGTCAGACGTAGCAGGGGTCAAAGCCAGGAATCAATCAGTAGAGTGGTCAGAAGAAGCAGAGGTCACAGCCAGATATCAATCAGAAGCATGGTCAAACAAAGCAGAGGTCACAGCCAGATATCAATCAGAAGTGTGGTCAGACAAAGCAGAGGTCAATGCCAGGTATTAATCGGTAGAAGACAAGCAGGGAAGACAAGGAACGCAGGAGCAGGAATGGATACCAGGATCAGGAACAGGAACACAGAAGAATCAGGAACAAGTCAGGAATCAGGAACACGGAGGAAACGCAGGAACAGCAACTAAGCACACGACTAGCGTGGAGACCTGTTGCCAAGGCAAGGAAGCACTGGCTGGGCCCGGCCTTAAGTACCGGGACCCAGTGACGTCATCATCCGAGGCCGCGGGTTGGTTTCCCACTGCGGCCCCTTTAATAGAAGAACTGATGTGCGTGCGCCTAGGGAGGGGCGTGGTGCAATATGGCAGCGTCTCCTTGAGGAGCTGAGACATCCACTGTGGAGTTGGGAGCATGGGGAGCAGCCCGGACATGGAGGCAGCTACCTATGGCCGCAAGAGAGGCAGAACCAGGTGCTGAAACAGGTAAATGAGGGTAAGAGGGTCCAGCCGCCGGCCTGCCATGGCCAGCACACGCAACATGGATACGTTCGTAGAGGAAAAATTAATAAACTGCTATTAATTAATAAGCAATAGTAGCATGAGATTTATTTAATGTTTGGGTACTTGCCAGATACTTGTGACTTGGATTGGCCACTGTTGGAAAAGGATACTGAGCTTGATGGATCCTTGGTCTGACCTAGTATGGCATATTTTATGTTCTTATGACCTGGTACTATTAAATGGAAACCAAATCACTGAGGTCAGGGTAGGGGACATCCTGGGTCCAGTGATCACCATAGAGTGTGGCTCAGTGTAAACACTGGATCAAGGGCCCTGGATTTGAGGACTGACTTCAAGAAAACTGATTGATTATGTTGAGAAAGACTAGAAGTAGGGGATCTAAGAGATATAGATGACCTAGTGACAGAAATTAAAAGGAGCATTGAAGAGGACATTGTGTCAGGCATGTTTAGGAAGAGGAAGGAATGATGAAACAGGAAACAGGAGAAGAAAGAAGAGAAAGAAGAACAGCATTCAAGAAATAGAGACAGGAGGAGAAGGAGGGCAAGCAAGATTACCAGGAAAAACGGAAAGGCTAATTGAACAGTCAAAGGCTCAAATGGAGGAGTATATTGCTCAATCAGTGAAGGCAGGGGAATAAGACGTTCTTTAGATATAAAAAACAAAAGTGGAATAGTAAGAATTAAAGAGAAGGATCAGCTGCAAATTACATGCATTGTTGAGTATTTGCACTAGAAGAAGAGGGCAATGGACCCACGGTAAAGACATAAGGGGACTGTGGAGTGAACACATTGCTGTGTACTGAAGAGTTAGTGTTTAATGTAGTATGGCACAGTTAAAGGTAAGCATATCTATGGGACCTTCTGGGATACATCTCAGAATACTAAAGAAGCTAAAAGAAGTCACAACTCTGTTCAACTTATCAGTGAAAACTGGAGAGGTTACAAGAGACTGGGGAAGTGCAGATGCAGTACTGCTGCATAAGAATGAGAACTAGGAGAAAGCTAAAAACTACAGACCTGTTCGATTAATATCAGTGATGGGCAAGTTCATCGAAGCCAGAACCAGGGGCAGATTGCAGGAAAATATCAGCCCGGGGAATTTTTTTCAAAATAGGCCCACAGGGTGTCTGTCTGACTCTCTTGTGCATTTTCCTTTCAGCATGTGTTTCTACAGTTCCCAGAAGCATGCCAAACTGACCCTTCATAGCTATGTCATGTGACCTGGAGCCTGGCAGAACTGAGCCAAAAAATCTCCAGCATAAATTTCACAATTTTCCTAAATAATTAAGTCGTGGAACACACCCTCAACCAGAGGCGAGCAAACAGAACTGCATGCCCTTTTCCATCCATGCAATCTGTTGCCATCCACCCCCAAGTCTGGTTATATCTCTCATAATTAATTGTTGGATTCCTGGTCTGGTATTAAAGTTTCTTACCAACTAATCAGCTCTTGAACCAGTTTATGGCAACTTCCCTTTACCCTTTTGTTATACTGTTTTGCTTGGGCTTTTTGTTTTTTAGTTGCATTCTTCTGAGATATTTTAGAAGCTGCAAATAAATCCTTCTGTAGAGATGCTACAAATTTATCATAGCAGACAACGCATTCATCTCGTAAGACATTCTAAAAAAGGACATCAACTAGCAGACAGGGAATGCCTCCAAACACTGGATAAAATGGAGCAAATCCTGTTGTCTCATGCACTGTACAGTTGTACATCATCAGGTATTTAAGGATCCTATCACCGTGAAAGGGACATACGAATATGTAGTATCTGACTCTCTGAGGACAGAGGTTCTATAGGGAGTCCATGATGCAGGACACCAAGGTTAGATGCGTATTTTGTATCTGTCCAGGCAGAGTGTTGATCACCTGTAGCCATTTGCATTTAGCTTATGGCAGCAAGACTGTAATAATTTTTTCCTAGAGATTGGGTAAATCTTTCAAACTGACCATTCCCAAATGGGTGATGGATGACTGTATGCAATTTTTCAATGCCTGCAATTTCAATCAGTTGAGAATCAAAACAGGCTCCCAGATCATTAAAGATCATCTGAGGAAATTCATAAATGTAAAAGAAGTTGTCCCATAACTTCTTTGCCACCTGCTTGGTAGTTTGCTTTGTACAGGGAAATGCATGTGCCAACTTCGTGAAAGGCTCAGTTACCACCAGAATGTCTACACTATCATTTCTGTGATTCTCTGCTGCTCAGAAGTCAATAGAAACCAGTTCTAGGGGAGCTGTAGTTTTGATGGATTCCAAAGGTGCATGTGCTTGTAGTTCAGGTCCTGCATCATGGACTCCCTGTAGAGAACCTCTGTCAAAGATGCTGTTCAGACTCTTGCTCTTTACCCCTAATATAGCTGGGAATTTAGTACTGTCACTATGCCATTCCTTGACATTGTTTCTCTGCATAACTTTACTGATGATGCAGTGGTTAGGTTTTGTTTTTCCTTTTTTTTCATCTGCTTCACAAGGGGAGGTGTTCTGCTTGTTCACAGACAAACCTGTTGCACTGTAGCTTGCTGTACATTCTCAACATCATCTAACATCTTTTGGTAGGATTGTCCATGAAGAAGGCTCACTCAAACAATCAGGAACCACATTCCTAGCCCCAGGCACATACTGGAGATCAAAGTTGTATGGGACAAGCGTGACAATCCATCCCTGCTCACATGCATCTAAGCTGAGCTTTGTTAAGAATTACATGAGTGGGTTGTTGTCTGTCCACACTGTGAATGGATGTCCTTTTAACCAGTGGCTCAACTTCTTTACTATGGCCCTCTTTAGAGCAAGAAACTGTGCTTTTCTATTTGCTGAACATATAGATAAGCTTAGTTTAATGGGACAAAGCCAACATGGATTTAGCCAAGGGAAGTCTTGCCTCACAAATTTGCTATAGTTTTTTTGAGGGCATAAATAAGCACGTGGATAAAGTGAGTCAGTTGATATAGTATATCTGGATTTCCAGAAAGCATTTGACAAAGTCCCTCAGGAGAGACTTCTTAGGAAATTAGAAAATCATGGGGTAGGTGAGAGTGTCTTATTATGGATTGCCAACTGGTTAAAAGATAGAAAACAGAGAGTAGGATTAAATGCTAAATTTTACCAATAGAAAAAGGTGTATAGTGGAGCACCACAGGGATCAGTTCTGGGACCACTGCTTTTTAATATATTTATAAATGACCTGGAAATGGGAACAAGTGAGGTGATCAAAATTGCCAATGACACAAAGTTATTCAAAGTTGTTAAATCACAAGAAGATTGTGAGAAACTGCAAGAGGATTTTGCAAAACTGTGCATGCAAATGGAAAATGAAATTTAATGTGAAGAAGTGCAAAGTGATGCACTTAGGGAAGAGAAACCCAAATTATAGCTACAGAATGCAAGTTTCACATTAGGAGCCACCATTCAGGAAAAGGATCTAGGAGTCATTGTTGATAATACATTGAAATGTTCTGCTCAGTGTGCAGCAGCAGCCAAGAAAACAAATAGAATGCTAAGGATTATTATTAATGCTAGTGAATATAATAATGCTTCTGTATTGTTCCAAGGTAAAACCTCATCTTGAATTTTGTGTGCAGTTCTGGTCACTACACCTCAAAAAAGATATAGCAGAATTAGAAAAGGTCCAGAGAAGGGCAACCAAATGTTACAGACCTGCTCCCCAGAGGGGAGGAGTTAGCAATCTGTTATAGATCTGCTCCCCCAGAGTGGAGGAGTTAGCAATCTGTTATGAATCTGGCTGCTGGATACTCCCGTAGAAGGAGGAGTTAACAATCTGTTATCAATCACCCCGCCAGGGGAAGCGGAGCTAGCACTCTGTTATGGATCTTGCTAAGGAGTAGCAATCTGTTAGTGCTCTGCTCTTCCAGAGGGAAGGAGTAGCAACTGTTATGCTTTGTTCCTGTAGAAAGATGAACTAGCGACTTGTATGATTCCCATGGGGAGATAGCTATCTGATATGGATCAGCTTCCGCAAAGAGAGGAGTAATGGTCTGATGTGGGTAGGCTCCCACAGAGTGGCAGATGATAATACCACTCTATTAGTGTAGGAGTAACACTTAGTAGAAATAGTGAATCCCTGGGCCGATGGCAGATGACAGCGCCCTCAAGTGGAGATCCAGAGAGGGACCACCGGCTAGGCTGGAGTATTGAGACAAATACAGATAGTTCTTTATTAGACTGGAAGTAGAACCACCAGATGTGGCAGTAGTGAGTTGATATGCCCGGCAGGGCTGAAGTTCTTCTGATACTGGAACTACGATCTCTGATTTGCTGAGCTGTAAGGAGAGACTATAGGTAGTGAGTAGACAAGGTATGCTGGGCATAACCAGTGGTAGATGATACACTCACAATTGTAGATCTCTATAGTATCTTCTTTATGCAACAGAGAGTTTACAGGAACAGGAGCCGCAGGCGAGAACTGGTTTCTATAGGCAATCTGAAATAGAATTCACAATAACTGTGTATGGGATGGCCTCTGGAGTAGAAGAGAGGCTAGAAGAGATTTAGGAACGTAGGCCCTCATGGAGCGAGTACTGGTTCCTATCTGTTAATCTGTAATAGTAATCCATAAGATATAGGTATGCAATATCTTCTGAGGAAGAAGAGAGTATGAGAAAGGAATTAGGAACATAAGCCCTCGTGGAGCGAGTACCGATTCCTATCTGCAATCTGCTATGGTAATTCACGATCTCCGTACCTGTGACAACGTCTTAGACTGAAGGGAGCCTTAGAGATTAGGAACAATGGCCCTCATGGAGCGAGTACTGGTTCCTGTCTGTAATAGGACTCACTGTGTTCACGTCTGCGATCGCCTCCAGGCAGTAGGAGTCTTCTGAGTCTTTGGGAACATAGGCCCTCGAGGAGCGAGTACTGGATCCCATCCAACAATCTGAAAACAAGAATAGAGAGAGCAGAGCCCCCGAGGAGCGGGTACTCCTGGTAAGTTTGAAAAGGCCGAGCAGTGGAGAAGAATTCCCCTTGCTGACTCGGAACGTAGTTGCAAGTAGCGTGGACTGCTGAAGCAAGTCCCGTTGGAGTTCCTTGCTAACTCATTTGTAGTTAGCAAACAAAGACCTTTTAAATTGAAAATGGATGATGTCATTACAGGGGAACACCCTCAAGGTTCGCGCCCTTGCTGGTACAAAGTCTGGAGCGCGCGCGCCCTTACGTCATCAGGAACATGGCGGATCCATAGCGTCAAGCCAGCCTGGGGATACCGGGACCAAGAGGTTAGATATCACCAACAACTTATTTGGGTCCATTGCTTCTCCATTTTCACTTATATAATATCCAAGAAACTGAAGCACCTGTCAGAGAAATTTACATTTCTTTTGTTCCAGTTTCAAGTAGTAAGCACTCAAATGGCTAAATACCAACTCCAGTCTCTGAATTACAGTATTTTCCTCAGGAGCAAATACTAGCATTACTGGTATTCACCTCAGTAACTTTCATATTCTGGTTTTAGAGTTGTAAGAAAAATGATATGCTGGGTGAGAAGTTAGTTGACAACAGGACTCAAAGATTGGTAGTAATGAGGGGTTTACTCTGGTGAAGGCAACGTGGTCAGCAAGGTGCCACAAGGATTAGTGCAAGGTTCAGTCTGCTTTAATGCTTTATAATTGCCATTGGGGTAGGTTTTGAAATGAAACTGTGCCTGTTTGCAGATGATATGAAAAACTGAAATAAAGTAAACATACCAGAGAGGGTAAATAAGATTAAAGATGACATTAGAAAACTGGTCCAACCACCAACTACACTTTAATCCATAAAAGTGTAACATGATCAGCATGGAGAAATACAGGGGTAGAGGTGAAGATCTAGCAGTTGCTAAATAAGAGAAACCTAGAGGTCAGTGTAACAATGCAATTGGTAAAAATAATGGCAGCCTTGGGTGTATAAAGAGAGATATCACTAGTAGACAGAGAGGCATCTCTTTACAGATGTCTGGAGTGACTCCACCTTGAGTACTGTGTTCATTTCTAGAGACCACATCTACAAATGACACTGACAAAGGAGGAAGCAATTCAAAGGAGGGCCATCAAAGAAGTCTACAGCCTGCACTACGAGCCATATATAGACTGAAGGACAGTATTTGGTGTCTAGAATAAAGAAGGGAATGGGCTGATATGATACCAACATTCACACATCTAGGATAGTGCTTCCCAAACATGTTATGGGGGACCCGGCCCGCAGCCAGTCAGGTTTTCAGAATATTCACAATGAATATGCATGAGATAGATCTGCATGTACTTCCTCCATTTCATATACATTTATCTCATGCATATTCATTGTGGATATCTTGAAAATCCAAATGGCTAGGTTTCCTCCAGGACATCTTTGAGAACTATTGATCTAGCAACTTAAATGAAGGAAAGTCATCATATAAAGTAGATCCACAATGAAATAATTCTGCATGCATCAGAGCCCAGTATATGTAAATATTGTATTAGTTAGTTTATTTAGTTTGATCAATCGGCATTCTGAAAACAAAGACGATGTACAATAAAAACATAAATAAAATTAGAATAAAAATGACAACAAAAACTAACAACATAGGAGAATTCTAGCAATAACAAGAACAATCAATAATTAAATGTATACAAAATAGGCGGTAGCAGTAGTAATGAAAATGCTAAAAGAAATCACATTATATTTCAAAAGCTTGTAAAAGCAGGTGAATTTTTAGATCTTTCATGAATTTGATAAAACCCCTTTCTAAACACAAGCTGAGGGGGACAGAATTACAAAAATCAGGGGCCAGGAAGGAAAATGCCATTTCTCAAGTTCTTTCAAGACTGATTTTCTTAAATGAGAGCACCTTTAGTAACTTGTGTTGAGCAGATCAGAGTAGACGACCTGGGAGATAAGGACTTTGAAGATTAGGTAATAAAAGGCACCTTTTTTTTTTACCTATTTTTATGTCTCTTATTACCTATGTTATACTTTTTAAGACCTTTTATAATGTGCAGTATTAACATTTATTTTAGTATTTAAGTTTCTAATTTTTACCAATTTTACTTGAATTTATTGAGAGATTTTAGAATTTAGTGATTGTTTTAAATTTTAGCTATTTTAAAATGTTATTTATTTTAAAAATTGTTTCTGAATTATATATGTTGTTATTCAATCTTATGCATTGAAAACCGTTGCGATGGCATATTCTAGTGACGGTGTAGAAAACTTAATAAATAAGTAAATAAAGAGATAAACAGGGTTGCTCCAGCAAACAGCTGAGAAGATGAGGCAGTGGCTTTGTTTTGGACTACTTGAATCCAGTTGACTGAAAGTGATTTGAAACTATTGTAAAGAGCATTACAATAGTCTGAGTGACTAAGCATTAGTTGAATAGGTTAGAGATTTAAGATCATTTATGTCCAAAAATAGTCTCAGCCCTTGAATGAAGTGCAAATAGTAATACGAGTGCTGCACAAGAGTGGAAACTTGAGGGGCCAGTTTGAACAAAGCGTCAAGTTTAAACCCAGAGATTGTGATTACGTCTTTAACTTGAAAATGAGAACCAGACATCCGTGGAGATGGAAGAACCACATTTTCTGGGTTTCTGGTGAGCCAGATGGCTTCGGATTTGCCCAGCTTTACTTTTAATCTAGTCAGGTGCAGCCAACTTGCTCTCTCTCTCGGTGAGCCAATTGATGGACCTGGACAAGTAGTCATTCGAGCTTGACTGTTTGTGGGGGTCTGCAATAAAAGGTTTCAGAAGCCGCGCCATAAACACCCTGACCTGTTACCACTTCTCCAGGTAGTGCAGTGAAATCCCTCCCCTACCCTCCAGCGTGCTCCCAGGCGTAACATTCAGGGACAGGGAGATTGCTGCTGTGAGCGGGGGAAGAGACCTGGTTCTCTCCAAAACTGGACGGTGTAACAGTTTCCTTCCTCCTCCTCCAGCTGAGAAGCTGCTTTCAAACCTGCACCACTGCTGCCATATAGGCCAGTTGAAGGGGATGATAACCCTGGCTAAACCTGCTTACCTTTCCGTTTTCTCATAAAGCAAGAAAAGGAAAACAGAGGGAGAAAAAAACCATAACTGGCATGATGTAAAACTAGCAGCTTCTTGCAGTGTTACTTGTGCAGTGCAAGCCTGGATTATGAGACAGCAACTTAAACTGATTAAAATATATCTAGTAACCTGCAGTCTAACTACTTTTCTAAGGGCTAAATTACAGCAGAGGATTGTTTTCTTTATTTTTTTGGAAATGTTAGTTGAACCAGGTTATTTCTTAGAGGTAAAAATAACAGCCCGTTGTTTTCCAATAGTGAGCCCCCATTCTGTGTCCATGGCAAAAGTCTTTTGAAAATAGGTTCCAGAGTTAACCTTGGTAATTTACTGTAATCCCTCTGACCACTTCAGAGAGATTTAAACCTCTTTGGTTATGAAGTATAAGTGGAAATAATTTCAGTAGTAAACTGAAAAAGGGATGAATTATCACAAGTCTGAAACTTGTGAGTAGTGAAAGCCATCACGAAGGGCTGTAACCCATGTTTGGGACCCAGTAACACCCTCACTCACCTCTTGGCAGCACTCCATCCCCATATCCCGGTCACAGCCACAGCAGTCGCATGAACTGAGCCATCTTTTTCAGTGTTGCCCTGTGTGTGCGGTGTGCAATGCCTAAACTGCTTTACCAAGGTAATAGTTATCAGTCCTGGGAATAAATGCTCTCTTGGCATAAACCCTAAACCATAGAAAGAAATAGCACTTCATCCGGAGTTATTTTCTCCCGAGAGTGCACAGCACTGTTTCAGGAGCACCTGAGTGTCACCCGCTTCTATCTGACACATTTTATTAATTTTCCTCCCCGACTTTGAGATATACTTTTAATGCACTTTATGATATCAAGACAGAATTGGCAGGAACTCCAGTGCACTGACCCGTGAGATTACATTATCTCTTAAAACTATCTGACGCCTTAATCCCTAATTATATAAATAACAACCCCCTTCAGACCTAATTGAGATATCACTTAAACAACACAATTCCCCTCAGTCTAGTCACTAATAACTGTGAATGATACTGCTGGAATGATATTGCTGGAATCAATAATTTGTGCTATGTGGTATATAATTTGTGAATTTCAATGCTGTAAACCGTGGTGATCCAGTGATTTTCACATGGAACAATGGTATATAAAACCTCTAAATATATGGAGACAGAACATTACCCTCAGTGCACGGACATGCTTGAGATTCCAGTTACTGCTCCCCCGTCCCAAGAGAGAAGATAAAGAAAACCTAGAGAGAAGTTCCTCTCCTGAAAACTATAAAATTTCAAAAGCGTGTGTGTGAAACAAACAGTGCAACACCTGGGACTGCAGCACGGCTTTCGAAAGAATAATGAGGGTTTGTTCAAGGCACATATTGCAGATGCACCTCATTAAACCATGTACGCTTGTCAATTAACCTTTTGGAAGCTCTCTTACAAATGTTCAGATAAATAAGACAACATAACAGTAAACAGCTTTTAAAAGGCTGAGCAACAGGGGATGCAATGGGTCCAGACAAATGGACAGAAAAGGATGGGATCAACCAGGTCTTTATTTGGCCAGACTCTGGCTACACATACAGGGGTAGATTTTAAAAGAAGCACACGGGCATAGATGTGCGTACGTTACCCGGTATGCACACATGGACGCCTGATTTTATAACACGCGTGCATGTTATAAAATCGGGGGTCAGCTCGTGCAAGGGGGTGCACACTAGTGCATCTTGTGCACACCGACGCCCACGGCCTTCCCCGTTCCCTTCCCCCTACTCTATCCTTCCTACCCCTTCCCCTAACCTTCCCACCCCCTAGCTCTATTCTAACACCCTCCCCCCCCCCGACCTTTATCCTACCTCTTGCGTGTGCCGGCAGCCTGCCGGCACGTGATCCTCCGACACAGTGGCAAATGGCCGCTGTGCCAGAGGCCTCTGGCCCCGCCCCATCCCCGCCCCTTTTTCGAAGTCCTGGGACTTAGACGCGTCCCGGGGCTTTACGCGCATCACCGGGCCTTTATAAAATAGGCCCGGCGTGCGTAACCCCCCCTATACGCGTAAATCCTATGAAAATCCGGCTCACAATGTGGTGGCACTTCAGGAATGCCACGGATTGCTTCGGGTACTAATGTGGCTTCATTAAAATCAATAGAGCTTATCGTGATTTGTCAGGGTAACCTACAGCCAACCAGGGAACTCTAGGGATAGCCTGCACTCTGTACCATTTAGTTTCTCCCACCACTGGCACGATTTAAAAAAACAAAAAACCCTTATAGGTACTCCAAACTTACAGACAGATGGAATTATCTTGGGCAAATAGAAAAAAATGGTAGAGGAATCTGAATGTAGACAGGTGTGGGGTTATTGCCATTGCTCATAAATTTGATACTGAATGTCTAGAAGGTCTGCAAACATTTTGTTTTTAAATCTGAATTTGTGATGTAGAAAGAGGTTGCATAGAAAAGGTGGATTTTTTCTTCTCCACATGTGGTTCTGGTGTCTCTGGCATAAACTCCAAGTGTCCAGCATCTTGCTGTATTCTCTGTGCCTACAATCAACATTTAGCTGTAGTTTCCAGCATTTTCAGCATCTCAGAGTCTATTTAATGTGGAGGCATCTCCAGCAAAATCAACAGATTCAAAGCAAAATATCTGAAAATCTCCAGCAGAGCTCTAAAATCCACAACGTGGTTGCCTGCTCTGGAGGAGTTCCTTATTTACAGGGAAAAAGCTAAAATAGCTTTATTTAAAGAAAAATTGTGAAGTTTGTTTTGGTAAGCAGGAGGGTCCTATCCTTTATCAAATGGAACACAATTGATGATAAAAGCATTTCGGCTGTAATCATTTTGTTTTGTAGGTACAATCCTTTGCATATTAAACAGAACATTCAAGTTGTCTTATATGGTTCTTGTGTTCCCTTGTTTGCACTTAAGACAAAGGCATTGCATATATTTGCGTGACTTGATGTTCCAGAAAGGTTCTGTTATGTATGCGGGTGGTCTTGTTCTAAATTTGCATATGAGTGTGTTTATTCTAAACCCTGCCATCTCATTTAGGATACCCCCTAGTGTTGGACTGAGAAATCCATGAGGGTCTGACATCATATCTTGTGAGTCAGATCCTGCTAGAACAACGAGGCCCGAGTAGAACTCAGGAAGCTCTGAAAATTTATAGCAGCAATAGTCATGTGGCTTGTGCTTGCAGCATTGAGACTTAGTGAGATTAAGCAGCCTCCTAGTGTGTGTCCATCCATGTCACTAGGAAAGAGAATGCAGCAAATCTCCTCCTTCCCAGGAGTAACCTCTAGGTTCAGCATTAAAATTATGATTAATACTTAAGAACATAAGAAAGAACATAAGAAATTGCCATGCTGGATCAGACCAAGGGTCCATTAAGCCCAGCATCCTGTTTCCAACAGAGGCCAAACCAGGCACAAGAACCTGGCAATTACCCAAACACCAAGAAGATCCCATGCTACTGATGCAATTAATAGCAGTGGCTATTCCCTAAATAAACTTGATTAATAGCAGTTAATGGACTTCTCCTCCAAGAACTTATCCAAACCTTTTTTGAACCCAGCTACACTAACTGCACTAACCACATCCTCTGGCAACAAATTCCAGAGCTTTATTGTGCGTTGAGTGAAAAAGAATTTTCTCCGATTAGTCTTAAATGTGCTACTTGCTAACTTCATGGAATGCCCCCTAGTCCTTCTATTATCCGAAAGTGTAAATAACCGATTCACATCTACTCGTTCAAGACCTCTCATGATCTTAAAGACCTCTATCATATAGATCTTGGAGTTAGGGCATCAGTTCTTGCCTGGAATGATTCTAAGCTTCTGGAGATAAGAACCCCAATACGTTTTTATATCTGAAGGCCAAGGGTTCAACTAGAATCCCATCCATCTTTCTGAAACTGCATTTCTGCTACTGCCGTATGTCTTTTACTGTGTGAAGAAGTGTGTAACCCTTGTGAAGTGCCTGTGGCTGTGGACCTGTAAATAGCTTTCTTTATCTGGCTTTTAAATAAATAATATCTGTGTTGGAACCGCATTTAACAACATCTGTGGAAGCTTTGTGTCTGGGTTCTGCATGGCAAGGAAGCTGCTGAGTGGTCACAGATTCTGGAAGGGCTCTGACAGTATACAGGGAAGAGGTCTGATCAATCTTTCCACAGTAGAATATCATCCCAAGCTCCACTACGAGATCTGCATGACTGACTATTTAAGGAACCTTATATCCTTGCAATTGGGACACATTCCCAAACACAGATTAGATGTGCTTCAGAGTGAGCCATTGTGAGCATTTTACTCAGCATATATTATATAATGAAATGGCATTTGGCTATTTGTGTTTCTAGCTAAAATGAAGAAGTACCGCAGATGCCTTCTAATATCACTTTGCCACTCAGCAGTTGTGAGAAGAGCTGTCTGGGCTTAGGTGGAGCTGGGCTAAATAGTTGGTGTACTGGGCTACAGATGGCAGAGATTTAAAGTAAACAGCTCGTAAAGACGACTACGTTCTCCTTTAGAGGATAATTAAGAAATTGATCCAGTTCACTCTTGCCTCTGTTCCACTGTGGCTAAGTTTATTTTAAAACATTCATAACATGGTTCCAAATAAGTGTACTAGAAAAGGTCTAGAAGAAATTTTCTTTAGAAATGCCTTAGCTTTTGCTGCAAAACCAAGCACAGAGGTGTCTAATTACAGGCTGCTGGCGCTGCATCAGAAATATATCCCTTTCACTTCTCTAGTGCTTTTCCAACAAAAGGCTGCGTCCCATTGCAGCAGTCTGGCAATGACATTCAATCCCAGGCTATTGTGGGACGGCCCAAGAATCATTACTCACAGAGTAAATCAATCTATTCCTCCTTTGGGTAATCTCAGTGCCCCACACAATTAAAGAGTGAACACATTCCAAGTGATATACAGTTCACCAGTGGCTCACATTTTCACAAAGGAGTTGTTATTTGACAGGAAATTGCATCACATCCTTGATATGTGACAGGGCCGTAACTAATCCAAATCATGCCTAGGGCAGAGACCTCAAAATACACCCCCCTCTCTCTTACTCCTCCCCCCCCCCCCCCCCCCCCCCCGACAATCCCATCCTACTTTTGAGATTTAAATATTTTCTAGTTGTTTTTCCTAAAACAGCTCAACAAGATTTGTGTAACAGTAATTTAAAATTGTGTAATAAACTGAAATGCCATACAACGGTTAAATAAAGCTAACCTTTCCGTGTCTGGCATTTGCTCCTCTCTCTCTCTTCCATCTTTACTTTGTTCATCTGTTTATTGTCTTTTCAATCAATTTTTCTTCCTTTGAAACTCCTATCATTTTCCTTGTTTAAACATTAACTGTCATCTCTCCCTCATGTCCTCTCTTCCTCCCTCTTCCCACGCTTGAATGCAGATCTTCTCTTCATCTCCACCTCCACTCCCCACCCCAAGCTCTATCCTTTCTGTTCCTGTCTCATTCCCCCCAAACTCTATGGGGCAGATTTTTAAAAAAATACGCCCGTGAGACAGGCGCAAACAAGAGTACGCCGGATTTTAAAATCCAAGGTTGGCACGTGCAAGGCTGCACAAAATCAGCAGCCTGCGCGTGCCGAGCCGCACAGCCTGCCTCCGTTCCCTCCGAGGCCACTCCGAAATTAGAACGGCCTCGGAGGGAACTTTCCTTCCACCCCCCCCCCACCCCCCACACCTTCCCCTACCTAACACACCCCCCCAGCCCTATCTAAACCCCCCCCCCACCTTTGTTTGAAAAGTTACGCCTGCCAGTGGGCTGCTGGCGCGCCATCACACGACCCAGGGGCTGGTCCAAAGGTCTTGGCCACGCCCCTGGAATGCCCCTGGGCCGGCACCATGCCCCCAGAATGCCCCCGGAACACCCCCCGACCGTCATGCCGCCCCAACAGGGCCCCCCCCCCCCAACCAGCAAAGCCCCGGGACTTACGCGCACCGCCAAGCCTATTCAACATAGGCTCGGCACGCGCAGGGGGAGCTTGGGGCAGGTTTTCGGGGGGTACGCGCATATCCCTTTGAAAATCTGCCCCTATCTCTGTTTTTCTCTTCTTCCTCTGTGGGGAACCCTTGGTTTCCCTAATGAACGGGAGGGTACCAACTATCTGTGGAGGTTTATGCAGAAATTCGTAAAGAGAAGGTTGGGTCTTACTCCCCCATGTGGGAGATGCAGATGGTGTTTACTAGCTGTTTATCATCCCAAAGCACCATCTATCCACATGGATTTTGAGATAGACTTTCAAGAGGACAGGAACTTGCTGTCTCCTGCCCCTTTATTTTTCCCTTATTTATTGAAAAGGAGTTAGGGACTTTCCCTTTTGAGGTCCATCTGACCTGCTTCAAGCTTGTTTTGACTCTTTTAATCCATTTTTGGAGAATTCCCTGTGAGAAGCAGTCTCTCTTGTTGCAGTGGATTGAGGGGACCGGCTCTCACAGGGAATTCAAGGCTGGATTTGGAATAGGGAAGAGCTGCAGTGTGCTTTCTCTCCTTCAGAGTAAAGACCTGACAGTGACCTGATGCAGAGGAGATTCTACTTTAAATTAAGTGTCTTTTTTGCACTATCACCTCTGTTTGAGGCCTGTCTCTTCCTGTCTCTTGCTTGATTTTTTTTCCCCCTTTTTTTGGGTTCAGAGATTATTTTTGTTCCACTGGGAGCTAACGGGCCCTTAATACCTGGGACTCCATAACCAGACTTTTTGGAGCATGGTATCTTTCACCCTGAAAGAAGCTGGAAGTGTGGAGGAGTTTGACTGGTGGAGAGGAACTCAGCCAATGTGATAAGAAGGAAGAAAATTAGAGGATACAAAGTATAGGTGACAAAAACTTTGTTGCTGCTAAATTAACCTGGAAACAAGAAAGAGAAAAGTGCCCACCTAGTACTACATAAGAAGTTAAAGAATTTAAAAAGAGTTTAGTAAAAGGATTAAAACTGGGGCTAAGTTCTGATAAAATATTGTGCCTAGATTCTAACCAACTACAGTGGGAAGAGCAAGGATAAACAAAGGATAATCTAAAAGAGGATAAATCTACATTCAATCTAAGTAATTGTAGTAACTGAGAAGAAGAAGGAATTGAATTGTTGAGATCTGAGCTTCCATAGAATTTGAGAGACTTTATTAAAGAAGTGAGGTCATAATTTTATAAATCTTTCTGCTGTCTTATTACCGTATACTTATTGACTTTAATTGAAATTAGAATTGAAATTGTAAATACTATTCAGTCATCTAATCAACAATCAGTAAAAGAAGTTGGAAACGACCCTGCTTCTCAGTGTATTTTTCAGATGAAAAGACTGTGATACTTATCAGTGCTGTGTACAAAGAATAGAAAAGGGCTTGTATTGCATAGAAACGGGTATAAAAACTATGGTTCGTCCCCCATGTAGAATCCTGGAATGCAGAATGTAAATGCTATCTGGTTGCGTGCACCGGCAGCCTACCGGCACGCAATCCTCTGACCCCAGACCTCCACTTTAGTAAAGCCCCAGGACTTACACGCGTCCTGGGTTTTACACGCATGGCCACAGCTGCATTAATATAAATGGCGCCAGTGGCCCTTTGCCCTTATCATATGACAGGGCAAAGGTAGCACCGGCGCCATTTTGGTTCCTGGCACCCGACGTCACGAGTGCAGGAGATCGCTCCCAGACCCCCGCTGGACCACCAGGGACTTTTGGCCAGCTTGCGGGGGCCTCCTGACCCCCAAAAGACTTGCAAAAAGTCCAGCGGGGGTCTGGGAGCGACCTCCTGCACGCGGGCCGTATTGCCAATATTCAAAATGGCGCCGGCACTACCTTTGCCCTTTTCGCACACGATATGGCCTTATAGCGTGCGTTAGGGCCCTAACGCACGCGATAAAGCTTTAGAAAATAACCCCCTTAGATAACTCACAATCTATTTAGCTAAATGCTGACTTTTTAATATTTTGGGCACTTACCATGGTAAACTTTAACTAGATATCTCAATGACTGGCTAAATTTTAGCCAGATTATTTAGGGGCATTTCTGGGAGGAGTTAAGTTAGCTAAATAAGTTATCCAGCTAACTCTGATTTTCAAAGTCTTCATGCTTTTATTTATTTATATTAAAGTATGTATTTCCCACACCCTCCAAGGTTCAGGGCTGGTTACATAAAAAAGCATCTATAATTTAACATAAAACAAAAATAACTAACAAGTCATAACTCATGACAATTGCTGCAGATGAATTGCAAAATATATGGGACTACAAAGGACACTGCCTCAGGAAGGAACGCTGTACTTGGAATACCTGTTTAAATAAATAGTTTTCAGAGTTTCCTGAACTTTTTGGAATCTTTGAAGGAATGAATTATGAGAGGAATGAAATTTGCATATGACTGCTAACCGAGCATGTCATAAGGACATAAGAACATGCCATACCGGGTCAGACCCAGGGTCCACCAAGCCCAGTATCCTGTTTCCAACAGTGGCCAATCCAGGCCACAAGAACCTGGCAAGTACCCAAAAATTAAGAAGGTAATTTTCAAAGGAGTTACGCATGTAAATGTAATATATTTCATAGCAATTTCCAAAAGCCATTTAAGCTTGTAAAGTGCACTTATGAGTGTAAAATCTATTGATATTTCAATGGCATATTTAGTAGTAATTTTGAAAAACCCACTTTCATGCATAAAGTGCATTTACACGAGTAAAACCCAGTTTTAAGCACGTAAATCATTCTGAAAATTACCGTTGCTAGTAATGGCAGTGGCTATTTTATAAGTCAACTTAATTAATAGCAGGTAATGGACTTCTCCTCCAAGAACTTATCCAATCCTTTTTTATACATAGCTATACTAACTGCACTAACCACATCCTCTGGCAACAAATTCCAGAGTCTAGCAGTTGGAACATCAAGCAAATATTGATTGGAAGATCTGAGATTTCTAGTGGTAGCATAGAAATGTAGAATTGAACTAATTCACGGGGAGGTGATGTTTTTAAGTAAATTATGAACTATGACAGCCATTGGACAGGTAAGATATGGCAATGTAAGCTGGTACCAGTAAGCAGTCGGGCAGCACAATTTTGTACTAATTGTAAGGTTCAGAGCATGCATTGTGGGAGGCCTATGTATATCTACGTGCAAAAAGGGTAATTGCAAATGTAGACAGGTACAGTGGCAGTCAAACAAGCAAATACAATGTTAGGTATTATAAGGAAAGGAATGGAAAATAAAAAGGAAAATATAATGCTTGCAGCTTGAGTATTATGTGCAGTTCTGGTCAGCCCATCTCAAAAATATATAGCAGAACTAGGAAAGGTACAGAGAAGGGCGACATACATGATAAAGGGGATGGAATGGCTGCCCTATGAGGAAAGACTAAATAGGTTAGGACTCTTCAGGCTAGAGAAGAGATGGCTGAGAGGTCTATAAAGTCATGAGTGGGTAAATAGGGAACAGTTATTTACTCTTTCCAATAGTACTAGGACTAGTGGCCACTACATGAAGCTAATAAACTGCACTTTTAAAACAAATCATTGGTTTTCAGTCAGCATGCAATTAAACTGTGGAATTTGTTGCCAGAGGATGTGGTGAAAGCAGTTAACGTAGCTGAGTTTAAAAAGGGTTTGGACAAGTTCACGGAGGAAAAGTGCATAAACCACGATTAGCCATGTAGACTTGGGGAAACCACTGCTTATCCCTAGTTATGAGCAAGAAGGATTGGATTGATTCTTTGGGATCCTACTGCCCAACTGGGACCTGGATCGACCATTGTTGGCAATGGGATGCTGGGCTTGATAGATCTTTAGTCTGACCTAATATGACATTTCTTATGAAGTGAAAACGATGAATATTTTTCACAAAATTTAGAAGAGCCATTAGATGGTCTCTAATGAGTTTCTTATTTTAAAGGTAAATGCTGTCAGCTGTGCACAGTGATATCAGTACAATGGAAATGTTCTTAGGGGCAAAGACATTCTTAGCTTGTTTATCATATATAGCAGGGAGAAGTCTTTTTAAAATCAAGGTCCAGAGGACCAAACTGACAGACTCGAAGGAAAAGAGGCCTGGGGGAGAAGAGTGTCCTGGCCATTGCTCAACAATGACAAATACTGAAGGCAAAAACCATAGTCCGTGCCTCTCAGCAAGAAGGCTGCTGAGAGGCAATGGCTGGGCAAATGGAGAGAGCTCATAATGGGAAAGAAACCCTGGAGAGCTGTTGGTGAAGGCTCCTGGTGCCACAGCCTCAGCCTTATTTACTTCTCCTGTCCCCTAGAGTTATAAATGGGAGCTGTGGAGTTTGGGCAGATGGCTGAAAAAGCAGAATATAAACCAATAAAATAAATAAATACAAAGAGTAAGAGGATGTTGTCTAGGCAAAAAAAAAAAAGAGAGAGAAAATTGGGATCACGAGAATGAAATATGCATTACTATGGATCTGTATGATAGAAGGAAAGTTTGCAGGTTTGTTTTCCAATTAAAGCTCTTTACTTTGCTGTGTTGGAATGTTTAGCTTTATTTACTCTTTGTTTAAGGGAAGGATTTGAAAACCAAACAGAAGTGTTCTTCTAAAGTTTGCCCCTATTGACTGCTGGCAGCAAAGCAGCAGGGCAGGCGGGGGCCCTAGCCTGAGAAATGAGAGCTGCGCAGCACTTGGGACGGGAAGACGAATATGTTCCTTGCAACATTTCGGGGTGTGCATGTGTTTGGGGGGGTGAGGGGGGTTCTTTTAAGGAAGGGCATCCCTGAAACCAAGACCTCAGGGGCATCTGCAGTTTCACAAATGTCTTTCAGTGATGAAGGATCACTGGGGGAATTCCCCCTTTTGCTCCTTCATTTTACAAGGATGGCGCTTTAATCCTGTCACTGGCTGGAGTTACAGTGCCTTGAGGGCGCTCCATTCTTATCAACCACTGTAGTGTGATAGTACAAGTATTTAATGATATTAACCTTTGACTATCTGGCACTGAATGTCCTGCTCAGGAGAGGATACCTGTTATCTGCTCTGCAGCAGTTTACACCGCCAAGGTCAATAACGCACATCCTTCTTGTTTTCTGGTTACCGTAGTCTGTGAGGTATACAATGCATGATGGTGTTGACCCAGTGATTTAGATGAATGGTAGTGCTGTGCACTGCCATGCAGAGGGACCTGCTCGGCTCTTCTGCTCCCCAAATTGGCCAGCATTAGAGATGCTGGGGAGGGAGTGCATAGAATCATAGTCATTGCGCAATGATAACACCTAGTGGCCACATTTGGAGCCCATGATTGCAGGGTTTCGGAAGGAGCCCTGGTACATTGCACCTGGCTGAGGATTGTCACTGCAGTGAATGGATCAAGGGATTTGGGAGGGGGATATAAAGTAGAATAAATATCCCTGGATAGGTGTGTCTGAAAGCTCAGGGTGTGTCCTGTCCCCTCCCCTTCAATTATACCATATCTCAAAGCACTGTAGAATTAGCAAATCTCCTATTTTCCATGTTTTATACAGCTTTTCTTGCATTATATACTACAGCAAATAAATTCACAGATTTGTGAATTTTGTGACATGTTAATGAAACTACATGGGAAACCAACTTGGTTTTTGGGGTTTTTTTTTTGTGCATCCTTACTCAAAATTACTACTCTGGAGTTACAGTCAAATTTATTTTTTTTACCACTATAGCCTAATACAACCAAAGCACTGGGAACTATGTTTAATTGTTTACAGGCAGTGAGTGAGTGGCTTTCTCACCCCTTACAGCAGAAGAGGGCTGGAAAGCTCATCTGAATATCCTACCCAGCAGCCCTGAGAGAGGTCACCACGAGTGAATCCAGATTTCAGGCTCTACAGACCCAGCTTCCAGAGGCTCTGCACCCCTTACGGCAGAACAAGACCAGAAGCATGTGCCATATAAGATTCCTTACTATAAATTTACTACAGATTTTATACAGAAGGAATGTAAATCAAAATTAGAGTTAAAAAGGTGGGAAATTAATACCTCGATTAAATGTATTGTGTTCAGGGTCACTCTCAGTCAAATATTAAATAAATCAATAGACTAAAAGTACTTTAGATTAGCTTTACATCCCTACTCTCTTAGAAATTTTAATTCGATAACAAATCAACTAAATTAAGATGCAGAAAATAATCCAGCGGCGAGAGAGAGACTTTCTAGTCTTTTGCACTGAGGCCACATGTATGATTATCTCCCAGCTGGCGAGAAGTCATATGTGTGTACTAAGTGCAAAGAGCTCCTAGCCCTCAGAAAATGAATCCGATCTCTGGAGGCAAAAGTGGCAAACCTAGAGGAGCTAAGGGAGACAGAGAGGTATATAGAGGAGACCTTCAGGAACATAATAGAAAAGTCCCACCTCCAATCTGGCAGCTCCTGTGCTGCCTTGGAGAAGAAAGGTCACCTGGAAGGAGAGCATCATCTTGATGAGGTAGGAAGCAATCCTGTAGCTAGAACCTGCTCTCAAGGTGATGTAGTATCCTCTTATACCAAGGATAGGTCTCCAGGGGCATGTGCCCAAGAATGAAGGTTTAGGATGGCCGTTGCAGTTGGTGATTCAATTATAAGGAAGGTTGATAGCTGAATGGCTGGTGGACGTGAGGATCGCTTGGTAACTCACCTGCCTGGTGTGAAGATGGCGGACCTCACACACTGCATAAATAGGATTTTAGATAGTGCTGAGAAGGAGTCGCTCACCTTGGCACTTGTGGTTACCAATGACATAGGAAAGTGTAGAAGGGAGGTTTCAGAAGCCAAATTTTAGGTAGAAAGTTGAAATCCAGACCACCAGGGTAGCATTGTCAGAAGTGCTCTCCATTGCATGTGCAGGACCCCAGAGACAAGCAGAACTCCAGAAGCTCAATGTGTGAATGGTGTAGGGAAGAGGATTTTAGATTTTTTAGGACCTGAGCATCATTTTGGGGAAGGAGGTGCCTTTTCCAAAAGGATGGGCTCCAGCTTAACCAGAGTGGAACCAGGCTGCTGGCACTAACCCTTAAAAAGGAGATAGCGCAGCTTTTAAACTAGATGATGGGGGAAGCCGATAGTTGCTCTAGTGTATGGTTTAGAATAATGTATCTTTGAAGGATACTAAGAGAAAAGGGAAATTAGGGCATCCCAGTAGAGAGGTTGCAATGAATACCAAAGTGGATCAGGTGTCTTTAAGTAAAGAGCAGAAAGATTCTGAATTACCCCCGTCAACTGATGAGCAGGTTGTTAATACAAACAAAAAACATACTTTGAAATGTCTATATATAAATGCTAGAAGTCTAAAAAATAAGATGGGAGAGTTAGAGCATTTAGCATTGAATGAAGAGGAAGATATAATTCTCCTGGTGGAAGGAGGATAACCAATGGGACACTGTGCTACCAGGGTACAAAATATCTCAAAATGATAGGCTGGATCAAGTTGGTGGAGGGGTGGCAGTATATGTTAAAGAGAGCATTGAGCCAAACAAGATAAAAGTTCTGCAGGAAACAAAAATGCAATGTTCAATCTTTATGGCTAGAAATTCCAGGTGAAAAGGGGAATAAAATAGCAGTGGGGATGTAGTTCATGCACCAGGCCACAATGAACAAACAATAAAATTCTAAAAGAAATTAGGAAAGCTAACAAAATCAGCAGCACAGTAATAATGGATTATTTCAATTACCCCAGTACTGACTGAGTGAATGTCACATCTGGACATTCTAGAGAGGTAAAGTTCCTAGATGAAATAAATAGCTGCTTCATGGAGCAGCTGATACAAGAACCAATAAGAGGGGAAACTATGTTAGACCAAGTCTTTAATAGAACACAGGATTTGATGTGAGAGATAACAGTGTTGGAGCCACTTGGCAATAGTGATCACAACATGATCATATTTGACTTAATAACTGGAGGGAAGGCACTAAAGAAATCTACTGCAATAGCATTTAACTTTCAGAAAGGTGACTATGATAAAATGAGGAGAATATTAGGAAAACACTGAAAGGAGCAACTGATAAGGTTAAGAGTTTAGATCAGGCATTGTTTAAAAATACCATCTTGGAATCTGAGACCAGATGTATTCTGCATATTAGAAAAAATGGAAGGAAGTCTAAACGACTTCTGGCATGGTTAAAAGATGAGGTGAGAGAGGCTATAATAGCTAAAATAACATCTTTCAAGAAATGGGAAAGCAAACTGAATGAAGAAAACAGAAAACAGCATAAGCCCTGGTAAATTAGATGCAAGGCATTCATAAGGAAGGCAAAGAGAGAATTTGAAAAGAAGCTTGCCATGGAAGCACAAACTCATAAAACAACTTTTTCTGGTACATTCAAAGTAAAAAGCCAGCAAGTTGGACCATTAGATCAAGGAGTAAAAGGGGTACTTAGAGATGACAAAGCCTTAGCAGAAACTAAATGAATTATTTGCTTCAGTATTCACTGAGGAAGATGTAAGAGAGATACCCATGCCAGAAATATTATTCAAGAGTGATGATTCAGAGGAAATAAAACAAATCTCAGTGAACCTCGAAGATGTACTAGGTCAAATTGACAAATTAAAGAGAAGTAAATCACCTGGATCAGATGGTATACATCCCAGAGTGCTGAAA
The DNA here is from genome assembly GCF_901001135.1 of Rhinatrema bivittatum. NCBI lineage: Eukaryota > Metazoa > Chordata > Amphibia > Gymnophiona > Rhinatrematidae > Rhinatrema > Rhinatrema bivittatum. The sequence continues at coordinate 80,300,680 of NC_042616.1, forward strand.
GAACTAAGAAATTAAACTGTGGACCTGCTATTGGAAATTTTTAAACTACTAGTAACACTGTCTATGGTATCTGAACACTGGAGGGTTGCCAATGTAACTCAAATTTTTAAAAAGGGATCGAGAGGTGATCCATTGAATCTAATGGCCATGCCTGGAAAAATGGTAGAAACTATCATAAAGAACAAAATTGCTGAACATATAGATAGGCATAGTTCAATGAAACAAAGCTAACATGGATTTAGCTGAAGGAAGTCTTGCCTCACCAAGTTGCTACATTTTTAAGAGAGCGTAAATCAACATGTGGGTAAAGGAAAGGTGAGCAAGGTAGTAAAATGTATCTGGATTTCCAGAAAGTATTTGACAAAGTCCCACATGAGAGACATTTTAGGAAATTAAAATGTCATGGGATAGGGGACAATGTGTGAACTGGTTAAAAGATACAAAACAGAGAGTAAGGCTAAATGCTAAATTTTCCCAATGGAGAAAGGTGAATAGTGGAGTGACCCAGGGATCGGCTCTGGAACTACTGCTTTTTAATATATTTATAAATGTCCTGGAAATAGGAATAACAAGTGAGGTGATCAAATTTGCCGAAGACACAAAATGTATTCAAAGTTGTTAAATCACATGAGGATTGTGAGAAATTGCAAGAAGACCTTGCAAAACTGGGAGACCTGGCATGCAAACGACAAATGAAATGTAATGTGGACAAGTGCAAAGTGATACACTTCAGGAAGAGTAACCCAAATTCTAGCTATACAATGCAAGGTTCCACATTAGGAGTCACCATTCAGGAAAAGGATGTAGGCATCACTGTTGATAATACATTGAAATCTTCTGCTCAGTGTGCAGCAGCAGCAGCAGCCAAGAAAGCAAATAGAATGCTAGAGATTATAAAGAAAGGAATGGAGAATAAAACAGAGAATATAGTAATGCCTCTCTATCGTTCCTTGGTGCAATTTCATCTTGAGTATTGTGTGCAGTTCTGGTCACCACATCTCTAAAAAGATATAGCAGAAAAGGTACAGGGAAGGGCAACTAAGATGATAAAGGAGGTGGAATGATCCCCCATGAGGAAAGGCTAAAGTGGTTAGGACTTTTCAGCTTTAAGAAAAGACAACTGAGGAGAGATATGATAGAGGTTTATAAAATAATGAGTGGAATGGAACAAGTAAATGTTAATCAGTTGTTTATTCTTCAAAAAGTACAAAGACTAGGGGACACCCAATGAAGTTACTAGGTAATACATTTAAAACTAATTAGAAAAAAAAAATTTTTACTCAACACATAATCAAGCTCTGGAATTTGTTGCCATAGGATATAGTGAAAACATAAGAACATGCCATACTGGGTCAGATCAAGGGTCCATCAAGCCCAGCATCTGTTTCCAACAGTGGCCAATCCAGGTCATAAGAACCTGGCAAGTACCCAAAAACTAAGTCTATTCCATGTTACCGTTGCTAGTAATAGCAGTGGCTATTTTCTAAGTCAACTTAATTAATAGCAGGTAATGGACTTCTCCTCCAAGAACTTATCCAATCCTTTTTTAAACACAGCTACACTAACTGCACTAACCACATCCTCTGGCAACAAATTCCAGAGTTTAATTGTATGTTGAGTGAAAACGAATGCTCTCCGATTAGTTTTAAATGTGCCACATGCTAACTTCATGGAGTGCCCCCTAGTCTTTCTATTATTTGAAAGAATAAATAACTGATTCACATTAACCCATTCTAGACCTCTCATGATTTTAAACACCTCTATCATATCCCCCCTCAGCCGTCTCTTCTCCAAGCTGAAAAGTCCTAACCTCTTTAGTCTTTCCTCATAGAGGAGCTGTTCCATTCCTTTTATCATTTTGGTCATCCTTCTCTGTATAGGTGAATTTTGATAGCCCTACTTGAGCCAAAGCTGGGAGATACACAAGTATCTTGGATCAGTGCATGCTGCCTGGATTTTAATAAGCACGTGAGTACGCGCATATCTCCCAGTACATGCACAAATCAAGAAGTTTACAAAAGGGGCAGGGCTTGGGCGTGGTCTGGGTGGAACATGGGCGGGACCTGGGCATTCCAGGAACTTGCCTTGAAATGTGCACGTACATATTTACGCGCATATGTACGCTGCCTGGGGGTCCCCTACCACATAACTTTACTTTTGCTATGGACGGCATGAAAAAACTAGGCAGGCCAGCAGGGTTTTAAGGGTTGGAATTAAAAGGGTAAAAGAGAGGCTACATATGTTATAAAAAGGCCGCGTCCATTTGCAGTGAACCAGCATACTCAGGTACATGTATGCCCGCAAAGTTGTTTAAAAGTTACCGTCCCTGTGTAGCTGTATTTAAAAAAGTTTTGGACAAGTTCCCGGAAGAAAAATTCATAATCCATTATTAAGGTGGCGTTGCAGTTATCCACTGCTTATTCTTGGGATAAGCAGCTTGGGATCCTGCCAGGTTCTTATGGCCTGGATCAGCCACTGTTGTAAACAGGATACTGGGCTTGATGGACCCTTGGTCTGACCCAATATGGCAAGACTTATGTTCTTATGTTCTCATTATAAGGTTTCCCTGAACTGGAAGAAGTCAGAGGCATTATTGATCAGTAGCTATTTGAAGGCTGAGCAACTCTTCCAATATCACAGGAGATGTGGGATTTAGAGATATTATTGGATTCTGAATTGTCTGTGAAATCTGAAATTAGAGCTGTAACTAAAATGGCTTTTCTTTTTTAAGCTCTGACTCAAGTGTAGATTGAAAGCATTTTTTGAGTTTGGAAATTTTAGACCAGTCAAACAATTGGTGATTGACTATTGTGATGCTATGTATCTGGGTCTTCTAACTTCTTCATTCCATGTTCTGCAGATTATTCAGAATACAACAGCTTGTTTTATTTTGAGGTGCAGTTACCAGGACCAGATTTGTCTGGTTTTGGAGGAATTGCATTGGATCCCAATTGAGTGGAGAATTAAATTTAAAATGGTAGTGTTGATTTTTAAGGCCCTTAGTGGGGGAAGATGTAAGTTATCTACATTCAACTCTTGCTCCTTACAAATTAATCATCACTTCAGGCTCAGATAGACACTGTTTGCAGAGACATTTGCAGATACATTGGACTAGGTCCTTTTCTTGTATAGGCCCTATTTTATGGAATGCCTTGCCACAGGAGCTTTATCAGGAGTCAGACCTTCTTCACTTTCAAATGCTGATCAAAGCTCTGTTTTTTGCTTATATGTTTTTGCTTGATTTTTTGGGAGTTGTGGGGTGCTAATTTTGGACTGAGTTTGCAGTCCAAGTTTATTATTATTAAGTATTTGTAGAGTGAGGATCTTTATTGTTTTAGTATATATATATATATATATTTTTTTTTTTTTTTTTTAAATATTTTGTAAGCTGCTTTGGGTGTTTTTCTCTGGATTAGTGGGAAATAAATGTGCTAAAAATAATTAAATCTAAAGGGCTTCTGGATTTTGAGGGCATTGATGCATTTCACAATGTAAAATTATTGCTTGTTCATACTGCCGTTCAGTAGCCTTGCAGTTTTACATGCTTTCACTCTAGGTATAAAGGTGTGCTAGCATATTATTCAATAAAGCTTTCTTTATATGTGGCTTTGGCTCATTCGAGAACTGGGTGTGGGCCGGAGCTCCTGTTGGTTAAATGTTAAAGTATTGGCACAGTATATAAAATCATTCAACTGCAACAAGTTTTGGAAATTTTTCATTTTGCTAGATGTGCTTGGTTAAAAATTAACTTTCATTGCATTTTAATATTATATGCTTCCAAGAGGATTGTCATGTGTTGGTAAATCAGAGGTAGGTAAACTGGTTTGCTTTCCGTTGCTAAGCAGGCTGAATTAGCCATGATCTGTGGGTGACATCATCAGGTAGCACTGGATAGATCTGACTCTCCAAGCTACTAGACCTTTGAGTTCTACTGACCATGTATGAGATTTCCTGTGTGGACATTGCAGTCTGTTTTTGTCCATGTTCCACACAAGCAGCTATTTCTGTCTCTCTACAGAAATATTTTTCTGTTCAGTTTTCCTGGTCTTCCCATCTTACCCAAAGGGAGTCCCAGGCAGCTCCACAGGAATTCCTTCAGACTCTCCTCCAGTGCTGCTTGAATATACATCTCCACCAGAAGACCTCACATACTCAAGGTTTGTGGAAAAAATGGGAACAGCACATACATTAGAAGTATGCAAAGATCCAGACTCAAGGACAGAAGTTATGAGGATTTTAAAGATACTTGACATTCCAACTGAACTTTCTGCCTTACCAACACATGCAGTGTTGGACACAATGCTTATGATGACATTGTAGACATCCTACACTAGAAAAACATTAGCTCAAAAACTGGACTTAAAATTACAAATAAAGAAATCACCCGGTTATGAAGTCAATCAGCTGCTACGTAATTCTGTTGTAAAGTCAGCTATGAAATACTAGGGGTTACATGAAGCATACACCATTAATTAGAATCCATAAAAAAGATGAACATAAAATCAAACAATATTAGCATACCTTAAAACCTATACAAGGTAACAACTCATATAAAACAATAAACAAATAAAAACATAACATTAAATAATAAAACAAATATCTCAAACGTGCTAAAGGAGTGATTCATAGCAGCAAATTATCTCATGCCATGAAAATAAAAATCACAAAAATGCTAGCATAGTCAGTAAAATATAAAAATCCATTCAGCAGTAAAAGCAATAAAAACAGCTAAGCCGAAAATGCCAATTGGAATAAGTAAGTTTTAAGCATTTTATAAAATGTTAATAATAAAGGTGTGTTTTATACTGGCTCTGGTAGTGAATTCCACAGACAAGGACCTGCTATATAAAATATCCTTTCTCTGGTTTCCTCAAGACAAACTTGGCGAACTAATGGGATGGATAATAAGTTCGAAGAAAAGGATCACAATGTCCAAGTTGGACAATATATTTTTCAGAGAGAATTAAAACAAGGTGGAGCTAAATTGTTAATGGCTTTGTAAGCCAATAACATGGTTTTGAATTTAATATGGTAAAGAGAAAATTGACTAAATCAAAATTCAGACTAACCCACCTGGATATATATATAACATAAAAATAGGAAAAGTACTCATAAACATGAATATATCAAAAGTAAAACAACTTTAATAATCCAAAAATAATAAGAAAGAATTTATATATGTAGTCCAAAAATATTTTTAATAATAAACAATTTTAAATTCAAATAAAAAAATACTGTATTCAATCATAAATAATATTTTATACAATAATTCAAAAAAAGAATACAAATTAACCCCTCCCACATAACACAAAATATAAACAAAAACAAAACATAAATACATAGATCCCCAATAAAATATACAATATTGTATCATAAGCAAAACAAGAAAAAACAAATCAACCTTAAAACATCCATTAACACAAATCACCCACTTAAAAATCAAATGAATATATCCAAAAACCCTTGCAAAATTAAATCCTTCTAAAGAGGAAAAGATTCCTTCTTTCCTTGTTCTTATTATGAATACCCCTGATATCACCGCCAAGTTCAGATGTACTAAATAAACCTGATCCACAGAATCATATCCTGCAATGTGACACTTACTGCATGGAAGTTCTTTTAAATAGTCTGTATAGTACGGCACCACCACTTGTCTACAGTGATCTTCCAGACATTAATGCTTGATGTTAATTACACAATCATGAGAGCATTTAAAACACAGCCCATGAGCTCATGTTTCTTTTCAGCCCAGAGGCTACATCAGAGGAAACCAAACTATAACCATAAGTGCTCAAAATTTGAATAGCATTTATCATAGTATTCAAAAAAGGATCTTCAAAAACATTCACGCGGGAAGAACCAGCTCTAAATGCAAGGGAGTCAAAACATGGCATCTTTTTGTTCCCTTGCATTTGGGATCTCAAGAGCTAATAGAATCACTACTATAACCACTCCAGAGTGAAAGTAACTGCTGGTATGAAAAAAGAAATACATTGGTGGCTACAACTGGATGTACTGCAGATAGGAGCACCCCTCCAGCCGATCCCACACTAAGTAATATTGACAACAGATGCCACCACATTGGGCTGGGGAGCCCACACTGTTCAATACAAGACACAGAGTACCTGGTCTTGCCAGGAACAGAAATTACAGATCAGCTTACCAGAGTTCAGGCAAATGCACAATGCTCTAGCGACCTTTCAATACATCTTACAAGGGAAAACATAATGATTCACACAGACAAGCAAGTTGCCATGTTTTATATCAACAAACATGGAGGTATGGGATCTTGGATCCAATGTCACAAAATCCTTGAAATCTCGGATTAGGCCATACAGAATAATGCGACACTGCAAGCAACATACCTACCCGGTATACAGAATACAGTGGGGACAAACTCAGCAGAATATTCTGCCCACAGGAATGGTCCCTATCACATTCCATAACCGATCGCCTGTGCCAACTTTGAGATCAACTGAAGATCAACCTCTTTGCAATGGAACAAAACAGAAAACTAAGGCCTGGATTTTCTAAGGTCTGCGACCTTAGAAAATCCGGCAATAACGGGGGGCGAAATGGCGAAGCGGGGGGGCGGGCCTGCAAAAGCCGGCAGCGATTGCACCTCTGCGGTGCAATCACTGCAGGCTTTCGCACCCAATAGCGCCATCGTAAAAGGTGGTGCTATTGGGTGCGAAACTGGCGGCGAAAAGGGCCCTTACTTTTTCGCCGTCATTGCAGAGTCAGCCACGGTGCTGCCCCGACTCCTCCTCTTCCGGGGCCGACTCTGCCCCCATTTAGTGATCGCATGTAAAAAGGGACTTTTCGCGTGCGATAGCTTTTGAAAATGACCCCTAAGTCATCCCAGTGTTCTATGTGAATCTCCAGATGCTTTCCTAATACTATGGGACGGAGATCTCATGTACGCTTTTCCTCCAATGCTACTCATTTTGAAGACCATACAAAAATCCATGAGGGATCAAGCCACACCAGCATGGGCGAGACAACCATGGTATGGCTATCTAGTAGAATTCTCCATAAAACTACCCATCCAACTGGGGAATGACCTCCATGCTTCTAACCTAGGAGGTGGGATCATTATTACACCCATCAATGCTAACTCTGAATCTAATAGCTTGGATGTTGAACACTCAGTCCTAACACAATGGTCTCTATTAGAACCTATACAGGATATCTTGATCTTGACAAAAATAAACATCCAAAAGATGTAACTGTTCTTTCAAGTAGAAACATTTTTCTGATTGGTGTGCATCTCATAAATCCATTCACTTGTGAGCCTCACCATTTACTTTCCTAGTTATGCCACCTTTCCCAATCTGGATTGGCAAGTATGTTAAATATGAGTACACCTTAGTGTCATTGCAGCATATCATTCCTCCAAAAATGGTATACTTATTTCAAAACATCCTTTAGCTGTAAGTTCATGAATGGACTTCAATAACTATATCCACTGGTCTGAAAAACACCAGTTTCTTGGGATATCAATATAGCTCTCACTTCACTAATGAAAAATCCCTTTAAATTTCGGGAAACTCATCTCTAAAATATCTAACATGGAAAGTCCTATTTCTACTAGCAGTTACCTTTACATGAAGAGTTAGGATCTGCAAACTTAAGTACCTTATTCACCTTATATGCAATTCTTCCATGATAAGGTAGTTCTTCAAACACACCTGAAATTTCTACCGAAAGTGGTGCCAGCATTTCTCTTAAACAATCAATTGTGCTACCAACTTTCTACCTGAAGCCTCATGCACACAATTGTGAGAAACTGTTACACACTTTAGACTGAAAAAGAGCGCTAGCATACTACAAATGTAGAACACAAACTCACAGGAAAACTTTACAACTATTTGTATCATATCATTCCAACAGATTGGGCACACCCGTTACCAAAAGAACAATGTTGAATTGGATAAATAATTATATACAACACTGCTATGCAGCAGCTATGCAGCAGCTAAGCTCAATCTTACCAACCCAGTAAGAACTCACCAGGTACAAGCCACAGGTTCCTCTTTGCACATCTAAGAGAAGCACATATGGAAGACAAATGTAAAGTGGCTACTTGGTCTTCGGTGCATACATTCACATCCCACTAATGCCTAGATGCCAAATAGTCTGCCTCCACGGTGGAGTCCAGGTTACTATATCTGATATGCTTCCCTGCAACCCTCAGCTTGGGTCTCCCACACAGTATGGCTAATTCAGCCTGCTTATCAATGGAAAAAACAAGTTTGCTTACTGTAAACTGTGTTTTCTATAGATAGCAGGATGAATTAGACATGAGATGCCCACCCTCCTCCCTGGACAGCAGACTATCCTTTTTATAGCTTTGATACAGACTGAGGAGACTCTGCAGCAATGCCTGTTCGGGGACTCCTACACATGCTCAGTAGAGCTCAAAGCTCTACTAGCTTAGAAAGAAAGATCCATCCAGTGCCGCCTGATGACATCACCCACAGATCATGACTAATTCATCCTGCTATCTACGGAAAACACCATTTATGGTAAGCAAATTTGCTGAATCAGTAGTCTGAGCCCACAGATGTGCATTCATTTCTAACGAATTAGACAAATTCAATGAAATTGTCTAATTCGTCATGGTTCGGGGTCGCTGAAAAACAAATGGAATTTTTCTGAAATTTTGGAAAAATTCATAGTTTGTGTTAGTGCTAGCCATAGTTAGCGCGCACTAACTTTAAAATGTTAATATGCACTAACTATGGTTAGCACACATTAACACAAAAATCGAGACCCATGAAAAAAAAAAGAACCATGAGAAAAACAAAATTTCCCACGGGGGCCCAAAAACAAAGCCCTAAGTGATAAAACAAAATGAAGCACATTTCTGCCCTTCCAACTGGACATGGTCCCCTTCCAGTTCTGGTGTGGCTTTAATCAGCAGCTCAACAGAAACGACTAGTTTCAAAGTTTACATCATAAATTATTAAATAAATATTTTTATAATACCAGCGATGTTTCTGAAGTTAAAGGCCTAGCACTGGCATTCCACTCCTTAAAACTGGACTTGCAGATTTGCTTCAGGGTGTCATGACAGCTGTGACCTCTGGAGCAGGGAAAAGCCTGGATTTAAGCCAAATCATGACTATGTCACCCATCCCAACCACCGTTCATAGTGTTTGAGACCTGCTACTTATACAGAGAGCATTTCTCTCAGCAAACACTTCACACAGACTCTGGCTGTAAGAAGGCTGCACTGGTAACACTTTGTGCAAATGTGATTAACTGATTCCTACTCATTTCTTTTTATAAAGTGAGATTTTTCATATTGGAACAATACTTAGTTACTGTTGTGTTTGTGGCATTGTGTGGACCCTTAGTCGCTGTGGAGATGGCTCCTCCCATGGGGGGGAGCCCTGTGGGGAACCACAGCAATAGGCTAAACTCAGATAGCAGACACGTAGTAGGAGGAAGGCTTTATTGTACTGCTGTAGATAGATGGTATGAAGCAGGAAGGCAAGGCACTGAAGTCCGCGAGATGCCAATACATTCAGACAGTCTCAGATGTAGACATCTCACCTAGATGGTCAAGATAGGTGGGAGCCCGCAGTGCGGGTAAGGCCGAACCTGATGGGTGGAGTTGGAGCACCAGATCGTAGAGGTACTCACAGGAGTGTAGTGCGAATGTCTTCCTGGCAATAGAGATGGTGGGACCGAAGGTCCGTGGTGCAGAATACACAGACTGGTAGGCCCTCGAGAAGCGAGTACCTGATAGTCCAGAAGATCCTGAAATAATAGAAAGAGAGAGAGACCCCCAAGGAGCGGTTGTCTAGTTAGAAGAGGCCCCGAAGGGTGGATGGAAGTGAGAGACCCCTGAGGAGCAGGTGCCTAGAGCTTCGTAAGGAACGAGGGCCCGGAGAGTAGAGAGGTGTCTAAGCGTGCAGCTTAGAGCGGTCAGAGTAGCTAAACCAAAGTCCTTGCTAACTCAATGATGGTAGTGAAGCGGAGGCTTTAAATACCCAGAGGTATTGACGTCATGTGGTGGGGACGCCCCCGAGGTTCCTGCCATGACGTGTATTTGAGTGTAGGCAATGTGCGCGCACGTGCCCTAGGAAGCCATGGGAAGGAGCATGGTGGACTGGAACACCCATGCTGAGCAAGAGACGCCAAGGCCCTCGGCACTCGGCACCGGAGGCAGCCATCTTGCCCAAGGAAGAGGAAAAGGGAAGAAAAGAGGTAAGGCAGAGTGGTCGCAGCCGTCTGTGACCGACGGACGCAACAGTTACCAGGTCCCCGTTATTCTGTTTAATGTATTTCAAAAATCTGAAAAGTGCTATTCATTTTTGATGTGGCAATCTGTCTGTCTGTCACAGGAGCTGTCCAGACCATGGTGCTGAACAGCAGTGAAATGAGCTATAACAAGCTCCTAGATTTATCATTTAGTTTTGTTTGGTTTTCTTATAGTGATCATTTTTTAGAGTGATTCAGCATACTGGAAGCAGTCTGTACCCATAAGATCTGAGGATATGGGATGTATTTTGCTGAATATTAAAGCGGCTATTAAACTGCTGGGTGCTTAATGGGGCCTGGCCCATATTATACCTGTCGTGGAATATATGAAAATGCCTGATCTGCCACCCTCAGTTACAACCATGCCACTTCTTTATTGCTATGCCTCCTCAGGTTATTGCTTTCACTTATCCATCAGACTTGCCCTGCTCTAGTCTCTTTTATTCTTTACTATTATAAATTCCTTTGGTTTCCCACAGTGACTAGCTCAAAGCAAAAGAAGTTTACCGTTTACTGTTCACAGTACAAGCACTGGAAAATGCTTCCAGGTCATCCACTGCAAAGATGACTTCACTTATATTTCCGAGACATTAAATTGGAGAACACCCTAGGATCAGGTTTGGATGAAAGAAACCCCATAACTCTTCTTTATTATTGCTCCATAAAGCATGAAGTTAATTGTCAAAAGGACTTGATCATCTTTCCCTCCTGGAATACCTCACAATTTTGGGAACTGATATATGGAGGGGATAGTCAGGAGAGTAGTAGAATATCCCTGGAAGGCACATGACTCAGGGGCGGATTGGCCTATCAGGGCTTCGGGCATTCCCTGATGGCTGCTCATGGTAGCCACGTGATAGCATCATTGATCACAGAGACCTCATGCCTGCGGAGCTGCTTTGATTAACGCCTGGCCCGCGGCAGCTGTTCTGACAGAGCGGGAGCTTCCACCAAGGCTCTCCACTCATTTCTGGCTTTGGGTTTTTTTTCTTTTCCCATGGCTATAGCTGTAGTTCCATGGACCTGCATTTTTATTTTTCTTTCTTTCCCGCGGTGTCGCTGATCGCTGTGGGATCAGTCCCTACTCCTCCCTTCATCACTGCGGTGGCGGGAAAGACTCCCTTCCCTCACACCACCTCGTTGCTTTCTTTCCCTTGCGAGGCAGCCGACAGACTTCCTGCTGCTGCCTCACCACAGCTAAAGGTCGTTGACTGATATCTGCCGAAGGCCCCTCTAAAATAACCCAGACCGCTGCATTGGGCCTTTCAGTCCACCTCTTCCCACAGCAGGGGCATCAGCTAGTAGCCCTGCCTGGATCCCTCCTGCCCACCAGTGCAAGTATTTTTTTTTACATTTTCAGAGGTAGTGAGGAAAAGAGAGAGTGGGAGTGTACGAGGGAGCATGCATGTGTGCATATATATCAGAGGGTGCAAGGCAGCATGTGTATGTATGTATCCATCAGCAGGTGTAATTGAGCATGTGTGTGTGTGTGCGCGCTTGTCTATTTGAGCCAGTGGGTATGACTGATATGTACGTGTGTGTATGTGTCAGCATCAGCAAAGGGAGCATGTTTGTCTATGTGTCAGTGGGTGCGAGGGAGCATGAGTGTATGTGTTAGTAGGCACAAGGGAGCGTGTGTGTCAGTGGATGCAAGGGAGTGTGTTGGTTGGAAGGGAGCATGTGTGTATGTATGTGTCAGCAGGTACGTGTGTGTGTATGTGTGAGTTAGCATGCATGTAAGGAAAAGAAAGTCTGTGCACTCCCTCACCCCCACTAATCCAGAACAATCTTACGGGCCGATTCAGTAAAATTCGCAGGAGAGCGGGTGGCCTGTGTGCGCGATTCAGGATTTAAATTAGGTCCAGCGGTAGAAATGGGCAAAAGGAGGCGCTAGGGCCACTAGCGCGACCCTAGCGCCTCCTTTTGCCCCAGAGCGGCAGCTGTCAGCGGGTTTGACAGCCGATGCTCAATTTTGCCGGTGTCGGTTCTCGAGCCCGCTGACAGCCACGGGCTTGGAAACCAGACGCCAGCAAAATTGAGCACCCGATTTTCGACCCGACAGCCGCCAGCCAACTTCAAAATTTTTTTTTTTACTTTTTTTACCCTTTGGGACCTCCTATTTAATATTGCCATGATATTAAGTCAGAGGGTGCACAGAAAACTGCCCGAAGAAATTAGCGCCTACCTTTGGGTAGGCGCTAATTTCTGAAAGTAAAATGTGCGGCTTGGCTGCACATTTAACTTACTGAATCGCACGCGAATACCTAATAGGGCCATCAACATGCATTTGCATGTTGAGGGCGCTATTAGGTTTGGCGGGTTGGACATGCATTTTCCGCCCCTTACTGAATAAGGGGTAAGGGAAAATGTGTGTCCAATAGCTGGTTAACAGCCATTGGAACGCACTGTACTGTATCAGCCCGTTAGTGACTGGAAAGTATAAAAAGCAGGGGATTTTTAAAATTCTTCTTGGTTTTAATTATTGGGTGTTTTCTGATGTCTGCTGTTTTAAAATATTTTATTCGTTTTTGGAAAATTTTTAAAAGTTGTTATATGATTTTAATTATTGGATGTTCAGCTATGTTGTAATATTTATTTTTATTAGTAAGGTTTTACTATTGCTAATTTATATTTCTTGATTTGTTTGATGTTTTATGAGGAATGGTGATGATTCTCTATTTTCTATTGTTGTACTGTATACAGGAGCTGGCTTGTTGCAGTTTCCAATTCAGTTTTTGTCTGCACATTTCTATTTATACTTTATTATCTCTTTATTCTGCATTTGGTGAGGGTCGATCTGTGTTCTGCATGTGTGACAGAGCTGAGGTATTCTGCTAGCATGTAATTTCTGTTAGCTTGTTAAGGTTTCTAAATTGGTGTGTTAGGACCTGGTGTAATATTTGTAGCATTGCCTATTCACAGATAGTGACAACCCTATTTGAATGCTGGCTGTTATTGCTGTTTTGATATTGGAGTTTTACTATATTTTATTTGTAATTCAGTTTACCCAAGGCTTTCTGATAGTCGAGCCTACACCCAACATCTATTACAATAAGCTTAATGCAAAATGGGATCCAAATGTCTATTTTTTATTTTGCAGGGTTTTCTAGTTTGCACCAGAGCAGTGCATGTAAATATAATGTACATGATGTAAGTGAGACTTTTACCTCATAAGACTGTCCTTTTTCATGTAAAAACAGTTGGAAATGCATAATTTTTAATTGTGTGTGGGGTGGAGGAGGCTGGCGGTACAAGGCTGTAAGGTTTACAAGGCTGTAAGGTTTACCTTTGACTCCTAATACCCTTGCACCAGCCCTAGCTACATTGGATCCACGTGGGAAAGCAGGATTCTGGAGCTGTACCACTTTGGATCCTGGGGCTGTCTCCAGGGTTTCATTTTTCTTTTTAAGCCCTGGAGGAACAGACATTCTTCTGATCTTCCTACCCCTCCCCTGGCGTAGGTAGGCACGCTAGCAGCAGACTCTGTAGCACTCAGTCAATGGGAATGCAGTGGAATGGTGGCAGGGGCACGGAGACAAGCTACAGTTACAAAAAGGAATGGGGTGAGCCAAGAGGAAGTGCATGTGCAGTGTTGGGGAGGTTTCTGTTGGCTGGTCTTTCCTTTTGAAAGGATTAGCTAGCTGTGGAACCAGTGAGTTCCCTGGAGTGGGCGTGCCAAAAAGGGTGGGGATGGGAATGAGAAAGGGAGAGGGCTGCTGCAGCCCGGGGAAGAGCTGGCAGCAAGCAAAACCTTTTTACATAATGCGGAGGGCATTCATTTTTTATCAGGTTATAAAGCCAAAATAATACTTTTCAGTGCAGGGAGCTTTTTTCATTCTTTGATCACAGCTCCTGAAAGAAAACACAAGACAGGATTAAACTTCTGCTCTACAGGCATGACAAGGATAATATAAAGGATTTCGCAGAGGTATGTCGTTGAATAAAGAAGCACATCAATATCAAGAGATATAGGTACAATTGATAACAACTTACATGAGAAATAAGTCTTGATGATCCTTCTGCAACATCATAGCCCCTACGTTGTTTTGTCCACTTCTGTAGCCGGTTCCAGAGGTGGATCTGGCGGCACGTTTTCTGCAACCTCAGTATCCATGCCGAATCACAAATAAGAGTGAAGCTTGCAGCAGGCTATAATAATGCTCGCCACCTTTTCAGCAATGTATTGCAGGGCTCCACCGGAGCAATCCAAGCATGTGAATCTGCCTTTCACAACTCCAAAGGTCCGCTCGATCACATTTCTCGTACTGGCATGAACCTCATTGTAGTGTATTTCGGCTGCAGTGTGTGGAGACTGGAGCAGAGTTAGCAACCAGGGCTTACAGCCATAGCCGCCATCACCTATAAGGGATATAATCAGGAATGCATCAAAAAGCACTTCACAATGAGAACAGCAAGCATAAACACATCAAATATTAATATACATATACTCTATTGTATACCTAACCACCCTATCACCACAGTCCTTGACACATGGCATCATCCCACCACTATCTAGAATCCCTGTAGCCGTGTCACCTACCGAGCAGCCAGCCTTCACCGTACCTCCCCTGTGGAAAATGGGCTCCAAGGGATGAATGTGCAAGAATGTAGGAGTCATGGCAGCTCCCAGGAAACCTTGCACATTAAGAATTCAAAGGTACGCATCATAAATGACTGGCTCATTCATCGAATGGAATTGCTTGCGATTCCAGAAGGAACTCTCCTCTTCCGACTTTGGGGGTCAATGCAATATGGGTACAGTCTATAGCACCCAACACATTTGGCATCCCTGCAATTGCCATGAACCCACTGTGGATCTCTTGCAGTTGCACTTGATTGTCAGGAAACATGATGTACTTCCTCATCTGCTTTATCATGGTCTTTAAGACCTGTGCCAGATGCCGTGAGGAGGCCTGGGTCATACTCGCAACGATACCAAGTGGATTATGAAAACTTCCGGTAGCGAAAAAATGTAAAGCACCCAGACGTTTTTTCAACCCTGGGACAGCATGGTGGCAATTGGCCACCGGGTCAAGGTCACTGTGCAGGTCTTTATATAGGACCAGAATTGCCTGTGAGCTGAACCGGTACCTTTGCACTACATCTCACTCGAGCAAGCCAAAGAGAGGTGTCCGTGGGTGAAAGATACGTTGTGGACATGGTTTGCGGATGGCTCTGGCCTTGTCCACCGATGGTTCTGGCCTGTCCATGGATGGCATTGTTCTGCTGTGCTTGTATGAAAAACAACACAATAATAAGCATAATATAAAATAATATAAATATAATATAAATATAATATAAATATAAAATAATATAAAATAAAAACATAATAGAAGCATCTGCAAGAACAGCCTGCATAAATGTTTTGGACATCCATGCACAGGCCACAAAGGCAGATTCCACTGCTGCTGCTTGAACATCCATTCGAAAGCATCGAATTCGGTCATTTTCGACCGGTTAAGGACCTCCAGAGTTGGCATTGAAGTGGAGGAAGTGAACAAAGGGGTTGATGACATACATACACATAAAATACACATAAATACACGATTCCTTATGGGCAACAATTTCTTATCTCCTCTGGTCTTGCTGCTAAGTTTTCTTCTCCTTGGGTGTTCTCAGCAATCATTCGCCTAGCATTTCTTATTCTGGCTTTAAATCATAAGAAAAAATTGCCAAGCAAAAATATACACATAATCCATGATGCTATCCGATGCTGCTATCCGATGCATCTGTCTGCCATGAATAGCGCCACCACATTAATGCCAGGGTCAGGGTAGGCGCAAAATTTACGCGTTAAAAAAGTTTGTTAAAGACGTGCTATTGTGGATGCGTGTTACTGTAACGAGTGTAATAGCTAATCCGGTCATTAACATGCCATCTACATGCAGCGGGTGCAATTTTCTATGCACCTGCTTCCGCACACACTATGGACGTACTGATTCCTTTATTGAATTGTATGTCTGGATAACGCGTCTAAAAAAGTGCATCTAATTTGCATAAAATGGCACACTAGCCTCGCTTTACTGTATTGGCCTGTATGTAAGCATATAAGCAGTAGCACAATGATGGAATGAGAGTATCAAAGAGAGAGAGAGTGTGTATGTGTGTGTCTTTCTCCCTGACACAGAAAGACACCCTTACACACACTTTCTCTATGACATACCCATACACAGAGTGAGAGTGTGAGTGTGGATGTCTTTGTGTCAGAAAGACAGACACAAAGTGGGTGTCTGAAAGAGTGTATGTGGGTGTTTGTGTCTGAGAGACTGTGTATGTATATGACACGGGCTGGCAGTGTAGTTGTCACATTACTTGGTAAGTAGTTCAAGAGATGATTGGTTGACAAGAGACTTTGGTATCAGACCATGAATCCAAGATATAATTATACGAGATGTAACTAGACTTGGGGTCCGATGGCAATCGATTACATGGATGGAAGAGGGCCAGAAGCTCTGTTTGCTCACCCCTGGTCTAGGGTGTGTTCTACTACTTAGTTATTTAGTTAAAATGAGAAATCTATGTTAAAGATTTTTTTGGCTCAGTTCTGCCAGGCTCCAGGTTACATGATGTTCCTCTGAAGGGTGAGTTTGGTGTGCTTTTGGGAACTGAAACACATCCTGCAGGGAAAGTGCACAAGGGAATCAGACAGATACCTCGTGGGCCGGTTTTAAAAAAATCCTCTGAGCTGATATTTTCCTGCAATCCACCTCTGCCCACGACTCTCTGTGATGACCTGGTGTTTGTCATGCTAAATAGCCAAAGTTGTTCCTTCCTGGGAAAACTCCAAGACAGAAACCTCAATAGAAGAAGAGAGACATTTATTTATTTATTTAGTGATTTTTTATATACCGCGGCACGTTAATAACATCACCTCGGTTTACAATAAAACAAAAACATTAGCAACAAGCTTTACAGACAATATGAAATATTGCGAACGTATTGTATATCAATTAAGGAACAAACATAGTAAACAGGGAACGATAAAACTCATGGTAGTAATATTCCAATGTTCAAGGTCATTTTAGTAGTAAATGGGAGGTAAGAGGTAGTAAAGTAAAGTTTAGCAGCGGGATAAAATAAATAGTCGAGTGATAAAAAATGAATAACCAAGAGATAATGGAACAGAGAATAAGTCATTGGCATTTCAGAAACAGATGCTTATTGGGTAAACGCTTGTTCAAACAGCCAGGTTTTGAGGTTCTGCTTGAATTTCTTATGGCAGGGTTCTAGACGCAGGTCTGTGGGCATTTTGTTCCAGATGTTAGTTCCGGCAATCGTAAATGAGCGGCCTCTAGTGGCAACGTGTTTGATGTGTTTAAGTGACGTGGAGGCAAGTTTGGCTTGGTGCATTTTCCTTATTGGTCTCTTTGATGTGTGGAAGATAAAATGATCAGAAAACCATTGCATGTCTTGGTTGTAGATCGATTTATGAATGAGTGTGAGAGCTTTGAATAAAATTCTAGATGCTACTGGAAGCCAGTGAAGGAATATGAGAGCCGGAGTGATGTGTTCGTGGCGGTGCGTGTTAGTGAGTAAGCGTGCTGCAGCATTTTGTAGCATCTGTAGTGGTTGTATGGTGTTTTTGGAGAGACATCTATATGGTGTTCTACATATTTTCCCTAATTTGTGATTCTCAGCATTAAATCAGTACCAAATGCAAGAATTGTAAAGAAAATCACTGGTGTAATCCTTTTACTATCTCCTGGTATGCATAGACTGTTGTCATTTGCATGTGACAATGCCCGCAAGCACTACTGAGCCATCATGCTGTCTGTGCCAAGTCAACACAATAGGATCTAAGTTGCCACACAGAAGCCGGATAAACTAGTTTGCCAGGGTTGCTTTTTCTCATCCGTTACAGGGTTTAAATCTATAAAACCCTTTTGCTGCTTTTGGTCCCTGGGTACATTTTGGATTTTGGCTTGATTCTTTTTCAAGCTTAAACTCTTCCCATGGTATACTGCATTTAAATGCCACTCCGTTTCCTCTCTGACCACATTTGACATTTCCGTTTCTAAGGTGTCTAACCAAATAGCAACAATGTTGTGTGTGTTGAACCCATTCAACTGTTTTGGTGACCTTACAACTATTCAGATTTTCAGGATATCCGCAACAAATATGCATGAGAGAGGTTTGTATATGCTGATTTTCCAATCTGTATAAATCTATTTCATGCATATTCATTATGGATATCATAAAAAGCTGACTGGCAGTGGGGTCATGAGGACAAGTATGGGAAGCTCTGCACTAGGGTTACCAACTGGCCCCATTTCATTTGGACAGACCATATGGTTAATGATCTAATTTATTTTAAATGGTTAGTCTTTGGTGTTTAATGATGTTTGAAGAGCAGTATGAGGCCTTAGCCAATTCTCTGGACTTCTTTTATCCCCGTTTCAGTTCTTAAAAGGCATTTTTTGATGATATTCTGCTGTTTTATTTTTACTTTTAGCTTGTTAATGATGATATCTTCTGTGCATGACTATTTTATTTTTCTTTTATTATGGTTAAGGTATTTGATTCTTGTTTTATCATTTTTACTATTTCACTAGTTTGACTGCTGTAGATTTATTGTAATGGTTTGAAACCTATTTGTTGAATAATTTTAGAGTCAAGTGAGTATTTGAAACATATTGTATCATATATAATTTTTAAGGATTTATTTTTGATGTATCAATTTTATTCCTATTAAAGAAAACATTGCATTCATTAGATCTCCTTTTACTTTGTTGAACAAGCATGCAAAACGTTTTGGAAAGTGTGATGAGTAATAGTGTGCAGGTGGTAGCACCCTTTAGAGTTTCACAGTTGAATGGTAGACTGTTTCTTACATTGTTATATCTTCTTGTCTCTCTGTTCTGAGAGATTTGCCAATAAATAGAATTTAAAAAGAAAACTTATTTTTGACCCAAAGCAATGTGCTTGCCTCTTTCACCTCACTATTAAATCATGTTCACAATTGTTTGGTTTCCTTTGACCTTTTTAATGCATGGAATACATTTTATCTGGGCTTTCAAGATGATATTTGTAAAAAATGTCCATGCTACATGTAAACTCTTAACCATGGCAATTGATCCATTAAACTATTTTTCTAATTAATTTCCTTATCAGAGTTTCTCTTTTCAAAGTTAAATGCTACTGTGGTAGTTTTACTTAGCATCCACTTTTCAGGGATTGTCAGATGTAATTGTTTTATGATCACTGTTGCCAAGCAGATCCATGACATTTATCCCTTCCACCATGTCCTACAATTTAATGAGAATTAGATTTTAAGTAGTTCCCCCTCTTGTCTGTTCCATGACAGCTGCTGCATGAAGCAGTCATTTATGGCAACAAACCACAAGTAAGCAGTTGTGTATGCTGTCCAAATATACTAGGACCAGGGGACTTCCAATGAAACTTATATGCTAGCAGTTTCAAGGCAAACACATATAAGTATTTCTTTAGTTAGTGGTTACTTACATATTAACATAATAAATGTCGGCAGAAAAAGATCCAAGTGATCCAACCAGTTCGCCGCAGCAATCTTTGTTTTTTTAATTTAATTTTATTCTTGGGGTAATTGTTGCTCTCTGCAAGTTCCCCAGTCAGCACGGGTTTTCCTTTTCTTCATCTCCATACCCTTTTGAATTTCATTGCATCTTTTGTTGGGTGTGGACACTTGCACCGAGGTAGAAATCCATGGACAAGTGGGTCCAGGATTCCCTGGGGACTGGCATTGGCTGTAACAGCTCCCAGGGTCAGCAATACAGCTTTTTTTGTTGTGCACAGGTAGGGCACGAATCAATATAGGCCTTGCATCTTGCTTCATTTGAGGCCACCAGTAGTATTGCTGAAGCAGTGTAAGGGTTCGAGCCCATCCAGAGTGACCTGTGACATGGGAGTCATGGGCCCAATTTAATACCTTTTCATGTAGCTGAGAAGGTACAACTATCTTCCCTGGAGGGATGGTCATGGAGGTAGCCAGTAGAATCTTGGCAGGGTCCATAGTGTGCCTGGGAGGCTCTGGGATGTCCTTGGTTTGAAAGGAGCGGGAGAGAGCATCCGCCCATAGATTTTTGAGAGCTGGGCAATACCACAGTTCTAAGTGGAAGTGGGTAAAGTATAGGGACCAGCAAGCCTGCCTTGCATTCACCTGCAGAGCATGGTGAAAGTGTTTGAGGATTTTGTGACCCGTATAAATTGTGATATGGTGTTGAGTTCCTGGAATAGGTGGTGCCACTCTTTAAGAGCCAGTTTGACGGCTAAAAGTTCTCAGTTACCAATGCCAGTATTGCACTCTACAGGAGAAAGTTTCTTAAAGAAGAATGAACAGGGTGGAGGATTCCTTTGGGTGAGTGCTGACTTAGCACCGTGCCTACCCCCCCAGCATGGAGGTACCCACTTCAAGAATAAATGGATGCATGGGATCTGGATGATGGAGGCAAGGTTTGTTCAAGAAAGCATCCTTAATTTCCTGGAATGCTCCTATGGCTTTGGAAGGCCAGTAGGCACCCTTTCGGGTGAGGACTGTAAAGAGTAATACAGAAGAATAATTTGGGATAAATTGGCGATAATACTTGGTGAATCCCAAAAATCTCTGCAGTGCTCGGAGTCCCACTTGGTGAGGCCAGTTTGAATATGGCCTTTACCTTCTCTGGATCCATATGGAATCCATCCTTTAAAACAATGTATCCCACGAAGGTCAGTGTATCCTTTTCAAACAGGCATTTTTCTAGCTTGAAAAATAAATTGTTTTCTCGCTGGCATTGTAGGACAATACGTACATCCCAATGATGGGTGCAAACATCTCGAGAGAAGATTAGTATGTTGTCTATGTGCACAACTACACAGACGCAAAGTAAGTTTCGAAAATTTTCATTAACCATTTTTTGGAAGACTGCGGGTGCATTACACAGCCCAAAGGGCATAACTAAATACTCATAATGCCTGTCACTTGTACTAAAAGCAGTTTTCCTCTTGTTGACAGCTTTGATTTAGACTAAGTTGTAAGCTCCCCTGATGTCCAATTTGGTGAAGATCCTTGCGTCTTGGAGGCAGTCAAAAAGTTCTGAAATTAATGATTAGGGGTAGCTGTCTTTTTTGGTGATGGTGTTTAACCCATGGTAATCAATGCATGGCCTGAGCAAGCCGTCCTTCTTTGCCACGAAGAAGAACCCAGCTCCTGCTGGGGAGGAGGAAGGTTGGATAAAGCCCTGTTCCAGATTCGCTCAGATGCAGTCAGACATAGCTGAGGTCTCAGGGAGAGACAAGGGATAGACCCTTCCCTGAGGAACTTCTCCTGGTGTCCAGGAGTTTGATCCCACAGTCATATGATCTGTGGGGAGATAGGATTTTGGTTTTCCTCTTTCAAAAAAGTCTTAAAAGTCAGCGTACTAAGATGGGAGACCAGGAAGAGTGTTAGCCATGGTCAGGCAGAGCAGAGGTTCCACATGCTCCAGACATGTGTCCTGGCACTACTGACCCCATTGGGTGAGCTGTAGGGTGGCCTAATTATTTTGAGGGCAATGCTTCTGGAGCCAGGGTAATACCAGGACAATGGGATGGATGGCCCTGGTAATAACATAGAAACTTATTTGTTCCTGATGAAGGAGACTGGTCTGTAATGTCAAGGATGTAGTCGTTAGTGTGATCTGGCCCAGAAGAGGATCTCCATAGATCAACAACATTATCAAAGGCGATGTCCTGTGGATGGTGGGAATTAGTAGTTCATCCATGAGTTCCTTCATAATGAAGTTCTTACTAGATCCTGAGTCCATGAGAGCTTGGGTAGGAAAGTTGAGAGGACCTATTTTTAAGGTCACCAGGAACAGTAGTTGGGGAGCTGATGTAGTAAAGCCTAGGATCATCTCCCTACCTGACCCTAGGCTCTAGAGTTTCCCAGCTTCAATTGGCATTGGGCTAGTAGGCTGCCTTACCTGCACAGTAGGGGCACAAGCCTAATCGCCAGCAATGAAGTCTTTCTTCAGGTGTTAATCAGCTGCAGCCCAGTTGCATCAATTCTTCGGATGCACTAACAGTGGGAAGAGTAGGAACCGGAGGTGAAAGCAGGCGCTAAAACTGGGGGCCAGCATAATGGCTCTCCATTTAGGTTAAACTCTCTCACCTGATGCTAAAGACAGCGGTCAATTTTGCCCGCCAGTTCTGTGAGTCCTTCCAAGGATGTCGGAAAGTCTCGGGCCACTAGCTTATCCTTGATTCAGAGGAACATACCCTCCAGGAAAATGGTGTGAAGACAGTCCACTTGATAGTTAAGTTTCAACACCAGGGGCGGGAACTCAATGGCGAATTCTGCTAGGGTCCAGGTGCCCTGGTGCAGGTAGAGAAACTCTGAACCCATGGTGGCCAACAGGCCTGGTTCTTCAAAGACCATTTTGAAAATAGCCATAAATTACTGTAGGTCATGTAGCAGGGGATATGACCTGTCCCAGAAGGGAGGTGCCCAAGCCAGGACCTTGTCGTCCAGGAGGGAGAGAATATATGTGGAATAAAAATACTTTTAATGTGAAGTGCATATAGCACTGGTTCAGGAACTCACAGCTTGGGGTCCCTGATGTACTGGGGTGGAGCTGGTATCTGCTGTATGGGGCGGCTAAGTACCGTGAGTAGCAGTGATGCAAGCTGAGGAGGTGGCAGTGCTGCCAAAGGTGCAGCCACATCCAACCATTTGAAGAGTCCTTACATGGATGCTGCCAGAACCTCCAGAAATCTCTATTGCTCCTGCAACTTATTTGCAAGACCCTGGTTGGCCTGCAGAGACATGACATCTGCCAAGTCCATGGCCTCAGCAATCTGTTGTGGGCATGGACTCTTGAACCGAGGTGGAGTTTGTGCAACCTGCAGAGTGGAGTTGGCTGAAGCAGAGGCCCAACTGGAACTTCACCTGTACCAGTCCATGTTCCCCTTAGGTTGAGTCTTGGGTGCCAGGGCTGGCAAGTCCTAGGTAGAGGCCTCTGTCAAAGAACTGAAGATACGTGGCAGAAGCTGAGGTGAGTAGGAGTAGTTGAAGGCAGACCCGGGACAGGGCTGGCAGCAGTGAAGGATGGTCAATAGTCAAGCAGTGGTCAGTGGCAGGTGGCAATCAAGGAAAGTCTGGTAGTCAGGCAGTGGTCAGTGGTAGGCAGCAATCAAGAGGACCAGGAAGCAAGCCAAGGTCAAACCGAGGATTCATCCAAGGGAAGGCAGGACTGATAGGCAAGGCAGGAGAATGAGGAGCAACACAGAAGGCAAGGCACACTGAAAAACTGAAGATCTGAAGACTGACCACAAGAACTGATGACGAGACGAAGACCACAATAACAGAAGACCAAGATGAAGACGAGGAATCGAAGCAGGAATGAAGACCAAGAATGCCGAGACAACTCACACTATGACTGTAGAAGACCTGCTGCTGAAGTGTGTATTGCAGGGAGAAGGGGGCTTATATAGGCTGAGGCTTGTGATGTCATCTGATAGTGCAGCGGGGGATTTCCCACCATGGGCCCTTTAAAACTGAGCATGTTGGGCATGTACGCACCTAGGGACGGCCATGAGAAAGGCCAGTGGGATTACTTCATGCATCGTGTCAGGCTGCGCATCTGTCCTGGGGATCTTTGGAGCATTATGAATCAATGATGGCAATTGGGGCTGGAGGTAAGTGCGTTGGTTCGCTGGAGAGACCCACGGACCGCCAAATGCAACAACTTTGTCCTTACTATCTCCTTAGGGAGGGTATTCTATGCATCCACAATGTTGGGGAGTGCTAATTCGGAGAGGTTGGTGTGCCCTTGGACCACGGCGCGACTGCAGAGGAGCTCCATGGAAGCGCTGAGGCAGGAAAGACGTATCCAAGCACGGGTGGACAGTCTGAAGACCAGGAACTCTGACCTCTGCCGAACCTGAACGCATCAGAAGAGACCCAAAAACGCAATGCTGGTCTCTGGGGTAGCCCTCCGGCCACTCGATAGCCCTTTTGGACCTGCCACCTAGGAGCGGCAGATGCGACAGGACGGACAGAGGTCAAGAACTGACGATGGTACTTGAAGACATGGTCAGATGAAGGTACTTGAAGACATGGCAGGTGACAATGCTTGAAGACAAGATTGGCAAAGACACTAGGCAAGACTGTGATGAGACTGAGATAAGACTGCGATAAGGCTGAAGCAAGACTGTGTCTTAGGCTGAGATAAGACTCATCAGGAATGTCAACGAGGATACTTGATGAGTGGAAGACAGCAGAGATAAAACTCGGCATGAAGAGGAATCCGGGCAGCACTCGAAGGGACCTCCGACCTGGACTATGGACTCTAGTGACCCAGCGTGATCGATGCATCCCCAGCATGGAAAACACACCAGAAGGTCATCTCGAAGTGAAACAGAGTAGAGCAGGCCACTAGACATCAAATCAGGAACCACAACATCTGAGGACAAGGCTTCCAGAAGAAGGCCGGAAATGGAGAACGCCAGAAGGCGGGACATCTGAAGCAAGACGGCGAGGTCATCTGGAGACAGGACATCTGAGACAATGAAGATGATGACATCTGAAGGCAGATTCATTTAAGGCATCCAAGATAAGGACATCAGAACTTCGAACCCCCAAGGCACTCAATCAAGAGCAACAAGGAGGCGCTGAAGGATGAAACATCCGGACGCCAGGATTTCTGGACTTTGGACCTGCAGGGCTCTGTTATTATTTGTAAGGGTTTTGGGTGGATCCCTGGACCTGTGGGAGGTGACTATGTCCATGGGGGGAGGTCCCGTGAGGGGCCACAGGTCAGGCTCAGCGTAGGAGACACACACACACTAGTTCTTTTATTATTCTTTTATTGCCAGAGGATGTGGTTAGTGCAGTTAGTGTAGCTGGGTTCAAAAAAGGATTGGATAAGTTCTTGGAGGAGAAGTCCATTAACGGCTATTAATCAAGTTTACTTAGGGAATAGCCACTGCTATTAATTGCATCAGTAGCATGGGATCTTCTTAGTGTTTGGATAATTGCCAGGTTCTTGTGGCCTGGTTTGGTCTCTGTTGGAAACAGGATGCTGGGCTTCATGGACCCTTGGTCTGACCCAGCATGGCAATTTCTTATGTTCTTATACAGGATTGGTGAATCACCAGAGGTGGCAGTAGTGAGCTGGAAAGTAGCCCGGTTGGGCTTGTAGTCCCTCAGGCTCTGGAACAGCGATCCCACAATGGCTATGCTGTAAGAACTGATATTGTAAGTAGTAGCAGGATATGCAGAGTTCAGGAATAGAGCCTCGTTGGTAATGTACTCACGCAGCAGTCTCTCAGTGTGGAGCACAGGAGCTGGAGTAAAGGCAGGCCCACGAGGAGCGAGTACCTGGTTCCAGGAAATAGCTCTCAGAGATAGAGATGGTAACTCACAGATGTTATAAGCAGCGGTGTCTTCCTGGCAGAAGTGGAGTCCAAGTAGCAAATCCAGGAACATGGGCCCTCGAGGAGCGAGTACCGGTTCCAGACTGCGACCTGAAAGATAAGAAAGAGAGAGAGATCCCCGAGGAGCGGATACCCCAAATAGAGTAGGTCCAAAGGAGGCAGAGTTGCAAGGTACAGAGAGTGAATCCCATCCGTTAGGAAACCTGTTGCTAACTCGATTAGCTAGCAATCGCGTAGGCCTTTTGTATCCTGGATGCATGACGTCATCACAGGGGGACGCCTCTGCGGTTCACGCCACTGAAGGTACTCGAAGCCGGGCCGCACAGCGCACGCACCCCAAGGCAGCTGAACAGCATGGCGGGAGGCAGCGCCCAAGCCGGTCCGGGGACGCCGGAGAGGACGGCAGGCAGATGCTGCTGCAGCCAAATGTCCGTCAACAGCAGGAGGAGTCGCCAGAGAGATAAGAAGGGTGGAGTGGAGATGTCGGGCAGTGACAATCATAACAGTACCCCCCTTCAAAGGGCGGTCTCCTCTTCGGGTACCAATCTTCGGATTAAAAGGATGCTCAAGTTGAAATTGACGGAGCATCTCTTTGTCAAGGATGTTGGCCTGAGGCTCCCAAGATTTTTCTTCGGGGCTGAAACCTTCCCATGACAGAAGGTATTCAAGTGCTTTGCCTCATCTTCGGACATCAAGTATCTCTTCAACCTTTTATTCTAGGTCATCTTCTGCATTGATAACAGGTGGTACCTGAGTCTTGGAAGTAAATTCGCTGAGAATGAGTAGTTTTAAGAGTGAAACGTGGAAAGCGTTATGGATGATGATTCCAGGTGGTAGCTTCAGACTATAGGTGATGTTGCCAAGACGTCGGAAGATTGGAAATGGTCCAACGTAGCGAGGAGCAAACCGAGTGGAGGGTAGCTTCAGTCTGAGGTGTTTGGTAGATAACCAAAACTATGTTGTCTCAGATCATGCAACCCACCTCATTGCCGATAGTTCACTATCCTTTCTTTCAGAAGTGTCTCCATTAGTTTTCCCACCACCAAGGTAAGGCTAACCAACCTGTAGTTTCCAGCCTCCTCCCTGCTATCATGTTTGTGAAATGGGATCACCACTGCCCTTCTCCAATCTTGCGGCTCTGTTCCCGTTTCCGAGGATCTATTGAACAGGTATTTCAGCAGACCCACCAACACCTGTCTGAATTCCTTTAATATCCTGGGATGTATCTCATCTGGCCCCATAACCTTATCCACTTCCAGTTTCACTAATACCTAGTATACACTCTCCTCTGTAAATGGAGTGGTATCTGCCTCACTCCCATCCATGCTCTTACCAACCAGCCTAAGTCCTTCTCCAAGGTCTTCTTTGGTGAACACTAAAATGGTTTAATATTTTTACTTTTTCTTTATTGTTCTCCACTCCATGACTCTTGTCACTGTTCAATCTTACAATACCATCTCTGGTCTTTCTCCTTTCTCTGATATACCTGAAAATGTTTTGAAACCTTGCTTTACCTCTTTGGCAATCCTTTATTCATTCGAGCTTTTGCCATCCTTTTTTTCATCTCTTTCAGCTTCAAGAGATATTTTTGCCTGTGAGTCTCTTTTTGTGTTCCTTTCTACTTTTTGAATGCTGATCTTTTTGCATTTATTTTTTCATTCACCTCTTTAGAGAACCATATTGATTTCCTTTTCCGCTTACTTTTATTCACTTTTCTTGCATAAAGATTTGCTGCCTTTGTTATAGCTTCTTTTTATTTAGCCTATTGCTGTTTTACTTCTCCCAGCCTTTTAGCCCCTCAAGTTACTTCGCCATTCTAATAAAGTCTGTATTTGTGAAATCCATGGCTTCCATCTTCATGTGACTTCTCTCCATCTTAAACACTATATTAAACTATACCATCTGAGGATCACACTAGTACTCAGATGGGCACTTACCCAGACATTAAAAATACTGTCTCCATTTGTGAGCACTAGGTCCAGTAATGCTCCTCCCCTCATGGATTCCATTACTCCTTGAAAGGCATCGACAATCTCTCTACTGCTTACAGATTCCGCAGCAAGGTTACTCCAATCCACATCGAGCAGATTAAAGTCTCCAACAAGCAACACTTCTCCCTTCGTTCTCACTTTTTGGATGTCTTTGGCCAATTCTCTGTCCATTTCTTCTGTCCCATTTGGAGGCCTGTAGACCACACCACTGTTTTTGACAGAAAGTGTTGCTGCTCCTCCTTTTTTTTTTGCTCTCTCTATTTTTCATCAACGGGTTATTGTCCGGGATGGTTATATCCCATTCATGAGAGTCATTGAACTATGTATTCAAGTCTGCCTCCACCACCTGTGACTTTGTTGCTCAGACTGCAAGCGTTTGTGAACATAGAATTCCAGCTTTTCCCCTCTGTCTTGCTTCTCTTCCCAGACATATTTTCTGCCTTTTTGCCTAAAAGTGGAGTAATTTTGTTCAGTTCTCGAACCACTTCCTGTATGTGTATGCACTGGTGGCAACATTTCAATTCCATTGACTTCCTTCTGCCACCCCCATCCTTTAGTTTAAATGCCTGATGACTTGTGTTTTGAATTTCTCACCTAGGATCCTTTTTCCTGCCTCAGACAGATGCAGATGATCTTTACTGTATAGATTTTTATTATTTCTTTTATTATTCCAAACCCTGTCCCAATCACCAATGTATCCTAATCCATCTTATTTACACCAGGTTTTGAGCCAGTATTGAAATTATCTATAAGACTTACCTTTCTCTTCCCTTTCCGTGAATAGCTATCACTTTTGGAAAAGCAATAGTCTCTACCGTGTGCCTAAGCTACTTCCCCAGATTCTGGATATCTCTTTGGGATGCTGTTTCTATTGGGGTCATTGGTCCCCAGATGAATGATAATATTAGTTTTATATTCCTTACTTTCTTCTTTCATGGAATTGACAGTCTGGAGGTCCATATTCAAAAGCATTTAGCTGGGTAGAATTTAGCCAGCTAAGGGTCAGATTCAATAAGGCTTTTCTCCCATTTTGGGTCTATAGGAAAAACCCTTAATGAATCAGATACTAAGTTAGGGGCGTTCCAGGGGTGCAAATGGGAGATGTTGCATTAGCCAGTTAAATTAGCCGGTTAACTCAGATATTCAGAATTAGCCAGATGACTTAGTTGGTTAAATCTGGTCAGGTTAAAGAGTTGTCCTAAAGTTAGGCAGCTATAGTTAGCCAGCTAACTGTAAAATAGCTGGCTATGTTCAATGCTGCGGTTTCACTATGCTAGCATAGACTGTGTCTGAATATGGACCTCCTGGTTTGCATTTCTGCTAGCTGAGGATCCTGGAAAGCATTTTACTACTGTGTGCCTCTCAAACTGAGTCCCCCAAGTTAGTGCCTCTAATGGTAGAGTCTCCCAATAGGAGGAGCTTTCTGTTAAGTTGTTTGGTAGAATTTTGTGACATTGTTTCCCTGCAAAGGGGGCATACTTGATAGAGATGTGATTCGGCCAAACCTTTTGTTTTGGCCTTCATTATCAGCCCGCCGTGGGAAATTTCGTTTTCCTGCGGTTCGGTCTGATTTTTTTCGGCTGCCCCGAAACAAAAAAACCCAAACCCACCCCAACCCTTCAAATTTAATTAATTACAACCCCCCACCCTCCCGACCCCCCCCCCCCCCAAAACTTGACGAAAGTCCCTGGTGGTCCAGCGGGGGTTCCGGGAGCGATCTCCTGCTCTCGGGCCGTCGGTTGCCAGTTATCAAAATGGCACCGGTGGCCCTTTGCCCTTACCATGTGACAGGGGCTATCGGTGCCATTGGCCGGCTTCTATCACATGGTAGGAGAAATGAACGGCCGGTGCCATCTTAGGCCCTAACACGTGCAATAACACCTTAATGCATTTTGATACATGACCTTATAAGTTAGCTGGATAAGTAGCACCGCCCTGATCCACTCACTTAGCTGAATAAGTGACTTATCAGACTAAGTGGCAGTCACTGAACATAGCCAGATATTCATCTGCTTTCACTTAGCTGGATAAAGTCTGACTTATCCGACTAAGAAGCATTTGAATATTGGGTTATTTCTTTCTCTCTTTTTTTTTTTTTTTATAATTTTATCTTTATTGCATTTTAAATGTTTACACACTTTTATCAAGGAAAAACAAATTTTGCAGTGCAAAAATCACCATATGATTGATATTCAGAAAAACAAAGATCTGCCAACATTGCTAACATATAATATGGGGAGAAAGGAAAAAAATAACATTCATAATTACTTACAACAAATACTTAGAGAGAGGAGTTAATTAATTTTTCACATTTGACTTTATTCTAAATATATCTAAGCTGTATTCTCACTTAAACTAGATTTGTCTTTCAAGAATGTTTCCAGGTGCAATGGGTCAGAAAAAATACATTTTTTTTCTTGAAAAGTAATATGGCACAAACAGAAATTTGAGGGAAAAAGTTGCACCAATAGCCATAACTTTACTCTTCAAAGCAAGAAATTGTCTCCTTCTTGCCTGTGTTGCTTTGGAGATATCAGGAAACATTAACAGTTTCTGACCACAAAATTTAACATCTCTGTTCTTTAAAAAAAATTCTTAAACACCTGTTCCTTATCTGATTCAAGCAAAAAGGAAACAAAGTTGTTCTATTATTGATTATATCTATCGATTCCTCTAGGAAGGTGGATACTCCTAAACTAGATAAATTATTAACTTTCCCCATAACTACAGTTCGTTTAGGGAAATAAAAGATATTTGAAATTTGAGGAATATCATGTACAACAAAATTTCCTAAGAAATTTCTTAAACATTTCATACGGTGACATCAACCGACCTTGTGGAAAATTTACTAAGCGTAAATTTTTTGAACGTATCAAATTGCCAATGTTATTAATTTCACTATATAAAATTAAATTATCTTTAACATACATACTTTGTGAATTTTGAATTAACTGATATTTAGAAGTTATTAAGCCCACAATTGTTGCGCTTGGAGGTGGACCCTTGTCCTGGAGCATTGGAGAACGGCTCCCTGGTAGGGACCAGGAAGCACCTGCCCCCAGGGGGCGGAGCACAGGAAGAGACAGAGGCTAGGATGAGCTTCATCACTGGAAGCCCACAGTCCCCCCAGGTGGAGCCCATAAAGACCCGGGCTGCTTGGACTTAGGTGGGTCTTGCAGGGTCTCCCGGAGAGGTAGTAGAGAGGCGTGCGCATGAACAGCAAGGGAGCACGGTCAGACACTAGGCTGTAGGTCTGGAGGAGCAAGGAAGGCCAGAACAGCATAGGCAATGACAAGGCAAGGGACAGATCCAGAATCAGGAGACGTGGTCAATGGCAGCCGGGGTCAGAATCTGAGGATCAGTCCGAGGAGTAGTCAACGAAGCAGGGGTAAGATTCCAGAGGTCAGGCAAGGTCATAAGGCAGGCAGAGGCCAGGATCCAGGCAGCGAACAGAATGGTCAAGGAGCAGGCCGAGATCAGTACCAGAGAGACAGTCTAAGGGTACTACCTGGGGAGACAGGACAGACAGATGCTGGAACAGAAAGATGCTGGAAGAGAAGGACGCTGGACAAGGCTGGAACAGTAGGATGCTGGAACAGTAGGATGCTGGAACAAGGCTTGAACAAGACTGGAATAAGACTGTGAACGTGGAGGCAAACTAGTACACTTACAGTGCTGACCCAATTGTCAAGGCAAGAAAGTGCAGGCAGGGACTTCCTTATATCATACGTTCAATCAGGGCATGCCGCGGAGCTAGGACCCACCCCTGGCTCTTCAAGAGGCCGGGCGGTCCGCACGCGCGTAGGGGTGTGGCCAACGCCACTGGGGACGTCGAACTCCGGCGTGAGGCCTGGTGCGCAGTGGAAGGCCTAGCAACCACCGCCGTGGGACGCCGAGGCCTGGAGGAGCTTGCGGCTGCCGCTGGGGAGGCTGACCCATGACTTGCAGAGGAGCTAGCGAAGTGAGCAGGCCTCTGCACGGGCCGGGCACAGACGGGGCGGACAACACCAGTGGTTTCTAAAGTAGAGATTTTCCTATTTTGCTCATCAGTAGCAGATCTATTTGCATATTGAAAACTTATTTCAAGACTTTAAATGTTTCCTTTCATGGGGGCTTGGTCCGAGTTTATCCAGACCTAGCCAGAGCTACTCAATTACTCAATTACTCAAAGCCTTTTTGGATATGCATCCTGAAGTTATTACTTTAGGTGCAAGTTTTTTCTTACGTTATCCTTGTAAATGCATAATTAAGTTACATGATAATACGTATATTTTTTTTAGTCCAGAGCAGTTGAGGGAATTTTTGAATGCTAGAGCAACAGTCCCTGCAATTAATTAATAGATTATGTGTGGTGGTATATTATAATGCGTTAAGGGGGTAATTTTCAAAGGAGTTACGTGCATAAATGTAGCTACTATTGTAGCAATTTTCAAAAGCCATTTACTCACGTAAAGTGCACTTATGCGAATAAATCCTATGGACAATTCAATGGCATATATTGTAGCAATTTTCAAAAGCCCACTTACTCGAGTAAAGTGCAATTACACGTGTAAAACCCAGTTTTACGCATGTAAATGCTTTTTAAAATCAGACCCATAATGTGTACAAATATAACACCGGTAGAACTTATACCAACAAACCTTTCTTACTCCTCTGTTGAGGGAAGTACAACTGTGAACATAATCAGAGCACAACTATCTACAGAACCTCCACCTAATGTTACACTTGCTGATCTTTGGGGATTGATATCAAAACTAGATTTGAATGTTTCACAGGTGAATGCACATCGTTTCCCACGGTTTGGGCCGATTTTTTTTCGGCTGTCACGAACCGAAAAAAAACCCCCCACCCCAACCCTTCAGATTTAATTTCCTACAATCCCCCACCCTCCCGACCCCCCGAAAACTTGCCTAAAGTCCCTGGTGGTCACATGGTAGGAGCAATGGACGGCCGGCGCCATCTTAAAAAATGGCGCGGGCCATCCATTGATCCTACCATGTGACAGAGGCTGGCAAATGGCACCAATAGCCCTGGCAAAATACAGTTTAATATGGACAAGTGAAAGGTGGCACACATAGGGGAAAGTCATCTAAATCTGTAGTTAGACAATGTTAGGTCTCATTCTAGTAATCACCACCCTGGAAAAGGATGTGTTACTGTGGACAATATGTTGAAATCCATGGCCCAGTGTGGGCGGTGGTAGTCAAAAAGAAAACAGAATGCCAAGAATTATTAGGAAAAGAACAGAAAATATTG
This sequence comes from Rhinatrema bivittatum, assembly GCF_901001135.1. NCBI lineage: Eukaryota > Metazoa > Chordata > Amphibia > Gymnophiona > Rhinatrematidae > Rhinatrema > Rhinatrema bivittatum. The sequence continues at coordinate 80,333,571 of NC_042616.1, forward strand.
CCCCCTCCCCATTTCACCCTCACTCAACTACCTAGTATTCCTTTTACCCTTTCTGCATTACTCCTACTCCCCCTGCTCCAATCCCCCTACATTTTACTCCACCCCCCACCCCCCCCTTCCCCGTCAATGACGCCCCCCTCTTCCTGACCCCCCTTCCTTTAACATCCTTGTCTTCCCCCCAACTATGCTTTCTCATCCCATCCCCATCCTCAAACACTACTCCACCACTTATCGTGCCCTTCAGCCTAATACCTCCCAGGAGCAATGCAGATCTCTGCTCCCCATCATGATCTCCCCCCTCACCCAACTAATTGGCCTCAGCACCTTCACCATCCTCCTCCTAAATGTGCAATCCATTGTTAAAAAAGCCATATTGCTCAATTATATCCTCACTGATGATAACCCTGACATCTGCGCCATCACTGAATCATGGCTAAAGGATTCTGACTCGGTCCTACTGAACCAACTCCCAACCGACCTGTACAACATCTTCTCTATCCCTAGACTTAAAAAAAGAGGAGGAGGCCTTCTTCTTGCTGCCAAAAAGAAGTTCAGTCTAACCCTGCAACCCATTTCCCCCCACCCCAGAAACTGGAAATCGGACTATTTAAATCCCCCCCCCCTTCAAATCTGCCTTTATTACGCTCTTCCCAGGCTCCTTGAAAACAACCCATCTCCCCTGATTGAATACATTACCAAACACCTTGACATAAACGCACCTGCAATTATCCTCGGTGATTTTAATCTCCACGTCGACACTGTACCATTATCATCATCCTGTCACTCCCTACTGGCATCCCTGAATGCCCTTGGATTCAAGCAAATAATCTCTAACCCCACATACAAGGCCACACTCTTGATCTCATCTTCACCAACCCCCTGATCCAACCCGACCCCCCCCCCCCCCCCCCCCCCACACACACACACACACACACACTTGCAAACCCATCCCCTGGTCCGGCCATTTCCACATTGAAACCACCTGCTCCATAAAAAATACACCCACTCCCACACTCACCAAGAAAACCATTCATTTCCGCCGACCATGCAAAACCGATGACCTCATCGCAGCCCTCTCTTGCGAGCTTTCCAAACTAGACCTATCTGACACAGAATCCGCACTCTCCTCCTGGTCTCAACTTACCAACACTGTCGCCAACAACGTCTGCCCTACACATACTCATGAAATTAACCCTGCAAACACAAAAAAGAAACCCTGGTACACCCCCGAACTCAAAACCCTGAAATAAAATCTCAGGAAACTAGAAAAAAATGGCATAAAGAACAATCCCCTGCCTTACAGGCCAAGTTCCGATCCCATCTCCACACCTACCGAGAAGCCATTGACAAGACAAAAAGGGATTTTTACACCCAAAAAATTCATAAACTTCAATTTAATGCTCGAGCCCTCTTTGAATTTGTATCCACTTTAACTAAAACTACTCCCACCCTCTCCCCTGACACCGATAACAAAGCCAAATGCGAAGAACTCGCCCTATACTTCCACATTAAAATAGAAAAAATCATGGCGCGCTTCCCCCCCTCCTTCACTCCCACTTATACCCCAATAACAAACACCACTTTCACTATGCCAATGCCCACTACATCCCAAGCACTTAACACCACTGCAGTACTTAAGTCATTTGAGACTACGATACCTATGAAGATTGAATCCATCCTCAAGAAAATCAAACCCGTAGTGCACCCCTCAGATGCCATCCCCACCCAATCCCTCCTCACTACCCTAACATTATCTCTGAACCTATATCCAATATCATCAATTGCTCCATATCACCTGGCATTGTCCCAAACCAACTCAAACAAGCCGTAATAAAACCCATTTTAAAAAAAACCCTCCCTTGACTCTTCCGACCCTGCCAACTACCACCCCATCTCCAACCTTCCCTTTTTATCTAAAATCCTAGAAAAAAACTATTAATCGGCAGCTAACAGACTACCTAAACGCTCATCACATCCTTTTCCCCTCCCAATATGGATTTCACAGACACCACAGCACTGAAACTCTTCTTATCTCCCTCTCTGACTATATCCTGAAAGCCCTCGACAAAGGCCAATCATACATCCTGGCCTTCCTGGACATATCCTCAGCATTTGATATGGTCAACCACCACATCCTAATTGAACGCCTAAAAGGAATCGGCATATCCGGCTCCTCCCTCCACTGGTTCCAATCATACCTACCCAACAGGCAATACAGAGTAAAAATTGGGCACTGTGAATCCAAACCAATCAACCTGTCGCAAGGTGTACCTCAAGGCTCCTCACTGTCTTCTACCCTCTTCAATATATACCTCCTTCCCCTCTGCCAACTCCTATCCAACCTTGGTCTTCCACACTTCTTATATGCAGATGACATTCAGATCCTCATACCTATTACCGATACCTTACCCAAGGCCATGAAGACTTGGGAATTGGCCCTCGCAGCCATTATCACCCTGCTCTCGGACAACTACCTTGCGCTCAACACCTCAAAAACAGAGCTCCTAATCATCTCACCGCACTCTAACCACCTCATATCTCCCTTACCCAACACACCAACACCCTCCCCCACCTTTTCCCAACATGTTCGTAGCCTCAGCGTCACCCTAGACAACCATTACAACCTAAAAAAGTTCATTAACGCCACCTTAAAAGGCAGCTTTTTCAAGTTCCACATGCTGAAAAAACTTAAACCTCTCCTACATCTAAATGACTTTCGCAACTTTCTTCAAGCCACTATCCTATCCAAAGTTGATCACTGTAATTCTATCCTCCTAGGCCTTCCAAAAAATTCTATCCAACCCCTGCAGATGCTCCAAAATTCTGCCGCCCACCGATCCGACCATATCACCCCTGTCCTCAAACACCTACACTAGTTGCCAATCACATCCCAGATAATATACAAGTCCCTCATTATCATCCATAAATCCCTCCACAACCATGACATTAACTGGTTCAATGAACACCTCCGCTTTCACACCCCCAACAGACCCACCAGAACACAGTATCTGTCTACTCTGCACACACCCTCGCCTAAACTAACAAAACTGATAACCACCAAAGAACGTGCCCTCTCCCTCGCAGGGCCTGTTCTTTGGAACAACATGCCCCCCAGTCTTCGCCAGGAATTGTGTCCAAAAAAATTCAAACAGAACCTCAAGACCTGGCTCTTTAAACAGGCATTCACCTGAACCCTCTCATCCACTACCCCCATCCCCCCCAATACATCCTCCTCTCCCTCCTCCGTGATTCCTCTCCCTCGAAATCCTCTCACCTCACTGATAATACCTTTCCTCGCAGCTCATCTACCTTGCAGTTAACCCCTAACACCTTTCAGAATACCCCTTAACACCCTGATAATCTCCTTCCATGCAGATCAACTACCAAGCCGATCAACTACCAAGCAGATAAATCCTAAACTCTCTGTTAAATCCTAAACTCTCTGTTAAATCATACCTCGATCTCCCTTACTGTAATCCCAAATGATTGTATTTCCCGCCTCTAGACCACAATGTATCCTCCTGAACATAATTAACCTTCCCTTCAAGGTTCTCCTTATGTACACATGTCATTGCTCCCCACGTCTGAATGTATTTCAGTGAATCTATATTATTATCTTTGTCCCCCGTCCCCCCCGCGTGAATTTCATGCTATTCGTACATAGTTAATCAGTTTGCTGTTACTCTCTCTGTTTTTTTGTAAAGCCTGTTGCTTCGACATGTTTTCTTCCTCCCCCGCGTGAAACTCATGCTTTTATTACTTGGTTACTCAGTTTGCTGTTACCCCCTGCGTTTACTGTAAAGCCTGGAGCTGCGTTTTGTTACCTGTAAACCGTGGTGAAGTTCCCAACGTGCCCCGGTATATAAAAATACTTAAATAAATAAATATATTGTTTCATGGTGAGACTGCATCTAGAATACTGAATGCAGTTCTGGTTGCCATATTTTAACAAAAGATATAACAGACCTGGAAATGGTTCAGATAAGGGTGACCAAAATGATAAAGGGAATGAAACAGATCCCCAGTGAGGACAGTCTTAAGGATGTTATGACTGTTCAGCTTGGTGAATAGACAGCTGAGGGGAGATATAATAGAGGTCTATAAAATCATGAGTAGAATAGAATGTGTAAATGCAAATCAGTTATTTACTCTCAAAAAATACAATGACTAGGGGACACTCTATGAGGTTAGTAAGTAGCACATTCAAAACAAATTGTAGAAAATTCTTTTTCACTCAATGCACAATTAAGCTCTGGAATTCGTTGCCAGAGGATGTGGTAGAGGCAGTTAGCATAGCTGGGTTTAAAAAAGGTCTGGACAAGTTCTTGGAGGAAATACCCATAAACTGTTATTAACCAGGTAGACTTGAAGAAAGCCACTGCTTGTCCCTGAGTGTAAGCAGCAGACCATGAAATATATTATTTGGGATCCTGCCAGATACCTGTGACCTGGATTGGTTACTGTTGGAAACAGGATACCGTTTTGATGGATACTTGGCAGTTTTTATGTTCTCAGCAGCCAATGATGTCAGGAGCAAGGGCCTTGGGATCCCCTCCCCAGGGGCCAGTCACTTGGATCTCACTTGGATCTCAGGTTCTCCACCCTGGAGCCCATGATCCCCTCCTCGGGGCCCAGGAGGAGGAGGAAGCAGAGACAAGTATGGGTGGCCTGGGATTCCCTTCTCCAGGGGCTAGTCACTGTTGGTCTAAGGAATCCCTTCTGCTATCTATATACGGTAAATAGAAAAATAAAATTTGCAAAGGGATTTATGTAGTTTGCAGTAGTTTACGAGAACAACTAGGATGAAGGAGTTTACTGCTATTTAGTTTAGCATAGCTGGAGCGATAACTACACCTTGGATGTGTGACTTAATGTTCGTGAAACCATCTCATGGTTTTAGATGTCTTATCAAGAAATAATTACTTTCTGGTAGAGTTTTCAGCTGTCAGAATAGGGTCATAAGGGTTTGAATCTTGTGGGAGTAGCTAAAAGCCCCATTTGTAACCCAAATCTGGCTTGGTTATTCATGGCAGCTCAGAGAAGCCTTTAAAATTAACCTTTTTTTTTTTTTTATAAGCAGACTGAAGCACAGGAGTGATTTAAAAACGAAAACAAAAAGTAAGGTACCTGGTAGGGGAGGGAGGTGCGCCAAACTTCTCTATCCACCCTCCAGCCTGTCCCCACCATCGTCTCTCCCCTCATCAGGCCCTAGCTCACCTTTTTGCTGCTGCCACCCCTCCCCCATTCTGCTCCTCTTCCTCTGGGCAGCGGGAGAGTGAGGATGCATAGCTCCTGGGCCATGATCAGCCAAAGGGTTCTTCCTTGCCATAGCAGGGGGCACCCTGACTCCCGGGGCTCCATCCGCCAGGCTTCCTTCTCCGACATGGGCTTAAGGTTACCATTCCCTCTAAAGCCCAACAAGCACCAATATTAGGGGATGCACGAGCATGTCCGGCTGGTGCGTGCCGAGAGGGTTTTAAAAATCAGTGGCATGTGCGCGTGCATGCCGCTGTGCGCACCAATAAACAGTTTCAAAAAAGGGACGGGGGCGTGGGAATTCCGGGATTTACATTTGGGTGTAAATACGTACACGCACTGGCGCGCACACAGAGTCCCCTGCTGCCTAACTCTACTTCTGCTGTGGATGGCGTGAAAGTTGTAAAACAAAAAGGTACAGGCAGATCAGTGAGGATTTAAAGGTCAGGGTTAACAAAGGAGAAGGGAGGCTATTAAACTAGGGGTTCTGGAAGTACTATCCCTTAATAGGGTGAAATGGGAACAAACTGGGAAAACGGCCAATGGCGTCGGCGCACGTTGCTTTTAAAATGGCCCCCATTACGTGGTAGAAGTGATATCTGCGCACACAGGCGCGTGTCCACTTAAAATTGCGGTCAGACTATTTCATAACGTGCGCGCATATACACTCGTATGTTATAAAATAGCCACGCCCATGGGCACAGGCCGATGAGTGCGCACACACGTGTGCCTGGACACCGCTATGAAAGTTACTGTCACAGTTTTTCAAAAGTTTGAGGGAAATCTGGCTAAGGCGGAGGTGCAACAGCTGCAAGAGCCTGGGCAGATTGATCGACCACATCCATCTGCACCTGTGCCAAGATGGCAGGTCAAGAAAACAGTGCCGGGTCGATTTGTCCCTCCTGACTCAGTACAAAATCACCCCGTCTGGGATCAGGGTTTTTATATTCTGGAAAAAAAAAGAAGGTGCTGGTACTCCCGTACAGGGCTGTCCTTGGATGCAGGATGGAAGGGGGCTAGATTGTAACCCCATGGAATAGGGACTGTCCATTATGTGTCTCGGTACAGCACTGCCTCCATCTGGTAAGCACTATGCAAATAACGATGATGATACTGATGATCTAATCCTGATACCTTCAGGTCGTGGTCAGATGGGATCTGGAGAGGAGTTCATTTTAGATCTGAACTAGCATCACTGCTAATAACCGACCGAGTGACTGATATAATTCTACTAATGTCTTGTATATTTTCTCTCTTCTTTCCTGCAGCTTAACCCACAACATGAGTGATAAAGGCTTTCCAAATATTAGCAGAAAACCAGGGTTACAGATATGGAGCATAGAGGTAAGATGGCACGCGTGTGCTTTATCACAACTCGATGTCTTGTGTTAATCCTTCCTTGAATCTGGTATTTCCGTAGCATGTACGCAGCTGCATATATAATCAGCGCTATATAATTATGATGGTAAATGCCATCGATTGCTTAGTACCATGGCACCGCATAAGTGCATTTCACTTTATAAAAGGATGTATGTCATTTTTCTTTAGTTGTGATCAAAATGCATTTTTAGTTTCAATTGGAAAAAAAAAAAAAAGAGGTGGAGTGGGTGTGCTGTGTTGATAGAGCGGTCATGCAGAAATAGAAATGTATTCTTTAAATTCCAAAGGGGCCAGGTAATCTGAGGCTAGGTGCTGCAGTTGAGCCAAATTCAGCCTGTGATTGCACATTCATGAAGGGGATGATGCATGTAACACAGAAACATAGAATACGATGGCAGGTAAGGAGGAACTGCTCAATTGAATTCCCGTTACCTTGACATAAGCCCCAGCTGATGTCGGTCCTTCTCTTCAAAAGGATATTCTGTACTTATTCCATGCCTTTTCATTTCTGTTACTATTTTTTTTTCTTATCACCACCGGGGAGGCTGTTTCATGCATCCATGATAACTTTCCGTGAAGAAATATTTTATAATCTTATATCTGAGTTTATCCCTCCCCCCCCCCCCTCTTTAAGCCTCATTTCATGATGACTCCCAAAATTTCCTTTGCACTGAAAATGGTTTGCTTATTGTGTTTATTTATACCTGAGAGGTATCAGACGGTTTCTATCATATCTCCTCTCCTCTCTTCTCCTCTAGGGTCTACATAGTTAGGTCTTTAAATCCCTTTCCTAGACCCCCTCCACTTTGCCTCTATGATTTCAGAGGACTGGACACAGCAGGTGGTGCCTCAATGACGTCCTGTATCACCTCCATTTTTTAAAACTGGTTATGCCTCTCTCTATACATCCTAGCCTTCCTCTGGCTCTGGCCACTGCCTTCTCACATTGTTTCGTTAATCTGAGATCAGCAGACACCATCGCCCTAGATTTCTCTCCTAGTTAGTGCACATCGGTATCTCATCGACCATTCCCTGCCACTCCATCAGTGCGTGTACCCCAAATGCATGCTTTCTTTTGCACTGAAGCTCAGCTGCCAAGCACTCGACTACTCCACGAGTTTTCTTAGATTACACTTCATTCTGTCCTACTCCCTCAGAGGTGGCCGCTCTGTTACAGGTCTTCGTGCCATCTCTAGAAAGGCCCCTGTGCATTATCCCTTGCAAAGATAATGAACAGACCTGGGCTCAAGACCAAGCCCTGAGGCACTTCCCTAATCATCCTTCTCTCCTCCGAGTGAGCTCCATTTACTGTCACCCTCTCTTTCTACCTCATAAACCAATTTCTCATGCAGTGAACAATCTTAGTGCCCAGACCCGGGCTACTCAGTTTATGTATGAGGCTCTTATGTGGGATGGTATGAAAATAATTGCTGAAATTCAAAAATAACTGCATCCAGTCTACATCCCTGATCCAACAACTCTGCTCACCCAGCTGAAGAAATCTGTGTCAAACCAATCTGATCATCTCCCTCTGATAAAGCCATGCTGCATTGTATCCTAGAACCCACTGGATTCAGGATTCTTCGCTATCCTTTTCTTCAGTAGAGCCTCTATTACTTTTCCCATCACTGACCAGCTTAGCGTTCCCAGTTTATTCCACATTACCACTTTTACAAAGAGGGACAACATCAGCTTTTCTTCCTTCTCCAAAAATGGATTGAAAAGATCCTTCAATGGACCCGCCGGAATCTCTCTGACCTCCCTTAAAATCCTAGGATGTGCTCTGTCCGGCCTCACACCTTTGTCCACTTTCCGTTTTGCTAGTTCCTCACAAACCCTCTCTTCTTCAAATGGCATGGCATCTGTATTCCTGAGCACCATTGATAGTCCTTGTCCCATCTCTTATTCAGTAAATGCGGAATGAAAAAATTAGGTTAATATTTCCATGTTTTCCTTGTCACCTTCCACACATTCATCCTTTTCTCCTTTCAGTCTTACAATCTCTTCCTTTCCTCCTTTCCCTGACGACCCTGTCATACCTTTCCCTATTTAACCTCCTTAGCTATCTTATCCATTCTTCATGCCTTGCCCATCCTGACTACATTTCATGCTTCTGTTTTAGCTTTTATACATATTCTTTCCTCTCAGCGGCGGATTCCCGATGAAGACTGGCCTGGGGATTCGCCGCCCAGGCCAGCCCAGGAGATACGACGTGGTCTGCCGAGTGTGGCTCTGTCACGGCCGTGCTTGGCAGACCAAGTGACTAGCGCGACCGGCCCACTGGGGGCTGCATGATCTCCCGATAGGCCAATCCGCCCCTGTTTCCTATCCTTCTTCTGAGATTCCTTGTACCTTCTGGGTGCTGATTTTTTTTCAGCCACCTCCTTAGAGAACCATACAGCCTTTTTCCTCTCACTTTTATTTTACATTTTATTTTTATTTTATTGATTTATATTCTGTTTTTCCAGGTACTTCAAAGTGGATTACATTTCCTCTAAAGTGTGGTGTTTTAACACTTCACTACTGGGTCAGGATCAATTTTGTGAGATGTTAGCAAAAGCCTAACACATAGATCTGTTGCCCTATCTATAGCTGCTTTTAGTTTAGAGCACTGTTCTCCTATTTCAAAATCTTTTTTTTTTTTACCCAGCCAGCTCCTCGTTAAGCTACTTCCCCATTTGAACAAAGCCGGTACTGTTGAAGACCAGGACTCTTACTTTTGTGTGCTCTCTCTCTGATTTACACATTAAACAGCACTATCTAATGATCGCTGGAGCTCAGGTGGCCATGCAGCTGGACATTAGAAACACTTTCCCTGTTTGGGAATATCAGGTCCAGTATCGCCATCTCGTTCCTGATGTTCTGTTACTATGTGTCTGAGGAGTGCCTCTTGAAGGGAATCCAGGATCTCTGGGTACTTCTACTACTAATCATCATTTCTAAAGCGCTACTAGTCATATGCGGTGCTGTGCAGACCCTTCTCCATGGAGCTTACAATCTAGTGAAGACAAACGTGCATGACAAACAAGAATGTAGTGAAAATATATTTATTATAGAGAAGTGGTTAAGATTTGAAAACGGCCTCAAAAAGTTGAGTTTTTAGACTGGATATGAATATGGCCAGAGAGGGAGGTCAACGCACCGACTCAAGCTGTTTATTCCCAGCTTATTGCACAGCAGGGTATACACTGCAGAGTCGGGAGCTGGCTGTCAATGAGACGGGCATAGATAAGAATGACTTGCCCAATGAACAGAGTTCCTGAGGAAGAGTGAAGGGGGAGAGAAGAGAAGATAGGTAATGTGGAGCTGCAGAATGAATGCATTTATAGGTGAGAATAAGAAGCTTGTACTTCTAAGTGATTCTGCAGATGCATGCTCCAATCCAAATCTGGCAGATTATAATCTCCCACCGGCAATACCTCTCCCTTCACTGCAGTCCCTGTGAAAGTCTTGGTCTAGGACTTCTATCTGGCTCTTCTGCCTGTGCTAGAGGTCCATAGATCACTCTGGAGTAGATTGAAGTACCATGGCATATTCCCTTTCCAAGGTGATTCATAGTGTTTGCTCCTTTCCTCATAACCCCTGCATTTCAATTGCTTTTATGTGATATTTTATATAAAGTGCTACTCTACCCTCTTTTCTGCCTGCTTATATTACATTTATCAGATTAAAGCCCATAAGGACCCTGTCTCAGTAATGGGACTTATTGAGCTATGTATCTGTAGTAGCAACAATATAAATATCTGCCTTTGCCAATAGGGTTTGCAAGTCTGCAATTATATTGCCTAGTGTAAGAATATTTTTGATCTTAACCTTTTAGATATTTTATGTTTTCTTTGTTTCTTTCTGTATAACTTTATACTTTCTTCCCTGTTTTGTACAGATAGCTAATGAGGTACTTATCCTTGTGTTTTCCTTCATCAAACTCGTGTGCTTGATAGAGTGAGAGCACAATTCAATCAGCTTCTAGCTGCCACTTGCCTCATCTAGTTTAACCTCCTGCCAATGTGTGTTGGAAAGAATTCACTTAGGATCAATGTTCCCCTCTGAGACATACAGGCAATCTTTACAGTATAGTCTTTTACTATTTCATGTGTGACTTCAGTCCCCACTATATCTACTAGGTATGTGCATTTGTTTTGAACGAATGCGCAGTCCGCAACGTATAGGTCCCTATTTGTTGCATTTGTGGGTTCCCGAAACGTATGGCGAACCCCCATGAATGCAACGTATCATTAACGAATAAAACCTCCACCCTCCTGACTCCCCCAAGACTTGCCAAAAGTCCCTGGTGGTCCAGCAGGGGTCCTGGAGCGATCTCCTGCACTCGGGCTGTCGGCTGCCGGTATTCAAAATGGCGCCGATAGCCTTTGCCCTTCTATGTCACAGGGGCTAACTGTACCATTGGTCGGCCCCTGTCACTAGGTAGGAGCACAAAATGGAGTTGGCCGTCCATTGCTCCTACCATGTGACAGGGGACTATCCTGCGGCCCATTCCTCCTCCTGCACCCAGCGGCAGGGATGCCGCTGTCCAAGGTCCTGCCCCCTCCTCCTAAGGGGCGAGGCCACATCTCTCTTCCTCATTTAAAAGGCCCATGGCCGGATATGCTCCGGGCCCCACCTGGAACTCCTCCCTGGGTGTTTCCTTCTTCAGCCCTATTTAAGGGCCCTGTCTTCAGTCTAGCCTTGCCTTTGCAAGGGGCCTAGTCCTCCCTAGGACTTCTCTGCTTCCTGTTCCTGCTTGGCATTCCTTTCTTCGTGGGATCCCTCATTGTTATGTTCCTGGTCTCTTCACTGGATGTCCTTCGTCTTGTCCTGATGTCCGTCTTCCTTGAGATCCTGATGTGTCCTCTTTGAGGTTCCTGGTGTTCTGATTTTCTCCTTGTCCTGACGTTCTCTGTCTCTGATGTCCTCCGTCTCTGATGTCCTGATGTCCGCCCTGTCCTGCGTCTGTCCAAAGCTCCACACTGTCCCGTCCCTGTGTGGTCCACGACCAGCCTGACTGGGTTGTGTAGGGCGCGCAGTGGTCCAGTGGTCCGCGACCATCTCAGCTGGGGTGTATAGGGCGCTTGGTGGGATAACTTCATCCACCGGGGTTGAGGATCCTATAAGTCCTTCATCAGTCCTTCTCCGTGATCCAGAGTCCATTGATGTCCTTGCCTAGCTCTTCCTCGCTGTCTTCAGTGAGTGTCCTGGAAGTCAGAAGTGGATGTCCCGTGCCTTCACCATGGAGGCCTGATGTTTTAGCCTATCCTGTTATCCTCAACTTCTGTGGTCCTCGGATGTCCTGGTTCCGGATGTATTCTCCGACAGGCCAACTTCGGTGGAATCTTCAGATTCATTTTCCACACCAGGTCAGAAGTTCCAACTTCCTTCAAATGACCTGTCAGGTGCGTCGATCATGCCTGGTCCCCGAAGCTCAGTCCAAGGTAGTTGCTGCTTGGAGTCTGACCGGTTACCTCCAGCATCTGAGTTTTAACTCTTCTGTCATCTTCGCCAGTATCCTGAGTCTTTGTCTTCTCCAGAACCCTGAGTCTTTGTCTTCTCCAGCTCCGTTGTCTCCACTGTCCACGCTTGCCAGATGTCCTCTTCCACTTCTGCCTCCTGTCCAGCCTGCCACCTCTGCCATTAACCAGCAGCAGGTACGAAAGGGCTTGGAGTGGTCGGAGGACTTCTCAGAGACCAACCTTGCGTGGTTGGCCTCACGGAGGCCGTGCAAGTCGGTGGGGGCTTGGGCTTCTGCCTTTCACCCAGACGAGGTTTCATCTCACCTGCCTCAGCGCTTCTTCGGAGCTCCTCTCCCGGTTTGCTGAGGTCCAAGGGCACACCTACTCGTCCCAGTGCCAAGGCCCTTTGTGCGCAACAAATATCTCTGATGATTGAATTTTATGGGATCTTCTTGATTATCCCCGGTGCACTCAGATGTGAATGACTGTATACTGCCTGTATTATTTTCTAATGAACAAGTTATAAATGCAAATAAAAATGAAAGAACAATAAGATTGGTGAGTTAGAATGTATGGCATTATATGAGGCATTATATGAGGATAAATGCATTATAGGAATTTCAGAGATATGGTGGAAGGAGGATAACCAATGGGACAATGTGACTCCAGGGTATAAGTTTTCCTGGCTGCACGTGTTCTAGCTCCAATGATTTCACTACCTTGCCCAATGACGGTGAACAGCATGACTGAATCAAGCTCCTGTGCATCCATTTGCTCAGCCCAAAACACACCAGTATCACTGCAGGCCCCACTGATTGCAGGTTTTGTAATGCTGGCCTTCCCCATTACCTCTTGGATATCACTGAAAGGGAAAGCCTGACCACTCCTTGTCTCCAGCTTAGCTGCTTCATCCACAGCAGGAGAAGCAGACGGGCTCGGCAAGGAAGGATTGTCCAGCTGTAGTTGTTTTCTCTTTTACAGTGCTACCACCAATCTCTTCGGATCCTCCTGGAAAGATGTATCCATCACTTGGGTGAATAACCATCTGTTTAAAGGTACAAGTGGCTGAAGGGCCTCCACTCCATCCCACACTTATGCCAGGCCCCACCCCAATGTCTTTAAACAACAGGCCATCACAGTAGTAACAGTGAGTATTAACCGTCACCAGATACTGAACTACCTGGCAGTCAGAGCATCGACTGTCAGTGCAGTCTTGCCGCCTTGGTTAAGCCAAATACGTGGCCCAGTCCACTGACAAGGATCACAGTTTCGCTCACCCATCTGCTGCCATCACCTGTATGGCATAGGTTCCTTCTTTCAAAGATTTCAGTAGGCCTCCCTCACTGGAGTTACATGGTTTCGTTGGAAGATTCTCGGCCAAGCTGACTGATAAAAGTTGCACTGCTTTTACTTTCACCACCTCACTCAAGGAGTAAAGTATTGGAAAGTACATCAGTTGTTTAATAAGTATTTTGGTTGTTAAATGCAAGGGCGATCATTTGGTTCAGCTATCCTTTTGTAGTCAGGAGACTTGGCCTACAACTGCAATCTCTTGGCGCACACACCCATGCCACACAATCCCTCATTCTGTGGCTGAAATCGCAAACACGCATTGCTTGTTGTAAGTCGCATACTCTGTGGTGACATCAGCTACACAAATCGCATGCTTCGTCTTCTTTAGAACACATCCCTTCCTTCCAATGCTTGAGCATGGGAATGATCGCCATTTTGTTGTATGCTTTGTGGGGGGTTTTTGTTATCAAACTTCATGGTACATTGTACGTTCACCAAAGCTCCATTTCTTGTCGGAAACACGCAGTTGTACTTTTCCACACCCTCAAGCCCCATATTGGGTGCCATTTTATGTAACCCTTACTTGGGCGGTTTAGGTCCCAAGGGTACACAAATATATTTATTCTTCGGGGCTACTCCAGCTGCACTTTTCCCATACCTTTACTCTCTGTCTCAAGAGTGGAATCCTTTTTGTGGGGGTGAAACTCTTGCTTATGGCCCAGGCAGTGGTGTCTGTGTGTGTCTCTCTCTCTGTGGTGCTAGTGGCTTCATCTCAAGGGGTGAGATACTGGGACAAATCAGGCAGGACAAGGTACTGGTGTTAAATTAGATGTTTACTAATTACTTAACAATTACTGTAAATTGAAGTCCATTTTTCATAAGGGTGAATTTACAGCCGACTTATGTACAAAGTTGTTTTTCTCTTCTGGGTAGGTGTCCTTTTTCTCAGGTGTCTGGGTAAATCTTCCCATGGTGATTTTAAAGTGCACAAACTCTCCAAGTGGGCTAAATGGGAATCCTATTGGTGGGGGGCCTCCTCAAACATGGAAAAGTCCTATCTTTAGTCTAGTTTATTCACAATTGCCCAGCCTATCCTGGTCCCCTGGGCTAGAGATTCGATTGAGAAACCCCAAGATCTTGGTCCTTCTCCTCGATGTTGGTACTGGTCACTTCTCTTGTAAGAAAGGTCTTTGGAAATTGGGAGCTAGGCTAACCCAGCCCTGGAACCCAGTGGGGAGGGTGGAGTCGAAAAACCTCCCCACAAACAATATGCGAATACTGGTTGTCTGAATTCACAATTGTAATCTCTTGGGGTTCCTGCTGCTTCACTATCACTTGTGATTGCCTCATCTAGGGAGTAAATTAAGACTCACAGGGCTTTAGCCCTTGTCCTCTATATCTGGGGGAAAGCCTTCTCCAAAGGGTGCAAGGTTCAAGCAGGAGTCCCTTCTGAAAAAATCAGGATATATTTTGGCCATCAAAAATCATCACTGGTACTTGCCTCACCTAGGGAGTAGAATAGGCTCACAGGTCTTCAGCCCCTTCTCAGGAGTCCCAAAGGGAATCCAGAAAAAAATCTATCTCACTGTAAAAAATAGGAGGGAGATCCTATGGTAGGGAGTGCACAGCGAGAAATCTCCTCCGAACTAAAGTTCCTTATGAGGCAGGGATGCCTCACCAGAGAGTGAAAAAAAACTACATCCTCACTGCTCTGAAGCTAAATAAAAATAACACCACTGAACACTAAAATGGATACACTAAATAGGATGAGGTATCCATTCCAAACCCTCCAAGTTGGTAGGGGAAGAAAGGGATGGAAGGCTTATAGATGTAAAAGTTCTAAGCAGGCACCTAGAGCCATTGGTGGCTGACCCAAGGGGCGCCACAAGTAGAAATTACTTTTTCACTCAAAGTAATATCAAGCTCTGGAATCTGTTTTCAGAGGACGTGAGCAAGGCAGCTATCATAACATGGTTTAAAAGAGGTTTGGACAAGTTCCTGGAGGAAAAATCTATAACACACAATAAGCCAGGTAGACTAAGGATAGCTATTGCTATCTTTGGAAGTGAGAAATAGGAATTAGATCTACTTTATGGGATCTGTCAGGTACTTGCAACCTGGATTAGTAACTGAATTAGCCATAGGATGCTGGTTTAGATAGACCTTGGTCTGACCCAGCATGTTAATTCTTATGTTCTTTTATGATGGGTGTTCAATTCTGTCACCTCACCAGATGCTTTTGGGGTTCTATCTTCTAGCTCTATTGCTTTGAAAACATTTTGTATTGGTGTCATTTGTGGGTCGTGTCTCTAATTCATATCTTATTCTGGCAGAACTCACAATAATCCATTTACTCCTTGTCTTTCAAAACCATATGAAGGAAAGCTCCTTCAGTTCTGGCCACTTCCTCAATGAGTTGAGTTTATATAAGGCAATCAATAGGGCGACCTCAAAGCCTCCAGAAGGCTTATCTAAAGACTAAGGGGCCGGTGCAAAAAAAAGCAATGAAAGTGGGCGCTGAGTGTTCAGCGCCCGCTTTCCTAACACACCCTCAGGCACCTCTCCTGGGGGCGCCATGCAATATTTAAATTAGGAGTCGCGTTGTCAAGGAGGTGCTAGGGTTGATTGCATGCCCCTAGCGCCTCCTTAACAGCAGAAGCCCGGGAGTGCTCAGTTGTCCGCGGCTTTCTGCCAGTTTAGAAAAAGGATGCTAATCCCCTTATTGCATAAGGGGATTACGTTGTGCCTGCAGAACCCGCGTCCAACTGAGGGTTAAACAGTGTGCTCGACTGAGCGTGCTGTATTGCATTGACCCCTAAGGCTCCACAATTATTACACTGTATAACACTCAAGATATGTACTTTTTGAGGTTGATATTCTAAAAAGCTCTCCAGCTAACTTTCGGGCCGATGCAGTAAAGTGCGTTCAGGCCAAGCGCACTGTTAGCCCCCGGTTGGACGCGCATTTTCCACGCGTTATTTTTACCCCTTATACAGTGAGGGGTAATAGCGTGTGGAAAATGCGCCATCAACCCCCCCTTCCCGAAATTAATAGCGCCCACAACATGCAAATGCATATTGATTGGTCTATTAGCTATTCCCGCACGATACAGAAAGTAAAATGTGCAGCCAAGCCGCACATTTTACTTTCAGAAATTAACGCCTGGCAAAGGCAGGCGTTAATTTCAGCCGGCACCAGGAAAGTGTACAGAAAAGCAGAAAAAACTGCTTTTCTATACACCCTCCAACTTAATATCATAGTGATATTAAGTTGGAGGCCCCAAAAATAAAAAAAAAATTTAAATAAAAAAAAAATTTTAAATCTGCCCGTGGGTTGGAAAACGGATGCTCAATTTTGCTTGTGTCCATTTTCCGAACCTGTGGCTGTCAGCTGGTTCGAGAACCGACACCGGTAAAATTGAGCATCGGCTGACAAAACCCAATGACAGCCGCCACTTCTGTCAAAAAGGAGGCGCTAGGGACGTGCTAGTGTCCCTAGCGCCTCCTTTTACCGCGGACCCTGATTTGCATATTTTTTCTTTCTGAATCGTGTGCCCAGGAGAGTGGCCTGGGCGCGCGCCAGGAGAGCGG
This sequence comes from Rhinatrema bivittatum, assembly GCF_901001135.1. Lineage (NCBI taxonomy): Eukaryota > Metazoa > Chordata > Amphibia > Gymnophiona > Rhinatrematidae > Rhinatrema > Rhinatrema bivittatum. The sequence continues at coordinate 80,350,537 of NC_042616.1, forward strand.
GCGCTCGTCCGCTCTCCCGCGGGTTTTTCTGTATCGGCCCGTTTGGGAGTTAGCCGTGCAAATCTTTGGGGTTAAAATGCTCTCCCCCTCCCCCACTCAGCAGGTAAATTTTATGCGCATAACTCACGCACACAAAATTTACCCAAATGAAAAGGAATGGGGCTGGAGGCATTCCCTGGATGCTGTTAAATTTTATGTGCTCAGTACATAAATATAAAAGCAGCAGTGTTGAGAATCACTGATGTCAGTGTTCCAACAACATGGAAAAGAAAAAAGACCATATTGTGTAAACCATTAAGAAACAAGGCTATTGTTATTGTAGTGGTTATTCAAGCTTTTAAGTCGCAGTGGGGCATGTCCTACTACTCTGTAGCAGAACAGTGTGTGCATGATTATTACTGGGCAATGCTACATTCAACAGCGACATCGGTGGACGGTTATTGCACACTGATGGAGACTCTAAAATAGGCATCAAGCCTGATGAGAAAATAATGGAACAATGGCAGTTAAGACCATTTTTTAGCTACCTGTTTCTGACTTATTAGACCAATGTTGTATAAATAGCAAATGTAACGCTTGCTGAAATTGGTATATAAAATATCAGTGCCAGTTTTCAAATGCGCTATTTCTTTTTTTATATGTTGTCAAATTAATTTAGCTTACTCAAAAAAGCTAGCTAGGTTTTAAATGGTCTCAACACCTGTATACTAGAGGTTTATAAAATGTAAGAGTGGGGTAGAATATAGTCTCGTGCACCCTAGAGAAAAAAAAAGACCTTTTTATTCAGTGGGTGTGTTCTTAATCCTTAAAACATAAGCAGTGCCGTGCTGGGTCCATCGAGCTGAGCTTTCTGTCTCTGACAGTGGCCAGAAGGGGATCCTAGGCAGTAACCAGCAGATCCCAAATCCACTCCACAGTGTTCATTCCCAGAGATAAGCAGTGGTTTTCCCAATTCTACCTGGCGAATAATGCTTTATGAACTTTACCTCCAGGAGCTTGTCTAAATCCCTTTTAATCCCAGCTATGCTAGATCCCTTGACCACATCCTCTGGCAACAAATTCCACAGCTGATTGTGCATTGAGTGAGAACATATTTTTTCTGCTTTGTTTTAGAACTGTTACCTGTTAATTTCATCCCTAGTCTTAGTACTATTTGAAAGGCTAAATAACTATACCCTAATTACCTGGTTCACCCTACTTTAAAATGTTATACACCTCTAGTATATCTCTTCTCAGTTGTCGCTTCTTCATACTGAAGAGCCCTAACTTATTTAGCCTTCCTTCATAAGAAAACTGTTTCATCTCCTTTACATTTTGTTTCCCTTCTCTGCATCTTTTCTAGTTGGGGTGGGAAGGGAAGGGTGGGAATAAGAGGGAGCAAGTGAATGTGAGGGGATGAGAAGGGGTGAGAGACTGAGAGGGAAGGGATGAAGGTGAGTGAGAGTGAGGGGGTGAGTGACTGGGAGGGAAGGGAGGTGAGAGTGAGGGAAGGGTGGTGAGTGACTGACAGGGAAGGGAAAGGGGGAATGAGGACGAGGAAGAGAGGTATGAGAAGAAGAGGGCATGTGTATGTGTGCAGAGCCCATCCTGCTGGTGGCTGACGGCCAGAATGAATGGAACCCATCTCACTGGCTGCTAAAGACAGGGGAGAGAGGCAGTTCCCCTGCATGAGTCAGAGAGTCAGTATGTGTGTGGAAGTACATGAGAGAGGGTGTGGGTGGGTGAAGGTTTCAGTGAGAGGCAGAGCCTGTATAAGTGTCAGTAAGAGCATATGTGACTAAAACCGTGTGTATGTATCAGTGAGAGCTAAAGGGTATGTCAGAGTATATGTGAGCATGTGTGAGTCAGTGGAAGCATTCTGAGCATCCGTGTGTGTCAATGAGAACATGTGTGTTTGTTGGTCATAGAGAGCATGTGAGAGAGCCTTTGTGCATTATAGAGAGAATATATTTGGGCATATGTATCTGTCAGTAAGAGTATGTGTTGGAACATATGTGACTGAGAGCATGTGTTTGTGAAAGCATATGTGAACATATATTTGTCAGTGAAAGCATATTTGAGAGCATGTGTGTGTCAGTGAAAGCATGTGAGGCAGCATGTGTGCATATTATTGACGGCATGTGTTCGTCATTGAGATCATATATGAGCATGTAGGTGTGTGTGTGTGTGTGTGTGGGGGGGGTGTGTGTGTGTGTGTGTATGTGTGTGAGAGAGCCTCTGTGAGAGGGAACATGAATGAGAGTGTGCCCTTCTATGTGAGAAAGAATGAATGTATGTGTGTATATGAAAGAGAGGAGAAAGACTATGTATTCCCTCCTCCCCTGCCCCTCCTCTACTAATCCACAACAATCATAGGGTGCCTGGAAATCAAAATCTCCCAAGTATGGAGAGCAGGAGATCTGTAATCCTTAGTCCTAATTACTGGGTGTTATTTGATGAATCTCCTATTTTGAAATACTTTATTGTTGTTTGGGAAATTTATAAAAATATTCTATTCATCAGCTGTTTTGAAATATTTATTCATTTTATTAGTATGGTTTTACTATTATGATTGATGTTTTATATTGTAGATCTGCAAAATACAAGTTCATTAAACAATAGAGAAACACCTACAGTACCTGAATGTAATCCACTTTGAAGTGGTGAAAAAAGTGCGAAAAGCGGAATATAAATCTAAATAAATAAATAAACAAATAAATAAATAAATATTCTCTGATGTTTTTGCTTGATGTTTTATGAGGAATAGTGATGTTTCTGTTTTTCTATTGTTGCACTGCATACAGAGTCTGGTTTCTTGTGGTTTCCATTTCAGTTTGTCTGCATGTTTGTATTTCTACTTTGTGGTCTCTTTATTCTGAATTTGGCCAGGTCTGTCAGGATTCTGCCTGTGGAACTAAAGTGAAGTATTCTGCTAGCATGTGATTTCTATATAGGATCTATAACAGCCTGACTTGTTCTGTTTTCTTGATAGGAATTGTATTGGTTTATTAGGTCCTGATGAAATATTTGTAGTGTTATCTTTTCATTGGTAAAGTTGCTACTGTTTGAGTCTGATAGTTAAGACGTTATGGTATGGCAGGTTTCCTATAGGTTCTGAGTACATGCATACTCAGTACCTTATGACAATGGTGCAAAATATTTGTAGCGGTGCCTCTTGGTTTATGAACAGGGCTGTCCTGTTTCTACATGTGTGGAATTTAGTAAAAGTTAGGTGTGGAGAGAGCCATTGGACTCACGCCAAGATCGAACAAACAGGGTGTTTTCATTGTCACAGGTAATTTTCTTTAAAACAAATTAAAAAAAATACCATGGGGGGGCTGGGTTTGGGAGGGAAATATTTCACCAAACCTCTCTACACCTCTCCCTTTTAGTGATGTGGGCCTGTCTCAAACATCCCTCGTTCCTCTTCCCCAATCAGTCTCTCTCTCTCTCTCTCTCTTTGTCTGCTCAGACCATCCCAACCACTTTTCCCCTCCCTCCACCATTCCATATATACCAGTCTCTATCTCTCTCCACAATCCATCCCCACCAGTTTCACTCTCTCTCTCCCTCTACGTCCATCTCCACCAGTCTCTCTCTCTCCCTCCACCATTGCATCCCCACCTGTCTTTCTCTCTCTCCCTCCACCACTCCATTCCCATCAGATTCTATCCCACTCCACTAGTCCATCCCACCAATCTCTCTCTCTTTCCCTCCTCCAGTTCATTCTGCCAGTATCGCCCTCCACCAGTCCATCCCCACCTGTCTCTATCTCTCACCACTAGTCTATCCCCATCTGTCTCTCTCTTCTCTCCCTCCACCAGTCCATCCCCACCAGTCTCTCTCCGTCCACAGTCCATCCCCACCAGCTTCTCTCTCTCCCTCCTCCAGTCCATCCCCACCTGTCTTTCTCTCTCTCCCTCCACCAGTCTATCTCTTCCAGTCTTTCTCTTTCTCCAGCAGTCCATTCCCAGCAGTCTCTCTCTCTCTCCCTCCCTTAGTCCATCCTTACCAGTGTCTCTCTCTCTCGCCACCAGTCTATCCCCACCAGTCTCTCTGTCTCTCCCCAACAGTCCATCCCTACCAGTCTCTCTCTCCCTCCCTCAATTAGTCCATCCTCACCACTCTCTCTCCCTATCTTTCCCTCCATAGCCCATCCCCATAGTCTCTTTTTCCCTCCACCAGTCCATCCCCATGAGTCTCTCTCTCTCTCCCCACCAGTCCATCCCCATGAGTCTCTCTCTCCACAAGTCTATCCCAGCCAGTTTCTCTCTCTCTTCCATCCCTAGCAGCCATTCTCTCTCTCTCCCCGTCCATACCCATTAGTCTCTCTCTCTCCCTCCACAGATCCATTCCCACATCTCTCTTTCTCTCTCTATCAGTCTATCCCCATCATTCTCTCTCTCTCTCTCTCCCTCCACCAGCCCATGCCCACCAGTCTCTATCTCTTTCTCCACCAATCCATCCCTACCAGACTTTCTCTTTCTCTCTCTCTGCCTCTACCAGTCCATCCCTACCAGTCTCTCGCATAGTAACATAGTGAAAGATGGCAGATAAAGGCAAAAATGGTCCAACCAGTCTGCCCACCATTTTTATTTATTTTTTTTTTTTAGGGTAGTAGCAACTGTTGCTCCATGCAGGCAGGGCCGGCGCGTCCATTAGGTGAACTTTGGCCTATCCCGCTCGTGCCAAAGAGAAATAGAGACTGTGTGCTTCTCAGGGCTGCGAGCAGCTGCAAGCAGCCCTGAGAAGCACACAGTCGGTGCCGAAACAGGTGGAGGGGCACGACCGGGGGGGGGGGCGGCAGCGCAAGGGTCACCTAGGGCACCCAATAGCCTTGCACCTGCTCTGCATGCAGGCCACCCCCAAACCTTCTGTTAAAGTTAGTAGAAACTGGCACTCCATACAGGCCACCCCCAAGCCTAAATGTAAACTTTAGATGTAATACCAAAGATACCCCATTTTTTTCATTTCCATTTTTTCCCTCCATTAGTTCATCCCTACTAGACTCTATCTCTATCCCTCCAACAGTCCATACCCCTCCTGTGTGTGTGTGTCTCTCTCCCTTCCTCCATCAGTGCAATACCATCAGATTCTCTCACTCTCCCTCCAACAGTCTCTCTCTCTCTCTCTCTCCTTCCACCAGTCCATCCCCACCAGTCTCTTTCCCTTCCTCCGCTAGTCAATCCCAGTTGTACTCTCTCTCCTTCCACTCATCCATCTTCTCCAGTCTTTCCCACTCTCTCTCCCTCCAACTGTTCATCCTTGCCAGTCTGACTCTCTTTCCCACACTGCCAGTCTCTGTCTCTCTCTCCCTTCACCAGTCCATTCCACCCCAGTTGCTCCAGATCCAGACAAATCCAGCTGTGTTGCTGCCTGTAGTTATATTACATAAGTTTATGAATGTGAGTACATTCTTGCACATTTACTGCTGTGCTTTGCAATTATATATATTCTGTTTAGATCATTAAGCATCATTTAGTAAGTTTTATATATTATGAATGATTCTGGTGTGAATATAATTATTTCTTTCTTAGTACATTAATAACTTATCTATATGTGGCATATACCTGCAACTAAAAATGAAAGAGAAGCATATGGGGGTTTGTAAAAATTTTGGACTTTGAAAAGGGTCCGCATTCCCAAAAAAATGTGGCAACCCCTGCGCTAGTACAAGTGTGTATTCTGTTGCAGAGCAGTGATCATATGTAAGCATGATAGAGAGCATACAGTATGTGTGTGTGTGAATCAACATGTGTGTGTGTGCCTGAAAGAGAGTATGTGAGTCAGTGAGCGTGTGTGTGAGCCTGAAAGAGAGTATGTGAGTCAGTGAGCATGTGTGTGAGCCTGAAAGAGAGTATGTGAGTCAGTGAGCGTGTGTGTGTACCTGAAAGAGAGTATGTGAGTCAGTGAGCATGTGTGTGAGCCTGAGAGTATGTGAGTCAGTGAGCGTGTGTGTGTGCCTGAAAGAGAGTATGTGAGTCAGTGAGCATGTGTGTGAGCCTGAAAGAGAGTATGTGAGTCAGTGAGCGTGTGTGTGAGCCTGAAAGAGAGTATGTGAGTCAGTGAGCATGTGTGTGAGCCTGAGAGCGTTTCCAGGTATAAAGAGCAGGGGAATATTTTTATCCTTATTAGTTTGAATTATTGGGTGTTATATTTGATGTACACTGTTTTGAAATATTATATTGGTGTTTGTGAAATTTTTAAAAATGTGTCTATGAGTTTTACATTTTTGGATGTTATATTTGTCAGCTGTTTTGCACTATTTATTCTTTTCGTTCGTATTTAGAATTTAAAGGAAGAAGTAATGCTATCCTGTTTGGAATATTTTGGGGGTGGTGCCAAATTATTAGGGAACACTGAATTACTAGCTTTCCCTGGGAGCCAACATGTCTCAGTCCTGCCCTGCCCACAGCACAAACAATTCTAACACTAGCAACCAAATACCAATCTTAAATCTAACAATTCTAAAACTTTCTCTTTTTAAACCAGTTATCAACCCATAGGGCCAGATTTTCGCATCTACGCGCGGGCGTATCTACGCACAGACGTATCTACGCCCGATTTTATAACATGCGCGCGCAGCCGCGCGCATGTTATAAAATCCGGGGTCGGCGTGCACAAGGGGGTGCACACTTGTGCACCTTGCGCACGCCAATCCCTAGGGGAGCCCTGATGGCTTTCTCCGTTCCCTCCGAGGCCGCTCCAAAATCGGAGCGGCCTCGGAGGGAACTTTCCTTCCGCACCTCCCCCAGCTTCCCCTCCCTTCCCCTATTTAACCTATCCCCCCAGCCCTACCTAAATTCCCCCTACCTTTATTTTTTTATTTACGCCTGCCTCTAGGCGTCCCGGGGCTTGTGCGCGTCGCATGCAGGAGGGGTTTAAAAGGGTTACGCACATATATTACGCCCATAACCTTTTTAAAATCCACCCCATAGTCACCTCCTATCCATGACTTTTTAATTTCCTGAGGATTCTCCCATAAAGAATTTTGTGAAATGCCTTCTAAAAATCCAGATACCCTGTATTGACTGGTTTGCCCTTATCTAAATGTTTAATTAGACCTTTAAAAAATTCTAATAGATTGGTAAGGCAAGACTTCTGTTTGCTGAGCACATCCCTATTAAGCCATAACTATCCGTATGACCTGTAATTCTGTTCTTAAGAATAGCTTCTGCTGTTTTGCCCATCATCAACGTCAAGCTCGCTGGTCTATAGTTTCCTGGATCACCCCTGGTGTCCTTTCTGAAAACTGACATTCTATTGGCCACCATTCAGTCTTCAGGCACAGTGGTTGAAATTGATAGGCCACAGATTGCTAGTAACAGGCCTTACAATTTGCTTACAATTTGCTATGAGTTCTTTCCTATGAGTTTTTCTGTGGGTCTGGTGATTTATTAAGCACTACCTCTTCCAGTTTCACCAGTTATTTGCTTCAGTTTCTCTGAACCATCAGCTTCAAAGATCATTGCCAGCGTGGGTATCTCTCTAACATCCTCATTAGTAAAGACCGAAGCAAAGAACTCATTTGGTTTTTCTGCTATAACCTTGTCCTCTCTCAGTTCCCCTTTTACCCTATGTTTATCTAATGGCCCACTGACACCCTCACAGGCTTCCTGATTTTGTTGTATTTGAAAAATAATTTTATTCGTTTTTGCCTCTGTGGAAAGTTTCTTCTCAAATTTTTTCTTGGCCTGCCTTCATTGGCAAAATGATCTTAATTAACAGTTTTGCTAACATGCAGCAGTGTACATTAGACTCACTAGCTGGCCTTGATAAATTCTGCAGGTATAACTACTAATTTATCATTTCTAAAGCCCTACAAGACGTACTGAAGTTTCTCTTTGTTGACAGGTTGATTCTAAGCAAAGATGTCAGTCAGGGTAACTGTTTGTCGTATTTCATTGCAGAAAATGGAAATGGTCCCACTTCCTGAAAAGGCCTACGGGAGCTTTTTTGAAGGTGACTGCTATATCATTTTGCACGTAAGTATGAAAACAAACTGGAATATTCTTTGGTTTGCTTGGCTCTCAGTTCCTGGAGAGAACCACCTGTACTCACATTCTGTGAGTCAAACATTGTCTGATGGGAGTTCAGGAATTTTATTCTCAGGACAGCAAAATGTCCTAACACCTGCAGGGTACTTGTCATCCCTTATAACTGGTTTCAACACACCTAATCTGGTTTCACTTTTTTTTTTTTTTTTTTCAAAAGTGAGAGCAAATTCACAGAAACAATAACAGGACAAATGCTGCATGAAAGAAAATCAAATACCTTTTGTCTTCTTTCATTCTTAAGCTTCACGTGAAAATATATCAAGTTTCCAGACCCTTCAAAATCTTTCTTTCAGTCTTCACTTAAAAATAACCTGCATTCAAGTTTTTTTGGGGGGGGGGGGGGGGGGGGGCGTTCAGGGAACCGTTGTTTTGCTGCACCAAAGCTGCAGCAGGAATCTGAAACAGGATGAGAGGGCTCTCCTTCTTGTTACAAACTGAGACTGGGAGTGAGTAAATCACCTCTGAAAAGATCCTTGAAATCAATAAGTGAACAGCAAGGCAACAAATCCACAATACAGAGGCCAAGTAATAAGAGAAAACATTTTCCCCTCTTACATGAACCCCTTAACTAGAACAGTGCCACCCAGTGGCTTTACAATAGATTGCAATAAATTACAATAACATGGCTGTTGTATATTTCAATAGTTTGCAGGTACATTTTTTTTTCAGTCAATCTGAGGGTATTCAGAGTAAAGTAATGGCAGGGTTCACGAGCACTCTGACCACCCCATAGATTGTGAAATGTCATTTATTTAAATAATTCACAGAAAAATGGTTGAGCTAGAATGCAGAAAATCTGAAACTTCCGAGCAGTAAAGCATGCCATGTGCAGGATTTTTGTTCATGTCCATTCATATATCCTTCCTTAGCTTACAATCCACAATGCCTGTTCACCAATGCAGAGAGTTTCAAGAGAGTAATATTAAACTGGAAAGATTTGAAGTGGAAATGAAACTCATCATTTTGTCCATGTGTCTGTTTATGGGCTCCTGTGCACTGACATCACATGGCTGTGTTAGCTGTATGGGCAGAGCACATTGCAATGCTGATGGCCTCCATACTTTTTCCTAGCCCAATAGTTGTTTTTTTTCCTGTGGGCTTCTGGCTCAGTCAGAACTGTCCTTTCAGGGCTATAATGACATGAACCTTCATTTGCAATTATCAGGGGGATTTTCCCTCATTTAATGATCTTTTGGACAAGGACCACAGACTGCAGCTCCTTCCAGAACCTGCTACTTGTGTACCCCGAGAATAACGACTAAGTGTCACTAGTTACATTATGACTGAGATTCCCATCTCCTTGAGGACTGTAAATGCTTTCTCTGCAGCATCCCCAGCTCTGGGCGGCCCAGGGAGCTTCAGGATTGATTTCAGGGCTCCCATATGGCAGTGGGCACCAGTCCCTGCATTTTTGTCCTAACTTTACCAGATATCAGCAAAATGATATTTGACTTAATGGATGTATAAGGATTCAGAAACATATCAGCTTAGAAAGTCATGGAATGCCATGTATCTACATGGGGAAGTTCACCACGTTTTTAAAAGTCAACAATAATAATGCCTTAATTTTTTAAAGGGAAAAAAGAGAAATTTGTGAAAGTCCTTTACTTCTAACCTATCTCTCTGGAAGTATTTGGAAAAGAAAGAAAAAAGATAGCACTAAGTCCAGACTAGGTATGGTAATAAAGTCTTGTTTAAGCAGGATTCTGGTGCCTTGTGCACAGCTGAATTTGCAAAAGATGCTCTGCGCCCTCCTGTATTTCCATTCACTTCACTTCCAACGACAAGCAGCTACACAGTGTACATGGTGTACTGAGGGTGTAGGCAGGAACATAAAGGCAATTTTATGAAAAGGCACAATTATGTTTGATAGAAAGTATCATTATAAAATATAAATATACAAGAATGATTGGGTCTTCTAGCAGCATGCTTTAAATAGAATTACACTGAAATGCTTTGGAGATGCCCCATAATATAAACAAAACAATCCCTTATATTAAAGAAATCAAAATGTTTTAGTTGGCAGAGGTTGCCTCTTTAGAGGTTTTCCATGCTGTAGGAAATGCTGAATTGGCCAATCTGACTAATTTAGTCTCTTCTGGCTGCGCAGCCTTTCTGTCAGCTAAAGAGTGTAAAAGCAACTCCATAGGATCTGGGATGCCCATGACAGAGGAGGCTTGACTTGTCCTTAACTACAGTATCTCAGATGTGGACAGATGCTGAATATACCAGGAAAGAATAAGTGGCAAGGCTAAATGTAAAGAAACAGACTCTTTCTTCATGGAACAGTTTTGGCATATCTGGGCTACTCACTAATGAGGAGCATTAGAATTTCAGGAAGAAGTTTATTTCCTGTGGGTTTCTGGTAGGGATGTGCATTCGTTTTTCACGAATTAGACAATGTCAACGATATTGCACGCCCTACACAACCTCGGGGCTGGTTGCACACCACACCAGTAGTGGCACAAAAACTTGAAACAAGACAGAAGCTGGAACTAAAACTCTGAAAACTCGGGAACTCAGACTCAGACTCAAAAACTTGGAAGACTCCGAAGACTAGAACCAAATGGAAGACTCAGGCAGGACACTGATTAGGAACAGGAACCAAAGACTTGGAAACAGGCTTGGAAGCAGGATTGAAGATTTGGACTCAGGAAACCAGGAAGACAGTGACACAGGAATCAGGAACATGACGAGAGACCAGGAACATCACAGGAAAGAAGACATGGCAGACCTGCAACTCTGAAGACAGGAAACAGAAGACCTTGAAGATCATGGAAGACTGAATACCTTGTGAAGACCAGGAGCAAAGACTGAAGAACCCTTTTATAGGGCTACAGGAAGCCGCAGGGCTTTTCTCACATAGTCCCTTTAAATCTTAGGGAGAGGTGCACACATGCACCTAGGGAAATGATATTAGGCGGGAGCAGAGATGGAAGTCGATGGCCCTGAGTCCGTGAAGATCAGGCTGGAGCGTTGGTGTGGTTGCAAAGATCAGGCAGCTTCTCTTCAGCCGCGGAGAGCGGCAGCTAGGCCAAGGTGGAATCAGGAGGTTGGCGGTGCTCCAAGACCACACAGGAGACAAGTGGCAAGACCGGCCAGGTGGTATCGGGAGGAGCAGTGGATGAGCGAGGCCACTCATGGGACCCTCCCATGAGCAGAATTGTAACAATGAGCCGGAATGGAGGCAGAGCAGGGTATGGTAAAGGAAGGTTCCATTTGCTGAGCACTCGAAATATCTTTTGGAAAGTTTCAAAACAGCATAAATATTAGTCAAATATTTACTTTTGTGATTCAGAAAAAAAACTAAAAAAGGTAATAACTTGCTATTTACCCATAGGAGGCCCAAACTTCTGAGATGAATCAATCGGATCTTTTCTTTTTATGTAACGTTATTTTGCTATGCATGTACAAATGGGGATTTTTAAATTCAAGTTTCTCAAAAGCCTCAAAACGTAAATGTTTGCACACACCAATATTCCTTAGCTTTGATTATCATATCTGGTACAAAAAAAGGCTTGATTCCTCAAGGTCCTTTTCCATAGACAATGAGCCTATCAAACCTATCCACGATACGGCATTTATATGTGAAAGTGGATGCACAGAGATTTATTCTAGTATTTTATAAATTGTTCAGTAGGCGCTGCACTTTTTATAAAATACCACATAGTCCTCCTTCAAAAATACAAGCATATGTTTCAGTATATGTAAATATTGCCAAAGCAAGAATGGTACCTTTATTACTGACCCTATTCATGTGATGTTTCTATTCCTATTTATTCACTTGATGTCTTGTCTTTTGTAAATACATCAAAATGAGCTACAGTTAACCATTACCATTCTACTGTATTCTTTCAGTTTGTGTTTGGAACAAGCTTGAGCCTCTTTACTGTGATATAGCTACTTCTACTATTTTGGAACTGATTGACACTTCAAATTATTTCTCCACTCTGGCACACGTAAAGAAATGCCTACCTCCAGGACATGTTTCAGTTATTGTTGGTCTCACTGGAGACAGTGGGAGAGATAGTGGAGAATGTAATCAATCCTGGGCTTGCTCCTTGAAATGTTGGATCTGTTTGATAGCATTCTCAGTGGTCCAAGAATGGTCTCCATACAGCTGTGGGAAATATGAGACCATATCTTCCATAAAGACTTCCACCTTCCTATGCTAAAATCTTGTCTCCCAGGCCTTTCTTTCCTTTCTGTATTCAGTGGTTTAATTGCCAGTTATCTTTGGTGTCTCACTGTCCCCATAAGTCCCTAGAGCCTGGAAGATGACTTTGGTCCTGCTTACCGCAAGCAATGGGTCCCTGTTTTAATTGTCTCATGAGGTGCAAGTGATGTCTTCTCCAAGCTGGGAAATTCCTGCTTAAATTGGGAAGGTTGGCAGGTATGCCTTCACACCAGGGGTGAAACCTGGCCTTTGTGTTTGAAGTTGCCTGGCCTCCAAGTAACGTCAGGAGGGAGGTTGTCCATGAGGAAGCACTCATTTTTAGTGGGAGCCTGTAACATCTTTCATTTAAATCTCTAAATTTCCATTCAGTCTCTTTCTCTGTCTTCTGATTAATCTTTCAGTTCCCCAGAATTCCTTCTCCTGTCCATTGTGCTTCATCACTCCATCCTCCCTCTCCTTTTCCTCTCTCCTAGCTCTCATCCTTCTTTCTGTTTTCCCTGTAATTCCCTCTCTCGTTCACTCTTCTGCTATCCCACAGCTCCCTTTCTCCTCCTCCTTTTCTCTCTCTTCTTTAATCTCTTGCATTCAGAATCCTCTGCCCTCTTCTGTCGGAAGCCATCCATCCCATTCCTCTTCTGTTCCCTCTCCTTCTCATTCATCTCCTCCCACTCTGCTCTGTATTATTGAGACTCTCTCTCTCTCTCTCTTCATTTCATTCACCCTTCAGAGGTTGGTTGTATTTGCTGTTTGCGATTCTGCAAGGGCTCTTGTTTCCTCTGGCAGAGAGGAATGGAAAGTGGTACCCCAGGATGAAGAAGGCGCTCCGGAAGCCGCAAGAAGTAAAGGGTTGGGATAAAAAAAATGTAAATAATGTGGGGCAAACCCCAACCGGAGAAGGGTGCATGGATTTTCCCCCCACCCCCTTCAAATGGTCTTGCTCTGTCCGTGATTACACCCTGGCCCTAAACTCACTTTCTTTCTCCTTCTCTGTGGCCCAGAACAAGCAGACACCGACGGGCTTCATCTCAGACATCCACTACTGGATTGGAAAGGACTCCTCCCAGGACGAGCAGGGCGCTGCTGCTTTCTACGCCACACAGCTGGACGACGAGCTAGGGGGGAGCCCTATCCAGCATCGCGAAGCGCAGGGCAACGAATCGCAAACGTTTAAAAGCTACTTTAAGAATGGGATCATGTAAGTGGATTTCTACAAAAGAAACAAGGTTTGATGGAAAGGTTTTAGAAATGCAGCACAGCTATTACTATGAAAGGTGTCAAATAAATCGTGGGCGACTTGGTAATCATATAAATATAATTTAAAAAAAAAAAGAGTTGTTAAGTAGAATGCAATTTCTGTTACGGCTGTGGCTGCTGTGCTACCGCCTCACCACCAGGGGTCCCTCTAGGGCTGGCTTTCCTGACAGGCCCAGTCCATCTCCTATGTCCACTCTATGCTCTGGGTGTGCCCTCTTAACCCTGCCTGACAGTTGCCTCGGTGCTTCGGCATCGAGCTCACCTGGGCTCCCTGCTCTAGCCTGCCTTGCGTGGCCTTCGGGCCTATCCTTGCCTTGCCTTGCCTTGCGCGGCCTTCGGGCCTATCCTTGCCTTGCCTTGCGTGGCCTTCGGGCCTATCCTTGCCTTGCCTTGCCTTGCGCGGCCTTCGGGCCTATCCTTGCCTTGCCTTGCCTTGCGTGGCCTTCGGGCCTATCCTTGCCTTGCCTTGCCTTGCGCGGCCTTCGGGCCTATCCTTGCCTTGCCTTGACTTGCGTGGCCTTCGGGCCTTTCCTTTCCTTGCCTTGCCTTGTGCGGCCTTTTGGCCTTCTTCCTTGATTTCCATACCTGGCCTACGGGCCTTCCGTGTGTGTGTGTGTGGCCTACGGGCCTTCTGACCTGCCTTGCCCCGCTATTGGTGTGTGGCCTACGGGCCTTCCGTGTGTGTGTGTGTGGCCTACGGGCCTTCCGTGTGTGTGTGTGTGGCCTACGGGCCTTCTGACCTGCCTTGCCCCGCTATTGGTGTGTGGCCTACGGGCCTTCCGTGTGTGTGTGTGTGTGGCCTACGGGCCTTCTGACCTGCCCTGCCCTGCTTACTGTGCCCTGACCCAGCCTGGACCCAGACACTGCTGACTGCTGCCTGCCCTGACCCAGCCTGTACTAGACTCTGATTCTTGCTGCCTGCCCTGACCCAGCCTGGTACCTGACTCTGTTTCGAGCTTCCTGTCTCTCTCCACCTGGAGCCACCCTGCTGGGTGGTGTGCACGACTCCTGTCCGGAGCCCAAGCGTAACAGTATGCCGAAGCCATCACATTTTCCAGGGGAAGAGATAGGTCTGTGTCCTGCCGGTGAGTCAACTTTTCACTAATCCAAGATGCCTCCTTCTTTAAAGTTTTATACCTGCAATTCCTGTCAAACTTTGAATTATCCTAGCTATCAGAACTGTCTAGCCTGTGAACTTGTTGGTCAGGAACACTGGTCATGCAATAACTGCAACAAGAAAAATGTCTCTGTCTATCAGGAGTGTTTGAACTGTCTGGCTCCTAAACCAGGGTGGTGGAAATGCTCCTGTCTCCCGTGTTTGTTACCTCCCGGCAAACCCTGCCCCTGTTGTTCTGCTCTAGGACCAGCTGTGCAATTAGAAAAAGCTATCAGCTCTCCTAACCAGTATTCTGTTTCTGGCTCAACTAAAACAGACATTTTTGCTGGCAGTTTGTGGGTAGAAAAACCCAGGACTTACCTGGCCAAGAAGGCTTCTGTGAGACCAGTGCTAGAGCCTCGGGAACAGGTTTCTCTACAACGGAGAGAGCTGATTAACTCTAGCAGGGCTCAGCTTCCCACAGCTGCCAAGTGGACACTAACGAGCACCTTCCCTAGACGTCCTAGAACTGCCTGTGCCTTCTCTAAACTGCTCCTCCAGAAACAAAATCAGGAGCATCAGACTTTGGCTCGAGGTATCAAGCCCACGGCAGTACAATCTGTGTCTTCCATGCACACTACCTTTAACCATGCTACTCTGCCATCTGAACCTGCTGCACTACCCCGAGAAGAGCCTGAGTCTGCTGAACCGGCCCTGCTGCCGTCCTCGGAGGGGTCCGCACCAGCCCTGCTGACAGACTTTCTAACTCTGCCATCTGAGCCTGCCGAACCGGCCCTGCTGCCGTCTTCAGAGGGGTCCGAACCAGTCCTACTGACAGACTTCCTGAGTCAGCCATCGGAGTCTGCTGACCTGGTCCTGCTGCCACCCCGGGAGGGGTCCATACCGGTCCTGCTGCCACCCCTGGAGGGGTCCATACCGGTCCTGCTGACGCCCCGAGAGGGGTCCGAGCCTGCTTCATCGCCCCGAGAGGGGTTCGAGCCTGCTTCATCGCCCCGAGAGGGGTCCGAGCCTGTTACAACGCCCCGAGAGGGGTCCGAGCCTGCTTCATCGCCCCGAGAGGGGTCCGAGCCTGCTTCATCACCCCGAGAGGGGTCCGAGCCTGCTACAACGCCCCGAGAGGGGTCCGAGCCTGCTACAATGCCCCGAGAGGGGTCCGAGCCTGCTTCATCGCCCCGAGAGGGGTCCGAGCCTGCTTCATCGCCCCAAGAGGGGTCCGAGCCTGCTACAATGCCCCGAGAGGGGTCCGAGCCTGCTTCATCGCCCCGAGAGGGGTTCGAGCCTGCTTCATCGCCCCGAGAGGGGTCCGAGCCTGCTACAACGCCCCGAGAGGGGTCCGAGCCTGCTTCATCGCCCCGAGAGGGGTCCGAGCCTGCTACAACGCCCCAAGAGGGGTCCGAGCCTGCTACAATTGCCCGAGTAGGATCCGAGCCTGCTGTACTGGCCCAGCTGCCGCCCCTGGAGGGGCCTGTACCGGTCTTAATGCCGACCTTGGAAGGGTCCGGACCGGTCCTACTATCGCCTCAAGAAGGGTTACGGACTATTTCTCTGCCCCAGGTGGGGTTTGTGTTCCCCTTGTCACCCCAGGAGGGGTTATGGAAATCTGCACCGCCTCTGCTACCCCAGGAGGGGTCTAACCCTGCCGCCTTGTCCCAGGAGGGGTTATGGACTATTTTTCTGCCCCAGGTTGGGGTTGTGTCTGCCTTATCACCCCAGGTGGGGTTATGGACTGCCTTATTTCCTCGGGAAGGAGTTGACCCTGCCGCATCACCCCCGGAGTGGTCTCCCGTTATTCTTGATTACCTCCTGCACAGATGGGATCCAGGAGGAGGGGGAGGCCTTGAGGGGGGGGGTACTGTTACGGCTGTGGCTGCTGTGCTACCGCCTCACCACCAGGGGTCCCTCTAGGGCTGGCTTTCCTGACAGGCCCAGTCCATCTCCTATGTCCACTCTATGCTCTGGGTGTGCCCTCTTAACCCTGCCTGACAGTTGCCTCGGTGCTTCGGCATCGAGCTCACCTGGGCTCCCTGCTCTAGCCTGCCTTGCGTGGCCTTCGGGCCTATCCTTGCCTTGCCTTGCGCGGCCTTCGGGCCTATCCTTGCCTTGCCTTGCCTTGCGCGGCCTTCGGGCCTATCCTTGCCTTGCCTTGCCTTGCGTGGCCTTCGGGCCTATCCTTGCCTTGCCTTGCGCGGCCTTCGGGCCTATCCTTGCCTTGCCTTGCCTTGCGTGGCCTTCGGGCCTATCCTTGCCTTGCCTTGCCTTGCGCGGCCTTCGGGCCTATCCTTGCCTTGCCTTGCCTTGCGTGGCCTTCGGGCCTTTCCTTTCCTTGCCTTGCCTTGTGCGGCCTTTTGGCCTTCTTCCTTGATTTCCATACCTGGCCTACGGGCCTTCCGTGTGTGTGTGTGTGGCCTACGGGCCTTCTGACCTGCCTTGCCCCGCTATTGGTGTGTGGCCTACGGGCCTTCCGTGTGTGTGTGTGTGGCCTACGGGCCTTCTGACCTGCCTTGCCCCGCTATTGGTGTGTGGCCTACGGGCCTTCCGTGTGTGTGTGTGTGTGGCCTACGGGCCTTCTGACCTGCCCTGCCCTGCTTACTGTGCCCTGACCCAGCCTGGACCCAGACACTGCTGACTGCTGCCTGCCCTGACCCAGCCTGTACTAGACTCTGATTCTTGCTGCCTGCCCTGACCCAGCCTGGTACCTGACTCTGTTTCGAGCTTCCTGTCTCTCTCCACCTGGAGCCACCCTGCTGGGTGGTGTGCACGACTCCTGTCCGGAGCCCAAGCGTAACAATTTCTCTCTTGCCTGGATGCAAGGATACTGTTGAGTATAATAAAGTGAAGCCCTCCAGAAAAAACTGATGGGGATTAAAGGGCAGGGAAATAAAAATTAGATTTGATTATAGGTAAACAGGGCTCCTGCGATGGGGGGGGGACAGGGGAGGGGTGGGGGTGCAACCCATTCTGGGGGAGCGCCGGGACAAGAAGAATCTTCTCTGTCTTTCATACTGCTGGGGATCAGCGGGCAGAGCAGGCGCTGTTTCCCCCTGACCTTCGCAGCTGATTGGTTTCATTCTGCCCAGAAGGACTGATGAGATCGGGGGGGGGGGGGGGGCAGAGCAGCCATGTGAATGCTGCTGGGATACAGAAAGACGAGGGGGAGGAGCAGCAAAGAAGAGGGAGAGAGCAGGAAGGAAGAGGAAAAGAAGGAAGAGGGGAAGGAACCCAACAGGAAGGAGGAAAGGGGAATAGGAGAAGGAGAAGATGGAGCAGAGAGGAAGAATTTAGGAAAGATATAAGAGGGAGAGGAGCAGGAGCAGAAGCGGGGATGGAAAGGGGATGCAAGCATAAAGTAGCAGGGCCTCTATAGCAGAAGAAGAGCCAGAATCTGGAGTGGAGGTGGAGGAAGTCTCTGTATCAGCTGTTGAAGGATGGAGAAGAACAACCTGGAGGAAGAGGTGATGATGAAACGGAGGCAGGCTGGGCAGAAAAGGGGCTATGGATTGTGGAAACATAGGTGGAGGGGACAGTGGACCATAGGAGAGAGCAATGGACTGAAGGAGGAGTGGACCAGAGGGGGGGAGCAAGGGACCAGAGGGTGAGACAGGCAAAGGTGGAACCATAAAAAGAGAGCGGGCTGAGGGCGCCATGGCCCAGCCCTCCCCTATATGGCATCATTTGAATGTGGCCTGTGGAAAATAATCGGGGATTCCTGTACTGCAGGATTTGGGTTGTGCTGTGTGCAAAACTAGAGCACGAGTCAACCAGTGTAACCAGCTCAGACCAGCACAGAGGTGGTACCTGGAGGCAGAACGCGCCTCCCATCCACTGCACCAAAAGCATTCTATTGTGGGGGCTGTAGACTTTGCAGTATAATGAGCATGTGCTATTTTGTAATAAGATATAGAAGTCCAGATTAAACCATTTGTTCCAAAGTTAGCCAGACAAACAGTGGGTTTTAAATATCTTTCCGGTTCCACTGCCCCTGACACATCCAGCTATGTAGTTAGCCAGCTAATTACTTACAGGCCGATACAGTACAGTGTGCTCCGGCGGAGCAAAAAACCCAACAGAAATATGTACCCTGGCTCTTTCACACTCACGTGCATACACACTTGCACATATGCTCTGTCACACATACACGCTCTCTTACACACACTCTATCGTGCTCCTGCACACACAATCTCCTGCACGCTCATTCACACGCTCCCACAATGCATGCTCTCTTACATGCTTCTACACCTGAATGCTGGCACTCTCTCATGCTTCTACACATGAATGCTGGCACTCTCTCATGCTCCTACACCTGAATGCTGGCACTCTCTCATGCTCCTACACATGAATGCTGGCACTCTCTCATGCTCCTACACCTGAATGCTGGCACTCTCTCATGCTTCTACACCTGAATGCTGGCACTCTCTCATGCTCCTACACCTGAATGCTGGCACTCTCTCATGCTCCTACACATGAATGCTGGCACTCTCTCATGCTCCTACACCTGAATGCTGGCACTCTCTCATGCTTCTACACCTGAATGCTGGCACTCTCTCATGCTCCTACACCTGAATGCTGGCACTCTCTCATGCTTCTACACATGCATGCTGGCTCACAAGCACACTCTCACGCACACACAAGTGCACTTTCACTGACATATTTTCTCACACACGTGCTCACTCCCACATATGCATGCTGGCTCACACACATGCACACTTGCTCACATGCACGCTCGCTCACTTTTCACCCACCTTAGCTTCTGAATTAAAAAGAAAATGCTTTCACTTACACTGGTCAAGGGGGATCCAGGCTGGGCTGCCTGTTGATGATCCTGGAAGTATCCCCTTTTCTATATATATAGGTGCTGTGAGTATCTATCACACAAGCAGGGCTTTTTTCTGCTGTACTAGTGAGGAGCATTAATGATGTCAGAGATGGCACTGGTATAGTGAATCACGCTGCAGCAGACATTTCTCCCCCCAATACAAATAGGTGCAGTGAACCTACACTTGATCTGTGACCTGCACAAGAGCCTTTATTAAGTCTACATAAATAATCATCAAAGGCCCATAAACCTGACAAAGTGAGAAAAGGTTCACTTTCTTCTGGACAGTGGTGATTTCGCTTTCTTGTGGGTGAAGGAGGAGTAAACTAAGAAGGGATGATACACACTTTCAAACTCCGGTGTTAAAGTTTAAACTTTTTAATTTTTTTTAAGTGTGAGTTGGATTAATTAGAGCTTGACATCCTTCCGTGAAACTAGGGATACATCCAGATTCCCCCAAACTGGTTTTATCACAAGGCCTTTAAGGCAGTGGTCCCCAACCCTGTCCTGGGGGCCCAACAGCCATTCGGGTTTTCAGGATATCCACAATGAATATGCATGAGAGAAAATGTGCATGTTATGGAGACAGTGTATGCAAATTTTCTCTCATGCATATTCATTGTGGATATCCTGAAAACCCAACTGGCTGGGGGGGTCCCCAGGACAGGGTTGGGGACCACTGCCTTAAGGCACCTAGACATCAACCTCAATCCAGTATATTGGCAGGTGCAAGTAGCAACTCCAGCGTCCACCCTCCGTTCAAAGCAGAGCCCAAGTCCGAGGACACATTTACAGCAACCGCCTCATGCAACACTGCAAAGCAAGTGGAGGCCAGCGGCGAGCTCTAGTGCACTGGAAGAGTCCCATGGTGTGGGAAGAAGAGAGCTGAAAGGTCCAGATGTTAGGACAGGGGTGGGGTATGGGTTTTTTGTTGGGTTTTTTTTTTGTTGCTGTGACCGAGCATAACGGGGGCCCGGGAGCAGACAATAGTGTGAGGCCTTCAGCTGGTGTGGGAGATCTGCTGGCTACCTCCCAGCAGCAGAGGAAAAGGCAAAGACAGCAGCGCATGGAAAAGCCACGAGAGCTCTTACTGCCGACGCATTGCGAAAGCGGGAGGGGTACCCGAGTAGAGGAGGGAGCAGGCCACAGGCCCCACGCTACCGCGGTGCTGGTTGGGAAGGAGAGCAGGAAGCAGGACTCATGCCGCCACTGTGATAATTAAAAAGTAGACCACAGAAAGCCTTAGGGGAGTTTCCAGCTTTAAGAACTGCTACTGCAGAGCTGGTGCTGGTCGCGGCAGCTCCGCCAGCATGGGGGCCACTGTGACCAACAACCCATGGGATTGGTCAGACCGGCCCACCGGGGCATGCCTGAAGCCCCAATAAGCCAACCCACCTCGAGTGTATATAATAAACGTTAGTTAATATCTGCTGGCTCCACCTAAAATTCTATGCTGATTTTCTGGTGCTGGGATCCTGCTGCTGGGCTTGGGCAGCACAATCAGCCAGAACTGAGGGCAGGGCCATGCTTAGAAAACAGAGCAACACATTCACCTGCGACTATCACCACTGTTGGTCACATCCAGGAATCTGACGTGAGACAGCTTGATGTGGGACTGCCATTCTGTTTGGATGCAAATAAGACTGAAATCCCTAAACTGAAACAAGCTGTTCTCTTAACTATGTTTGGGGGGAGGTTACATATTCCAACACATGCTTGCTGCTAGTTTCACCAGCCTTGCCAAACACTAACACGTATAAGGAGATCAGAGTGATACTAATGGCCCATTTTTCATTTATGCTGCCCATCATGGTGCAAATATTTCAATTCCACAAGCAGAATCTAGGTTGTAAAGAGAGCTTTGACATCCATATAGTACAAGGCTGACATTCTGCACTTTTAAATCTGCATGGAATTACAGAGCATTGCAAATTCACTGAACTTTTACACAGAATTCTATGTGACCAACTAGTCTGCGGCGCACAGAATAAGAACATAAAACATAAGAACGTGCCATACTGGGTCAGACCAATAGTCCAGCAAGCCCAGCATCCTGTGTCCAGCAGTGGCCAATTCAAGTCACAAGAACCTGGCAATTACCCAAACATTAGATCTCAAGCTACTATTCTTTATTGATTAATAGCAGTTTATGGACTTCTCCTCTAGGAACTTATCCATATCTTTTTTTTTTTTAATTGAAATTTTTATTGACACAGTCCAGGCAGACATTCCAATAACTCTGAACATTAATTTGATATTTAAACAAATTGCAATAAACTTTATACATCTTACAATGGCATCAGTATCTTTCTTTTCCTCCCCCCCCCCCCCCCCCTCCACCGTTGTTCCCTCCCTCCCCTCCCTCTTCCCCCCCTCCCTTAGTGGTGCACTTTGTCTCCCATTCTGAAGTATATACCTAAGCATCTAAATTATGGGGTTCAACCTCGCCCCCCTCCTGATTCACTTCCCTAATGATCCTCCCTTACTCATCCTCTCGGGGTTTTGATAAGATCATTTCGTAGACCAGTCAGTATTATACTCCCATTTTTCAGTTTCCCCATGCACCTCAATAATTCTTATACCACAGAAGAAAAGGTTCCCAAATCAATATATGCTTTTCCATCTTATCCTGTTGCTGAGCTCTAAAATAATACCAATAATGCATTTGCCAGAGTCTATGCGAGACTGTAAGAACTGTTGGCAGCCGGAACTTATCCATATCTTTTTAAAATCCGGTTACACTAACTGCTATAACCACATCCTCTGGCAATGAATTCCAGAGCTTATTTATGCTTTCTCCAATTTGTTTTAAATAAGCTACTTGCTAATTGCATGGAGTAACTGCCAGTCTTTCTATTATCTGAGAGAGTAAATAACCCATTTACATTAATCTGTTTCATGATTTTGTAGACTTCTATCATATCCCCTTCAAAGGTCTCTTCTTCAAGCTAAAAGCCCTAACCTCTTTAGCCTTTCCTCATAGGGGAGCTGTTCCATGCCCCTTATCATTTTGGTTGCCCTTCTCTGCACTTACTCCAGTGCAACTATATCTTTTTTGAGATGTGGTACTGGTGACCAGAATTGCACACAGTATTCAAGGTGCAATCTCACCATGGAGTGATGCAGAGGCATTATGACTTCCACCATTTTATTTGCCATTCCCTTCCTAATAATTCCTAAGATTCTGTTTGTTTTTCTTACTGCCCCAGCTCACTGAACTGGCAATTTCAATGTATTATCCACTATGACGCTTAGATCTCTTTCCTAGGTGGTAATTCCTAAGATGGAACCTAATATTGTGTAACTACTGCAAGGGTTATTTTTCCCTATATGCATCTCCTTGCACTTGTCCACATTAAATTTCATCTGCCATTTGGAAGCCCAATCTTCCAGACTCACAAGATCCTCCTGCAATTTATCACAATCCATTTGAGATTTAACTACTCTAATTTTGTGTCATCCGTAAATGTGATCACCTCACTCATTGTACCCCTTTCCACATCATTTATAAATATGTTGAAAAGCACTGGTCCAAGTACAGATCCCCAAGGCACTCCACCATTTACCTTTTTCCACTGTAAAAACAGACCATTTAATCCTACTCTCTGTTTCCTGTCTTTTAACCAGTTTGCAATCCACAAAAGGTCATCACCTCTTATCCCATGACTTTTTAGTTTTCTTAGATGCCTCTCATGAGGGACTTTGTTGAACTCAATCTGAAAATCCAAATACACCACATCTACCAGTCCTCCTTTGTCCACCCCATCAAAATAATGTAGGAAATTCGTGAGGCAAGACTTCCCTTGGGTAAATTCATGCTGACTTTGTCCTATTAAATCATGTATATCTAAATGTTTTGTGATTTTCTTCTTTATAACAGTTTCCACAATTTTTTCCGGCATTGAAGTCAGGTTCACTGGTCTATAGTTTCCTGGATCACCCCTGGAGCCCTATTTGAATATTGATGGTCAACTGGCCACCTTCCAGACTTCAGGTGCAATGAATGATTTTAATGATAGGTTGCAAATTAATTGTAATAGGTTTGAAATTTCATTTTTGACTTCTTTCAGAATCCTGGGGTGTATACCATCCAGTCCAGGTGACTCTTTAATTTGTCAGTCTAGCCTACTACATCATCTAGGTTCACCATGATTTGGTTCAGTTCATCTGAATTGTCACTCTTGAAAACTCTCTCCGGAATGGGTATCACCCCAACAACCTCTTCAATAAATACCGAAGCAAAGAATTTGTTTATTCTTTCCACGATGTCTTACATTTAACTTGCCAATGCTTATGCTGCTTTATCTTACTTTTTTCTGATGGATTCTTCTTCCAATTTTTTAATGAAGATCTTTTGGCTAAAATAGCCTCTTTCACCTCACTTTTTAACCATGCCAGCAATCATTTGTTCTGCCTTCCACCTTTCTTAAATAGTGGAATACATCTGGACTGCGCTTCTAAGATGGTATATTTTAACAATGTCCATGCAAGTTGCACACTCTTAACCTTTGTAGTTGCACCTTTCTGTTTTTTAAAAATATTTTTCTCATTTTGTCAAAGTTTCCCTTTTGAAAGTTTTTTGCTAGAGCCATGGATTTACTTATTGTCCCCCTTTGTCATTAATTCAAATTTGATCATATTATGATCATTATTGCTAAGCAGCCCAACCACTATTAACCTCTCTCACCAAATCCTGCACTCCACTGAGAATTAGATCTAAATTTCTCCCTCTTTCATTGGTTCCTGAACCAATTGCTCCAAAAAACTGTCATTTATTCCATCCAGGAACTTTATCTCTCTAGCATGTCCCGATGATATATTTACCCAGTCAATATTGGGGTAATTGAAATCTCCCATTATCACTGCACTATCAATTTCATTAGCTTCCCTAATTTCTCTTAGCATTTCACTGTCCGTCTCACCATCTTGGCCAGGTAGACAGTAGTATACTCCTATCACTATACTCTTCCCCAACACGCAAGGGATTTCTACTCATAAAGATTCAATTGTGCATTTAGTCTCATGCAGGATCTTTATCCTGCTGGACTCTATGCCATCCCAGACATAAAGCGCCACCCCACCTCCCAGATACTCGTCTCTGTCATTGCAATTTAATTTGTAGCCTGGTATAGCACTGTCCCATTGGTTATCCTCCTTCCACCATGTGTTGCGCCCGTCGGTCGCAGATGGCTGTGACCTTTGTAGCTTACCTCCTTTTCTCCTACAGTACTGAGTCTAGGGAGGTTGGCTGCCTCTGCTTCCACATACCGACCTCCATGGCGTGCCTGGGACGGCGTGGGCACTCCCGGCAGCCATCTTGCATCCAGGGTAATCTAGGGCACGCTCGCACCTGCCCCCTACTTGTACGCATCATGGCGGGAACCTCGGGGGCGTCCCCACTGCATGATGTCATCTGCTTTCAATACTTAAGCTCAGCTAACCATCCAAGCTATGAGGTAGCAAGGATTCCCGTCCTGCTTAATTCCGCCATTCTGGGACTTCGTCTCGCTGTTCCTGACTGGGTGACCTCGGTACCCGCTCCTCGGGGGCCTTGTTGCACCTAGGGCTATCTGCTCCTCGGAGAACCATCTCACTTTTCTCACCTTTCTTCCAGTGAGTTCATCACCGTTCTTCGGACAACCCGCCAGCGCTTGCAGGCTATACACTTGGACTGAGTATATTAATCCTCTCCTCGGGTTATTCATGCTGCATAATAAAACTATTGCCTCTGTTGTCTATCACTGTTATGATCCCGCATGTCGTGGTGTGTCCTCACAGGACTCCGCCCTGTGGGTGGAGTCATCTCCTCCATGACCCAAGGGCCCACTGCCTAGTTTACACACAGAATGTAACACCATGTCTCTGAGATGCCAATTAAGTCTATGTCATCATTCATTGCTATACATTCTAATTCTCCCATCTTACTTCTTAGACTTCTGGCATTAGCATTCAAAAATTTCAAAGTGTGTTTTTTGTTTGTATTTTCATTCTGCTTTTTAATTGATTGGGATTAATTGGAATTTTTTAGCTCAGGTGAGTCTTCAGTTACAGGCACTTGGACTACTTTTCTTATTATTGGAACCTCACTGTTGGGATGTCCTAATTCTAATGCATCATTAGTATCCTTTGAAGATACCTCCCTCCGAACCATGCACTGCTGGGTAACTGTCAGCTTTTCCCTTAACTTAACCTTCAAGGAAAACAAAATATTTAAAAAATAGAAGAGAAAGGGTCTTACAAATGCATTTATAAAAGTGCCACTTTTCACGTTTCCATATCCTGCCATATTCATTTCTAAAGTGGTATAGTATCAAAGTAAATAGTATATTTCATCCCCTGCCTGCCATTTAACTAAATCAGATCAAGATTAGGAAAATATGCACAACACATCACTTCAGAATTATACTCTTACTCTGGAGGCAAAAGCAACTACAGTTTTTGTATACTTTTGAAACTGAGAATTTTTCAGCAAACAGCATGCAGTCATTCAAGCTTTAAAAGCAGTCATATGTGTGCACATTTAATATATCCTGCCGAAGATGTTTCTTACAGATTATGAGATTGTGTCTCTGTACATTTTGAGCACACAGAATCACCACCTTCAGAAGGCATCCAAGATGGAAGCAGTAGATTATAATGCATGATGATCGGTAGGATTGTTGTAAATGTTTTCCATTCCTTCATATATGACAGCTACAAGAAAGGAGGAGTGGCTTCAGGCTTCAAGCATGTGGAAACAAATATGTATAATATTAGACGTCTCCTTCATGTCAAAGGGAAGAAAAACGTCTCAGCCACAGAGGTAAGCAGCCCTCAGCCATTATCGGGTATTCTGACATTCAGATTCATACAGAATGCAAAGATTTTTCATGTATTACAGTTGCAATATAGGTTTCCTGGTATATAGACCATAGAGTTTTGGATGTTTAATTTGGGCCTGTTTCTGGCAAATGTGCATGTATAAAATAAAAGCAAGTGATTATCAGGGTCACGTATGAGGGAATAGATCTGCTGAGATTACGCATAAGGATGGGTTTATCCGTCCCAAAGAAAGAAATGTGTTAACTCTTCCCATGTGGAGGATTCAGGATGAATCTATTGCCCTTATCTACTTTTTTTTACCATTGTTTATTTACAGAATATAGCACACAAACAAAATCACACATTTTTATTGTAGAGTGTTTTCCTAAGCTTTCTGGAAGCAGTTTGTGCTTGGGCTGTGCTAGGCACAGGGAGAATAATTTTCAAAGGCATGTCCATGGGTAAAAGGGTAGCTTATCTGTGGAAAATACTTGTTATAAAATTGCCCAGTGATATACAGCGTAAACTTGTGTGTTTACATCCTGTATACACATAAGTTTACCCAGGCTATGCAAAGGGGTTTGCACTTAGATTTTCAAAAGTATATACGTACATTTTTACAGAAAAATGTCTGCATACAAATTAGCAAGTGTAATTGTGGTGGCTAGTTTTAGTGGGAAAATATTCATAGCAAACATAAGCGTGTAAATTTGCTTTTAAAATTCATATAGCTTATGCATGTATTTGCCAACTTTCTTATATGGGTTGTTACAAAATTACTCCCTAAAACGGTTAAGCAGGCTTATTGGTTAGTGGACATTTTAATAAACCTTTCTTAGAAAAAGTCATATCATAATAATTAGGAATGATTGGTTTCTTGTGATCGATGAAAAGAAACAAATCTACTTGCTTTTCTACATGGATTTTTCTTATTTGGGAACTAAATAGATATTGCAGCTATATATAGTGTATGTATTAACACAATGTGTTTCATGTTATGCTATAGGTTGGACTTTCATGGGACAGCATCAACAGGGGGGATGTCTTCTTGCTTGATCTTGGAAAAGTGATCATTCAGTGGAATGGTCCAGAAAGCAACAAGTCAGAAAGAATAAGCGTTAGTATTGCAAAGATTATTTTACTCTTTTTTTGTTTTTCATAAAAACACTTCCTCCATCTGAAAGACAGCAGTGAAGAACAGCTAAAGGGAGGTTTACTGTATACAAGACTAGCTGTAAATGACAAGTTTAAAAAACAACAACTAGGGAAAAGCAAATAATTGGACATGCTGTTATTAGAAACTTCACTCAGCTTTTATTATAATTGGGTTTGTTTGGGGAAAAAACAAAATCAGAAGATGCTCAACTCAAATGGAGCATCTATACTAAAAGTCATTAGTATTGTTGGGTATTCAGATTTGGTAGTGGCTAATCTAGGAAAGAATTATTTAATTGGGAGGCACATTTAGCAGATATCCTGCAGGGTTTTTTTATTTTTGCTTTCTTTTATAATTAGCACAAAATAATTGACCTAGTGTGGGTGGCTTGAAGAAAGTGAATTTTTTGTACTTACATCTTCTCTCAACTAGTCTGTTCACCATATCACTCCTAATATTGAAGACTGATGCAATGTATCCTATGTTATTTGAGTGGGGAAAACATGACAGCCACATGGGTAATGAGTGAATTGCCCACTATTAAAATTAGGTCTTTTTTAATCTGTTTAAAAGGCTCTAATTTTCCTAAAGAATATACCTACAGTTAGAGCAAGTCTGGATTGTTAGTCTCTGTCATTATTCCCACAACTAGGAATTATTTTCATTTGCAGAACTGGGGACTATAACATTAGCAGTGATAGGAACAGCCTGTGATCATGTCATAAAATGCCCATTAGCTCTGCAGGCAACTGAGCCATGGGTAAGAAGTAAAACCACAGAAATGGAGAAGCATGACAGCAGAAAAATACCATATGGCCTAGCCACTCTTCCCATCCACACCAACTGTTCAGTTCTGCAATCCGTGCCAAGCCCTTAGAGATCCCCTGTACTTGCCCATTCTTTCTTGATTTCAGATACTGTCCTTGTCTCCACCACCTCCTTTGGAAGACTATTCCATGCATTCATCAACCTCTCTGTAAAGAAATATTTCCTTAGATTACTCCTGAATCCTATTTCCTTTCACGCTCATCCCATGATCCCTCGCAACAGAGCCTTCTTTCTATTGAAAGAGGTCTGCCTCTTGTGCATTGATATCTTAGAGGTATTTAAATATTTCTAGCATATCTTCCCTATCCCAGTTTCCCTCTAGGGAGTGGTTCTCAGCCCTATCCTCAGGGATCACCTGGCCAGTCTAAATTTCAGAATATCCCTAATGAATATGCATGGGATATATCTGCATACATTGTAGGAAGATCATACAAATATATCCCATGCATATTCATTAGGGGTGTCCTGAAAACCACACCTGACAGGCAGACTCTGATGACTGAGTTGAGAACCTCTGCTGTAGGGTATATGTATTTACATCTTTAAGTCTGTCCCCATATGCTTTAGAATAGAGACCATTGACCATTTTAGTAGCCACTCTGGACTCCATCCAGTTTATATTCTTTTGAAGGTGCAGTCTCCAGAATTGTCAACAGTATTCCAAATAAGGTCTCTTTAGAGGCTTATACAGAGGCAACATCTCCTTGTTTCTCCTGACTATTTCTCTCCTTATACACCCAAGCATCTTTCTGGCTTTTGCCACTTATCTTCTTATTGGCCACCTTAAAATCATCAGATATGATCATCCCTAGTTTCTATTCTTATTTCATGCTTAGAAGAATTTTAGCCCTGTAAGCAGTGGCTTGAATGGTGGTATTTTACATCATAGAACGCACGGCACTTACTAAATATGGTAAAATATGGTATAAATCAGCAAAGAAAAATAATATCACACAGCATCACAGCAATATTGTATAAATCAGTAAAAAGCAAATAGCATTACAATAATAAAAAATAAAGATTTAAACAAAGAAGATAAAGAGATCCCTCCCTCACAAGTCTCCCTATTGCGAGTCAACGTATCTGTGAAAAAATCGAGAGACAACAAGCCTGGAACCCTTGATGAGATGGCTAAGGTGCTCTCCCTTTCTGAGGGTCTAAAGACACTGCAATTACCATTTTTTTAATTCTTATTTTATGGCTCTAGTTAAGGTTTTGTAAGCTCAGTTGGTCTAATTAAAACTCACAACTCCAACAAGATTTATGTCTCAACACCTTCACAATCAGAATCCTTGTTTGTAGTCCTGTTTGCATGCTTACTTTTTGATTTGAAATATGAAATGGTTTATCTTATCCTATATGTGTTTATATATCTAGGAGGTGTGTAGAAGCTAGGAGGTCCATATTCAAAAGCCATTTAGATTGATAATATCTACTAAAACCACAATAGCAGCATTCCCCAGCAATATCTCCCTCAACCACTCCCAGCATCATCCCCCACAGTCTTTCCCTATCTCTTAGTATTCCCCACAATTTTCCCTATCAGCAAACATTGCCTTGCAGCATGGATCATGTTTATTAGGAATGCTAAAGTTCTTTTCTAAGCACTGCTTTCTGTTTCTTGGACAGGCCTGCCTTCTGGCTCAGAAAATTCGGGATGATGAGAGAGGCGGCCGAGCTCAAATTGGTGTCATTGACAATGAAAAAGACTCCCCAGACCTGATGCAGATCATGACAGCAGTGCTAGGAGAGAGGAGAGGAGAACTGAAACAAGCCAGTCCAGATGAGAAAGCAGATGAATTTCAAAAGGCAAATGTCCGGCTTTACCAGTAAGTTTGCAGTTTATCTTCTGAGGAGAAAAATCCCAAACCTTCACATCAGCTGAATATCCTTGTATTTGGCACTACTTAGTTGGATAAATAATCCATCTAAGTAGTGCTGCCCTGATCCATCCATTGCCCATCCACATCTTAGCCAGCTAACTAGACCATATTTTAGACATTGTCTTTTTTGGCTATTTATTTCTTCTTTAAATGCTATTTAGAAAAGCTCAATCTAAAACATTAAGATTTAGACATATAAGACTTTGTTGTGCCATGTATATTTTGCTCTTATGTTTATGTTTTTGCCATGTATATTTTTGCTCTTATGTTTAAATGTTATTCAAAAAAGTTATACAATATGTTACTCAAAAAAGTTCTTTGTTATGTGTAATTGCCCACAAGCAAGCTTATTCAACTGTTCTCTGTAAACCGATTTGATTTACATATAATGTAAGAAGATCGGTATATAAAAACCATAAATAAATAAATAAATAAATAAATAAATAAATAGACAGACAGCTGGACAAGTGACTTATCCGACTATCTAGGGGCCTCTGAGTATAACCAGATATTCAGTGGCCACTAGATAGCTGGATAAGTACTACTAATCCGACTATTTCTGTTTGAATATCCACCTCAATGAATATAGTTCAACAAATCTTTACTGAATGAATAGAATGAACTTCGAAAAACCATATACAGGCAAATATAAGCAGGCAAATTAATACTAAACCAATAAGGTTAAGGGATCTGTTTGTAAACTCAAATTTCTTAGCATTTGGACTGGTAGATCCAAAACAAGTGGGTTATGTACCTCTACCAGCAGAGAGAGACAGAGCACAGCTGACATCACAGTATATATACCCCTGCACTGACATCAGCCCACCAGTATTCTCCATGTCCAGAAGATGGTGGACGTGTATCTCCCTACTGGGGATTGCTTAAAGTTTTAGAAGGAGAAAAGAAGAAGGAAAATTAATTAGCCCCGCTCTCCTGGGGTGATACCATATGGTCCCTTCCTCAGCTGAGAATTCCTGAAGTGAAATATATTAGAACCCTCCCTAAAATGAGTGCCTTGGTCTGCTAGCTGGTTTTCAGCCAGCATGGACTTAGCTGTAAAAAACAGCTGAAAGACAAGCGGATACAGGAAACCAAGCATGACGGAGAAGGTATATGCCCTCTTCCCCTGAAGCTGGAAAATGACTCTGTACTGAGCCAGGACAGGCTGAGCTCAGGTAAAGAAGAATAAAAAACAAACAAAAAAAACCACATAGAAGGGTTTTTTTGTAGGGATTCCTCTTCCCTTCGGTCTCCATGCTCGGCATCCTGATGTAACATTTGTTCCTGCTTCTGGAGGAGCTTGGGGGCTGAGGCAGCCTGGTGGATTGAGCAGCTGCTTTTGGCTAAGCCCCACTTTCAGGTTTTCCTTGTTCGCTGCGTGGTAGGCCATGACAGCATTTCGTGAACTTTTCCTGCGCATTAGGCTGCCCTCTGCAGTTCTGTTGGTTAGTGCGAGTGCGTCCAGCTGTGCATCCAGTTGTGTACCCAGTTTGTGCGTCTAGTTGGGCACCTAGTTGGATGCTTAGTTGGGCGCCTGGTTGGGCATCCAGTGATAGAGCATTTATATACACATGCTTACCTACGTGCATAATCTGACTAGCCTTGTGAGAGCTCAGTTTTTGGGCATTCATAGAGGCACAGGGTTGTATTTCTAAAATTTGGATATCTAAATTTGGACGCAGCATGGATACAGCTGGACACATGCTTCTCAGTCACCTGTTAGAGCATATTGACAGATTGATGGCATCTATAGCGAAGAAACCTAATCACCTTACCCTCTGTGCTGCTTTACATATTCAGGCTTCTCAGCCTGGCGTTCCCTCTCACTTATGTCAGCACTGATTGGAAAGTCAGGGAGAAGTGTCTGATTTTACTAAGCCTGGTTCTTCCCAGCCTGATGCAGGCCTGGGTAAAGAGATGCCAGAAGGGTCCCCTGACCTTAGAGCTCCCCTAACTGGTTCATCAGTGGGGGAAGGTAGCTCAGGAAGCACAGGAAGGTGCCCCCTGGTTTTGGCATGAATCCCTCTGTCTTCCTTGAGTAGGAATTTTTCAGGGGTTTCAGTATTTTCTTCAGGCACATTCCTTGGCCCCGACCAATCTTACCAGGTCAGAGTTGCAGGTGGTGAAATCCTGCACATCTGGTACTGTGGATAAGGCTCCAGATGGCATAGATGATGAAGCTGATCCTTATTCCCTGGAGGATGGGGAAATTCCTCCGGGATTGTAGCCATATAGAACTATGTTATGGTTCTTTCATAGGAATGAGTTACTAGCTCTGATTTCCCAGACTTTGAAGATGCTGGGAGTTCATGGAGCTGAATCGCTGTCTGAGCTGAAGAAAGATCCCATTTTGATTTTTTGTGTAAAGCCTCATGTTTCTTCCCGATTATGGAGACCATTCAAGAATTGATTGATCTTGAGTAGGGTGCTCCAGAAGCTAATTTCAAATGGGGATGAGTCTTGGAAGGACTATACCCCTTGGATCCAGCAGCAAGAGAGCAATTATGTTTTCCAAAAGTGGATGTGCTTGTGTGTGCCATCACCAAGAGGATGACTATTCCTGTAGAGGGAGGAGTGGCCTTGAAGGACACACACGATAGGAAAATTGAAGCAATCCTTAAGCAAGCCTTTGAAGCAATGGCAATGACTGCAGATAGCTTCTTTTTGTTCTCTGGTGGCTCAATCTTGTTTACTTCTCTCTCAGGAGGTAATTGAATCTGGTGTGAATTCCAGGGCAGTGATGGAACTGGCAGCTGCCTTTTTGGCAGATGAGGGCTGCGATTTGGTCCGCACTTCAGCCAGAGCGGCCAGGCATCAGCTATGGCTGAGAAATTGGTCAGCCAATGCAACCTCCAAGTCTAACCTTACGAAATTGCCCTTCAATGGCTCACTTTTGTTTGGGAGAGAGCTGGAGAAAATGGCCAATAAGTGTGGCGAGTTCCAGGTTCCTTGGTTGCTGGAGAATAAGAAACAGATGCCACATTCCTTTAGCATGAGAGGTCATTTTTGACCCTACAGAGGAATGGCCTTTCAGAGGACATGAATTTTGGATAGGTCTCAGTCTTTTCATCCCAGGCAGCCCAGACTGGGTGCAGGCTCAGGCAGTGAAGACCCCAAACCTCCCAATGAAGGTGTGCTGACCCACTCCCGGGAACAGGCGATAGGGGGGTTGCCTCTCTCTACTTTATTGAAGGTGGGTCGAAATCAGGTCAGACCAGTGAATCCTAGAGGTGATTCGAAAAGGATATGTGCTGGAGTTTCGCATTATTCCTTGGGACATATTCATGGTGTCTCCCTGCAACTCTCAGCAGAAGAGGCAGGCAGTGAAATGTACATTGTCAAGACTCCTCAGTCTGAAGGCAGTGGTCCCAGTCCCCATGTCTCAAGAAAATATGGGCCGATATTCCATTTATTTCATTGTTTGCAAGAAGGAGGGCTCTCTTTGCCTCATCCTGGATCTCAAGGGATTCAACAGTCATTTATGGGGGACTCATTTTTCTTATGGAAACCTTGCACTCAGTGATAATGACAGTGCAGTCAGGGGAGATTCTGACGTCCTTGGATTTGTCTGAGGCATATCTACATATTCCCATCCAGCTAGAACATCAATGATTTCTGTGCTTTGCAATTTTGGGGCATCATTATCAGTTTTGAGCACTATCTTTTGGTTTGGCCACCACGCCCAGAACTTTTTCCAAGGTTATGATGGTGGTGGCGGCAGTGTTGAGAAAGGATGGGAGTCTAGTCCAGCCATACTTGGACAACTGGTTGATTTGGGCCAAGACTCTGGAAGAGAGCCTCCAGTTGTCGTTCAAGGTGATCTCCTAATTACAGGAGCTAGGCTGGGTAGTGAACCTGGCCAAGAGTAGTCTTCAGCCATCACAGTCACCTGAGTATCTCGGTGTTCGGTTCAACATTTTTATCATGGTTAAATTAGTTGTGTTTGTCTATTTTAACCTTCGTAAGTAAATTTGTTGTGCCTGACTTTTTAACTTATGTATGTATATTTGTAAACCGCCTAGACGGACATGCAAATGTCTTATTGTTTGCGGTATATAAATATTTTTAAATAAATAAATAAACATGAAGTAGGGAACATAAGAACATAAGAAATGCCATACTTGGTCAGACCAAGGGTCCATCAAGCCCAGTATCCTGTTTCCAACAGTGGCCAATCCAAGTCACAAGTACCTGGCAAGTACCCAAACATTAGATCACAAGCTACTGTTGCTTATTAATTACCGTAATAGCAGCTTATGGATTTATCCACTAGGAACTTATCCAAACCTTTTTTAAATCCAGTTACACTAACTGCTGTAATCACATCCTCTGGCAATGAATTCCCGAGCTTAACTATGCACTGAGTGAAAAATAATTTTCTTCAATTTGTTTTAAATGAGCTACTTGCTAACTTCATGGCATACCCCCTGGTCTTTCTATTATCTGAGAGAATAATTAAATAAATACGTATACCTGGGTAACTTTACCTTAAAAGGTATATTCAAATGATATAGCCAGTTAAATGCAAAAATTGAAATTAAAAAAGTTAGTCCTAAAGGCCTGATTTCCCCCTCCCCCCCCCCCCCACATATGGCATTGTGCCCGATTCGCCCCCCCCCCCCCCCCCCAAGCTCTCCAAAAGATGGGGACTTGCGATGGGAGGGAAAATGGGCACACGTACCCAGATAATGTTTAACCTAACTGGCTATATTCAAACATAGCCATTTAGGTTGCAACGTTATCTGAGAAATATTACCTGGATAATTTTATTTGAGTAAATTCGATGGGACGTTTATCTTGCTGAATATTCCTGATAACTGATCTAGCTAAGTTATCCATTCTCTTCTCTTTGCAATATTGGCCTCTTGGGGGTTCGATATTCAGCTGCTGTCTGGCTGAACAAGTTAACTGGATAAACTATAAACAGTTATCCGGCTAAGTGGCAGCTGCTGAGGGCGGCCAAATATTAAAATAGCACCACTTAGCCGGCTAAGTGGTGCTGAATATTGGGCCCTGAGTGTTCTCATGACCTTAAGTACTTTTTCCTCTTGTCTGTGAAAGCCAAGCTTAAACAACTGAAGTATACAATGAAATAAACAGTTCTAGAGCGGCAGCGGGACTCAAACAAATATTGCCAATACATGGGGAAATGTGGTCATGGAACTATTTCATGCAGAAAATGGGATGCACGTACCCACCTTAATCCCCGTCTCCCCCTTCCATCCTCCTCATTACCCTTTCCCCTTCAAGCAACTTAAAAGACTCAAAGTAAATATTCGCTCAGTATTTTTCAGGAAAATCCATTCCAATCTGGTACTGGTTTAGTGTTTCAGAGTGTATTGTTATTTTCTTCTGTATTTAGTGTGCTCTCTCTCTGTATAAACCCCTTTTTATAATGCTCTTCCCCTTTTTTTTCATCCCTGTAGTGTGTATGAAAAGGAGGGTAATTTGGTAGTTCAAGAGACAGCCATAAAACCCCTCACGCAGGATCTCCTCCTTCACGAGGTAAGCTGGGGATCAAAGTACACAGAGCATATAGATAGACAGATAGACAGATGTATATGTATGCAGCCTTGTTCCCCAATGGGTATATTGCATTGTTTCAATATGAGCTGATCTAACAGTTGTTGAGTGGACCACAGGTAGCAAACGTTTGTTGCACAGTCCGCAGGGAAACAATTACCTCTTCTCCGTGTTATTACTTAAAAATACTGCGCGCTGCACTGGCACTGCAATCCACTCTTGGCTGCTTTATTTGCAGTAATGTATAACAGGGCCTAAACATTGGTGCACTTCCAAGACTACTTCAGAATTGTAGCACATCCAGCATATTATACGATCTTCAGCCAAATGAACAAGAGTTTTTCTTCAGTTTTCCTCCACATCCAATAAGACTCAGAAATATCTGACTTCTAATTGCCTTCAGTCTGCAAATAATGCAGCTGCTGGCATTACACCCGCAGTAAACACTCACACTTCAATAGTGCTTTCTTCCACAAAATAGCATTACCATAGCACCAAAAAAAAAAATTCCCTCACCACCAAGGACAACCCTGAAGACATTTTATCAGAATAAATAATTCATTTCTTCTTTCAATAATCTTACTATCTCTTAAAGTTTACAAGTCCTTTTCAAACAATTAGCTTTTGTCTTTCCCATGATTACAGTTTCCAACTTCAGGAAGGAGATACTGCTCTTTTTCCAGTTTTGTTTTGTTTTTAAAAGACCTTCGTTTTTCATCAGACTGATCAATCACAGCCTGGACTAAACCAAATGGGTTTTCTCTCACAGGGGTGATCCCAGGGCATACCACTATTTCAGGGCGACATGCACAAAATGGCGCAGATAGCCCCTTTGACCTAGTAAGGGCAAAGGCTATCGGCGCCATTTTGAATACTGGCAGCCAACGACCCGATTGCAGGAGATCGCTCCAGGACCTCCGCTGGACCACCAGGGACTTTTGGCAAGTCTTGGGGGGTCAGGAGGGTGGGGGGTTGTAGTAACTTAAATTTAAAGGGTTGAGATGGGGTTTTTTTTGGGAAACGAATACAAATGTAACTAATGAATGGATTGGGGTCCCCCGAGAACGGATGCAACAGATATGGGTCCCGATGAATACGAATACCGAATGGGATGAATCCATCCCTGCTGCACATCCCTACTCCCTATTATTTAGAAGCTGTTCAAACTCTTAGAATGCTGACCAGCACTCCATTCCAAACACCACCACCCCCTCCTTCCCGTCACTCTTCTAGCACTGTGCCATAGAGCAGCCCAGGAGAGAGACGGAGACAAGGAAAATAACTGAAGCAACTAGCAAAAGATAAGATAAAAATGCGCTTCCAAAGTATACACATACATATTCCCATCCACAAACCGCCACTGTACCCACACATGGACCAAACACCCCCCCCCCCCACACACACACACACACACACACACCCACACATCCCACCCCCATATACCTCACATCCACCCACCCAAACACACATACTTCACACCTTTCATGCACCGCAAACACCCACAATACACACCCACACACATTACCCCACACATCACCCACACCACCCAGCATACCCACCCACATAAACCCCTCTCCACACAGAGACAAGGAAAATAAATAACACAGCATCTCTATTCGCCCCCTACACATTCTCACACACCTATGCCCTCCACACACACTTGTACCACCCGTACCCTGTACCTACACATACAGCCACCTATACCCTATACACTCACCCATACCCTGCATTCAGCCACCTATACCCTATACACTCACCCATACCCTGCATTCCCCCTAAAACACCGTATCCCTATGAACCCCCGCAGCCACTACCCACAACTACACACAGCCCTACTACATATCTATACTGTAAAGCATTTCTGAAGCCGTGACTCTGCATGCTCTCCCTCCTTGTTTTTCTAAAATGTGGCTTGTGTTCTGAATCTGTTCAGTGTTTTAGATATGATAGGCTCTACTGGCAAAATGATCCATAATTTTAGAACCAAGAAATGAAATATTTGCCTTCTCTTCAGGTCTTCCACATCACTTTTTCCTTTTCTCTTCATTTCTCATTTCCCTTTCTGCTACTTCTCTCCCTTACTCACTGTTTTCTTTTCTTCCACCAGTGCACATGCTGTCTTCTTCTTCTTCTTCTTCATTCGTTTTGTGTGTTTTCTTCCTTCATACTTCCTTTTTGTCTTCTACTCATGTTTCACTCACTTTCTTCCTCTTGGGTTCAACTTCATTAAGATTAGACAGATTGAAAAAGTCTTAGTTTTAAACTTTCTTCCTATTGCAAATATATGAAGTTAATTGTAGTTATAAATCTTTGCATGCAATGAGGCAAAGCCAGAACTGACTCAGTCTATCTCTGGCAACCTGGGGCTACCTGAAATTCTAGTTTAGCAAATGTGGATAGGTCTGCCTTTTCACTTTGTGTGCAGAGGAAACATAGCCATCCTTCTAGACCCAGGGATGGCCTTTGGGTAGCCTGAGCTAGGCGGTCACCCTGGGAACCATGAGATGACGGGCACCTCAGGTGCTGCTATCATCGACCATTGGGCTGGTCAGCCAGTGAGCTGGGCAGCAGGGGTGATTACAAGAGCCCAGCATAAGACAAAGCTTGAGTAGGCTAAGCCTCCCAAAAGCCTGGTGGGCAGAGTCTGGCTCTATGCCCACCCCTGTCTCTGCCATGTGCGTGGCTGGCAGGAGGAGCAGCACTGGGCCAGTCTCACAGTATGAGCCACAAGATTTTGGGATGTCCAATTCAAACCACAAGACTGGCTGTGCTCAGCACAGGAAGCTATTGCCCTATTAAATGCCACTCCTGCTGGCATGGGAGCCCAAAAAAGAGCAAGAATTACAAACATGGGGACGAAGATTAAAAGTACCTGGAATCATGGGCACAGAGCAGAAGACTTACATCATATGGGGTAATGGGTAGAAACTGAGTCTGTTTGTGGGGGGTAAAGGACAGAGAGAGGGAGATTGTAATGGTGTGTTGAGGGGGCAGGGAAATGTACATGGAATGGTGGTAGGGATACAAGAGAGGAAGACTTGCGTGGGGTGATTGTAGAAGGACAGGGATAGGGAAGGAAGACTCAAGGTTGTGGCATAAAGTGGAAGAGAGGATTCATGATGGAGTGATAAGACCCAGGCTGGAAAGGGAGGAAAAGGGAAAGAAAGAACCACAGAAAGAGGATTGGGACTGGTGGAATAGAGAAAGAAAGAGGACATTTGAGTGGAGGGAAAATTGAGAGGGTACAGGGGATTAGAGGGTAAGGTAGACCAAATCTGGAGAGGAACGTTACCTGTTTTATTTGTGCCTGCAGAGCATCATAAATCAGGGAATGCTATGTTATTGCCTTATCTAAAAATAAACCCACAATGAGACACCAATACCAGCATGAATTATACTGCAGATACTTCCAACCTGACAAGCACAGAGAATAAAAATAGGGGTTTAGGGAGTGGGTGAAAGAGAAAGGGAAACAAGAGACTGAAGAAGGAATGAGAATGGGGGAAAAGGGAAAGAGGAGAGTGAGAGAGGGGAAGGAAAGATTAGGAAGGCAGAGAGGTTGAGAGATAGAATGCTGGTAGGTAGGTGAGAGATGAAAATATGGAGATTGCAAGAACTGGAAAGGACAATGGGGTTAAGAGAAAAGTAGAATGGGGAGAGATGAGGAAGAGTGCAAAACAAAATGTGGAGAAATGGTGAGGAGAAAGAGGAAAGATATAAGTATAGGAGAGCTGGAAGAGGGATGGTTGGAGAGAGAGCCATCTTGGGAATGGTAGGGTGAGAAGAGTCAGAAAGGAGGCAGCATATGGGGGTAAGGACAATAGAGTCAGATATCTGTAGACTGGTGAGGGAATGATGGAGAGCTGAGAGAGGGTAATGTAAAGAAGAGTTATAGAGATGAATAGCTGAGGCAGCGAGAACTAGAAGGGGAGAAAGATGGGGTAAAATATAGCTATGCGTGAACAGAGAGGCAGAGAAATGAGATGAAAAGATCAACAGAGGAGGAAGTAAAGCAAACAGAATATGGAAGGAAACCTTGGAAAAGGAAAATGGAAAAGAGGAAGGCACTGAAAGGAGGATCAACTCCTGGGATCCCCCTTCTCTTCTGATGGACTGGGCACTACCTCCCTGAGGCAAAAGGCAGGAAGGTTCTTTTCTTCTACTCCTCTCCCTTGGGCAAGGCTGGCGACCATCTTGGCTAAATGCAAGTCTACGGGAAAATTTTTCAAAATCCTCAAAACTTCTCAAACTTTGTGAAAAAGTCACAAATTGTCCAAAAATCACTTCCAACATGGTTTCACATTAGCCATGTCTCCAAACCCCATGTTCAATGCCATTTTTATATAGCGGATCCCCCATCTGGTGCTTTTTCCTTAACTAGGGGTGCAATAGATCTGGGTTAGAGTCCAAACAGGGAAGAAGAATTATCTTCTGGGGCTCTGGGTGTAATCACTCTCTGGCATATCTCACCATGTTGCAATATTGTCCAGACAAGGAGTAAGGAAAAATAATGAGTAAAAGAGGCAGAAAATAAAACTCAACCCAGGGTCCATTTATTCAGCCTTTGCTCTAGATTCAGCAGGAAAAATTCAAAAGGACTTCAGAAGTGATATTCCACATAAATTGTTTACTGTAAATTAAATTAAAGTATCCATGCCAAGAGCAAGAAAATCAAAACAACATCAAAACAATCAGAATGAAAAAAAACAGTAGTGTCCTTGTCCATTCTAAAGTTCTTTCACTCCTTTCCTACCTCTTCCACCTTCATCCTTAGCCAAAATATCCTCACCAGTAGGGTGGGACAATTAGAGTGTGGCCTCCAGCTTTAGCAAATCTGTTGGTAAACATCTCCAATCCAACAATATCAAAAAGGAATTCCAAACATCCCAAATCTTTAAACTGTAATCCGATTATCCAAAGTTGAGGCTCTGGATTTTCCAAAGTCCCAGAAAATCCTCTCTACCCTTGTTTGATTAGACACTTGGGCAAAGAGGTATTGAATCCCAATCTTCAAGGAGAAAGTGGACGACCCTTTCCTTCAGAAAAATACAATCTTCAATAACAAAAATCTTCTCCTTCAACTTCCTGCATAAGTTATAGAGGGGATCTTTAGCTCTCCTACACTTTTTCTCAAGTTCAGGGAGTGATCTCTCACTATTCTCTAACCTCTCTGTTAAGAATCTGGAAGGGATCTATCTCTGACTCCTTTCCAATCCACTAACCCTCTCAGTTGCTCTGAGATCTTTCAAGTGGCTCCTTCAGCCGTGCCTAACCCTCTGACCCACTGGGCAAGCTCCCAGTGATTATAAACCCCCTCAGAAGCCTCTCCCTCAGTAAGGTGGGGTTTAAGCTGTGGGAGGAATTCCAAAACCAAAACTTCTCCCACTTCCTCTAGCTTAGCAAAATGTACTTTGGGGAAAATATTAGTGATGGGCTGAGATCCCCATCACATATTTATTTTATATTCTGCTATTTCCTATATTCAATATGGATTGCATCTTTAATCATAACAAGCATAAAATATCACACAAAATAGCCAATAATAAAATAAAATTACAATTAGAATAAAAATAATACCATCTAAAAAACTCCATGCAGAAATACAGCATCATGCATTTGAAAAGGTTTGTGCTAGTGAATCCATATATGTCTGTGTGAAAAGAAAAGTCTGGTGATCTCAAGATTGTGAAACTGTGTGGTAAGGTTGTGGCACAGAGCCAAAGGGATGTTAGGGTTCATAGGGAAAAGTATAACAATGCTTAGAGGGAGAAGATAATGCCTCTCTGCAGGTCAATGTTAAGAGCTCATGTTGAATACTGGCATCAATTTTCAAAAGGTTTAGGTGCCTAACTTTTGAAATTAAGACCCTTTGGAAATTGACTAAGACTAAGCACCTACATTTAGGAGTCTATTTTCACGTGGAAACTAAATTTATGGCCCTAAAAATATGTGGCTATGGGGGCAAAGGTAGGTTGGAAAAAAACGTTAGCTGCTTAGCACCGATTCTCAGTACTTAGATGCCTATCTGAAAATCCTAAATCTAGGCATATGAATTGCATGCCTAAAATTTCAGCTCCTAAGTTTTAGATACCCAAAGTGAGATAGATTTTCAGCTGAAAACTTAGATCCC
Source organism: Rhinatrema bivittatum (assembly GCF_901001135.1). Lineage (NCBI taxonomy): Eukaryota > Metazoa > Chordata > Amphibia > Gymnophiona > Rhinatrematidae > Rhinatrema > Rhinatrema bivittatum. The sequence goes on from NC_042616.1 coordinate 80,392,255, forward strand.
TAAATTTGGCTGAAAATTCACCTACATGTAGGCACTTTCTTTAGTTGTTGAGCCATTTTTTTTAACATTGACCCTATTGTGTCCAATTCTAAAGGCCACATCTGGATATGGACAGGGTGGTGGTGCAGGGGATGAGACTTAAGGGCCTAAACACATATACCCTAGAGAAGAGAAACGACAGGGATATAATCGAGACATTGAAATACCTCAAAAGTGTAAAACAGGCATAAGAAACAAACCTTTTTCAAAGGAAAGGAAGCACTAGAACAAGAGATCACAATGTGAGGCTCCAAAGGAGTAGACTCAAGAACATCAGCACGCATTTCTTCACAGGAAGAGTGGTGATTTTATTGAAAGGCATTCAGGTTGGTGTTGAGAGAAATAAAATAATTCAAGAAGGCAATGGATAGCACAAAGGAGCCCTAGCTGGAAGAAGTGAAAGGGAAAACCAGATACCAACTCTACTAGGGTACATGGCACTGTGCCAAGAATTACACTGGGTAAAGCAAACGGGTCCTACAGTGTTTTCTGCCATCACATTCTGTTTGATTTCAAATTAAAGCAGTGGACCGGAGCCAGCCTTCACTTTTCAGTATTCGCAATCACCAACTTGCATTTATACATTCTGCATTCAGCAAATGCTTCATTAAATGTGTTTTAGGGATGTCCTTTCATTAGAGCGAGGGTGCAATCTGAACCCCAGAAAACAGTTTTGGCTTGGTTTATTTCAAATAAAATGAATCCCTTGTGCCTCTGTAAAATCTGAAAAAATCAGACTTCTCGTTTTGGAAAATAGCTGAGAAATGTAAAACAAATAAGACCTCATGTCCCCACCCCGCAATCCCCCTTTCCTTTGGTGCTCTCCAGGGATGAAAGGGCAGAAGCGATTCCCCGTTGTCCCTGCCCTGGGCTGGCACCTTAAGTTGTTTTATGACCGTAAAGTAATATTATCAAAGCCGTGAGGTAACCAAAAGAAGGAGATAGGTCTAAAGTCCTTCAAATGATCTTTATTGTTGTTCAAAAATTGGTATTTCCAACAATAAAGATCATTTGAAGGTCTTTAGACCTATCTCCTTCTTTTGGTTACCATAAAGTAATATAAGCCGTAAAGCATGTTTTCTGGTCTTATGGCTGGACAACAACTTGGCGCTGGCCAACCCTGAGACCGATGCCTTGGAGAGCCAACAGAAGGGGAAGAGGGTGGCAGGGGAATAGGGGGAGCTGTTTCTTTTTTTGCTTTTCTTTTTTTTTTTCTAATTTAATATTTATTTCAGTTTGGCAAATGAACTTTAAACCAAAATAAACATCAAATGACCGAAATTCCAGCCCACCCTCCCACAAAATGCAAATAAATAAAGAAAGCCATTTTCCCTGCACATCCCTCTTGTTTTCCTGGGGTTGGGACTGCTCCAGTGACAGGAATCGTGGTTGCTCATAAGGCGCGTACCAGCACGTGGCGTGCAGGTATGTTTGGAACCGTTGCTGCTCTGATCGGGAGGGTGTAGTGGGACTCTAGCCACGACTCCTATCCCCAGCCACTTAGCAGTGTCCTTTCTGGAAAGAGGCGACTTCTTATTCTTGTCTCTTCTGTTGCATTGTGTAGGACTGCTATATTCTAGATCAAGGTGGTGTGAAAATCTATGTATGGAGAGGAAAGGATTCTAGCAAGGAAGAAAAGAAGGCTGCTTTTAGTAGAGCTGAGGTAAGTGTGCGCCATGCAGATCTGCCCAGAAATGACCTGAAAGGTAACCTAAGATGCAGGATTGTATAATAATTGCTGCAGAAACCCAGCAGCTTCGATGTACGTACACACAGCCGAGTTTTACTTCATTGTACAGGTATAAATGTATTTTGTATATTGGCACAAAGTGAACATAATTTATTTATTTATTTACTTGAAGAGTTTTATATACCGTTATTCGGAAAGCCATCATAATGGTTTACAAAGTGAAGAGCATTTTTTTAACAAGGAGGTTTTGAGACATCGTAACATATTGTAATTACAGTAATAAACATAACCAAATAAGTCTCTGAAGAAATAAGGATGAATGTGGAGGGAGGTAAGTTAGGTTGAGTATTAAGGTTATGAGTTCATTTGAGAGTTGGTATGAGTAGATGATTGGGGGTCCATGAAGAATTTACGAAACAGTAAAGTTTTTAGGTCTTTTTTGAAGGTTTTTACACTATTTATCCAATAATGCCTAGTGCGGTGTCTGATAAGGACCTCAAAGGGTTCAAAGCATAGGACAGTAACCCATGGCTGCCTTTAAACTTACTACTGGGTTCATTTTGTTCTAAACTAGAACGTAATATTTTAAAGCAGCAGTACAACACCCAAAATATTCCCTTTCTTGGCTCCATTCTCTTCTTAGCTGATATTACCTTGGGTTACCTTAGATTTTCATCCTATTTCATTTTGTTTCTTGGATTTGTACATAGTTTTAGAATTTGTTATCCTGGCCATGCCTCTGCCTTTCATGGATCTCTTTCCATGAGTTCATACTTCATCTGCTTTTGTTATATTTTTACTTGCAATGTTTTAGACGGAAACCATTCTAAAATTTCTAATTGCAATCAACATTGCAATACCTTATGTGTGTGTGTGTATATCAGAATGGGGATGGCTTAGTAGGAGGAGAACATTCAAATATTTATTTCATCTTAGGAAAGAAATTAGATGCAGGATACAAGAGTGAAATGATAATCATTTTGATCACATTTGATGTTGGCTGAATGAGTAACTTTTGGAGCAAGGGAGGAAATATCGCTGCCTTGATCTGCCCAAGCACATTTGCAGAGTGGGATTGCACAGCAAAAGGTGGACTGCACATTCTCCTTATACTCATAAACTGTTTTTACTGAGAAATGAGCCATGGAGGACCGTGGGATTTTATTTCTAAAGCTGTTCAGTAACTAGAGTTGAAAGAAGCCTTGACGATTGGCTCTACTGTTCACAAGTTTCATAATGTGGGCACGACAGGTCTGTTGCCAGCACAGCCCAAATTTACCTACCACCCACTCAATTCCCACTCCCCTAACACCTACTTACAGTAAGAATTGTAAGGCAGTCTTTGTGGAGGAACTTTGGCCACAGCATTATTTATAATCAAAGCATAGACACAAAACATTTTATGCATCATACCTAACTTTCCAGGGTTTATCTTGTACAAAGATAATATAAAATATTTTGGCATGCCTGCTTGGCTGCTGTCAGGCTGCCTGGCAAACCTGGCCGACGCAAGGATCGCATAGCCTGCCAGACTGACCCAGCTATGCTTGCCTGCAATTGCTACTTACATTTTGTGCACAGCCCTCCAGAACAGCTCGGCCTCTTTTCTACTTGTGTCTTACTGTATGAACAGCCTGCCAGACTGACCAGCAGCATTCTCGCTTAATTCAACTGGAATTGCACAACACTTTTCTATCTTGCCCCCATTCAGCAAGGCCCAACAGTACTGATTTGTCCATTTTCTTTCATCTGTCTTGGTACCGTCATGCCAAACTTGGAATCTGTGAATTTTCCTGTTAGAGATAGGACAGCACTCTTGCTTGTCCTAGCTCTCCCACCAGCTGTGGCCTAGTGCCATGGGTGTAAGTCTGCCTGATTTCCATCGTAATATGTGCACAATAGTATGGCCATTCCTATGTCAGAGAGGGTGCACGTCATCTGGTCTGTAAAGCCCCAGGCCAGGGATGGCGAACTCCAGTCCTCGAGGGCCACAAACAGGCCAGGTTTTCAGGATATCCACAATGAATAAGCATGAGAAAGATCTGCATGCACTGCCTCCATTGGATGCAAATCTTTCTCCTGCGTGCTCATTGTGGATATCCTGAAAACCTGGCCTGTTTTCGGCCCTTGAGGACGGGAGTTTGCCATCCCTGCCCCAGGCAATCTGGTGGCATCAAACAGTATCTCAAAGCCAAATCACCTAAGAGGGAAACAAACTCATTGACTCTCTTTCTCCAGATTTTAATATCCTTCATCTCCATAATGGATGCCATATTCTCCTCAGGATGATATTGGACCATCTATTTTTATAACCTAGGGAATAATGTAAATTGCTGCTATCTGGGTTATGTCTTTCTTGATTCTCAAAATCAGCTCAACACCTTTCAGGCCCACAAGATTTTGAATGGTGCATGTTTGTTTCTGAGATTTTAGAATTGCACTAATCAAATATAAAATTTATTTGAAGGGTACCTGTGAGTGGTAAGAGCTAGGGGCAGAGGAGTTCCTGCTCTCATTGGATAATGTATATCTGGCTGCCGACATTTGATTGGTAAAGGCTGTACCTATCAAGTTCTTCCCATTGGTTAAGACTTTTTCAAACAATTTAAGCTCTCACTTGCTGTGGGTGCCTGTTTGTTTGAAGCAACTTGTTATGAGAAGTGTGGAAGTGAAGCTGGGGATGCCATGAATTATAATCCCTGATGCAGAGATTTCTCGAAACATGGGAGTTTCTTTTTTTTTTTTATCAGCTTTTTTTATGTCAGTTTTCAGAAAATACATTTCCAATAATTGTTTGACAGGTACCTTTCAAATAAATTTTCTATTTGATTGGTGCAATTCTAAAATCTCAAAAACAAGCATGCACCATTCAAAATTTACTTCTGTCAAAAACAGTATGAAGATGAAATCACACAAACAATAAAATACTGTCCAGACAGAAGAGAAATACTTTTCAGTCAAAAGAAATTTCCTGAGTCAGTTGGTTTTTATGGCGCCAGAGTGAGAAGGCAGAAAATCTAAAATTGTTTTAATCAGCTAAGCTGTTGTCGATAGTCCACCCAACACCATCTACCATAATATGATAAATGGCAAAAAAAAAAAAAATGAAATGAGAAATCTCTGTGGGCACTTTTTCCCTAGGTAACTTTCGAATTAAAAGTACACACACAGTCTCCTTTTGAGAAATGATACAAAGACTGTAGTAAAAAAATACCCATAGACTTTGCAACCACCCGCATGGGGTGAATTTTCAAAGAGTTGTACACATACAAATGAGCATATACACACGTAAGTATCCTATGCTCACGTAATGCATATTATATAAACATTGAAAGTACACGCATGCTTTAGGTTTCGCATGTAAATATGCGTGTGTAAAAATGTGGCGGTCTGGGGTGTTCTGAGGTGGGGCCAACACTTGTGCATATACATTGCTATTATAGTAGAGACTTACATGCATACATTTATTTATTTATTTGTTTGTTTGTCAGTTTTTATATATCGTTGCTTGGAGCAAGCGTTCATAAATGGTTTACAGGGATAACAACAGTTTACATCAAACAGGGTAAAAACTGGTTACATTTTAACAGGAAAATCTTGAACAGATTGAATTAGATGTGGCAACTTACCCATCTAATTTACATCTGTCAAATATTTTGCATAATTGATATCAAATGTGTTTATTGTGTAGTATTAGCTGGGTGGGGAGGTCTGGCTGAAGAACCAGTAGGGCCTCAAAGACCTGGAGAAGCACTGCTGGAGTAATTAGTAAATTGGTAATTTCAATTACGCTTGCAGGATTAAAAATACTTAGGTGCATAAATTAGTTTTAACATAAGTCCTACTTTATTTTTGTTCGTATACTTTAAAGTAGGTAGGAAATGTAAGCACATTGCATGTATTTAAGCGTAAGCATACGTACACGCATATTTTGTAGGGTAGAGGTACACATATTTTATTATACACATGTATCTGAAAAACTATCATAGATTTACACACGGCCATAAATGCACATGTATGCCACATGCTCCCCTAAAGGCATTAGATTCCCCCTATCATTGAAATAATTATCTGAAAAGATACTTTTGGCTCCCAATATTCATATTTAATTTTTTCCTTAGCAAATTATTATATTCTCTTAATAACTAGACAACCCAATTAACTTAGATGTAATTACTTTTTTCAACATTCCTTGTATATCATTTTCAGAGACGCCCAAGATGCTCTTTACTATACAGTTCGATAAAACAGAGCCCAAAACATTTTGTAAGAATTTAAGATCATAAACGTATGGCAAAATAGTCAATCTTCTTAAAATAAAAACACCCAAATCGTTTTCATTGCTGTTTAAACCAAATATTTCTAACCTGAGCTGATTATGTTCGGTGTGAAAATTCACGTGCAGTAGCTGCACTGAAATGAGAGCAAAGTTTATGTGGAAAATTCTAATTCAGCCTCTGTCAGGGCTGCGCACGGCAAGAACAGAACCTGACCGAAGCAATGTTGGGCTTTCCTCAGGGGTTCATCCAGGCCAAGGGTTACCCTGCTACCACAAATGTAGAAGTAATGAACGATGGGGCCGAGTCAGCCATGTTTAAGCAACTCTTCCAGAACTGGCGAGATGCGGAAGAAACTCAAGGAATCGGCAAAACACACAGCGTCGGCAAGATTGGTGAGGCACAAGTATTCAATTTATTTTTTACAGAATATAATGATAGCAGTGTACTTCAGATCTACAAAAGTCTGTGCTTTGTATTCATGTATTTTGCCGTATTACATGCAGTCGTTGCTATAGTTTCCTTAAAGTTGACATTTCAGGACATTTTGTATGTTTTTAGTGAGGAATCTAAAAGTAGTGCCCCCTCAGCGGGGGGGGGAGGCGCACCAGAGCAGTGCATGTAAATAATATATAAGTTATCTTAGAACACTGAATGTTCTTTTTCATGTAAAATCTGTTACTATAAATGCATATTTTTAATTTACTTGTGGGAAGGGTGGGAGCAGGAGTGTGTGCAAGGCTGTAAGGCTTGCCTGTGACACCTAATACCCTCGCACCAGCTCTGGCTGCACTGGCTCCACAAGAGAAAGCAGGATTCCACCTGGAGCTGTGCTACTTTGGATTAGTGGCTCTCCTCAGTCTAAGCCAGGGCTTAATGCTCTCTTTTTATAAGCTCAAGTAACAGTAGGGGTCACTTCTGGTCCCCCATCTCCTGGAGTCAGTAGGCAGAGCAGAGACTGGGGAACCATAAAAGCAGCAGTCTCTGTGCCCTGGAGTCAATGGGATTGCATTAGAGTGGTGGGAAAGTTGCGGAGAGGTGGAGGCAAGCTACAGGCACAGGAAGGAAGAGGGTAAGCCAGGAGGAAGTGCCTATGCAGTGTTGGGGAGGCTTCTATCTGAGGTGACTGCCCTGAGCTCCGAGAGAAGCAGCTGGCTGTGGAACCAGTGAGTCTCCTAGAAAATGAGATTGGGAAAGGGAGGGGGCTGCTGCAGAATGGGGAAGGGCTGGCAGCAAACAAGAACTTTACACTACGATGCAGCAGGGCTGGACTGGGGGCAGTCACTGTGTGAGCACATAAACAGCAGCACAACAGTAGCATATTAGAGAGAGTGTTTGTGTGTCTGTGTCAGAGAGAGTGAGAGACGCACACACCCATACATGCTTTGTCTGTGAGAGAGTGTGTGTGTGGGTACCTTTCTTTCTGACGCAGACACTCCCACACACACTGTGATACTGCTCAACTTCTTAGTTATTTAGGAGAGAGGATGTTTATTTTGAAGATATTTTGGCTCATTTCTGTCAGGATCCAGGGTTGAATTGGCATGCTTTCGGGAGCTATTGAAAAATGTGCTGCAGGGAAAGTACATGAGGGTGCCAGATACCCCATGCACCAGTTTTGGAAAAAATCCCCCAAGCCAATATTTTCCTGCAATCTGCCCCTCTACCTGCCAGTCCTATAGACTGGCAACAGAGGATGATATCTAAGAGCTGCTCGCAGAATAGCTCATGGCTAGTCTTTGGGCTGGAAACTTATTTTAGTTTACACATTTGTAACTTGCATCTATAACAGATCAAGGCAGGGTACAATAAAAAATTCATAAAAACAAGAAACAAATCAAAGATAAATGAAAACAAAAACAAACAATGGCAAATCACATAATATCTGAGTTAGTTAATACTGTATTTTTTAAAAAGCCTTAGGATGCCAGTTTAAGACTGGCCAGTTCTTACGTTTGCAAAAATAGGCATGGCTAACATTTCTTTATAAAATTGTACACCAGCAAAGATATGAAAATCAAAGAGAAAGAAACTCAGCAAATTGGGCCAATCTAACATCTGATCAATAAAGGAGGATTAGCTTTTAGAACATGGACTAAAACATATTCCCCAAATTGATTCAAACTTAGATTTAAATCATGACCACAAAATCTGATCACAAAAAAAGCTAATAAATCACTAGACTTAGGATTTATGGATCTCATCTTCTAGATCATGAATTTTAGGTCATCCTATCTCTGCTTACTATTTCTGCTGTGTACATTCAATTTCCTCCATAACACAGCATCAAAGATACATGCAAACTGAAGCACAAAGATTGTCCAACCTAAATAAGCTCCAGTAAGGTTCCAAATTTCTAAACCAGTGATGTGTAAAGTGAGGGTGCACCCCACTCTCTCCCAAAATTGCACGGACTTCATTCAGAGGGGTTGCACCAGTGCAACTTCCCCAGTCCACTGGTTGTCATTCAACTAGTGGCCAACAATTAGGAGATATGAGGGAAATAAGCAAGATATGAGGGAAAATAAGCAAGAAATGCTTCTGTCCCGTGCTCCTGCTCCAACCACCCACTGCAACCAATCAGTTTTGGAGTGTGTGAGCAGGACCAGTTAACTACAGGAGGAGGTGGGAGTATGCGTCCAAGAGAGAAGTCCCTCCCGTGCACACTCTCACAGCTGCTATTTCCTTAATGACAGTGCAGTGTATGCAGCCTGGGGATGGAGGGAGCATCAGGGTAAGGAGAACGAGCTGGAAAGAGAGCGAAGAAAGCAAGAGGGGGGCCCAGCGATCAATGGGAGGAAAGAGAGAACATAGGAGAAAGAGTTGGTGAGAACAGGGGAGGTGGAAGATAAACTAAAACAGGGGAGAAGAGGAGGAGGAGTAGAGATGAAAGGGGGAAAGATCAGCAGGGGAAATGGAGAAATTAAAGATGGCAAGAGGAAGAGAGAACAGGAGAAAAAGAGTAGGGAGGTGTGCTAGATAGCATTGCTGCAGGAAAGAGGACCTATAACCAGGTGCTGAGAAGGGAGGGAGAGTGGCACAAGCAGTCTCAAGGGAAGCGAGAAGGAGAAGAGGAGGAGGGAAGACGGTGGTGGGGAAAGAAAGAACGATTGATGAAAAAAGGAAGTGGAGAGCCACTCAGGAGTAGGAAGGGGAGCTTGCGTCTATGGAATGCGGTCTTGGTGGAGAGAGGGCAGCTCTGCCAGAAAGTTTACGCGCTCTGGTCTGTTCAGGGGTAAACCATTGCAGTGTAACCTACCAAAACTTAAACTCCTTCAATTGTTTGTTTGTTTGTTTGTATGTTTTAGCAAAACCAATAAATAATGAAATAATGAAAAACTAACACCCAAAAAAAAAAAACTAAACTAACAAGCTGGGATACCAAGATCCTTTTTTAAATATTTCTCTTTCCTTTTATCCCAGCCCAGACAGTGTTCCTTTAACTCAAGAAACAGAATAATATAAAGCCACCATTAACGTACAACGAGTAGTCAGCTCTTTGCATGTTTTATTCCAGTGGCAATATTTACTGGCTTTTATTTCATTCCCTTGGGGTGGCCCTTGCCAGGCTAGCAGCTTTTTATCACTTTTAGCCGCACGTGTTAAGAATTTCGATAAGCTGCCATTCAGTACACAACTGTTGAGATGCAAGCGCAGTGAAACCCTCTTACCATGAATTCTGCCTTTTTTAAATGGGGAAAATGCCATTACATCAGGAAATTCAGTGTCATGGCACGTAACCACTCAGCTCTCTCGGAAAAAGAGAATTTATAATGCTGGGGGTTTTTTGTATCCTGTAGGTGAAAAGGGAGAGAATTCCCCAAGGCTCTCCTGTGAAATAAGCCTCTTTACCAAGCTTCCTTTCACTTCTTGCCAAAACACAACACAGGCTACAGTCTATGTGGTTCCCAAATCAGAGCCTATTTACTTGAAAAAAAAATAGCATGCAAAAATATTTCTGAAAGAAGGTAGACAGTCCGGTTACGCTTTTACAGTTTCCTGAGCTTACAGGGCAAAGTTCAACATGTTGAAAAAGTTATTTTAGACAGCAAGTCTTTTTCCTATCTTATACGACCAGGGCTAAGCTTTTGGGGGCTAGGACAAGCTCCAACTCCTTTTATTTAAATTTCTACACTCTTCTTTATAGGTTTTACTTAGTTAAGATTCCTTTTTTTTTTTTTTGGATCTCACACTGATCTCTGCTTCTCATTACTTCAGAAGAATCTCCACTTCTTTCCTCTGTAGGCTTCTTTTTAGGAGTATTAAAGGACTTCCTCTGTCGCTTTAAGTTTCGCTCTCTTTTTAACGTTTTATCTCAGTGTAAGCCCACCTCCGGAGGTAGGCCACACTCCGATGGGGCCATAAATGTATTTATAGTTCTTCGGGGCAGGGACACCTGGATAGCTCTTCTCTCCGACTCCTCCTCCAGGTTGTGGATCCTTTTACAGGGGAAAAGATTTACTTTCAGGGCCCAAGTGCTAGGGGTGACTGACTCCTTAGCGTTGTCCCTGGGAGAGAGGTAACTTTCTTCACTGTGTGTGCTGTGTGCCCAAATAACCACTCTGGACTCACTGGGTCCAAATTAAAAAGTCTTTACTATTCACACACTGGTGAATATTATGACACAATAAATATGATTCCAGCAACATAGGCTTTCTTGCTTTCTTTACAGTCCTTTTTCCTCTACCTCTACAGGGATAACTTACACCAAGGTCCAAGATCTTCTAGCCTCCAGGGGCTTGGATAACCAGAGTTCCCAGGTGGGCAGAGTATCCCTTGGTTGGACGGGAAACCCCCTTCCTAACTGGCAAAAATGTGGAAATCCCAGTCTGCACAGAGAGTCCAAATCTTCCTCTCTCTCTCCCCAGGGGGGGTGAAAACACCGGATGGGAGTCCTCAGTGCTCTTTATGGTACTTTTATTCACAGTTAGCAGACCTTCAGGATCTTTTTAGGTTTCTAACAGACTCGGTCTCTTCTCTGGATCCCTGGATGCAGGTGACTTACCCTTCTCCAATGCAGGAAGGAAGGGGCAGCCAAAAACATTCTTCCGCCTGGATGGTTTATCTTAATGTCTTTTTTCCTTTCAAACAAGATTAACACTGGAGTTTCTCCTTGCAGCAGGTCTCTGTCACCTCCATCCTCATTGAGGGATTGGAAGGCACAGCCCCAGAAACAGGGTTCCCCATTCCCTGAGGCCAGGTGGAGTACAGGCTTTCAAAGCAATCCAGAGGGGCGTCCCAACCAACTAGTGAGTAGACTGGAGGGAAGAGCTTTCCGACTCTGGTCAGGAGGCCCAGGCTGGGTTAACCTGATTCCTCTGACTGGGCCTGAAAAATACAAATCAGATTAAGTTCCTTGACTACCTCCTAACTCTCCAAAAACCATAAAGGACTACCTAGAGCCTCTCAGGAGAAAGCTGTTATAAAGCCTTTCTAGGGGACGGCCATTCCGGACCCTCCAGAGGGAGAGGCTGAGTTTGAATGGTATCCTCCCCCCATTCACTAACCTATCTTCACTATGGGGCGGATTTTCAGAGCCCTGCTCGCGTAAATCCGCCCAAAACCGGGCGGATTTACGTGAGCAGGGCCCTGCGCGCCGGGAAGCCTATTTTACATAGGCCTCCCGGCGCGCGCAGAGCCCCGGGACTCACGTAAGTCCCGGGGTTCTCGGAGGGGGGCGTGTCGGGGGCGTGTCGGGGGCGGGGCCAGAGCGTGCGGCGTTGCGGGGGCGTGTCGGCAGCATTTTGGGGGCGGGTACGGGGGCGTGGCTACGGCCCGGGGCGGTCCGGGGGCGTGGCCGCGCCCTCCGTACCCGCCCCCAGGTCGCGGCCCGGCGCGCAGGAGTCCCGCTCGCGCGCGGGGATTTACGCCTCCCTCCGGGAGGCGTAAATCCCCCGACAAAGGTAGGATGGGGGTTTAGACAGGGCCGGGCGGGTGGGTTAGGTAGGGGAAGGGAGGGGAAGGTGAGGGGAGGGCAAAGGAAAGTTCCCTTCTAGGCCGCTCCGATTTCGGAGCGGCCTAGGAGGGAACGGGGGTAGGCTGCGCGGCTCGGCGCGCGCAGGCTATACGAAATCGATAGCCTTGCGCGCGCCGATCCAGGATTTTAGCCGATACGCGCGACTACGCGCGTATCTACTAAAATCCAGCGTACTTTTGTTTGCGCCTGGAGCGCAAACAAAAGTAGGCTATTCGCGCTCGTCTGAAAATCTACCCCTATCTGAAGCAAAGGTTCGCCGAGGCCTTAATAGTAACAGATTGGTTGTCGGTTACATCAGGATACCTTCTCTTATTGTCTGCCAAGATCACTATTTCAGCTCTCTCAAGGATCTTTACTTAACCCTGAAGTTCCTTCCACTTTTGTGGATATTACAGACGTGCATTCATTTTAAAATGATTGGTAAATCCATACCAAGTTATATTGGTACGTTTAACCCCAATATGAATGCACAAGCCCCATGAATATCCAGAAAATTTTTCGATTCATTTGTTTTGGAAAATAGGGCACACTATTTTCTGGAACAAATAATAATAAAAAAAAAAAAAAAAAGAAACATAGCTCAGAAAACAAACAAATGAATAAAAAATGATCCAAAAATGAATAAAAGAAACCAAATTAAAAATAATTTCCCTGCTCACCCTAGTGGATTTAGCTCATGATTTAGGAACCACTTTCTACAGGCCAGGCCCATTCTCTCCTTTTCTCCAAGGGAGAGCTGCAAGCTGCACCTTTCCTCTACTTGAGCAGCTCCAGAATCCTCCACTTCCTCTCTCTCTCTCACTGGGGAAAGATCCCTCTACATCTTTCCTTTGCAGTGGAAAGCTTAGAACTAAAACCTGGGAGTGGGTGGATGTTTGGAAAAGAGTGCACAGGATTTTCAGTCATAGAATTAATTCATGTATAAATTGGTGAGGAGAACTTAATGATATCCCCACTGGCATATGTTGGAGAGGATGTGGGGAGGAAGGCTCTCATTTTCATGTATGGTGGACGTGTCCCTTAGTGCAGAGCTTCTGGAAAAGGGTGGACTCCAAAACTGCGTACATTCTGAGTTGTCCTGTGAGTCTCACACAGGTAACGTGCCTTCTTGGGCTCTGGGCTGAAATGTCTTTAGCTAGTTCCCAATGTAAATTATGTAACTATAACCCTTTTCTTTGAAGTTGCGTCTTTCTTCAAGGGCACGCAAAGTAATTTATAATTTGGGGGCTGTCTACCCTAGTTTTCTCCACTCCCCTCCTTTATCCCCTTTCTATGGGAGGAAGCTGATGCTTATGGCCAAGCAGTGATGCGCTTTTCCTTAACACCTTGTATCTAATTCCCTCTCTAGCCTGTGGTACTGTAGTGATGCAGGGACAAAATTCACTGGACACAGAACTGGAAGTTCAAATAATAGTTTACTGATTCTTCCAAAAATTTAAATCAATGTTCAATTCTGAATAAATGAAATTACAGCTGATTGTCTTTCTGCTGTGTGTCTCTGGCACAGGATCTTAATGCAAATCTTACCACTCCTGCTCTGAGTGAATAAGAGTTCAGTAACTGGGGAGAATCCTGCTCTGCCCAGGGGTCCCTACAGAACATAGAAAAATCCTACCAGAGTCCATGGATGTTTAGTTCTTTTACCTAGTCTGTGCCTCTGTCCCTAGGGATGACAATCTTGTTGAGGGCCTTCATATTTCTTCACTTCTTCATTATAATTAATGGGCCTCCAGAAGGAGGGGGTCAAATGGTAAAGCTCAGAGCTGTGCTCTTCCAGCCTAGCTCCAGGCAAGGAGAGTTGGACAAAAAAACCTTCTGCCAAACCAAAATTAGTTTAAATCTCTCACTGCCAAAAATCTTCTCTGAAATGGAGTCACTGTCCTGTACATCTGTCTCTCTCCTAGACAGGGCTCTATCAGGCCTTCAGTGACCTGGCATACAGATCAGGGGAACTACCGTCACCAAAATGACTAGGCTTCCACTCCAGTGATCTTCTCTCAAAATTAGCAAGAATCTCAACAAAATCTCCTCTTCTAAATTGAGACCAACCTCCAAGCAGGCAGGTAGTCCCTAGGAGGACTAGCCTCTAAATAATATAGAGCAGTAAGGGGAATAGGCCTCACTCTCAAAGAAAAACACCAGGAGCTCCTCACTCAAATGCCACACCTTCTCTTATCTCAATCCCTACTTATAAGAAAGATCCACCTACTCGGGCAGCCTCTGGAGGAGGAGCTAAACTTCATAATATTTTCTAGCTGACCAATGGGATGCTAGGAACATCTAGCGGCTAACCCAGAGGGGTGCCACATAACCATCTCACACCTGCTGCTAGATTTACAATTACAACATTCTGGAAGTTGCAGCTGCTAGTTTCTCACTGGTATAATAAACAAGTTCACAATCTAGCAGTTATCATAAAGACAACTTACTCTCTCTGTCAGATGCTGTTTTTGTATGATAAAGTATGGGGTTGGGGGCCTTACTGGCAGTATCCGAGTGCCAAAGGACGGGGTTCAGCGAGGTAATGTCCTGCTGATGTGTTTTATGAAGGGAGTGGACGATGATAGCCTTGAATGGGCTTTGGAGATGCAGTTTTCCGATCTGTGTAACATGTTGATTGTGGGGCGGATTTTCAGAGCCCTGCTCGCGTAAATCCGCCCGGTTTTGGGCGGATTTACGCGAGCAGGGCCCTGCGCGCCGGTGAGCCTATTTTACATAGGCTCACCGGCGCGCGCAGAACCCCGGGACTCGCGTAAGTCCCGGGGTTTTCGGAGTGGGCGTGTCGGGGGCGGGGCCGGAGCGCGCGGCGTTGCGGGGGCGTGTCGGCAGCGTTTTGGGGGCGGGTACGGGGCGTGGCTACGGCCCGGGGCGGTCCGGGGGCGTGGCCGCGCCCTCCGTACCCGCCCCCAGGTCGCGGCCTGGCGCGCAGGAGTCCCGCTCGCGCGCGGGGATTTACGCCTCCCTCCGGTAGGCGTAAATCCCCCGACAAAGGTAGGATGGGGGTTTAGACAGGGCCGGGCGGGTGAGTTAGGTAGGGGAAGGGAGGGGAAGGTGAGGGGAGGGCAAAGGAAAGTTCCCTTCTAGGCCGCTCCGATTTCGGAGCAGCCTAGGAGGGAACGGGGGTAGGCTGCGCTGCTCGGCGCTCGCAGGCTATACGAAATCGATAGCCTTGCGCGCGCCGATCCAGGATTTTAGCCGATACGCGCGACTACGCGCGTATCTACTAAAATCCAGCGTACTTTTGTTTGCGCCTGGAGCGCAAACAAAAGTAGGCTATTCGCGCTCGTCTGAAAATCTACCCCTATATTTGTTTAGGAGTATAGAGATGTTAATTGTTGCTATACTGTTGGATATATTTTCAAGTGAATGCTGTCTGTTTAAATAAAAAGTTTAAAAAAAAAAAAAAGAATTGACACTTGGCTGGAGTGCTCTGTCTTCTCACCATAAAGAGCAGCTTCCAAGCTGGTCAGAGATTTCAGCAATATATGATATGCTGCGAGCAAATGAGATCCTTGTTTCCTGGACCAGTGAGTTACAGAGGCTTGTAGGCAGCTAGAGTGTATCTGTGCAAACCCAGGTCAGTCCAGACTCCTGGGTTTTGCCTTCCTTCCAGCAGATGGAGACAGAGAAAGTTTTGCAGACACCACCTCTTAACCCGGTGTGCCACCTGCAGCTCCTCAGTATTTCTCTGTCTCCAGCAGATGGAGGAGGTACAAAACCTGCAGTTCTGTACCTAGCAAAAAGACAAAGAAAAGGAACATAAAGATAGTTTTGGAGGAATTCCCTCCAAGGAGGTTGGCAGGTCCTGGTGGGACCATCCCTCCTGGTTTTAGAGGAGGACGAGCAGAGGTTGGGGACACTTGAGTGCTTGCTGATCCACGCCGGGGGTAACAACTGGTGGTCCAGTTTTCTCACCCTCAGGAGCCTGGAGAGAAGCCTCTGCCACCCTTCAGATAAGCTTATCAGATAGCCTTGTTTCTTGTTCTGGTTTGTAAAGTTGTTAAAAAAAAAAAAAAAAAAGCACAAAGAAGCCTTTTTGGTCAACAGAAGTGGTCTGTTTTCTCTTTGTGAAGTTGTTGTGCGGTTCCCCAATGGTGGCAGAAGGATTCCAGGGAGGTAGCAATCTTTGGGTGCATCTCCCAAGTGTGCTTCTGTTTCAGCATGTGCCACGCATTCGCAGCTGCTCTAAGCCATGCCGGGGGCCGGCAGATGCACCTAGGTGTGGAGAGAGTGTCGCACACCTCTCTCATGTCACCAATTCCTCTCCGGTGGGGAGGGCTCTTCGGTCTGCTGTGGCATCTTCTTTGCAGCAGGGGTCCAGTGGGCCTGGAGCTGCAGCGCAGGAGGCCGTTGATCAGTTCCTGCTAAGCGCGGGAACAGTGGCCATTTTGTAACCTTTTTCGGCAAAGGCAGGGGGAGGGGATCTCCCACCTGTTCTCTCTCCAGCTAATTTCTCCATGGAGGTGGCCCAGGGGGCCTGTGGGAGTCAGTCAAGGGAGGATCAGGATCCTCTGAAGCAGGATTTGGAAGGTTCCTCCCCTTTTTCACCAGAATTTGTATTGCTGATGCACAAAGCCTTTTTGGCCTGCCAGGCCGTGGAGTGGTCTAGTTCTAGGCGGAAGACGAGAAAACCTCCCCCCAGAAAGAAGCCCAGATTTTTGGGGTCTTGGGGGCCACTAGGGTTCAGAGAGTCATTGGTCCTTCTGGGTCGGGGACCACTGGGGAGCGATCCTTAGAGGAGTCTGATCGGGGCTTGCCATCTGGGGATGGTTCTCCTGACGTTGACCCTTCCCACTTTCCGCAGGATCCGTAAGAGGACACGGGAAAGGTCCTGGCGGTAGAAGGCGATGATCCCAATGTGGTTCGCCTATTTCAAAGGGAGGAACTCAGGCTCCTGATACTGTCGGTCCCGGCAGAATTAGACATATCCATTTCACAAGAGCAGCCTGTCCTGAAGGAGGCGGATCCAGTCATGACCGGTTTGAGGGGTCCTATCAAGACTTTTCCATTTCACAGGTCCGTTAAGGAGCTGGTGATCAGGGAGTGGGATTCTTAATGTTAGCAGAGCCATGGATAAGCTCTATCCTTTGCCCGAAGACACTCTGGAGCTCTTGCGGGTGCCGAAAGTGGATGCCTCGGTCATGGCGGTTACAAAGAGAACCACCATTCCCAGTAGCTGGCGCAGCAAAGCTGAAGGATTTGCAGGACAGGAAGCTGGAGGTGCATCTTAAGAAGATGTTTGAGGTGTCTACTCTTGGCATCCATGCAGCTGTCTGCAGCAGCTTTATGCTCTAGGCTAGTTTAAGATGGGTGCAGCAGTTACAAGGTAACAGGAATCTGTCACCCCAGGAATTTAAACAGGCAGAGCGATTAGAGGCTGCAATCACTTATGGGGCAGATGCTTTGTATGACCTCATTCGCACCTCTTCTAGGACTTTGATGTCTTTGGTCTTGCCTAAGAGGCTTCTTTGGTTGTGAAACTGGTCAGTGGACATTTCGTCAAAAGCTCAACTGGGAGCATTGCATTTTAAAGGCAAACTGGGAGATAACAAGCTGCACAAGCTTTAGAGGACAAGCCTAAAGGGTCCAAAGGATTTCTCCCTGACTGCTCTCGTTTTTCGGGACAAAGGCGTTTCCACCAGAGCAGAGCTCCGGGTGGTGGCCAAAGGCAGACCTCAGGGAAGTCACAGTTCTGGAACCAGCCATTTCATGAGTGCAGAACGAGCCAAGATGGCCCTGGCCAGGGTAGTGGTGGGGCCAAGCCTGCACAACGAGCATTGTGACTGAACATTGCAGAGAGCAAGGGTGTAAGTGAGATTGAGATTGGCAGAGAGTGTGTGCATGGATTTGATTAAACATGGAACAGAGCGAGTGTGTGGGTGTGATTGAGCATGGTGTGGGTGTGATTGAGTACAGCAGAAAGAGTATGTATGGGTGTAGGTATGGGTGTGTATGTGTGTGACTGAGTATGGGAGAGAGAGGAGGAAATTTGTGTGCAACAATCCCCCTACTCTTCCCCCTGCTAATCCACGATAGTCTCAGGGCATCTGGAAATCAAAAGTTGCCAGGTATGGAAAACAAGGGATTTAAAAAAAAAATCCTTATTGATTTTATTATTGGGTGGTATTTGATGTGTCTGCTGTTTTGAAATATTTTATTGGCATTTGGAAAAGTTTTATGAGTTTTTCATTATTGGATGTTTTATTTATCATCTGTTTTGAAATATTTATTCTTTTTATTAATATGGTTTTACTATTATGATTGATTTATATTTCTTGATTTTATTTGATGCTTTATGAGAAATGGTGTGGTATCTGTTTTTCCATTATTGCAATGCAAGCAGAGTCTGACTTGTGGTTTCCAGTTCGTTTTTTGTCTGCCCATTTCTGTTTATACTTTATGATCTCTTTATTCAATGTTTGAGGGTTTGTCTGTGTTCTGCAGGTGTGACTGAGGAGAGGGATTCTGCTATTTTGTAGTTTCTTTGTGGTGATCTATAACAACCTGGCTTGTTCCATTTTCCTAATAGGAGGTGTATTGGTGTTTAGGAGCTAGTGTAATAGTTACAGTGTTGTCTTTTCAGGGATAGGAGATTTACTATATTGTTATTGTAATTTAGTTTACTTATGGCTTTCTCAGGGCAAGCCCACACCCAGCACACGTTACCATAAGCATAATACCATATGGGTTCCAAGCAACTTTTTTGCTTTTTTGGTTGGCACCACAGCAGTGCATGTAAATATAGGGGCGGATTTTCAGAGCCCTGCTCGCGTAAATCCGCCCAAAACCAGGCGGATTTACGCGAGCAGGGCCCTGCGCGCCGGGAAGCCTATTTTACATAGGCCTCCCGGCGCGCGCAGAGCCCCGGGACTCGCGTAAGTCCCGGGGTTCTCGGAGGGGGGCGTGTCGGGGGCGTGTCGGGGGGCGGGTTCGGTCGTCGCGGCGTTTCGGGGGCGTGTCGGCAGCGTTTTTGGGGGTGGGTACGGGGGCGTGGCTACGGCCCGGGGGCGTGGCCGCGCCCTCCGTACCCGCCCCCAGGTCGCGGCCCGGCGCGCAGGAGGCCCGCTGGCGCGCGGGGATTTACGCCTCCCGGAGGGAGGCGTAAATCCCCCGACAAAGGTAAGGGGGGGGTTTAGACAGGGCCGGGCGGGTGGGTTAGGTAGGGGAAGGGAGGGTAAGGTGAGGGGAGGGCAAAGGAAAGTTCCCTCCGAGGCCGCTCCGATTTCGGAGCGGCCTTGGAGGGAACGGGGGGAGGCAGCGCGGCTCGGCGCGCGCAGGCTATACAAAATCGATAGCCTTGCGCGCGCCGATCCAGGATTTTAGTGGATACGCGTGGCTCCGCGCGTATCTACTAAAATCCAGCGTACTTTTGCTTGAGTCTGATGCGCAAGCAAAAGTAGGCTGATCGCGCTTCTTTTAAAATCTACCCCATAATATACATGTTGTTAGTGATAATTTTACTCAGAAGACTGTACTTTGAATGTTCTTTTTTATGTATTCTAAACATATAATTTTTAATTGTGTGTGGGGAAGATGTGACTGTGGGGGAGGCAGGAGTGCAAGGCTTTAAAGGGGAGGGTGGAGCCGCAAACAACATGCTGGAATTTCATTTTGAAATTCCTGCAGGTGCTTTATAGTTATGACTTTGTAGCTGCTATAAAGCAAAAGCAATGTCTGTTGGGTGTGCAAGTACTCAGCACTTCGGCTAGCCCCCAGATTTTTAAAGAGAAACTTTGTGGGCAGTTTCCCAGCCTCTTACATTATGTACATTGGTTATATGTGATGATATTGAATTATCTGATCTATTCATAAGCTACAGATATACATATTGTCCAAGCCAGATTGACAAACTAATGAGTAGAAAATCACCTGGACCAGATGGTATGCACGCTGGGGTTCTGAAGGAACTAAAAAATGAAATTTCAGATCTATTAGTTAAAATTTGTAACCTATCATTAAAATCATCCAGTGTACCTGAAGACTGGAGGGTGGCTAATGTAACCCCAATATTTAAAAAGGGCTCCAGGGGCGATCCAGAAAACTATAGACCAGTGAGGATGACTTCGGTGCCAGAAAAAATAGTGGAAACTATTCTAAAGATCAAAATCACAGAGCATATAGAAAGACATGGTTTAATGGAACACAATCAGCATGGCTTTACCGAAGGCAAGTCTTGCCTTACAAATCTGCTTCATTTTTAAAGGGGTTAATAAACATGTGGAAAAAGGTGAACCAGTAGATGTAGAGTATTTGGATTTTCAGAAGGTGTTTGACAAAGTCCCTCATGAGAGGCTTCTAAGAAAACTAAAAAGGCATGGGATAGGAGGCGATATCCTTTCGTGGATTACAAACTGGTTAAAAGATAGGAAACAGAGTGTAAGATTAAATGGTCAATTTTCTCAGTGGAACAGGGTAAACTGTGGAGTGCCTCAAGGATCTGTACTTGGACCGGTGCTTTTCAATATATTTATAAATGATCTGGAAAGGAATACAATGAGTGAAGTAATCAAATTTGCAGAAGACACAAAATTATTCAGAGTAGTTAAATCACAAACGGATTATGATAAATTGCAGGAGGACTTTGCGAGACTGAAAGATTGGGAAACCAAATGGCAATTGAAATTTAATGTGGACAAGTGCAAGGTGATGCATATAGGGAAAAATAATCCATGCTGTAGTTACACAATGTTAGGAACTACCATCCAAGAAAAAAGATCTAGGCGTCATAGTGAATAATACATTGAAATCGTCAGCTCCGTATGCTGCGGCAGTCAAAAAAGCAAACAGAATGTTAGGAATTATTAGGAAGGGAATGGTTAATAAAACGGAAAATGTCATAATGCCTCTATCGCTCCATGGTGAGACCGCACCTTGAATACTGTGTACAATTCTAGTTGCCACATCTCAAAAAAGATATAGGTGCAATGGAGAAGGTACAGAGAAGGGCAACCAAAGTGATAAAGGGGATGAAACAGCTCCCCTATGAGGAAAGGCTAAAGAGGTTAGGGCAGTTCATCATGGAGAAGAGACAGCTGAGGAGGGGGGATATAATAGAGGTCTTTAAAATCATGAATGGTCTAGTATGGATAAATGTGAATCGGTTATTTATTCTTTCTGAAAATAGAAGGACTAGGGGGCATTCCATGAAGTTAGCAAGTAGCACATTTAAAACTAATCATAGAAAATTCTTTTTCACTCAGTGCACAATTAAACTCTGGAATTTGTTGCCAGAGATGTGGTTCATGCAGTTAGTGTAGCTGGGTTTAACAAAGGTTTGGATAAGTTCTTGGAGAAGTCCATTAACTGTTATTAATCAAGTTGATCTAGAGAATAGCCATTGCTATTACTGGCATCAGTAGCATGGGATCTATTTAGTGTTTGGGTACTTGCCAGGTACTTGTAGCCTGGACTGGCCACTGTTGGAAACAGAATGCTGGGCTTGATGGACTCTTGGTCTGACCCAGTATGGCAATTTCTTATGTTCTTATGCTCATTATTTCAACATTAGAAACCTAATTAATTTAAACACGGTGAACAATATTTGATGCGTAGATGTACAAATAATTTTCTTTGCCTTGTTTGTGAGCCTTTTGATGGTTATAAGTTTTAATATTCATGTCATTTTGAATCCTGCCTAGAATTGCAGATAGAGTGGGTTATACATTTTTATAAATAAATAAGGCTCCTGGCACCAGGATCCCCGTTTTGGTCCCAATTGAGCTGGAAGCCCAAAGGAGCAGGAGGAAATTGCTAGGTCAAAATAAAAAATAAAAATAAAAGCCCCCTACAGGTAACAGGAGTCTCCAAGCTCATGGTGTTGTATGTTGTGTTCAGGGTGAGAGCACACTTTTCCACTTGGCCATAGGTGCCAAATGGCCTGGCTATGGATCTGGTTTTGCCCGAGGGGAATGTTACAGGTTTAATTTATGGATATTAAATACATGGTAGAGAATATAAATACAGAGAGAGCCGATGTCAGGGTGGAGAGAGAAGGATGGGTTGTTGGTGACCCCTGTTTCAGCGTTCAATATGTAATGAAAATCTAAATCAGAGGAATCACTAGAAAGACAGAGAATAACTGGGGAGGCCGAATAATAGAGAGCTTTAGACTTGGAGGAGTTTAATGTGAAGAAGTAGGAGTGGATCTGGGCAGGTACCACAGAGAAATAGACTAAGAGTTGGAAAGAGATCGAGAGTGGTTGGTTAAGGAAAGACAAATGTGGGTATGATTGGTGAGGCAGTGATAACAGAAGGTGGAAGAAATGTCATGTATTGTTTGCTGTGGTTATATTACAGCCAAGGTAGCGCAAGAAAAGTTTGATGTCACACAGTTATATGCCAGGCCGGAGTTAGCAGCAGAGCAGAGAATGGTGGATGATGCTTCAGGGAAAGTGGAGGTGAGTGAACATTTTAGAAGCAAATTCTGTCTATTGAAGTCACCTGAATATTTCCAATTTGTGATTATTCTCCTCAGATGTAATAAATATGTCCTCCATTCCATAACCTTCAGTGTAATATGATGGTAAATGTGTACTAAATCTTCCAATTTCTTTTTTTGGGTCTATGTCTCAGCAGTGAGGGCAAAATCATAATGTCAATAGCATTTGTGAATCCCGGTTAGTCTTCAGTAGCCTTTTCATAACCTCACCGTGCACAGGGGAAGTCACCAGGAACAGCTCTCACCAAAATCACTGTACGCACCTGAAAAAGATGCAGGGCTCAGGCAGGTGGGAAGGCTTGAGAGGAAAGATAGGGATGCAACTCCAGGGTTCAGGGAATGGACAACTAAGAATACGAGCCCTGTTTCTGACACACTCACTCCCTCTAAGAACCTGCTAGATGAGACTGTCGGAAACAGGCAGCCGGGCTAGGAAGACAATTTTGTCTCATTCGGCTTGACAGTCCTTGTGTTCTTGTGCCCTTAGGGGGCTGCCAGTAACTGTTACTGCAGCTACCAAGGAAGCTTCAAAGCAGAAACCCATCTGAGCTGCCAGCGCTCTCAGAAAGTCCCAGATGAGCAGTAATTTCAGCAGAGAATAATAATCATGCCCGGCAAGCACAGCCGTGCTGACTGAGCAGTAATGATAATAATTAAGACGTACGGGACCTAGCATGGCAGGAAGTTTCATTAGCAAGCATGACTTTTGATACCTAACAAAATCAAGTGATTTCCAGTGGTGAGAGGGCGCACACTGTTTTATTGATTGTACTATGAAGGTCAGGGTTACTCCATGAGGTCTGCTAGTATCAGGTCAGTGCTGATTCCTGTGAATAATTGTCTGCAGTGTTATCTGACGGCTCCTCAGCCAGAATCCTTGTCTCTCTTTTTATTTTCTAGGCAAGGCTGTCACTGTGGATAAGCCTCTGACATTTAGGATTTGCACTGTGGTTTCCACATCTAGTCAGGATTCCTCTGTTGGGAATCAGATGCCTGTCCAGAAAAAGAGGCTCAGAGAGGAGCTTCTGCTCCCCTTTAAACCAAAACTCAGCAGACATTTGAAAGGGGTGCTCAGTGAGAGCTGCAGACAGGTCTGCTTTTCAGAATGTCTACAATACATATTCCGTAGATATACTTTGATATATTTCATCCAAAAGGAAGGCTATTGGACATAGCTAGATTACCTGGAAAAGCAGACATGTTCAAGGCCCTTGACCCACATAGTAACATAGGTAGCAGATGAGGACAGGAAAAGACTAGCCTGTCTGTCCAGTTTGCGCACTTGTCTCTGTTCACACTGTTAACCATATATCCCAGCTGCCAGCCATGCAGCACGCTTGTAAGATATCACTCCTTAGCTAAGACAGCTTTTGTTGACTTCCTCCTTAATATTGCACTGTCTTGGGTGCAAGAACAGATAAAATCCCCTGTTTTAGTTCCCGCCCAGAACCTCTCCCTTCCCATGTGAAACCGCAGAGCTGTTGCCTGAACATCTGGCCTCCTCCATCCTCAGCTATGCGAGTGCCGCAGTTGAGAACACCCGTTCTAAGCCTTTCACCTGAGGGGAAACAGCATATACTGCTCTCCCTTTATTTTCTCTTACGAAAACACTGAAACCGATGCTCCTGCCGATTCTCCGTCTCGGTTTGCCATTGCCCTTCCCGCACCAGGGGAAGGGCGGAGCAGCGCCGACGGCACGTTGCACAGCAGCGGGAGGTTTCCAGAACTGGTGCTATTTCCAAATTGTGAGCCGCAGCCGGATCAGGCAGAGCGTGTTCCCTCCCCGCTGCACGGTGGCCGCTTTGTGGTAGAGACCCTACTTCTGGGCACTGGTGGTTGTTGGGTTCCGCAGTGCAGGCCAGAGCTGGCTGACGCTTTATCACGACAGAGTGGGACATCCTCAACCCATTTCTGAGCATTTGGTACCTCATTTAGATCCCGTTACGTCCAATTGCCCACTGCCCTCACCAGATCTAACCGAGGCCAGCATATTGTGTCATACTAAACCAGTGATACATCATGACTGGGGAAAAGTGCATTGCCATTTATCTACTTCAAATATACTGAAATTATCTGAAAAGATAATCTTTTACTGTCACTCTTTGCAGTATCATTGTTTCATAAATCATTTAAAATGCTGCATGTGGAAACTGGCTTTATGCTTAGAAATCAGATAGCTCCCAGTCTTCAGAGCCAAGCTAGGGCTGTCCCAGCTAAGTCCCATTACAGTCAGGGATTTACAGCCCCACTTCTCTTGGGCTACGTTCAGTGAGACAAAAGCAAGATTGGTTCACTTGGTCCCTGATGATCCAGAATGATCAGGTAGTGCTATCTGAAATGCATTTCCTGTAAGATCTGCCTTCTATCCTGAGTTAAATTTCACAGCCGAACCCTCACCTGGCCCACACTGATCCTGAGCAGAAGCAGGTGATGTTCCAGTTCTCAGTGGGTTTCACCCGGTCCTGACCTGCTTCTGGCATGTTTTAGAGCAGTGGCTCTGAAATCTGTCCTAGAAGACCCTCAGCCAGTCCGGTTTTCAGGATAACCACAATGGGCATTCAGGGAGGCAGTGCATGCACATTTAGTTCATGCATATTCGTTGCAGATGTCCTGAGAAACCTGACTGGCTGGGGTCCCTCAGAACAGCTTTGGGAAGCATTGTTGTAGAGATCCTACCCTCTCATCCCAGAAAACATCAGCAAAATTGAGCATCAAAGGGGATGAATCTGCAAGAGTTTTAATCAAGCCTGGGGCAGAAATAGAAAGGGGTCTACAGTTTGCCTGTTATGAATCTTCAACAGCATAACATCAAAAAGTTGAGCGCATCGCATTCCTGATGTGACATGATTTGTTTGACCTGAACTGCCGTCCCTCCAATTTACAGTCTACTGTAGAGAAAGTTGAGTGTGTATTATGCTGCAATAATCTCAGAATATCATTAGTATCCACAGCTCACCAGGTACTGGGTATAAAGATTATGGGCAAGCTGACTGTGATGTGTTCCCCTGCAGGTATGGAGGATCGAGAATCTGGATATAAAAGAGGTAGATCCCAGCACCTACGGGCGTTTCTATGGCGGAGACTGTTACCTGGTGCTGTACACCTATCTGAAATCCGGGAAGCCTAATTACATTCTCTATATGTGGCTGGTGAGTAAAGCACAGAATTATGTTAAAAGATTCTCCTTACCGTGCAAACAAGACACCATCAAACCTTCTATCAATCTTTCTACAATGTGTTTAGAAAGCAGTTTCAAACCAGCTTTTCCCTGGCAAACTGAGGCACAGGGACATTTAAGACGGGTTTGAAACCACATTGAGTAGCTACCATCAAAGCCAAAACAGAAAAAAAACCCCACATCTCATTGTAAGTGCAGGTGATGCCTTTCTCTCTCTGAAATGTCCCTTTAAATGTCCCTTTAAAAATAGTAGGGAAAGGAAAAGAAGGAGTTCCTGGATGAGCCCCAACTATATAGATTCAAGTCTAGATTTAGTTATATCTTCGTAAGCCCCTGTCAGTTGATTCTTTCTCATCCCCCAGGAAAGTTACACTGGGGGCAGAGGCCTGATGGAAAAAACACTGCATAATTATTCCTGACTGATGCTGCTGTTTTTTGCACCCCTCCAACTTAAATGCAAACAGAACTGTCCAAGCGGCTGCTTCTCTGTACCTGACACTGCTTTTTGGGCATCTGATAGTACTAGGTGATAAACCACATCGTGCTCTTCATGTCCACTTCTAGGGCCGCCATGCGACCCAGGATGAAATCACGGCCTGTGCTTATCAAGCAGTGGAACTGGATCGCAAGTATAACGACCAACCAGTGCAAGTCCGAGTTACAATGGGAAAAGAGCCAAAACACTTCCAGGCAATCTTTAGAGGAGAAATGATTATTTATGAGGTACGGTAAGAGCTGAAATGTTCATGTAATGAAGGAGATGGCACAGAGGTTCAAACTGAAAGCAGCAGTGTCCAGATTGAAGTTTATGTGTGCCACCGTTGGCTAGCATTGGTGTGTACAGTGAAAGTCACCATGCCTTCTCTCACTTCTTTGTGTTCTGTAAATTCCTTTCAATGTTAGGGTGGAACGAGTCGTGCCGGTAAGACAGAGCCGGAGCCACCAATCAGGCTCTTCCAAGTGAGGGGAACCAATGAGTTCAACACCAAAGCCACCGAGGTCCCATCGCGAGCCTCCTCTCTAAACTCCAATGACGTCTTCGTGCTGAAGGCTGACCAGGTCTGCTACCTCTGGTGCGGAAAGGTATGCAAAACACCCAAGGCTCGCTGAGAAGGATGACTTCCCTAAGTTAGGCTCCTAGAAGCCAATATTTAGAAACCCCGTAAACAGATAACTTATCCGCCCAAAGTTAGCCAAATTAGTTATCCTGGATATTCAGTGGGATAAAGGTCCCACTGAATATCCCCAAATAAAGTTATCCTGGAAAACCTATCTGGATAACTTTGAAAACTAATCAGCTAAGCTTGAATATCGCTGGTTAGGTTTCAAAGTTATCGGGGAACATATTCCCAAGTAACGGGCGATATTCAAGGAATTTTGCCAGTTAAGCAGCGCTTGACGTAAAAAAACAAAAACGTCCGAGCAGGCCTCATGGTCCAAAGCCCCACCCCAATGAAATCAATGCCAGCCCTGCTGGCTGATCTCCCTTCCTTCTCCCAAAGTATATAAAAAAAATATTACGAGCCAATGTACCTGAATAGCCTCCCTCTCCACTTCGCCCAGAAAAATCTAAACCCAAATTAAGAGGAGGTCCCTATCTCGCCCCACCCCCTCCTTATAGTGAGCGGGAGCTTGGAATTAGTGTCTGACGTCCAACGCGACCAGTGTTGCTGTCAGAGCAGGGCTACGTGCACAAGGAGCCAGATGATAGTTCCAAGCTCCCCGTCACTGTAAGGGATTGGGGGGTGCAGAGGGGATGGGATTGATGGGGGCAGGAGGAGGGGTGAGGGTGGCCTTTTGCCGGGAATCTTCACTTAATTTATGTTTGGGTATTTGGGGGGGGAGCAAGGGGGGGGTCCTTTTTGGGCCTACAGGCTTGCAAGATTTTCTACTTATTCAGCTCCGCCCTGAAACACCCCTTTGTTATCTTGCTAAAATTTAGCAGGATAAGTGGCGCAGATAATTCGAAAGTCGGCATTTTTCAGGATAACTCAAAAGCTATTTGGATAAATGCCTTTGAATAAAGTGCTCCCCCCCCCCCCCTAGTTGTAACATAACATAGATGGTGACATACTTTTAATCCATGGTCGCTAATGCAGCCATTCACAACCTTTCAGATCCACTAAGGATTATTAAGAAAACTGGGGGGAGGGGGGGAGCAGATAGAGAGTGTAGTTTTTCTAGAACTGGTTTGGCCCAATCTAGTTATTCAGATTTAGAACCGGTTGGGTGCAGCAGTAACTCCCCACCACACACACACACACAACCCGGAGAAAAACTTATTGTGAGGCAGAAAAGACTCCACACTCTTCAGTGGCAGCATGCCAAGGATATTTTAGTTGGGAAACTGGGATAGAAAATACTTAACATTCTATATGCTGATACATGGTTTTGTACACGGGGAACTTTGCTGGTGTAACCAGACACAATAGGCGGGGAGGAAAATGGAGACTCAGACTCACTAATACAGGTTACATCCTGTCTAGATAACCCTTCCAGTCAAATTCCTTCCCATGCAGGGTCAGGTGACACAGCCAGGGAATGCTAACCCTTGGCTGTCTGGAGCTGGAGAATGACCTTTTGCTATTGGTCTTCCAAAATCCCTTCTCAATGGCTGAACGGACAACCTCCAAGATTCATTTTTCCATGAAATCACAGTGGCAGTCTATGGATAGCAGTTTTGTCAGTGCATCTGTAACCATTTCTTCTAATGGGTGGTATTCAAGTTTAATGGTGCCCATCCCTTGAAGTCTCTCAAAAGGCAGGGCTTCTCATCAATGTGCTTGGTGCACGAGTTCACCTTCTCGATTTGTGCTAACTTTATGCACTCTTAGTTGTCCTCTAGTAGAGTTATGCATTCATGCACATTGACTCCAATGTCCGTCAGCAATTGACATAGCCAAATGGCTTCCTGGCACATTGAGGCTGTTTCATTGTATTCCACGTCAGTGGATAAGAGTGCCACTGTTGATTGCTTTTTACTAGCACATCTGATGGTTCCACTACCAAACTAAAAGTGGTGCCCAGTGGTAGATTTTTGGTTTGTTGCTTCGCCAGATGAGTCTGCATCCATGTAGCCAACCAGTTTTGGGATCTCAGTCTCTGGTAGCTTTAGCTTTTTCTGGATCTTGACCTTCTGATATCATATGACCTTTTTCACCAAATGTTGAGTTGGTTCTCCAACTTTCCTCCCCAGTATTCCAGGAAGATGGTCACATGGACTCAATAGTACAGGTTACATCCTATCTAGGCAACCCTTACAATCCAATCCCTTCCCATGCAGGGACTAGCGACACAGCCAGGGAATGTTAACCCCTGGCTGTCTGATGTGGAGGATGCGCTTTTGCTATCAGTCCTCCAACAGAGGGGAGAAAGGGGGAATACAAAACAACCTGAGAGAATTCAAGCAGAGGGGCCGATGTAATAAGCTTGCTAAAGCTACCATGAGTTTTTGTATGTACTTGTGCGGTTTTTTTCATGTGTTTTTCCCATGCTTGTCTTATGCGTGTATATCATAACGTGGTCAGGACAGGAAAAATGCGCTCATAAACACGCTTAAAAACCCAAGACTGGTTTTGCACGAGTGCATGCTAATGGCATCTAAAGGAGGCAATTCATTATTTGGCTATGGGCTATGCAAGGAGCTGCGCATCGGATAGTGCCGGTTTTTGTGTGCGGGTTTTTTAGCACTTGAGTCAGGGCAGGAGATAAGTTAAAGTGTAAGGCTGGTTTACTCCATTGCTGGCATTAATGTGCAGCTCTGGGGTAATCATGGATTACCTTCACCTTTTCTGGATTCTATGGTACATTTTGTGGGTTGGCTGAAGAAATCTCTGCTGCATTTCCCGTGCTTACCAGCACTCGCTGGTATAGATCAGATCAGAGATGGAACATGAAGGGATTAGACATTGCTCTAGCCACCTTTAGTCCCATTCCTGGACCACTAACTTCTTCACTGTTTTATGAAAGGGGAAGGCTTTCCTCCTGTGAATTACTCGCGGGTCACCACATTAATGTGGGTTTCAGTGCGGGTTTCTGTGTGGTCTATCACATAGGGTCTTGACTGCGCATATTTACGTGTGTCTTTTCATGAGGTTTACTTTTAGCGCATATTTTCTGCGTGCATCACATTTGCATACTTAGTCTTTATTACATCCTGCAAGGGCTGCTGCTTTTGCCACAAGTGCTAAAACAAATATGCGCTGACAACTAGCGCCAATTTCACCATGGGTCTTATTAGATTGACTCCTGAAAGAGCAACACGATTTGAATAAAGTTACACAAAATAATTGTAAGATATATTCTGAATAGAAAACCTATTTGTGGGCCATCCCTATTAATTCCTTATTTTTCTGCCACACAGGGCTGCAGCGGTGATGAGAGAGAGATGGCAAAGACAGTGGCCAATGTCATCTCAAAACGAGACAAGCAGACGATTCTCGAGGGGCAGGAGCCTGCAGAATTTTGGGTGGCCCTGGGAGGGAAAGCCCCCTATTCTAGTGATAAGAGGTAATGTCTTTGTTACAATAGGAGGAGGGGACAGAGATTTTCTAGCCTTTCTTGATACTTTTGGAGTCCATATATTATGTCTTTTATTCCCTAACAAACTCTCTTCATCTTTATGTTACTGTATACCTTGTGTGTTCCAGAGCACTTATGACTTGCGGATTCAAGCTACAACCTTCTTGCTTAATATAGTAGTCGGGAATGTTCAGCTCATCGGGTCATTTGATTGGATGAACATGTCAGGCACTACTGTTCTATGTCAAGACTTGTCATCTGTCACCGTAGAACAGGACTGGACTATCCCATTATACATCTCTGGCAAAAGATTTTCCATTTATTTAAAAAATAGAGGTTGGGGAGAGGAAATATTTTTTAAGCTTCTGGTCATTTTTGGAGGTTGGCAGGAGAAAATCATCCAGTGTACTCTTGTTTGTGTGTTGATATCATCACAGGCAATGTACCACTACAAAACCATGCATGCAACCTCATCTGCAGGAGAACATCCTAACGGTAGTTTTCCTTGGGAATTGGACTGCATGAAAGCTTCCATTGAAAGTTATCGTTATCATAATTCTATTATAGCCTTGCAAGAGACAGTGAAGTGAATTCTCCGAAGTTAGATAGAATCAACACTAGAGAGGATATGAATTTGTGTTCAAAACTTCCAAAGATATCGCCAAATCAAAGCAAACTCAGCAGTAACGCAAAAAGAAAGATTTGCATATCCATTGTTCAACAATTCAGTCTACGCCAACTTCAGGAATACAACACAATCATATGTACTATGATTTCTTCTGCCAGAACATTAGTGTTCCTGCCAAAATCATGATGATGTAAATAGTGAGCATTGTTACTGTAAGCTCCATCATCTAGCAACCAAGAATGTATTATCAAGCCAGGACTATTTCCACTGAGATCCATAAACCAGTAAGTGTGAAAGTTAACAGGATAAAGTTACCCAGATACCTGGATATTCAGCGTAACTTCTCTGGATAACAAGTTGTCTGCACAGCATTTAGCAGGCAAGTGGAGGAAAACATTCAAATCTTGGGTTTTATCCATCTACCTCCAGACAAACCCTTTGAATATCAACCCCCATGTTGGTTATAAATATTCTCCTCTCTAATCCTCCCCTCAGATTGATCTTAGACAGCTCTTCATGCAGCCTTATTAGTGCCAGGATGTTTAAAATGGCAATCAGTTTACCCAGCTCTACTGGGACTCACTACTCTCTTGAGCTAGAGTAGGGTGGCTACCTTGCCAGCTCAAAAACCTATGAGATCCATATTCAGCAGGGCAAGGAGCAGGTAAGTTACCCAGAAAACCTTACTCGTATATTCAGCAGAACGCAGCCAGATATGTACTTTGCGGAATATATGTGGATTCAGTCCAAGTTATCTGAATAAAGTTATCCAGATAACTTTAGGACTGCTCTCCTGCATAACCAAACTTAGTCCCACCACAGAATTTAGTACACAAGTGTAACTTATCCAACTAAGTGGCGGCCACTGAATATGCTCCTACGTTCAGTGGCACCACTTAGAAGCATAATGTTGGGAAAGGGAGTGTTAGTGTACCCTTGGACCGGCCTGCGGGAGACTTGGGAGAAGGCGTACAACAGTCTCAGAACTACAGGCCGGGAGGCAGACCAGACAGGCTGGAACAGGCTGGCTTCACCCAGGAAGCTGGTGCTCCCCCGGGAAGAGCCCTTGGGAGCCCAGCCGCTCGAGTCTTAGGCAATTCACCCTGGAAGCCGGTGCCCCCCCCCGCCCCGGGATGAGCCCGTAGGGGCCCGGCCGCTGGGACTTAGGAGATCGCAAGTCTGGATCCAGACGAGCTGGGGCTGGGGCAGTCAGGTACCAGGCAGGAGCTGAGGCAGGGAGAAGTCAGGCAGAGCAGGAACCTAGCAGGAACTGTGGCAGGCTGAAGCAGGCAGTGCAGGAACCAGACAGGAACTGCGGCAGGCAGAAGTCAGGCAGAGCAGGAACCAAGCAGGAACTGCGGCAGGCTGAAGCAGCCAGTGCAGGAACCAGACAGGAACTGCGGCAGGCAGAAGTCAGGCAGAGCAGGAACCAACCAGGAACTGAGGCAGGCTGAAGCAGGCAGTGCAGGAACCAGACAGGAACTGCGGCAGGCAGAAGTCAGGCAGAGCAGGAACCAAGCAGGAACTGAGGCAGGCTGAAGCAGGCAGTGCAGGAACCAGACAGGAACTGCGGCAGGCAGAAGTCAGGCAGAGCAGGAACCAAGCAGGAACTGAGGCAGGCTGAAGCAGCCAGTGCAGGAACCAGACAGGAACTGCGGCAGGCAGAAGTCAGGCAGAGCAGGAACCTAGCAGGAACTGTGGCAGGCTGAAGCAGGCAGTGCAGGAACCAGACAGGAACTGCGGCAGGCAGAAGTCAGGCAGAGCAGGAACCAAGCAGGAACTGAGGCAGGCTGAAGCAGGCAGTGCAGGAACCAGACAGGAACTGCGGCAGGCAGAAGTCAGGCAGAGCAGGAACCAAGCAGGAACTGAGGCAGGCAGTGCAGGAACCAGACAGGAACTGCGGCAGGCAGAAGTCAGGCAGAGCAGGAACCAAGCAGGAACTGAGGCAGGCTGAAGCAGGCAGTGCAGGAACCAGACAGGAACTGCGGCAGGCAGAAGTCAGGCAGAGCAGGAACTGAGGCAGGCTGAAGCAGGCAGTGCAGGAACCAGATAGGAACTGCGGCAGGCAGAAGTCAGGCAGAGCAGGAACCTAGCAGGAACTGTGGCAGGCTGAAGCAGGCAGTGCAGGAACCAGACAGGAACTGCGGCAGGCAGAAGTCAGGCAGAGCAGGAACCAAGCAGGAACTGAGGCAGGCTGAAGCAGGCAATGCAGGAACCAGACAGGAACTGCGGCAGGCAGAAGTCAGGCAGAGCAGGAACCAAGCAGGAACTGCGGCAAGCTGAAGCAGCCAGTGCAGGAACCAGACAGGAACTGTGGCAGGCAGAAGTCAGGCAGAGCAGGAACCAAGCAGGAACTGAGGCAGGCTGAAGCAGGCAATGCAGGAACCAGACAGGAACTGTGGCAGGCTGAAGCAGCCAGTGCAGGAACCAGACAGGAACTGCGGCAGGCAGAAGTCAGGCAGAGCAGGAACCAAGCAGGAACTGCGGCAGGCTGAAGCAGCCAGTGCAGGAACCAGACAGGAACTGCGGCAGGCAGAAGTCAGGCAGAGCAGGAACCAAGCAGGAACTGCGGCAGGCTGAAGCAGCCAGTGCAGGAACCAGACAGGAACTGCGGCAGGCAGAAGTCAGGCAGAGCAGGAACTGCGGCAGGCTGAAGCAGCCAGTGCAGGAACCAGACAGGAACTGCGGCTGGCAGAAGTCAGGCAGAGCAGGAACCAAGCAGGAATTGCGGCAGGCTCGAACTGAAGAGCGGTTAGCAACAGCGCTACAAAGAGTCAACACACAAGCTAGGCAGGCTAGCAAGCAGGAAACGGAGTGCGAGGGAATCACACTCCGGGGCTCGGGGCAACAGGGCACCGCAAGGGACCCGGTCGCTGAAGCGGGCAAACAGGCTGGAGCTGGCAGGCTCGTAGTAGGCAGGCAGGCAGGCTCTTGGTAGGCAGGCAAGCAGGAAGGCTCGAGAACATCTCGGGACCAGCGCAACTAGGGTCAAAGGAGGAACCCGCTTGCAAGGCGCCGCAGAGAGATCCGCGGCAAGCCTAAATAAGACTAGGCATCTGACGTCAGGGCTATGGGCGGAGAGCACTCTGGCGGGAAGAGGGCTAGATAAGCGCCGCATCGGCAGGCGCGTGTGCCTAGGGGGCTCAGGGAAATGGTGTCTCCCCCGCGGGGACGCCCAGGAAGCAAGCTGGAGTCAGGAGCAAACCGGCTGGAAACCCGAGGTAAGGGCCGGGACGTGAGGGTCGCGGAGCGGAATGCAACACATAAGGCACCTATTTAGCTAATCTTTTAGCCGCACAAGTTGTGGGCATGTAGTGGGCGGATCAGGGTGGAGCAAGTTAGCCACATAACTTTTGCGACTAATTAGTTATATGCGGTCTCAGCTCTGTGGCAGGTCTAATTCAGCCGGTTTTAACTTATGTAGCTAAGTGCGAATATATACACGTATATTCAGCAATTTAGCTGTGCCACTGAATAAAAGTGAATATACCATGTAACTTAGCCAGATAAGTTATAGCCGGCCACGTTACTTAAATGGCCAGCTTTAAATATTGACCTCACTGTGGTTAGCAAATTCAAATCCCATGGTTTGTCAAGCTAAGCCCAAACTTAGCTGGACAAAGTAGATTTGAATATGAAACTCTACATTTCTGCAGTGAAGTCATCTCCCTTTGCACTCTATTGCACCAGCACTGATACATAAAAATGTCATAGTAGTTATGGTATCCTGTGCCTCTTCCTCAAGTCTGTGACTTTGGGACTTTCAGATAATTTTATAACTTGAAAGTATGTTCCAGAATATTCTGCAACTTTGTCATGTCTTTTAGAAAAATCGATGTGTGGCCTGTCCCACCAAAAAAAATCATAAAATAAATCCACAAGGTGCATAAACCTCTCACACGAAAATTTACTGCAAGGCAGAAACATGGCTGACTGTAGAAGGATGTGCGGCCCAGGGAGAATCAGCTGGAGGAGGGACCTCCCCTCCCCACTGAGATTGAAGAGCGAGAGAGAGGAGTTTCATCCTAAGATCGAAGAGTAGGGGGAGCTGTCCATATTTGCTGCTGTAGCTCCTGCCCCATTGTTGATGAGTGTCAGGGTCAACATTTTATGTGCCTAGGGCAGAGGTTCAGAATTAGCCCCTCCTTCAGACCCCTCCCCCCTGACTTACCAGTGGTGGTTCCGACATAGCATTTCTCCTTTGGCAGTGGTGGCTCTAGCACAGCTCTTTTTCAATCTCTCTCTCTCTCCTTCCCCTATCTGTTGCCTGGCATGCCTTCTCTGTCTCCCTCCAACCCTTACCCAGCATCTACTTTCTGTATCTCTCCCCCCCCCCAGCCCCTTCCCAGCATTGCCCACCACCAAGAATCTCCTTTCTCTCTCTCTCCCTCCCTCTCTCTCTCTTTCTTCCCTGCTGGCCCCTGGCCAGCATGTATCCTTTCTCTACCCCCTGGATGAGCGTCATCAGACTCATCCTGTGGCTACTGCAAGAGTAGTGCAGGCAGCTAAGAAAGTCATTGCAGGGCCTGTGAGCTGATGTGCACTCAAAGGCCCTGTACTAGTCCCGCCCCCTCCACTTACATGGCCTTCCTGTTACCAGAAAACCCATGTGAGGGACAGAGTTGCTGCAGGGTCTATGGGCACACATCAGCTCAAAGGCCCCCACACTGACATTCTCAGCTATTGCCAGAGCCCCGACTTCTGCTGCTACAGCAGCCACTGGATAAGCCTGAGGCAAGTGCCCCATTTGGCCACCCTCTTCTCAACCCTTAATCCCGGCACTGCTGTTATCTACCGTGTGCAAGCCGCGGCTCTCTCTCTCTCTGGAATGGTGATGTCAGAGAGCTGGGAGTATGGCTACTGCAGCAGTATGGAGCTCCATAAAGTGCAGGGCCCAGAACAATTCCCCCAATCCCCCACCCCCTCAACTCCTATAAGGATTAGGCCTGGGCAGAGTCTAGCCCAACCTGGAGTCCTTGAGACCATTACAAGGGGTCCATCAGAAGGGAGGAACCAAAGTGCTGAGAAAAAGAGAAAGCTGACCTCACCTCTGCTTTAAGGCTGCTGCTGCTGCTGCCTAATTCCACTGCCAGATCCCATATCGAGGAGAGGAAGATTGCAGCCTCAAGAAACCCAAAGTGGCATGGAAAGGAGGCGCGTAAGAATATGATTGGTTGCCACTAAGGGAAAGAAAGGAAATTTTCTGCCACCGACATCTTCAACAGCCACTGCTCCACAGGACCAGAGATAGCAGCAAACGGGGTGATGACCCTGAGGAGAATTTCTGGCCACTTATTCGTGTGCTCTGTCTATACTGCTAGTCTGACGTGAGGGAGTAGTATGGCCACAGAGGGGGGTGGGGGAAGACCATAGTGGGATCAGCATTCAGAAGGATGCGGAGATGGAGTCACAGAGAGGAGACAGCAAGAGGGTGAGCATAGCAGTGAAAGCACTTGGCCTGCAGAAGGAGGAGAGCAGGAGGGAATGCTGTAAACTGCTTGGATATCAAGTTTGGTCCTTACTGAAATCTCCTTCAGACTAGATTGGTAAAGTCTCCTTCAGACTGTATGTGTTACATTTGAAATTTTCTATTCAAAAAGGTGGGTAATAAATCCAAATAAAGAAAGAAAAGAATACTTGGGATGGGGCTGTGGAGGGAGGGACCAGGGAGAGGGCCACGAGAGAAAGAGGACAGGAGGCAATGCACTCAGAAAGGGTCCATGGGGGAGGGGAGAGGTACAACACTCAGAAAGGGGCTCTGCAGGAAGGGCAGGAGGGAAAGAACTCAGGAAGGTGCCTTGAGGTGAAGACCAGGGGAGGGGACAGAGGAGGGAGAGGGCAGGAGGGAAGGGGGACAAGGGTGGAAGCTTGCAGGGCAGGAGGGAAGGCAATTGGGGAGGAGAGAGGAGAGGAGGGTGAGCATTCAGCGCTGTACAAACATTCAGAACATTAATCATTTTTCCATATGGCATTTAACTGCTTGTCAAATTGAAATAAATGCCATGTGGGGGTCCACAAAACATTTGGAGGTTAAAAGGGAGTCCACACTCTCCAAAAGGTTGGGAACCCATGTCCTAGACAAAGAAACAAAAAAAAAAGGTCTTTTCCTTTGTGAAAATACAGCTGGTACCAAATCATGATGCTTCTCTTTGCTTACAGGAGAGTCTTGAGTGAATATGACTGACTTGGCCTATATGTTTGGTAGGACGATCATGGAAGGCACTGAAACTATGGCTTTTGGTATTTTGTATTATTTTTGCCCTTTTCCATGATTGTACTACAGTTTAGGAAATTCCTCTTGACCTTTTTCCTTGATTTTTTTTAAATTTTCCATAATTTTAACACCATTCTGCATTTTATTTTCGTGTATTTTTAATATTTATGTTACCTGCAGCAATCAGTTACTTAATTATCAAGGTCATTCCTTATTTTAAGCAGCTTTCTTAGTGATGCGCAACTGAAATATTTTCAATATTCTATTCTTTCAAGTCCAAAAAATATATCCCTGATTTCTTTCAGAACTTATAGCTTTCTTTCCATGGTTTTAAAGAGCTTTCCCTCCACCAATCTTATTTTTTCAAAAATATACTATGGCAAAATGTTATGTCTAGCCTTGAGCTAATCATGGATTTCGTATCTGTATCTATTATATTTAATGTTAAGTTTTTTTTTTTCATCCCCAGATTTGTAGTAAAACTAATGAGTAGTTCTTTATGGCGGAGAGTTAAGACCATCAACAAAAAATCAGATGGCATTACTTTTGTTAGAAGTACAATTTGACTTGAAACTCAAAACTAGCCTGATTTTAACCAGCTACAAATTTGACAGAAATGTTGGATTTTGTCCAGATTAATTAATAAAGTCCATCTGATTTAGCCTGGTAAATCAGAGGAATATCCAAAGTGAACCCAAAAAAGGTCATATCTGATCTTTGTAAAAAATTCAAAGGAAGTCCAGAGATCTAATGAAATCTAGTTTGGCTTTTTTCCGAAGTTAAAATGTTGATTTTTGAATCCACTTCGGATTTTCATTAAAAAAAAGTTTGTCTAACCAAATTGATAAACCTGTAACACTTTTGGAGGTTAGCAAACTTTTTTCCACATTTTTCTTTATACTTCTCACCCCTTTTGTCTTGCTATTTTTGCTTGCCCCCTTCCCCAACGGCATGCTGAGTGCCACTCTTTAGCAGCAGGGATCTCCACTGTAGCAGCACCCATTGTTCCTCCCTCCCTGGGGCTGCATGCACCATCTTGATAGTGTTCCTAGGCCCGTCGGGCCATGATAGACACAGCATACAAAATACTGTGCAATAGCCTGAGCCACAAAGCTGGGCCCAGCAGATCCTTAATTTGGAACAAGGCACTGAAGGTTTGCTTTACACTGTTCTACCCATGCAGACCATGGAAGCACTGACAACACTTTGTAGACCTGTGTGTTTGTATGCAACTTAGGATTTTGCTGTGTATTTCAGCATCGTGCACCAGGTTGAATCAGCCAGTCAGATGCACTGATTCAGCCTTGTCTGGAAAATAAACGCCTGCACAAATAATATAGCTGGGCCCTTTTTGAAATATTTTCCTTAAGATATTCAAGTTTATTATTTTGATTTCTAAAAATAGGAGAATGCATTCAAATTTAGTTCAAGGAATATTTTGATTTTTTTGGTTTCTGTTTGGAAATCCTTTTTGACTTACTTCTCTTGTGAATATCCAATTTTGTAAAAACCTGTATATGTCTGCCATTGTCAGAGAACAGATTCACAATTGGCTTACTTTTCTAATTCATGTGATCTAGATTTCAAGAAGCAGTGATGCAGCACCAACCCCGCCTGTTTGAGTGCTCCAATCAGACAGGGCGGTTTATAATGACTGAGATCGTGGACTTCTCACAGGAAGACCTAGATGAAGATGATGTCATGTTGTTAGATACCTGGGAAGAAGTGAGTGAAAAGTTTCTTTAAAACTCAATTTTTAGCCTACTTTCAACAAAGAAAAAGCATTATGAGATCACCATGTGTGTATGTGTGTGTGTTTGTCCCACCTTGCCTGAATAAACTTGGAGGACATTATTCAGAAAAGCTGAGCTCCTAAATTAGGTGCCTATTTTCAGCTGAACTTAGGGGCCTAACCTTTGAGCCTAACTATATAGAAGCTTAAAATTTAGGAGTTTGAATTTAGAGTTGCTATTTGTCTGCCTACATTTAGACCCCTAATTTAGGTGCCTAGTTCTGAAAATCCATGCTAAGCTCCTAACTTTGCCTCCTCACCCCAACTCCTCCCTTGTAGCCACTCACTTTTTAGTCTCCTAAATTTTGGATCCTAATGAAACTAGAGGCTTACATTTAGGGATTCAGCCTTTGTAAATTTCAAAAGAGCCAATTTGGGGGCCAATTTTGAAAGAGCTTAGGCTTTCAACTTGTAGAGTTAGGATCCTAAATTGATGAAGATTTATTAGGGCTGAGTCCCTAAATGTAGGCTCCTAATTACATTAGGAGTCTAAATTTAGGAAACTAAAAAGAGGGTGACTACGGGGCAGAGTTAGGTAGGGAAACAAAGACAGTGACTTTAGAGCGAATGCATGTGCACCCACATACGCACATATGAGTGGGCAAGGGCACCTATTCAGGGATTTTAAATCATCCGAGCGAGTGCATGTGTACTATTTTAAATACACCTAGCGCGTGCATGTGTGCACCTAATTTTAAGCGGTTACACGTCTAGACATTGTTTGCATTGTCTTCCTTAGGAATTTGTTGGCTTTAATGTGTCATTTTAAAACATGTGAAAGTAAAGAAAATAGCCAGTTTGACCAATTAGTCCACCAGTTCTTCCAGTCTATCTCTAGGTCATCCAGTTCCCTCTGGTTCTTCAGCCTGCACTCCCACTAAGTGTGGATAATGGCCTCTTGCGTGTAAATGTTGGCCATGCCCCTGACAGACCCTAACTATGTCCCTTTTTTCCGCTCGCTTTGCTTGCATATGTGCACATAATTGGGCCATTTTAAAATATGACTTTCTCGCACTGGGCCCAGATACTTATGTACATGGGTATCTTAGTGCAAGCAATTCTTTTACCTCAAAGTTTGAAGCTTAGCACTGATTTTCAGAACTAGGCACCTAATTTAGGACCCTGAATCTAGGAACATGATTAACAGACCTAAATCTAGGCCACTAAGTTTTAGGTACCTACGTTTGTGAATTTTCAGCTGAAAACTTTGGTTTCTAAGATTGGTTGAAAATAGCCACCTAAATAGAAGTTCAGCTTTTTTTTTTTTTAATATTGGCCTCTTACAGGACAATTTGAAAATAAACACGCGTGTGCCCATACATGTGCATATTAGTGTGCAAGCAAAGATACACTGGAATTTGAAATAGTGCGCACACTTGCATACATACGGCCAAATTAAAAAAATCCCCCCGCATGTAAAATCTGAGGTTTATATGCGTGGCTGGGCCTGGCTCGCACCGCGCACATTTTAGAAGGAGCCCGGCCGCACGTGTAACCCCTGTTATGTGCACAAGAGCCAGGCCTCTTCCAAGGGGCGGGGGCAGGGAGGGGCAGGGCTGGAGGCGGTCGGTACAGCGGCCATTTGCCGCTGTGCCAGGGGATTGCGTGCCAGCAGCAGGTAGGAACTCTTAAGGGGTCAGGGAGGACAGGGGAAGAGGGAGGGAGTATGGGTTGTGGTAGGAAAGTTCCCTCCCAGTCCGCTCCTTAATTGGAGCAGACTGAGAAGGAACTGGGGGAGGCTGTGATGGGTCGCCACACAAAAATTGCAATATTCCACCCCCCTCCCCCTTGCGCACGCTGCCCCAGATTTTATAACATGCGAGCGCCGGTGCGCACATGTTATAAAATCGCTCGTTCATGTGCAAGCGCCGGGTGGCTTGCACATGGACATGCATGCATATGTTTAAAAATCTACCCCGTGGGGCAGATTTTCAAAGGGTTACGCACGTAACCCCGAAAACCTGCCCCTGCGCGCGACGAGCCTATTTTGCACAGGCTCGGAGGCGCGCACAAGCCCCGGGACAAGCATATGTCCCGGGGCTTTGAAAAAGGGGCCAGAAGGGGGCGGGGCCGGGGGCATGGCACCGGTCCGGGAGCAGGACCGAGGCCTCCGGCACAGCGGCCGTGCTGGGGGACGGTATGCCGCAGGTTATGCCTGCCTCGGGCAGGCATAACTTACAGAACAAAGGTAAGGGGGGGATTTAGGTAGGGCTGGTGGGTGGGTTAGATAGGGGAAGGGAGGGAAAGGTGGGGGGGGGAGCGAAAGGGGAGCGAAAGGAAAGTTCCTTCCGAGGCCGCTCCAATTTTGGAGCGTCCTCAGAATGTATGTATGCAAGTGTGCACACTATTTATGTATGTATGCAAGTGTGCACACTATTTCAAAATTCCAATTTTGGAGCGGCCTCGGAGGGAATGGGGAAAGCCATCGGGCCTCCCCTAGGGCTCGGCGTGCGCAAGGTGCACAAGTGTTCACCCCCTTGCGCGCACCGACCCTGGATTTTATAACATGTGCGAGGCAGCGCACGCATGTTATAAAATCGGGTGTACATTTGTGAGCGCCGGGTAGCACATACAAATGAACTCCATGTGCGCTGTTTTAAAATTCTGCCCCCATATGTTTTAAAATACACAAACCGCGCATAAATTTGCTCCTAATTTTAAGAGGAGCATAGTTACCGCACATGTTTTCCATAGGACTTTATCGGTTTTTACCTGCGTATGTAGGCTTGCGCGAGGGAGAACCCAGTTTTTCCAATTAGTCCACCAGTTTTCCCAGTTAATATCGAGGTCTTCCAGACCCCTCTAGTTCTTCATCCTCTACGCCCCCCCAGTTGACCCAGACCCCTCACCTGTGAGCCCTAGAACTACAGACTGGAGAAGCAGTAAAGTTATGTGAATACCAAGCCAACACGCACTGGTCGCCACTTTTAAAATATGGCGTTATGTGTGTAATCATTGGCCCGCCCTGCTCATGCTTTGCTCCTTTTCCACCCTCTTATTTTTGACACGTGCATGGGTAGAAACACGTGTACTTTGCGGCTTTTTAAAATCTGTGCTGCTCGCGTGCGGCCCACATACACATAGACAGGAATTTTTGTGTGAGCAGCGCTTTTAAAATCTACATTTTAGTGCTTAATGTTCTATCTGCCTGAAATGTTCCGGACCTGTGAGGGGTCCAAGGGCTTCTTAACAGAGCTGTCTTTTTTTAATCCAGAGATATGCCTGGATGTGTATGCGTGCACACATTCTGGAAAGTGTAGGCGCCATTAATTCTGCAAGGAGCTTCTTGTTAAAAGTCTCTTTCTATAAATGTTTCAAGAGCATTCCATTGATCGTTACTCAACAGAGAGAAAAGCAGACCTCTTGGGGCAGATATTCAAAAAAAGCTGAGCTCCTCAATTTAGGCCTTTAAATTAGGCTCCTAAGTTAGGTACCTATTTTTAGCTGAACTTAAGTACTTAAGTTTTCAACTGAAAATTCACATATATTTAAGCCCTAAAAGTTAGAGTCCTGAATTTAGGCCTGCTATTTATTTGCCTAGATTTAGGCTTCTAAATTAGGTGCCTAGTTCCGAAGACAAGTGCTAAACTCCTGCCCTAACTCTGCCCCTCTATAACCACTCACATTTTAGGCACCTAAATTTAGGGGCTCAGCCCTTGCACATTTTCAAAAGAACTAATTTAGTAACCTATCTCCAAACATTAGGAGCCTAAACTCTTGGAAAATTGCCCCCTTATTTCCATCATAGTTCACAGGAGTGATGTCAGGCCCATGGATTATAAACTGCGTTGACATCACTCAGGTCAATTATCGGATTTTACTTACATAGGGTAGGATCAACGTTCCAAGCGCTGTGCTGGTGCTCCAAGAGATTCAGTTAAATGTTTTATATTTTATTCCCATTAACCTGATTGGTTGGAACACAGCTCACCAAGAATATATTATGAGCACTTTCACCTTTGTTTTATTCCTTTTATTTCTTTTTGCTTTAGATTTTCCTTTGGATTGGGAAATCATCCAATGACTATGAGAAGAATGAATCCATTACTTCAGCCAGAGAGTACCTTAGGGCCCACCCGGCTGGGCGGGATTTAGCAACCCCTATAATAATGGTGAAGCAAGGATTTGAGCCACCAACATTTACTGGCTGGTTCAATGCTTGGGATCCACATAAGTGGAGTGTAAGTTTCTAAAATGTATATAGTCGCTTTTGAGAAGAACTGTTTCACAATTTGCAGAAATCTCACATTTATTTTGAAAAGACAGAAACCCTTACTACTTAGTTTTGCTTTGTATAATCTGCTTTTGTGTAAATTCTGTGATCGGCTCGTTTGAACTGTGCTACATTATCCCTCACTGACAAATGTCTGCATTGAGCTGCTTTCCATGGGTCTCTTTATCTGAATGTACAAATTCTTCTCTTTCAGGATGGTAAGTCCTATGAGGACATGAAGAAAAGCCTGGGAGATGTGTCTGCTATAAATCAAATAAGTGTGGTAAGTGTATACGGAGTTTACGAAAGTTAATATGTCCCGTAGTTTGGGAAAAAAAAACCCCAAATGCTGAACGATCTGGTTCTTCTGGCTGACTTGGGTTGTCCCTAGAAAATTTAAACCCCCCCAGTTTGAGTTAGTTCTCCAGAGAGGGCTGGTTTAAACTGGATATCAGATTGTACTTTTTACTTCCAAAAAAATCATAAAATAAATCCGCAAGGAGCATATTTTATTTATTTATTTATTTATTTATTTAGCGTTTTTCTATACCAGCATTCGTGATTAGAAACCACATCATGCCGGTTTACATGCAACAAGGGGTGAGAACAAAAAACGGAACATAAACAAGTGCAAAGAGATCAAAAGTTACATTACAACAAGGGTCTTAAAACTGGGAAGAGAATTAGAATAAGAGAGCCGAGCAGTTAGGATTACATTATTTACATTATTTACATTATATTGCAAAGTCTCTTGTGAAATTTGCTATCTCTTATAAAATTGCGAAGTCTCTTGTGAAATTTGCTATTTGCATAAAATTCCCACATGGGGACTTATTGCAAGGCAAAGCCGTGGCTGACTGGAGAGGGGTGAGGGGCCCAGGGAGAATCATCTGGAGCAGGGTCCCCTCTCCCCACTGAGAGGTTTCATCCTAAGATCGAAGAGTGGGGAACAGCTGTCCATATTTGCTGTTGTAGCTCCTGCCCTATTGCTGATCAGTATCAGGGTCAACTTTTTATGCACCTAGGGCAGAGGTTCCGAATTAGCCCCTCCTCTGGCCCCCCCCCCCCCCTCTCCTCCAGACTTATTAGATACCTTGATGACAAGAAGTATAGTAAATATTGATACGAGTTTTAGAAGTTAGACAGGATGGAAGTTACTTGACAGTCATTAGGATGTCCAGTTCCATCCCAATGGCCTTATGTTGCCTAGCATTGTTAGAGAGCAGAGCAGCATTCGACATGGTTTGATGGCATTTTCCATGACTGCCTGATGAGCTTTCCCATCTTCCAGAAAGTAGAAGAAATTAAATCACCAAAACTACAATTTGTCAGAAGAAAACTGGCAAAGCAGTTAGGGAGAAGTGATGCTTTTAAGCTTTCAGGACCACTAATCTCGTCACCACAGGCATTCAGTGTTAGCATTTCCCGAAGCCTGCATCTTAAAGTATTCAGGAATCTCATAAATGT
Source organism: Rhinatrema bivittatum (assembly GCF_901001135.1). NCBI lineage: Eukaryota > Metazoa > Chordata > Amphibia > Gymnophiona > Rhinatrematidae > Rhinatrema > Rhinatrema bivittatum. The sequence continues at coordinate 80,436,689 of NC_042616.1, forward strand.
GCAGTCTCTTACTACTTTGCTAGTTCTTTGTTGACACCTTTTGATTTTCTTCATAAATACAAAATGACTTAGTATTTTTCTTGGGTAAAGCAGCATGGTTGCTGTGTCTGTCCACCTGAATACATAGGAATAAGAATCAACAAATAAGCACTAAGTGATAGCAATCTGTTAGAATCACTTAATACATTTCTGGCTGCCTTTCGCAAGCTGTGCTCCCTTGCATTGACCTGATGGAGGGAACATAATGTATTTAGTTCAATAAAAATGTATCACCCACAATGTATATCTTAATCTTTATCTCTTTACATTTTCATAAAACATTTCCTGCTTTTCAATGATTTTCTAATATAGCCGCTGGGTGGGAAAACCCTGATACTATCCCAAAAGCACACGTCAAGTTTAGACCTGATTTACACAGTTCACACAAGGATAGCACACCACTCTGAGAATCCAGGATCCCCTGTGTGTGTGGGGGGGGGGGGGGGAGCTTAGCTTCAAGGCCTATTTGCGTTATTCACACCCCAGTCTTTTTTCACACACTCTGTAAACAGCACTGACGATCTCTTTACTTAAGAGCAACAATAACCAGGCGGGAAGCTGTCTGGGTTCCAACCTTTACTGATAGGTTGCAAAAGTGAATTGATGCTTTCTTTACAAACTCAAAAGTGAAAATTCACTTGAAACTGAGCTGCAATATATTTGGAGCCTTCCTTCTCCAGTAACCAGTAATCCAATTAGAACATCCAGTTCCTTGAGTAATTTGACTCTCTTCTTCTCATCACTTTGAACTTCAACTCTTTACCTCAATCCCCAAATCTTCCCATACAAATGGGAAGGAATTTATCCCCATGCAAAATCAACATAAAAAATCCCAGTTCTCATAATGTTCCAGAGTCTTTACTAATAATCTTCACTGTGGCACCGGTAGGGCACCAGGATTTTCATCCTCGTAAATGACTCTCACTTGCAAGTGTAATACAAGGACTCATATCATATATCACTAGTTCTTCCTGTAGAGCACCTGCGGGCACCTTATCACATAACTCTTCCCTGGTGCTTAACCCTGAGCTTACACAGAATTCTTACATCTTCTCCTTGGAAATGGTTGCGAGTCCATTCATCCTTGATGACGCCTCTTCAGCTTCCCCAGTCCTTTCAAAAGAAAAGGCACTGCTCCTTTAATCTTATTTATTTATATTCTGCTTTTCGGCACTTCAAAGCAGATTACATTCGGGTACTGTGGGTATTTCCCTATCCCCAGAGGGCTTACAATCTAACGGCCTGATTTTAAAAGGGCCACACGCGTTAAATAATGGGGGTTACGCCTGTGGCTGGGCTTTGGGGGCATTTTCCGAAGGGCCCGGCCGTGTGCGTAACCCCCGTTACGCGCCGAAGTACTGGGCCTCTCCAAAGGGGTGGCGGGCTGAGAGAGCGCCATTCGACACTGTCCCAGGGAAGCACGTGCCGCGTAACTTACTGCTGCTCATCAGAGTAGATAAGCTACAGAACAAAAAAAAAAAAAATAGGGTAGATAGGTAGGGTTAGGGTATGGGATGGAGAGAGGAAAGGGGAGGAAACTTAGGTGGGGGGTTAGGGAATAAAAGCTGATCACATCGCCATCCCCTGGTTATAAACCCGACCCCAAAATTTGTACCTGAGGCAATAGTGACTTGCCCAAGGCTACAAGGAGCAACATGGGGCTTGAACCCTGGTTTTCCGAGTTTGTAGCCCACTGCTCGAACCACTAGGCTACTCCTCCACTTCAACTGAGTCCCTGGGCCCTAGGGTTCTCAGTAACAAAAACCAGAGGCAGGACATGTGGGAAAATGTCCTTCTCAGACAACTAAACAGTTACCAAAACGTGGGCAAAACAGTACAGGGATGAGGCACTCTTTGTCTTCTTTCTGTTCCCAGTCTCTATGCAGAGAGACCCCAAAATCCTATCACGGAAAATAATCAAATGGGTTCAGTATAGGGTATGCCGCCTTAAAAAGCTAACTCAGGACATCCAACTAAGAATCCACACTCTTGGTGAAGATGCTTGCAAACAGACTTAAAAATATGACACACCTAATACACCCTGATCAAACGGGCTTTATAACAGGTAGACAAGGGATTGATAATGTAAGGAGGACAACTATTCTTATCCATATGGTTAAATGATACCATTCTTGTGGCCCTAAATGCAGAGATGTCCTTTGAATGTGTAGAATGGAAGTATTTGTTCTATATCTTAATTACATTTGGATTTGGAGATCATTTTATAACTTGGGTAAAGTATATGTATTCACGCCCAGAAGCAAAGGTGCGAGTTAATGGTCATCTATCCAAGTCCTTTCTTTTAGAAAGTGGCATTAGATAAGGCTGCTCGCTTTCACCACTTATTTTTGTATTATTTCTTGAGCCTTTAGTAGCCAGAATTATGGCGCATATAAATATGAGGGTTTAGTAAAATGTCTGGTTGTGAACACAAAATAGCATCATTTGCAGACGACATCTTGCTATATATTTGTGATCCTGTATGTTCGTTAAAGACTATCATGGCTACAGTAAAGCTTTTTGGTGAATTATCAGGTTCTAAGATTAATGCCTCAAAGACTGACATTTTAGAACTGAATATTAGGAAAGAGGATAAGGATATTTTAGTTGAATGCTACCATTGTAAATATTTATCTTCTCTGTTCAGTTAAATTTTAAATTTTAACTGTGTTGTCCTGTTTATATTGTATGTTCTTAGTTCTATGTATCGCCGTTCAGGCAGTTTCTTGTTCCTTGTAAACCGGTTTGATTTGTATTTAATGCAGGAAGATCGGTATAAAAAAATCAAAAATAAATAAATAAATAAATTTAAGTGGACAGGTGACTTCATTAAATATTTGGAAATTAATATGTCCAACATAAGAATCATAAGAACATAAGAAAATGCTATACTGGGTCAGACCAAGGGTCCATCAAGCCCAGCATCCTGTTTCTAACAGTGGCCCATCCAGGCCATAAGAACCTGGCAAGTATCCAAAAACTAAGTCTAGTCCATGTTGCCATTGCTAATGGCAGTGGTTATTCTCTAAGGGATAGATTTACAAAAAATGCGCGTTCGCGTACTTTTGTTGGCGCACCAGTCGCAAACAAAAGTACGCTGGATTTTAGCAGATACGCGCGTAGCCGCGCGTATCTGCTAAAATCCAGGATCGGCGCGCGCAAGGCTGCCGATTTTGTGCAGCCGGCGCGCGCCGAGCCGAGCGGCCTCGGAGGGAACTCGCTTTCGCCCTCCCCTCATCTTCTCCTCCCTTCCTCTATCTAACCCACCCCCCCGGCCCTATCTAAACCCCCCCCCTACCTTTGTCCAGGGATTTACGCCTCCCGGAGGGGAGAAGTAAATCCCCGCGCGCCAGCGGGCCGCTAGCGCGCCGAGACGCGACCCGGGGGCGGTTCCGGAGGGCGCGGCCATGCCCCCGGACCGCCCTGGGCCGAAACCACGCCCCCGGGCCCGCCCCCAAAATGCCCCGTCGATCAGCCCCACCCCGACACGCCCCCGACATGCCCCCAACAAAAACCCCAGGACTTACGCGAGTCCCGGGGCTCTGCGCGCGCCGGCAGGCCTATGGAAAATAGGTGCGCCGGCGCGCAAGGCCCTGCTCGCGTAAATCCAGGCGGATTTACGCGAGCAGGGCTTTTAAAATCCGCCCCTAAGTGAACTTAATAGCAGGTATTGGACTTCTCCTCCATGAACTTATCCAATTCTTTTTTAAACACCGCTATACTAACTGCACCAACCGCATCCTCTGGCAACAAATTCCAGAGTTTAATTGTGCGTTGATTAAAAAAGAACTTTCTCCGATTAGTTTTAAATGTGCCCCATGCTAACTTCATGGAGTGCCCCCTAGTCTTTCTACTATCCAAAAGAGTAATTTATAAAGTTTATAAAGTAATTTATAAAGAGTAATTTATAAAGTAATTTATAAAGACTAATTTATAAAGTTTATGTAACTAAGGTTCCGCCCCAGTGTGCAACCTTAGCATAGGTAAGACCATAAACTAATTTGTAATTCTTTGGGGGAGGGACCCTGGCTAGCTCTCCAACCTCCCTTCCTTCCCAGGGTGTAGGTTATTTTGCCTGGGGGAAGAAAGGAGTCCTATCGGGTCTCAGTGCAGGGTGACTAACTCTCTTTTCCTGACTCCCTGGGAGAGGCGATAATTAATGATCCTTGTAAGTGCTGGCAGTGCCAAATAAGTCAATGGAGCCAGTGGGTTAGTGTCCAAATAAATCTTTACTGCTGCATATGGTTGTATAATGGCACAATACTGATTCAAGGCACCACAGAATTAGTTCTGCACAGAATTCTCCACAATCTGTGCAGGAATATCGGCTGCCAGAGCCAGGGGAACTTCTACCCTCCTCATCAAGCCCAGCATCCTGTGTCCAACAGTGGCCAATCTAAGTCACAAGTACCTGGCAAATACCCAAACATTAAATACATCCCAAGCTACTAATGCTGGTAACAAATAGTGGCTATTCCTTATTGATTAATAGCAGTTTATGGACTTCTACTCTAGGAACTTATCCAAACCTTTCTTAAATCCAGTTACATTAACTGCCATAATCACATCCTCTGGCAATGAATTCCAGAGCTTAATTATGCATTGAGTGAAAAAGAATGTTGTCTGATTTGTGCTACTTGCTAACTTCATGGAGTGCCCCCTAGTCCTTCTATTATTTGAGAGAGTAAATAACCAATTCATTCTTACCTGTTCAAGTCCTTTAATGATTTGTAGACCTCTAACATATCCCCCCTCAGCCGTCTTTTCTCCAAGCTGAATAGCCCTAACCTCTTTCCTCACAGGGGATCCATTCCATGCCCTTTATCAATTTGGTCACCTTTCTCTGTACCTTCTACAGTTCAACTATATCTTTTTTTTTAGATACGGCGACCAGAATTTCACATAAGGTGCACTCTCACCATGGAGTGATATGGAGGCATTATGACATCCACCGCTTTATTCATCATTCCCTTCCTAAGAATTCCTAACATTCTGTTTGCTTTTTTAACTGCCACAGCACAGTGAGCTGACAATTTCAATGTATTATCCACTATGATGCCCAGATCTTTCATGGTTAATAACTCCTAATATGGAACCTAACATCGTGTAAATATAGCAAGGGTTATTTTTCCCTATATGCAACACCTTGCACTTGTCCACATTAAATTTCATTTGCCATTTGGATGCCCAATCTTCAAACCTCAGAAGGTCCTTCTGCGGTTTATCACAATCTGCTTGAAATTTAACTGTTCTGCATAATTTTGTGTCATCTGCAAATTTGATCACCTCACTCATTGTACCCCTTTCCAGATCATTTATAAATATATTAAAAAGAACTGGTCATAGTATACATCCCCGAGGCACTCCACTATTTATCTTTTTCCACTTTGAAAACAGACCATTTAATCCTACTCTCTGTTTCCTGTCTTACAATCAGTTTGTAAAAGGACATAGTTTCCTATCCCATGACTTTTAGTTTTCTTAGAAGCCTCTTGAAGGTCTTTGTCAAACACCTTCTGAAAATCCAAATACACCACATCTACTGGTTCACCTTTTTCCACATGTTTATTAACCCCTTCAAAAAAATGTAGATTTGTGAGGCAAGACTACCCTTGAGTAAATCCATGTTGGCTGAGTCCCATTAAACCATGCCAAAAAGATCTGTGATTGTATTCTTTTATAATAGTTTCCATGATTTTTCCCTGCACTGAAGTCAGGCTCACCGGTCTATAGTTTCCCGTATCACCCCCTAGAGCCATTTTTAAATATCGGGGTTATTTTGCCAGCCTTCCAGTCTTCACATACAATGAATGATTTTAATGAAAGGTTAGACATTAATTATAGTAGGGACGAAATTTAATTTTGAGTTCTTTCAGAACCCTAGGGTGTATATCATCCAATCCAAGTGATTTACTACTCTTCAGTTTGTCAATCTGGCCTACTACATCTTATTGGTTCACTGTAATTTGGTTCAGTTCATTTGACTCATCACCCTTGGAAACCGTCTCCGGAACGGGTATCTCCCCAACATCCTTTTAAGTAGACACCGAAGCAAAGAATTTGTTTAGTCTTTTCACGATGGCCTTATCTTCCACAAGTGCCCCTTTAACTCCTCGATCATCTAACGGTCCAACTGACTCCCTCGCAGGATTTCTGCTTCTGATATATTTTTTAAAGTTTTTATTATGAGCTTTTTCCTCTATGGCCATCTTCTTTTCAAATTCTCTCTTAGCCTGTCTTTTCAATGACTTACATTTAATTTGCCAATGCTTATGCTTTACCTTATTTTTTTCTGATGGATCCTTCTTCCAATTTTTGAATGAAGATCTTTTGGCTAAAATAACCTCTTTCACCTCACTTTTTAACCATGCTGGCAATCGTTTGGCCTTCTTTCCACCTTTCTTAATGTGTGGAATACATCTGGACTGCGCTTCTAAGATGGTAATTTTTAACAATGCACACGCCTGTTGCACACTCAACTTTTATAGCTGCATGTTTCAGGGTTTTTTAAAACTATTTTTCTAATGTTATCAAAATTTCCCTTTTGAAAGCTTAGAGCTAGAGCCATAGATTTACTTACGTCTCCCTTCCAGTCATTAATTCAAATTTGATCTTGTTATGATCACTATTGCCAAGTGGTCCCACCATTGTTACCTCTCTCACCAAATCCTGTGCGCCACTGAGAATTAGATATAACATTTCTCCCTCTCTTGTTGGTTCCTGAACCAATTGCTCCATAAAACTGTCATTTATTCCATCCAGAATATTTATCTCTCTAGCATGTCCTGATGTTGCATTTACTCAATCAATATTGAGGTAATTGAAATCTCCCATTATTACTGCACTACCAATTTGGTTAGCTTCCCTAATATCTCTTACCATTTCACTGTCAGTCTCACCATCTTGACCAGGTGGACGGTAGTATACTCCTATCACTATATTCTTCCCCAACACACAAGGGATTTCTACCCATAAAGATTCAATTGTGCATTTAGTCTCTTGCAGGATCTTTATCTTATTGGACTTTATGCCATCTCAGACATAAAGTGCCTCCCCTCCATCAAGTTGCTCCTCTCTCTCACTGTGATATAATTTGTACCCTGGTATAACACCATCCCATTGCTTATCCTCCTTCCACAAATCTATTAGGGATGTGAATCGTTTTAGGACGATTAAAATTATCGTCCGATAATTTTAATATCGTCTTAAACCGTTATGGAACACAATACAATAGAGATTCTAACGATTTATCGTTATAAATCGTTAGAATCGTGAGCCGGCACACTAAAACCCCCTAAAACCCACCCCCGACCCTTTAAATTAAATCCCCCACCCTCCCGAACCCCCCCCAAATGACTTAAATAACCTGCGGGTCCAGCGGCGGTCCGGAACGGCAGCGGTCCGGAACGGGCTCCTGCTCCTCAATCTTGTTGTCTTCAGCCGGCGCCATTTTCCAAAATGGCGGCGAAAAATGGCAGCGGCCATAGACGAACATGATTGGACGGCAGGAGGTCCTTCCGGACCCCCGCTGGACTTTTGGCAAGTCTCGTGGGGGTCAGGAGGCCCCCCACAAGCTGGCCAAAAGTTCCTGGAGGTCCAGCGGGGGTCAGGGAGCGATTTCCCGCCGCGAATCGTTTTCGTACGGAAAATGGCGCCGGCAGGAGATCGACTGCAGGAGGTTGTTCAGCGAGGCGCCGGAACCCTCGCTGAACGACCTCCTGCAGTCGATCTCCTGCCGGCGCCATTTTCCGTACGAAAACGATTTGCGGCGGGAAATCGCTCCCTGACCCCCGCTGGACCTCCAGGAACTTTTGGCCAGCTTGTGGGGGGCCTCCTGACCCCCACGAGACTTGCCAAAAGTCCAGCGGGGGTCCGGAAGGACCTCCTGCCGTCCAATCGTGTTCGTCTATGGCCGCCGCCATTTTTCGCCGCCATTTTGGAAAATGGCGCCGGCTGAAGACAACAAGATTGAGGAGCAGGAGCCCGTTCCGGACCGCTGCCATTCCGGACCGCCGCTGGACCCGCAGGTTATTTAAGTCATTTGGGGGGGGGTTCGGGAGGGTGGGGGATTTAATTTAAAGGATCGGGGGTGGGTTTTAGGAGGTTTTAATGTGCCGGTTTTGCGATTTTTCGATTTTTCACGATTTTTCACGATATTTTACCCCCCCAAACGGCAACAATACGATTCCCTCCCCCTCCCAGCCGAAATCGATCGTTAAGACGATCGAGGACACGATTCACATCCCTAAAATCTATGTCATCATTCACTGCTATACACTCTAACTCTCCTATCTTACTGGCATTTGCATTCAAACATTTCAAAGTGTATTTTTTGTTTGTATTAACATTCTGCTTTTCAGTTGACAGGAATAAGTTGGGATCTTTTAGCTAAGATGATTCTTTACTTATAGGTTCATGGACTACTTTTCTTATTATTGGAACCTCTCTGTTGGAATGACTTAACTCTAATGCTTCATTAGTAACCTTCGAAAATACCTCCCTCCAAACCATGCGCTGCTGGGCAACTTTCAGCTTTCCCCTTTATTCTAGTTTAAAAGCTGTTTTATCTCCTTTTTAAAGTTTAGTGCCAGCAGCCTGGTTCCACCATCCATTTGGAAAACTCCCCCTTCCTCAAAAGTTTCCCCAGTTCCTTAAAAAACTGAATCCCTCTTCCTTGCACCATCGTCTCAATCCACACATTGAGGCTCCGGAGCTCTACCTGCTTCTGGGGACCTTCTCGTAGAGATGGAGCATTTCAGAGAATGCTACCCTGGAGGTTCTGGATTTAATCTTTCTGCCTGAGAGCCTAACTTTGGCTTCCAGAACCTCCCTCCCACATTTTCCTATGTCGTTGCTGCCCACATGTACCACGACAGCCGGCTCCTCCCCAGCACTGTCTAAAATCCAATATAGGTGACGCGTGAGGTCAGCCACCATCATACCAGGCAGGCATATTATCAGGTGATTGTCACGCCCACCAGCCACCCAGCTGTCTTCATTCCTAATAATCGAATTACCAACTATGATGGCCGACCTAACCCTTCCCTCCTGGGCAGTAGCCCTGGGAGACACATTCTTGGTAGAAGAGGACAATGCACCACCTGGAGAGGAGGTCCTTGCACAGGATCATTTCCTGCAGCACCAGGTTGATGCTTTCCAATCAAGAGACCTTCCTCCTTCAAGACAGCACCAGGGCTGCCAGACTGGAGTTGGGACTTGGCCACAATGTCCCTGAAGGTCTCATCTATATACCGCTCTGTCGGCCTCAGCTCCTCCATTTCTGCCACTCTAGCCTTCAGTGATTGGACTCGTTCTCTGAGTGACCGGAGCTCTTTGCACTGGATACACACATACAACCTCTTACCGATGGGTAAAAAAATCATACATGTGACACTCAATGCAAAAGACTGGGCGGCCCCCCTCTTGCCTTTTTGTACCAAGCAAGCAAAATCACCACTTGACACACTCCAGTCAGGCCTCAAGTTATGAATGGGCTTGTGATTTGTTAATTATAATCTCCGCATTAAGCACTAATCCATGTTTATTTTGTTACAGGACTTGAATAATACTGACCTGAAGAAAAAGAGTACAAGTAAGCCCAGTGGCCCTATAGCTTCTGAAAGAACCAGTGCACCTCCTGCTTACAGACCTCACAGCAATAGCAGCCATGACTACAACAGTGGCAACCAAGCCCAAAGCAATGGCGGCCAAGTCCACAGCTATGATGGAAGCAATGCAGTGCCTCCAGCAGAGACCAACGGGAATGAGTGGTACTCGACAGATCAGCTGTTGAACAAAACTCCAGATGACCTACCTGATGGGGTGGATCCAACTAAAAAAGAGGTAACAGTCAGTTTGGTGTAAATTCCCTTCTAAGAACACAAGCAGTGCCACGCTGGGTCAGACCAAGGTCCATCAAGTCCAGCATCCTGTTTCCAGCAGTGACCAATCCAAGCCAAACAGGGATCCCAAACAGTAGATAGATCCCATGCTGCTAACGCCCAGGGATAAGAAGTAGCTTTTCCCAAGTCTATCTGGTTAATAACTGTTTATGGACTTCTCCTCTGGCAATGAATTCCAGAGCTTAATTGTACGTACATTGAATGAAAGAGAATTTTCTCCAATTTGTTTTAAATGTCCTGCTTACTAACTTCATGGAGTGTTGTATTATTTGAAAGAGTAAATAATTGATTCATATTTGCATGTTCTATTGAATTAACACAAATTACTTCTTCCAGGATTTACAGTTCATTACAAAACAAAAAAGCATGGCGCATGGCTTGGCAGATTATTCAGAGGATCTTGGTTAACCTAATTTCTCCATTTGGTCTTATTTCTTTTCATCTTAATATGTTTTTCATAATCCCAGAATTTTTGGAATAAATAGTATGTGATTCTGATTATGTCTGCATCCTCCTGTTATTAAAAATCTTCTTTGCACTCTTTGGCATTTTGGGCAATGCATGTGTATTGAGCTTGTTGTGTTAACTTTTCTGTAATGTAATGTCCTGTATTTATAACTTTACCTTGAACAACCATGAGCCACCACGTAAGTTTAAACTCCTCCTTGGTGCTCTGCTTCCTCCTTTTCTGACCCTCACACCCTTGCAGCTGGAGGACTGAGAAGTCAAAGGCATTGTGTTGCCAGTTTCATAGGTATGACGGATACCTATGACATCTGTTGCTTATTTGGAGTCCCGGTGAAAAATGACATGGCATCACCCAATTTACTTAGGTTCATAACAGTGGGAATGCCTAATTGGAAGAACGTTTTAAAAATTTTACACAATGTGACTTGCCACATGCTTACCCTGCTCGTTTTAAAAATACTCTTTGGGGCCCTCGTTTTCAGCTTGTATCTTATTTTCCCCTGGAATGTATTAGCGTTTATGATAATGCATTTAAACAGGAGAAAAATCAGTAGAAAAATATGACTTTTTTTTCCCACTTGTTCTCCTATTTTTTTTTCATTATAATAAACATTGCTAAATAATTCCTGAAGAAAAATATATAATAAAACCTTAAAATTAAGGTTTCTAAATGTTCTCGGCCTCTTTAAAATTGATGGGTGGAAAGAAGCATTAGTTCGGTTTGCACATCTTATGGTCTGTCAGGAATATACGTTCCTGGGTAGACATTGCGCTTAGACAGTAACAGCTCTGTGTGTATTCCTTATTCTTACCCCAGCAACCCCTGAAAAGGATTCAGTAGTTTATGGACCCTAAAGAATTAACTCCAGTTTGGGGTTCTGTGAGGAGTCCTGAAATCATATTCAATGGCTTCACTCTCTTCCATGAACCCTGAGAAAACGAGAGAGGGAGCTGTGCGGAGCAGGCCGCAGCTTTGCTTTAGAGAGCTTCACCGTCTCTTCCTTTTTCTTTCTGCCTTTGTGCTTGTACAGATGTACCTGTCCGATGCAGATTTCCTTCACATCCTGAAGATGAGCAAGGCCGATTTCTACAAGTTGCCCAAATGGAAGCAGCAAAACATGAAAAAGGAGACCGGACTGTTCTAACCACCCAACCTGAGCACTGAACGACGCTGCAGCGTGGGAGCTATCCTGCCGCCCTCACTCCATCCTGTCTTAGGATAACGGAATGGCTGAACATTGAAACCTGCATCATAAATATATTATATAGCAAAACAAGACTGACAAACTTACAATGCTTTTCTGCAAACAGGGTTAGTTAGCAGGCGTTTTATTCAATGCTTTGTTACCTCTAGGTCTTCTAATGCTGGTTTTCACTCTCAAATAATGTGGCTTAGTGAGAATCATGTTTAGACGTCTTGCTGTGTGCAGCAGGATCAGCAGGGTACTTTTTTTTTTATTGCTGTTTTTTTTTAAAGATATAGAATCGTGGTCACTGCTTATATGTCTGACACAGTTAGGCCAAAGGCTTGTTGGGGGTTGAGGACAGGGGAAGATCATTTTTAACCTGCCATCTGACCCCAGGGTATTTCTGAGCAGGACTAGAATTATCGTAAGATGAGATGCACGAAGTCAGGGATCGGTCCAAAATCTCACCCGTAACCTGAGCTTGGATAGCAGGTTCCATATATCTTTTAAAAAGAAAACATTGTGCCTTGATGAAGATTAAATAAAGGCTTTCTGGAAAATTTTCAGTTTGTGTGTTTAAGAAGTTCTTGGCAAGAATAAAAAGCAAAGGAAAAACAAGAGCTTCAAAATTCAGCAGTTTCTGTTACAAACGTGGTTCCCAACCTTTCTTTTTTTTTTTTTTTTAACTCTTTATTTAACAAAGCATGGGAACATTATGCAGGTACATTATAACATAGTCAATATACAATATCTGTAAGTTACAATCCAATATCTCAACATTTATTAACACTCAGACCGCGTGGAACACCATTTCCAATATGGAGACATCACTCTGCTCTCTAAAGGGCTGAGTTTTAAAACCCGGCACGCGTTAAAACCCGGAGATATGCACCTGGCCGGGCTGCGCGCATGCCGCAAGGATTTTCAAAGACCCGTGGCCTCACGCGTATCTCCTGGTATGCACCGAAGAACAGGTTAGTGAAAAAGGGGCAGGCAGAGGGTGGTCTCTGGGCGTGAATGGGCCGGGACAGCAAAATTAGGCACTGTCCCGGTGAAGCACGCGCCGGCAACCGACCAGCGCATGCAACCTGCTACTCTTCCGGAGAGCAGGTAAGTCTTAAAAAATATTAGGTTAGTTACTGGGAGTTTAGGGGTCGGGGCGGACAGGGAAAAAGGGAGGCAGGTTAGCTAGGGGGTTTAAGAAGTTCGCTCTAGGTCTTTTATTGGAGTAGACGGGGAGGGAACTGGGAAAAGGCCTAGTCTGTTGCTGCGTGTATGATGTAAAATTGCCCTCTCCCTTACGCACTCGAATTGATACTCGCGTGCGCCAATATAAAATCAAGGCGACCATGGGCACGCGATGGGAACCACGTGCTCATGGATGCTCATGCACAGGTTTAAAAATCGACCCTTAAGAGAATACGTCAATTTTTCCAAAGTTGAAATATTATTACTTTAGCCTCCTAACATTCGAGTGTAGATTCTTGTTTCCACATCTGTGCTATGGTAAGTTGAGCTGCACGAAGTAATTGGTTAGTCAGTTTTCTGAACCCCCTCATACTTCCCCTATCCTGCCAGTAACCCAACAGACAGATTCCAGAGTCTCTCGGGGGAGACTGACCACAAATTTAACCTAAAGTACTCAAAATTTGGTCCCAGAAGCTCTGCACCATTGGGCAGGTCCACCACATATGTAAATAATCGCCCCTTATCCCACAACCCCACTAACATAAAGGATGACTAGGACTTTTAGCATAAAAAAGAGGGGCGCAATACATCCAATGGATTAGCTTAAAAAGCAATTATCTACTCTTTGTACAGAAGGAGATCTCTCGGGATACTCTCCATATTTGCCGCCATTCCATCTCATCATGATTAATATGCAAGTTGTCATTCCAGACTGACATTAAACCTGGCGAAGACTTCTCTGGATATATCATAGCTGTAATACTGAAATAAAATTTAGCAATCAAACGACCCCCTTTGAACAGCACAAAAGCCCTTCCAAACCCTCACTTTCCTTCACTGTATCAGGTACCCCATGCAATTGCCCCACATCCCTCCGCAAAAGGTCATATATATAAATTTTAATATAATGAGGGATTTCATATTTGGCCAAAAGGTCTGTGAAGGTCCTAAATTAAGACTCCTCAAATAAGTGACCTAAAAATTTCAGCCTTTCTCCCCACCACTCTTACATATCTGGAGAAAAAGTGACCTCAACTATTCCTCCTGAAGGGTGAAGGAAATCCTGCAGGCCAGGGAGTATAGAGTAAAAGAGAAGACTTTGCAGCTGCCAGCAGCGATTAAGGCTCTTCTTCAGTGCAACTCTTCTCTATACGGACAATTCTGGCTGGTTGGTAGAAAATTTAGTGGCATATCTGGACTTCTGCTGTAGCACCCTGGTGTGCCATGGATGCCGGCTGATAAACACTGTGCTACAGCATGACAGTGCTAACTATATTTATCAGAATGCAAACGTACTTGGTGTGAAAGTGGTGAACCTCATGCGTCACCTAGATAGGATTTTAGACAGTGCTGGGGAGGAGCCGGCTGTCGTGGTACATGTGGGCACCAACGACATAGGAAAATGTGGGAAGGAGGTTCTAGAAGCCAAATTTAGGCTCAGGTAGAAAGCTTAAATCCAGAACCTCCAGGGTGGCATTCTCTAAAATGCTCCCCGTTCCACAGGTCCCCAGAGGCAAGCAGAGCAGAGTCTCAATGCATGGATGAGACGATGGTGCACGGAAGAAGGATTCAGATTTGTAAGGAACTGGGGAACCTTTTGGGGAAGGAGGAGACTTTTCTAAAGGGATGGGCTCCACCTTAATCAGGATGGAACCAGACTGCTGGTGCTAACCGAATAGAATACTCAGATTTGCAAAGGTCTCCTACAAGTTCCAACTGTTCATGGCGCACACTTAAGTAAGGTTAGGGACAGAACAATTAACATAGCTGGCCCTAAACTCTGGAATACTATGCAGGTCAAGCTAAGACTAGAACCGAATATTAAGATCTTTAAAAAAGCACTGAAAACATGGCTATTTAACATCGCATTTCTGAAAAACGATAGCAGTCGAATATTGTAAAAATGATTATATTTTTTTAATTTTTTAATTTTTGTATATTAGGTTATATTTTATGGTACTTCAGTTTATGTATACTGTTATTTTATGTTACTTGATTGTTGTGAACCACCAAGATTGTTTTATCAGATTGATAGTATACAAATAAATAAACAATAATAATGATAATAATAATAAAAAGGAGATAGAGCAGCTTTTAAACTAGAACAAAGTGGAAAGCCGACAGTCACTGAACAGTGCATGGTTCGGAGGGAAGTATCTTTGAAAGATACTAATGAAGCATTAGACTCCGGGCATCCCAACAGAGAGGTTCTAATAATAAGAAAAATAGTCCATGTGCCTATAAGTACAGAATCACCTGAGCTAAAATATTCCAAATTATCCCTGACAACTGAAAAGCAAAATGTTAATACAAACAAAAAATACACTTTGAAATGTTTGAATGCAAATTCCAGAACTCTAAGGAGAGTTAGAGTGTATAGCAGTGAATGATGACATAGACTTGTGGAAGGAGGATAAGCAATGGGAAGGTGTTATACCAGGGTACAAATTATATCGCAGTGATAGAGAGGAGCAACTTGGTGGAGGGGAGGCACTTATGTCCGAGATGGCATAGAGTTCAACAAGATAAAGATCCTGCAAGAGCTAAATGCACACTTTATGGGTAGAAATCCCTTGTGTGTTGGGGAAGAATATAGTAATAGAAGTATACTACCGTCCACCAGTCCAAATTGATGAGACGGACAGTGAAATGGTAAGAGATATTAGGGAAGCTAACCAAATTGGTAGTGCAGTTATAATGGGAGATTTCAATTACCTCAATATTGTCTGGATAAATGTAACATCAGGACATGCTAGAGAGATAAATATCCTGGATGGAATAAATGACAGTTTTGTGGAGCAATTGGTTCAGGAAGAGACAAGAGAGTAAGCAATTTTAGATTTAATGCTCAGTCGGAGACCAGGATCTGATGAGAGAGGTAATGGTAGTGGGGCTGCTTGGCAAAAGTGATCATAACATAATCAAATTTGAATTAATGACTGGAAGGGGAGCAGTAAGTAAATCCATGGTTCTAGCACTAAACTTTCAAAAGGGAAACTTTGACAAAATGAGGAAAATAGTTAGAAAAAACTGAAAGGTGCAGCTACAAAGGTAAAGAGTTTTCAACAGGCATGGACATTGTTTAAAAATACCATTTTAGAAGCACAGTCCAGATGTATTCCATGCATTAAGAAAGGTGGAAGGAAGGCAAAACGATTGCTGGCATGATTAAAAAGTGAGGTGAAAGAGGCTATTTTAGCCAAAAGATCCTCATTCAAAAATTGGAAGAAAGATCCATCAGAGGAAAATAGGATAAAGCATAAGGATTGGTAAATTAAATGTAAGACATTGATAAAACAGGCTAAGAGAGAATTTGAAAAGAAGTTGGCTGTAGAAGCAAAATCACATAATAAAAACTTTTAAAAATATATCCAAAGCAGAAAGCCTGCGAGGGAGTTGGTTGGACCATTAGATGATTGAGGGGTTAAAGGGGCATTTAGGGAAGATAAGGCCATTGTGGAAAGACTAAACAAATTCTTTGCTTCAGTGTCTACTGAAGATGATCTTGGGGAGATACCCATTCCGGAGACGGTTTTCAAGAGTGATGATTCAGATATACTGAACCAATGTATGGTGAACCTAGAAGATTGACAAATTGAAAAGCAATAAATCGCCTGGACTGGATGATATATACCCCAGGGTTCTGAAAGAACTCAAAAATGAAATTTCAGACCTATTAGTAAAAATTTGAACCCTATCCTTAAAATTGTCCATTGTATCTTAAGACTTGAGGGTGGCCTATATAACCTCAATATTTAAAAAGGGCTCCAGTTGCGATCCGGGAAACTTTAGACCAGTGAGCCTGACTTCAGTGCTGGGGAAAATTGTGGAAACTGCTATAAAGAATAAAATCACAGAACATTTAGATAGACATCATTTAATGGGACACAGCAAGCATGGATTTACCCAATGGGAAGGTGTTGAAATGTTTAGATTTTTAAGAGGGAGAGGGGCATCTGTTCACATGTTGTGGTCTCATTCTCTGTCCCTCCCAATGCAGCCACTGCGAAACATAGCCCGTTTCGGGGGACTGACAGTGCTGGTATAATTGAACTGCACTTCTTTAACCCTTTCAAGACCAGACTGCCTGATTTTTGAATTGGTAAAATACATTTTTCTGATATTTCAAGACATTCTTTGTTTGTAGATGAACGTAGATGTTTGAACACACCCTTTCTTAGTGGATGTATTCTTTGGTGTGCTCCTGTCCTCCACTTGGGTGTTGTTTTAGATTCAAATAATGAAATACTAGAAATGGAACAGTTTCTGATAAAAGTAAATAACTATAGATCTCCCCTAAATTGATATAGGAAATCTTAGGAGCTTTATAGCTTATTAATGAATTGCTGTGCCCTCTCTGAATCTTCAAACTGCTGTGCTTTGCCTTTCACCCAAACTCTGAGTCTCACAGGGTAAAGCAAAGTTCATCTGTTTTTAGGCTAATTTGGCACACAATGGATTAAATGCTCGTCTTTTTGCTGAAACGCTGGCTAAGTAATCTTGGAAGACGCATATACATGTTTCTTCATACTTCAGCTCCTCACACTTCCTTTAAGCATACAATATCTCTTGCTTATGGGCAAAATTCAAAATCTTCACTAAAGCAATTATTGGCCTCGTGTCTCCTTTCTTTTTACTGCCAAGACGGTGCGCCTGCTCAACTTTAAAGATGCCTCGCAAATTAGGCGATGATAGCACTTCAGGGATCCATTTTTTAAAGAAATTTGCTAAGTTGGAATCAGAAATCTGCTCTGTGAGCCCAATAATCTGGATCTTGTTCCTTCTTGACCTAGTCTCAATATCATCTATTTTCTCTTCCTCTGCTCTTGCTATTTTTCTTTAACTTGTGGAGCTTGCTTTCCTGCGAAACTGCCCCACCCTTTATCACAGATATTCTGCCTTCTACTGTGTCCATTTGCAAGTTAAAGTCCTATAAAGTAGACTTAACATCCGCAATTTGCTCTGAAATAGAGGACACGGAACCTTTGAGAGCCAAGACGACCGCTTCCTTAAGTTCTGCAATTGTTTTGCTCTATAGACTAGGCCCCGATGAGCTTCCCGATAAGGCAGCCATTTTCCTTTTTCCATTTCCATACAGTGTGCTCAGCCGAGCACACTGTATAACCCGCAGTTGGACGTGGGTTGAATAGGCACTAATCCACCCCCTAATGCAATAGGGGGATAGCGCCTATTTAATGCCATTCCAATGAGGAGTGAACGCGATAGCGCTCATCACATGCAAATGCATGTCAATGAGGCTATTATTCATTCACTCCGCGTTCAAAAAAAAAAAGTGTGCGTCTCAGACACACATTTAGCTCTAAGGTATTAATGCTTGCCTGGAGCAGGTATTAATAGCTGAGCGCATGTAAAAGAAGTTCAGAAAATCAGAAAAAAATGCTTTTCTGTACTTTCTAAGTAAAAAAAAAAAAAAAAGAAAAAAAAATACCTCGGCAGACCGCCGAGTTAGGAAGATGTCCATTTTCATAACTGGCAGATGGCCGGTTATGAAAACCGATGCCGAGTTTACCGGCATCGGTTTTTGTAACCGGCAGCCACCACAGGTTCGTGTTAAAGTGCTACCCCCTAATTTCTATATAGCATGGTGCCCCCCTTGAGGACACCATGCAGGAGTTAAGAAAATGGGCTCTGACTTTTCAGCACCCGTTTTCCGCTTATTTTTTTACATCGACCCCTTAATGGGCATGCTGGAGGGAAATTTATTCATAAAATGGTCTATTGACATAAATGCTCCACTTAGATTTGTGGCTTCCTTAGGTTTGTTACCAATTTTGTAACATAGTAACATTGTAATGATGGCAGAAAAAGACCAAAATGGTCCATCTAGTCTGCCCAGCAAGCTTCACAAGTGTTGCGTCCATCAGTCTCAGACGGCTTCGCCCCGTATGCCTCACCTTGTTCTCGGCTCCTCCCGCTTACCTTGGGAAAATGGCTGCTGTCGCGTCTGCCACCCTCTCCTGTGTCCCCGGAACGGCTATGGTGTTGCCTCCCGCCATGTTCCTCCCAAGGACCTAATAGGGTGCACGCATGCGCTACCCTCATCTTCATTCTAGCTATGGCGCTAACCTCGGGGGCATCCCCCTCAAGTGATGTCATCATCATCCGGGTATTTAGGTTTCCCTCATTTGCTAGCTAATCGAGTTAGCAACGATTGGACTTGTCCGGTCTATGCTGCTCTGCCGCTTCCGTGCTGCCGCTGGAAGCTCTCTCCTTGCCCTTCGGGGTAATTACTAACCTGGGTACCCGCTCCTCGGGGGCCCTTCCTCTTCTTTCAGGTGCCTTACTGGGATCAGGTACTTGCTTCTTGAGGGCCTGCTCTCCCTGCCTCGGTGCCTGGAACCAACTACTTCTGCCTGGTGGGAACCTACTACATTACAGCTACCATCTAGTGAGTAATATAACTTTCAGTCTATCTCATCTACAGCTTTGCCGTGCTGGGAACCCGACATCAGAACCTCCCTATATCATTTTGGTGAGAAGGGTCCCTCTGCCGAGGGCCCCTGGACTGCTACCTTGGAACCTGCTCACTACTGCCACCTCTGCTGGCCTACATCTGCTGTTTAATAAAAGACAATTCAGTGTTTGTGCATCCTGAGTCTAGTCCAGTACTGTGGCTCCCCACGGGGCTCCTCCCCGTGGGCGTGGTATCTGCCACAGTACCCAAGAATCCACCCAAACACCACAAAACTATAACAGCAAGGTAGTAACTGCCGCTCTGTGCCTGTTTAGCTTTTATATTTATTCCCATCCTCTAGCCTTTTAAGGATCCAGTGTTTATCCCATGCCCCTTTGAAATCCTTCACAGTTTTAGTCTTCACCACTTCCTCTGGAAGGGCATTCCAGGCATCCACCACCCTCTCAGTGAAGAAATATTTCCTGATGAAGATTTTTTTTGAGGCTTGATTGAAGAGGATAGGGGGGAGAGGCACCCGGAACTCTGAGATTTCCATCCTCACCACATCACATGACCTCCCACATTGATATATTTACTGGGACTGGACACAGATGGACTCTATTATGGGACTTATTAAAGCAAATTTTTGAGCCATGGCTAATTTGGATTTGCTATGACAAAGGATATATAGACTTATGCAAGCAAGAACTTTTGGGTTTTTTATTCTTAATTACTTTTGGAATATTTAATCAATTGTTTTTTTTTCACAATTCTGAAAGTGTAGAGTATGTTGTGAGATCAGTGAGAGAACTCCTTCTTTAATGCATTTTTATTTGTATTTTTAGACCGAAAATGAAAAATGTACAAGAGTATGAAGTGTTTTTCAAAGCACTGTATAGACAAGCTAGAAACTGAAATGTGTTTGCCAGAAAACTTATGGATCTAGCCCAAAACTGAGAAAAATGCAGAATCATTCAGCAAAGAGAAATCACATTTTCAGGATAGGTATCTCTCTCTATAAATATAAAAGGCAGTTCATGGTGTTTGTGCCGATTGTGTTTGTGTCCTTGGTCTGCACATGCATGGACTGCAACTCGCATGCAATATCTGCGGTTTCTATAAGAGTCTTCCTGAAACGACCCTGCCTCCTGCTTTTGAAATATTCTTCCTCCTAAGTCTATCAGCTCCTCTGGAACTCCCACCAAACCCCAAGAGAAGCAGACATCTTGAGGGGCAGGAGCGATAATTGCTTCTGCCCTGCCAGCAGGGAATTTCAGCTTCAGCTGGAATATGAGAATTGGGGGCAGGGGACAGGGGAGGAATGGAGCAGGTGGGCAGGGATGAAATTTTCTCCTACTGTGTTTGATGGGCGTTCACATTAATATCTATACAAAAGCTAGGAACGAAGCCAATGCTTTCCAATTAAAACGTATACATCTAACCCAAAATTGAAAAGGATGAACCATTTAATCTAGAGCAACCACATCTTCAGGATAGATATTGTTGCAGTTTGTGTGCCTGTGATGATGGAATACAGCAAACAGTCTAGTATGATCTCACCTGGGAAACAATGCAGAGCTGGTCTCCATAGCTGTGAAGATAATGCATGCTCACACAATAGGGCAAAGCCAGACTCTTTGCTAGTCTGAGTGATAAGACCAAGCTGGAAAAATAAGCACATACCTTATTTTGCAGCAGGCACCATAATTCGAATATGTCACAGGGAAGAATGATTGACATGTGTAATCAGAGGAGGACCTGGGTAGATAGTCAGAGCCTTGGGAAAATGCCAGCAGACAAGGGTATGCATAGGGCAAAAATCATATATATATATATATATATATCACTGGATTCTTATATTGCTCAGCATGCTTGGAGGATAGACAGTAGAGGGATTCAATCTGGCCAATAGATCCTGCTAATTGAATAAATGTAATTGAACACTTTGTTGCTGTTCCTCGGTTTCTAGACCCAGGTCTAAGATGGTGTTGCTCAATCAATATACACTACAGTGGGTTTTATAACAAAATCACTTAGGGGGTCATTTATCAAAGTGCTATATGGCGGTTTTGCATGCAAAAAAACGCCTGGGTAACATCAAGCTAGGTTGAGAGAACATTGCACAAATCTCATCTTTGGGTGAGTTTCCTCACTCCGAAGGTCATCAAATCTTCACAAGAGAGCACTGTTCTGTTCGTACATCTCACTTTGAATGTCAAAGTGGCCCCTAACCCCTACACTAATACCTAAACCTCACCTCGAGTGACTAGGTGGGCCTCCCATAGAGATATAAATACCTGTTTAGTGTTCAGGTATTATAGCTAGTCTCTCTCCCTCCCCCTCCCCCACCCCCACCCCCACCCCCAGTGGTTATAGAAGTGTCCTGATAGCTAGGCTGTATCTCCAGAAGCTTAAAATAGTCCCCCCAGTGGTTGCATGTAGGAAATACAACAATTCTGGTACATCACAAAGTGCAAAAAAATTATCACAGTTTGCACTAATACCTATGCTAAGATAGCACACTTTGCAATAAACTGCCCATTACCATAAAACACACCCCTTTTCCTATCACATGCAATATTTAGTGCATTTTGATAAATCCAGGCCTTAATTTGTTAACTGTTTTGCTCTGTGGTCTTATATATTTATACAAGTGGTAATATTTGTTAACAAATACTTATATAAATGTGAGAAACCAAAATCAAGTTTGCACATTCAATTTATGGATCTTGCCCATAACAAAAAATTAAAAAAAAATTAAATTCTTAAAAAAGCAAAGGAAATAAAACTGAGAATAATCAACCTTTGCATCCAACAGAATAGCTCTTCATGGTTTGTAAAATTGGAATTCCAGTATATTGAAACAAGGAACATCTGATTTATGAAAGCTCTTAAGTTATCCCTGTCACTTCAGCTCTGAACAGTGCCGACGCTACCCTGACTCCACCCTTATCTATCCCTTTTCGCGTGCGATAGGAATAGAAAATGACCCCCATAGATATTATAAACAACATATGCACAGGTCATAAAATATGAGCACGTATTGATCCCACATGCATTCTCGTGTATGTAAAAACCATGAGCCATGCAAGTTCAGACTTATCTAGAAAAGCAGCAGCACTTAGGTGGCTACTTTGACAAGCTCTATATGTCCATCTAATTATCACTTGTCAGACTTATCTGGGTATATAGGTTCGTCTGAAAAATCTAAAAAAAAAAAAAGTGTTATTTATCCAGTTCACATTTGTCCATCTAAGTAGCGGTAAAGGTACTATATAGCCAGATAAGTTGAAATTTAGCCAGAAAAGTGTGCACAAATGATATACCTGTGTATTTGTACTTAAAATTTTAAAGGGATATATAAGGAGATTTTACTCACATTATTTAGATGCATTTACCTCCCATAAGTCAACTTTTACACACTTATGTTCTTATTTTATAACATGCACGCAGCAATAAAATAACAAAGTTTTACCAATTAGTTTATCAGTTCGCCCAGTACATCTGCAGCTCATGAAGATCCTCCTGGCTATTCAGCCTGAATTTCCCCTTGTCACACAACTTCCCACCCAGTCATTTTTTCACTTTTATGATGTTTACAATCACTTACACCAGATATTGAGCAGAAGTAAATATATGTGTAACCGAGAGCTATTTTCAGTTACCAGTAAGTCCTGTGAAATGTTATGGTAGTGCAATTAGTGAGGGAATAATTAGGGGAAGATCCATTCATGTGCAGTCCCTCCCATTGAGGATGCTGGAATGGACATTCCACTTCAGATGTCTTATAGCAGTACTCTGCCAAGGGCTCTGGGGGCAGTATAATTTGCAATTGTAGCATGCACAGGTCTGAGAATCTCCTGGATCTTTTGCCCAATTCATTACCTGTGCTGAGGGTTTCCAGTGTGAGCCCTTCTGGTCACTATTGTGTCAGCTTATAAGAACCAATCACACATTCATCTACCAGCTCCTCTTTTCCTGTCCTATTGTAGAATATTCCTATATAAACAGCAATAATACTCGGAGAGAGTAATGATATAGAAAAAGTGATTATATTTTCTCTTAGCAATAATAATACAGAGTACAAAAAGGCATGTTATGAATACAAGTAGTGAAGTATAAAAAAGCCAGGCTAAGCTATCTACATATATATACAAATTGGTGACCGTGTTCTTCCCTGAATTGACTGTCCAGTCAGGCAGGCAAAGCGGTCACTGCACAAGGGTGGGGGATTGTGGGCAGTGCTGGGGGGCACCTGTAGTTGATTTGGTAGCTTGCTGGCTCTCCAATTTCCTGGTCTTTGTTACTGTCTTTTATGCTTACTGGGTATGTCACCCTGGGCCCTATCACCAACCCCTTGTCATGTCACAAAGTTCTTCATGCTGTGTCCCTATGTCTCTCCCTTTCATTAGTGGTGATACACAATGATATACCCTTCTTTTCCTGTCTCTGTCTTTTGCCTCCCTGCCTTTCATTCTGTCTTACTTCCTGGATTCACCATTTTACTCTTTCCAGTACAGTTATTAGTTACTAGCTACTCTATTTCCAGCAATGTTTACAATTATAAGATGATACAAACTTATTTTTCTCTCCTGCCCATTTGCTCACAGCATGAGAAAGTTGTTTAAATGCAGCACAGTGCCTATATTATTTACATATGTTGTTCTTCACCATGAGGTTACACAGAGTTACAAAGCAAACAGGAAATCAGTACTAATCACTGCAGCAGCAGGGAACCAGCAGAAAGAATTTCACAGCTTTTAACACAGAAAGGCTTTTTCAATACTTGTCTCAGTAACTGCAGGGAATGGCAGCAAGATCCCACAGCTTCTAACACCAATAAGCTTTTTTCCTATCTTTGCATTAGCTGAATGCAATATATATCTATTGCTCCTCTGTGTGCTTTATGCACCACCACTGGTTCTGGAGGAAAGTTGTAGATTTTTGGTTGTTATATTTTTGGCTTAACTGGGGCCATGGGCTCCATCCTGACTGGGATCTTTTGGGACAGGTTAAGTGCTCTACTGCTGTACTCTTCTCCCAAGTGGTTGACCTGTGAACATTTTGTCTTTTGGACTTTTATGTAGTAGGAGCCTTGCTAGACACCTGGGCCTTTCTTGGACTCAGAAAATGGGAAACCCTGTGTTTGGGATGCCCAGGGATAGAGAAGACCTGCCCTCCGAGGTGGTGACCCACTGCAAGGAACAACTCTGGTGTTAGTATTTTGTGGGGATGAGAAGGACTTTTGGTTAATTGCCAGCAGGAAGATTTTTGCCTCTTTCCTGCTTGGAGTGAAGAAGCAGCCCAGGCTGCTGTTTAGATATTAGATCCCACCCCATTGGGAACCCCATAGGAAAAGAGCAAGAGCAAAGATTCTGAAGATCTACTAACTTTAAGAGACTATATCTTTGAGGACATCCATCTGGCGTCTTCACCCCCTGGGGAGAGGAAGGATTTACATTCTGTGCATGGACAGGATTTTGGCCATCTTTGGTGTTCCCAACCATCTTAGGGCTATCCGGCGGAGTGCACTGTTAACCCGCGATTGGACGCGCGTTTTCGACACGCTATCTTTACCCCTTATTCAGTAAGGGGTAATAGTGCATCGAAAACACGCATCCAACCCCCCGAACCTAATAGCGCCCGCAACATGCAAATGCATGTTGATGGCCCTATTAGGTATTCCCCCGCGATTCAGAAAGCATAATGTGCAGCCAAGCCGCACATTTTACTTTCAGAAATTAGTGCCTACCCAAAGGTAGGCATTAATTTCTCCGGGCACCGGGAAAGTGCACAGAAAAGCAGTAAAAACTGCTTTTCTGTGCACCCTCCGACTTAATATCATGGCGATATTCATGCCGATATTAAGTTGGAGGTCCCGAAAGTTAAACAAAGTTAAAAAAAAATTTGAAATCGGGCTGCGGCTTGAAAACTGGATGCTCAATTTTGCCGGCGACCGGTTTCCGAACCCGTGGCTGTCAGCGGGTTTGAGAACCGACGCTGGCAAAATTGAGCGTCGGCTGTCAAACCCGCTGACATCCACCACTCCTGTCCAAAAAGAGGCGCGGGCCCTTATTTGAATAAAGAATCGTGCGCACAGGAGAGTGGCCTGTGCGCGCGCTGGGAGTGCTATTTTCCGCGACTTTTACTGTATCAGCCCGATAGTGAGCCCCTCTACCTCCACCACCACCTACTCAACTTAAAAGAAGGAAAATCTGCTTTTTGATTTCTGAGTGTGGACTATCCCAGTTTCCTGCCTAGTTAAAATGTAACAGATGTACCTTTTTGTGAGTGTGTTGTTTTAAGGACAGGTTTGTTTGCTTTTAGATATTTGATTTAGTGCCTGAATTCCCATTCTGTGTCTATGGGGAAAAAAACCCAAACCTTAGTAAACCTGGTTCATAGTGTACAGACCTCTGCTTGGTACTGCTGAATGAGTTAATAATACAGTGCAAGGAGTGTAAACAAAAAGCCTGCAGCACATATGTTTTCTGGACTTTCACCGGTGAAGTATAATCTTCTTTTGAATATAAGAATATTTCAGCAAGTAGGGTTTTCACTCTGTTGTACACCATATTATTCAGGAAGGGCCATGCCTCCTTCCTATCATGTACAGCAAGTCGCAATATATTATCTATCTGTCCGAAGTACTATTCTTATTTAACTTTCTCAGCCAGTGTTTGGGCACCACTTTCTAATCACTTTTAAACTGCAAGTGAATTGCCTTCAAACATCATGGAATGCATTTAGAACCGGCTGGAAACCAGTATTACATGTATTGTAAGAAAGATAAACAGCAAAACAAAAAGTGCACCTCATATATATGTTGCAGATATTGTGAGGCATTAGATAATTTCAACATTAACTGAAAAAAGATTATCAAACAAAGTACTAGTATAAGGCAATAACCTTTTCTTGAATTTTTCAGGTAATGGAAAGTGTGTTTTGCATGTTAGTCCACTTGAATGCACAGACATCAAGGTTAACAAATTTAAAAAATAAAGTGATACATTTTTATTGGACCAACTTAATACATTTATTTGTTTACATTTCATTTATAAAATTTTTAGCCTGCTAATCAGCATTTTTATATATGTATATATATATATATATATATATATATATATGCATTTTTCCTGGACTAACTTAATACCTATCGACCGGCTTTGATGAGCTACACGTCCTTCGTCAGACTTAAGGCATGGCATTAAAGTGTCAAGAGATCCCATGTCGGCCATGCAACTTCTGAAAGCCATCCTGCAAATGCTGATAGACAATTTAAAAATGTTATAAATGAATTAAAAATAAATAAATGTATTAGGTTGGGCCAATAAAAATGTATCACTTTATTTTTGTTTGTTAACCTTGATTTCCATGCATTCACATGCACTAACCATTCTACTTTAACATTACCTGAAAAATCCAGGGGATTTGTTCATATTATCTGATTAATGTTAGTACAGAAATGACTATGCACACAATATCTACAAGATGGATATACAACATGTATCACTTTCTTAAGCACGGCTGTACTTTTGTTCTGGTAGCCTCCAAAAAATGTTTTTTCCACAGGGTTACAAAATCAATTTTTTTTTATAAATTTGTCTCAGTATTACAAAATACAATTGCATGTTTTTAACCTAGGCCTGGATTATCAAAATGCGGTAAGTACTGCATGCGATTGCAAAAGGGGCGTGGTTTATGCAAAAATTCAGTTTATTGCAATTTGTGCAAATTACCTATGTGAAGAGCTATGTTAGTGCACATTGTGATAACATTATCAGAATTTGTGATAGGTGTCAGACCTGTTGTATTTCCTGCATATGACCACTGGGTGGACCATTTGTTTGAGAGAGAGAGAGGGAACGCCTGGCCATAATGTCATCCCCATAGGTAGGTATTTGTATCCCTATGGTAGCCCCACCTAGTAACTCGAGGTGGGGTTTAGGTATGAGTGTAGGGGGTTAGGGGCCACTTTGCCATTCTACGTGATGTTACCCAGGTAGAATGTCAAAGTGGCCCCTAACACCCTACACTCATACCTAAACCCCACCTCGAGTTACTAGGTGGGCCTACCATAGGGATACAAATACAGGCTAGCCCACTCCTCACACCATACAATATGGTGCTAACGGGGCTTAACACCTTATCCCATTTTGATAAATGACCCCCATAGTTTGAAAGCCAAGACTTTATTTGGAACTCATACATTTCATGCTTATATGCTATTTTCTGTGAAGAACTTTCTCTTTAGGTAGCAATCAAACATACCCTATGCAAAAATTCAAATTAATTGAATGCATGCACTCCATAATAAAAATCTCTCTCCTCCCTCCCAGGAAATATTGGGCCTTTTTCCTTCTCTCTTCTCTCCTCTGATGCTGCCATGTCGCCAGACATCTGCACAGCCTCTTTAAACTCATCTGACTGGTGTCTGGCATATGAAGAGGTCAGGAAGCAGCAAAGACAGTTAAGTGGTTACCTCAGACACTCTTTAAATCTCTTTCTTTCTTTAATAATTTGTGACTAGCACCCACTGACAAGTGTATCCACTTGGTATGCATGCTATAACACCACTCAATGTGCTCCATCAAGAGCACGCTGGAGCTCTGTATTACTGTTTTCATATTATTTTAGCAAGAAATTTGTCAATATTTATTAGAAGAAAACAAAGAAGTGAAAAAAATAATTGGGGGGAAAGGGGAAATGACTAATTTTTTTCCACTGATTTTCTCCTATTTTTTTGCTCATTATAATAAACGCTGCTAGATTCCCAGGTAAAATAAAATAAAAACTGAAAAGAAAGGTCCCGAGTAACAACCAAGAGGCCGAGCAGACATGAACTGGAAGTTAGTTATACACAAACAACTCGAAAGTCTAACTTTTCTTTTACACAGTTAACTTTTATCACTAGAAAGTCACATTTAATGTAATACATAGGAAAAATATGTATTTGCCTGGCATTGTGGACATTTTTACAGAATGACCATTTGAATTCAGTTACTGAATTAAACAATAATCCCTGCTGGATATTTATTGCTAAGCCATGCCACATATATGTGGCTCTTTTTTTTTTTTAGCATATAATGCAGTATTAAATTGCCAGGCCCATTGAGTCGTGCAATGGCTGATGACAGAATATCAAAACTGTACACTTAAATGTAATTCTGCAATTTCCAACTAAAATGCAGAGGCAGGTTTTCTCTTCTCTTCTCTGCCTCATTGCTTTGGCTGTGCCTGCAAACACCATCCGTGCTTTCTTGATAGTGCTTCGCTCGGTATGGGCGAGACGGCTAAAGCCTTGAGAAGAAAGAGGACGAGACAAGGTGGGCGGACCCTCCTGCCGCCGCTCTTTTCCTGCCGCCCTTCAGGATAAGATTCCAAACCCAAGGCCGAGGTCTTAAGCAACCGCTCAAGCCAAACAGGGCTGACGGCTGCGGAAGGGTGGGCAAGATCTGCAACATTTGCTGCAAATATGAGCTCTGCGCCCGGCATGGAGGACTGCTGCGTAGGAATAACAATAAAAAAAAACAAACAAAAGTCCATAACCGATGCTAAAATTGCACCGTACGAATCCTCTGCATTTGCGACATAAGAACAGGGTACTTCAGCAATAAAAGAAACTGGGACGAGACGTCCGTCAGGCGGCGCCAAAATAAAGCCTGAGCAACCTCTTTTATCTAATCTACGTACAACCTTTGAAGAGAATTTAAGTAAACATACCAGCAAAAAGAATTAAAAATCAATTCTAAATAGAACAGTCATAAAATATATATATTTTTTAAAAAACCCTCTTTCACAGCTATAAAATTTTTTGCATAGTACAATGAGTCTTAACAATTAAAAAAGGCCAAGGTTTATCAGTGTCTCTCTTTAGGTGTGTATTCATATCCCAGCATTTCTTAGGCGTGTCATCAAGTGGTCTCAATGTCCACAATCATAATGTGCACAAACAGTGTGGCGGACGGATACTGGTCTCCATTCTTGGACAATAGGTGAATGTGACGATAACCTTCAAAGAGAATAAAATGATACTGCTCAATACACTTTTTAAAAAAAAAAATAAAGCTAAACAGAATTCAATCCATGGCTTATCAAGATTGAAAAACCATGAGAGGTGATACGCAGGGATCTTATTTTATTTCAAGCAAATAAGGTAGCCATATCAGCAGACTGGGAAGGAGGGAGGCTTCAGCAGTAGCAGTGGCACAGCCCAAGAGAATTGCTCACAGCAGTGTACAATCAATATCTTCGGCGCAACTTTTAAAATTAACCTTTTACTGAGTATGGATCCTTTGGTCACCACATCTGTCATCTGGTTTTTTTATTGGGGGGGGGGGGGTTAAGTATGGCATAACGGAGGGAGTCGACATATGTACATTAATTTGAGTGATTGAAATAGTATCTATGTATCAGTATTAGCTAGTGCTATAAGTAGTCAGAATGAATGAGTCCTACTTACCAATGTAGCAGTGGAATATTTCAACACTGTATATGGCTTAATATCCCTGTAGTTCTGGGCTGTAAGTCTGAGTAGATGAGTGTTGTATATGTATAGGGAGAGGAATGGTCAGCAGGAAAAGGGAGGTGACTTTTCCCCTGTATAGGTGCCTGGTGAGACCTTACTTGGAATACTGTGTACAATTCTAGAGACTGCACCTTCAAAAGGATATAAATCGGATGGAGTCGGTCCAAAGTGTGGCTACTAAAATGGTTGGTGGTCTTCGTTCTAAAGCATATGGGGATAGACAAAGATCTAAACATGTATCCCCTGGAGAACTGCACACAGCACTCCTTTCTTTGGAGGTACTGCCTTTCCTCCTCTGGGCTTCGGGCTGGTAGGATTTTGCCTCCCCCCAAAGTTTGCTGCTCAGTCTAGGCCACCACCTAGTTTGCCTAATGGAAGCCCCGGCCCTAATCTCCTGCTTCCTAAAGTTCTCTTCTCCCTCTGACTCCTATCTCATTCTTTCACTCTCCTTCATCAGTGCCCTTCATTTCCCCTCATGGAGGCCACCATCCATAGAACTGCAAAGAATCCAGAAGTAAAACTGGCTGAAAACCCCCAGGAATTCTAACATTTTGGAAGCCTCAAACTTGCTCAACTTATGAACCAAAACAAGTCTGGGGGGCTTTGGATTTTAGGGACTTATTTTGTCCCATCTACATTTGTGGAGCTCCAAGTGTTACTTATACTGATGTCCCATTCAATGCTGGTCTATGCTTACTCTGCCCACTGTTAGTCAAATCCTTACCCAATTTTAAGCTTTTAAATGGAACTGTGTACTGTCCAACAAAGTCATTCTTGGATGACGTATCATAATCCTCCACAACAAATCGGACCAGGGCAAGTGCAGGGACATCAACCTCGAAGATAAACTTACTGTTCCACATAGGGTTAAAACCTGCAGGAGAGAAGAAAGAAATGAAAACTTTTCTCCCTAAACTTAACCATATTTTAAATAGGAGCTTCAAAAAGACATAGTCATACTTTTCTGTTGTTCACAAGCTCTGTCACCTTGCTTTTCTTAGAAAGGAGAACATTTTACTACAGTCTGGAAACAGAAATTGCACTTTCCAAGGACATAGTGAAGATGTTACACAACTAACCTACAGCCCAATGCCCATTCTCACAAAACCGGCATAATTTGATTACTGAACTCAAACCTCATAGGCTTGCAAACATATTTTGGGATTTGGTAAATAAAGTCCTTTGCCCGTGCCAAGCAGCTTCACGGTTTTCAAGGGACTGCAATTCAGTCTATCCATGGATAAAACCCCATCACTGGAAATCATGTGGTAATGTCATTGCAAAAGCCTTTAGCTGTTTTTAAGCCCATATTGTCATTCTTAAATTATTTGAGATCTTTGATACTGACCCACACCCTTACTACCAACCGAGCTGCTACAATGGTTCTGGAGACCAGTTCAGTCTATAGGCTCAAGCACAATTCAGGTTTACTACAGTGCAAATGCACTGAACTGGTTCAACTAAATGTTCCTTGACACCTCGGAACTCCTACAGAGGGGGGAGGGGGTAATAGTGGCAAGTATACCACACGGCACAGTGAGAGGACCAAAGCAGCAGTCATATCAATAAAAAGAATAATTCGCAACAGCAAATGAATAGAATAACATCCAATAATTAAAAACTCATATAAAACATTTCCAAACACCAATAAAATATTTCAAAATAGATACATCAAATAACGCCTAGTAAGTATTTTTAAAAAAATTCCCTGCTCTCCAAACCTGGGAACCTTTGATTCCTAGATGCTCTGAAATTGTCATGGATTAGCAGGCAGAAATGAAGGGGAGTTGTTGCACATACACGTGCTCTCTTTCTCTCACCCACACACATCATCTCTTTCTCTCACCCACTCACCCACACACTCTCTCTCTCACCCAACCACACACAGTCTTTCTTTCTCACATGCAGACACACACACACACTCTCTCTCTCACCCACACACATATACATGCTTTCTTACTCACATTTCCTCCCTTTTGGAGCAGCAGCAGTCTCCTTCTTTAGTTCCCACAGCTGACAGGATGACTTTGAGCCATGGGGGCCAACCCAGCTGTGGTCTTTTGAGCATTCTTGTACAGCAGGCCATGTCACGCTGCTCCTTCTCTTTCTAAGGCCCCGCCAGCCATGCTGCTGATTCTGATGGGGCCTCAACACTCCTTTTTCTGAGGCCCTGCTGACCACGCTGCCGATTCCGGCAGGGCTGTGCTGCTTTCACTATGCTATGCTTCAGCTCTGAGAGGATGCCTCTGCCAGCTGCCAACATCTTCATCGACATCATCGTCAAAGGCCTGCAATGTCAGGCCATTGTTGATGACATCATTTCAAGGCACTTGAGGTCCAGAGATAATAAAGCAAATGGATCAGGAAAGAAGGTTAAAAAAAAGCATGTCATCGGGCCTTAGTTTGCCCACCTCTGAGCTAGGGGATTCGGGTGGAGCAGAGGGAGGGTAGATTGTGCCATCCACTGCTCCAATATTATTCTTCTGAGGTATGTTGGAGGGAGAGGGGAAATGCTTGCTGGCTGAAATTTTGGAAGAGCCATGGCCCTTGTAGGCCCCCTCCAGTTCTGATGCCAATGAGCAGGCGTATCCCATTCTCTCATAGGCATTCATGCTCAGCAGTCATAATCCCCTCTCTCTTATACTCAGAATCGACTGCCACTCGCCTTTCTCTGTGTCTCTCGCTCACTGGGGCTTTATTCATTAAAGTAGTTTTTCCACAGGCACAGAATGGGATAAAGCTCTTTTCTGAACAATGCCTGTGGTCAGTAGTCACACTCCTCTTTCTCACATCTACCAATCTTCTCTCGCCAGGGATGGGAGTGAAGCCACCGACTGTTTCCCTTCCCTCTCTGCTCGCTCTTTTCCCTCTGTCTTTTTGTCTCTCTATCTTTGTCCTCCTTCCTCCCATTTTCCCTTTGCCCTAGTACACTTTGCTCATTGTCTCTCTCGTTCCTTGGCCCTTTCTACTCCCCTGCTCCCTTTACTCTCTCCCTGACTCTCTGTTCCAGCTCTCCTATCCTTTCCTGGCTTTGCCATATCTCTGCTTGCTTTCTCTTCCTTCTCCTCCTTGTTCCCCTTCTCTCTTTTCTTCTTCCCTTTGCTCTGTCTCATTTGTTCTTTCCCTCCTTTTCCCCCTATCTTCTTTCTCTTGTGGCCTGAGAGGGGGTGCAGTTTCCGCACCAGTGGAACTGCCGTAGCCTGTGTGAGGACAGAAAGGAAGCGTTTCTTTTTATCATGCTGCTGCTCCTCTTTCCTCCTATGACTCTGTGTAAGCAGGACTGCAAGAGAGCCAACAGGCTGCAGGAGCAGC
Source organism: Rhinatrema bivittatum (assembly GCF_901001135.1). Classification (NCBI taxonomy): domain Eukaryota; kingdom Metazoa; phylum Chordata; class Amphibia; order Gymnophiona; family Rhinatrematidae; genus Rhinatrema; species Rhinatrema bivittatum. The sequence continues at coordinate 80,469,728 of NC_042616.1, forward strand.
AGGCTCCGGACAAAGAAGTGATTCCCCCCAGGGCTGCACGGACGCTGGGAACTCTCTCAGACCCCAGAGACTCTGCGTTAAACTGGAAGCATTCCTAGCTATGAAATTGGCAGAGTCAACAGCACTGGAGGGGGGCCCAAGGCAATAATTGGGGGTAGGATTTGGCCACCCACCAAACCCCCCTCCCCCCTAAGGATCTAGCTCCATTTCTGCTACCAGTAAAATATCCTTGAACTATAATGTTCTTAACATAAGAACCAAGAGATGTCACTCTGGCACCGTATATTTAAGGCCCAATTCTACAAAGTCTTTTCCCATAGACACAAAATGGGAGAAAAGCCTTAGTGAATCAGACCCTTAAAGAAAAAAGTTTTTCTCACAATAAAATAATGTTTTTGCATGTACAGTATATTTCTAACAGATGAAAATCATTCTGATATTCTGAGATAGATATCCATCATTTAATACTAGCCAGCACAAACTCAAAAGATAAAGGCTTCCTGACATTTAACTCAATATTAGTTATTTATTTATGCATTCTTATTAACCGCTAACTCAGGGAACCCCCAGTCTGTGCAGTGTATAACAAATTTAAACAAATCAATATATAACGCAATAAAACAAATAATAAACAATAGTAAATCAAACAAATTAAAGCAAAAACTTTAAAATATAATAAAATGATATTAAAACCAGAGCTTTGTGGCATGCAGCAGAAATGAGAGATAGGGAAGAAAGTTCACTTACCGTTGTTATTGATGACATTTGTTTGTTTTTTATCATTGTCTCGAGCGACACCGTGTATCTCTACAGTAACCAGCGGATCAATAATCGAGTTTTTGCTCAGCTTTGGTAGCTGTTGGCCTGAGATTACCTGGGAAGAAATAATAATAAAAAAAAAAAAAAAGCTAGATCACTCATATTCTAGGCCAGACTTAAATTTTACTACGACGGTACTTGAAGAAAGGGGAAATATACAGGGATAAGCAAGAGGTAATGATATCAATGAGTTGGAAAGGCAATTTTCAAAAGTCATTTGCTGGGCTACACTGGCTGTCTGAAAGTTGCCTGCCCCATACTTGGGTAAAAGCAAGCGCTAGAGATTGACACCACGGGTACATTTACCGGCGTAAGAAGTGGTGTTCCTGGAGGTGGGTTTAGGTCAGGGGAGGGAAATAACACGCATAGATTACGGATTCAAATCTATGCACATTACTTCGTAGGGAAAAAATATCCGTAGGAAAAGCAGGTGCGGGTCTCTGCGGGGGAGTGCTTCCCCAGCGCAGGATTCAAAAGGAAAGTATGCTCGTCCCCTTCCCTTCCAAAGCTTCGGAGCCAAAGTGCACATGGACTTTTGCATCGATGCGAGCAATTCTGAAAACTGCCCCAAAGGCTTTGCTTCTTTACGCACCTTTTCCTGAGGGTAGACGATCCCATGTTTTCCTCACATTTTCTGGGGAAAACTAAAAGTTAACACCCTGGGGATGACTTCTAAGCACTGATTGCTTACCATAACATGGAGCTTTTTGGGTGTCCGCCACAACCCTTCCTGCACAGACTTTGGATTGAAGTGGGACTTGCTGTCCAGAAGGAAGCTGGGTTTCAGGACGTAGCCAGAGAAGCCATTATCCTGGAACCGGCCTTGGTAAACGTCCATCTCTGTGCCCGGAGTCTGGAAATTTAAGGCAACTGGAAAACAAATGGTTAAAAAACTAAGTTTTTGCACAAATTCACAATACAGTATCTTGAAAATGTTTTATTTTGGGGCATATATGGTGCGCAGTATAATAGGTTATGTCCGCTTGAGCTGCGGTCGGTAAGGTAACTCCAGTTCATGCTTGTACGGGAAGAAGGAGATCAGTGAAAAATTAGGAGACTGCAGTGAAGAGAGGGGAGAAGAAAAATGGAGGAGATGGAAAGGAAGAGTGAATAAATGAAGATGAGGAAATGGAGATTAGCAGTAGCACCAGGTAGTGTTAAAGTCAGCAGCAGTGGTCCACAATCACTGCTGCTTATTTCTCTAAAGCATATGAAGATATGGTCCATATTGGAACTAATACTAGCATTATAGGACCAGTTGTTCCTCCTCATGGTTGTGATGGTGGTGGAACTGGCAGTGTGTCTAGCTGTACAGTTGATTCAATCACAGCTCTCTTTACATTGCTGTGTGACTTCAGCAAATATTTGGCAAAGGTAAACAGGCTGTGATGGTGGTGGTGATGTTGGTGAGAGCTGATATGAGTGCAAATTTGTAGATATGTGCTTTTTTTTTTTTTAACAAAGGCAAAAAATACAATAACTAAGGCCATTTTCATTTCGTTCCAAATGGAACAAACTGAAAACAGCCTCCAAGAAAAATATCTCCAAATTTGAGTATTTTCATTTTGTTGCATTTTTTATTTAAAAAAAAAAAAAAAAAAAAGGACCTCCGATGGCTCAGTTCTGAGACCTTTGTCAGGGCTGGGCCCAGCATGAAGCCTTGACCAGGGTTGGAATCAGCACCAAAGCCTTGCCTAAGGTTGGACCCAGCATTGATACCTTGCCCAGGGCTGGGTCAAGCACTGAGACCTTGCCAAAGGCAGGACCCAGAGCTAAGGCCTGACCCCAGGCTGGGCTTTGGCAATGAGGCCTGGTCCAACACTAGGGCACAGTGACAGGGCCTGGTCTCAGCACAGAGGCCTAGGTCTGAACCAGGGCTTCCAGTGCTCCTGCTCATGTCACAGTGCTTAAAAATGACACCATCCACGTGGAGGATGACACCTGGATGATGTCATTTCAGCATCTTCCTCCAAAGCAAAGAGTGCCATTTTGTTGTCTGGCTGTGGAAATGCATGGCCACAGAACAAAATTGTGCCAGCTTCACTGGAAGAAGATGTCAAAGTAATGTCACTTCGGCACCATCCCAAAGTAGACAACACCATTTTTAAAAAGGCAGAACATGGGCGGAAGTGACTGGGCATCGCTCTGCCCCCAAGGCTGAAGCCAGGATGGGATAAGAGGGGACTAGAATGGGAACTCCCTGGCCCTTGCACTTTTCAAGGACAGTGACCTAATCTGCTCTGGGTAGGGCTTGGCATTAGGTCTTGGCACCTTGTCTAGGCCTTGGTGCTGGGCCCAGCCCAGGTTTAGGCCTCAGTACTGGGGTTGTTTCAGGGCACCTTTTTGACTTAAAGAAGGCCAACCAGGGCTACCAGAGGCCCTTTTTTTTATCAGCTGTGTTTGGTTTTTGTCTTTAGGTGTTTTTTAATGTTTTTTTCAATTTGGCAAATTAACCAAACAAAAAAACCCCCCAAAAAAACAAAAAACAAATTTAAATGAAAAACAACTCTTAAATGAAATAAAACTTGAAAATTTTGGGACTTCAAATCCCTAAGATTTGTATGTCAATGTGTGGAGAGAGACAAAGAAAAGGCAGAAATATTAAACAAATACTTCAGGTCTGTGTTCACTGAAGAAGACCCTGGAGAAGGACCATCGCTAATTAACAAGACATTGGAAGGAGGTGGAGAAGACAAATCTCCGTTTACGGAAGAGAATATATGGGAAGAGCTAGGAAAACTGAAAGTGGACAAAGCCATGAGACCTAATGAGCTTCATCCCAGGATACTGACAGAGCTCAGAGATATGCTGGTGGGTCCACTGCGAGACCTGTTCAATAGATCCCTGGAAACAGGAGTGGTGCCGAGAGTTTGGAGAAGAGCAGTGGTGGTTCCCCTTCACAAGAGTAGGAGCAGAAAGGTGGCTGGAAACTACAGGCCGGTTAGCATCACCTTGGTGGTGGGAAAAGTAATGGAGACTCTACTGAAGGAAAGAATAGTGACCTATCTACAGTCAGGAGGATTGCTGAACTCTAGGCAGCATGGATTCACTGACTGATTTTTTTCGATTGGGAGACTAAAGAATTGGATCAAGGAAGAGGACTCAATGTGATCTACTTGAATTTCAGCAAAGCTTTTGATACACTCCCGCATAGGAGGTTTGTGAACAAAATGAGAAGCTTGGGAGTGAGCGCCAAGGTGGTGGCATGGATTACAAACTGGTTGATGGATAGAAGACAGCATGTGATGGTAAATGGAACTTATTCTGAAGAGAAAACGGTGTTAAGCAGAGAACTGCGAGGATCGGTGTTGGGACCAGCCCAGATCAACAACTTTGGAAGGGATAGAAGTTAAAGTTTGTCTTTTTGCGGATAATACTAAGATCTGCAATAGAGTAGACACGCTGGAAGGAATGGCGAGAATGAGAAATGATTTAAAGAAGCTTGAACAGTGGTCAAAGATATGACAGCTGGGATTCAATGCCAAGAAGTGCAGAGTTATGCATCTGGGATGTGGTAATCCAAAGGAGTTGTATATGATGGGGGGTGAAGGGCTGTTGTGCATGGATAAGAAAAGGACCTTGGGGTGATAGTGTCTAGTGATCTAAAGATGGCAAAGCAATGTGACAAGGTGATAGCTAAAGCCTGAAGAATGCTGGGCTGCATAGAGAGAAGAATAACAAGAAAGAAAAGGAGGTGATAATCCCCTTGTACAGGTTCTTGATGAGGCCTCACCTAGAGTACTGTGTATAGGTCCTTGTGTTCAGTTCTGGAGAGTGTAACTCAAAAGGGACAGAGACAGGATGGAGGCGGTCCAGAGAAGAGCGACAAATATCGTGGGGATTCTCCATCAAATGACTTATGAGGAGAGATTGAAGGACCTAAATATTTATACCCTGGAGAAGAGGAGGTACAGGGGAGATATGATACAGACCCTCAGATACCTGAAAGGTTTTAATGATACATATTCGACAAACCTTTGCTGTTGGAAAGAAATCAGTAAAATTAGGGGTCACAAAATGAAACTCCAGGGAAGAAGACTCAGAACCAATGTCAGGAAATATTTCTTCAAGGAGAGGGTGGTGGATGCCTGGAATGCCCTTCCGGAGGAAGTGGTGAAGACAAAAACAGTGAAAGATTTCAAAGGGGCATGGAATAAACACTGTGGATCCTTAAAGGCTAGAGGAGGGAAATGAGGAAAAGAATGCATGGGGGTAACTTGCTGGTGTGGTTGTTACTACCCTTAACCATTAAGCCTTCATACTCTTGATACAACTCATTATTGCTCTCTGCTTTAATTGCAGGGGGAAAAGAGAAAAAGGAGAGTTAATTTCAGACAGCAACCAATAAGGACATGAATTTTATAGTCTGGGAAAACAAATAAGCATGGAGGTAACTTGCTGATGCGGCTGTTACTACCCTTAACCAATAAGGTTAACTTATACTTGGAATGTAAATCCAGTATTGCTCTCTGCTTCAATGGCAAGAGATAAAGGGGCATTGGACTCAGACATAAACCAACAAGGATCCTGACTTTAATGGTATTGGAAAATAAGTATGGGGGTAACTTGCAAGGCAGATGCCACCCCCTGATGATACCTTTATGGGAGAGACCTGTATGGCATTGCTGGTGCTACCATAAGCTTACTGGGCAGACTACATTTCAAGTGCTATACTTATTTTAAAAATATGGCTAAAAATGTACAATTTGTGCTCCAACTAGCAACTGAACACATTGCATCACACAAAAATTGCAGTACAGAAAAAACTGAAAATGTAATAAATTAGAATTTATAATTATATCATAAAAAATAGAGACTTAAATGTAGAAACTGTGACCAAAAGCAACCCCCATGGTGATTTATACCAAGGCATGCTCTGAAATGGTGCATTTTAATTTTTTAATTTTAATATTTTTGCATTTTTATACCATCTTTCAAAATTATGCTCACCTTATTGTGCCTGAAGTCTAAGAATGCTGTAGGCTGCCTTGGCTTACAGTATTATTAGAATTCAGGCATAATAATTTCCTGCGCCAGAGAATTTACAACTTAAATCAGTGCCTGAGGCCTTCAGTTGTTCCCTTCAGATCAAAGTATGCAACTTGATTGGTAAATCATGATCACACATCACCCATCTGGACCCTGTCACAAAAAGAGTGACGTGTTGGGCATCCCTCCAAACCTCATTCTTCAATACTCCATTACCTAATATGAGTATAATAAGTGTTAATGCATCTTCCAGTCATTCTCACCTATCTGACAGCCTGTATTCCACATGTCTACTGGATTATAATTGGAAGAGTCTGTTCTCCAGCCCGCTGGATAGATTCGGCTTAGGTACCGGGTGTTGTGTTGAATAAAATTGAGTCCTACAAACATAAAATTAAACAGATTCAATCACTTTCATACTGTGTGACTTAAGAGCATACGGATATAGTCAACCAAGGCAGAAAAATAAAATGGGATGTAATCTATGCACACACTTGGTAAACCGGGCCCTATATTTTTAACTCAAATGTTCTATACTGCAGTGACACTGTTAAGAAAGAGGATTATTTAGTTCTGTGCTTGTCTAAAGGCAATTGTATTCAACTGGATTAATTGCTGCACTACTCTAATTATTATAAAAATGCATGTAAATCTCAACAGCTTTAAAGGATTTTCACCCATATAAAATGAACCTGTCACCTATTCAAGCTTGTGCTCTGTAATGCTTCCAGAATATAAAATATCCCAGCTTCTGTAACTAGTAATTAGTCAATTGTTCTACTAGGTAAGGATCTTGGAACAATGAAAAACGAGCAACACAGGATCTGGAGCAGTGGTCCCCAAACCTGTCCTGGAGGGCCACCACCCAGTCGGGTTTTTGGGATATCCACAATGAATATGCATGAGAGAAAATTTGCATGTTATGGAGGCAGTGCATGCAAATTTTCTCTCATGCATATTCATTGAGGATATCCCAAAAACTCGACTGGCTGGTGGCCCTCCAGGACAGGTTTGGGGACCCCTCATCTGGAGTATCAACAGTTGCTAGTTTGGCAAAGACCAGTTGCTTCCTAAGGACATCATCTATCAGGCAGGGATGAGGCTGAAGCTGATACAATGGCCTGTTTTTCACATTTTCGTCTACTTTACTATTGCTATGCTGGCTTCATATTATCAATGTTAAGTTTCAGTCAAGTGTTATTTTCTAGAAAGTAGTAAATATAAATTTGCATACTTGCTTCAGAAGTGCACATTTGTCTGGGGGAGGGGAGGTGCTGACATCACCAGGGGAAGATGGCCCCGAAGCTCCCGACAATTCCTGATTAAATCCATCTAAAATTGCTACCATCAGTGGTCTCAACTTGATTATAGCTAATCCCAATGACTACCTAACGCTTCCTGATGGCGATGAAAAGGAAGTTGGCAGATTTAAAGCAATTCTCCTTTTCTAAACATGCGGCTGAGCTGATGGAGGAAGAGAACCACGCACCCACACAGGCCGCAGGGAGCGGAGCTGAAACTTCTGAGCTTCTGATCTACCCACTGGACATTCATCTAAAGGTCCTACTGAGTTACCATCTCGAGAGGAGATGCAATCATGGTTTATGGAAATACGATCGGATATGAAGCGACACAAGCAAGAATTATTGGACTCCATTTTGGACATTCGTAAGGACCTAGCAGCGCTCGGAGCGCAAGTCGATGATATCGACATACGCATAGAGAGCCAGGAAGAATCCCTTTCTAAAGTGCTGGCTGAGCAGAAAAGCTTGCAAAAGGAGAATGCCTTGCTAATGTAAAAAACTGAAGACCTAGAGAACCGCTCTAGGCGATATAACCTACGCATAAGAGGCATCCCAGAGACTCCAGAATATATGGACTGCTTTTCCGTGGCTAGCTCCATCTGCAACTTTATAATTTCCTTCGATGAAGGTATGCAGATGTCCGATACACCTCAACTCAACAAACTGAAATTGAAAGAGCACACAGAGGGCCAGACTTTCAAAGGGGTACGCGCGTAAGATACGCACGTACCCCCCGAAGACCTGCCCGAAGTTCCCTCTGCGCGTACCTGCACATACCTCCTGCTTCCTACCTAAACCATTTCTCCAGTTCATAGTACATATAATCTACCTCGAGGAGGTGATAAAATTTGCGGATGACACAAAATTATGCATAGTAGTTAAATCTCAAGCGGATTGGGATGAATTGCAGGAGGATATTTTGAGATTGGAAGACTGGGCTTCCAAATGGCAGATGAAATTTAATGTGGACAAGTGCAAAGGGATGCATATAGGGAAAAATAACCCTTGCTGTAGAGTTACACAATGTTAGGCTCTATCTTAGGAGTTACCACCCAGGAAAGAAACCTAGGCGTCATAGTGGATAATACATTGAAATCGTCGGCCCAGTGAACTGTGGCGATCAAAAAAGCAAACAGAATGTTAAGAATTATTAAGAAGGGAAAGGAAAATAAAACAGAGGATGTCAAAATGCCTCTGTATCGCTCCATGGTGAAACCGCACCTTGAATACTGTGTGCAGTTCTGGTCACTGCATCTCAAAAAGGATATAATTGCACTGGAGAAAGTACAGAGAAGGCGGCCAAAATGATAAGGGGCATGGAACGGCTGCCCTATGAGGAAAGGCTAAAGAAGCTAGGGCTGTTCAGATTGGAGAAGAGACGACTGAGGGGGATATGATAGAAGTCTACAAAATCATGAAAGGACTTGAACAAGTTAATGTAAATCTGTTATTTGCTCTCTCAGATAATAGAAGGACCAGGGGGCAGTCAATGAAGTTAGCAGGTAGCTCGTTTAAAACAAACCAAAGACAATTCTTTTTCACTCAGTGCATAGTTAAGCTCTGGAATTCACTGCCAGAGGATGTGGTTACAGCAGTTAGTGTAACCGGGTTTAAAAAAGATTTGGATAAGCTGCTATGATGGTAATTATTAAGCAATAGTAGCTTGTGATCTATTTAATGTTTGGGTACTTGCCAGGTACTTGTGACTTGGATTGGCCACTGTTGGAAACAGGATACTGGGCTTGATGGACCCTTGGTCTGACCCTTGGCATATCTTATGTTCTTCTATTGTAGTGCAATGCAATCACTTTTTGTTTTTTGTGATTATTATTATTGTAGCACATGGTAAGTCCCAGAGAGTGTGAGCTCTTGTGTTCTGAGCCCTCCTGCTAATGCCTCCGTAGATGCTGTGAGCAGGCTCTAGAATGGAAGTGTATTCAGTTCAGTGAGACTGAAGCTGTGGTTTAGTATGAGGAGCTGCTATGAGTGGCGCTGAAAGAAAGAAAATGCGCACATGAGGAATGACTGACTGGAGAGAGGCCGGCAATCTCCTAGTGAAGAGAATAAAAAGAGACCACACAAAACTGCTGAAGAATAAAAAGCAATAAAAAAATATTTAAAAAAGAGAAGTAAAAGACCTCGGGCAAAGCTGCACAGTGACTTTAAGTGCAGCAAACCTTCTAGCATAGATCTGAAATCCTGAAACCTTTTCACGTTCACGCTGCCCAATAGGACCTCCCAGAGAAGGTCCTGGGAGAAACTGGCCTCCAACCTGTGAGTTTTCCATCAGTGAGGACAACTGGAAAATGAGTAAAAGGGAACTCTCCCAACACACACTAAAGAATACTCTAGAATACTATCCTATGATTACTGCTGTAAGAGAAAGCATTCCCAGGGTAGCACCTTCGTAAAAAGGGAAGCATTCTGTGGTGAATGGGGTCAGAAGATTCTTTCCTTGGGTGAGCAGGGGAGAAGCCACATGCTTTAAAATCCTCAAGTTTCCCCTGAGTAGCATATCTGGAGGTGAAGTAAAATGTATCAATGATTTTCCTATTGAATTATATATAACCTGTGATCCTGAAGCCCCAAGTCAAAACCATTAGAAGGATGATATTTATACTGGTCTGGAGCGTACACTGTAAGATCGACTATATCTGAAGAAGACTGGGAAAAGCAGCATGCTTTAGTGGCCTCAAGTTTCCCACGAGAACCTTATCTCAAAAGAGAGCGATGCAAAATGTGTAATCTCTGAAATGGACACTGTGCACACGACTGACTCGCTCAGCGCAGAAAAGCCTAGAATTGTGGGTTCCCTTCAATTGTGCCTGCGGAGCAGCACTGTAAATATTTGTCTGCGGAAGTAAAAGTCAGGCCCAGGTGGAACCACAGCGTGGGGGCTGTTCTCATGTATTTCTGGTACTGGCTCCAGCTAGAAGTGCTGCCAGAGAGAGGACCTGATCACACCTTGCTTTTATAGGGCTTTCAAGCGTGGTGCCCTGCTTAATAAAGAACTCTTAGACAGTGAGGAACTGATCCCCTGAGCAAACGGATATATATTCTTTCTAGGAGAACACGTGTATCACTGCTTTCAGTAAGGACACAGAATGGAAAAGCTGAAAATTCAATTTCCATGTGTTTTTTTTCCCCACCCCTGGCCTAAATGTGTCCTGGGAATGCCCCCTCGTAAGAGGGTTAAAAGCTTGTGAGCTGTGGAACACAACAGTATGCTTTCAGCTACATTCAGAAAGGGTCATTTTCATGTTTCCCATTTAAGTGGGTAAATCGCAATCCACCTGCATAAACGGCTTGTAAAACTCTCCTCCCTGGGACCTTAATATATATTCATACCCTACAAGAGATGAAGGTATGATAGAAGCATTAAAAACCTACAATGTAGGCGTATTAAGTGTCAGTATCCCTCAGAATAGTGCAGCAAATTCTGTTAGGTCCAGGCCTGTACAATGGCTTGAAGATTTCTGAAATGGAGTCATCTATTGTGCATAAGTGCATAAAATGATCTTGGGAATAGTAACAGAAAAAGAAAATGTTGCATACTTCAGAAATAAGAAGACAAGATTTGTTTTTTTGGGGGCGGTTTTGTGAGATTAAAGGAATTGCTTATTAAGTGAAGGCACATTTGGCTGAGCTAATGAGCAGGTACAGATAAGCTGCTAAAAATGACCCTGAGTATTATGGGCTATCAAGGCACACACTTTGCTGGCTGAAAATAAATACAAGAGTAGGCAAATATTTTTTCCCGAGGGCCACATTAATGTCCCCTCAGAGTTCCAGCACAGGCCTGCAGCAGGCTTCCATCTGACAGTGACATCATTTCAGGCTCATGAGTTGCCAGCTATCTTGCCCCTGCTGGCTGAACAGAAGCCTTCTGTGGGCCACAATTTACCCTTCACCTGGTATAAGAGCTTTGCCATCTGTAATCAGGACTCTGCTCCTTTATCAGAAAATAACCTTGGCGTCAGATTGTGCATCTAATAAACTCACTTCTCGGTCATTCTACTTGTCCTGGTGCTTCTCAGAGCTGAACCCAGAACCAAACACTGAATCTCTGCTTCACATACGAGTTTGAGAGAGAGAGAGAAGGGTGAAAATTTCCATCAGTACAGACATTAAATATTTTTCATCATAAAGATGTTCTAGAACAAGGGGGTTGTGACATAAAGCTGGAAGCGATGGACCTCGGAGTAACATAAGGCAGCACTTATTTACAAAAAGAGTGGAACAACCTCCCATTGGAAGATGTAGCGAGAAAACAGTACAGGAATTCAAGAAAACATATGTAAAGCCTTCACGTGATGCGCCACCCCAGTCTATGCACATGCTCTGCATTCTTTAATGTGGGGGAGGGGGAGTTTACCTGTCAAGCCCTCTGGTGGGCAGTAACACAAACTGCTACTGTATTCACACCCAGTCAAAAATCAGTTGCATCAAATGGTGCATTCATGCCTCCGACTCTGCTTCCCTACTTCAGAGGGCAGATAGTCACAATCTCTCAGTCTTAATGTGGAACAGCAGATGCTAACTAAATTGAAAAGTGGTTCCTCCATGGATATCCTAACCAAGCAGTTACTTCTAATGGTATAGCATCCTCCTGACATCACTGAAATACTTGGGGGTTTTCAGTATCATCCCACAAGAACACTCAAAGCTGAGCCAATTGGGACTTACAGTATTCTCCTACATGGCTCTTACTCACTGGCTCCATATTAATATGAGTCAGGATGTGGGTGAGTTCACTCCACAAATTAGTTTTTGCCACTCCATCTTCTCCAGATATACGTTCCTCTCCCTTTACTACCAGAGGAGATCTCTCTCTAACTAACCACCAACTCTAATTCTGTGGGCATTGCCCACTTGTAAGCATTCCATGGTGATGACTGGACTATACTACTCCCTGCTTTATGGGATGCTTTGCACTAGAAAGATACAACTAGGATGGCATTTAATCATATATCACCAAACCATATTCATCCACAAACAAATAGTGACATATATATAGATTTTTCCAAACTTTATTAATATTCAAAAATGGAGAAATTCCAAAACATCAATTTATTTAAAAAAAAGAAAAAAAAACCCCACAAGGAATATCTACTTCCAAATCCAAACATACCACTTACTCATTCATTCATAACACTCTCACTACACTCCCTCATACATTCCACATTTTTTTAAAAACATTTTTAAATTGAATTTGTACATAGAACTCAAAATGTTCTTTCTTTTACAGTACAAAATTCAAATTACAAGCAGAAAGAACTCAATTTTATAGATCTTAAACATTCTCATGACAAATTTATTCTAGATTTTCTTCTTCCTTTTTTATTCTTCTCAACATGTTTCGCCTTGCACAGGCTTCCTCAGGAGAATTTTCAAAGAATTTCCTGCTGCTTAAATTTTCATCTTTTATTGGTTCAATATTCCTGTGTAAACATCTATACGTCCCATAGATGTATAGAAACAGATCCGTCCCCCGACTCTTAATCCTCAGCACATCTCAAACGAGCTCTAAAAAAAAACCATGTTACCCAAATGGCGTTACCGTCTCTTGTGTTTTACCACATCAAATTCTGATACCGGCTCCTGCTGTCCCTTCTAAACGCCGACTTTCGGTTTCGGTTTGATGTCAGCGTTTAGAAGGGACAGCAGGAGCCGGTATCAGAATTTGATGTGGTAAAACACAAGAAACGGAAGCCTGTGCAAGGCGAAACATGTTGAGAAGAATAAAAAAGGAAGAAGAAAATCTAGAATAAATTTGTCATGAGAATGTTTAAGATCTATAAAATTGAGTTCTTTCTGCTTGTAATTTGAATTTTGTACTGTAAAAGAAAGAAAAATTTGAGTTCTTTGTACAAATTCAATTAAAAAATGAAGATGTTTTTAAAAAAATGTGGAATGTATGAGGGAGTGTAGTGAGAGTGTTATGAATGAATGAGTAAGTGGTATGTTTGGATTTGGAAGTAGATATTCCTTATGGGGGTTTTTAAAAAAAAATAAATTGATGTTTTGGAATTTCTCCATTTTTGAATATTAATAAAGTTTGGAAAAATCTATATATATATATATGTCACTATTTGTTTGTGGTTGCACTAGAAAGGCCAAGAGGTTTAATATATGGGTCAACCACAGACAATCCATAGTGGGAGAGAATAAAAAGATGAAAGTCAAGTATGGTCTGTACCAGATGCTCTCTGAAAGTAGTTTATCAGTCTTAAGAAAATAAGAACATAAGAATTGCCATAATGAGTCAGACCGATGGTCTCTCAAACCCAATATCCTGTTTCCAACAGTGACCAATCCAGGCCACAAGTATCTAGAAGATCCCAAACAGTAGATAGATCCCATGCCACTAATACCCAGGGTTAATTAGTGGCTTTCCCCAAGCCTACCTGGTTAATAACAGTTTATGGACTTTTCTTCCAAGAATGTGTCCAAACCTTTTTTAAACCCAGCTACTCCAGCTGCCTTTTCCACATTGTTAGGCAATGAGTTCCAGAGCTTAAATTGTTTTAAATGTGCTACCTACTAACTTCATGGAGTGTCCCTGAGTACTTGTATATTTTAAAGAGTAAACTACCAATTCACAATTACCCTTTCTATTTCACTAATGGTTTTATAGACCTCTATCATATCCTCCTTCAGCCATCTCCTCTCCAAGCTGAACACCTCTAACCTCTTTAGCATTTCCACATAAGGAAGATGTTTCATCCCCTTTATCATTTTGGTTGCCGTTCTCTGTACCTTTTCCAGTTCAACTATATCTTTTTTTAGATGTGGTGACCAGAATTTTACACAGCCCTCCAGCCACTATCTCACCATTGACAGATACAGAGGTATTATGACATTCTCCATTCCTTTTCTAATAATTCCTAAAATTGTTTGCTTTTTTGACTGCTGTCACGCTTGGAGCCAAGGATTTCAAGCTTAACATTGTATAACTACAGTTTGGATTACTTTTCCCTATGTGCATCAATTTGTATTTGTCCACATTAGATTTCATCTGCCATTTGGATAGCCAATCTCACAGTCTTGCAAGTTCCTCCTGCAATTTCTCACAATCTGCTTGCAATTTAACAAATTGGAAAAATTTTGTGTCACCTGAAAAATTAATCAGTTCACTCATTGTTTCCTCTTCCAGATCATTTATTAAAAAGCACTGGTTCCAGTACAGATCCCTGAGGTACTCTACTTTCCTCAACTGAGAAAATTGACCATTAAGGACATTGCCTCCAAGCCCATGACTTTTTAATTTTCTCAGGAGTTTTTCATGAGGGACTTTGTCAAACACCTTCTCAAGATCCAAATACACTGCATCCACCAGCTCACCATTATCCACATGTTTATTAGTCCCTTCCAAAAAATGTAGCAGATTAGTGAGGCAGCTTTTCCTTGGTTAAATCCAAGCTGGCTGTGTCCCATTAAACCATATCTATCTATATGTTCTGTGATTTTCTTCTTTAGAATAGTTTCAATGATTTTTCCCAGCATGGAAGTCAGGCTCATCGGTCAATAGTTTCTCATATTACCCCTGAAGCCCTTTTTAAAAATCTGTGTTACATTGGCACCCTTCAATCTTCAGGTATAATAGACAATTTTAATGATAGGTTATAAATTACTAATAGATTTGTAATTTCTTTTTTGAATTCTTTCAGAACTTTGGGATATATACCATCTGGTCCAGGCAATTTGCTACTCTTTAGTCACACACATGAGTGATGACATTTGAAAGCACTGACATGGAATACATTTCCAGAGCTTCCTAGATGAATTTTGAAGATCCCTCTGAGCATATGTAGTAGTTCCTGCATTCGTGCAGTGTGCCTCAATTTAATAAATAATCTAAGGAGCTCAATTCCAGAAGAGTAGAAAGGAGGGTATGTGTGACTGTTAAACTGCAGTATTCACAGAGCACTTGTTACAGGAAAGCAACTTTGCTTTCTCTAAAGGCAAGACGTTCACTGTAGTCACAAACATGGAACTCCCTAGCAAAGGGCTGCCTTCTAACAAAAAGGTGAGAAACAATAACAGTCTGCCAACAGACTAGAAAAACAATTTTTGGCAGTTTACAGCTCCATGTTTGTTTTTTAATTTTTTATTTATGTGATTAATTAAATCACAAATCAAGAAAAGTCTTGAATATCTGGAAATATATGAAGTTCAAAATATAATACAAAACAAAACATCATATAAGCAAAAGAAAAACTTCATAAATTAAGTCCACAATTCGTGGGAACCAATCCCACAATTCCAAAAAATATAAATGAAAGAAAAGAAATGTCAGCACCTCAAAGAGAGGGGTATAGACACCATGAGGAGAGATAACTATATAAAAATAACTCCCCCTGGATCGAAGATATGCCACACTTCCACCAGGCCAACCGTCCTACCAGAAACTCCCTTGCGGGCACCCTCCACACCCCTTCACTCAAAATTGCTCACCTCACAAACACCAGAGCGAGAGCCTTCTCCATCGCCGGCCCCACCCTTTGGAACTCCCTCCCCACCGAGCTCCGACTAGAACCTTCACTTAATCAATTCAAAAAAGGAATCAAGACCTGGTTATTTAAACAGGCCTATCCCAACGCCTCTCAACCCTAGCATTTGACTTCTCCTCAACACTCATTATTTCCCTCTCCCTAGTACAGTGTCCCCCCGCCCCCCCTACACACCCTCCCTCCCTCACCACCCCATCCATTTTATGGCTTCCTGATATTCAGTCACCACCTCTCCTTCCCATCGCCACCCCCCTGCCCCCTTGTACAGTTCCTACCCCCCCCCGCCTCCCCTATGCGCTTCATCCCCCACCCCCGCGCTACCCCCCACTTTGTCGTCTCTTGTATATAATTAATTTATGTCCAACCTGGTTAACCACATGTAATCTCATTTAATAACTGTGGCGCCCGTTGGCTCTACAGTAAAGTTGTCACCGTTTAACTTCCTATCCTTCCTCCATCTATCATTGTAATTTCCTTTCTCAGTTGTCTGTAAACCGACATGATGTTTTTTTTTACGAATGCCGGTATATAAAAGTTATAAATAAATAAATAAATAACACCCAGCCACCTTGGGAGATATAATAATGAAATTTACACAGCACTATCTTGAGAGATTGCAGTTTTGTCACTCAGAAATTGTATTAACTGTGAAGGAAGAAGAAAATATATATGAAGCTTCCCTGTACTTGATATAACACTTACAGGGGAATTTCAAAAAGAAAAAAGCCCCTATTTGCAGGACCTTGAGTCTGAGCAGCAAAAATTGCTTTCTCTTCTTCTGTGTGTTTAGACACGTCAGGAAAAATTCTAACCTGAAGTTGCAAAAAAGACTCTGAACTGTGCCCAAAGAAAAGCTTCAATATCCAGTCTCTATCAGGTTCTAATACAAAAGTTACAATTAGTGTTGCCGGAGTAACTTGAGCAGGATCGGAAGTCTCTACGAACTTAGAGATATTGAAAACGGACATAGCAGGTTCCGCAGGATGCTCTGGCGGGGTTTCATTAACAATCCCAGCTTGCTTTTCTTCTTTCCCCTTTCTCAATGGGGGCAAATAAAATGCCCGTGATAATGGGGGGACTGCGTCCACAGACACTTTGAGAATCTCCATTAAATATCTTCTAAACATAGCCTTTTAGAGATATGTAGGGCATCTTAGGAAAATTCACAAGGTGGAGGTTTCTGCCCCTGATAGTATTCTCTAGATTCTCAATCTTGCTTAATAGAAACAAATTATCTTTTATAAAAGATTCCTATAGAGACTTGATGGAAGTCAAACTGGTCTTAAGCTCATTAATCTGTTGACAGATCCCTGGTTTTTAACAGGAAGACAATCCTCAAGGTCAGTCTGCCCAAACATTTTGTTGTGTTGGGATTCTTATCACTGAAGCTGCTGAAATATGACGTTACAGGATAGGAAAGCTTGAGTAAGTTATTGGTTATGATTACCTGCCCAACGGTCAACCACAATCTGAGATATTTTTCACACAATAACAATACTATTGATAGATAACATGTAGAAAGAAAAGCAATGGTAACTGTTTCAAAGGCAGAAAAGCTTCTGAATATATACCTGATTCTTGGGCGAGCTTTAGAGCTTTGCTTTCAGTAAACGATGACATCTCATAAAATGCTTGGTGGTTCTGAGCATAGTTGAAGTCACGGAAGTGAACGCTCTTGCAATAAATAACTATGTCTGACAGCTCCTTGGCCAGCTTCACTTTTGTACTCTAGAAAAAAATGCATGGCAAATGTGCAAAGATGCTTCAAAATGAGCAAAACAAAAAGCACTTCCCAGCTAAAAAGCACAGATATCTGGCTCTAACGCAAAACTCACAACAAATCTGTGATAGGAAACGCAACTCCAAACTGCTGAAAGTGTGCGCAACCAGATAATATAGAGAACCTGGTCTCAAAATCAGCATATATGTGAGTTTAAAGCAAGACACAGAGCTTAAACATCTATCTGGGAACAAACAAAGTGACACAACTTTCTGCTGCATGCTTCAATAAAATGAACTTTGTACTCTGCATGCATTTTGACAATAGACAAAGGGGTGGATTTATCAAAATGTGGTAACTACTGCATGCGATAGCAAAAGGGGTGTGTTTTATGCTAATATAGCATTTATTGCTAATTACCTGTGTGAAGAGCTAAGTTAGCACAAATTGTGATACCATTTCAGATTCTGTGATAAGTGCCAGACCTGTTGTATTTCCTTCATTCAACCACCAGGGACCATTGGTAATGGGGGGGGGGGGGGGGGGGAGGGAGAGGGAGAGAGAGAGAGAGAGAGAGAGAGAGAGAGAGAGAGAGAGAGAGAGAGAGAGAGAGACTGGCCATAATGTCATGGCCCATAGGTAGGTATTTGTATCCCTATGGTAGGCCCACCTAGTAACTCGAGGTGGGGTTTAGGTACGAGTGTAGGGGGTTAGGGGCCACTTTGACATTCTACGTGACACCTACGAACAGAAGATTTGCTGGCCTTCGGAGTGAGGAAACTCACTCCAAGATGAGATTTGGCAAGGTTCTCTCAACCTAGCTTGATGGACTCTCTACCTGGGTAACATCAAGCTAGGTTGAGAGAACATTACCAAAATCTCATCTTGGAGTGAGTTTCCTCACTCCGAAGGCCAGCAAATCTTCACAAGAGACCACTGTTCTGTTCGTAGGTAGCTGTCAGCAGGTTTGAAAACCGATGCCGGTAAAACTGAGAATCGGCTGTCAAACCAGCTGACAGATGCCGCTTATGTCAAAAAGGAGGCATTAGGGACGCATTAGTGTCCCTAGCGCCTCCTTTTACCATGGGCCCTCATTTAAATACTCAATCGCGCGCCCAGGAGAGTGGCCTGGGTGCGTGTCAGGAGAGCGGACGCTCGCCTCGATGCACCGGCTCTCCCGCTGTTTTTACTGTATCGGCCCATTTGTCACTAAATTCATAAACTCATCACTACAACATGGCATCATCCCTGATAGCTTAAAACAAGCCACGGTCTGACCCGTAATTAAAACATAGTCAGCGGATCCAGCTATCACATCCAACTATCACCTGATATCTTTCACGCCAAAGGACTAGAAACTGCAGTTCTCCACCAACTCTATGACTTCATTGATTCAAACAATATCCTCAAGCAATACCAGTTCGTGTTCAAGAAACACCACAGTACCAAATTGCTACTTCTATCCAGCTTTGATACAATGAGACGCGGATTTGACCATGGCTCCTCGTTCCTTCTATGCCTACTCGACATCTCTGCTACATTCGACACGGTCACCACTCATCCTACTTTCAAGACTGCACTCCTTCGGGATCACTGGTTTGGTGCTAGCCTGGTTCTTGTCTTACCTTAGGAACAGGACACAAGTCCAAATTGAATCCCTTACCTCCTCTTTGATGACTGAGCTCTGGAGTGCCCCAACAGTGTGAGCTCTCTCTGCTGCACTGTTTAATCTAACCCAACTATGCCGCACCCTCAATGACCTTGTTGTACACTATAAATTATTTTTTCCTCTCAAGGAAACATGGGCCCTGACTGAAGCTTTCCTTAACAATTGCCTTATAATGATCCAGAAATGGCTACACAGTAATAAATTAGCTCTCAACACATCTAAAACAGAAATCCTGTTATCACGCCATCCAGTCATTAACACCCCCATATCACTTTTGATTCACATTCCATCTCCATCTCCCAAAGTGTACGAAACTTGGAAGTCACTATTGACTCCTTCCTCTCCAAGCATAACCATATAAGAAATATTATTAACTCCTCCTTGTATAAACTATGCCTGCTATGTCACCTCAAGCCCCTATTCGAATATGCACATTTAAGAGCAATCCTACAATCCCTTCTTTTCTCAGGGATTGATTACTGTAACTCCCTTCTGACAGACCTACCTCTATATGCCACTCGCTCACTCAAATCATACAAAACTCAACAGCAAGACTCCTTTTCGGCACTCCCATGCACAATCACATCTTTCCTGTTCTTAAACCTCTCCACTGGCTTCCCATCTCCTACTGAATAAACATAGAAACATAGAAATGACAGCAGAAAAAGACCAATCGGCCCACCCAGTCTGCCCAGTAAGCTCCCACTTTTATTTTCCCATACTTATCTGTTTCACCAACCACCAAGTTCAGGGCCCTTGTTGGTAACTGTTTGATTCAAATAATACAATATAAGCTGGCAATGATCATCTACCATAACTTAAACTTCCCATGGCTCTCCTTAACAATAAAAATCCAAGCCCCCTTCCGACAACTCAGATCATCCAACCAGATGCTACTAGTGTCTCCACCTACAAAGCTCACCCATCTCGAGGAAACCAGGGAACGTGCATTCTTCTCTGCCAGACAACTACTGTGGAATAGCCTACCAAAGACAATAAGATGTCTCCGAGAAAGATCTTTCTTCAAAAAAGCCCTAAAAACATTACTCTTCAAGAGAGCATTCCCCCCCAATCTAGATGACAACTGATACCCTCAACTCATCCCCCTTCTGCTGATGCTACCTAGTCTCCCACCCCCTTCCCTCTGACCCCTTAACTCAACCAATCTCATGCCTTGATGCTTATCTTTCTTCCTCACCCCCCTTAAGATTTTTGTATTGCCCTTCCCATTTTTTCAATGGCTGTATATGTTTTATATTGTACCCCATCCGAACATCTGTTTGTTCATTTTTGTATCTCACTCTGAACGTAGGAAGGGCAGGTAATAAGCACTTTTAAATAAATAAATAAATAAATAAATAAATATCATCCAATTTATAACAGTCATTCAACACCAAAATATATCTTTTCTATATTTTGAAAATGCAACTAAAAATCCAAACATAAAAGCACAGCACCCAAACGTCAGCCGATGTTTCATAGATCACTACTGCTTCAGGGAGATTATAAACAAAAATTAATTTATGTAGAGATTCATGTTCTCTTATGGCCAGATTTAAAATCATGTGCGCGCATACAAAATGGGGGTTATGCGCGTGGCCGGGCCTTGCGTGCGCCTCCGGGACAGCGGCATTCATCGCTGTCCCGGAGACTTGCGCACCGGCCAGCTGCCGGCACGTGCAACTTGCTTCAGGCCAGGCCCTGAAGTAAGTTGAAGAACAAGGGGGAAAAAAAAAGGTAGGAATTAGGGTTGGGAAGGGGAAGGGAGGTTAGGGTAGGGGGTAGGGAAGTTCCCTCCCAGTCAGCTCCTTAATTGGAGCGGACTGGGAGGGAACTGGGGAAGGCCGAGATGCGTCGCCGCGCAAATTTGCAAAAACTTTACCTCCCCCCTTGCATGTGCCGCGCGCACCTGCACGTGCGGATTACAAAATCCAGCGCACATGTGCGCGTGGCCCAACGACTGGCGCGCGCATGTTATAAAATCAGCGCACCTATGGAAATCTACCCCTTAGTGTTCCCTGCCTGACAATTAGTCTCACTGTACTTCACAAGAAAAGGCTGCTGCATTTTTATATTGGGATTTTTATTTGCGTTTTCAAAATATAAAATATATGACGTCAATATTCAAAGCGCTGGATAAGTGGGACTTAAGTGGCTAAGTAGCGACCGCTGAATATGTAAAAATGAAGGTGTATATTCAGCAGCACGGCTATGCCGCTGAATATACGCATATAACTGAGCGCTTAGCCGGATAAGTCTAACTGACTAAGGTTAGACCTGCTCTATGGCAGTCTCGCTTCCACAGAAGTTGTACGGCTAAGCGAGATGTGCCACTAAGCAGGTCTAACCTCAGCCGGTTAGACTTATCCGGCTAAGCACTCAGTTATATGCGTATATTCAGCGGCATAGCTGTGCCGCTGACTAAATAAACATCGTAACTTAGCTGGATAAGTTGCAACCAGCTAAGTTTCTTAACCAGCCAGTTTGAATATCGACCCCTATATGTTTTGGTGTTGAATGACTGTTACAAAATGTCTGGGTGTTTTATTGTGCTCCACAAACACCGAAGGCTTGCTAACACTTTATGAAAAATTGCTTTACACATTATTCAGTGTCTCATTTCTAAGCTTTGTTACCTGACTCTTTGATGTTGTGAGTAATTTTCTTCTAAACAGGATTTGATGGGTTTAAGGGGATAGTGGGCTCAGTCCACCAGGGCATATTTTTTTAACTGAGTGGGGTGGAGAAGCTCAGAATCAGTCGGATACATCCAGGTGCCTCTTTTTTTTTTTTTAAGTCTGTTGATATTTAACTATTCTGAATTTAGCTGGTTAATCTTTTAAGTTTTGTGGTCAGATAAGGTAGCACTGTAGGAATTCTTGAGTATTGGCCCCTTAGTGCCTGATGGTTTTCAGACATAACTGAGATTATGATGCAATTATTTCATAACTGAGTTGACACTGGAAATGGGATGGATAATTACAGTAATATTGTAGTAATTCCAGAAAACCAGCAGGCACCCATGAAGTGCAATACATGACATGCACTAAATTCACCTAAAATGGGCAGCTTTGCCAAGTTGGTTTCAGGACATCAAAGTAGCTTCAAATATCATGGTTCCTGCAATCTAGAGAGCATACATTTTTAAAGATTATATACCATTACATTATATATATGTGTCTGGTGCCAATTTATTCATTTCCTTTTTCATTATTTGAAAAGTTCTCTATTCTATCTCACTATTGTAACCTACTTTACCATCCTTTACTTCTCTATTTTTGTGCTCTTTTTTTTAATCAGAGTTTCCTTTTCTTTCATATATAATCTGTCTTTTCTCCATTTTCTTCACTCTAGGATTTCTCTCTCTCTCACTTTCTTTTCTCTTTGTCTTTCCCACAATCTCTTTTTCTTTAAAGAATTTTAGATCTTATAGGTGATGAAAAGGATTTAATTTGTACAATGCAGCTAGCAGAGACTGCAGTGTACAAATCAACTCCTCTTGTTAGAATTTTCATCGCTTATAAGGTCTAAATGTCTTTAATGATGTCAGCTTTACAATGAATACCTCTGAATGTGTCTGTAACAACACCCCCTAACCCCAACCCCGAAAACTCCCCGAATCAAAGTGGCCCCTTACAAAGGTCCATATATAAAGTATCAGACTGAGCTTTATAAAGAGACTCTCTCTCTCTACATCTCTCTCTCTTCATCTGAGGAGCCGTGCCATGCATAACATACGCATGCCGGCTGAGGAAAATTAGGGATTACGCATGTCAGTGCTGGCCTTGCCCCTTACGCCCATGCCCTGCCCCTTTTCCATCTACTTTTTCTGGGCACGCGTACATTAATGTATGAGCGCCCTTCCCAGCTATTTAACATTTGCATAGCTCCCGCATAGCCCACTTACATGCATATATGGCCATTTTTGCGCACACAAGGCTTTTAAAATCTACCTCATACTTTTTAAAATCAAAATGTATGAGCGTATCAACTCCATCCCAACTCTGTACCTCCCTCTCCCTGGAACGTCTCTCTTCAGTACATAAAAGTACACGCATGGAGCCTGGGACAATTTGGAACAACCACTTACAGAGATAAAACCAGTTTTTTAGAGATTGTGTGAAGCCCGCCGCAGGGAATTTCGTATTTCCCGCGATTTGGGCCTTTTAAATTCAGGGGGACCCACATTTCGGTTTAGTGTGCACTAATGGGGTTAGCGCGCACTAACATTTTTACATTAGCGTGCACTAATGGGGCGTTAGTTCATGCTAACCCCATTATTTCCCGAAATTTCGGGAAAAACTCGTTCGGGATTCGGGCTCCCCAAACCAGGACGAATGCACATCCCTACAGTTTTTTTGTGTATTAATAGCTTTGAAAATTACCCCCTAAAATTCTAGGTGAATCAGAAAACGAAATGAACATGGGGAGAACAGGAAGTTTCAATCAGAGCAGAATATTCTTCCAAACGTGAGCTTCAAATGTGAATCACCAAACTGACACTTACAGTTCTACTTCTGGTGTTCTGAACATCTGACTAGAAACTTTAATGTTATTCTGGCATTTTAGCCATCTAAAATCAAGGAGGATAACTTTAAAACATGCGCATGTGCCCATACATGTGTATATATGGGTGCACACAAAACTGCTCCAGTATTTTATAATCTGCGCATATATGATGCACACAGGTTATAAAATATGTATAAATGTCCCAGGAAGATGTGCGCGCATGTAATAAACATGCAAATATAATTATCTGACTTAGGGCCTCATTTTCCAAGCCGCTCGCACGCAATAAGGGACCTTTCGCACGCGAAAAGTCCCTTATCGCGTGCGATACCAGAATGGGGGCGGAGTCGGCCCCAGAAGAGGAGGAGTCTGGGCGTCACCGGGGCCGACTCTGCGCCGACGCCGCGGACAGTGAAAAGGTAGGTGCCTTTTCGCTGCCTATTTCGCTTCCAATAGCTACACCTCCTATGGTGGCGCTATTGGGTGCGAAACCGGCAGGCCCGCCCCCCCGTTTCGGCCCCCCGCCCCTCATCTTCTAAAGTATCGCAGGCCTGCGATACTTTAGAAAATGAGGCCCTTAGCTGGATAACTAGCATTTTAAGACTTTCCTGGCTAAGTAGCGGCATTGTGCTATTTAGCTGGATAAATCAAAACTTGTCTGGATAAGTACCTCTATTTAGCCAGCTAACTCAAAACTTATCCAGCTAAGTACAGCAAAGCTACTATTTAGCCAGATAAGTATGCGCAACCGGTATATGTGTCTAATTTTAAAGTGATACACGAGTAGATTTAACACACGTATTTTAGATGAATTTACTCCCCCCCCCCCCACCCCCAAGTCAGCTTTTATATGCATAAGTCAGGAGATTTTCTAACATGCATACACGTGGCAATCAAATTACCAGTTGTATTACCAATTAGTCTTCCAGTTTGCCCAGTCCTTCTGCAGGTCATCAAAACCCTCCGGGCTCTTCAGCCTAAAGTCCCCTCATTTACCCAGATCCCTCACCCAGTCACTATTTTACTTTTAAGACATTTGCGATCACTTACTTCTGATATTGAGCAGGAG
The DNA here is from genome assembly GCF_901001135.1 of Rhinatrema bivittatum. Taxonomy (NCBI): domain Eukaryota; kingdom Metazoa; phylum Chordata; class Amphibia; order Gymnophiona; family Rhinatrematidae; genus Rhinatrema; species Rhinatrema bivittatum. Next base: position 80,494,320 of record NC_042616.1, read on the forward strand.
TAAATATATACAAGTTATCTGCCAAATTTGCATGCATAAATTGCTTATAAAATAGCAACTTATTTACGTAAATGTTAGCCCCACCCTAGAATGCCCCTGCCCACACCATTTTTACAGGCAAAAATTAACCTATGGACCCTGATTTACATGTATATATATCGAGGTTTCTAAATAGCTAATACTCATGTGTATATTATTTTACACGCTTAACTGCTGATCTTAACCTGTGCTGCTTTTGAAAATTCACCTTAAAATATGTCTAAAAAAGGCAAGTTTCCAATGAAGAACTTACCTGTTATCAAATATCACAACTAATAAATGTCAGAATGTCCCTGTAATTGTAAGTGTGTGAAGCCACAAGACATCCTTCTACTTACAATGGATTTTCTTGTTTGCAGTAAGACAACCACTAGATTCCAATGTAAATAGACGAGTAGTGGCAACACCACACAATTACGTGACTGAATGAAAAAGGTCACAGAGTAACAAGGTAAGGAATTTAACTGAAAAGACTATTGAAATGTATCTAAATAAGTCTAAAAATTACAACAGAAGATGAATATTAGTTTAATTGTAGATTTATGAAATGGAGGGCCTGTTTCACCAAGGTTTTCTCCCATTCTGTGTCTATGTAAAAAAAAGAAGCTTAGTGAATCAGGCCCTAAATAAGCAACTTAAATCATTTGAAGGTAATTTTGAAAAATGTTTTATACTCTTAGCATGGGTAAAGTATGCATGCTCTCAACAGCTCATTTACTTTACCGGTATGGAAAAAGGAGCCAGGGTTAGGTCAGGAGAGGGAAAAGTTCGCACAAGGATTTCATTTTGAAATTCCCATGCATGCTTTTCACCTATTTCCAAGCAGTTTCCTTTTGAAATTTAGTTTGCAGGCTCACGGGTAGTCTTAAAAATGCCCCCTTTAGGATGAGTAACCAGCTATCCAAAATCTAAATGAAAACTGCACTATAATGCAACTATAGAGCAGAATGCAGACAGAACTATTAAATTAGAGGAAAGACCTTGTATTGGTCATGATATGGAGGACACAGCAGTATAAAGTGCTACCCTTGGAGGTAGATTTTGCAGACTCTATGAGCTTCTACATTTAAAAGGATAATTATTTCTTTGTTGGACGGGATAAGGCAAAACGGAGCATCTATAGCCAGACATAAAATGACTGATTCAGAGGTCTTAACACTATTGTAAATCATCAAACTACAAAGTGTGGCTATAAAAGCAAGCTTGATTCAAGCATTTTACAGAAATACATAGCGTGCTCCTCCTGACCTCCTGCTAAAGCCCTTGCTATGCTTGCTTCTCAGTGAAAGGTCTGACTCATGCTCATAAAGGCTTTAAATGTTGTGTGGCAGGTTTGGAATGCTGCAAGCACTTCTTGTCTATTACTTCCCTGCATCCTACAGTGCTCAACCAATCAGACTGCAGGATTTCCAACCTCCCTTCCTGAGGATGTTCACCTAAAGGTGAATTTTCAAAAGCTGCACAGGTAAAAAGTAGCACTTCCGCATGTAAATAGCATAAACACGAGTCTATGCTATTTTAAAAACCTCCACGTACACGTGTAAATCAGGGTCCACAAGGAAATATCACACATGTAAAAAGGGGCGGGCCAGGGGCGTTCTGGAGAGGGGCCAACATTTATGCGAGCAAGTTGCTATTTTATAAGCTATTTACGCATGTAAATGTGGCAGCTTACTTGCGTATATTGACTCCTGCTCAGTCTCACCAGTGATTGTAAACATCTTAGAAGTTAAAAAAATGAATGGGTAGGGGGTCTGGGTGAGATGAAGGGGGATTTCAGGCTGAAGAGGCAGGAGGGTCTTAACAAGCTGCAGATGGACCAGGCAAACTGGTAGACTAACTGGTAAAACTTATTTCATTGCTGTGTGCATATTATAAAATCCCCTGTTTTAGACGTGTAAAAAGCGGACTTACAGGAGGTAAATGCATCCAAATAATGCAAGTAAAATCTCTTCATGTATCCCTTTAAAATCTGAAGTACAAATACATGGTTATATCATTTGCACATACTTTTCTGGCTAAAATACAACTTATTTGGCTAAATAATACATTTGCTGCTACTTAGATGGACAAATTTGAACAAATCAGCACTACATTCTGATTTATCCAGTTTAGTAGCAGCAGATGCTACTTAACTAGAGAAGTCTGAAGAGCATTCCTTGTCTGTCTAAGTAGCGCTTTTCAGATTTATCCGACTATGGCCTGGATTCATCATTCCGCTATAAATATATACAGCGAAATGATGAGCCGTGTCAAAAAAAAAAGGGCCAGGGCAGGCAGCCGCATCGTGGTGGTGCGTTTTCGCCCACCTCGGTTGCAGCCGCGCTGCACAATATCGCCCCCGCGGCACCAATGATATCGCCGTAGCTATTTCCGGCGCTACTGCAGGTGACAATAGGCGATACATTATCGCCCGCAGCGCTACAGGCCCTTAATTTCCCTAAACTTCGCCCAAACTCCTCCCCAAATTGCATTAGGGCGATAACGGCCCATCGCAAATTTGAGAAATGACTTTGTATGTAAGCTAGCCAGATAAGTCTAAAAATAACATTACTTATATGGCTGTCTGATTTAGCCAGCTATGTAGTGCTTTTTAGACTTATCTAAGGGCCTTATTTTCTAAATGTATTGCACGCGAAATGTCCCTTTTCGCGTGCGATACCAAAATGGGGGCGGAGTGGGCCCCGGAAGAGGAGGAGTCAGGGCATCACCAGGGCCGACTCTGCGAAACCACCGCGGACGACAAAAAGGTAAGGCCCTTTTCGCGTCCTATTTCGCTCCCAATAGCTACACCTCCTATGGTGGCGCTATTGGGTGCGAAACTGGCAGCGATCGCACCGCGACGGTGTGATCGCTGCCGGCTAGCGCAGGCCCGCCCCCCCCCCCCCCCCCCGTTTCGGCCCCCCGCCCCTCATTTCCTAAAATATCGCAGGCCTGCGATATTTTAGGAAATGAGGCCCTAAGTGTTGCTACTTCTCTGGATAAATCTAAACTTGTGTGGTTCGTGCTTTTTACATTCACGGGCACGTTTGTGTGCATCTGTACTCATATTTACAACCTGCGCATATTATTTGCGCACAGGTTAGAAAATACAGTAATACATCTGCATGCACCCATATGCACATGTATATGGGCCCACGCGAACAATTTTGAAAGCTATCCTACCTAGTTTCTGATTAAACATACCATTTCATAAAAATACTGTTTGCACATTTTTACAAAATAATTCTGTCTGAAACTAGAATTTAAAAAACCAAAAACATCAATATGTCCCTTAAACTTTCAGGTTTCTATTTCATTCATATGATTATAAGAGTTTTAAGTTTCTCAGAAGTCTCCCCCGGTAAGAAAGACATTCAGTCATTCAAATGCAATGGTAATTGCAATGCTTGGCTCACCTCACTTTTATTTTTCACTTTATTCTTCACAGATTCATCTTCCATCTCGGCTGCTTCATCCTCATCAGACACATCATCTGCCTCAATGCTGTTTTGAACACTCTTTGCTGGGTTTTCTTCCAGCTTATTCGATTTCTTCCCTTTCACAAGAATTTTTCCCTTCAATTGCTGGTGAAAAAGATGTCAAGGAAAGGTTTAAAGATTTTATAGATTCGAGATAAGACCCTGCTCATCGCAGCTCCTCATCTTCCCCATCCTGAGCTTCCTCTTCCTAGTCCTATCCCCAGGATGAGCATGCACTGAGCACTGGATGTACTTAGTCTGAGTATTGGGAACCGCAGCAGTGAAGAAGTTCTGTCAGCCACATGCAGCAGCCAAGGTAACTAACCGAGCGAGCTGTCCGCACCACGGTGACTTCTCCCTTACTCAGCACTGGTCCATCGTGATGGGTTCATGCATTTCTCTGGCCCATCTCTCCCTTTGTTTTAAAATTTGGAAGAGAGACTGATGAGGCTTTCAGTGCTACCTTAGCTCTTCTTTTTACCACGTCTACATTGCCTACTCTGTGGAGGGCCAGTGTGTCACAACGTTTTGGTAATATTAGTGTGCCTTGCACTTGAAAAGATTTGGAAACAGTGGTTTAAAAGAGTGAAGCACTCAGAGGACTGGTGTCTTATCAGCCCAGAGGCATAGTCATGGGTGGGTCTCAGGGGAATGTGACCCATCACATTTGGCTCAGCTTTCCACCCCTAGCAGCATGTCCTATCTGATTCAGCCCCTTAAGGGTGCAAGAGTTATAGGATCTTTAGGCATTGAAATCACTACCTGTCAACAATTCTATGCACCTTTAAAGAGGCTTACATGAATTGGAAACATTACTGCTACTGTGAAAGTTTGAGGCCATCAAAGTCTTTGTTTACTTTTTGGTCTTTAAACTAGACTCATCGGGGATGGGTGAACAAAACCCCAAGGAAAGTAAAACAAATACTCATACAGAAATGGGAAATATGGGGGGAAAAAGGCAATATTTGGAAAGCTACGTACATTAATGCTTATAGCATAGGGAATAAAGTCCCAGATCTAGAAGCAGTCATGGATGAAGCTGATTTAGATACAGTAGCTGTCACGGAGAACTGGTACACGGAAAACCATGACTGGGATAGTGTTATACCAGGCTACAATCTATTCAGGAAGGACCGGGTAGGAAGGAAAGGAGGAGGAGCAGCATTATATATAAAGAACAGCATTAAAGCAACAGCATTGCTGGCCTTATGAGGTAAGGAGGAGGCACTGTGGGTTAATCTGGAACGAGGGAAAGGAACATCTGATTATATTTGCATAATATACAGAGAAGAGAACATGGATAGAGATTCAATGGAGAATATTCATGGGATTGCTGTGAAAGGGTAGGTGCTGCTGTTAGGGAATTTTAATCTTCCAAATGTTGATTGGGAGATCCCAACTGCAGTAACTTCTAGAAGCAGGGAGATCCTGCATTCTCTGCAAGGAGAACTGTTCAGTGGTCCCTTCCACAGAGAGCACCAAACAGAAATATTTAAGCCATTTTGATTTTTCCTCATCAGCCCCTACATATTCCTCCCCTTCACCTTTGAGTCTTTTTCTGCTGGTCAGGAATGCCTGGGCTGGGTGAAAGCCAATTTACATAATTGCTCTTCAACAGCTGGAGAGATTAACACTTATGTAAAATAGTTGCCTTAACCACAGAAGGAGAGTGAGAAAGCAGAGATAGGCCAGGGTGACAGTGAAGAGCCAGGACCTAGAGTGTTGCCAGAAATTACAAGGGTTTTGTAGCCATTGCCATGGAGACACACATAGGATTTATTTATTTATTTATTTCACATTTTTCTATACCGAGCTTCATGGTTGAATACCATATCAGATCGGTTTACATCGAACGAGGGATAGAAACTTGTAACAAAAAACAGAACAATAAGTTATAATCAGAAAGAGAGCAAGAAAGTTACATTGAACAAGGACTATAAACTTGGAGGCTTTACAGCTTTGGAAGTAAATAGAGTAAAAAAGGCCCGAGTAGGGCCATAACTTAAAATCAAAAGTCATAAGATAGTTTAATTGTGGAGGTATTGGATAAGGATTGGATAAGGATGGGGTAAGGGAAGGGATGGGGGTGGGGGGTTGGCCACAATGTTCATCCATGTTAACTTTGGGCTCCCCCCAAACAAAAAATTTCAGTTCTGACTATACCCCTGTATCAGCCAAACAAAGAAACAATGTAAATGCCAGTTCAATTTTGCAGCTAAGTGATATGAAAATATGCAACAGTGAATAACTAAATGGCTCTGTAAGGGAGTGTTTGTGCAACTCAGGCAAGGCTGGGTTATTTGAAACATAAAACCAAGGAAATCCTCAGAGAGCGGAGAAAAGTGATGAATCAGGGAACTGCACTCTGTTTCTGAAGCCACAGCCATTTCTAAGCCATATCAATCAGGCCGATGCAATAACGTGCATTAGAAATGTGTGTTGAAATGCAGGAGCACTGGCAATGCACAAATTATCCATTGCATGTCCCTTTTAGCATGGCAGCTCATTTGCATATTGCATCGAGTTGAGAACCACTGAGTTAAGCGGCTAACTTAACTTATGTGGCTAACTCTGGTCAGGCCACAGGACTGTCCTAAAGTTAGCCGGTTAGACATAACCAGTTAACTTTAAGGTGGCTGAGTATGTTCAGGGGCGTGACTGCACTGTTGAATATACCTTGCTAGTTAGTCGGATATGTTTATCAGGCTAACTAGCCAAGCCACACAGCAGCTGAAAATAGACGCCAATATTTCTTTAAATAAAGCAAAATAAATATAAACTAAGATAAATATTCGGTCCCATAGAAAACATAGCCATTATGTGTGTTCATTTTCCAGAGGAGTTTTTTTTTAAAGGGTTTGAATTCCCTTTTACTTGACCCACAAAAAGCTTTCAAAACCACACGGATTCCTTCGTCAGACATGCCTTTTCAACAATTTTCCAAAGCCACAGTCTAATCGATCACAAAAGACTGTTCCAATGGGACCACACAATTCTTTAACAGTGTGCCTTTCATGACAACTCAGATTGACCTGCCTCAACGGTGAGGCGGGAAACATACCAAATAAGATGCTGTGCGCTCAGACCCCGTATGCAAAATACAAGCTCGTCACGGTTTAATAATAATTCTGCTTTCTAGCTTGTGAGTGTTGGACAGCATGGCTCTCCTGGAAGTGAGCTGTGGGAGTATCCCGCAGGAAGTTTTCTTAAGGATAGACTGTGCCTGAGGGCTACAAAATGTGACTTTGTTCTCAGTGAAGTAACTTTCTGTATTCCTCTAGACGTGCACAGTACAAGAGGACGTGCATTTCGCTTTCTCTTTCTCCAGTGTTGTACTCCACGCAAAGCCCGGCTTCTTGGAGCTTCTATTTCTAAAATGTTTTATTTATTCTGTGTTTGCATATGGAACTGAGGGGAGGGATTACGTTTTTGTGAGGATCTGTAGCAGCTGATTTTCTGTTTCCCCAGTAGGAGATGTATTGGTGTACAGGGCCCAGTGTAACATTTGTTGTGGTGCTTTTTTACAGGGGTTTTGTTTTGGTTTTTTTCCAGGGCTTTGTATTGTTTCCAGTGCCTTTATAATGGGGAGTTGTGGTGACTGCGGTGACTCCAGAATTTATATTTTATGAATAATTATGTTTCTGCTGTTTTATTTTATAGATCAAAGGAAGGAAGGTCTTTAAAAAAATCAGATCTGGTTGGTGAATCTGAATATCATAGTAATATAAATTAATCTATTTCTATATAAATTTTGTGAAATAAAGTCACAGATAGGATAGTGGTTTTTTTTTTACTATTGGGATTAATTTTATATTTAGCTCACACCTTTTCACATAACTTAAGGCGAGTTACATTCAGGTACAGAAGGTACTTCCCTGATCCCAGAGGGCTCACAATCTAATTTTGTTCTTGAGGCTATGAAAGTTGAAGTGACAAGGTCACAAGGGGTGGCATCTTTTTCTCTTTAAGATAGGGTAAGAATAAGAGAACATGTGCAATTCTATAATCCATTTTATACAATATTATTGAAAAAGATGGAATAGAAATGTTTCAATAAGAAAAATGTGCACGTGGCAGGTTTATTCCCCTCCACTCCCGGTTACTGTCTTCTTCTAGAATTCCCAGGCCTCTCTCCTGCTCCCCTCTGAGCTTACATTATATCCAGCTCCGGGAGCCACTCCCTTACCCATAATTCTTTGTCTTAAGGTGGACAAGGACCAGATAGCTGGGACTGGTCCTTCACACTATTTTGGGAGTTTCTCAGACATGCTCCTTCACAAGGTATAAATGGGTGTCAGGGTGTATATTGGGAGATGGATGCATGTGTTTAGCTAAGTTTGTCTGTGGGGGGGGGGGGAGTTTTTTTGGGGCATAATATGTGGCATGCTTGTGGAGTATCTGAGGGGTATGGCTGCACATGTGCAGGTGATATGGTTGCTTATTATGTTGTTCGAGTAATAAATTTGTTTTGGCTGCCATTTGGAGTCATATGAATTTTCATGCTAAAATGAGGTTACATCAGAGAAACATTTGGGAAGCACTGCCCTAGGCAAATCCTTGGAGGGGGGCAGTCTCTCCATCACCCTCCCCCGCTCCTCTGCTTCAGCTTCCCCAGATAAGTGCATCATCAGCTGCCTATGATAATGATTATTAATTATCATGATTTGTATAGCGCATGCCAAATGCACGCAGTGCTGAATAGAGACACAAGCGACAGTCCCTACTCCCACATAAGAGATAATCCCTAGCTTGAATTCAGTCAAGATAGCCAGGCAAAAATAAATAGGAGGCTGTGAACTAAAACAGCAAGGCCATGGCTATTAAAGTATATGGTTATAAGTGAGATTAACTGAGGATAGGTAAGTTTAATTAAAGGAATGAAGTCTGTGCATTAACTATCTAATTGCACGTGTCTTCTTTTGGCAGAAAGGAATTACTAGTCTGCACCTTCGTAATTTCTATTTACCATATGAAAGCACTGTAGGATTCAGTCATGTGCAAATATAGAAGGGCATTATTTATTTGTTTGTTTGTTTTTATATACCAGTGTTCGATTTTACATATCGCATCGGATTACAGAAAACTGAGAGGTGCAGGAAACTAGGCGTTTTCTTTTGTCCGTTACAAGTAACATCTGTATTAGAGGAACGATTAAACAAGTGAGGCAGTTAAACGGTTAAACAAGTAAAAAGATTGAATATGTAAGGCGTTTCCTTTTGTCTATTACAAAGGACCATCTAGAACAAGGAATGGTTAGGTATGTATTAAGAAGTAGGAATTATATGTTGGAGAGGAATATCAATAACTGATACATGATTAAACATTATTTATTTATTTATTTATTTAAGGTTTTTTTATACCGGCATTCATGAACTCGTTCACATCATGTCGGTTTACAGAAACATTAGACAAAGGTAAATATATTACATCATTAGACAAAGGTAAACATATTACATAACATGTCGGTGGACAGGGAATTGAGGCGGGGCAGGAGGCTCCACGATTCTTGTTTTCTGGAGTTTCTGTTTTATGTTGCTAAGGACATCTGTTACGGATCATCACTTGGGCAGAAGGTTATAGGTGCATAAAAATACAGGTCAGTAGTTAAGACTGACTATCTTGTAGATGTAAGTTCATGGGGTGGGGAATGTAGGTAGATGTTAACTAAAGTGGTTGCGGTAAGAGTTTTCCATAGCAGCAGGGGATAGGTTGGGTATAGGATTCAGTCATGTTATTGCTGCAAAGACTTTGTGAAAGAGCCAGGTTTTAAGATTTTTCTTGAAGGATTGGGTTGATGGCTCTGTCCTTAGTTCTGCTGGGAGTTTATTCCACAGGGAGGGGCCGGCGAGTGATAGGGTTCGTTCTCTTGCTGATAATCTGTGTGTTGCTTTCGGGGACGGAGATTGTAGGAGTTCGGTGTTTGAGGAACGAAGGTTCCTTTGGGGAGTGTGGAAGTGAAGGGGAGTAGTCAGCCAGTTGGTTTTGTTGTGTAGAGTTTTATGTATGATGGTTAGAGCCTTGTATAGGATTCTCTGAGGGATGGGCAGCCAATGTAATTCTTTGAGGATGGGTGTGATGTGATCCGATCTTCTGCTATTTGTGAGAGCTCTGGCTGCGGCGTTTTGTAGTAGTTGGATGGGTTTAAGGGTGGAAGCAGGGAGACCTAGTAGTAAGGAGTTGCAGTAGTCGAGTTTAGAAAACAGTAGGGCCTGTAGGACTGTTCAAAAGTCTTGTGGGTATAGAAGTGGTTTAAGTTTTCTCAGGATTTGGAGTTTGTAGAATCCGTCGCTTAGTATGAAGCTGATGTGTTTTTTGAAATTTAGTTGGCTATCAAGGACGATGCCTAGGTTTTTTACTGAGGTGAGTGTTTGGTTTTTTTGTTGTTGTGTGGTGGGGTTGGTGAGGGAGGGGGGCGGATTTGTTGGATATATATAGGATTTCTGTTTTGTTGTGATTAGGAGTGAGGGATAGTTGCAAGAGTAGGTGTTTTATTGTAGTTTGATGGGCTTTCCATAGATCAAGGGTGTGTTCGGTTGAGTCTGATTGGGAGTAGAATTTGTACATCGTCGGCATATACATAGTATAACAATCCCATTTCATTTAGGAGTTTGCATAGGGGGATCATGTATATGTTGAACAGTGTGGATGAGAGGGAGGAGCCTTGATGAACACCGTGAGGAAGGGGGATTTGCTCAGATTCGAAGTCATTGAATTTGACTTTGTAGGAACTGTTGGAAAGGTATGAGGTGAACCAGCAAAGTGTTGTGCCATGTAGGCTGATTTCTCTTAGTCTGTGTAATAGAGTTTTGTGATTAACGGTATCAAATGCCATAGAGATGTCTAGGAGGATGAGTAAATAAGATTTGTGCAGTCCAGGCCTTTAAGTATTGTGTCTGAGAGGGAGAGAAGCAGGGTTTCGGTGCTGAGGGTTGTTCTGAATCCATGTTGGGCTAGGAATAGAATATTGTGGGTGTCCAGATGTTCAGTGAATTGACGATTCACAATTTTTAGGCTAAGAAGGGAAGATTCGAGATTGGCCGGAAGTTGGCTGGATCAGATGTGGCTTTTTGAGAATCGGTTTGATGATGTCGTATTTTAGTTTATCTGGGAATATGCCTTGATCGAATGATAGGTTGACTATGTTTGCTATTAGTTTGGCTGTGTGGTTAGATAGTTGTTTGAGGAATTTTGTAGGTATTGGGTCGATAGGATGTGCAGCAGGATTGATGTTTTGAATGATTGCCTCAATTTCAGTTGATGCGACGTTTTCGAAATGTGTCCATTTGTCGCTGTTTGTGTTTAATTCAGTTGTGGATTAAATTAATTAATGTAACCCCATTGAGATAAGCACCATACTGATAAACAAAACTGTTTTGTCTTGATTTTTCAAATAAAGCACAAGCTCCCTGACAAGTTGCAATGAGTAAAAATGGTGACCCAGATTTGCCAAAGGTAGAATCAGCTTTAGCTGTAATGATTTTCAGGACAGGCTGCTAGAAGCTGGGCGTGAACAACATGGGATGGATCTCCCAATTAGAATCAGTTGAGCGCATCTTCCAAATAACCCAGTGTGGCCACCGTGGGATATGGGATGCCAAGACTGACGGACCAGTATTGCTGTTCTTTTGAAATAAAAAATGTAAACAAATAGCTTCAGAGAAAAGACACTTGCAACAGAAAAAAAACATTGGAATCCTGCCAAGCAACTTGTTTCCCACTCAAAAATGGGGGAAGGACCAGTTTGGCACAACATTCAAAAGGAAAAAACTCGAAAAAGACCAAAAAAGAGAATACAATAAATAAATGTTTTCAGAGGCCAAAGGGAAAAGCACAAAGCTTGCTGGAATATGTCTGCCTTGGCTGGTGAAATACAAAAAAATGAGAAAAACTGCAGAGCCATCACAGCACAGGCAAGTCCCATAAAGGCACAGAACAGACTTCCAGCCATTTCTAAAAATCTGTAGGAATTTGTTTTTACTCAGTTCACATGTTCACCTGACCCATTTGTGTGACATGGTGAATATGCTTTACCACAGAGTATTAATCTCACCCTCCTGTATTAATTTTATTGTGTTAATTTTTATTTGCTTCAATTGGCAAATAATATAAAATGGGAAAAGGTAAGTTTCATACGTTTGAATGCATGCCTTCCTCGGCCTTGCTTCATTTATGTGGTGTAATCATTAACTTACCTCCCTCCCGATCCCTTTATTTGTTAAATATTTTATATATCTTCTTTTTTTAAACAATTTATTATAATTAATGATTAAAATGTCCACTATATAATGCCAATGTTGGCTTTTTTTCTTCTTTTTACTTTTTTATGAAATATCCACTTTATATTTATGATCAAAACGCCGATTACTTGCTATGGGTTTCTGTCGAAAAAAATTCTCAATGAATTTGTTCTCTTATGAACCCCATTTAGGGGAAAAATTCTTTCGACAAAGAAATGTCCATATTAGACGCCATAATGATTAATTTTGAAAAAATAAGACTTATCTCCCAACACAGCTGTGTTTCGAAAAGATGTCCTTTCTTCCTCAGGGGAATTTGTGTCTGTTCTTTAATATGCGCTCTCAGGTTCCTCGAACTCTTCTCTATGGCGTGCTGTTTAGTTATTTCTTGCCTCAAGTTGGCAATCGCTGGTCAGTAGCGTGCTGGTTTCCTTAGGCTGAACAGCTCTGAATGGCGTTCTTGCCTCAAATTGGCAAACGCTGATCCATGGCGATGTTGGTTTCTTTCTCTCAGGCTAAACAGCTCTGAATGGCGGCGTTTTTTCTCCCGCACTTCCTGATGTGCTTTTTTTAAAATGGTCAGCAGATCAAAGTCCCGCCAATGGTAAGGAGGACGTCTTGCTTGTTACGTCACTCGTAATAGTATCGATCCAGGTGTGTTTCTAAATCAGGTGAAGGAAGCGTATTACGTGTTACGTCACCAAAAATGTATTTCTAATTCAGATGTTCTATAATCTACAGGAAAACGCAGGGGAGCTAATTTTGATCTTAAGGTCTTTTAAATCAGTGTTGTCCACTCAATTTCTTCGTTCAATCCCTGTGGAACTACCATTTTTAACTTGAAGATCCAATGTTGTTCATTATAATTTAAACTTCTCTTTTGATCCCCTCCTCGATTGTTATCTTCTATGTTGTCCAAAATCGTCCATCTTAATTGTTGAAATTTATGTTCCTTTGTTACACAATGGTCAACTATTGGAGCCTCCAATGTTTTAGTGTTAAGTTTTGATCTGTGCTCTATCAATCTCGTTCTTATTGGCCTTGATATCCGTGGAGGAAATCCAAGATGGTCACCGCCTTATTTAGGCGCGAGGCCGCGCCTCCTCCCTAGGGTTAAAGGGGCCAGGCCCCTTAACTACTTACATCTGTTTCTAATGAGCCAGAGCAGAGGAAGTATAAAGGGAGGCTTCCTCTGCTCATTCCTTGACTTGGCAACGTTCCTCGTATTCAGGTCTGCTTGCTTCAGTGAGTTCTTGTACTTCGGATCCTTGTTCCTGTTTCGTCTTGGTGTTCCTGGTTCCTGACTTCAGACTGGCTAGCAGTGATTCCTGGTGTGTGACTTCAGACCGGCAAGCGTCGATCCCTTGGTATAAGACCTCGGACTGGTAAGCGACGACACTCTGGCACTTGACCTCGGACTTCTTCTGGACCATCATCTCCAAGGGCCCACCTAAGTCCCAGCGGCCCGGGTCCCTATGGGCTCCTTCTGGGGGGACCGCGGGCTTCCAGGGGTGAAGCTCCAGTTAGCTCTTGCACCGAACTCTCGACTCCTTGACTTCTCAAAGGTCCACCTAAGTCCCAGCGGTCCTGGTCCCTACGGGCTCCTCCTGGGGGGACCGCGGACTTCCAGTGGCAAAGACTCCATTCTTCTCCTTGATGTCACGACTCTTCGTCTAGTTCCACAGTCGCCTCAGTCTCCAGTGCCGAGGGTCAGCTGGTCGCATCTTCTGTTCTGCCTCGCCACCCGACGGGAGAACCTACGGATCTTCCTCCTAAGGTATACCATCCTCCCGTCGGCCCAAGTTTTCACAAGTCTGAGCATAACACTAGTGCCTTTCTGATTATGATTTTCCTGATGCTATTTTTGATTTTTCCGTACTGGCCTGGATTTTGATTTTCAAATGTTAAGTAATTTTCTTTGAACACCATTCTTGGACTCTGTGGTTATCTGCTATCTAATTCCCAAAAGAAATATTCCCCATAAGAGAATACCACTGACCAGTGACCAGGAAACGTGGGGTGAGTGTGATTTTGATGACTGTATCCAGGAAGTTAATCTTCCCCCTACTGAATGAACCCCGGGTCTCCAGGGGCTCTTGTGAAACATGTCTGAGAAAAGGAGAAGTCTGAGACATTGTGACCCCCCTAAATTTCCAACACCCAATGAAGTGTGGGTTAAAACATAATCTTTGCCTCCCCACCTATCGCCCCTCTGGATTATTCCACTTATATCATTTTTCTACCATTTTGTAGGCCATTCAATTTGGACTTTAACAGTACCTTACACATTACTTAAATTTACTATTTATGTCCAGAATGTACAAAAGAAAAAACAGTATCAGATTGACCGTATTAAGTATATTACATTTTGTGAGGCACGTGATGCTCGAGCAACCTTTATTATGAAAAAGTGGAGTGCCGAAAAATTAGTTCAAAGTGAAAGGGTTCAGAGCACAAGTGGCAAGACCACCGACGAGTGTTTTATGGAATTTGGTGACGGTGAGCCACTAAAATTGTCTCAAGAAAACCAAAAAATGATTGAAAATTCCAGCAACAAGCAGAAAAAAGGTGATTATTCTGCTAGTTTTAAAGCCATTTTGCAAGCTAACAATGGGCACACCCACTATTGATTATAAGTTGTTTAATTCCGTTTTGAATGTTGATTAAATGGTATATCAAATTTCTGGTTGCTGCTGCAATGGGGGAGGCAAAGGTTATGCAACACCCATACATACATTTAAAATACATATATTACTAAGCAACACCTAACTGCACAGTAATAACTTATAAAGTCTTTCCACCGATGCATTTACTTTCAGTAGACACTTCAACTTAAAGTATTCTTTTTAAATAACAACATATTTCACTTTTCAGTATTTCACATTCCGCTTTTTATCCTTCATGCACCAGAAATTGCTGTTCTTGTTCAATGAAGCAATGACAACCTTCAGAAAATCTTATTTCCTAGCCATTAATGTGGGATTTGAGAGGCTGTGGCAAAGCTGACCCAACCAGGGCCACAACCGGAAATGTTCATCATGGAGGTCAACTATTATTATAATTCAGCAAATAGTACAAAAACGCAGGTGTGGAGACCTCAGCCCATTGTCATACACAAATCTTGGTTTTACAAGGGCAATGAGAATATTTGGTAAACAATAAATGCAAGGTTAGTTGGAAGCATCAATAGAAATGCAAGATACCTGTCCCCGTATTCTGACCATTCCCATTAGGTTTCTGATGCCGTGCAGAGTGCAACACTCTCAGCTTTTTGGAATATCAGCCTCACCCACTATAAGGCTTGTGGAAATGTAGCGCTTTACAAAGGAGAACACTCACCTCGGGGGAGGGGAAGCTTGCTATCTTTCCATTTACTGGTGCTGTCAGTAGCTCATCTCCAAAGATGTCTTTCATGTGCTTGGCCATCACAATCTGTTGCTCCAGACTGCAGTGGTTCTCCAGAGATACGATAAGAGGGTATGGAGAAGCCTTAATCAAATTGAGAGGATGGGAATAACAGTTCAGCCATTCTTAGCCTTGGTTTTAACCACCACAAAAAAAATAAAGAACTTTGAAATAGTCACTTTTTTCCTTACTTTGAAAGCGTATGTCTTGATAGCCTGTATAGCATCACGGAAGAGTATCTTAGAGGTGAGGGTGTAGCCATGATAAATAATAGGTTCTGAATTAGGACCATCCCAGCAATCCAGCTCTACACAACGGCAGCCTTTACCAAGAGCCCTGCCAATAAAAAGTTAAGCATTGTTCTATGT
Source organism: Rhinatrema bivittatum (assembly GCF_901001135.1). Lineage (NCBI taxonomy): Eukaryota > Metazoa > Chordata > Amphibia > Gymnophiona > Rhinatrematidae > Rhinatrema > Rhinatrema bivittatum. Next base: position 80,509,830 of record NC_042616.1, read on the forward strand.
ATACAATGAACCAGCATTCAAACTAGTTTTCAGCACTATGGTTTGATTAGTAATAGTATTACTATGTTAGCAAGAATGGCCTTAGCAGTGAAGTGGCCACAGAAGACCTTAAGGCGATGGATTTATTATACATATATATTTTTTAATTGCAGACTACCTTTCTTTATATTTTATTAATTTACTGTTATTACTCATATAAGAAGTTATATTTTCAGTGAGAAGTCAGAACTACTAACAAAAGGTTACAAAATGCAAGGACCCTCTTTTTTGCTTTGTAAAGAGTTTTCAGAATGTATTAACACTATGATAAAACTGTAATGCAGACTTGCAATAATTAGGAGGGGAGACCTAATGTGGGTGAGCACAGTGATCAGGTCTCCTCTGTTATGGTGAGCAGTTTCTCATCTCAGCCTGAGGCACCCACGGACTCACTCTCCTGTATGTGGAAGCTGCCTTGTGAGATCTGTTATTGTTTCCTGGGTTCCATGCTGCAGTAGCCAGGGCTACTCATTACTGCCCAGTTTTCAGCATCTTAAGGGATTTTTTGTATTCCCACCTTTTTGTGGGCTGTGGCTGAAGGATTAATATAGCCCTTAGAGCATATGCAAAGTGTCGTTTGGCTCCCCTGGCTGACTGATCAAGGTCTTTCTTCCTTCACAAGAAGATTGATCAGAGGAGTCTTTTGTATATTTCTGGCAGATTCCTGGCAGAGGTCCCAGAACAACTCCAAGGATCTAATCTGGGACCACTGCTTTTTAATATATTTATAAACAACCTGGAAATGGAAACAACAAGTGAGGTGATCAAATTTGCGGATGATGCAAAATTATTCAAAGTTGTTAAATCGCAAGAGGATTTGAGAAATTGCAAGAGGACATTGCAAAACTGGGAGATTGGACATGCAAATGGCACTTGAGATATAATGTGGACAAGTGCAAAGTGATGCACTTAGGGAACAGTAACCCTAATTATGGATAGACAATGCAAGTTTCCACATTAGGAATCACCACTCAGAAAAAAGGATCTAGGTGTCATTGTTAATAATACATTGAAATCTTTTGCTCAGTGGGGCAGATTTTAAAAGCACTACGCACGTAAATCCAGGTAGATTTACGCGCGTAGGGGGTTATGCGCACTGAGCCTATTTTGCATAGGTCCGGCGATGTGCACAAGCCCCAGGACATGCGTATGTCCCAGGGCTTTGTGAAAGGAGCGGGGCAGGGGCAGTGGCGGGACTGAGGCATCCGGCACAGTGGCCATGCCGGGGGATCACAAGCCGGCACTTGGTCGGCACACGCAACCTACGCCTACCCAGAGGCAGACGCAACTTCCAAAATAAAGGTTGGGGGGGTTTAGGTAGGGCTGGGGGGCGGAAGGAAAGTTCCCTCCGAGGCAGCTCTGATTTCAGCCTCGGAGGGAACAGGGAAAGCCATCAGGGCTCCCCTAGGGCTCGGCGCACACAAGGTGCACAAGTGTGCACCCCATTGCGCGCGCATACCCCAGATTTTATAACATGCGCACGGCTGCACACGCATATTATAAAATTGGGCTTAGATTTGTGCGTGCCGGGTTGCGCGCACAGATCTACGCCTACGCGTAGGTACTAAAATCTGGCCTAGTGTGTAGCAGCAGCCAAGAAAGCAAATAGAATGCTAGGAATTATTACAAAAGGAATGGAGAATAAAACAGAGAATATCATGATGCCTCTCTATTGCTCCTTGGTGCGACTTCATCTTGAGTACTGTGTTCAGTTCTGGTCACCACATCTCAAAAAGATATAGCAGAAATAGAAAAGGTACAGAGAAGGGTGAGCAAAATAATACAGGGGATGGAAGAATTCCCCTATGAAGAAAGGCTAAAGAGGTTAGGACTCTACAGCTTGGAGAAGAAATAGCTGAGGGGAGATATGATAGAGGTCTATAAAATAATGAGTGTAATGGAACGAGTAAATGCTAATTAGTTGTTTACTCTTTTGAAAATTACAAAGACCAGGGGACACACACTAAAGTTACTATGTAATTAATATATTTAAAACTAATGAGAGAAAATATTTTTTTTATTCAACGCATACCGGTAATTAAGCTCTGGAATTTTGTTGCCAGAGGATGTGGTGAAAACTATTAGTCTACCTGTGTTTAAAAAAAGGTTTGTACAAATTCCTGGAGGAAAAGTCCTTAAACGATTATTAAGGTATGGTTGCAGATCTCCACTGCTTATTCTTGGGATAAGCAGCTTGGAATCTATCTACCACTTGGGAACCTGCCAAACAGATCTGAATTAGCCATAGTTGGAAACAGGATACTGGGCTTAATGGACCTGTTACGCCCATCGGTCGCAGACGGCTGCGACTGCTCTTGCTCACCTTCTTCTTTGCTTCTCTGTCTCCATGGGGTAGATTGGCAGCCTCCGCCAGCTGCCGATGACCTGCCTACCACTCCCAGGCCTCCCGGGTCAGCACGGACGCCGCCGACCGCCATCTTGCCATCAGGACTTTCTAGGCGCTCCGCGGGCAGTGCTTCCATGTCTTTAATAAAGACTCTAAGACTGTTTCTGTGTCTGACCTCAGCTGAGACCTTGCCTCCCAACAGTGAGGCTGACGGGGCTCCTCCCTGTGGGTGGTACCACCTCTCACTTCGGCCCAGGGTCACTTACCAACTATCCAAGCAGAATCCTTACAGGACCCTTGGTCTGACCCAGTATGGAAAGTCTTATGTTCTTATGCTTTTAGATTGTACCCTAGGAGACTAGAATTTTGGAAGAGCTTTGGAAATTGTTGAGTTTTTGGAAGTTTTTGACTCCAGCTCCTAAGGGAAGACAAATTCCCAGTATTTTGAAGGACAAAGACTAAGAGGTTTTCCTGCATCTGCTCCGAGTTAACAGCAGAGGAGAAGACCTGGGGATAAATTGCTGCTTTGAAGAGATTTTTTAGTTATTTGTTTAGTCTACTTTTCTTGAAGTAAGTGGTGTATTTTTCATCTTTAGCTTTGTCTTATACAGTTTGCTACAGAAGATTAGCCTTCCCTCAAAGGGAAAGAAATTCTAGAGTTGGATACTGGTTCAGTTGGCAGAAAATATTTTTGTAACCTTTTACAAGAATTTCGGTATATAAAACTGTTAATTAATTAATTAAATAAATAAATAAATAAATAAATAAATAAAAACAATTAGGGGATTTACCAGGGACAAAGACTATTGCTTTTTTAATGATGATGTTCCTGATGCTATTTTTTAATTTTCTCCATACTCACTTGGAGTCTTATTTTCAAACCTTAAGTATATTTTCTTTGAACACAGTTCTTAGACTTCATGGTAATTTGCTACCTGAATCCCCAGTGGAAATACTCCCTACCTGACTAGTGATCCAGACGAGTATGATGAGTATGGTTTTGATGACTGTATCCACAACTGCACCAGAGGCCCAGGAGGATAAATCTCCCCCACCCCCTCCACTGGATAAATTCTGATCTTTCCAGGGACTCTAGTGAAGCGCGTGTGAGAAAAGGAGAGGTCCAGGATATAGAAGAACGGCTTGGGGATCTGTGTGATCCCCCCTTTATTTGATGCACCGCATGAAAGGGGGGGGGGGGTTACTCTGCTAACATCTATGTGCATTCTGCGCAGGTGCTGCCGGCAGCCAGTTGGATCCATCTCTCTTTGGCCTTCAATCTCACTCATTGAAGAAGAAAATCTCACCCTTTGAGATGGCCCATCCTTGGCAACTCTGGGGATACCAAGGAGGTAGCAACTACAGACCCTGGGGAAAGGAAGCCTCAGTCATTAATCACATCTACTAACCAGATTAAGCCGAGTCCCAATGGGAACTTTGTAGACTCTTGTTGACCACTGCAGCCTTTCAGAGGCCCTGCAGGCATATCTTTCTCCTCTCCAACCTAGAGGCAAAACTGAATATCCCTTTAGCGGTCTTCATGCCCTATGACTGGCACATACCAACAGTGCACACATAAATAGAGGTGTATGGATCTAGAGCAATACCATCTCTGATTCAGAGCTTAGTTTTAAATATTAATTTAACAAGAGACCACAGGAACATTATAATACTATTTAAATGCTTAATATATGAAGTTGTACTATATTTTAATGCATCTACATATGCATTTAAAAACAGTGCTTTTACCCACGTTAGAGCCTTAGTACATACATTAAACAGAGACAGATTTAGTATTTTGGCCACCCTAGGCACTGTTGGTGCTGTCGCCAGCCATCACTCCCCTCTCCCCCCAAGGTTGGACAACAGGGAGGAGAAGGTCTAAGAAACAGTCCCCTCTTTTTAGAATAGATTTAGTGGCAAAATTTTTAAAATTCTGAAGCAAACTGGCAAAGATTTCCATCTTTTGTATCATATTATAAAAACACATTTGTTTTACACTTAATCGTTAGGATAATTAATTTTATTTTTATTGGTGAAGAAAAGTGATCTCACGTATTGGTACAGTGAGGATTCCTCAGGGGTGGGGAGAAGAAGGAAGGAGGATCAAGAATGGGGTGAGAAGAAGGGGGGAGCGCGAGAAGGAAAGAGGACTAGGTTTGGCAAGATAGGAGAAGGGGAAGATTAAGAATTTGGGAATCTGGGATGGAGAAGAGGAGGGAAGAGGGATATTCTTGTATAGAGGAAAGAAAGGAGGCAGTAGGAAGTGTTGGGGACTGGGTTCCAGGACCTGGGGGACAGACTCCAGGATCAAGGGAGGGAGGATCTGAATTACAGTGGGTGGGGAGGAAAGGAAGTTGTCCCTATCAGGCTCTGGTCCTGCTCCTCCTTGCATCTCCTCTCTAACATCCCACCCAATATGACACTCACATACACAACTGGCATCAATCCCTTCTCTCTCACACACTCCAAAACTGCCCCCCCCCCCATCCTTCTTCCCCTGCCTTTCACACACAGATGTACACTTCCCAGCTAATCCCCCTCATCCTAAACCTCTCTTTCCACCTCCAGTTATCTTACTCATCTCCTCCTAATCTCCCCAAAATGATCCCCCTTTGCTCTGTCTGTTGAAGATTTGCTCCCTTTCCTCTCCTGTTCCCTGAATGTTGTCTGGAGGGGCAGGGCTGGATCAACTATGCTGAGTGAGATTCAGCACAGCTACTGCCCCAGTCTGTCCGTTCCACCCCCCCCCCCCCCCCCCCCCCCCCCCCACCAATTTTTGCCAACCCTAGGCACAGGCCTAGTGTGCCAATTGACAAATCTAAGCCTGACATTAAACCCCTTTAATATGAATGCTCTAACAAAGGGTTAGTACATAGCCACCTCAGTCAGCCCCATTAGAAGCAAGTCACATTCAGACAATGCTCATTCTTCTTAAAGCATTCATGTATGTCTCAGCGCCATTTGATTCTATTGTAATGCATTTATAATGCCACACTGCAGAGCTAGAGCCCTGTAAAATCACACGAGGTCCAGGCAGTAGACATTGAATATTACTGCTTAGCAAAATTCTTAAGAAATTCTTTTTGCAGTTTGACTTGTTTTAATTATGTTCAGAGCAAGCCATCAGGTTGTCTTAATTCATGGGTCATGTTTCAAAGGCTGCTGTAAACCTTTTGTAATTATTCAGTGAGCAAAACATTCCCTGAGAATATGTAATACCTTGGAAAAAAAATGTATGACAAAACGAAGCATTCCAGCCAAATCTAACTTATAAATCAGGAACACTGCACAAGTAATGTATGAAACCTATATAAAGAGAAGAGATGCTGAGTGTTTCCTTTGTCACAGTTCAGGAATCGGTACAGCACAGTCCTCCTTACCTTATGTATGCCTCAGTGCTGCTTGGCCCTCTCAGCTGGTCTTCCAGCAGGTAGGTATTGTGTGAAGATGAAATTAAGTAGTGACTGAGAGGCTGAGACATGTCCTGGTAAACTTTTCTGTGCGCTGAGTTGAATACATTCCCAGTGTCAGAAAGCAAATATATCAGGAACCCATCTTTAGTCATCTCATTTTGTTTTTTGGCTGGAAAAGAAGATATATAAAGTAGCCTTTTTTTAACTTCATCACAATTGAATGAGGGGAAAGAAGAATATATTTGCACTGGGCTTAAACGTAACGATCAAACAGTTCACAAATGCTCAGAGTCTGCAAGCTTCCACTGAGTCTCCCGGTTCTCCTATGAACACGCTAAGGGCTTGAGTTCTAATGCACCCTGCTGACTTGCAAAGGACTTGGTCACCCCGAAGTCAATATTCAGCTGTGGGCTGTCTGATTAAGTTGCCTGGATAAACTTACCCGGGTGACTGACACTGGATATTCAGTGGTGCCACTCAAACAAATTCAAAATAAGTTTACCTGGATAACTTTATTCAAATAACTCAGAATATTAGATTTCTCAAGGTAACTTATCTGGCTATACTTGGCTTACCCCAAAACGCACCCAGAATGCCCCCAATTTATTTGGATCAACCCTGGTGTAACCCTTTTCTTTGACGTGGCACAGTCTCCAAGGGCACAAGCAAACAAAGGTAGATTAGACAAGATTCCAAATACAAAATCATTCAAAATATGAAGGAATCATACAGTATATTCAAGATATATTACAATTATCTTTAATCAACATTTGCAAACTTTTAAAAATTACAAAGACAACCCCCCCCCCCCCCTCCCAAGACAAAGCTATGTAATACAAACAGGATATCTATCCTCTACCCATTGTCAAACATATATCTTTGCTTAAAATAAATATATATACATATCACATATCTTACTCAAAAGACACTACAACTACATACATATAAATAATAATGTATCTTTTGATCAACAAATTGTTACTAATTCACACTACAATATTGCAAGAATGTAATAACCTGTTGCACACATGAATTCTGTAACTAAGGTTAGCAAAATAAAGTTTTTTTATGAGAGTTCTGAATGAAAGTTGCCTATATATGAACTGTAAGAAATCATAATGAATTTGGAATGAATATGGCTACGTGGATCTGCTTGATACAACATTTGGAATTGTCCCATGGGATTTGCTTGGTATAGAATTGATATTCATCCAACGCACTTCTACAATTCATATTGAAGCTTTCAGCAATTATAAATCATAGCACTTTGGCAGCATTCAAACATTCATACTAGCTATGTTTAAATATTTACAGGAATGGTAAATTGTATGTCGGCTGGTAAAGGTGAAGCTCCAGGCCGGTCTCTGCTTTGCCTGGGTCTGCCTGCTGGCAGTGGGAACCTGCAGGGCTCCTCCCTGCAGGTAGTAGGGACGTACAATCGTTTAGGACGAATTAGGCAATTTCAATTAAATTGCCTAATTCGTCCTGGTTCGGGGAACCCGAAAACCGAACCAAATTTTCCCTGAAATTTCAGGAAAATTCAGTTTTCGGGTTAGTACGCACTAATCCAAAATGCGGGTTCCCCGAATTTCAAAGGCCCGAATCGTGGGAAATACATCTCTAGCAGGTAGAGCCAATCTCACACCAGCCCAAGGGTCCACAGACACAATAGTTTGCTAAGGTCATGGACTTGGTGGACTTGATCTCACCCCAAGCCATCCCCAGGATAGTTCTGAGGCTGCAGAATCAACAGGGTGCCTTGGATCTCCTCATGGTGGCCATGGATCGCTTCACTACTCGCTTGCACGCCATGACTTTATCTTCTGCACCACCACTGCCTGTACCAGTGCCCCCACCACACCACCACCAGTGCCCAGTTGGCCTTTTCTACAGCTCCCAACTCCGCTTCAGTTTGCAGGGGATCCCAAGTGGTGTAGGGGGTTCCTCAGCCAGTGCAGAATGCACTTCCAGCTACAGACTCCTCTGTTCCCTGACGACCAAGCCAAGACAACCTATATCCTCTCTCTGCTGGATAGGGCAAGCTCTAGCCTGGGCCTCCCCTCTCTGGGAGCAAGGGGACCCCATCTTCTTCAACTTCCAATGGTTCCTAGAACAATTCTGCTCCATCATTGAGGAGCCAGGTTGAGCAGCCTCAACAATCTTTGATTTACTTCTCTACCATATTATATTATATTATACATTATATTATATTATATTATTATATTATATTATATTATTATTATTATTATTATATTATATTATACATATTATATTATATTCATGTAGTTATTATTTTATATTGTAAAGCTCTATGCTGAATTAATGTTTGAATGTAAACCGAGGTGATGTTTCTTACGGACCCCAGTTTATAAAAATCCTTAAATAAATAATAAATAAATAAATACCAGGACTCCTGCACCTTGGGCGAATATGCCGTGGAGTTCAGAACCCTGGCCTTCGAACTTAATTGGCGAGAGGATAGCTTAGTTGCCAGCTTCCTAGAAGGCCTCTCGGGGAAAATTAAAGATGAGCTCATCGCACAGGAGCTCCCCAATTCGTCAGAGGCTCTCATTGCCCTAACTGCCAAGATAGACTGGCATCTGCAGGAAAGGGCCTGAGAGCTCCATCTGGCATGCAGAAGCATCATCTTGGCACCATGTTGGAGAGGCCAAGGGTGAGGTATTAATGTGCCTGCTCTTGCACATTAATACCTCACCCTTGGCCTCTCCAACACTGGAAGAACTGATGAAATTGGGGTGCTGCTGCCTGCCCCCGAGGAGAGGCTCTGTCACAAACAACAAGGCCTCTGCCTCTACTGTGTGATTCGGGGCCACCTCTTACCTCACTGCCTGAGAGATCAAGAAACTTAAACGCCTAGGGTCGCTTGGGGAGTTGACCCTAGGCCTTGCTGTCCCTGCTCCCCAACTTCTACTACCGGATACTCTGGAACAGGGCCCGACTTACTTCTCCACCCAGGCCTTCATGGATTCCAGGTCTGAGGGAACTTCATTCTGCGAACCTGGTCCACCATCCACAAATATCCACTGTCCATTGTTCCCTCTGCTTATAATATCCTCGGTCTACGGGGACCCACTCCTGGGACAGATTACCCAGACCACTGTACCTCTAACTTTTTGCATGGGTCTCTCGCACACAGAAAAAAATCAGCTTCCATGCCCTTCCTAAAGCTGTTAATCCCATGATATTAGGCCTGCCATGGCTCCAACATCAACCTCAGTTTGATTGGTCCATCTTGGAGGTTGCTCACTGGGGGCATGGATGTATAGACTCCTGCTTAGTATCTGTGGGACTGTCTCACCCAGTGACCATGGCTTCCACATTTCAGGGACTTCTATCCCAATGTGCGGACTACAAAGATGTCTTCTCTAAGAAGAACACCAAGACCCTACAACTTCATTGCCCATATGACTGAGGCATCAAGCTCATTCCTGGATCTATGCCCCCATGGGTTGTGGTCTACCCTATATCTTCGCCTGAAACACTTGCCATGTCAGCTTACATTCAAGAAAATCTGGACCATGGATTCATCCAGTCATCCTCTTGCCCAGCGTAAGCCGGATTCTTTTTCATTGCAAAGAAAGACGGATCTCAGACCATGCATAAATTACCACAGTCCAAATGCTATTACCAAAAAGGACAAATGCTATTACCAAAAAGATACCCCTGCCACTAATAACTGAGCTCTTTGATCGCCTGCAGGGCACCAAGATATTGATGAGTCTGGACCTCCGGGCCCATATAACCTTGTTCGCATCAAGGCTGGGGATGAATGGAAAAATGCCTTTAACACATGTGATGAGCACCACAAGTATTTGGTAATACTCTTTGGGCTTTGCAACGCCCTTTGGTCTTTAAGAAAATGGTCAACAAAATCTTCCGTGATTTGCTGTATGTCTGCGAGGATTGTCCACCAGAGGCTACTGAGGCTTTTTGGAAACTAAAAGATGCCTTTTCCTACAGACCCTGTCTATGCCACCCAGACCCCACATGGCCAACACAGCTCTGAAGGTGCTCTTTGTCCATGTTTCTTTTTCTCCAAGAAATTCTCCTCAGCCGAGCGCAACTACAGTATTGGAGATCGGCGACATTTGCTTGAGGGGGCTCACTGCATCAACATATACATGGACCACAAGAACCTTGAATCAAGATTCATCAAGCCCAGCAGCTCAACCCTAGTCAGACCCGCTGGTCCTTATTCTTTGTCCATTTTCATTTTCAGCTGCAATACCGCTCTGCACTAAAATATCAACAAGCAAACACTCTCTCTTATTCTTTTCAGATCAAGGACATCCCGGAAGCTCCAAGATATACTGTGTCATCAATCCCGCTAAGATACTCCTGGCCAGAGCCGTACCATCCCTCCAGGGAAGACTGTAGTGCCTTCCAGATTGTGTAAAAATATGTTAAAATGGGTCTATGACTCCCAAATAGCAGGACACCCTGGACAGACAAACTCTCAAATTGCTTCAACGGCACTACTGGTGGCCTTAAATGAAGCAGGATGTTTGTTACGCCGGTCGGCCAAGGACCCCGCAGCCGACCTCGCTCACCTTCCTGCCGGGGGCAGCTTCTGGCTCTGCTGCGGGTCAGAGGAAGTGCCCGCAGCACGTCTCTCCTCTTTGCGGCCCTACCCGCTGACGAGGAGCCTCGATTCGCAGCAGGGACGCTGCCACCATTCCATGCTCCACCCTTGGGTCTCCTTAGATGCGCACCACCAGGATGTTATTTAAAGGGACCAGGGCAGGAACCCTGGGCCAGCCCCGTTTGATGACATCACTTCTGGGGGACTATTTAGTTCCTCCCCTGCTCTTCACAGACTGTCTTGGCAAAGACTTCCCTTCCTTGCTGAATCCTGCTGATCTCTCTACGGACACTGGTTCCTGATTCCTGCTTCCTGGCGTGAGACACTCTTGGTTACCCGCTCCTCGAGGGCCCTGCTCCTGTCTGGCTATCCGCTCCTCGGAGAGCCTTGCGCCTCAGACGCTGTCTGCCATCACCCCTGCTCCTCAGGGTTGCTCCAGGAACTATTCTACCCGTGAGACTCTATATTGGTGTACCCCACTCTGTGGACCACTGCCTTTACGTCTGTGACTGTGCTGCGCTCCCTGCTCCTTGGGGCCACGCTTTGATTCATCTTACTGTCCACGTGCCTCGTACTCACTCCTCTCTGGGCATGCTTTGCACTTCTCCTCAGTGAGACTTGCTCTGTACTTGCACCCGCATCCCAGCCTATCTTTCTTCATACTCTCTCCCTAGGCTGTGCCTTCTGCGGTACAGACCTCGCCTCCCGTCGGTGAGCCCCAGTGGGAGTTCCTTCCCCCTGGGTAGCGGCAGCTCTCACCTTGGGCCAAGGGCCCACTAACCCACAGATCCTAACAATGTTAAGCCTATGTCAACTCATGTCCTACCTGCGCACAGCAAAAAACCTTGCATGGCTGTCCATGGGGGTTGTTACAGCCATTGCCAGCCCCAGGGAACCCTGGACCCACTTGTCCATGGATTTTATTGTGGACCTCCCTCTCTTTAACACAATATGGGTGGTAAAGGATCATTTCTTCAAGATGGCAAACTTTGTTCCATTGCCCGGTCTTCCTTCTGCCCTAGAATTGACACCCTCCATGTCTTCCACTTGCATGGCTTACCGAAACACATTCGATCAGATAGAGGAGTTTGGTTCTCCGCCCAGTATTGGTGCTCCCTCTGCAAGAAATTTGGTGTTACACTTGACTGCACAATGGCCAACCACCCGCAGGACAATTGGCAAGGGGAGCATACTAACCAAACTCTTAAAATATTCCTTTGCTCCTATGTCAACCAATGCCAGGACAATTGGGCTACCCTCCTGCCCTGGGTAAAATTCTCCCACAGCAACCATGTTAATGCTACTACTGGTTCTTCTCCTTTCCAGCTTGTTTATGGGAGTCAACCCCTGCTTCCCGTGACAGTCCCTTCACCAATGGCCCAACTTCCGGCACAAGGATTACATGACCTGTGGGAACAAATCAACTAATTAATTGAAAAGGCTGCCACATGAGCCAAGAAAACTGCCGAGGCCCGAAGGAGGCCAGCACTCCAATTCAAGACTGGACTCTCGCTATGTCTTATCGCTGCCTGCCACTGACCCTTGCCTGGATTCTTGATATCCCTGATTACCGCCTGCTCTTGACCATAGACTGGCCTTGGACCTCATCCCTAGTTAGCAGCATTCCTGCCGGCCCCGGCACCCAAAAGCTCAAGCCGAGGGTAACATGGGCTGATAAAGATAAAGCCCCAGACTGGTCTCTGCTTCACCTGGGTCCGCCTGCTGGCGATGGGAACCTGCAGGGCTCTTCCCTGCAGGTAGAAAATCTCACCCCAGCACAGTAAGTCCTGAGATAGTACATCTAAAATATGACAGCACATTGACAAATTGATGACCCTAGGAACAAAGAAGCAGCAGGAAAGATTACAGAGGGAAACATGAGCAGCCAGAAAAGAAGAAAACAACAGAAAACATTTTGAGGGTTGACACACTGTCAGTCGGTGTCAAGCATTTACCTGCATCACTTGGTTCGTATTTCTCAATGAGAGAAACTGCAAATTCAGAGTTAATATCTTCTTCCCGCTGTTCTTCTTTTAGAAACCTCACAAGGTTATCTACAGTCATAACTCCATCACCACTTTCAAATGCTGAAAATATGACATCTATCTCCTCTCTCTCAGTCAGTAATTTGTAAAACTCTTCAATCTCATCATCTTCTAGTGATTGTGTTTTCGATCTATCACATTTCTGGAAATATGACCAAAGCAACATCTATTAATTAAATGACAATGTATACCAGGCCTAAACCGACAAAAACCACAATGGATTAGTAACATTATTTCTCTCATAGATCATGGCAAGGACATCACATTAACCATGATAATGTACCCTGGTTGGGTGCCGCTTTGCAAATAAACTTTCCAACCAGAACATTAAGATCTCAAATTTTATTTATAAAACTTATATTCCACAATGTCTCAGTATAGCTGTCCGATGCAGATCACAAAATAACACATTCAAAACAGGATATAAAACAAATATGACATTTAAAACTTAATAACACATTAAAACAATAACTAAAAAACAAGCCAAAAATCTCTGACGTGCACTTCTATGAGATCACAAAAGAGATGTTAGCATCAATTAAACCTGGAAAGCTTCTTAAAACAGTAGAGCTTTAAGACTTTCACGGAATTTCCTTATATCAGTTTCCTCTTTCAGATGACTTAGAAGACTGTTCCAAAGGGTTGGACCAAGGGCAGAAAATGCCTTTTTCCGAGTGCTGGATAATTGACAGGTCTTGACAATAGGAACAATTAATAAATCTTGGTCCAATGAATGTAATGACCTTCTAGGCTTATAAGGAATTAATAGTTCTCCAAGATATTTAGGACCACCAATTTGACAGGCTTTAAATACCATCATAAAGCATTTACATTTTATTCTCTGTAAAATAGGTAGCCAATGAAGGCTCGCCAAAATGGGTGTAATATGGGCTCGCAAAGGGACTCTCTCTAACGGTCTGGTTGTGAAGTCCTGGATAATTTATAACACATCCAATATTTTCAAAAATAAACCATTATACAATATATTACAATAATCAAGCATTGAGAGCACCAAACTCTGGACTACTGCCCTGAAACCATTTTTGTCCAAGACATAACGCAATCATGGTATAACTCTTAGCTTAAAATAAACTGATTTCAACACATTTTTTTTTACCGGGGGCTTAAAAGAGAGCTTTGTGTCCAACACTTCCCCCAAATCCTTCACCTCAGCTTGGAGAGGTAAAGTAAGGGTTTGACGGAAGTCCCATCAATTTGGCAGGCACATGTTGGTGAGGTCAAAGAATGTTCTTTCTCCATTGAGGGCTCAGCATTATGGAATTCCATGCCCAAACAAATAAGGGCCATTTCTGATACTACTGTATTTTAAAAAAATTTAAAGACCTGGCTTTTTAAGCAGGAATCTGAAAAGTTACATAATAGGACGTTTAGAACGCCTAACGTTTTAAAAATGGCACTTTTATCTCACAGCAATAATGGCACCCTTATATTGTTACGTTTGTGTAACTTATGATGTTAAGTTATGAGTTTCTTAGGAAACAACTTTTTATTATGAAAGTTATTTTGTAACCGCTGCAATCTATTTAGAGCATGCGGTATAGAAATATTTGTAAATAAATAGATTTTAGATTATTTCTGTGAAATGCTTTTATCACCTACAACACACAAAATCATGCTGAACCTTACTATTCCATACCAAACCAGCATGGCCGTCCTTGGTGGTGGGAGGAGGGGATGCATATTGGCACAACTGCCCCAGGACTGGCACCTCGGGGTGCGTTGTACCACTATGATAAGAGAGGAGAGAAAGACACAAATATCACATTTAAAACATTTAAAGGGGTCACAGCACTGGCTGATTTGCCTCAGATCATGCACACTTTCTAGGGTCAGCACTGCATATTAAACCATGATATAATATGCCATACCAAACTGTAATATAGATTACCTTCTCAAAGTATGCCACTACATTATCTGTGTAGTAATGATTGTAGTGATGCTACCTATGCAATAAAAGTCCTTCACACTCATCCAAGTCACACATTAGCTATGCTAGATAGAGAATGAATATACAGTGATATTTAGTGGTATTTACCATAGTTAAGATACTTATATTTAGACAATTTAATAGGAGCATGGGATATACAAAATTAATTATTTAATATTTCATTACAATCAAAGCAAATATAAAATTGAAGAAACTTTAATTAACACAGTTCAAAAATGTTAGCATTTAGAATTCTCAAAAACTTTAACAAGCTAATAGGGTCATTTATCAAATTGCGTTAGGGCCTTATCACGGGCGTTAGGGCCTTAATGCCCATGATATCGCCATGACACGTGCGATAAATAATGCATGGCGACTTGCGCAAGCAAATTCTAAAAATTTAGTCAAAAGGGAGGAGTTTGGATGGAGTTTATGAAAATGAGGTGAGAAAGAGAGAGAAAGAGAGCACCTATGGGGAGCTGCACATATTAGTCAACTTTTTATTCCACTGTAAGAGGAGCACAACTAGTAACTCGGGGTGAGGTTTTGGTGGTGGCCTAGGATTTGGGGGGTAGTTTTACCCATACAGGCTGAGAAACACTTCAAGGAACTGGAAGATAAGCCCAAATGAATGAATTCTAGAGCCTGCAGTAGTAAAGGTCTTCTCAAAACTTCTAATTTCCAGGTGCTGCAAGCAGAAATAATAGGGAATGAATAATAAGGAACAGAACTGAAAGAGATTTCCAGGCATAACTCCTCAGTTAATCTTGATTTTATGGACAAATTGGATTGACCTTGCAGTTTCCATTCACAGGGATCAATATTCTGTGGTATTTAGCCAAATAACTAGTGAGTTATCTGGCTAAATGCCAACGTTTGAATTTTCCCCCACTTATCTGGCTAAAGTTTTGCCAGATTATATAGGGGCATTCTAGGGCAGAGTTAAATTAGCCAGATAGCTTATCCAGCTAACTTTAATTGTGCTATAGAGTAGCCCTAAAGATAGCCAGGGTCTCAGCCATAAACTTAACTGGCTATCTTTAAGATAGCCAGTTATATTCAATAGCGTTGTTGCTCTACTGAACATTCCTCCAAAATTAGCTGAATACGTTTACTTGGCTAACTTTACAATTTGGACAGTGACTGACTATTATTTCCTCATGAGAGGTCTAGAACGGGTAGATGTGAATCAGTTATTTACTCTTTTGTATAATAGAAAGACTAGGGGGTACTCCATGAAGTTAGCATGTGGCACATTTAAAACTAATTGGAGAAAGTTCTTTTTCACTCAGTGCACAATTAAACTCTGGAATTTGTTGCCAGAAGATGAGGTTAGTGCAGTTAGTGTAGCTGTGTTTAAAAAAGGATTGGATAACTTCTTGGAGGAGAAGTCCATTACCTGCTATTAATTAAGCTAACGGGCCGATACAGTAAAAATCGCGGGAGAGCGGGCGAGCGCACAGGACACTCTCCTGCGTGCGTGATACAGTAAATTAATTTATTTAAATTAGGGTCCGCAGCAAAAAGAGGCGCTAGGGACACTAGCGCATCCCTAGCGCCTCTTTTTGGACAGGGCAGCTGTCAGCGGGTTTGACAGCCCACGCTCTATTTTGCTGGCGTCTGTTCTCTAGCCCGCTGACAGCCACAGGTTCGGAAACCAGACGCTGGCAAAATTGAGCCTCCAGTTTTCAACCCGTGAGCCACGGGCCCATTTAAAAAAAATTTTTTTTTTAGTTTTTTACTTTTTTTAACTTTGGGGGCCTCCGACTTAATATCGCCATGATATTATGAATAATGTCTCCATCTCCCCAGGGTTTACTGAAGACTCCGAGTGGGCGTCCTCTCCTTTTTCAGATGATTTTCTTACTCAGTTAGAAGTCCTCTTTTCTGGATGTGGATCCCGGGTGGAAGGGATCTTGGATGGAACTGCAGGTCCACCGAAGGGTAGGAAGAGGGGCAGAAAATCCTTCCTCCCAGATCTCATAAAATATAATTTCTTCACTCCCTACTACTTCAGGGGCAGGTCTTCCCTAAACCTGGGCATCTTCGACTCAGGTTCCCCAATCCCTGAGCCTCAGAAAGGCCCAGGCCTTCAGCAGAGCACCTAATACTCAAAAGTCCAAAATTCAACTCAGTCCCTGGACAAAACACTCTGTCCCTCGGTTGGAGAGTATAGGAGTGAAGTTCAAACCCACTATGGAGGGTTTTAGAGGATTTCCAAGGCTCCAGATAGAACAAACATTAACTTAGAAAAAACATCAACCTCTCTCTCTAACTTCCAACTTAGACTGCCCTCGGAGCCCTTTGTAGAGCTCTGCTAAACAGCCTCTAGCAGGGAGGGCTGCCACTGAATGGATCCTCCCCCTAATTACTTCTCTCTGACTGCACCACTATATAGGCTTACTGGTAACTCAGAAAGGTGCCCAGGTTACAAACAGAAACAAGCATACCTGTCCCAGGGAAAATGAGAGTGTTACCCCTGCCTCCTAGAGCCCTGGAGGAGTCATCCTCCTCCCCTTCAGTAAAAGAACTAGACCCTGGGGAAAGAGATTGTGTGAAAGAGTTTGAGCTAGCTAATGGCCTCTTGAGAAATAAAATATCTTTTATGGCCCCATTGGTATTAAATGGCTACTCAATTATAAGCTAAGTACTTTTGGAATTTAAGCAGCATTATGGTTTCACATTGAGTGATATCTGTTATGAAGAAGGGATATTTTTGAAGGTTACTTCTGGATGTTAGATTGAGTTATTATTGCTCATGGGGAAGTAACTGTTTTGAAACTTATTGTGCATCCAAAACTTTACATGTTGGGCTTAAAGACTGTAAAACAAAGAAGATTATTGTGCACTCAAAAAAAGTTAAAATTTTTATTTGTTGGACTTGAGGACAGGCAAATGATGACATGTTCATTTCTCAATGAAAATTATTGCTGAGATTTGTCTTTAATGCCATATCTTCATTAATTTAGTAAGTGTTATTGATTACTAAAGATAAATTAAGTGGATCCCCTCATTTTTTTTCAAATTAGTATTAAAATATTATCAGGCTAGAAAAACATTGAGAAATACAGAAATGAAAGCACAAGCGTGCACATCAGAGCATCAGCTTCAGGTGTAACATTATCAAATTTCCATGTTGGTTGTGAGAGCATTGAGAAAGTAGGTCCATACATACTCAAGGTCTACAACACTAAATACTAGATTTCCATAGGAAAAGCCTGCTAATGTGAACACTGAAATCTAGTTACCAAGTGATAAAGAAATGCTATGATTGCTGAATGAGCTGAAGATATTATCTTTCAGTTATACAGAAAGGGTGAGGTTCCAGCTTACACCATTCATGGCAGTGGCAACCCTTGGTCTAGTCTGTGAAGAAACTTGTCTACTGAGGCATAGGTGTATGTGTTACCATGTTCCTAGATCTAAGAAATGCACCGCAGAGGTTTGGGGTTTTGTATTCAGGGTCACAGCCTGTAAGGGTCAAATGGCTTCTCTGTCATTGCCTTAGAACTGAGGGCACACAACTTCCATGAATCGCTCAAAAACATAGGAACACAGCCCAGGAGTGTGATTTCTAAGTATTTTCTATAGATGTAGCTTCTGTTACCTGGCCCCAAGGGGAGAAAGTCTATGTGGTCCCCGTAAACTGGAATGGATTGCTCTTAGAGCTTTGTTCACTGTCAGATCACTGTCAGTAAAGTTTTGTGTGATAATGTCCATGTAATGTGCTAACTTTAGCAAGAGTAAATTAATGCAAAATTCATTTGCAGGTCATTAACATGAGTCGTTAATGTAAGCTAATTAAGGCATATTGACAGTTGATTTTAACATACTTTAAGACATTGGCATACTAAATCACATCTAAAGTTTTGCAGATCTTTTAGTTATAATGCACTGTCCTTACTGTGAAGCATTACAGAGCAGCACCATGAGGAAATACCAAATACTCAGGGTAAAGCTTTAACCTTTAATATGCTGGATGAAGTTAATTCAGGCTATTAACACTCTTAAGTCAAGTTCATTTGATATGTTTTCTTTGCTATGTAGTTGTTCTGAGGCATGTTATTACACGGGGAGGCAGATTTTATAAATCTGCGCACATGCATACTTTTGTTCGCGCACCAGGCGCGAACAAGAGTATGCGGGATTTCAATAGATACGTGCGTAGCATCCATTAAAATCCGGGGTCGGCGCGCGCAAGGCTGCCCAAAATCGGCAGCCTGTGCGTGCCGAGCCGCGCAGCCTACCTCCGTTCCCTCCGAGACCGCTCCGAAATTGGAGCGGCCTCGGAGGGAACTTTCCTTCGCCCTCCCCCCACCTTCCCCTACCTAACCCACCCCCCCCCCCCCCCGGCCCTATCTAAACCTCCTCCCTACCTCTATCCCGAAAGTTACGCCTGCTGGAAGCAGGCGTAACTTTGCGCGTGCCGGGCCAGCTACCACACTTCATGTTCCGGTCCGGGGGCTGGTCCAGGGGCCACTGACACGCGCCCGGGCCGGAACCACGCCCCCGGACACGCCCATGAAACGCCGTGTCACTCCGGACACGCCCCCGAAACACCGCGTCACTCCTGGTACGCCCCCTTGACACGCCCCTCCATGCAAGTCCCGGGACTTACGTGCGTCCCGGGGCTTGTGCGCGCCGCCGAGCCTATGCAAAATAGGCTTGGCGCGCACAGGGGGGGTTTGGGGTAGGTTTTCGGGGGTACGCGCATATCTTACGCGCGTACCCCTTTGAAAATCTACCCCATAGTGTATTATTAATTTTGTAGGTCACCCATCTGTGTGTTTCAGTTATTGTGATTTTTTTGATGGGTCTTTGGGCTTTCTGGTTTTGGTAGTGATTGTTTTTAAATAAAACAAAACACAGGTGTTTCATCGCATTTTTCATTTTGTTTAAAAACGAATGCATATCCCTAGTCTGGGATCAGTGTTGTGCATTTTAACATGCATTATTATTCTGTGTGCTAATAGTTAATGTTTCGCATAGTTTTGCATCTCATTACTTTATTAGCATAGGTGTTTACATTAAAACACTCAAGTTAACAAGCATTATGTACGGTTAATGCAGATCCATTTTATTGTGTATTACCACTTGTGAAAACATTAGCGCACTTTCGTATACTGGCCTCCAAAAGATCGGATCTGCTCATTACAGCCTGCCCTACAGTACTTACAAAGGCTTTATTTTGTATCCAGGTACAACATTGCTTAATCCTTCCTAGCACATACATTTCTCTAGAAAAGGACTTCTTGCCACTCTTCAGATTTTTTATAAGTGAAAACAAACATTTGTGCCATTTGGTGAGAATGCACATATCTCCATAAAAAGGTTACTTTTTCAATAGGACGCCTAATAGCAAAAGTACCACATAAGGCCACACATAATAAGTCAGATTTTAAATACATCATAACTCCATATATTTTGTTTGACTATCAGGTTATTGCAGCTAAAAATGCATCATACCCATGCACATTGGCATAAAGCATTCATGTTAGCGGAATGCCTACAACACAAGTATTTATTTTAAAAATTCAAAGTACATACAAAGGGGCGGATTTTAAAAGGGTTACGCGCGTAACCCTTTTAAAAGCCTCCTGCGCGCGCCGAGCCTATTTTGCATAGGCTCGGCGACGCGCACAAGCCCCGGGACGAGCGTACGTCCCAGGGCTTGAAAAAATGGGCGGGGAGTGGGTAGCCCGGGGGCGGGACCAAGGCCTCCGGCACAGCGGTTGTGCCGGCGCGCGCAACCTACACCTGCCCAGAGGCAGGCGTAAATAAAGAAAAAAAGGTAGGGGGGATTTAGGTAGGGCTGGGGGGCGGGTTAGATAGGGGAAGGTGGGGGGTGGAGGTAATGGGGAACGCCATTGGGGCTCCCCATAGGCTCGGCATGTGCAAGGTGCACAAGGGTGCACCCCCTTGCAAGCACCGACCCCGGATTTTATAACATGTGCGCAACATGCGCGCGGCTGTACGCGCATGTTATAAAATCAGGCGTAGATTTGTGCACGCCGGGTTGCGCGCACAAATCTACGCCTGCGCACATGTTATAAAATCTGGCCCAAAATGTTCAAACATGCTTCCAAAATGCCCCTGGGAATGTTTCTTTTCTGTATAGCTGAAAATGTGTCATGCATGTAAGCACACATTTACAGATGGCTAATAATCCACTTACCCAGATATGGCTGACTTAGGCAGGCTAACTGTTTTTTTACAAGTATAATAGGTGCTTACGTCTTTGAAAATTAACTTCTTAGCCCATAGTCTTAAGCATAGATTAATCTTGTACCCCTAACATATTAGAACAATTCAATTACTTCAAATCAACATGAAGTAATTCAGTAGACTTGTGAATTTGCTTTCAATACTTCATGGATTTATTTTTTTTTGTATTAGTACTATAAGCTAAATAAAATATTCAGCTGGATTTCATGCAATTGGGCTGACTGAAGCACCGTGTTCTCTAGAAATATCCTAGTTCACAAACTGTTATGAATTAAAAGTAGACCAACAAATTGTGATCCGCTATATCAAATGTAAAGCTTGCCCATAATCAAGCAGGTTGAGATATTAGATTGCAGTCAGTGCCCAACCTGATGCCTCAGTGGCATTTGGTACAACTGGTTAAGTGGTCATAAGGTTTCCTGGTTTTCAGTTCTATACCTATGTCCATAGAGAGTGATTCCTAAGAAGCTCCATTCCTCCAAGTAGGTAAGGGAAGTCTAATCTGTAACAAATGTCAACAGTGCTTTTTGATTGGTCACTGGGAGACGAGGAGGCATGGGCACTGGATCACTTCATAAACTTCTTAACAGTGTGCACAATTATGCCTGTGCATAGAATTAACATTATTTAAGACAGTATTCCAAATGTTCTGCAAAATACTGATGTCAAGATGGCACCAAACCAGCATCAGAATGATTACAACCTGTTGTAACTCTTCTTACCTCAAAGATCTGTTTTGCATAGCTTTCATCCACATGGATGTTCACTTCTTTTAGAAAGTTCTTCAGTTCTTTAAAGCTCATCTTGTTATCTTTATTTTTGTCAACCTTTCGCAAGCAGGAATGAATCCAGCTACAGCCAGATGTAAGGAAATTACAGCAAAATGAAAATCACCTTAAGTCTTGCTATGGAAAGAAAATATTATGGTAGATCTATAGACATTACAGTTATGAGTAAGGAAAGTTGCTTTGACATTTGTAGAGAATCCAGTCCTTAAACATCATGGGTTGATACTTAGCGCTGTCTGGGGAAGTAACTAAGGCCTGGATTCACCATTCTTTTGCAGAATGGTGAGTCCTGCGAAAACGGGGTCGGGCCTGCGAAAGCCCGCAGCCTTCACACCATTGTGGTGCGAAGGCTGCCGACATTCGCACTGAATAGCAACACCATAAAAGGTGTAGTTATTCGGCACGCTACTGCCAACGATAATGTTAGTAACATTATCGCCGGCAGAGAAAACACTGCCGACTCCGCCCCTCCCCACCCCGACTTCTCCCCTCCCCGCCTCCTCCCCTCCCTAATTTGCATCATATCGCATGCGAAAAGGCCCGTTTCGCTTGCGATATGACCTTATCGCGTGCATTAGAGCCCTAACGCACACAATAAGGGTTTAGAAAATAACCCCCTTAGCTAGAAATGACTTATCCAGCTAAGTTACAAGGGATATTCAGCGGCATGGTATGCTGCTGAATATCTGAAGTCAAGATGCTACTTAGCCAGATAAATTAAATCCAGCTAAGTTAGATCAGTTCTATGGTTAATCTAAAATATCCGATTAACTTAACCGGATAAGAATGAATATCACTACTTATCTGGTTAAGTTAACTGGTTAAGTAGCACCACCCACTGCCCGCCCACAAATTGTCTGTCTAAAAGATAGCTGCTGATTTTCAGTTGACTGCTAGATAGCCAGATAAGTCCTTCGTATCCAGCTAAACACATTTTCAATATCGGGCTCCATAAGTCCATGTAAACTTTTACTTTAGGTATGTATCTCGCACATGGGAGATAACATGACAGAAATAATCCAATCAACAAATCTAATTGGCATTTCTGCCTTTTTATGTATGTCTTTTGCATCTATATAGTACATACATATCAATAGGAAAGATCTGAGCTGAGATCTGACCCAGTATAGCAAGTCTTATGTTCATAATTTATGCCTCTTTCTTTCTCTTTTTTTTTTTTTAATCTTCAGAATTACTGATTGGGGAGGGGATAGATTCAACATGTGGTGACAGTAGGAGCAAGGTGAGCAAGAGCGAAAGGGATGGCTCACTAGCCAAGTCCCTAGGAATATGCCCTAGTCTTTCCCGCTCCTTCATATCGCTCAATGGGCATGCCAGACTGGCCTAGGCCCCTCCCTCTGGCCCACCCTTTTGGCCAAGACTCCTTTATCCCCATGGATTGCATGGCCCCATCACCACCCATGCTCCTTTCATACATTACATAGGGAGGAGGAATAGCCTAGTGGTTAGAGCAGTGGACTATGAACCAGGAGACCAAGGTTCAAGTCCCACTGTCACTCCTTGTGACCTTGGGCAAGTCACTTTACCCTACATTGCCTCAGGTACAAAAACTTTGATTGTAAGCCCTCTAGGGATAGAGAAATACCTACAGTACCTGAATGTAAACCGGTGTGATATCTCAATTGAGATGAAGGTCGGTATATAAAAATAATAAATAAATAAAAAATTGCCAACACAGAATGTCACCTGGTCGTGATGCTGTTGTACTGATAATGCCATCTGGCCACTCTACCGCATTAACTCGGGCCCTGTGCTAGCCCACTAAGATGCTCAAGAGCTGGGCAGATGAGTGCCTTGCACCCACTCCCCCGTTCCACATTCTGGGGTGGATTTTAAAAGCTCTGCGTGCATAAATCCTTCTGGATTTACGTGCGCAGGGCCCTCGCGTGCCTATTTTGCATAGGCCGCCGTCGCGCGTAAGTCCCAGGGCTTTCGAAAAAGGGCGGGAGGGGGCATGTCTGGGGGCATTCCCAAAACGACACAGTGTTTCGGTGGCGTGCCGCGGCGTTTCGGGGGTGGGCCCGGGGGCGTGGTTGAGGCCTCCGGACCAGCCCCCGGGACCGGAGGACGGAGCGGGGCTGCCGGCCGGCAAAGGTAGGGGGGAGGTTTAGATAGGGCCGGGGGGGTGGGGAAGGTGGGGGGAGGGCGAAGGAAAGTTCCCTCCGAGGCCGCTCCAAAATCGGAGCGGCCTCGGAGGGAACAGGCAGCGCGCGCTGGGCCCGGCACGCTCAGGTTGCACAAATGTGCACCCCCTTGCGCGCGCCGACCCCGGATTTTATAAGATACGCGCGGCTACGTGCGTATCTTATAAAATCCAGCGTACTTTTGTTCGCGCCTAGTGCGCGAACAAAAGTACGCGATTGCGTATTTTTTAAAGATCTACCCCTCTGTGCGCAACTCCAGGTTATTGGCAGCATCCGAGGACAGGCCCAGTGCTGCATCTTTATTAGTGCTTTTTACAAGAGACTGTAATATGGGATTTATTACTGAACAATGCTCAAGTCCTAGAAGCGAATCTTCTGCCCCTCCCCGCCCCCCCCCCCCCCCCCCCCCAACAGGAAATCTTGGACATCAGATTAGAATAACATCTAGGGAGGACTTATAACAACTTAAACCCTTATTTGAGGTGTGGTCTTTGGGGTCCTGGAATGGACACTAGCCGAGGAGTTATTCTTGTAATGGTTTACAGTGAAGAATAAGACTGTGGGAGTTATTAAAAAGTACATTCACTACTGGCATAACGGCATATTCTTCTTCTACAACCTATAGTTTTATTTATTTATTTAAATTTGGGATCTGCATGGAAGAAAAATCAGTTTGTTTCATTATTTTGGTCCAGATGCCTTTATTTATTTGTTGTGTTCATTTTGGTTCCCAAGTTCATTTGTTTCATTCATTTCCAATGCATCCTCTATTGGTAACTAATACAGGGAGTTTCTATCCTAGTTTAATGAAACTTACAGGCAGGTATCAGTGGCAGAGGGAGCAGGATTCTAAGACACCAACAATGAGGAAAAGTGGCGCCAACAGGGGCAAGAATAATCCAAGGTACCGTGAGACGTCAAAGAAGATTCAAGAGTGTCATAAATAGCCTGACACCAACGGAGAAGCAAAACAACACAAACAAGTGCATGAAGACCCCAGGGCAGCTAAAGAATGGCAAAGGACACCAAAAACAGTGGTGTGGACACCCCAAGGAACCAAAAAATTAGCAAAGCAGCTCCAAAAGTGGCAGGAGCTAACCAAGGCACTGTTCTTTGTGTCCCTCTCCCAAGAAAGGCACGACAAAGCAGATTTTGTAACTTATAACAGAATACCAAATTCTTTTTTCTTTAGATGAATCCTATTAAAAATTGTTACATAAAAGGACTTTATAATTTATATCTTTTTTTTTAATCTTCTTATTTACCACATAATCTCTATGGTTAATGGATGTGGTTAGTGTAGTTAGTGTAGCTGGGTTCAAAAAAGGTTTGGATAAGTTCTTGGAGGAGAAGTCCATTAACTGCTATTAATCAAGTTTACTTAGGGAATAGCCACTGCTATTAATTGCATCTGTAGCATGGGATCTTCTCCGTGTTTGGGTAATTGCCAGGTTCTGTTGGAAACAGGATGCTAGGTTTGATGGACCCTTGGTCTGATCCAGCATGGCAATTTCTTATGTTCTTATGAGAGAGAATCCAGAGTCAGGGGAGGGAGTAGCAAGACTGGGGGAAGGAAGTGTTCCTCCCCAAGGTCCAATCCTGTTCCCCCTTACATACCCCCCTCTCCCTTCCTCTCATTTCTAGTGCCCTCTCTCACCAATCCCCCCCACCCCCCCCCCCCCCCCCTTGGTGTTCACTCTCACCCTCTCAATCAGCCCTGGTGCCAAGTCCCTCTCATGCACACAGCATCGATCCCCTCTTGCTCATATACACACCTCCCCAGCTAATTCGCTCTCTAACCCCTCTCCCTAAGCTGATCCATCTTATCCTCTCCAAAAGTAGCCCCTCACCCTTTCCCCATCCAAACCCCTTGCTAATCCTCCTCTGATGATTTTGCAGGGACCGGGTAATTTTGTGACAAGTGCCATATTTTGCAGCCCTTGCTCTGGCTATGGAATCATAGGACACAGAAGCCCCATTCTATATCAAATAGAAAATGAACATTCCTACAATAACAAATGTTCACATTTTCAGCAATTGCCAGTCACAATAGTTACATACTGTATGTTACTAGACCTTTTCTAATTGCAATGTATTTTACATTATGATATTGCTTGCTCTATATTATTATTTCTATTTTATATAAACTACATTTTGGAAAAACAGTTACATTTTTATTGGTCCTTTAAAAGATATCACAACCTACCAAAGCTCCAGTGATTTCATATAAAAAAAAAACCAAGTACATTTGTATCATACAGAATAGAAGCCTAATCCTTCCTGGCAGGGGTTTACAGTGGCATTCAATGATGGCATTATAACGTGTAGCATTATATCTATGGTTTTTTCAGTACTGCAGACAAATCTTCAAAAATCTACAGGTAAATACAAATATAGTAGTAGTAGAGGCAAAAACTCATAATTAGAACTTTTTAAAATACATCCCAAACAGGAAGCCTATGAGTGAACTGGTTGGACAGTTAGACGATCAAGGGGTTAAAGGGGCACTTAGGGAAAATAAGTCCATCGCAGAAAGAATAAATGAAGTCTTTGCTTTGGTGTTTACAAATGGGGAGATACTCATTCTAGAAGCAGTTTTCAAAGGTGATGATTCAGATAAACTGAAACATATCACAGTAAACCTGGAAGATGTAGTAGGGCAGACTGACAAAGAGAAGAGTAGCAAATCACCCGGACCAGATGGTATACACCCTAGATTTCTGAAAGAATTAAAAAATTAAATTTCAGATTTATTACTAGTAATTTGTAACCTATCATTAAAATCGTCCATTGTACCTGAAGATTGGAGGGTAGACAAAAGTAACCCTGACACTTAAAAAGGGATCCAGAGGTGATCCGGAAAATTATAGACTGGTGAGCCTGACTTTAGTGTCAGACAAAATCATGGAAACTATTCTAAAGACCAAAATCACAGAATATATAGATAGACATGGTTTAATGGGACAAAGCAAGGATTTATCCAAGAGAAGTCTTGCTTTACAAATCTGCTATATGTTTTTGAAAGGTTTATAAAAATGTGGATAAAGTGAGCCAGTAGATTTAATG
Source organism: Rhinatrema bivittatum (assembly GCF_901001135.1). Taxonomy (NCBI): domain Eukaryota; kingdom Metazoa; phylum Chordata; class Amphibia; order Gymnophiona; family Rhinatrematidae; genus Rhinatrema; species Rhinatrema bivittatum. The sequence continues at coordinate 80,536,472 of NC_042616.1, forward strand.
TATTTGGATTTTCAGAAGGCATTTGACAAAGTCCCCAATGACAGACTTCTAAGAAAATTAAAAAGTTATGGGATAGGAGGCAATTTCCTTTTGTGAACTACAAACTGGTTAAAAGACTGGAAAGAGAATAGGATTAAATGATCAGTTTTCTCAGTGGAGAAAGGTAAATGTTGGAGTGCCTCAGGAATCTGTACTGGGACCAAAGCTTTTTAAATGATCTGGAAAGGGGAATGATGAGTGAGGTGACCAAATTTGCAGATGACAAAATTATTTAGAGTTGTTAAATCCACAAGCGGACTGTAAGAAGTTGCAGGAGGATCTTGCTAGACTGAAAGACTAGGAATCCAAATGGCAGATGAAATTTAATGTGGACAAGTGCAAAGTGATGAACATAGGGAAAAGTAACCCACGTTGTAGTTACACGATGTTAGGTTCCATATTAGGAATTACCATGCAGGAAAAAGATCTAGGCATCATAGTGGACATTACATTGAAATCATTCGCTCAGTGTGCTGCAGCAGTCAAAAAAGCAAACCATATATGGAATTATTAGAAAAGGAACGGTGAATAAAATGTAGAATGTTGCTCATAAGAACATAAGAACATAAGAAAATGCCATACTGGGTCAGACCAAGGGTCCATGAAGCCCAGCATCCTGTTTCTAACAGTGGCCAATCCAGGCCATAAGAACCTGGCAAGTACCCAAAAACTAAGTCTATTCCATGTAACCACTGCTAATGGCAGTGGCTATTCTCTAAGTGAACTTAATAGCAGGTAATGGACTTCTCCTCCAAGAACTTATCCAATCCTTTTTTAAACACAGCTATACTAACTGCACTAACCACAATCTCTGGCAACAAATTCCAGAGTTTAATTGTGCGTTGAGTAAAAAAGAACTTTCTCCGATTAGTTTTAAATGTGCCCCATGCTAACTTCATGGAGTGCCCCCTAGTCTTTCTACTATCCGAAAGAGTAAATAACCGATTCACATCTACCCGTTCTAGACCTCTCATGATTTTAAACACCTCTATCATATCCCCCCTCAGTCGTCTCTTCTCCAAGCTGAAAAGTCCTAACCTCTTTAGTCTTTCCTCATAGGGGAGTTGTTCCATTCCCCTTATCATTTTGGTAGCCCTTCTCTGTACCTTCTCCATCGCAATTATATCTTTTTTGAGATGCGGCGACCAGAATTGTACACAGTATTCAAGGTGCGGTCTCACCATGGAGCGATACAGAGGCATTATGACATTTTCCGTTTTATTCACCATTCCATTTCTAAAAATTCCCAACATTCTGTTTGCTCTATGTAGAAGTTGCTCTATGGTGAGATCGCAACTTATACACTATGTACAGTTCTGGTTGCCGCATCTCAAAAAAGATATAGTTGCACTAAAAAGGTTCAGAGAAAGATGACCAAAATGATAAAGTGGATGGAATGGCTCCCCTGTGAGGAAAGGCTAACGAGATTAAGACTGTTCAGCTTCAACAAGAGATGGCTAAAGGGGGATATGATAGAGGTCTATAAAATCATGCGAGGACTAGTCCAGGTCAATGTGAATCAGTTATTTACTCTTTCAGATAACACAAAGGCTAGGGGGCACTCCATGAAGTTAGTAAATAGAAAATTCTTTTTCACTCAATGCACAATTAAGCTCTGGAATTCATTACCAGAGGATATGGTTAAGGCAGTTAGTATAACTGGGTTTAAAAAAGGTTTGGACATTTTCTTATTAATCAAGGTGACTTAGGGGATAACCACTGCTTATTACTGGAATTAGTAGCATGGGATTTATTTACTGTATGGATACTTGCCAGGTATTTGGCCACTGTTGGAAACAGGATGCTGGGCTTGATGGATCCTTGGCCTGACCCAGTATGACAACTTATGTTCTTACTGCATCACTACAATAAGAAAATATATACTGTATCTATTCTGCACTGATGCACAAAAAACACCATTGTGGTGAGTTTGGTCTGAATTTGGGAATGGGGAATTTGGTCATCTCCTTGTTTTTATTTGATGAAATAAAAAAATTGAAATTATCCTGCTGATTTGTGAGGTGATAAGTGATTTTGATATCTTTACATTGGCTTAGCCAAATAATATTGGTGTCACTATATATACTGATTCGTTAAACCCTTGCACTGATAGACCAAAGGTCAGGCTTTTTCCAATAGATACAAAACCCTTTAGTATATCTAGCCTTAACTTCCCTAACACTTCCTTATTGTGAAAACAAGATCTGTTTCATACCCAATACTGTAACTGTATGTTCACTGCAATCTAAAGCTGTTTAAGCAAAACTGGCTCATTGTTTAGGGTACTGCCTTTTCTCTTATACTTCCTGAAACTATTATCTCTTCTCTGCTTAGGCTCCATGTTTCATGGTCCTGTATCCTTTGTAGGTTGATACTGAATGTGGGAAAATCTGAGCACCCTAGGCAGATTTTTTTTTAGAATCAATCAAGACCTGATTCATCAAGGTCTTTTCCCACAGACACAGAAAGGGGAAAACCTTGGTAAATCAGGCCCTTAGTGTGCTTACTTTTAAGTGTCTCTTTTGTTTAATGGTAGGGAGCTTCTCTATGCACCTTTTTTTAAATTTAATTTGGACACAAACAAATGCATGCTTACAATACAGAAAAGGAATGAAACACCATGCATTCCATTTGCCAAAACCTTACAAAGCAATATAGCAGACTGGCATCTGATATACATTCCTATTAGATGCCTGGAAAATAAAACTGAATGATACTAAAAATTAGTTCTCTACTGGTGGAGTGAGTCACAAATCCTTGTAATAATAATGAGGTACATATTCAGCTGCTGTCCAGCTCAGCAAATTACCCAGATACACTTGTCTGGCTTAACTTAGCCGGGATAGTCTGCGGTACAGCAGTGCTGCTGAATATACCCGCTATCTTAAAATCAGCCAGATAAGTTATCCAGCTAACTCCACTCTTCCCCGTTATGCCCATCCCCCACCCTAGACTTATCCAGTTAAATACTTAGCCAGAAGTGTGTGCTGCCTGCTGACCCCAGCCGGATATTCAGTGGCACCACTTAGCCAAATAAGTAGCTCTTATCCAGCTAAGTACGGTTTTCACTATTGGGCTCAAAAATAACAATATTAGATCTATATTGTGGTTTTGGTTAATTCCATAGTATCTCAGTTTATAGGATCAGCTGATCCCTCCCTTGTTTTTTTTCCCCACAGTATTCGTGGGCCTGTAGACCTGATTTTCTTAAAGAGATGACTATGGAAATTACCAGTACGAGACCCTGCATTCCATGGGGCAAGCCCAGGACTGGATCGACCAGTCCTACAAAATCTGTACACAATTGTTAATCCTCGATTCAACAAAAAGACCTGAGACACATTAGTAATTCTTGTAAGAGTGTGTCATACTAAGGCACAAAATGCTTCACGCAGACTTGTGGACACTCCCACAACAGATGGAAGAAATTGCCCCTGGCAAGACACTTGCAATAAAGCTCTGACTTCTCACTGAACCAATGACAAACGGGTAGCAGTCAGAGATGACCTCTAAAGAACTGTATTTATTTTCACTTTTCGTACTTGGCTTGAGCTTATTCTGCACAGATTTCCCAATAACTAAGCGCTTTTACACAAGCACTAACACGTTAAGGGAAATAAATAAATACAGAAGGGTTTAATGACTTCACGTTCCCCTGCTCTGCATATACGGGGTAACCTGCATGGCGCAGCATTTACGACCATAAGAAGCTTGCTGGGCAGACTGAATGGACCATTTCTGCCTTCCTTACTATCAGGCCCATTCAATAAAATCCACGGGAGAGCCGGTGCTCCGAGGCGAGCGCCCGCGTTCGTGTCACGCGCCCAGGCACCTCTCCTGGGCGCACGATTCTTTATTTAAATTAGGGCCCGCGCTAATAGGGAAGGGCTAGGGACACTAGTGGTTGATAACTGGCTCCAGATTTCCTGGACAGGTTGATTCAGTCCTGGTTTTTCCCTATTGCATTGCAGTTCCTAAGAAAAGCAAGACTATAAGTCTCTGCATGCAGCTGGGTAACAGCAGACTAGCTCAGCCCATCCTGAAAATCTGGAACTAGTTGGCAACCCTAGGGACACTAGTGGGTCCCTAGCGTCTCCTTATTGGTGGAAGCGGCGGCTGTCATCAGGTCTGACAGCCGACGCTTAATTTTACCGGCGTCGGTTGTTGAACCCGCCACGGGTTCAGAACATGGACGTCGGCAAAGCTGAGCATCCGTTTTCCAACCCGCGGGCACATATATATATATATATATATTTTTTTTTTTTTAAATATGTTTTTTTGGGGGGGGCTCCGACTTAATATCGCTATGATATTAAGTATACAGAAAAGCAGTTTTTTTCTGCTTTTCTGTATACTTCCCCGGTGCCATCTGAAATTAACTCTTGCCTTTGGCAGGCGTTAATTTCTGAGAGTAAAATGTGCAGCTTGGCTGCTCATTTTACTTTCTGTATTGCGGGGAAATAACTAATAGGCTCATCAACATGCATTGCATGTGATGAGCGCTATTAGTTTTGGGGGGTTGGCCGCGCGTTTTCCATGCGCTATTACCCCTTATAGTATAAGAAGTAATAATAGCGCGTCAAAAACACGGGGCCAAACGGGGGCTAAACGGTGTGTTTGGCTGAGCTCACCATTCTGTATTGGCCTGTATGTTACTATGCATAATATAATGGAATTCAGGACCTACCAACATAAAGTCCCTGTGGTCATCAAATGACATATTTTCCAATAATCCTGCCAAATATTTACTTTTAAAGCATTGATATTCTTTTCTCATTATACTTCACTGAAAAATATCAAACCTGCACTGCTGCTGAGTAGCAGAGGTGGGGTATTTATAAGCTTGGTTGATAACTGGCTCCAGATTTCCTGGACAGGTTGATTCAGTCCTGGTTTTTCCCTATTGCATTGCAGTTCCTAAGAAAAGCAAGACTATAAGTCTCTGCATGCAGCTGGGTAACAGCAGACTAGCTCAGCCCATCCTGAAAATCTGGAACTAGTTGGCAACCCTAGGGATTTAAAAACTTTAAAGGAAGGTTTCTGAACAAAGTTCTTTCATCCCTAGCAAAAACCTCAGTATAGACAGGGAAAAGTACCCAAAAGAAAAAAACTCCAGTGCCCAAGGGAAACCTGGAAATAAGTGCATACTGCTGGCAACGACCATACACAGCATAAGCAGTGGTAGCAGAGCAGTTCCTCATATGGAGAAGACCTGTCTGGGCCTCTATTGATTTGAAATAGCAAGCATGATTCAGTTCCATGGCAATCTCAGAGACTTCACAAAATCTCATTTCTGGGGCCAAATCCTCAGCCATTGCCTTTACTATCAAAGTGCTTGCTAAGCAAACTCTATAGTTTTTTCAGAAAATAGCAATGCTGCACAGACAGAACAGGGCACTCAGACATGGAAATCTGGAAGACAATAATCATGCTTGCATCAATGCAAAGAGTGTTTAAGTTCCAATTTTTGAGGACAAAGTCAGAAGACATTTATCTTGTAAAATAAACTACATATAGAGAAAGCAAATGCAAGTGAACATGTCTGGGTTTATTAATCCTGATACGAGGTTTAGAGTTTCTTTTACTTGTCATGATCAGGCAGATGATGTTAATGGACCAGCGGGAGGTGAAACAATCTGCTGGAAAGGCTGATCAGACCAGACCTTTCTGTGGACAGGGAACTCCGCTCTGGATATAATAGATTACATATAGACAAAGTATCACTTTCTTCCTATCTTAAGCAGGCTGAGAACAGATGCAATGAGTTCAGTGTGGCTCCAAAGGCAAGTCAACTTATTTACCTGAAAAAGTTATTTACGAGTCCCACCCACAGGTACAAACACAGACAAATGAAATTACTTTTTGAGCTAAGGCTGTGCGAGCAGCAGACACATTACCACCCTTTTAGGCTCTTCCTTCTGAGTATGCTACACCAGTTGAAACTACAAGTTCATATGTACTTCAAGGGCCACTACAACTGCTTCTTAGTCCCTGCTTTCATAAGATGACTGGTAGCACATAACACATATGGGGGCTGATGTAATAAGCTGCACAAAGCCTCACATGAGTTTATAATCGTGTTTTAGCGTGGGTTTTTCAGCACTACCTTGCCCGGATATGTAATAAGGGCTTTAGCGCCAAAATAACTCAGGCTAAAAAAAACAGTGGCAAGCTTAGTGCATGTGCATGCAAACTGCAGGGTGTATCCTAACTAGATGCAATGCAAGGAGACGTGCTAAGGCTGAAGCAGCCTAGCACGACTCCTTTTACTGTGGGGAATTTTATGCATGATCAAAGGGAGGGCTTAAACCTTGTGGCAAAGAGAAGGGCACCCCAGCCAGCAAACCCTCTCTCTGGAATCCGGTTGCGGGGTCCAGGTAGTGTAGCCAGGCTGGCAAGTCTTCTTCCCTCCCACCCAAGGCAGAAACTCTCCTCTCTCAGGGGTCCGGGAACCTCTCTCCCCACCTTCCTTTGCTGAAACTAGCTCTGAAAACTTCCCATCTCACCGGGAGCCCCATCTGGCGACCTAATCTTAATTCATTCTCTGTCAGCTGCCCATGAATGGACAAGCCCCTTTCAGAAGGCGGGTCTTCAAGAATTCTGAGAGGGGATTGGTCCTTTCACTGACATGTCACACTAGAGAGACCAATCACCTGCTAGAAAGGGAGGGAACAGCCCAGCCAGAGAAGCCTTCTCCGGCTGTGGCTTCTGGGGAGGTGTGGGAGTTTTCAGCGCTAGTTTTAGCAAAAGAGGAGGGGGAGGTAGGACCCTGGACCATCAAGGTACCTGAGAAGGGAGGGTTTCTGCATTGGGAGAGGGTGAGAAGACTTGCGGGCTTGGTCACTTTACTGGGTTAGTGGCTATGGGCTGTGGCGGGGAACATATTTTGGGTTTTTTACTTTTTTTTTTGGCATGCAAATAGATCAGGAGCAAAAAAAAAGCAAGTTCTTTCAGTTTAGTGCGCTTTATTTCTTTATTTTTTTGCTCCTGTTCTATTTGTATATCATTAGCTTCCTGCATCCTGCAGACATGCGAGGATTTGGCTTGTGCGTTCAATACAACCCGCGTTAAAATCAGACTCTGATTTTACTTTGGGTTTCATTACATCAGCCCCCAAGTTCCCAGAAAAGATGAGGATTCCAGCTTGGGGGATCTGCCTCATTCAGAAACCCAGTATAAAAACAGTAAATTATTCACGGTCGCCCTCTGCAAGATGATAGTCAGAACTCCTGGAAAGAGGGAATTCTTAAAGGCTGCATCTTCTCCTAGGGGCTAAGCCGTTGGCCAGCCGAGGAGTGAACTGGAAAGCTGGAAATGTCCATGGGGGAACAAGGCGCTAGCATTCAAATGTTTTTTTTTAATTTAATTTATTCATTTATTTCAATGTGATTGCTATTTTACAGTCCCTCTCAAAGCGGGTACAATAAAGGTGTAAATGTATATAAAACTGTCATAGCAAACACAGAATAAAGCAATTACATAATCTAAAATATTCCTCTCAACCCAAACCTCAGCTCCCTCAAGAACTGCACATTTCAAAACTCCCCAGTTCAGAACTAGAAAATTAGTCAACATGAATCTCATTCCAGACTTCCCTCCCCTAAAAAATATCTTCCTATTTCAGGCTACAAAATCATCAGAAGAGAGGCTCTTCATTTACCTCAGTACACAAATGCCTGTTCAAATAACCAAGACTTTATCTTCTTTCTAAAACTCAAATATTAACCGAAAATCACTCTTCCGCTATTCCCTTCACATCCGAAAATGCTGTTCTTAAATCTAAACTCTCCAGCGGTCTCTTGAAGCACCCACTAGTCTGTGACCCTAGTTTTATCTATTTATTTATTTATTTAAAGTTTTTTATATACCGCCGCTCATCAGAGATATCGCGTCGGTCAGTTTTGCCATGGTCTCCAGCACACTCAGCTATTCAAGTGTCGCACGCACCCAGGAGCCTCATCCCACTGCAGAAGCCCACAAGCTCCCTCCAAACACTTTGATCACGTGGTCCAAATGCAACACAGCTTCATACAAATATAACGTATGATTCATACTTCCTGTCTTCACGTGGAAATGGACAACAGATGGGCCACTGCAGTATGTCTGCTGTCAGTAAAAGCTAGAAGCGCTGGGATGTCTGAAGCTCCACAACAGTAGCGGTAAAAGGATTAGCAATTTCAGAAATGATGGTATTCACGCAAGAAACCCTGGCTGCAGCACCCATTAATGAACCCTCCAGAGGGTGCACCCACATCACTGGGAATGGCAAGAAAGAATGAACAACACCCAAAACCTTCTGACTGCCTTGAAAACATTGAAACAAGTATATGTTAGGTTTTTGTTTTTGTTTTTTTAATTTTCTAACTGGCCACAGGATTATTTAAATAAGATGTGCTGTATTTAGCACCGTTGCTTGAAATTCCAAGGCTTGAAGCTACAAAACTCTAAAATGTGCTAAAGATACTGCATGTGCATGTGCTGAGGATGGTTTTCAAAGCAGCAAAGCACGAAATGGCCGCATTATCTCAGCTATAATAATAAGTACCATGTACTTGAGGAATGCTAAATTTAGCTTGTAAGCATCGACTTGAAATGAACCCAAACCACCCTCAAAGGAGTTTCATAGACAGTATCATCGATTTATATGGTAGAAACTATCCCAAGATAATATGTTAGGTTTTCCTAACTGTACAACCCCTCATACTGGGATTCTTATTTGAAGTGACATACTGTTTCTATTAAAGGACTACAGATTTTCATTTTAAAAACTACAGTCTCTCTCCAGCAATTTACATTTCCTTTCCACTTCTTATAACGTCCCTCAAGTACTTAATTCTAGAAGTGAAGCATTTCATGGGCTCTAATTATATCTTAAGGCACACCCAGAGCTGGAAAGGGCAGGGTGGAGTGATGAGGAATTTATTTACGATATCTTTATTCATTATGGTCTCGATTCAGTTCTTTCTGACACAGAATGATGTATGTGCTACGGAAAGCAAACTTGCAAATTAGATCTGGACCCTAGAAAGTTTTGATTGACAGAGTCCTAAAAGGGAAGAGCAGAAGTACTTTCATTTGGAGAAAACAAAAGGAAGGCTTTAGATTCTACCAGTAGAGAACCAAAAGAAGAAAGAACATACAGTAAACATAAGATGTCTACGTCTTGTCCTTCAGGTGCAACAAAAGAATAAAGGGGAATATACACAAAGGCAAGCTATTGCACGTAGAAGGAATCAGGGCAATAAATGGCATGACAGCTTTAGCTTTGAAACCGATATTATAATGAATGGAGAGCTAATTCAAACTGCTCATGCTGGAACTTTTCACCCATGGACTTTGCACCAATTCACAAAGGGAATGTGCACATGTAATTTTCCTTTGAAATTTGTCACAGGAAAGGCAGGAAAGGGAGATAGATTAGAAACCTTAGAGATATCAAGGCACAGGAGGTGAGCCTCTGTCAATGGAAAGGAGACTCTGCAATGAGGGGTCCTGGGATGAGGGTGAAGGGGGTAGACTCAGGAAATATTTCTTTACGGAGAGGGTGGTGGATGCATGGGACAGCCTCCCGGTGTAGGTGGTGGAGACAAGGACAGTATCTGAATTCAAGAAAGCATGGGACAAGCACAAGGAACCTCTGAGGGAGTGGCAGGGATTGTACAGTGGTACAGTTGATGTGGCTGGGCAGACTGGATAGGCCGCACGGTCTTTTTCTGTTGTCACATTTCTCTGTTTCCATGCTTTTCATGCGAGAACTTTTCTAATGGAAAATAATAAATATAAGACTTGAAAATACAATCTCTGTGCATTATTTTCCTTGCCCGACCTAAACATGCTCCTGGACATGCGTCCTCGTATTGTGGCTAATACACACTCAAATACCTATCATACCTGAATGTAACCCACTTTGAGGTACCAAGAAGCGGAATACAAATAAAATAAGTAAATAAAAACAGGCATTGTGAACTCTCTGCACACTTTCAGACAGATGGATGAAGGGAAATTTTCAGTGGCTGATGCATGTGGGTAAAACTATTTTACCTGTGTAAAAGACTTCGAAAATTGTCCTCCAAATTTGATAAATGGTGGGAAAAAATGAAGACAGCAAGGCAAGATAAATCCAAGCCTTTTTTTTTTTTTTTAAGACAAAGGGTTACTTGCATGACACATACCCCACAGTATTCATGAGTTGTCCTCTGAGCAAGGGCAAATATTATCCTAACCACATTTTACATAATTTAAAGTATACACATGTCAATGAAATGAATACCTTGTTATTGACCAAGTTATTAATATTTAACACTCCATATATTTCATTTCATTAGCACTGTATGAACTGACAGATTGGTTGTAGGCATAAAATCAACCAGTTGGGTAGCACCCAATAATAAAAACCACAGAATTAGCAATTTTAAAAATGAGTAATTTAGCTGACATATCAAAAACATAATCATTTCAAACCTCCTTGTTTATTTGAGAAGAGAGATAAGCATTATTCCAGGAAACTTCTCCTACTGAACCTTTCCCACCATTATACATCTAAATAAATCGGGCCATTTGCTGTATGGATTATCCACAGAACCCAATACAGGCAGAACACTGACTCAAGTGTAGCACGAAAAAAGAATAAAAGGGAATTCAGGAAAGATTTTTAAAACAGAGTGGTGCAATCATAGAAAAAGATGCATGCCCATTATTTCAGAAATAGTGCAAAAACATATTAAAGTAAAAAGAAAGGCAAGCTAGGAATACAATCAAAAATTGAAGCTCGAGCCAAAACTGAAGGAAGCTGATATTTTAAACAATCCAGTTAGATAGATACCGCTTAATAGTTGGCAATCTGTAGAGTGTTCGTTGATTACTTTGAGGCCAGACAGGAGGTTGCGGCGAATAGGAGATTCTTCAAAAAGTGAAAATCCAATTATGAGTTTGTAAAGGCCAGCCCTGGGAATTAATCACTGCTATGTGCATATGCCTCAAAAAAAAAAGATAACAAAAAAACCCAACAATTTACACTTCCCCATCAGGGAAAGGTTGGCGACTTGCATATCAGTTAAGTATAGTATCCTGAAATAACAGCAGGCTTGGCGTGAGTCTATAATCTCAGTAAATGAACCATGTGTTTAAAAAAAACAAACAAAAACCCCCCAAGAAGATTAAAAGAACAAGGAACAAAAATGTTTTTTCATAAAATTGTTTTTATTGTTAGTGGTACTGCTATATATATACACAAAAAAAAGGGGGAGGAGGTGATGAGTTGATGATAATAAAATTTATACTATTTGGCAACCAGGATGGTGCCTTTAATAGCAGTTATAAGAAACTATCACCATTCTCTCTAAAAAAAAAAAAAAAAAAAGTTTTTATAAAAAGCATTTTTTAAGCAGATTTTGGTCCACTACAATAATAACAATTAGGGATGAGGGGTTAACATTTTGTCAAAAAAAGAAAAAGACTTAGCAAAACTAGAAAAAGTAAGGGAAGGGCAATAAAAAAAGAAGAAAGGCGAAACAGGTTAGTTCTCTTCAGCTTCAAGAAGAGACAACTGTGAGGGGACCTGGTAGAAGTTTATATAATCCTGAGTGGGGTAGAACAGACAAGAGAGGATGGTTATGTACACTTTCAAATAATACTAGAACAAGGGCACGTGCCGTGAAGCAACCAGCAGGTTTAAAACAAATCATAGAAAGTAGTTTTCCATTCAGTGCGTAATCAAGCTGTGGAATTCCTTGCCAGAGGACATGGTCAGGACGACTAACACAGCAGGGTTTAAAAAAGGGTTAGGTAAGTTTGTGGAGGAAAAGTCCATCATCAATTAATAGCCAGGCAGACTTGGAAAAACCATCAATTATCCCTGGGAGTGAGCAACAAGAAATAGATCTATTTTGGGGGGGGATCTGCCAGGAATTTGTGACCTGCACTGATCATGGTCAGAGACAGGATGCTAGGCTCCATGGACCTTGGTCTGACACAGCATGGCATATCTTTTAGGATGTGCAGTCACCCCTGTGTCATTGGTCTTCCTTAGAAAAGGCAGAGAAAGCATAGCAAGCATGCATTATTGCAAACTAAGTACAAAAGTCAAACATGCATGTCCACACTTCATTCACATCCTCCATTCACATTTCACAAAATGAAACTCCCAGGGGGGACACCCCGGAACCAACATCAGGAAATATTTCTTCACAGAGAGGGTGGTGGATGCCTGGAATCCCCTTCTGAAGACAAAAACAGACAAAGAATTCAAAGTGGCATGGGATAAACACTGTGGATCCCTAAAGGTTAGAGGACGGCACTGCCACTTCAGAAGTGGGTACCACAGTGATTGATTTCATTGCGTGGCTGCAGTACAACACCCCCTCTGAATCACAGAGAAGGGACTTTAAAAATTATTTATCACTACTGGATTAGAGTTTAGGGGGCAGTAATCAAAGTACCTGTGTTGGTACAAACCCTGTGGGTACTGTTTATTCACAGGGAGATGAGTGATTTTGTTTTGATTATTGTTCCTTCAAAAATTACCCACATTGATTAGTGGCTGCTTTCCTTGCAGATTTTTTTTTCCCTATAAATACACATAGCAGTGAGCAATCAAAAGCATTTCAATGGGCAAAACAGCATTTTACTCATGGAGAAGGGGGCTTTGATTATTGTGTAGTTTTCCCCACATTGTGCAGCAGTGTTCCCAGGAGGGTGGGAGGGGAAGAGGGCAGGAAAGTGAACACCACGCATAGGTCTGACTAGGCACACATTTTCCCCACATTGAGGCTGGGTAATAATCAAAGCCCCCACCTTCTGCACATAAAACATTCTTTTATCTTCCGAAATGCCTTTGATTATTGCCCTCTTCATGCACAGGGCCGTACACTGACGTATCCAAGGTCACATGGAGAACTGGGAGAGTAAAGATGCAGACTAAATGATCACGTGTATTATTCCTTCATTCAGACGAATGTGGTTAAACAAATAAAGGATACTGCTGTAGCTTCTGCTTCTGACTCATTGAGTTGGAGTTGGTGATGATTTTCTTGATGCCTGAAGTCCAGTGGCTGGCTTCTCCTTCCGAGCTGGCAATCAGGTCCAGGTTCTTCCGCTGACCCTTGAAGATGATGGAGAAGCAGCGATGCTCAGGGACATCCTTAGCAAACTTCCGCATCCCATCTGTTTTGTGACCCAGTCGCACCTCCTGGATATCTTCGATAGAAACTGTCAAAAGAAGCAAGCAGTTCAGGTCAACTGGATTCATGCCCTTATCTCATCTCTGCCACCCGCAGAGAATGATACATTTTCATCAAACCCTCACAAACACTATGGAAGCATTTTCCCGCTTGTGCTGATAGAATGATCAATAGAAGGGTCCATTAACATCAAATCACAGAAGAAATCCCTTGCTTTCAGTTTCTACTTCTTATCATTGTAATATAGACTAATGGGAGCAGGTGGCCACATTGCAGACATCAGTATTACTATCATAATGGCTTTAATTACACTTCTTTATTAAATCTCTGTTTTCATTGTGTTTTCACAGAGAAAAGTCTGGATTTCATTTCTTTTGAAGTTTATGTTTATTGAAATTAATAGAGTAAATAACTATACAAAGGTAGAGCCAATATTAACATATACTTTCCACATATCAAAATGATTTTCTTCCCACCTGAGTGAAACATAAAATAAGACAAGAAAAGAAATCCAAAAGAGAATAAAACTATAAACGGACAAGGGTATTAAGAAATTATTAGACACAATCTATAAATACTAACTAAATACTGAGAACAAACTCAGTATGCTTGATGTGGTCATTGGGCTAGGACTGAGCTATCATATCAAAGCATGGAACATGAGTAGGAGGAGATCCATGCTGTCAAATCATATGTCTAGCTGAAGCTCTCTTGCTGAATCTTTAAAAATGTTATTATATACACTTATAAACCTTCTTTTCCTGCTTTTCTGACATAAAGTCAAATAAAAGTGGTGTAAAGGCAAAACTCTGGTCTTCCCTTCACAGGACCTACGATAGTTCAAACACGGCTAATGACACAACACCTCACTTCCAAAGCTAGGCTGAGATACTAGAGAAAGCAGCAAGATTGGTATACACATCAAAGAGACTTTGCAGTCAGCTGAATTAACAAAACAGCTAAAGATACCTGTGATCAACTAGATGTATTAATCTTCTGGCAGACTCCCAGGATGACAGGTCTCCCAGAAAGAGATTTCTCATCCCCTACAGCTCTCCAGGATGACATGGAGTTAGCAGTATGGGCAAAGATGTAAGTGTTGGTGGTGCTGTGAATTCACTGTGAATCGGCACAAGCAATGCCAGCAGCTGCAACAGTAGCAGTGGTGATTTACAAATACTTGAGGAAATGACCATGACAATGGAGCCACAAGCTCACAGAAAGATAGTACAGGGTATGGTAGTAGTTACAGTTGCTATGAAGGTAATTGTAGGGCCTAGCACAGAGCCTATGCCTATAAAGGAAACTAACCTTTTTGTTAGGAAAATAAAAGAAAGAGGAAAGACAGGCCTCTATGGTTCTCTAAAGAAGTAGCTGAAAAGGTTAGCATTCATACCTACAAGAGATCACAGAAAGTGGAAGGCAGGCAACAATACCTAGAAAAGTTAAGAGAAGATGGGAAAGTAGTCAGGAATGCAAAACTTCAAATATAAGAAAAAATAGCAAATATGGTAAAACCTGGGGACAAGACTTTTTGTAGATATGTTGGTGACAGAAGGAAGTGCAAAAGTGGCATTGTGAGACTCAAAGGTGATAGGGAAGGACACATAGATGCTGATGAGGAAAGAGCAAAATTCCTTAATAAATATTTCTGTTCAGTTTTTATTATGGAAGAGTCTGGAGCAGGACATAAAAAAAAAAAATACAACTAAGCTTGGAAGTGAGGAAACCTCAACCAATAAGGCGATGGGGCCAGATGGGATACATCCAAAGGTATTGAGGGAACTTGGAGAAGTCCTGGCAGTTCCGCTGGCTTACTTTATCAATGCTTTAGAATAGTTCCTGAGGACTGGAGAGGGCAGATGTGGTTCCTATTCATAACAGTAGAAGTAAGGCGGAGGCTGGGAACTACAGGCCCAGTTAGTCTGAACTCTGTGGTGAGCAAATTAATGGAATCGCTGCTAAAACAGAGGATAGTGCATTTTCTGGAATCCAATGAATTGCAAGATCCGAGGCAGCATGGCTTTACTAAAGGTAAATATTGTCAGACAAATCTGTTCAATTTCTTTGATTGGTTGACCAGAGACTTGGATCAAGGGAGAGTGCTAGAGCTAGTGTACTTAGATTTCAATAAGGCCTTTTAATACGGTTCCGCGAAGGAGACATAAATAAATTGAGCATCTTTAGTATGGAATTTAGAGTGACCAGCTGGGTTTGTGGAAGGCAAGAAAGGGTAGAAGTAAATGGAGTTTGCTCAGAAGAGGGGGCGTTACTAATGATGTGCCTCAGGGATCAGTCCTGGGACCAGTTTTTTTCTACATTTTTGTGAGCGACATAGCAGAAGGAGTATCAGAAAAAATTTGTCTTTTTGCTGATGATACCAAAATCTGCAACAGGATAGACAGCCATGTGGAAAACATGAGGAGGTCTCTAGTGAAGCTTGAGGAATAATCTAGAGACTGGCAGATAAGATTTAATGCTAAAAACTACAGAGTAATGCATTTAAGGATGCAAAAACCCAAGGGAGAGATACAGTATTGGGAGGTGAAATTTTAAGCCACAAAAGAAAAGCAGAATCTGGGGCAATTATATCTGATCTTAAGGTGGCCAAACAGGCAGATAGAATGATGACAAAAGCAAGAAATATGTTTGGCTACAAAGAGAAAAGGAATGGTCACTATAAAGAGGGAGGTGATATTCCTTCTATATAGGACCCTGGTGAGACTGCATTTGGAAAACTGTATACAATTCTGGAGACCACATCTTCAAAAGGATATGTGTCACCCCCGGTCTGCACTATGAATTACTCCTATGCTTGGGGTGGGGAGTATCACATGAGGAATTATATTTACTAATATGGTTTATCTTCAGGTTCATAGCCTGAGTGGGGGATGAGACAGGGTCCCGGTCACCCCGATACCACAATTCTGTGCCTTTCCCAAACAGCCTCTCACTTGTGGCACCACAGACCAGATAAAATCATCAGATCAGAATAAAACAGTAATTAACCATTTTACTAGTATTGTGTAAATAGATAGTAAATCCAACCAGAACATTAAATGGGTAAAGTACAGTAGTGAAGTATAATTTAAACTTGCAGTTTCTTATTTTAAATCAAGCAATGAAAAAACAACACTGGGTATGGCCTGTTAGCCAGGGAATACTCCTTACTCATATGGATAGTAAAAAAAAAAATAGGGAACGCTAATAGAGAAAGGTGGGGAGAGGGGGAGGCAGAGAAGTGCACAGCTTTCAAAAATTGTCTTTACTCCTGCGTAGTCAAAAAAAAGGGTGGGGGAACAGATCCACCCCAGTGTCACCAATTGTAAACTGTGCACCCTGCCCCAAACACAAAATTGTGTGGAAAAAAAATAAAAATAAAGAAGTTCCTCTTGATGGTGGAGCTGGCTAGATGACAAACCAAACAGATGAGCACTGCAGAGTATGAAAGGTCTCTCTCTCCTGGGGAGCTTCCCCAAATGGTTTACTTGGAGCTAAACAGAAAGTTGGCCTGGTTTCAGTCTCTTACAGGCAGGACATGGTCTACCAGTTTTTCTTTCCCAGCAAGGATTTATGCTTGATTTTGGCTGAAAAGCTGAAGCAATTAAGCTGAGATACTGAAACACTCTCTTAACTAAGTATTTTAGGAGGATAATCCAGCCATGTGCTTCTGGGCCTGGATATCTTTGGAAAGGAAGTCTCTCAGTCTCTGAGTTCTTGTCTCCTCTGTCCCTTGTTGGGATTTTACATGTAACTCGGCTATGAAGCAAGAACAATTACTCCTCTATTTCCTCAAAGCGCAGATTTCTGTCTCTCCCTCTTGATAATTAGCTTTTCAGAAGAAGAACTGATTGTAGGGCTGCCAGATGCACTCCTCTCTTCCTGACTCCAACTTTTAGCCATCCCCGCCCTGCACACACAGACAGAGCCAGCCAAATTGCACCTTTTATATCTTAAATGGTCTCCTAGCATTCCTTCGGCTTCCTCCTCTGCTGGCTATGAGGTGCTGTTCTCTGGACAGTCTAAACACTACCGCCCTTTTCCCAACTTAACATAGTGTGCTGGATGCTGGTTCTTACAGAACATTTGTCTTTCATGGGCGAGCACACAAGGGTTTTTGACATATTTTTATATTCCTTCACCTTGGCTACAGCAGCTTGTTCTCTCTGCAGGGATGAAAACCCCTTTTTGACAGGTCCAAAACACATCACTCAAATCCAGATGCAGCTCAGTCCACACTGTATGGCTCCAACACATAATAAACTCGTGAGGGCAGGAACCTGTTTATAGCAGCTTGCTACAGATATAAATCGGTTGGAGTTTACCCAGAAGGTAGCTACTAAAGTCATCCATGGTCTTCCTTCTAAAGCACATGGGGATAGACAAAGTTCTAAACATGTACACCCTAGACAAAAGGCAAGATAAGGGAAATTTGATAGAAACATTTAAATATCTCATAAGGTTCCATGCACAGGAGGCTAGTCTCTTTCAATGGAAAGAAGGCTCTAGAATGAGGGGTCATGGGATGAGGGTGAAAGAAAGTAGATTCAGGAATAATATTAGGAAATATTTCTTTACAAAGAGAATAGTGGCTGCATGGAATGGCCCCCATGTGGAGGTGGTAGAGGCAAAAACATTATCTGAATTCAAGAAAGCTTGGGATAAATACAGGGAGAAGAATTTTAAGGGCTACATAAATTGGACAGATGGGCAGATGATGGGCCATATGGTCTTTTTCTGCCGGCATGTTTCTATATTTCTATGCAAGTGGCTAAACAGCAAGCAGCTGTAAAAGTGGCAGCAACTACAGTTGGACTGGTTAGCTTGGTTTCAAAGGCAGAAGAGGAGACCCTGCTTTTGGGAGGTTACCTGGGAGCACTCAGATTAATGCAACTGATTTAAAATACACCTAAGTTTATTTGTGCAGAGCCTGAGGCCTGGATGTGATCTGGCACAAGATCTCAAGGGGCGTAACTCCCCAGTGGTCACTCTGGCTAGGAAGCACAATGTCAGTTTGCTTAAAAGTACAAACGTGAAAATCAGGCCCATAAAAACTGGATGCTTACAGAGTATTCCTATATAAAGGCCATAGTACAAAATAGTATTAAGATGTACCCAGATGTCTCTTGGCATGCCAAAATTCAACAAAGGAGATTTCTTAATCATGATCAAGAGGATGGTTTGGGGGTCAGTTTCTCTGTAAAGTATGGCTGTAAATTAGTCTTTTGGCAGACATCATCTACAGTATATTCTTTGGCTCAGGTCATTTTCTTTTTTTTCTTTAAATGCAGAAAAAAATGACCAAAGTGGAATCAGAGCCTCCTCTTTCACTAGCCTCAGTGCCACCCATAGAGGTTAAAGGGGAATATTTATTAAAAGCGTGCAGTACTGCATGCGTTTAACCTGCACTTCATAGCCTTTATTGAACAGGCACTTTTAGCAGCAAACCTTAGCTACACCTCCTCTAGAGGTGTAGCTAAGGTTTTGCATTAATGGTCTCATTATCACAGATGCCTGTGTCAACACAAGCTGTGTTATATCTAAATAAGTTGCTTTGCATGATTTTGAATTTTAGCAGCTCATTTAAATATTTTACATATGAATGGGAAAATCTGCACATTAGTATGCTAATCCCAGGAGTGTGTGCTAACATAAACCCATTAATATATGTTAACACCTCTTTAACAGAGCTTAAGTAGCTCCCAGACATTAACCCATGCTACCACATATTTAAGAAATTGTTGTTGACACGGAAGGGGCCAGAATACCTAACAGAGAGGTTAATCAGCTGTCTCCTATCCAGTAGTGTGTATTCCTCACAGGAGAATCTTTTGATCTTTCCTTCTATATAAATTGCTTGAGGGGGAGGGGGCTCTCTTGATTATAACCCCTAAGCTTTGGAATAACCTCCCAAAGGATACCCAAAGTAGGTAAAAACCTGGTTGTCCTAGCAACCATTTTAGTTGTTAGATAGATGAGGTAGGCTGGGATTCTTAGTGATATAATCACATGGCATTTATGATTTAATGGTCAGAGAGTTATGAAGACTAGAACTTTATGGGGGATATTTAGAAGTGAATTTGCTGAATTTAAGATTAATGTTTCTTTGATATCTATTTATAAAGCAGTTTTCTCAGAAGCATTATGTGGTCAAGAGGAGGATAATTTTTTAGGATGCATTTTGTGGAACAGAATATTTTTATTTAATATGCAGGGGTTATATTTCCCATAGTAGACAAACACAAGCTTCCCAGTAGTGATGTTTAATAAATGTAAATTATTATTACTGTTATTGTTATTAAATGTCTGCATTACCACTAACACTTTAGTAAATAGGCCCCTAGGATCCCTTAGGCTGTTTGATGGGTTTATTTATAACTTTATTATCAACACATTCTTGCACCTTTTGTCATGAAACTCAGTTGACAGGGCCTTCCCACGAGCCTCCTCATTCACCCTCAACACCGCTGGGTTGCATGCATGGCAGGAACGCCACTCCTCTCCATCTGGGCCACACCACATGGCTTGCATGCTGATGTGGTGCCTGGGTCACCCCATCATCCTGCTCTGCTGGCTCCCTCTAGGTGCATGCGCAGAATGTGCCGATACTTAAAGAGGCCTTGGCAGGAATTCCCAGGAGGGCGCCTACTGATGACGTCAGACTCCGTTAGTGTTTAAGGCTGACAAAGATGCCCCTCAGATGCCTTAGTATCGGGTCTCCTACTCCTGAGTAGGTTCCTGCCATGCATGCGAGTGGTTCCTGTTTCCTGTCTGCGATCCTTGCCTCGTCCTGCCTTGCCTTGTCTTCCTCGTCCTGCCTGTCTTGTACAGTGCCTTCCATGTGTCTCCATCCACCCTTGGCCTTACTCACTGGATCTTGACCTCTTCCTTGGACCTGACCATGATTGCTTGCCGCCTGGACCTGACATCTTGTCTGGACCTCACCACAACTGCTTGCCACCTGGATCTGACCCCTTGCCTGGACCTGACCACTCTTGCTAACTGCCCACCTCGACCTTGACCTGCTCCCAACTCTACTCATCTTCTGCCTGCCCTGACCTCTGTGTGCCTTTGGACTTCAGTTATCTTCATCACCCTAGAGACCTGCCTAAGTCCTGCTGGCTACCAGAATCCAAGGGCTCAACCCGTGGAGGAGGCAGCTGGTAAAGTTGACGCTCCAGACTGTCCACATGCCAGCGTAGGCCTCGTGGTTCATCCTCAAGGCTGTATCAACTACGCCATAACACAATAGGCTCACTCACACATTACCATTCTCACTTTTGGAATGTCTATGTCTTTAATTTCTTAAATCTGGAAAAAGAAAAATATAAGAGCTTGGCGATTCCATGTCTGTATCTTCTAGGTCGGGGTGGGCAACTCTGGTCCTATATTAGGCAAACTAGGCAGTCGCCTAGAGCACCAAAATGTTGGGGGCAGCAAAATCTTACCAGCACAAGGCCCAGTAGTCTGCTGTGCCAGAGCCGCCAAAGCAGAAAGCACTGTGCTGGAGCTGCAGCCAATAGGTAAGTTAGGGAGTGTGTGTGTGGGGGGGGGGGGGGCGGGGGGGTGCATGGCCAAAGTTTTGCCTAGGGTACCAAATACTCTTGAATTATGAGCTAAACGTTCTGGAACTGAATCCAGTTCCTGGGCTGGAGATTCTAGCTTTATATACTTCATCCTGGGGAGTGTGTGTAGTATACTCCCCTCCAATCCGTCTTGAAAAAAAATCCTATGGCATTAGTTGATATACTTAGTTCATTTAATGCAGATATTAAGGACTCACTGAAAGTTGTGAGATCATACTTGAGTCGTTGAAGGCTTTAGGATGGTCTTAACTAATCCATAAATCCCCTTATTCACATAGATATATTTTAGATTTAGGGGGGGGGGTTTGTAAATTCTTTTCTTACAATTTGATTCTTTTACAGAAAAATGTGAGGTAGTCCCTTGTTCAGATCATTTTCTAATTGAAATTCACGATAGAGTAAAGAAGAGTAATAGTGTAACCAAAACCCTTAATCATTCAATTAGCAAGAGGAAAAGGTTCAAGTCGATGCCTTAAAAAATATTTGGATCCCTAAGCTCTAGGATAAGTCAATAGACAATGTAGAAGATGCTGTATTTTTATGGGCTCAATCTATCTAAGTCTGAGTTTGATCGATTAGCTTATTTGGCCAAACTAGATGACTATCAGAGGGAATCTATAGAACTGGAACGTCAATATATCTTTGCTGATCTTTATACCAAATCAGCCACGAGAAATTTTTCATATTGTAAAATCATTAACATCTAGTTCTTTACATAAAAATATACAGACAGAACTTAGTGCTCTTGAATTTGGCTGGTTTTTTTTTAAAAGAAAATTGAGAAGATAATCTCTTTATTTCCCTATAATTCCTTTTCAGAAATTGGTGATTCTGACATTCTTTGAGAAACCTTTCAACCTGTAGGGTCATCTGAAGTATCCGAGCTTGTGAATAAGTTAAAGCTTAATTTTTGTCCTTTAACCAACTATTCAAATGCTTCCTTTAAGTGTCTTTGAGATGAAGTATCTGTTTTTTTGAGAGATATGATAAACTTCTCTCTGCAAGAAGGATACTTGCCAAAACTGTTAAAATCAGCAGAGGTAAGGCCTACCTTTAAAAAGATTGCATCTGATCCAAATGATTTGAATAACTATCGGCTGATTTCTAACGTGCCTTTTCCCGCTAAACCTATTGAAAAAGTGGTGTTGAATCAATTTCAAGATTTTTTAGATGTCCATCATGTGTTAGACGATCACCAGTATTGTTTTCGTTCTAACTATAACACAAAGACATTACTGTTATCTCTCTTTGCTATCTTTAGGCGGGGATTTGATTGTGGTACTGGATTTTTCCTTGTCCTTTTAGACTTAGCAGCCTTTGACATGATTGATCATTCTATTCTCATTAAACGTTTATCTAATATAGGGACAGGAGACAACATTCTGAAATGGTTTTCTTCTTTTTTGAGGGATCAATCTCAATCAGTTTATGTTTCCAGGAAAGAATCTGATGAATTCCAACTGTATACTGGGATCCCTCAAGGCTCAGCCCCATTGGCTTCCTTGCTCAATGTCTACATTTAACATAAGAACATAAGAAATTGCCATGCTGGGTCAGACCAAGGGTCCATCAAGCCCAGCATCTGTTTCCAACAGAGGCCAAACCAGGCCACAAGAACCTGGCAAATACCCAAACACTAAGAAGATCCCATGCTACTGATGCAATTAATAGCAGTGGCTATTCCCTAAGTAAAATTGATTAATAGCCATTAATGGACTTCTCCTCCAAGAACTTATCCAAACCTTTTTTGAACCCAGCTACACTAACTGCACTAACCACATCCTCTGGCAACAAATTCCAGAGCTTTATTGTGCGTTGAGTGAAAAAGAATTTTCTCTGATTAGTCCTAAATGTGCTACTTGCTAACTTCATGGAATGCCCCCTAGTCCTTCTATTATTCAAAAGTGAAAATAACCGAGTCACATCTACTCGTTCAAGACCTCTCATGATCTTAAAGACCTCTTATCATATCCCCCCTCAGCCGTCTCTTCTCCAAGCTGAACAGCCCTAACCTCTTCAGCCTTTCCTCATAGGGAAGCTGTTCCATCCCCTCTATCATTCTGGTTGCCCTTCTCTGTACCTTCTCCATCGCAACTATATCTTTTTTGAGATGCGGCGACCAGAATTGTACACAGTATTCAGGGTGTGGTCTCACCAAATTGTCCCAATTTGTCATATTTTGTCTCAACTGGATATAGGGTATCATCTCTTTTCCAATTATCTTCAATTTTTTGTACCAATCACTGACTCAATTGATCTCTTAAAAAGGTTTGTAATTGTTTGGTTAACGAAAAATAAATTGCTTCTAAATATGACAAAAACAGAAGTATTATATCTAGCCAGATTTCCTGATTCAAGAGTTCCTCAATCTTTGGTTATAGATGGTGTAGGGATACCAATAGAGGGAGAGGCAAGAAACCTTGGAGTTATTACTGATTTAACTTTGTCTTTAAAACCCCATATATCAAAAGTAGTGAAAGGGGCCTACTTTAAACTACTCATGTTGCGAAGACTACAACCTTTTATAAGTGAGTCTGATTTAAGAACAGTAGCTCACTCCTTAACATTGTTTTCATTAGATTATTGTAATACATTATACCTTGGTTTCCCACAAAAATCTCTAAAGGCCTTATAACTTGTACAGAATTCAGCTGCCAGGATAGTGACTGGGAATCCGATCCATAAGAATATATCACCTCTTGAAGAATTTACATTGGCTTCTTATTAAATGGAGGATCTCCTTTAAAATTCTAATGTTAGTCTTTAAGGGGTTAAATGGTCTTGCATCTTCTAGTTTTAATGCGACCTTAAAGCTTTATTGACCAACACGTACTTTGAGATCTTCGAGTCAGACTCTGCTGAATGTTCCATCATTCAAAATCATCTGTTTGGACAAATCTCGTGAAAGACTTTTCTATGTTCAGGGTACTGAAATTTGGAATGCTTTTCCACGAAATTTAAAAGAAGAATCCTCACTTCTAAAATTTAGGAAAATGTTAAAGACCTTTATGCACTACTAGGAAAGGCCTGGGAAAACAGAATCGACTGAATTGGTTGGTTTCCATTAAAATGGCATTTCTATCTGAGAAGATGTATAGTTCAAGATCTTTGTCAGTATAGGTTATGGCATTGTGAAAGTCAAGGGTGATATGGATAGATTGTGACATCATATAAAAAAAGGAGTACTATTGGGATGAAAGATGTATCTATTAATCTGTGTGATCTGTTTTATGTTCAATGGAATTGTGAATGTATTGTTAACCACTTAGAAATTATGACTTGCGGCATATAAACTGTAAATAAATAAATAATTGTTCTTGAGGGCCCCTAGCCACTCAGCTTTTCAGGATATCACTAATGAATATGTGTAATGCTTCTTTCTAGGGCCTGGTTAGAACCACCTGCACTTCCTGAAGCCGTTTTATAGGCCAGGCAGCCAGCATTTCCTGGGGGGACTGACTGATGATGTCATCTCTACTCTAGTATAAAAGGAAGCTCAGCATAGAAACCCAGCAGCTCAGCAGCAGGTCTCCTGTCATGCTCCTGCCTGCAGAGCTAGTTGCTTCATCTTCCTGTCTTGTTCCTGCCTTGCTGTGTTCCAGTCCTCCTGCCTTTCCTGCCTTGTCATATGCCAGTTTTCCAGTCCAGTCCTACCCTCCTGTCTCCCTGGTCTTTTTCTCCTTGGCTTTCATCTTCAATTGCTGACATTGGACTGGCCATTGACCATCATTTGCCTTCGGCCTGCCTTGAACGTGGACCAGACCCTGACCATGCCTTGTCTGCTGCCTCCCTTGATCTCGGACCAGATACTGACCCCTCCTTGCCTGCCACAACCCTTGCCTGAACTCGGAATACGACTTTGCTTGCTGCTTGCTATGACCCCAGCTTGGACTCTAACCACTCTCGCTCTGCCAGTGACTTGTAGCCTGCCACATGAGACAGAGCCACTTTATAGTACTCTCGCCTCACACTGGCCCAAGGGTCCATTCCGTGCCATGTTACATTAGATGGATTTCCATACATCTGAGACAGTGTGCATGCAAATCTCTCTCATGCATATTCATTAGGAATACCCTGAAAACTCAACCAGTTTGTGGCCCTTGAGGACCAGAATTGCCCACCTCTGTCCTATATCATAGTTTACTATTTAAAATGTCTTTTTTTTAATACTCTAAGATAGCTCAATGTATTCTTTCTGTGCATGATGACCGAAACACAATTAAATAACCTCATTAGACAATGACTGTTCCATTCTTAGATTAACACTCTGATCTTCATGGTCTATTTTTATTGTCTGCTAACTGCATATTAATAAAAAGAATTTCTTACAGCAATAAACTGGAGCAGAGCCAAGCTAGAAGGAAATCACAGAGTCATCACAATCAGATTGTTCAGAGAGCTCTCGTTTTCACAGACTTTAATTTTCATTTTATAATAGAAGAAGTGAAGCACAGTAGGGTGGCATTACAAATTAAGTTTCATGCATCCAAAAATCTATAGCGCCATCCACATGCAATCGCTTGCTCTATGTCAAGGAATTGGAGCTTACTGGCACAGTTTTAGAGACACTTTAAAAAATGAAATACAGTTTCCTAACTTTATAAGAATTTACTGTTCATTAATATGTTGAGAGAAAAGGAGGAGATGTTTAAAGTTACAGTTTGTTAAAATTATCTCTGCTTTACTGCTTTCCAAAACGTGACAGATGATAGCTTACAGTAAGCTATGGATCCAAAAGATATCTCTAAATAAGATCATCTTCAAAATCTTCTTTTTTCCCAATTGAAGTTTAGGAAAACAACTTTGTGTTAAGATTAACAAAGAAGGCCCTCCAAAGGCTTTCTGAAAAGATCACACCATACCAATTAAACACGGAGGTCAATATTCAGTGCCACTTAGCCAGATAATTACTTATCTGGAGTTAGCTGGCTAAGTTGTAGGTGGGACAGGAGTGTAACTGGGAGGAGCTATTTATCCAGATAACTTACGGGCCGATATAGTACAGTGCGCTCCGGTGGAGCGCACTGTTAACCCGCCATTGGACGCGCGTTTTCTCTTACCCCTTATTCAGTAAGGGGCAAAAAACACGCGTCCAACCTGCCGAACCTAATAGCACCCGCAACAAGCAAATGCATGTTGATGGCCCTATTAGGTATTCCCAAGCGATTCAGAAAACAAAATTGCAGCCAAGCTGCACATTTTGCTTTCAGAAATTAGCGCCTACCCAAAGGTAGGCGCTAATTTCTTTGGGCACCGGGAAAGTGCCCAACTTAATATCATGGCGATATTAAGTCGGAGGTCCCGAAAGGTAAAAAAAGTAAAAAAGAAAAAGAAAAATTTGAAGTCGGCCCGCGGCTGTTGGGTCGAAAACCAGATGCTCAATTTTGCCGGCATCCGATTTCCGAGCCCATGGCTATCAGCAGGCTTGAGAACCGACGCTGGCAAAATTGAGCGTCGGCTGTCAAACCTGCTGACAGCTGCCGCTCCAGGCCAAAAGGAGGCGCTAGGGACACTAACTAGCGCCTCCTTTTGCCTGTTTCTGCCGCCGGGCCTCATTTAAATACTGAATCGCACGCACAGGCGAGTGGGCATTCGCCCACTCTCCCGCGGACTTTACTGAATCGGCCCGTGTGTAGGGATACTTAAACTTATCCAACTAAGGGCCAGATCCATTAAGGCTTTTCTCCCATTTTGAGTCTATGGGAAAAACCCTTAGTGAATCAGGTACTAAGTTAGCCAAATAAATTAGATCTACTATTTAGCACATCTAAAGTTAGCCAGTTATATTCAGTGGCAAGGCTGTGCCACTAAATATCTGGCTAAGTTAGCCAAATAATTTTATCTGGCTAACTTCTCTAGCTGGCTAGCGTTTGAATATTTATCTCATTGTGTCTACTCTCTGGCTCCAGGCAGTGATATCTTATCCAAGAATAACAAAATTGAGCAGCTTTATATTCCTTTGATAAGCACTGTAACGGTGTGCCATTTATATGTGGCAAAAACTTCTGTATATTATTCACCCACTAAACAACAATAGCAAATGACAACCAGGCACACCATCTTAATACTAGAAAAGATAGTCCAAGTTGTAGTGTTGCCTAACGTGAAACCACTGTTTTCATTCCCATTGAAGAATTCTGATGAAGATTCCTCCATAAAAATCGAAAAAAATTCAGTTTCAAATTAGGAAACACTAAATTTTTTACTGCTTTTATCCAGTATTACAATGGAGAGTCTGGTTGTTAATCTATTGCTATTTTAAGACTGATATTGGCTTATCAAGTTTCAGCTAACCACACTCTAGTCTTTATAACATGTTATATTTTGACTTTTACATTATATTTTTCTCATGGCTCAGCAGTTTCTTCCTGCTCCTTTGGGTTGCCAGCTCAATTGCAACCGGCCACTGTTGGGCTACCATGGCATGAGCTTTCATTCACAACCTCCCAGGATTGTTCCCCTATTCATAACCACCCCCCCCCCCCCCCCCCCAACTCACTTAGCCCAATCACTGCAGCAATAGTCCTCAGCTAGGGGCGACTCACCAAGAATCCTAACAGAAGCATTGTGGACTCAGAATCTGGCCACTGAGTGTCAGCGCTGCACGTTGAGTGGGACGTCCTTACCGCAGCATCTGCAGCTGGCCCGGGGAATGCAAGTCCTGACTTGGGAATGGAACCCAGCTCCTCCCCACTGCAGTGCACAGTTCTGCAGCTGAGCTACTGGCTGGCCACTGAGTCGCATATTTTCACATTAATTCATTTATTTTAAGACTAATGGAAACCAACCATAATAAATATAGTACATTGTTAACATTCATATATCAGAGCATTCTGAAAGTAAAAGCAGACCCCTCACAATTTGTGTCAAGCTATAATATTCATACAATCCGAGTGACCTGACCTATAGTTTACCTTTGTTTCCTAGCCTGCTCCTGGAGGCACGCCTAAGCAGTCTGTTTTTCAGGATAACCATAATGAATATACATGAGATGGATTTGCATAAAATGGAGACCCAGCGACTTCAAAGCTATGTCATGCATATTCATTGTGGTTATCCTGAAAGTCAAACTGGTTAGGTGTGCCTTGGAACATGTTGTCATTATGGTATAACGGCTACTTGCTGCTTCTTCTTCATATGTAGTAATTCAGTTTTATGAATTATGCTTAATTACAAAGAGAATTCAAACAAGCTAACTGAACTAGTCAATTTCCAAGCTATGTCTCTTCACCACATGTGAAATAGTTGGGTTAAGCTCACTACAGAAACTAATAATATAGGCCTTTTTCTTTTTTTAAAGTTTTAAAGCAGGTCAGCAGCATAACCGTATTAGTGATTATCTGCCTAACTTCCACATGGATTTCATAGCTTTCCTTTTATCACAAGTTCAGTTCCTGAGAAAGCAGGAAGATTGACGCCCACATCAAAGGAAGACCTGACCCTCAGCCCAGAGTCTTTGCTGCCAGCTGAAATAACAAAACGGCTCTCTATGGAGCTGGAGTTATCTTTGATCAATCAGATATCTTCATCTTCTGGCAGACTCCTAGGGTGACAGGTCTCGCTGAGGCCCCAGCGTAATAAGATGTGCTAGGCTGGGTGCACACGTCAGCACATTTCTGTGCATAGAATTGAGCTTCCAATGTAGCATGGAGTTTTATCCTTTTAGCTCTTTCCCTGCAGTGCAGGAAGGTGTGCTAATAGATAGTTCTGCTTTGTACCGTGACAAATTTAACTCCAGGGCCACAGTAGAAGTTAAACTTTCCACAATATGCTGAGAACCAGCTACAAAGGTGGGGTTGTTTTTTTTTTGGGGGGGGGGGGTGTTTTTTTTACTTATGGCGCATTTGCATGCTATTAGTTTACTGCATCCCCCAGTACCACAGGTTTCTACCACAAAAGTAAAGTCCAACCCATACCAAATTTAAATTCCGATTTTAGTGGGGGTTTTATTCCATCGACTCCCAAAAATGTGTGCACAACCCTGAGTAAAAATGCTCTCAGATTAGCACTCCTTCAATGCCAATCCCATCTTAACCAAGCATTAGCTTATACTCCCTAAAGCAGAGAGATGCGTAGGCTTTACTCATGTTTCCTTATTTAACTCCTGGTCAGACGTGGAGTAAAGTTTTTGGAGTTACTGTTACTCTATAGGCCATGGTGTCAGGTTTCTGCACTCGGTAACATGATGGGCATTTTGTGCACACAATTTATGATCCTAACTCGTTTTTTTGCTCACAACTTGTGCACCAAACTCGTGTTTTGTGTGCACAACTATTGTGTGCCTAACTCATATTGTGCTCCAAAAGGTTAGGGGCACCACTTTTATTCACAAAACTCAAAATGTGTTCCTAACATTTGTGCTCCTCGGTCACGTTGTGCTCATAACCATAAGGGGCATAATTTTATAAGCAGAAATCGTGTTTTTTGCACACAATGAGGATAACTTTCAAACAACCCTCCATGGCCCCATATAGACATACTACAGTATTTTATAACTTGCGCGTATCAGCATATGTCTGCCCACTAATGCACTGAAATAGCACAAACTCTTCCTGCCTATTTTAGAAACATAAACATGGATTTTATGCATGGAAAAAATAGAACTCCTTTGTGTAAAACCCAGAATTACACATGTTAAGTTGGTATATTTCAAAATTTGCACACATAATTGAAAATTACCAGTTTTCCAATTCCTCCACCAGTTCACCCAGTCCTGCTCCAGGTCATCGAGCCCTTCCTAATTCTTTAGTTTCCATTCTCCTACTTCACCTGTACCACAAACCCAACCCACAACTGACAGCAAACCCCCTCTGATCAATTTCATGACATAATTAGCAAGTGTAAAATTGTGCAAGTACATTTCCACATGTACTCACGTACGTCTTTTAAAAAATAGCAATTTAATGTGTGTATCTCTTCACCCAGCTGCAGAAAACTCCTAAACTACCCCCTTTTTTATACGTGTAGATGTGCACGCGAAAGTGAAAATTCGCACGGATGTTTGATGTTTATAAAATAGCGGGTATGTAAGCACAAGTTATTTGTGTGTAAAGATTAATTTTTACATGTGTAACTCTTTGAAAATTCACCCCAATATGGATAAACCATGGTTTATGCTCCTAAACCAAGTTTTGTGTGCATTAACTATGACTTATGCATGCAAAACATTGCGCACTCAATCACGTTTGTTTTCCTAAATCATGGTTTGTGTACATTAAATGTGATTTATGCTTGCTCTTCATTTTTTGGTGGATATTTTAGATTTATGCATTTTTTAACTCATGATGTATTTTCATGCATTTAGCTTACTGAATCGAGAGATGACCTTTTTTATTGCATAAATAAAGACATTGTACATTGATGTTCACTGCACATTTTTTATTCACCTCTTATTACATTGGGGCCTGAGTGAGGTTCCTTATCCCCTGTTGCTCTCTAAGATGCCACAGAGTAACCTACCCCTTTACTGATGGTTAACTCCCTCGCTTCAGCAGCATTAATGTGGCTTATGCAAATCATGCTAACATACCAGTGCACTCATTTCTATGATTGTGCATGACCTTGAGCTCATTATCATTTAAGCATGGAAATCCATATTACTTCTACGAGATCAAGAAGATGCTATTTAATAAACTGCATTAGTGTTTTTGTCGCACATTAATGCTGTTTTAACATGCGTTAAGATTGCCATTTGCATTAACATAGCTTAGTAAATAAACCCCAAATAAATTCTAAGTATGTGAATGCAATTTTGGCATGAACTTCAATATTAAATGAGAACATAAAAGGAAACTAATCTAAATTTAACCTTGATGCAATTCCCCAGTATAACTAGAAAAGGGAGCACTGACTATTGGAGTAACTAAATCACTTTATTTTATTTAGACATTTTATTTTTTGTAATTAAAGTTTTTTATTATTCCAAACAGTTCAAGTAGTGAATCATACATGGTACAACTATTGATAGAACAGAAGAAGAAAAATACAATATCAAAGTACAATATCAGCCGTCTTGTTTGGAAGATAAACCCATTCAAGTAGCATCAAGAACAAAAGCTATTGAGAGATTCACTCACCAGCATAATTTCCAAAACATTTTGTTATTATCCGAACCCTCCCCTCTTCCCTCCTGTACATTGTCGATGTGCAATTAAGAACTCTTGGAATAAAACATATGAATGGAGAGTCATACCACTGTCTGAACTTTCTAACATAATGAGCCTAAGGGTTAGTCAGGGCTATTGACTGAGCCTGGGCGCAAGATTTGTGCAAGGTCTGCCATAGCTGGTAGGCTTGCCATGTCTTTTCGAATTTAGGGATACCTTTGTGTTTGTAAGCTGTGATTTTAGATAATAAATACATTTTGTGCACCTTTTGTTGTACGACTGCTTTTGTTGGCACCCTCAGAGACTTCCATGTTTTTGCTATTTCACAGCGGCTGGCTGTCAGTATGTAGTGGGCTAGACGGTTATGGTCTTCCGTGATTCCTGGGATTTTAGTACCCAGTAGCACCTGGGCGGGTGTGGGTGATACCAGGAACATCCTCTGCCATAGTTCCTGTATCATTGGGCAATCCCTCCACATGTGGAAAAAAGTTCCCACTTCCTTACATGCCCGCCAACATTTGTCTGAAAACTGGGGTGCGAAATTGTGTAATTGAAAAGGGTATATATAGCAACGATATAGTAATTTGTAAGAATTTTCAATAAGAGAAGTAGCAATATACCCTCTTCCCAGATTCTGGAAAACATTCTTCCATTCCCAGGGTGACCATTCTACCTGAAGATCCCTCTCCCATACCTTCTGAAAAACTGGTATAGGCTCGTCCCGTGGTGCTAATAACTGGTATAGCACGGAAAGAACGTTTTTACAGGAATTTGCTTTCCTACAAACCTTTTCAAATTCTGACATACCCAGGTTGAGATGTAGATCGATCATATTGGCTCGTACAAAATGAGCTAATTGTGCATAAGGGTAAGCTGCTGACACAGGTAAGGCAAAGGCTTGTTGTAAATCTAAAAAAGAACGCATGCTCTATGGGCCCCAGACATGTTCCCAGGACCGTATTCCCTGCTGCCTCCACACTTTAAAAGCCATACTCTCAAAACCAGGTCGAAACGCTTTGTTAGCATATAAGCTGGTGCTAGCATGATATTCCCGCCTACCTAACAGACGAGTCCCATGCTGATGCCACAAGTGTAGGGAAAGGAGGGTAGAAGGGGGTAGATGCGTTCCCAGCTCCACAAGCCAGGTCCCACGGGGCTGCCAAAGAAGACTGCTAAGGGAAACGTGCCCCAGCATTTCTTGGGTAATTTGCACCCATTGTTTAGGCTGTTGTGTAATATGCCAATCAACCAACTTTTTTAACTGGGCGGCCCAGTAGTATCTAGAAATATCGGGAACATTAAGTCCCCCTTGAGCTTTAGGTTGGGTAAGAACCCACCTAGCCACCCTTGGCCTATGTCCTGCCCAAATAAAGGCCATACATTTCCTTTGCAACTGTATTAAGAGTGGGGTTGGGATCTTAATTGGTAGTGTCTGAAGACACTACCAATTTTGAAGACAGCCATACAACCCATCCAAGAGATGTGGTAGCAGCTCCATTCTTCCATGTCTTTAGTAATTTTGTTCCACAAGGGTATGTAGTCTATGGAGAGCAAATCCTGGATAGCACTGAGCTGTATTCCCAAGTACTTTATCTGCGCTTTCGCCCACTTAAATTGAAATATCCCTTGTAAACGAATGGCCTCTGGGGTGAGATATTGATTAATATCGTTTAATCTCGGATTTCTCCCAGTTAACTCGGAATCCTGAGACTCGACTAAAGGCCTCCATTTCACCAGTCAAGTGCACAAGGGAGGATTCAGGATCAGTGATCGTAAGTAAAATATCATTGGCGTACAGGAAGAGTTTGGTGGAAATCCTACCCACAGTCAACCCGGTGATATCAGCATTGCATCTAATGTTAATCGCAAACGGTTCGAGAAAAAGGGCGAAAAGCAGCGGTGATAGTGGGCAGCCCTGCCTAGTCCCCCTGCCCACCGTAAATGTGGGGGAGTAGCCACCATTAATCTTAAGGAACTCCCTGGGAGCATTATACAGCTGATATAGCCACTGGAGATAAGGGGCCCCAAATCCCATATTTTCCATAGTATGAAAAAGGTAAGGCCAGGGCACCATATCGAATGCCTTTTCAGTGTCAATAGATAGAGCTATAGTGGGTATGTTCTGTTTTTTCGCATACCAAATATTGTCCAGAATCTTGTGGACAGTATCAGCTGTTGTTCTCCCTGGAATAAATCCCGCCTGATAATTATGAACCAACTGTGCTATAAAACAATTTACCCGGTTGGCAAGAATTTTCGCCAATAGTTTAACATCGATATTCAGGAGAGATATGGGCCGGTAGGATCTGCAAAGTGACGGATCCCTTCCAGGTTTTACCAAAATTGTGATCCCTGCCGTATTAGCTTGTGGTGATAAACTGGTCCCCGTTCTCAAAGAGTTAAAAAATGTTAAGAATATGGGCACTATTTCTGTAGAGAATTGTTTATAAAACCTCGGTGTATATCCATCAAGACCTGGTGATTTACCAGGTTTCAGGGATTTAATGGCTTCGTGAAGTTCTCCTACCGTAATGTCTTTGTCTAAGAATTGCCGTTGAGAAATAGTTAATACCGGGAGTGGTATATCTGACAGATATGCGGTGATGGCCTCAGCCTGAATAGCCGGGTCCCTACTGTATAACTGAGTGTAAAATTGATGAAATCTGTGTCTAATGGAGGTAGGATTTGGCCCTCAGAATCTTTAATTTTAGGGATAGTAGCTTGTGCCTGCCTACATTTGAGTGCTTGAGCTAAATACCTCCCAGCCTTGTTCCCTCCCTCAAAAAACTTCTGCTGGACCAACTCCAACTGATGCGCAATCCTAGTTTGTCCCTTACCTCCTGAATATCTTGTCGAAGCGAAAAGCGAGTCGTATCCCGCATGTGAGCATGTTAAAGCTGGTGTAAGGTAATCATCAGATGTTGCCTTTCCCTCTCCCTCTGTTTTTTAACGAAGGTGGCCCAGGCAATGAAGGACCCCTGCAGTACACTTTTCAGGCATTCCCACACAGTCCCTGGATTAGTTTCTCCGGTATCATTGAAACATATATTCTTGTATTTCCCTTGCTATCTGTCTCTGGAATTCACTGTCATCCAATAATGAATTGATAAGCCGCCAATATTGCTGTCCGGTATCATAACCATGTAAATGCAGCTGAAACCAGACAGAAGCATGATCGGACCATACTATTGATTCTATGTCCACTGCTCGAAGCATATTTATTCTTGTTTTATCTATCAGAAACATGTCTAATCGAGAGTAACAATTGTGAGGGTGTGAGTAGAATGAGTAACACCTAGATGTGGGAAAGCGAGACCAACACACATCTACCCCCGCTATTAGAGTAATGATGTTTTTGAGGGCTTTTCTAGAGAGGGTTGAGTCCGAGCTGTTCTCCGTGGAGTTATCCATATGTGGGTTAAGTGTTAGGTTAAAGCCTCCACCTAAAAGTACACTTCCCTCTGCCTTGTCTGCTATGATAGTGTAAAGAGCTGCACAGAAGGCCTCCTTTTGGGAGGTGGGGTCGTATACGATACATAACGTAAAAGATTCCCTCCCTAATTTCACATTGAGTAGGAGGTAGCGGATCTGAGGGTCATGATGCGAGCTCACTAATTCAAAATATAAATCCTTATGAATTAGGAAACCCACCCCGGAGTATTTAGTATCTTTGGTTGCTGCCGCCCAATACTGGTGCGGATATTTATCAGATCTCATTAGACCCTCATATCGTTTTCAATGGTGTGTCTCTTGCAAATAAATCACATCAGCAGTTAAGCGACCCA
Source organism: Rhinatrema bivittatum (assembly GCF_901001135.1). NCBI lineage: Eukaryota > Metazoa > Chordata > Amphibia > Gymnophiona > Rhinatrematidae > Rhinatrema > Rhinatrema bivittatum. Next base: position 80,571,166 of record NC_042616.1, read on the forward strand.
TTTCTTGAAACAGAAGCCTTCTTTAGGGGCCCAAATTCAAACCCTTAACATTAAGGGATACAAATTTAACTGTAGACATCATGACCCAGGTAAGACTCCCGCCTTTGCTCATAATCTTCATCCGGGCCCACCCACCACAAAATTGGTAGCCCATAGAAGACCCATAGCCCATATTTATAGAAGGAGCTATCCCTGGTGACCCATGGTAAGGATTGGCACTTATGAATGATAGTACTCCAAGAATTCCCTTCTCTAGAGTTATGTGTACATTCAGTGAGGCAGAATACCCATCCCCCCCCCCCCCAACCCTCTGAAGCACCCGGGAAAGATTCCATCGTTCCCAGAAACTACTGGAGGAAGAACCCATGCCGGTGAATAGGTCCTCCCGCCCCCGGAGCATCTATCAGCATACTATCAAACATGTTAATATGAACTTAGCTTATGATTACCCAAAATGCTGAGTAAGCAGTCAGCATCAACCAGAGAAAACCTCACATGGTCCAACTTGTGTCCCACTCCCACTGTTAGAGTACACCTGGATCTCTATAAGGAAATTCTGATAGGCATGGCAGTTCATGTGGGAACATCAGCCAGTGAGCTGTCGCTGGTATTTCTCCGGAGTCTGTGTCCCCCTTTAGTAACACGTTGCCACCGTAGTGTTTCGGATCTGGAGCCTGTAGAAATGGCGATATTGGGGGCAGGTAACTCCACCGATATTCCTGCTTCCTTCAGGGCTTGTGCTGCTTCATCCAGTGGGCAAACCTTGTATGACTTCCTGTGTATCTGGAACCACAAGCCAAAAGGGAAAAGCCAGCGGTAGCAGACTGTCACAGAAGTCAGAGCAGAGGTGATAGGTCTGAAAGCCAGGCGTTTTCGCAAGGTGCTAGTAGCTAAGTCCGCATATATAGCGATCTCATTCTCCTCCCAGTTCCATGGCCAGTGTTGTCTCGCTGCATTTGCTATCTTTTCTTTGTATGCAAATGAATGAAAACATACTACAATGTCCCGTGGTTTATTCCCTATCTTGGACCCCAGTGATCTGTGTGCTCTTTCAATCCTAAGATTGTCAGGAGATCCCTCATTGGCGGCATCCATTTCCCCCAAAATCATATTGCAGATGTTCTGTATCACCAAGGTACAGTTTGCGTAGTCCTCCCTTTCGGGTATACCTTTAAAGCGTAAGTTACAACATCTGGATCTGTTCTCTAGATCTTCAAGTTTGTCTGCCAGGTCAGACTGGGTGGAGTGCAGTATTGTCAAATCTTTCTGGACCAGCGTTCCTCATGCTCATCGAGCCTGATGTCTACGTCTTCAAGCCTGCGGCCTAGCTCTGCTTGGTGTTGCGCATTTCCTGTAAGGTGACGGCGATCTCAGCTTTGAAAGATTTTATGTCTTGGCGGATCTCCATAAACCACTAGCGTAGTTCCGCGCGGGAGGAGGGCTCTGAGTCCGCCTTCCCCGGCTCTCCGCACCATTCCCCGACTCCTCCAGATCATCCTCAGCCGCCATTTTGTGCACCTCGGTGTCCGTTTCATCCCCTCCTTTGTTGTAGGAGAAATTCTTGAAGTCGACCGTCTTTTTTTTGGCCTCCATGTGCCCAGTGAGTTCCGTTGCCGACTGTGTGCTATTTCATGCCGAATCGCTCAGATAAGCGCTCAATTTCCATGCAAAAAGCCCCGGGCGATGAGGAGCATCGTTTTAGTGGACCGGCATGGGAAGTGACGTCACTTCCTCCTATTATTTAGACATTTTATATGCCGTTGTTCTTTGAATAGATCACAACAGTTTACAAAGTGACATTCATAGTTATAACTATTCCTGGGAACTCTCCGGATTTGACCTGGAGACTCTGGAATTCTAATGGAATTGCTGGGTCTCTGGGCCCTTCGCTAGTGAAGCAGCCAGCTTAGAAAATGTCTGATTGGCTTACACAGGCTAATTGCCTCATTCCTTTTCCCTGCCCTGTGACCAATCAGAGGCCTCCTTTCTTCTTCCTGAGCCTGCAGACCAATGCTGGTAGGCAGAAAGGGAGGAGGCCTCTGATTGGCCTGTAGGAACAGGAATAAGGGAGGAGGGCAATAACAGCAGCAGCAGTAGAAGATGCTGCTGCTGCTATTGGCTAGAAGAAGGAGTCTTCCTATCAACCCTAGGAGGAGGTTGCCCCTACTGGTGAGTTTAGGGTAGGGAAAGATAGCCAGTGAGGGGGGTATTTGTGCATGTGTGTTTGTATATAGATGTGAGGGGGCATGTGTGTGTATATATGTGAATGGGTGTGTGCATGGGGGAGGAGTATATCAAGGGGAGAGGAAAGAACATGTCTGAGAGTTTGTGTGTTGATGTAAAAGAAGTGAAAGTGTGATTGAACATAGGTGTGAGGGTGAGTGGGCATGTGTGTGTATATGTGTGGAAGAGGGAGAGAAGTGAGCGAGCATGTGTGTGTGAAAGGGGTGTGTATGTGGGAAAATAAGAGGAGTAAAAATGTAAGTAAGCATGTGAGAATTTATCAGAGAATGAGGAATGAGAGCATTTCCCCCAACTAAAGCCACACGCCTCACCTCGACCAAAGACCGAGCGTTCTCGATAGCAGGCCCATCTATCTAGAATAACATCACCTCAGACCTCCGATTGGAACCCTGCCTTTTAACATTCAGAGAAAAACTCAAGACATGGCTCTTCCACCAAGCCTTCTCTGACCCCCCAGATGCACACTAGTCTACCCTTATTGGTCTTTGGTCTTCCTCTCCTCCTGAACGATGGACTCTGGCACTTCTAAGCACATTATGATTTAACCTGTCTTCTCTATGGTATTATTTATAATTACTACCTGCTTTAACCTCTTTCCAGCTGTTAAGCTTCCAAGTTCTTACTCCTTGTTGAATGTAACTTTGCCTTTTTTCCACTTCTTTTGTTTAATTACTTTAGTTGTCGCTTCAGTTTTTACCCTTGTTCGATGTAAACCGATCCGATATGGTTATTACTATGAGGGTCGGTATAGAAAAGTGTTAAATGTAAGAATGAGCATGTGTGTGTGTGGAAAGTGATCGTGAACATGAGTGTTAATGTGTGTGTGTATGAGAGTAAGTTTGTGCACATCCGGTCCCTCGCCCCTACCCCTCCCACACACCCCCCATTCATGGTAATCTCAGGGTGACTGGAAATCAAAAGTTCCCAGGTATGATTATAACTCAACAAACAATGATTGGTTACAGGGATGGTGTTCATTGATAAGCATTCATATTTATCAAATGAAATTATCTAGTACGTATTAATAATTGATCTAGTACTTAGGGAATGAGTACAAAAAATTAGAGTGAAATGATAGTTTTCACATCTTAAGTAGAGCGTTGTTTTGACATTCTCTCGTTTGGTTTATTCTACATGATTCGAATATAATCTTTTGTCCTTCTTGTCTTTGTTGCTCTGTATATTCTGAAGTTTTAAGTTAGATTATATGCGTTTTTTAAATAGCCATGTTTTTAGCTCACATCTAAATCTCTATCTGGTAGAACTAAGGGTTTATGCAAGAAAACAGTATAAACGAATGATGCTTTGGGTGGCTCTGACGTCTGACCTTGAAGCATAATGCCTATGAAACGCAATACAGTTCAAAAACACACACTGAAATTAATCACTACTGAAATATTTATCATTGGTAAACTAATTAAATTTAGAACCTGCCTGATGAATTTGATAGTAGTTTCTAATGAACTAAAAAAATGCAAGGGTGGAAAATATTTACAAAACTTGGATACCAATCAAAATTTATAGAAACTAGGGCAATCTTTTTTCATTATAACTTCTTTTGTTGCTTTTTTTGCTCTTTTTGTTTTGTTCTTTTCTTTTTTGCTTTGTCACTCTGGATTTTTTTGTTCTGTCTGTTTTTTTTGGACATTTTGCTGCTTTTTAACTCTTCAGTTTTCTTTTTATATTTCTGCTTGTTATTTTGTCTATTTATTTTTCTTTCCATGCTTTTTGTTTTGTCAAGTTGAGATTTGTTTTGTTTTGTCATATTTGTAATTTTTTTTTTGCTTATATTTCAGGGTTTTTTTTTTTAATTTCTGCTTGTTATTTTTGCTTTGCTTATTCCCCCTCCCCCCTTTTTTGGATCAACATAAGAATAATTCAGACACATTGCTGCACAAGTAAAGTCACTTCTTTTTGCGTTTTACATGAAATATCAACAAGGTCATTTCAATTGCTGTTTTGTTTTGCAATTGCTCTGTATCAGTGATGGTAGATATTGACGATACAAGTATGCTTTTGTCCTTTTCGAATCCAGCTTGAGCAGTGTAATTCTCCTTTCTCTTTATTTTTTTTTAGCAGACCTAAACATTTTCTGAAAAAATGCAACTTTCTCTTAGTTAAACTGTCGATGCTCTAAAAAGCCATGCTACGTTCCCCCCCAAAAAAACTAGCATGCAACATTCTTCTCAAGCAAATTACATCTGGAAAAAACAACAGTGAAACATAATTTGGCATTTTTGCCCTTATGAGTAGTTCCAATTAATGTCTTTGCATTTTTAATAAATAGTTTTTAACTCAGATTACCAGCATTCATGTTGCTGGAAACTACTGATTAGTCAGCACTGAGCCAGCATTCTATTTAACCCTTCCAGTCACTTTTTTTCCAGCAGTGTGTAATTTAAGCACTTCCTCATGACTAATATTACATAGCCAGACATTTACCACAATAACCCTATTATCCATGGCCTCAGAGAGAAACAAAGTACTGAGATGTTCTCAGCAGCATACAAAGGAAAAGGAAAAGCACCAAGTAAAATACCTGAATAATGTTACTGAGGCTCCTTACATTAGTATTCTATTTCTTTCACCTCACTTCTAGTTCCCATGATAACTTCCAAGTCTCTGATTTTATTAACAAGCGTCAGGAATAATGAGGATCAAACCTACAGCGTTCTACACCGGGAGATGTGGCAGTAAGCCACATGTTGGACTGCTGTGTATGAAGAGCTGTGAAGGGAGCTATCAAGAGAATCCGAGTGAGGCAGACCCTTCCAGAAGCTCCGTACTGGGCCGGCATTAGGTGCGTCCTAAATTGAGGGCTGAATATAAGGAGCCCTGGCCTAACACACCTTTGCTGGGTCCAACAGTCTTCATGAAGTTGGCTCTAGAATCTGCTGTTCATCCTGCCTGGTGGTCCCTGTTTGACATCTGATTCCTGCTTCTTGCCTGGACCCTGATTTGTGCTGACTGCAGCTTCCAGTCTGTTTAGGCCTTGCAGCCGCCTGCAGCCAAGGACTCAAACCACAGTTAACAGTGGCAAAGAACTGCTCCAGCCATAGTTCTACCTGGCCTCTCCGAGACACCCCTCTTATCCAGGGGCAGTATCTCCTCCTGACAAAAAGACTGCAATCTTTTGCATACATGATTCTCCAAGATTTTATTTATTTATTTAAAATCTTTTATATACCGGCATTAGTGTGCAAACATCATGCCGGTTTACATTGCAACTGAAAGATTGAAAGTACAATGAACAGGGGGGGGGGTGGAGGGGAGTATAAATAATTATATAGATACAGTAGTGCCGAAAGTGCAAACACAGCAAAGATAAACAATAAACAATAAGGCTATATGCAAAGGTGAACTTATATACAAGGTTAACAATAAAGCTTTGTGCAAAGGGAGAAGTTATATAAAGGGCAAGAGGAAGAAAATGGCTACTGGGGTCGAAAAGAAAGCGGGAGGATTATATTCTTAAAGATGAGCCTTGAGTAGAGGTGTATGTGAGAATGTATTGAGGGGAGGGGGAGGACTGAGAGTGTGGATTATTCTGGGTAGGCTTGACGAAAGAGCAAGGTCTTTAGTTTCTTTCTGAATTTGGAGTAGCATGGTTCAAGTCTAAGTACAGTCGGGAGGGAGTTCCATTGTTTGGGGCCGGCTATGGAGATAGCGCGGTCCCTTGTGGTGGAGAGGCGGGCTCTTTTGAGGAGGGGTACTGTTAGAGTTCCTTTATGGATAGATCTGGTGGGTCAATCAGAGCGTGTGAGGCAGAAGGGCTCATCAAGCCAGTTGGAGTTGTAGGAGTAGATGGATTTGTGAATTATGGATAGGGTTTTAAAGAGAATGTGGGATGCTATGGGGAGCCAGTGTAGGTCTTTGAGTATGGGAGTAATATGATCGGATTTCTGTGTATTTGTGATGACCCTGGCAACAGCATTTTGGAACATTTGTAAGGGTTTAATGGTAGAGGAGGGTAGTCCTAGGAAGAGGGCGTTGCAGTAGTCGAGCTTTGAGGATAGGGTAGCTTGGATAACAGTCTGGAAGTCATGGTAGTGGAGGAGGGGTCTAAGTTTCTTTAGGACGTTGAGCTTGAAAAAGCCCTCTTTGAGGATAGAGTTTATATATTTTTTTAGATTCAATTGTTGGTCTAATATTATACCAAGGTCTCTTACACAGGGTTGGGAAGATGTGGCGTTGAAAGCTGGGTCATTGGAGATCAGGGATTTGGGGGGTTGGTGTTGGGACAGGAGGAGCTGTTCCGTTTTGGATGTGTTTAGTGCAAGGTGGATGTTCACGAGAAATTCATTTATGGAAGCGAGACGTGTTCCAATGAGCAAGGGCATCAGTTAGGGAATTATGAATGGGGATGAGGATTTGAACGTCGTCTGCGTAGAGAAAAAATTTGAGGCCAAGGTTTGTGAGAAGTTGACAGAGGGGGGTAAGGTAAATGTTGAATAAGGTGGAGGAAAGGGAGGAACCTTGTGGGACGCCTTGAGACAGGGAATAGAGTATGGATTTGGCATTTCCTATATTGACTGCAAAATTCCTATTGGATAAGTAAGATTTAAACCATAACAGAGCTGGGCCTGAAATACCTATTTCGGTAAGACGGGTGAGGAGGTGATTGTGATTGATGGTGTCAAAGGCAGCTGAGATATCGAGCAGGGCAAGGAGATAGCAGTTACCCTGATCCATGCCTCTGAGTATGTGGTCTGAGGGAGAGTAGGAGGGTTTCGGTATTGAGGTATTTACGGAAACCAAATTGGGCGGGGTGCAGTATTTTATTGTGTTCAAGGTATTCTGTGAGTTGGGTGTTCACTATCTTTTCCATGACCTTGGAGATGAAGGGAAGGTTAGAGATAGGGCGGAAATTGGAGGGGTCTTTAGGGTCTAGTGAGGGTTTTTTGAGAAGTGGTTTAACAATTGCTTGTTTGAGGACATCTGGGACAGAGCCTGAAGAAAGGGAGGAGTTAATGATGTCTGCAATAGGTTTGGCAATAGAGTTTGGGATGGAAAGTAGGGATTTGGTGGGTATCGTGTCTGTGGGGTGACAGGCAGGCCTGAGCTTTCTGAGGACTGATTCAACTTTCTTGGCAGAGGTTAGCTCAAGAGTATCAAGAGTTGTAGTGGTAGGGGTAAATTGGGGGGGGGGGGAGAGGGGGGGAGTGGGGGGGGAGGGTGTTGGAATCTGAGGAGAATATTGGTAATTTTTGTGTGGAAATATTGGGCGATTTCTTCACATCTAGTAGATGATACTTTATTTATTTATTTTATTTATTTTAGTTTATTCTATACCGGCATTCATGAGAGTGTCACATCATGCCGGTTTACAATAAACAGGGGAGTGATGAAAGGTATAGAGAACAAAGTAAATAACATGTGCTGAACCAAAAAACAGTTACAGTTACAATAAAACAGGGATAAGTACAACTTGGAGCACAGAAGTGATATGAAAAAATTAACATAAAATATTAATCTAGCTTTGACAAGGTACATTTATAAAGATTTGATGAGGTACATTAACATTTTTTTCTTTTGTTTTCTTCCTATTTTTCCATTAACTGCATCAGTGGTTATGCCACCTTTGCTTTCCTTGCTGTTACAATATGTTGTTATCTGATATTATTTTGGGCTTTTATCTCTTAAAAGGTTTCCTTGTTCATCTCAATCAGGGATGTAAGCCCAGGTTTGGGACTTTTCTAAAACATGATTGATGGAAACCTGGAGGGTATGACAGGTGCTGAACAACTCTACACATGCTTTGATTCTCATACACTTCCCGTGAGGACCTGATATGCCATGGTTGGAGAGATAGAACACTGTGCTGCATGGAACTTTGGCCTAAATCACGATGGCAGTACTTAGGTTCTCAGATGTTAATGGATACCATGGGAGGAAGGAGATAAGGATGAGTGCTGGTAAAATACTCAGGGAAAAGAGCTGGACCAACTGAATGCTGTTTGTGGTTTCTCTTTTTCTCTTTATTAGATCATACTTATGGTTTTCTAAGTAAGCACTGTAGTAAATATTTTTATTCTCTCAGTGTAATCCAAGGCGGCATACAATAATATACCCTAATCTAGGCATACAGTTCTCCTACATGAAAGCACCATCAAAATTCTGTATGAGCAAGAAGAGGCTTGCTATCTCATCCTAAAAACTTTCCCAGGCCAGGGACAGAGAGAAGGATATTTGTCATGAGCTCATGTTTATTCTAGGTAGTGGTTTACACTTAAAACATAAGGATGTAAAGCCAAAAAGATTTGGGGGTTTTTTTATAGTTTTTGGGAGTTTTCATTTTAGTTATTTAATTTAATTTCTTTTTAGTTTGCACTATTTCGATTTAGCACGCACTACTCAAAACTAAAAAAGCAAATACACATCCCTAACCTCCAGTAATTTTCCACACATGGCCATGCTCAACAGGAGAGATTCCATAATCTGATGGAATAGATTATTTTGCTTCAAATGAGGTCATCTTCTCTTATGTCCCAAAGTACATATTTGGACGGTAACTTTCAAAGCAGCACGCAGGCACATATGTGCGCATGTTTGTCGGCCCATACCCAGGGACATTATGATTATGCGCGCATGTTCCAAAATAGCCTAGCTGCACGACAAGTACACCCAATTTTAAGTTGGCATGTGCCTGTGTGCGCAAATGCCACGTCTACCGTGTTAAGTGGGGGGGATTTTAAAAGGCAAGTGTGCCGACGCCATTGCCACTTTTCCCAGTTCGTTCCCAGTTTGCCCAGCCCCTTCCTTCCCCGTTAGGCCCGACCTTTATGCCTAGATTTTTTTTGTTTTATAACGCACACATCAGCCATAGCAGAAACAAAGTTACGATGGATGGGACCTCAGCGCGTATCGAATCGCATGTATTTGCACGCGATTTTCATGTTAAAATCCTGGAACGTCCTTGCCACACCAAGACCACACCCACACTCCTGCTCTGTTTGGATGCTTTATATTTGCTCGCGCAGCAGCATGTACACACGTATCCGGGCAGTTTTTTAAAATCTGCTCGGCACGCACCAGCCTGACATTCGTGCATCCCCTAATTTTGGCCAGCATCAGGCTTTTAAAATTCACCTTTTGTGCTTTTTTTTTTTTTTTTTTTTAATTACACATTGTTGTGTATATTTTGTTGTAAGTCGCATAAATGGGATACAAATAAACTAACCAAAACTATAGCCAGTTTCACTGCCTGACCTGCTGGCTCAGTGGCTGTGTCGTGCACAACAATGTGGGAAACCTTTGATTGGTAAATCTAATTCCTGCTCTTCGGATCAGCTGGGGATGTGGTGGAGCTGGTGCTCCCAGACCCTCGGGTGGGGAGTCTCAGTCACATGAAGCAACACTCGGGTTCTAGGAGGATTCGCAGTAGAAGAAAATTGCCAGGGAAAAAAATACTGCATTATATGTTTTTCTTTTGAAAAAAGAAAAAAGAAAACCTTTTACTTCTACAAATTGAGCACATTTGCAAAAATATTAACAGTTCTGCTCAACAAGTACACTGCACCTTAAGATTGCACTGTAGAACACTTTTCAAAATGGGTGACAGCTTAGAAAAATTTCAGAAAATGTTGCAAATAAGGTCACAATGTTTTATTTTGGTACTATGTAGTCCTTAAAATTAGTTTGCAATTGCCACAGTATTTCAACAAGAAAACATTGATAGGGATGGGGGCACAGCTCCCAAAGGGACTCTGATTGTATTTCGGTTAGTTACAGTTCTATCCTAGATAAAGGAGACTGAAAAACTCCCACAAAGGGAAGAAGATGAATTATATTGAAATACTCTCTTCAGAGAAATACCAATTACAGACAAGTACTTATCCTTTCTGCAAAGTAGGGTTGCCAACTGCCCAGTTTTTGGACCGGACAGCCAGGTTTTCTGTACTAACCGAACACTGAAAATCCGGATTTTGCAAGAGGCTCCTCCTCTTTCCCATAGCCTCCTGGTTACAGGGAAAGACAGAGCCCAGAGCTGAGCTGTGTCCCCACCTTCTTGCCTCCTTTCCTGTGTTGTGACTGGATGGGGAGAGGAGGCAGAGCTCAGCACAGCCCTCAGTTCCCAGTGGCTCCTCAGATCTCTGCAGCAATGCCCTCTGGGTCCCCTCCCCCTCCCTCACTGAGTGCTGGTCCAAGACCCAAGAGAGAGGGCTGCAGTGAGCCAGCCGAGGGATACAGGAACAGAGGAAGGGAAGGTGAGAACGAGACAGTCAGATTCACAGGGTGAGGAAAAAGGAGAGACAGAGGGGGACACAGAGAAAAGGGGAGGGAAAGGAAGATAGACACATGGGGAGCAAGAAAGGAAGTTCACAGGGAATGGGAGAGGCATAACGGAAGCAGGAGGGAAGGTGAGAGAGACAGATGGGAGAAGGGGAGGAAGAGGCACAAAGGAGACAGAGGGACACAATGAGGAAAGGAGAAAGACATGGGGACTAGAGACAGGAGGGCAACACAAGAGAAGAGTCCACAGAGGAGGGGGGAGGCATATTGAGAGACAGGTGGCACAAGGAGACACAGATGAAAGGCTGGGAAGGTTTTAATGAAAGGGAGAGCAAACCTCTTGTGTCTGAGGCAGGAGGCTGTGTGTTTGGGAGTGTGCATGTGTAGATGAGAGAGGTGGTTGTGTGTTTATGGGGAAGTATGGAGGTGGGTGTATATTAGAAAGACTTTCGTTGTGATAGACAACAAAATTGCGAGAGAGGCTGATGTGTTTGAGGATAGTTTAAATAATATTTTATAAAACAAAGTATATTGAGGGAGGTGCTTGAAAGCCAAGTAAAAAGTGGTTTGACAACTGACTGTATCCACCGCCACCTCCCCTCCCAAAACATGAAGTTTAGTGGGGTGTCCAATTATGGTCCATGGAAACGTTGGCCACCCTACTGCAAATATAAACATATCTAATAGTGTCAAACTGATGGGATTATCTAGATTAAAGCTACCTAGTAGACCTGCACAAAAACAACAGGACACAAGACAAAAGAAATAGAAATGCAATTTTGTGTAAGCATGTTTGTTTTTGATCTTTTTGAACTCAGAAATCATAGACAAAAAATTCAAGTGAAAAAGAGAAAATGGATGAGGGAGTTGGGCATTGTCCCAAGAATAGCCCTTGTAATATTTTCAAGTCAAACTCCAAGAAGAGACAATAGTGTTAGAGGAATATATGGACTGTTCTCCCTGTAATTTGGCAAAATTTCTTGGATGGAGACTATATTGGATTACTCAAACAGCATGGCCTTTGATGTGCCCCTGATTTAATAGATACTCTAGCCCAGTGTTTCCCAACCAGTGTGCCATGGCATACTGGTGTGCTTTCATACCTGATCCGGTGAGCCACTACTGCCTAATGCTCAGATCCAAAGCAACATCTGGGCTCTGCTCTCAGAGGCACCAGTAGTGCCTATTCTTCCTAGCTACAGCATATGCCTGGAGTGTGGTAATAAATGGGCAGTATGCAGGGCATGAATAGCTGGCCCCTGCTTTGTGCAGCACACATTGGCTCCTCATTTTCCCCCTCCTGAACTTATTGAGTCCTTCCTGCCTCTGCCTTATCTCCAGGCTGAGTGGGACGGGGAGATCGTGCATTGAGCTCTGAATGTGACTCACTCTGAGTGCTGGGGCCATCAGCCTTGGAAGAGACCTGGCAACCACATGTGGCATCCAAGGTAATCGAGCTGACTGCCCGCATCACACAAACTTCTCCCTTCTTCTGCACTTATATTAAGAGGGAACCAGTCCAATGTGACAGGTTCAGGAATGTCTTCACTCTGAAAATTTGGAAAAGAAACTGGTGGAGTTCAGTTTTCAGCACTTCCCTAGCTCTTCTTTTGACCACAAGTCCTCTTCAAGTCCTCACTGCCTGCCCTGTAGAGGTTGGTGAGCCACGCAACATTTTTAATTAATGTAGGTGTGCCTTGGGCGTAAGAAGGCTGGGAGACACTGATCTAGCCAATCAGAAACCGCACTGTACTCTCAGGAAGGTTAAGTTAGTTGGTGTCAAAACCACCAAAAAGCTGGCTTCCAAGGCTACTCCAGGCAGAAGGTGAATAACTTCTTACTGTGCAGTATATGGAGAACAGTTTTCCCCTTGGGGGCATGAAAGTGAGAGGAAAATGCTGAAAGGTAGAATTTCAACATTACTGTAGGCACGAATTATAAATCAGTGCAATGCACCATCCTTGTCATAGAGAAATTTGGTGTAAAATAGATCTTTCAATAGTTTAGGGCTCACTAAATCTGTCCTGGTGACCACACAGCCGGTCAGATTGCTGAGATATTCATGAAATAAATTAGCATTCACTGCAGGCTTGGTATAGGCAAGTGTATCTCCTGTAGATTTATTGCAGATATCCTGATAACCCAACTGGCTGTGCAGTCACTAGGACAAGTTTGGAAAGTCCTGTACCAAGGTTTGCAAATCACTGACTCTGCAGTGCAAAGTGACTACCAACAAAACTAGATTAATTTATATAAAGAAAGCAAAATTGTTATGCGCAACTGATATTCTCTGAAGCCAGCAGTTCACCAGTCACACAAGTAGGTCATACTGCCTCGTTTGGTAAAAAAGAGAAAAATAGGGGGGGGGGGGGGAGGTAATTTTAAATAGCCCAAATTATTTCCAAAGCATGAAGGCAATTTTAGCTTGCATAATCTGCAGCCAATTTTCAAAGGAAACCATGAACATAGTTTCTCTTCGACAGTTAGTAGCCAGAAAACTGAGAAACCAAAAGCACCTGCATAACTTGTACCTGCTATGTGTGAAGAAAAATAGTGTGTGTACTTTCAAAACTCAACGTACGCACATTATTTTACTTCCTCGACTTAAGGCTGTCCAGATAAAGACCTTTATGTAACCTGGCTAAAAGTGCGTGCACTGTGGAAGCCCACGTGTGCATTTAGCCAGGCAGAGGAGAGTCATGTTCAGACCAAATAAATTGCAACTTCTGTGAAAATTGCCTTCTAAAAGTCTTTATGAACTATATATATGGGATTTCCTGGACTGTAACAGCCTCATAGCTGTTCTGTTTCCATTTAGTTAAGCTTATAGAAGGAAGAGATCATCTCCCAAAGGGGCCGATGCAAAAAAATAAAAGCAGGCACTGAAAAGTCAGCGCCCGTTTCTTAAGGTACGCATGGCACCCGCAAGGGGGGGGCACCATGCTGTATTATAATTAGGGGGTCGCGTTAGCAAGGAGGCGCTAGGGTCAACTCTAGCTCCTCCTTGCTAACGCAACCCCCACGGTTACCGGCAGTCTGCCGGTTATGAACACAGACATCGATAAACTCGGCATCGGTTTTCATAACCGATGCAGTCCGCCAGTTATGAAAACTGTCGCCGAGTTTATCGGTGTCGGTTTTCATAATGCAGCCGGCCGGTTATGAAAACCGACGCCGAGCATATCGGCATCTATCTTAATGCAGCCGGCTGAGTTGGTTTTTTTTTAACTTTTAAAAGAAGTACAGAAAAGCAGTTTTTTCTGCTTTTCTGTATTTCTTTTCAATGCGCTCAGCTTATGTTGATTGTTTGGGTTTTTTTTATTCATTATTGATTGTTTTTCTGATTTTATCTAAGAAGTTCCAAGAAGCAAAATTGTGATTTCAAGAAGTGTCCAAATTGGTGTGGATAGGCAGACTAGATGTGTCTTTTCCTGCTATCATCTTTCTATATTTCTATGTAAATTGCTCCCAAAATTCACGAGCAGTGCGAAAAATACTTGAGTGAAGACCATAAGAATTCTTCGTATGATTTCTGCTTCAAGATGTCTCCAAAAGTGGTTTAGGCCTAGCAGGAGAGGCTGTTAGCCTGCCTGATCAGAATGAGGCTAGCTTCAAGCTGGACTTAATCAAAGTATGCTTAAAAGACTCAGGGAACCAAACATGGATGTCTGGCTAGCCAGGCTTTGTTATAGCAATCCACATTCATTTCAAGACTAAGCAAAAGCTCTTGAGTAGAGATAAGTTCAATTCCCCTACTCAGAATACTACTGTAGGGGCTTTCAAGACTTGGCTTATGAGTTGAAGTGGGAGACTACCATGCCTTGAGTGGAGGCTTTGGTGAATTGGTGCTCTCACTGACTCACAACTCCAGGGATTCAGATGTGACAACTCATCCCCTGTCCTTAAGCACAGCACCCTTCTCTGGTCCTGCACGTCTGCAGCATAGTTCTTTGACTTTTGACTCAAAACTTCAGCGGGCGTTAATAAGTCGAAAGATAACTATTTTCAAGGAAAAAAATACATAACAAGAGAAGAAAATGCAACTTTGCTGCAAGTATTGAATGCGATTCAGTCAAGCCCAAGCTATGATAACAGGTCTGGCTGAGGCAAGCTTTAAAAGTGTAAAAATCTTGATTAGGTAAACAAAGAAGAAGAAAACAAAGATGTTTGCCTAGAAAAAAAAGCATCCCTAGTCCTTAATCCCCAGAAGATATTTCCAGAAGGTTCCAATAAAGTATTCCGTACTAGCACCAGACATGACTCATTGCTCTTGCTTGTCATCAAAACAAACTATAGCTTTTACAAGAGGTCTTTCCAGTACAAAAAAGAAGCAGCTGAATCAATGGAAAACATACTGAAAATAAGAAAGCTGTGACATAAACAGGTTCCCCCTCATACTGCGTGTGCTCATGGTCTAATGATGTGGAAGTGAGCAGTAAACAAGAATAATACTGAATGGGTTAAACTACAATTTTCACAGCAAGATTTCTGCCAAGAAGTTACTGTATGAGTTACTGCCAGAGACTTTTCCAAGCTTAACTTCAAACAGCTGATGCATTCAAGCCATCACTGTGATGAGCACTATTTACCAAGAATGACCACGCCTTTTCACATTCCAGTCATAGAAAAATAGTAAAATAAGGATTCCTAAAACAAAATAATCTCTGGAAAAGGAACAACCCAGACTCCAAACAACTAATGTAGCAAAGCAATTAAACCCTGCCACAAACCTCTGGTCCCTTGCAAAGCAAACTGTAATGACCCTTTGGGAATCATTACAAAATGGCTCTAGCTCTAAATCCCTTAGAGCTAAGATAAGAAAGAGGTAGTACAGGGAGGGGTGCACCATACTGGAACAGCCCCTCCAGTG
Organism: Rhinatrema bivittatum; assembly: GCF_901001135.1. Lineage (NCBI taxonomy): Eukaryota > Metazoa > Chordata > Amphibia > Gymnophiona > Rhinatrematidae > Rhinatrema > Rhinatrema bivittatum. The sequence goes on from NC_042616.1 coordinate 80,586,512, forward strand.
AGGTTGCTGGAATGGCCTGCCCCCTAGGGGTATAAAAGCAGCTTGCATCATTACAAGGTGTGGCAGTCTTAAATGAGCAGCTAGAGATGGAGTGTATTTTGAGTTAAGGTTTGATCCCCTGTTCTGGCACTAGGCCTCACAGTCTGAAATGCTGCCTGGAATAAGGAGGCGGCAAGTGCTTCACTAGTGCTGGCCTCAGGGGTTGTTTATTGGCTTTTGGACTTATTTTTTTTAGATTTTCTTCTGTGAGCGTCCTGGTACCCCTGGCTGGTGGATTTTGAGGAGTCCCTGGCTAGGTGAGCTCAGGAGGTAGGGAAGATTCCACTGCTCTCCCCTCACACAAAGCGGGCAGGAGCAGGGGTGACTCGCTGCAGAAGGATTCCACTTTTGACTCTTTGTGAAGATTATATTGTCAAGTGTTTTGAGGGCAAGTTGGTGGCCACCCTTCCTACCCTGAGAAAGAGGAGATCAGGAGAACTGCCTGGAACATTTCATCAAAACGATCCTGTGAATTATCTTAAGAGAGAAAACTGTGAGTGAGACCTTTTTGATACATCTGAGGACACCCGTTCAGAGTCTTCACCCTGGGGAGAGGTACAATTAGGAGACTGCAAAGACTGAGTCTTTCTAATTTTGTATGCCAATATTTTGGAAGGGGATTTTTTTTCCACCCATCTAAGATACCCCTGTCCATCTGGTAAGCCTTACTTGTTCAATCCAAGGAGGGTGAGAGTTTTCCCTGGCCCAGATAATGAGACCCTTGCACAGATAGAGAAAAGACTGGAGGCCTGCGATTTCCTTCTGTTGTGCCAAGAACTGATATGGACTGTGCCATTGTACCAATTAAGAACTTTCTGCAGTAAAGAATTCTTTTTGAACCCTCAGACTGAGCCTCCAGGCTGATATCCCTTAATGGTGAAATTGAACCGATACCTCCCGAGGACATCAAACATGAGAGTCACCCCTTCCACCTTGGGCCTTGCAGGAATTATTCCTCTCCCTGCTGGAAAAAGAACCTTGCCCTACACCCTTAGACCGTGCTGGAGTGGGAGAAAGAGAGAAGTGGCCCCCGTACCCCTATGTGTCCCCTGCCCACTAGGCTTACAAACTGGAATAGGGTTTACATAGCTCGCGTTCAGTTTGTAAGAGGGCTGCTTAATAAGCACCGTTGTGATCTTGTGATTCTCACGTGGAACGATGGTATACAAAAACCTAAATAAATAAATATCATATTATATTTAAGCCTGAAATATGATGGCAAATATGTATGGCGACAGCTTACATGACTATCCATTCATGTTATGTTACTCTGTCACTTGCAGATAATCTCCTAAAATTACAAGCACTAAAAATTCCATCTCCCACATGCACCAAATAATGTGCCTCTGGGGGTTTTAAAACTACACATGGGGTTATCTAAAAATAATTTAACAGACAGAAATGAAAGGTATCATTTGTCCAACACAAAATACTCCCAGGGCTGGCGCAACCCACTGTGCAAGCTGTGCACGGAGGAACCAGTGGCCTGGGGGCTACCAGTGGACCCCAACCCACTGGTAGTCAAAAAGTTGAGAGGAGGTTGACAGGCCACCGGCCAACCCCAACCAGCCAGCGGTCAAGGTCAACCAGCCAGCAGTCAAGGTCAAGAGGAGCTCCAAGGCTGCTGCTGGATACCAACCTGCAGGCAGCCTGAATGAGGAAGAGGCCCCAATCCGCTGGCAGCCTAAATGAAGAGGAGGCTGAGGGCTGACGGACTCCTGATGGACTCCTGCCAAAGAAGAGAGGGAGGGTCCTGGGTGAGTGACAGCAGGTGTATGTGTGTGTGTGAGTGAGAGAGGGAGCATGTGTATGCGAGGTTGTGTATGTATGAGTGAGCATGTGTGTAAGAGGAGAGAATGTGTGTGTGTGTGTGTGTGTGTGTGTATGAAAGAGGGAGTGTGTTAGTATGTGTGTATGGTGTATGAGAGAGGGAGTGTATGTGTGAGCAGGTTTGTGTGTGTCTCTGTGAGCATGTATGCATGTGTGTGAGCATGTATAGATATGTGAGAGAGGAAGAATGTGTGTAGGAGCACAAGAGAGAGAGAGCATGTGAGCATGTTGTTAGGTTTTGTGGGTTTCGTGGACCCTTGGCCTGAGGTGGAGGTTGATGCTACCTGAGAGGTAGGACCCCACAGGTCCCCACCATCGGGCAAGGCCAGCTGCAGCAGGGACATGACTATGGTTCAGTAGAGAAGGAAAAACGAAAAAAAACCAAAAAGACAATCAATCACTTCTTTAAAACTGTAAACTCCCGATGTGCTGCTACTTATTTAGGAATTTTTGTTAGAAACCGCATCAGCAAGCCAGACGACGGCAGTGGGGTCACTTGCCGTCCGGACTACTCGTCACTTGCGGCGTGATTTTTTATGAATTTGAAAGTCTATGTTTAAATTAATCCATGCATTGGTAATCATCTGTTCCTTGTGTAAGAGATGAAGAATAAAGCCCGACAATGGCCGGTGTTTCGCGAAGAAATTCGCTTCTTCAGGAGTCAATTTGCATAAATTCCAATGAATCTAGAACAGATGCTTCATCCCGGACAGTGCTGTCTCTCATATGAAATTCTTTAGAACGAGTAGTCCGGACGGCAAGTGACCCCACTGCCGTCGTCTGGCTTGCTGATGCGGTTTCTAACAAAAATTCCTAAATAAGTAGCAGCACATCGGGTGTTTACAGTTTTAAAGAAGTGATTGATTGTCTTTTTGGTTTTTTTTCGTATTCACAGTAATAAGACACGGTGTGGTTCCTTTTTCGTTTGTTGTCAGTAGAGAAGGAGACATCCTGCGTCACTGCCACGTGATCACAGGTGCCTGCTCTGAGGTATACTGAGGGACACCCCGAGGAGTGGGACCGAGAGGCACAGTTCAGCGGAGTCGCAGTACTTGGCAGGTCTGGAGATATGATGTACCAGAGAAGAAGCCTCCAGTGCAGAGGTGCACTAGGCAGGCCCCGAGGAACGGGGAGCGTGGAGACAGAATCTCTGGAGGAGTAATGTAGAGACTACCCCGAGGAGCGGGGAAGCATAGAGACGGGATCTCTGATAGGCAAATCTGAGGCTACCCCAAGGAGCAGGTAAGCGAGCAAGCAGGACCTCTGGTGAGGAGCACAGTGGCTACCCCATGGAGTGGGGAAGCACAGAGACCAGGTCTCAAAAAGGAAAGCGCAAGCAGGTCCCTGAGGACCGGGTACCCGAGCCAGAGTCCAGATCCGAATGTGGAGATCCAAGGCAGAAGCCGCGGGTCCGGAGAAACAGGAACAAGCACCAGAGAGGTAATGGAACTCGTTGTTAAGTCCGTTTGCGAAGGCCAAAGGAGGTGCTTAAATATCTCAAGGTAATGATGTCATCAGTAGGGGACGGCCCGGGAGTTCCCGCCATTGGCCCTTTAAATAGAGAACAGATGGCGCACACGCCTAGGAAAGCCCGGAGTCGGAACGTGGGTCAGCGGCGTCCCAGCCACCATGTGAAGCAGAGAGAACCAGGAATAGCACTGTGAGAGTGGCTGGCCAGAGCCGCTAGTTCACCTGGAGTGGAGGGCCAGGCACGGCAGGATGTGAGTTGGGTTTGCCACGGCCACCCGTGGCCAACGGTCATAACACGTGTGTGAGAGAAAGGGAGATTGTGCATGTGTGTGTGCATGAAAGAGAAGGAGTGTGTTAGTATGAGTGTATATGTGCATGCATGAAAGAGAGAGTGTGTTAGCATGTGTGTGTGAGCATGTATGTGTATATGAGAGAAAGGGAGCATATGTGTATGTTTGCGAGAGAGAGGAAGCATGTGAGCATGTGTGTGTGTTTCTGGGTTTAAGAGATAAGGCGTGTGTGTCTGTGTGTGAGCAAGTGTGCATGTGTGTGTGAGCATGTATAAATATGTGAGAGAGAAGTAACGTGTGTGAATATGAGTATGAGACAGAGAGAGAGAAAGAGAGTGAATGAGCAACTGAGTGTGGTTTTTGTGTGTGTGTGTGTGTGTGTGCGCGCGCCCCCAATCCCCACCCCTACTAAACCATGACAATCTCAGGGTGACTGGAAATCACAAGTTTCCAGGTATGGAAAGTAGGGGATTTTTAAAATCCTTATTAGCTTTAATGATTGGGTGTTATTTGAAATATCTGATGTTTTGAAATGTTTTTTTTGTGTTTTGGGGAAATTTAAAAAACATATATATATGCTTTTAATTATTTAATGTTCTATTCATCAGCTGTTTTGAAACATTATGTTTGTTAATATGTTTTTACTATTATGATTGATGTTTCATATTTCTTGATTTATTTTTTAATGTTTAATAAGGAATGTTGAAGTCTCTGTTTTTCCATTGTTGCATGGCACACAGATTCTGGCTTCTTGTGGTTTCCAGTTCAGTTTTTGTCTACATATTTGTATTTCTAATTTATGCTCTCTTTATTCTGTACTTGGCGAGGGTCTGACTGTGCTCTGCATGTGCGATCAATGTGAGGTATTCTGCTAGCATGAAGTTTCTTTGTAAGCACGTATAGCAGCCTAGATTGTTCTGTTATCCTAGTAGGAAGCGTATTGTTGTTTTAGGACCTGGTGTAATATTTGCAATGATACCTTTTCATAGGTAGGATTGCTAATGCTTGAGTGCTGGCAGTTAGTACTACGCTGGTATGCAAGGTTTATTATATTGCAAAAGCAACTCAGTTTACGCATGGCTTTTTGATGACCAAGTTCACATCCAACATGCTTTACAATACGCTTAATACCATATGGATTCCCAGTGTCTGTGTTTTGCTTTTTTGCAGGCTTTTCCAATTGACACATATTGTTGTAAGTGATATATTTAACCTCAGAAGACTGTTCTTTGAATGTCTTTTTCCATGAAAAATCTGTTACAATAAAAACATATGCATTTATAATATGTGAAGAGGCTGTAAGGTTCACCTTGAGTAGCTAATATCCTTGAACCGGTCATGGTGTAAAATATCCTGGGATCCAGTTCAAAGTCTCTGACCAAGACTTGCTCTCAATCAGAATTTTTATTGCTTGAGTTTAATTTTGTATTTATTTATTTTATTTAGGTGTTTTATATACTGTCGTTCCAAGATAAGATCTCAAAGGTTTACAAAGTTATTGTTCTGTTTCAACATTCCCATTTTAGGTCAGCATTCATATTCTGTGTTTAATACAAACAATATTTAATACATAGTTGAGGTCATATTCATGCATTATCTAGTTTTTTACAATTATAACCGAATATTAACTCAACCCAACATTATCAAGTATGCGTTAATTAAGGTGCTATTTAATTTCATAATCGTATGTGCCATGCTCATAAAGTAGTCTTTTACACTTTATATCGTTCAATTCACGAATAGTTTAAAGATCTGATAGTGACATTGTCAGTATATGCACACATCTATATTTATTTATTATTTTTATATACTGACATTTAATCTCAATCGAGATATCACATTGGTTTACATTCAGGTACTGTAGGTATTTCTTTATCCCCAGAGGGCTTACAATCTGTTTTTTGTACCTGAGGCAATGGAGGGTAAAGTGACTTGCCCAAGGTCACAAGGAGTGATAGCTGGACTCGAATGCTGGTCTCCTGGTTCATAGGCCACTGCTCTAACCAGTAGGCTACTCCTCCTCCCTATGCATTTAATGCTAAGTCTGGACTGCTCTGTGGGGCTAACTCACTCCGCCGCAACCCACCCAGTACCTGCCTACTTTTGGTACATGTAACTCTTAACCGTATAAGAGACTTATGCGGCTAAGCGGTGGCCATTGAACCCATGCACATACTCAGCAGCCGCTACTTAGCTGCATAAGTCCCGCTTATAGTTCTGAACGCGCCCGTTATTTCCAAAAATATTATAAGGAAGTCAGCATTTTCCTTTTTAAGAAACCAAAACTTGAAAAAAGACATACCAAGTCAGAACTGTAGCAACAAAAAAAAAAGATTACTTTGGAAAGTGATTCTCATGGAGCAAAAAGCAATGCTGAATCACAAAGAAATGCACAAGCATAACATATTCATGTTTAAAATATCTGTTTACGTTTTGGAAAATAAACCACAGCAATGCCAATGTTAAGAGTTCTGTGTACCTTTATAAACCTACGGAGTTCAGCATCATCTGTACTTTATAAAGAGTCAATAAGGAGATATTGGATCTAGGGGCATCAAGAGTAAAATTAGTGTTAGACTGGAATTAAGAAAGTGTAAGGATACATACTATCAACTTTAATAGCATATATTACTCTACCATCCTGCTAATCCTCATGACCAGCAACGTAATACATTAATAGTATGCAGCAGAAAACCATCCATGGTGACATACTATGATCAATAATGCATGTCCCTACTGCACAGGTATTTCCACCCCCACATGTGGGAGTGGAAATCTGTTGGAACCAAGAGCTTTCATTAATCATCAAACTTGTAACTGAAGACAGTCCTTCTATTCAAACAGCAGCAGGAGTGAATTGGCCTATCGGGGCGTCAGGCATGCCCCAGTGGGCCGTTCAAGTTGGCCATGCGACTTCTTTTTGCTGCTTTCTCCGCACTCTAATAAGAAGGGCCCAGAGAAGTTGCCATAGGAGCTTATTCTATTGGCAAGCAAAAAATGAGAAGAGTGGCTGCAGCCCAGGCCGGCGGTGGCTGAAGAAATGGAAGAGGGGCCACGAGCCGGCACAGGAGTCCAAGCTGGCAGCGGTTAAAGAAAACAGGGGTCACGAGCCGTTGCCGGAGCTCAGGTCAGCGATGGCTGCAGAAAGTGAAGCCACAGGTCGCCACCAGAGCCCGGGAGAGTGACGCCGAGAGGAAATGAAGAGGCTGCAAGCCACCATCGGAGACCAAGCCTGTGATGGTTGAAGAAAAGAGAGGTTGTGAGCTGCCGCCGGAGCTCAGGCTGGTGGCAGTTGAAGAAAAGAGGGTGCACAAGCTGCCGCTGGAGCTCAGGTCGGCGGCAGTTGAAGAAGAGAGGGGACATTAGCTGCCGCCACACTTCAGGTAGGCAGTGGTTCAAGAAGAGAGGAGTCATGAGCTGCCGCTGGAGCTCAGGTGTTATGATTCTGGCTGCTATGCAGCCTCCTTGCCACCACGAGCTCTCTCCCCTGGCTGGCACAGCCTCCCTGGCCTGTCTGCACCATGCCCAGACTCCACTACTTAACCCTGCGTAGCCCAGGTCTTGGTGCTTTGGCATCAAATTCCTTTGGGCTCCCTGCTCTAGCCACCCGTTTCTTGCCTTGCTCTGTGGGCCTTCCGGTTCCCTCCTTGCCTTGCTCTGTGGCCTGCGGGCCTTCTTGTTCCCTCATTGCCTAGAGGCCTATCCTAGGCCTTCCTGACCCCCTTGCCCAGTCTGAGACTTCCAGGTCTCTCCCATGAGGCTAGGCCTCCTGCTCTGTTTTCTAGCCCCTGTCTCGCCCTTTGTAGATTCTCTTGCTTCGCTGCCTTTGGACATTCTGTGTTCCAGGTTCTGTGTAGTCCTGTCTTGTCATAGTCTGGTTCCCTTGTCACGTTTCCTTACTCCAGTACCACGCTTACCCGCATCCAGTACCACGCTTACCTGCAGTCTCTTCCTGTGTTCTGGTTACACCCATTCCTGCACCCAGTTCCAGGGTTCTAGCTCTACACTGACCCGCACCCACTTCCACACATACCCACACTCTGTTCCAGTGTTCATAAAGTTCACTCTTACTTTCATGCACCTCAGCCCACTCCAGAGACTCAACCCAACCTATTCCTTGTTCCAGAGACTCAGTCCAGCCTTCACCGTATCTTTGAGTTCCAGCATGTCTGCTTTTGTTCCTGTTCCTACCTCAACAGACCACCTGCACTTGCTCCAGTCCTTCCATCCTGTGCCAATCCTGGAGGTGGTGTTCAGCTCGCCTTGCTACCGCCAAAACCCATTAACATCAGGTCAGCCGTGGCTGCAGAAAGGGAAAAGAAGCCATGGGTCCCTGCCAGAGCCCAGAGAGTGATGGCCGAGAGAGAGAAAAAGAGGCCATGGGCCACCGCCGGAGTCCAGGCCGGTGGCATCAAAAAAAAGGGAAAGGAGGCCACAGGCTGCCGCCAGAGCCCAGGTTTTCGGCAGCCGAAGAATGGTAAAAGACACTGTGTGTGTCGGTCTGCTTGTGTGTGTGGAGGGGTGGGCAGCCTGCTTGTGTATATACATGTGTGAAGCAGCCTGTGTGTTTGTGTGTGTGTGTGTGTGTGCCCAGCTAATCCCCGACAATCGTAGGATGACTGGAAATCAAACATTCCCAGGTATGGGAAGCAGAATAAGGGTGGTTTTTGATGTCTTCCAAACACCCAAAAAAATTTTCAGAACAGTAAATTAAAAAAAAAATATATCAATTTTTACTTATTGGATATTTTATTCATCTTCTATTTTAAGTATTTGTTCTTTTGTTTAGTGTGCTTTTACTATTATGTTTTATATTTCTTGCTTTTATTTGTTTTATGATGAATAGTTATGTTTTTGTTTTTCACATACAGTATCTGGCTTGTTGCGGTTTCCAGTTCAGTTTTGTGTATATATTTCTATTTAAACTGTTATAGTCCATTTATTCTGTATTTGTCTGTGTTCTGCCTGTGTCAGATCAAGGTGAGGCATTCTATTTGGGTATAGTTTTTGTGGAGCGATATTTAGAAAACAGCTTGGCTTCTTTTTCCTAATAAGTGTAGTGATGTCTTAAGGCTTTGAGTAATATTTGCTGTGTTGCCTTTTCATGAGCAGGGTTGTTACCTGACGCATATTACAATACCATATGAATTAATTTTTTTTTTTACTTTTTTGGGGTTTCTGGGTGGCACCACAGCAGTGCATGTATATACATTTTGGGATATATTTACCTCATAAGATTGTACTTTAAAGTTCTTTTCATGCAAAATCTTATTATAAATGCATAATTGTTAATTGTATGGGGGGGGGAGGTGCAAGGTTTGTCTAGGATGCCTAATACCCTTGCAGCAGCCCTGGCTGCACAGGTTCCATGTGGGAGAGCGGAATTCCATCTCTGGAGCTGGGCTGTCCCCCCCAGTCCATGGCTTCATTTTCTTTTTCTTAAACCCTGGAGGAAGCAGGCGGTAGGGATCACTTCTGGACCCCTCCCTGGGGGAGTAGGTAGGCAGAGCAGAGCCTAGGGAACCGTAAAAGCAGCAGACTGTGTAGGAGTGGGGAAACCCTGAGAAGTGGAGGCAAGCTACTGTAACAGAAAGGGGTGAGCCAGAAGGAGGTGCCTGTGCGGTGTTAGTGAGGCTTCTGTCTGAGGTGGCTGGGGCTGAGCTTTGAGAGAGGGGCTGCTGGCTGTGGATCTAGTGAGGCTTCTGGAGCGTGAGGGTGCCAAGAAAGGGAGTGGGCTGCTGCATGGCTGAGGAAGGGCCTTGCAACAAACAGCAACTTTTATTTACACAATGATGCAGCAGTGCTGGGGGCAGGGGGACACTCACTGAATGAGCCCAAGAGAAGCAGCACAACAGCAAATGTCTACGTGCATGTTTGAGCCGGTGGCTGGCAGTGTGGTTCTCTCACTACTTGGCAACTGGTTCAAGAGCAGATTGGTTGGAAAAAGATAGCATTAGCGCAGGAAGCCAGGATATATGAGAGATGTAACCAGAATTGGGGGGGGGGGGGCGCCCAACCAATTGCCTGAATATAAGGGGGGGGGGGGACTGCAGCTCAGTTTGCTCACCTCTGGTCTAGGATGTGCACTATGCAGTTTGTTAGGAAAAATGTGACCCTTATATTGGAGATTTTTCTAAATTCTGCCGTGCTCAGGTCACATGATGTACTTTTCAATGACTGGTGTGTTTTTGGGAGCTTTTAAAGTACGTGCCCCATAGAAAATGCACACATGAGTCATATACCCCATGGGCCAGTTTTGGGAAAAAAAAAACCCCATGCTGATATTTGCTTGCAATCCGCCCCTGAATCGCAGCTTCTTTGAGGGGGGGATGCAGGAAAGTTATGAGGGATGAGTTATCTCAAAGGAAGGTCAGATAGTGGTTAACTGGTGTGGATGTTGAAACAAATATAGGGCCCAAAATGTTTCTTCCAAGCTGACCTTCGCCATGGCCACACACACATACACACCCCTGCCAGCCCCTCCCTCTGCCACACACACACATACACACCCCTGCCAGCCCCTCCCTCTGCCACACACACACATACACACCACTGCCACCCCTCCCTCTGCCACACACACACATACACACCCCTGCCAGCCCCTCCCTCTGCCACACACACACATACACACCCCTGCCAGCCCCTCCCTCTGCCACACACACACATACACACCCCTGCCAGCCCCTCCCTCTGCCACACACACACATACACACCCCTGCCACCCCTCCCTCTGCCACACACACACATACACACCCCTGCCACCCCTCCCTCTGCCACACACACATACACACCCCTGCCACCCCTCCCTCTGCCACACACACACATACACACCCCTGCCAGCCCCTCCCTCTGCCACACACACACATACACACCACTGCCACCCCTCCCTCTGCCACACACACACATACACACCCCTGCCACCCCTCCCTCTGCCACACACACACATACACACCCCTGCCAGCCCTCCCTCTGCCACACACACACACATACACACCCCTGCCACCCCTCCCTCTGCCACACACACACATACACACCCCTGCCACCCCTCCCTCTGTCACACACACACAAACACACCCCTGCCACCCCTCCCTCTGCCACACACACACATACACACCCCTGCCACCCCTCCCTCTGCCACACACACACCCACTACACCCAAAGTTGTGGTATTTAATACAGCAGTGAAAAAACTCCTGCTCTAAGGGGCGGATTTTCAGAGCCCTGCTCGCGTAAATCCGCCCAAAACCGGGCGGATTTACGCGAGCAGGGCCCTGCGCGCCGGGAAGCCTATTTTACATAGGCCTCCCGGCGCGCGCAGAGCCCCGGGACTCGCGTAAGTCCCGGGGTTCTCGGAGGGGGGCGTGTCGGGGGGCGGGCCCGGTCGTCGCGGCGTTCCGGGGGCGTGTCGGCAGCGTTTTGGGGGCGGGTACGGGGGCGTGGCTACGGCCCGGGGGCGTGGCCGCGCCCTCCGTACCCGCCCCCAGGTCGCGGCCCGGCGCGCAGCAGGCCCGCTGGCGCGCGGGGATTTACGTCTCCCTCCGGGAGGCGTAAATCCCCCGACAAAGGTAAGGGGGGGGTGAAGACAGGGCCGGGTGGGTGGGTTAGGTAGGGGAAGGGAGGGTAAGGTGAGGGAAGGGCAAAGGAAAGTTCCCTCCGAGGCCGCTCCGATTTCGGAGCGGCCTTGGAGGGAACGGGGGGAGGCAGCGCGGCTCGGCGCGCGCAGGCTATACAAAATCGATAGCCTTGCGCGCGCCGATCCAGGATTTTAGTGGATACGCGCGGCTCCGCGCGTATCTACTAAAATCCAGCGTACTTTTGCTTGAGTCTGATGCGCAAGCAAAAGTAGGCTGATCGCGCTTCTTTTAAAATCTACCCCTAAGTGTAAATGTTTTGAAAAGTACAATCTAATTGTCTCCTTCATCGATGGTACTTGCCAAAAAATCCTTGTAGGAATAAAGTGAGCTCTGCCAAGCTCTCGCTCTTTTATCTGCTCATATAGGGGCGGATTTTCAGAGCCCTGCTCGCGTAAATCCGCCCAAAACCGGGCGGATTTACGCGAGCAGGGCCCTGCGCGCCGGGAAGCCTATTTTACATAGGCCTCCCGGCGCGCGCAGAGCCCCGGGACTCGCGTAAGTCCCGGGGTTCTCGGAGGGGGGCGTGTCGGGGGCGTGTCGGGGGGCGGGCCCGGTCGTCGCGGCGTTCCGGGGGCGTGTCGGCAGCGTTTTGGGGGCGGGTACGGGGGCGTGGCTACGGCCCGGGGGCGTGGCCGCGCCCTCCGTACCCGCCCCCAGGTCGCGGCCCGGCGCGCAGCAGGCCCGCTGGCGCGCGGGGATTTACGTCTCCCTCCGGGAGGCGTAAATCCCCCGACAAAGGTAAGGGGGGGTGTAGACAGGGCCGGGTGGGTGGGTTAGGTAGGGGAAGGGAGGGTAAGGTGAGGGGAGGGCAAAGGAAAGTTCCCTCCGAGGCCGCTCCGATTTCGGATCGGCCTTGGAGGGAACGGGGGGAGGCAGCGCGGCTCGGCGCGCGCAGGCTATACAAAATCGATAGCCTTGCGCGCGCCGATCCAGGATTTTAGTGGATACGAGCGGCTCCGCGCGTATCTACTAAAATCCAGCGTACTTTTGCTTGAGTCTGATGCGCAAGCAAAAGTAGGCTGATCGCGCTTCTTTTAAAATCTACCCCTTAACATTTAGACGTGCTGTAAGTAGTTTTTTAACTGCTCTGGCATTTCTCTCCAGATTCTCCTTCTTTCAAACCTGAGATGCAAACGAGTGGTTTTCCCGCACAGTGGCATACGACCATGATATTTGTATAAAGTAAATCACAAATGAGATCAGTTTCTAGATAACTCCTCTAATAACATTCAGCTAGGTTTGTTGGGGCACTGACAAAAGTCAGTTTAAAGTAAATGCTGACTGCAGACCTTCTCTTCAGGACACTATGCTGAGGCACATACTCTACAAGCTGGTATCCATGAGGAGTACATTAATGGAATATGCTGGTTATGTCAGACAGCCCTCTCCTTCCTGCCCCAGAGTCTGGCACCCCCCCCCCCCCTCCAGAGCACCAGCTGAGGGGAACAGGAGGGATGGAAGGGTGGGGCAGGGCGAGGCTACAGTGCACAGAGCAAAAGTACCTCTGCTCTCCAATCCAGCCCCTTCCTACCCACCCCCTCCTGAAGGTGCTGCCAGAATTCCAGATGCTAAAGTGTTGGAGAACGGAGCTTTTACTGTGCAAAACAGGAATTTGGTTTTGAAACAGGCCCATACAATGCAGTTGCAAAAGCTGACCTTTTACGAAGCAATTTTCAAACGTGTGAATATTTGCACTTGCTTTTTGTCATGGCAAAGAACGGGTCTAAATTTGAAAATGCAGTCTCCCCAAACTAATTGGGTAATGCATCAGGCTGCGATAGGGCTCTAGCACATGTTAAATAGCATATATGGCGCGATATACACTGTTTTATCACGTGACATAGCCCTATCGCTGTGATGTCGTGCAATAGTTTGCATAGCTCTGCCCAGATTTCCTCCCCATTACAATCAGCTGTTTTGCATGTCATTTGCATGCATGAAATTTGCATATCCATGCAAAGCAGTTTATTAATAGGCAAACTAATGTTGATAGCTTTCTAAATTGGCCGCAATAAGTTATCAGCTGTGATAAATTAACACCTCTGGAGGAAACCGTAATCCAACGTGGGAACCTTGGGACCCTAATGCAGTTTAGTGCATCTAGCTTTAAGAACACCCCAGAAACGCTCCCACTCACCAAGGAAAAAAAGTCAGTTTGCAGAATTTTAGCTGCATTGAGGGAGCCAATTCTCTGATAGCTGATTGATGCACATCTTGTTTTGTTTTGCAATGCAGTATTTTATTTTGTAATGTAATTTTAGTTGTGATAATGTATCGTTCTGCTGTGTAATGTTAGGTCCTTTGAGCATTATATGAAAAAGACAGATTTAAAATTTAATCAATAAATAATTACATTGCTTTGCAAACTGCCCTCACCACTTACATGAAAATTACTGCACTACGAACCAGGCCCCAGCTTTCTGTGATTCTGCAACCACAGAATGTGCTCACTGCCTCACCATCTCTTCTTGTCATTTCCATAGCAAAATTCAATTTTTTATTTTTTTTTTTTTTGCATGAACAATTAAGTGAAGAGGAAGAAAATAATTGAAACGCTGTTCCAAATCATAAAGCTTCCTCTGGGAAAAAACTCAGCATTGTCAGTGACTGCCTCAAGCCAGTTCAGCACTGATATAAACGCTACTGAGCAGGCAGTTCAGTCATTACTGCCTTAACAAGATGCACACATTCTTTTGTCCTCAATGAAATAATTAGGCTATGAGACAAAAGTAAGTGCCTAAAAAGATAACTGGATTTCAAATGAACCTTCCCTCACCACCATCCTATCTGAAACAATTTTAAAGGCAATTCAATGAGGTTTTGGCAGAGAAACAAAATATGATGGTAAGTAATGACTGCAAAGACCCTTTGGGCTGCCAGTTCCTTTCCTATTGTAATACTTTCCTACAACTAAGGATTCTCTAGGCTTGCTCCATGCTTCCTTGTATTGCGGTTTTTCTTTGTGTTCTACCTATAAGCTGTTAAGTAGCTGTAATAATGTGATATTGAAAATTTGTTCAAGAAATATTTTTGCAATAGTATACTGCCCTTAACTACTAAGCCTGACACGTCGATGCAACTCAAACATTGCCCTCTACTTCAGTGCAAGGCATAACAGGGAATTGGATTCAACAGCAATGAACAAGGGTTAGTGTGGGAAACATAGAAATGACGGCAGAAAAATTGGCCCATCCAGTCTGCCCAGCAAGCTCCCACACTTATTTTCGGTTACTTATCTGTTTCACCGACCACCAAGTTCAGGGCCCTTGTTGGTAACTGTTTGATTCAAATTTCCTGCCACCCCCTGCCATTGATGCAGAGAGTAATGTTGGAGTTGCATCAAAGGTGAGCATAAGGCTTAATGGTTAAGGGCAATAATCGCCTCCTCAAGCAAGTTACCCCGATGCTTGTTTACCCAGACTGCACAGATCAATGCCTTGTTGGATGTTGTCTGAATGTAAATCCTCTTTTCCACATTTCACCCTGCTGGTTAAGGGCAATAATCGCCTCCTCAAGCAAGTTACCCCGATGCTTGTTTACCCAGACTGCACAGATCAATGCCTTGTTGGATGTTGTCTGAATGTAAATCCTCTTTTCCACATTTCACCCTGCTGTAGAAACAGAGAGCAATGCTGTATATGCATTCCAAGTGAAGTATCAGGCTTAATTGGTTTAGGGTAGTAACCGCCACAATAATTACTTATTGTGGCGGTTTATTTGTTTATCCAGACTGTGTAGTTCAGTCCTTGTTGGAAATTGACAAGCACGGGGTAATGGGGAATTGGATTCACAAAGCAACCTACGAAGGCCCTGATTTTTATGGTCTGGGAAACTGATAAGCATGGGGTAACCTACACAGCACAGCACAAACTGCCATTAGCCTACTGGGCAGACTGGATGGATCATTTGGTCCTTTTCTGCCATCATTTCTATGCTTCTATATTTTACTCTGCAGATATGCTGCAGAATATTAAAATGTTGGTTGCAGAAAAGGTAGAAACCTTTGCGCCAAGCCTGCAGTGCATGTGCATTAATCTATATAATTATGTAAACCTATCTCTGGTCTATCCCAAGGTGGAGCGGCCCACACACAGTACTGGGGCTTAGAGCTTGGCTTACTCTATCACAACCTCCATGTAGATTCTCCATTGGAGGGAAAAATAAACCTCCAGGACTTAAAGTGTTAAGTGTATCCTTCCAGAATCTTCTAACTGCCAACAATCATTCAGGGTGCCATAGTTGTGTTCCAACATAAACTTTACTGAAATATTCATTCAACATGACAAGTGTGGTACTTTGTAGAATTTCCTCTTGATAACATCCATGATACAAGCTTAGACGGTAAATTAGTGCACCTGTCTTCCCTCAGGGTCACTTCTTATCTGTGTGATTTACCTTTTTGGGCCCCTGTTTCTCTCTCCTTGTCTCTCCTTTCTTATTTTACCCTCTCGGTACAACCTCTCCCCTCCCCACATTGCCTCTTTTTCTATTGCTTGCCTATGCAGGCCCAGTTTGGTTTCTCCTTTCCAGCCAGTTTCTCCTTCTCTTCCTCTCTTGGTCCTCCTCTCCCTCCATTTCCAGTCTCCCCTTTCTCTTTCCTAACCTTCCTCAGGTTCTCCTCTCCCCTCCAGCATTTTCTCCTTCCATCTTTGCTTTTCTTCCCTTCCGGTTCCCTCAATGCTGCTACCTTCCTCCCAGTTTCACTGTGTACTCTCCCTCCTCCCCAGCCTGCTGTTTATGCCTCTTTGTCCTCCTGATCTCAAGCCAACTGCTGCGGCCTACACTCTCCAGCACCTCCCGCCCCCTGCACTGACTATTGTTCTGTAGTTGCTAGGTGGCTCTGCTCCCTATGAGTCCTGCATTGCTGGCCATGCCTTTATACTCAGGAGAGCAGAGACACTGCAGAGCTCACAGGAAGTAATTGCAGTAATGGTAACTGCTGCAGAGCTGCGTCAGCTTTACATGGGCACAGGACAGAGATATGGCAGCAGCCAGTGGGGGTTGGCAGCAGCAGAGTAGAATGGGCGAGAACGGGGTGAGAAAAAAAAGGCAGATATGGCTAGCAGGGGTTGAAAAGCAGCGGGGGGAGGGAGTGTAGTTGGAGGCAGAAGTAGCAGGTGTGGAGAGACTACCTATAGAAGAAGCACTGGCAGTAATAACCGGCAATGGTGAGACAAGTGTGCAGGTAGCTTGCCATAATTGTATAGCAAAGGGGAAATTCTGTGGCAATGGCCGTAACCATGTGTAAGGGAGATCTTACTAAGGCCTGTACTCCTCCCATGGGAGGACATATTGAGAGTGGAACGGTAGTGCGAGGACTTAACCATTTTTTGTCAGAGCCTCCCATAGGAATATCCTCAGTAATACAAGCCAGAGTTGAAAGGAATTAAAAATGCACATGATACGCTCACAGATTCTGGTTCCTCTCACCAACTTTTACCTAGATGGGCTCCCGGATACTTTTAATCAGGCTCATATAGTTGTTCTACTGAAGCCTGAAAAGGATCGGTTACGCCCTTCCTCTTATCGTCCAAGTTCCCTTTTAAACTGTGATTTGAAGTTACTTGCTAAGGTATTGGTGGAGAGGCTTAATCTTCTTACGCTGATCTCCCCTAATCAAGTGGGATTTGTGAAAGGGAGGAAGGCTAACTTTCATATTATTAAGCTTCTTACAGCCATGACGTTTTGTAGGTCCTGGGAAACACCAGCTTTCGCCACAGGGTTTGAGTCAGAAAAAGCGTTTGACCGGGTGTCCTGGCCCTACCTTTTTTCTGTTCTTCAGAGATTTGGGTTTAAGGACAACATTCTTTCATATTTTTCCTTTCTCTATACTAAACCAGCCTCCCGGATAGAGGCTAATGGATACCTTTCAGGTGATATTCAGATACAGAGAAGGGTGAGACAGGGATGCCCATTAACCCCCCTTCTTTATATTTTATCTATCGATCCCCTCCTGAGGAAAATTGAGTGTGATCCTGGAATAACAGGCTTTGAAGGGGTTAAAGAGGGTTTTAAGGTAGCAGCGTTTGCGGACGATGTTCTTATTTTTCTTACATGTCCTGAAAAGCCCCTCAGAGCTTGACTAAATCTTCAGCTACAATTTGGGCAATTTGCGGGCCTAACCATAAAACAGGATATATCAGAAGCCATAGATGTCAGTGGGAATGTGAACTGCATTGGCAGGGTACTTTTCCTTTGAGGTGGGTGGACAAAGAAATGAGGTAACTTGGTATAAAATTTCCGGTTGACCTGGATACTATCCATTCAGCAAGTACTCAACCGTTGCTCACGGGTACTCGCGCCTCTCTAGACAAGTGGAAATCTTTACCGCTCTCCCTGATGGGCAGAATCCGTTTTTTTAAAGATGGTAATCCTTCCCGGATGGCTTTATGTTCTTCAAATGGCACCCCAGTTGGATAACTCAACATGATCATAGAGTGTTGAATCAGATTCTTAAGCTTTTTCTTTGGTGAGGAAGGAGGGCCAGGATTTCCACAGGTGTCCTAATCAAGCCACTGGATAAGGGAGGTTTAGCCTGTGCAAGTATACTGCTTCATAACCTGGCGTGTGCCTTACGCCATGTGGGGGGCTGGATCTCGGCCACATCTTATTTTACTCCAGTCGAGTATCTCTTACATTGGTATGATGTACTCTCCTTAAATGCCCTTCTGCAACTTGAATCTTATAATATCCCTCCGCCCTCCCCCGTTCACGCTCTCATTTACATGTCAGTACTTGCAGGAAGACTTGGTTACATCTGGGTAAGGTTGCAAGGCCCCCGGGCAGGCTGACCTCTTTATTGCCTATAGTAGATAATGGGTTGTTTCAATCAGGGCTGGGGGAATCTGTTTTTAAAAGATGGCGTAAGCTTGGTCTTGCTAGTATATTTCAGCTGTTTGCTGCTTCTTCCGGCCTAATGTTTAGTTATCAGGATTTACAACAGCAGTTTTCACTGCCCCAAACAGATTTTTTTTTTGCTTTCCTGCAACAACATCACGTTGTTCAAAGTCGGCGCACTCTCTTTCAGGTCTCTGAATCTTCTGAGCTGATATGAGAGATAATACAGGTGGAGAAACAGCAATGTCCTTCCATTTCCCACTTCTCTAAGCTTTTATTATCAGTAGAAAGCTTAGATCCCATTTCTGATCTGTATAGAAAGTGGTCAGCATGGCCCGCTTTTCGGCTCTCGTTTTCTGAGTTCAAAAACAATTTTCTCTGTATACAAGATATCATGGGTATTATGCTTCTCCGGGAAACACAGTACAAATTTTTATGGCAGCCTTATCTCACACCTCTTAAAGCCTTCCAGACTCAGGTTAGTTCCTCTGTTATGCCCTAAGTGTCATAGTCATACTGGCACATTTTATCATTGCTTTTGGGATTGCCCGGTAATATTGGCTTTTTGGGAGCAGGTTAGTCATAAGTGTGCTCTTATACTCAGGGAAAAAATACCTTTTGACCTGAATGTTTGGTTATTTGGGGTCCCCAAAGTGGCGGTATCTTGTTGGAGTACAGGGGATTCTTCTGTATTACAAAGGCAGGCCTGGTACGCAAAAAAGTAATTTTAGCAGGTTGGGTAGGAACTCAAGGTCCCAATGTTGATCACTGGTTTCAAAAAATGTTAAATCTTTTTATGCATGAATATCTCATTGCTCGAGCTAGCATTCAAAAGAGATTTGATGATATGTTAAGTGTCTGGTCAGGTTTTTTAGACCATCTTTCTCTTATAACGAGGAATGTGATAGATACCCTGTAATCTCAGTAACGCAAGCCTTCCTTTTGATGGCCAATTGGGGCCTTTTCTTTCTTTTGTGATTGGTCTTGGATCCCCTGGGTGGAGTGCCTTTATCTTTTCACTGTTTTTTTTTTTCTTGTTTTTTTTTTACTGCTGGCTGCAGTTATCAATAACTTGCTTCCCTGTCTTAGTTATTTTCTTAACCCTAGCTACAGCTTTCACAATAGTTTGTTTTATGGATACCGGATTGGGGGAGGGAGGAAGGGGGAGGGTATGGAGAGAGGGGGCTGGGGGGGAGATTGGATTTAAGAATCCTACGTCTATTGTTTATTATAGTAAGCAGGGGTATACTTGTAGGAGCAAGGCTATATCACTACTGCTCTGTTATTTGTACCCTTTATCTGGTTTGTTGTTGCCCTAATTGCACTGTTATCACTTTACATATAGCTGCCTCCTATATACTTAAACCAGATGGCATGTATTTTGTTTGTGTCCCAAACTTTGAATGGCTTGGCAACTGTATTTGACATAGAGATGGTGTCTTTTGTCTTTTTGTTTAAAATTCAATAAAAGTGGTTTAAAAAAAATGCACATGAAATAAATCTTTTCCAGTGAAAAGAAAACTGTAGAGCTAGGGCTCATGCTATATAGCTTCAAGGGAGTTAATGCAAGAAAGCTGGGAAATATTTTTTTATGGAAAAGGTGATAGATGCCTGGAATACCCAGCTGAAGGAGATGATGAGGACAAATCAATGACAGAATTCAAAAGAGTGTGGGATAAACCCAGAGGATCCCTCGTGGCAAGAGGATGAAACGAAGCACGAGGTAACATGCATGGGGGTAACCCACACAAACTGGCAGTTACATTCCTAAAAGGAAGGCATAGGGATAACCTGCATGGAGTGGCAGCTACAACCTAAACAGTAGGCATGGGGGTAACCCTCTCGGAGCAGTAGTTACGAGCACAAAAACCTTTCTGGGTTGACTGGATGGGTCATTCTAGTCTTTATCTATGTGACTGTTTTAATACAGTGACCCAGGAGAGGTTTCCGGAGGAGCTGGAGAAAGCCTGTCTCTTGTTATCAAAGAAGCATTTGGGTAACAAACGGTTGACACAGGAGGTCCCCTGTAGTGGTAAACTCAGCAACCTAAAAAATGTGAGTTGTGTCTTGGGGTGTGGTATAAAAAGGTGAAGAAGTGGAATTGATAGCTAGCCCACCTGTTACCCCTAAGAGATACCAATATGGTGCTGTGTTCCTGGAGAGGAGGAAGGACAGAGAGAGAGAGAGAGAGAGAGACCCTGTGCTATTTGGCAGACTGGGCAAGTTACCTAGTAACATAATAAATGAAAGCAGACGGTCCATCCGGACTGTCCAGCAAGATGCTTAGGGTTGTAACTATTGCTCTGTGCAGATTACCCAAAGGGTAAGGAGGTTTCATCCAAGCTGCAAAAGCTGGTAATGGCCAGACCTCCCCCTCCCAACTTTTCTTATTCATTACTTCTTGCATTGTATAGAAGGCCTGCCCAAGCTGTAGAAGCACCAGAATCAACGGCCCCTGTCCTACCTCCATCATGAGTGAACTTTATCAAATTTCACTGATGTAATGTAAACAGCCAAATAGCTAAAACATACATTAACTATATGATATGCCCAGATGGATCCCTTGAATGCATCACTAGCTAGTTCTAACTGCCACTCCATGCAGATTACCCCCATGCAGAAATGTTTCACCAAAAATTATTACAGGTTACCCTAGTTTTTCATTTCCATCTTTTTGCCACTGGGCAACCTTTCTGTTACCATTCTTGTCCTCATCAACTCTTCCGGGGGGGGCATGCCAGGCATCCAAATTTTCATGAAGAAAATATTTCCTGATGTCCCTGAGTCTACCCCCTTGGAGCTTCATGTCATGCCCCCTAGTTCTACAGCTTCTTTTCCACTGCGAAAAGTTTGATTTTTGCGCATCATTAATAGTTTTCAGGTATTTAAAAGTCTATATCCTATCTCCCCTGTCTCTCCTCTCCTCCAGGGAATACATATTTAGGTCCTTCAGTCTCATCTCATAAGTCTTTTTTGTTCAAACCTATTTTGGTTGCTTTTCTTTTTATCGCTGCTAACCTATCTCTATCCTTTTTGAGTTATGGTCTCCAGGACTGAACACAGTATTCCAAGTGAGGCTCCACCGATGACCGCTACAGCAGCATTATCAATTGCTTTTTCCTGGTAGTTATGCCTCTCTCTAGGCAGCCCGGCATCACCTTGTTGCATCGCTTTACTACCTTCAGATCATCAGACACTATCACCTGAGGTTTCTCTCCCAGTCTTTCGCCACCCCCTCCCCCATTAAGTACAGTTCTTTCAGATTATTATTCCCCATACACATGACTACACTTCTTGGCATTGGATCTTAGCTGCCAAGCCTTCTAGATGAAACAGGAAGGAGGGTGGTGCATTAGTTAAGTGTCTTCAAAGTAACATTTTTAGGCAGAAACAGAGGTGTGCATGGATCTTCATCATGTATTTGCAGATATTTTTTCAAGGGAAAATCTGCATGATTTGTGCAGAGTTTGGGCCTCAGCATACAGAAGTGTGGACTATAAGACTTCTCAGCTAAATAATGAAGATATGGTTTAGCCTATTTGGAAGTGGGAAACACATGGGAGATGTTTAACCCAGTAGGCGTTAGGTAAATAGAAGAGATAATAAAATTAAATGTGATAAATTGTCAACTGGATCCTTCCTGATTAGGGGGATAAAGAAGAAGCTTGCAGAAAGAAAAGGCAAAAACAAACTCTTCATTGCCAGTAGGAATTTATCCAGAGCAGCTGAAACAGACATTGGTGCGGCCACTGCTCAAACAAATCTTCAACCCAGAGAATAAAGTTCATAATAGGCTGCTGTCTATCCTTGACCCATTTTAGTCGGGATTCTGAAAGCACCATGGACAGAGACAGTGAAGTTCTCATTTTGGGACAACCTTTTAGAGATGTAGAGACAGAAGGAAATGCTATGGTTATAATGTTAGATTTATTAGCGGAGCTCGATACTGTGAATCATGCTTTGTTAGTAAAGGTACAGTTGCATGCTTTAAACCATCTTTTACAAAATAGATTATAGTGGGTCACTATAGAAAATGTACATTCGAGATCGTGGGATTTAGCCTATGGAGTCCCACAGGATTCCATGTTGTTGCTGTGTCTGTTCAACAGGTATCTGAAACCACTGTCAGCTGGATTAAAACATCAATTATTTGCCAATTAATGTGCAAAAAATTTTGTCCAATAACCAGTGAGGGTAAAAAGCTGTTCAGAGAGAGTGATCAGAAACTGAAAGTAAAGAAACAAACTAAATCCTAATAAATTCCTTTTCATATTGAACAGAACTTGTTTCTTTGAAATGAACTCTCTTTTATCAATACCCACAGCTTCCTACTGCTTAACAAACTCCTAAACTAGTTTACTACTTTATGACCCTCCCCCAAGGCTGCTCAGAATATTTATGGACCTCCTGTATACAGCAGTAACAAGAGTCTTCCTTATATTTAAGTAGACCACATCCAGTGCTCACCCCACTAATTCTCTACTCAACCAATCAAAGAAATTGTTCTCCCTCTGGTAAAACTATGCTGCCTTGGATTCTATAATTCAGGGCTTGTCAAACCTGTCTTTGAGACTCCACAATGAAAATGCGTAAGAGAAATATGCACAAACCAATGTATGCAAATTTCCTGAAAACCCAATAAGCTGAGTGGTCCCGAGGGCAGATCTAGGAAGCCCTGTTTGTTAGATTCAAGATATTCTACTATTTTTTCCTTAAAAGTGACTCCACCAATTTTTCCATCACTGAGACCAGTCTGGTCTGAAGTTACCAGCCTCTTCCTGTACCACTTTGAGAAAGAGTGATGACATTGAGCCATCTCCTTTACTGTGGAATCAATTCTGTCTCCTAAGAATTGTTGACACAACTGTCAAACTTTCTGAACTCCTTTAATATCTTTAGGATATATTCCATTTGGCCTTCTTGCCTGATCTACCTTCAGTTTTGCTGGTTCCATTTAAACCCTCTACTTAGTATAGGGAATCTCTTGTATAAAATAAGGCATGAGATCCCAACCCTGTCCTCAGGACACATCTAACAGGTCGGGTTTTCAGCATATCCACGATGAATATGCATGACACAGATTTGCATACAGTGGATGCAGTGCTTGCAAATCTATTTCATGCATGTTCATCGTGGATATCCTAAAAACCTTACTGGTTAGGTGTGTCCTGAGGAGTGGGTTAAACCCACTAAGATGAGGGATGCATTTTCAAAATGGAACTTAAGCCCCTGACTTATCTGGCTAGTAAGAAAAAGCACATTTTTAGCTGCAATCTATCCAGCTCAATTTCAGCTGAAAATGGGATTTAATCTAGCTGACCAAGATATGGTTGGCTAGATTTAAGCCTGCAATTGCTGTTTCTAGGTTTGCCAGCTACCTTGCATCCCCCAGTCTAAACCATCTCCAAGAACATCCACTTTTAGAGTGATGAAATCTCACTGCCAACCTAATTTTACAAGGTAGCTAGATTTAGCCACTCTATTGGATGAAATCCTCCTCTCCCCTCCCCTAGCTGGCTAGATCCTTTTGAATATCAACCCCTAACAAAAAAAAAAAAATTAAACTGATGCAGTAAAGAATAATCATTACTGAAAGTCTGAGGTCTCCACACATTCCACTCCTGAAAAGCAAACAGCAGGCACCAAATCAGTCCAGGGATAGGGTTGGGTCTTTAACACAACATTTCTACCTCCTGATTAGGACTGAAGTAAAAAGTTTCCAGATTTCCGTGCACCATGTGAAAGGTCGGTGCTTTGTATATACATCCTGGAACTATGTCTGCAGTATAATATCCAAACATCATAAACCAGTGTTCTGTTTGCTGCACAGACAGATAAAGCAAGGGCTGGGCTCTTGACTGTTCTGCATTACTGGGCCGCAGGGCATAGGGCACAGCAGAGGTAATGCACTCCGATGGGGAGGGGAGACATGGAAAGGTTTACTGTTTCTCCTCGCATGAGTGGAAGTGAAGGGGGTCAGCTTGCTTCCAGTAATTCTGGATGGGGGGGGAATGGTGTTAAGATAAAAAGAAGTTAAATAATTCTGGATGTGATTAGAATTCAAACATCCTACAAACTGAGAAGAGAGAGAGAAAAAGGGGTCCAGTGTGTCTTGAATTACTACTCCTTCAAGTCACCCCCGACTTCACTTTGATTTCCACTAGACCAGGTAGTCACAGTACTGCTAACTTCTGAAAGATTGCTCGCAAGGCATTAGAAATGAAATGGGAGATGCCGAGAGCAGGAGAGATCTTCTTGCCTGTTAGTCACGTAACAAATCGGGTACATCTCCATTAAAAATCCCAGCTAGGTCGCATAAAAAAAATCCAAACAGAGGTGAGCAAGAGAAATGTGAGACGACTACTCCGAAAATTCAGCTCAAAAAACGAGTTAAGCTAATCATGCTATGAGCCACATCGTAGCCCGTTCATCCGTTCCTGATAGAGATGCACTTAAAAAACTAAGGGGCAGCGTACAATTCTTGCAAAGTTCCCTGCATAATTTCACCTCCACCCAAAACAGTCTGATTTTCCAACACAAGGTACCCACATAACACAGTGTTCAAACCCAATTTATGTGGCTAAAGAAACGCATGTAACCACCCCTTCCAAAATGGGTATAAAGCTCTGCCTGTGATTGGCATGCTGGTGGCACACATTCATTTTTGAAAATAGAACTTGCACACTTAAATTTGTAACATGCCCTCAAGCACCTCATTCTTATGCAGCTAAAATGTGTCCGCAACGTGAACTTATGTGCATAATTTTAGGCGGCTGAAAGTCTACTTAAGCACATAACGGCAACTTATCCGCGTAACTCCTTATTTTATGTGTGTAGATCTTGACTAAGCTTAATCACTCTAAGGCCTCTACTGTTCAAAATTCCTGAGTCGCATAACTGACTGAGCAGCTGGAGATATTCCACCTGCAGCATTTTAAAAAACATTGGAGCTGGCTCAGAGGAGGATAAATCAGCTCAGTCCTGTGAGGGTCACCATTTCTGAGCATAAATTTTTGCTTAGCTCTGATTTTCCCTGGGTGGCAGTAAGAAAGCTTCAATGTGCATACCTGGGAACGTCTGAGTTGTTATCACCCTGCCATTGCTGTTGATTAGCAGATGGCGGGTGGGGTAGGAATGGGATTATATGTATCAGCTTTCTCTTTCACTCTCCCCCTCCCCAGCTTTCTCTCTTCCAGCACCCACCCCCACAGTTTCTTTCTTTCTTTCTTCCACCCACCACTATCACCTATGCCCCCTCCAGCGATGATCCCAGCATACTTCCCCTTCCTCTCTCCGTGACCCCAGCACTCTCTTTGCTCCCACCCCTATGTTACAGCTCCATGACTCATGCATCCTCACTCTACCCTTAGCTGAGCGAGTCTCAAGTCCTGGAGTCACAGCTGCAGACTGAGTTCTGTGTGTGTTGCAGCCCCTTTGCAGTTTCTCCTCACATGCCGCTTGCCTGTGTCTGCACCAGCCTCACCCTACTTCTGTTCTCTGCAGGCTTGCTGAGGAAGGGGGGCGGCTGAGCTGTATACAGTGAGACCCTGCAACAGGAGGCAGATTCCCTGACTCTCAGGGTGAAATCCTGAGAGTCCCCAGCTATGTCAGTGTGGAGAGAGCTGAAGATAAAAGATGAGGTGGCAGCGTTTGAACAAGCACAAAGCACACCATTGACTGCCACAATTAACATTCAGAGTTAAGGAAGGTCTACCTGAAACTGTGCACTGCCCTAAATAGCTGACTAAAAATGAAAATAAAATAGCTATTTGGCATGCGAATTCTGTAGTTTGCTGATGGCTAGCTTTTGGCTGCTTGTTCCAAATAGTACAAGTTTCAGGTTTCACCTCTCTGTTGTTTGCTGTTTGCTCTTGCAATATTTTCTGCCGTAGGGCTGGAACAATGTCTGCTTCTGATACTGGGGAGAGGCCCAAACCAGCAGGCTTGCACCTACCCTGCTGTCTTTTCACCGGGGATCGTGGTGTAACCTTACACATACATTTCTACAATGAGAACAAAAGAGTTCAAGGGAAAGAGAAAAAGGTAGGGCAGCAAGGTCCTTCGTGGCAATCAATCACACTATTTGGGATGACTGTTGAAAAAATGTTGTCCAAAATATTTTTGCAAATCTGATGCTGGACAATTTGACCCCCATCTCCTATGAGAACCAACCGGAACTGATATAGGGCAAACCTCACAAAATCACTCTGGGGAAAAAAAAAACAAAAAGGGTGACTGACAAGGCCGAAATTCCAAAATCTAATAAACTGATGTAGGACACAATACTCTTGCAGAAACTTTCTTTGTTAAAACATCTCACATTTTCTATTCCAAAGGAGCAGAAAGCTCCGGGACCTCCTGGTCCTTCCCCTTACAAATCCAGCCCCTTCCCTTCAGAAAGTCTGTGAGGGATAAGGAAAGGAGGGGTGAGCCCAGAGCAGACACTGCAGGCAGCCTGTGGGGAGAAACTGGAGAAGGGGCTGCAATGCGCACCCAACTCCACTGAGGGACGAGTGGGAGCGCACAAGTCAGGGAGCTGTGATTTAAAGGAGGTAGGAGCAAAGGGAGAGAGGAAGAGAAAACCTGCTGCTGGAGGGAAGGATAGTACAGATTAGTGTGGCGGTGGAAGGGAGAAAGCTGATACACATTACTCCGACTCATTTTCCCTTCTGCTAATCTCAGGGTGACTACAGCTCAGAAGTTCTCAGGTTTGTAATGCGTCGCCTAACACAGTGGTCCCCAACCCTGTCCTGGGGGCTCACCAGCCAGTCGGGTTTTCAGGATATCCACAATGAATATGCATGAGAGAAAATTTGCATGTTATGGAGGCAGTGCATGCAAATTTTCTCTCATGCATATTCATTGTGGATATCCTGAAAACCCGACTGGCTGGTGGGCCCCCAGGACAGGACAGACCCACTGATCTCAATCATTTACCCCAGTTGTTTGGAAAGGAATCCGATGTGTTTCTCACTGTTTTATATTTTAAATTCAAAATAAAATAAAAAATAGACTCAATAGCTCTTTTCCCAATAAAAAATGCACTAAGGGTACCTCAACATCGATGTCAGACAAAACTCCAAAAAGATGTCATGTGAAAAACCCCCAAACAAAATTAGATAACTGAATGAAATACGGCAACCTTACGTTATAGATTATTAAATAGCCATACGTAAGGAAAACTTCGTTTACCGTTTTTTAGAGACCTCATAAAATTTCGGGTGATTGAAGATCACTTATTTGTGATTCTCTTAACATTTGACTGACATCACTAAAAGTGAATTGTGCACCGGTGATATTTTTTAATCATATGACTTGTAATCCAGGAATACTTTAAACCAAAATCTTTTTATATATGTCTTTTATCTTTTTAGATTTTGAATGGGAAAATGTTTCTTCTTTTTATATTAAAAGTCTTTTTTTTTTTTTAGGAAATGCTTTCTTACCCTTCTTAAATATTTAGGGATAGATTTTCAAACATAGGTGTGCGCGTGGTTCCCGGGCACATGCATGTTATAAAGTCCGTGGGCTGCGCACACATGCGTGCCGGTTTTTTTTTAATCCGCGATGCAGTCGGGCCTCCCCGAGTTCCCTTCCAGTCCGCTCCAATTAAGGAACGGACTGGGAGGGAATTTTCCTACCCCCCACCTAACCTTCCTTCCCTTTCCCGACCCCTAATGTCTATCTAGCTACCCCTAATTGTTTAATTTTTGTACTTACTGCTGCTTGGGAGCAGAAGCAATTTATTCATGGCTGCCGGCGCACACTTCCCCGGGACGGCGTACAATGGTGCTGTCCCGGCCCGCCCCCACTGCCGCATCCCTTTGAAGAGGCCTGGCACTTGTGCCCGGACTGAGGTTTTCATGGGTGGCCGGGCCTGTTAGAAAATGCCCGCAGCGCGCACAAGACCCGGCCATGCGCGGCCTTTGAAAATTTGGCCGTTAGTGAACTAAGTTGACACTTATCTTAATTTCACTGTCCTGATTACTCTGTAGCCCCCGATTTCTTCGTTATGCCGCTCCAAGTATTTGTTTTGCAGGGCACGGCTCGCGCCTCAAAGAGGATCTTCTGTCTCATACGCTGCTGCCGCCATTCAGCGCGCACCGAGGAACCACCAGCAGGCAGTGTAGTTTGCCTTTCCCTAACTTTCCTTATTCTGTGTAGCAGGCAGCCATCAGCCCCCAAGTCCCGTCCCCCCCCCCCATGCTGCTGCTGCTGCTTTCACCGCCACCACCAAAACCTCTCACTAAATCCCCCTCCCCCATGTCTTCCTCCTACTACCTCCCACCCCTCCAGGCTCCTCTTAACCCCTCCATAATGTAAAAACTGTGGGCAGGAGTGATCCCCAGTCAGAACAGCACCGGCTGATCTCAGACTGCACCATTTGTGGAATGTTTTCCATGCAAGGAAATGGCAACAAAGAGGCAGGAACCAATTTCTGGTCCGAAAAGCATTAAAAATGGTGTCCGCCTCAGGTCAGCTGGCATCGTGCTTGGATGAGCTCCAGAGGTGCAGGAATGCCTGGGGATTGCTCCTCCCAGCTTTTCACACTACGGATGGGATAAGAAGGGCCTGGGGGAGTAAAGACATCGGAGGTTGGAAAGCAAATTTTTTTTCTTTCATATTGATTTGCATTTTTTTTATTTTGTTTGTTGAGGGGCTTCATTTTTTCATTTCACATAAGTGAAAATAAATGAAACAAAATGAAAACAAAACAAATGTAAAGAATAAAACAAAAACAGTTCCTGTGCACACCCCTATTGAGCAACAGTTGTCAGGGGTTATGGAGCTGTGTTCTCATCCTTGGATTCAAGCAAAGGTTTTGATACAGTCCCACATAGGAGGCTTGTGAATAAAATGAGGAGCGCGAGGCAAGGTGGTGCAATGGATTACAAACTGGTTGGCTGATAGGAGACAGCGGGTAATGGTAAATGGAACCTACTCTGAAGAGAGAATGGTGTTAAGTGGAGTGCCACAGGGATCGGTGTTGGGACCGGTTCTACCTCTGTGAGCGACCTGGCAGAAGGGATAGAAGGTAAAGTTTGTCTGTTTCCAGATGATACTAAGATCTGCAACAGAGTGGACCCGCCAGAAGGAGCAGAGAGAATGAAATGTGATTTAACAAAGCTTGAGGAGTGGTTGAAGATTTAGCAGCTGGGATTCAATGCCAAGAAGTGCAGAGTCATGCATCTGGGGTGTGGCAATCCAAAAGAGCCGTATGTGATGGGGGATGAATGGCTAATGTGTAAAGACTGTGAGAGGGACCTTGGGGTGATAAGTGTTTGGCGATCTGAAGGCGGGGAAGCAATATGACAAGGCGATAGCTAAAGCCAGAAGAATGCTGGGCTGCAGAGAGAGAGGAATAACCAGCAGGAAGAAAGAGGTGATAATGCCCTTGTACAGGTCCTTGGTGAGGCCTCACCTGGAGTACTGTGTTCAGTTCTGGAGCTCGTATATCAACAAGATAAAGGTGGTCCAGAGAAGGGTGACTAAAATGGTGTGAGGTCTGTATCGGAAGGCCTATGAGGAGAGACTGAAGGATCTAAATATGCATTCCCTGGAAGAGAGGAGGTGCAGGGATATACCTGAAAGATTTTAATGATGCACAAACTTTGAACCTTTTCCATCGAAAAGGAAACAGTAGAACTAGGGGGTCACTAAATGAAATTCCAGGGGGCACAACTCAGAACCAGCGTCAGGAAATATTTCTTCACAGAGAGGGTGGTGGATGCCTGGAATGCCCTTCCGGAGGAGGTGGTGAGGAAGAAAATAGTCAACAAAATCAAAGGGGCATGTGGATCCCTAAAGGCTAGAGGACGGAAATGAAGAAAAGGGTACATGGAGATAATCTGCATGGAGCAGCAGTTACTACCCTTAAGCAATAAGCCCTGAAGCTTTTGACACACTTGCAACATCGCTCCCTGTTTCGATGGCAGGGGGAGGGGGGGAGCGGAATCAGATTCAGATGACATCCAACGCGGGGCCTCGACTTTTACATTCTGGGGTACTGATACGCAGACATAAGGGAAAAGCATAGGACGGCTTCTATGGCCAAGTCAAAAGCAAAGCACGGCAAACAGCACTGCCTGAATTATCGAGAAGGCTCCTCACCCAGTAAAAATGTTGCTAGCACTAATTTGTTACTTGGTTTTAATTGTAAATATCACTACCCCTATCACAACGCATGGGGGTAACCTGCATGGAGTGGCAGATACTATCAGAAGAAACCTTGTTAGGCAGACTGGATGGACCATTTGGTCCTTTTCTGCCATCATTACAGTGTTACTATGTTCCATTTTCATAACTTGTAATGCAAATATTGTCAACTACTATTTGTGATGAAGCCCTGCACTTTGTCAGCCAGCATCACTGGGACCTGTCCAAGTCCTTCGGTGCACAATCAGCACATCCTGAGGCACCCACCAATAGGAGGGCGGCATTCACGGTGCCTGGTGACATCACACAGTGCTCCTGGCTGGCTGAGACCATTGTACGGGGGGGAAAAAAGGGATAAAGTTAATGTTTGGTTTCTAAAAGCAAAAACCCATTCCTGTTCTTGGCCTCTGCGCCTTGGGATGACTGAGGGTCAGGGCCAGCTGTAGCCCTCTTGGTGCCCTGTGCCAGCACCAGGATCAGTACCCTCCCCTGGCCAGTTTGGGGGGCAGGGTCCGTCCCCCAGAATGCTGCAGGTGGCGGCACCCCTTCAAAGCTGGAGCCTCCGCGCCCCTAAAGCAGCAGCGTCCCATGCAAGCAGACAGGTGGCACGCCCATACCGCCGGGCTTACTGAGGAAACTGCGGTGGCAGTATCCATAGCAACCGTCGGGGGTGGAAATCCCAGGTCATCGCACAACAGTGGCACTTAGGGGTGGGATTCAAGGTGCACATGTAGCAGCTTCCAACGCAAATGTGGTCAGTGGTGTGTCCCCCCCCCCCCCCTCTCTGAGGTGACTGGGGCTACACAGGGAAGTGGAGAGAAGAAACATAAATGGGGAAAAAGCCCTGGTGACTGCCAGTGAAGGCTCATGGTATGGGAGCTCTGAAGTCAAAGCGGGTTTCATTTGAGCTGAAAGCTTAAAAGAGAACAAGGAATTTATTTATTTATTTTAAAAGTCTTATATGCCGCTTCCTACAATGAGTATTGCTCGGGACCGTTTACAAAAGGACATTCAAATTAAAAACCATAAAAATCAAATACAATTTTGCATCACAATTGTTAAAACAAACATGAAATAAATTAAAAGACTTTTGGTTCTATAATCTGTCCTTAACCAGAAGTAAGAAAAAAGGAGTTCCCAATATATTAAACCTGCGACAATGAAAACAGGAATCTTCTGTGCAAAAAAAAAAAAAAAAAAGAAGAAAGAAACACAGTGGGACTTTGGTCGCAGAATCTTTTATTAGTGAAAATGCTCATTCCGTGCCGTGCAATAAAGCCTGACTCAACCTTTGGCCTCGTGCCTTCTAACACACCCCTGACATGCACTGACTTCCTGGCCTGCATACCTTACTGGCTTACCAAGAAGCTGGTTTTAGCATTTGTTGGGCTCTTTTTTTTTTTTAACCCTTTATTTATCAACAGTCAGGCATAAATACATATCAAATAGGCATATTATCAACAGGTCCTTCCAGGGGAAATGAGGCTAACGTACAATTCACAAAACTATATACTCGTACAGCACATCTTGGAAATAACATTTCTTACTAAACATACAATCAGAACTCTCCCGGCTTCCCAAGACTCCCAATGAAGACATACCCAGAGTAACCGAGTCCATAGCAGTCTTCATAACATCCCCAAGTTTGTTGAGATTTTAAGGATTCACCCACCAAAACAAAATGCAATTTTTCAGTGTCCCCAATATCCCTGTCTCGGTCTCGCCAACAGATCAAGCCTGGGTTCGTTTTTCAAAATTTAACAATGGTAAACCTCGCCGCTAAGATCAGTTGGGCCCACTAGAGGTCCATACTTGACCGAGGCCAAGGACCCCTGACATCCCTTGCTGTGTGTCATGAATGGCTTACCAAGAAGCTTACAGGCCAGCTCTGGCTGAAGATCAACTGGTAGGCTCAAAATGTTAGAGATCTCCTGCGTTACCTGTTTCCAGAACCAGGATATAGCTTGACAATACCACCACATAGGTACCTTTTTCCCCACATCCCCACCAGCCAAAGATTCTAATGAAGTAGGTGGGGGTACGATAAGTTCTGTGGAGCAACCTAACCACCACGGCAGGGTCTTTTTAATCTGACTAAAATACAGTACATTATTCCTCTCATTTGATCAGCAACATTTCACAGCACTGTACTGCAGTGCACATGTGGGGACCTCCTGTGTCCACTAAAATTAATTTCCCTAGTACAGGGACTGTAGTGGGATCTTCCAGGTCTAAGTTTACTTAGGGAATAGCCACTGCTATTAATTGCATCAGTAGCATGGGATCTTCTTAGTGTTTGGGTAATTGCCAGGTTCTGGTGGCCTGGTTTGGCCTCTGTTGGAAACAGGATGCTGGGCTTGATGGACCCTTGGACTGACCCAGCATGGCAATTTCTTATGTTCTTAAGACCACACATACCCTTCTGTGACCCTGGAATGGCATAGTCCTAGAGGTCCCTAAGCGAGAGAGATAAAGAGATCCATATGAGATGGCCTACAGGAAGAAGGCAGAGCAGCCGCTCTCTTCTCTTAGAGAAAGATGTTTAGTTCCAATGAGGAATAAGAAAAGAACCCTTCCATTATTACTACAGGATCCCCAGAGGTCTTCTGGGATCCCAAGGCAGCAGCCATCTGTGTACCCAAAAAAAAGGCGTGAAGGAGAAATGGTATGCCCATCTGGCACAGTCAGCGAGAAGAGCCGTCTCGCCCCAGTGCAATGAGCCAGGATCTCCAGGTATCAGGGTCCTGTAGCCGGAGTGATGAGAGAGAAAACCATTTAGGAAGTTTATCCGTGTAGATTATCAGTTTGGGGAACGGCAAGAGTCACAGATGTTCCCAGCAGCTACCCCTAGGATCTTGAAAAATAAGTTGCTGATCTGAGAAAACCCAGCAAAAGTACTATTGCTTTCTCTTTGGAGAGGGGTGAAAGGGAGGTATAGTGGATATCATTGGAGTCTTCTCCCTAAAGATGTTACTGTACGTGAGCTCATTACCACTGAAGTTTATTTTCAGTAAATACCATGCGGCAGGTGCTTCTTGTACAGAGATAACCCAGTTCCTGATAATATTATCAGTTTCACTTCCCCCATCAAGAAAGACTCACCAAAATCCCCCTTCCTAGGCCCAATGTAATAAGGTGGGTTCAACAGAGTGCACCATTTTACCTGCAGTTTTGCAAACATTTTTTGTGCGCAAACCGTACTCCCAATGTAGCAAAAAGTGTGCACGTAGAACTATGATTGCTGCTTGGCGCGCTCACATGGAAAACCCATGCTAACTAGCTATTACCGTCCAATGCAGAGAGGTGCAGAAGCTTAACTCCTACTGTCTTAATGCTGGAAATTTTTCTCAGGGGACAGAAGTGGAGTACAGTTTATGGTGCTAGTGTCAGTCTGTGAGCAGAAGCTAGAGTCCTGGTGCTGGGACCTGTAGTCGGGATTTATGTGCAGAAAACATGATTTGCTCACCCAAATCATGCTTTCTGCACATATATAAGGCTTCTGTGCACAAAACATGCTTTCTGCGCAGAATGGATTTTTGCACACATAAATCATATTTTAATGCACACAGAACAAGCAAGCACCTAAATCCTGTCCAAGAGACTCCCTCTGCCACCCGTGATAAAGCGTGCAATCCGTCTGTGCTGAGTGCACATTTTGCCTCAGGTCTGGGTGCACATTTTTAAATCCCGATGCATTAGCATACCATTCGCTTACTGCATCTTTAAGCGCTTGCAGTAAGAAACTAAGGGGGTCATTTTCAATAGTTTTCGCACGCGATAGGGTGATCGGGGCGGAGTCGGCCCCGGAAGAGGAGAAGTCGGGGTGGCACCAGGGCCGATGCTGCGGAGACATCGCTGGTGGCGAAAGTTAAGGGCCCTTATCGCCTCCAGTTTTGCACCGAATAACTACACCTTTTATGATGTAGTTATTCAGTGCGAAAGCCGGCAGCCAGCACACCGCAGTGGTGCGATGGATGCCGGCTTTCGCAGGCCCGCCCCCCGGTACCGCGTGAGAATAGTGAATCCAGGCCTAAGGGCTGAATTACAGCACACAGTTTTAACACAGAGCATTTTATATCGGCCGTCTAGTGAGGACAGAGGATGGCAGGGGAAGGAGGGAGAGGACCACCTATGATATATCTGATACATTCTTATGCGGAGGTGAAAAGCACAATCCTACTGCTTAATCTGGAGTGAAACAAGGAGCTTGTTATCAAATGCATCACTCTTCAGCTATATGCCTCTCTCTCTCTCCATGTCAGGTGGGTTGGATAATGCAATCTAGTTCAACATTTTCAGGCCACTGCAATATCGTTGCGCATTAAACGGGCACTCATGATTGAGCACCAGCTCTCTTAACGCGCGCCGATCCACCTCTCCCGAGTGCCCAATTTAATATTTAAATGGGCTACTGTGGTAGAAAGGAGGCGCTAGGGAAAATGTTGCATCCCTAGCGCCTTCTCGGCATCAGGCGCCCAGGAGAGGTGGCTGTCAACGGATTAGGAAAATGGACACTCAATATTATGAGCGTCCACTTTCCTAACCTGTGCACTCCCACTCGTTTTCCTAACCTGATCGCCGGTGACACTTATTTATTTATTATTTATTTGTTTTCTGTTCTTTTTTTAGGTTCCTCCAATATAATATCACCACAATATTAATTCAGAGGAACTACAGAAAAGCAGTATTTTCTGCTTTTCTGTAAACTTTTTGGGGGCTCCTCAAGAATTAAAGCCTGCTCCAGGGCAGGTGTTAATTGTTTAGAGTAAAAATGTGCGAATTGGGCGCACTTTTTTTTTTGATCTGGGGATAATAGCTAACAGCCTCATCAATATGAATTTACATGTGAGGAGCGCTATTAGCTTCGCGCTGGTTTGGACGCGCGTTTTGAACGCGCTTATCCCCTTATTGCATGAGGGATTCTGGATGCGTGCCCAAAAGGCGCGTCCAAGTGCTGGTAAAGTCGTGCGTTCAGCCGAGCGCACTGTATTGCATCGGCCTGCTTGAAACTAGGTCGTTCCTAAGCCTATAGAGAAGAACAGGAGTAGACAACTCCAGTCCTGGAGTGCCGCAAACAGGTCTGGTTTTCAGGATATCCGTAATGAAAATGCACGAGATAGATTTGCACACAATGGAGGCAGCGCATGGAAATCTACCTCATGCGTTTTCATTGCGGATGTCCTGAAAACCAGACCTGTTTGTGGCACCCCATGATCACAGCTGCCAACCCCTACCATAGAGCACTTCCTTTGTAAACGAATAATCAGAAATACTATAACTAAACTAACACCAGGTAAAAGGATGCTGGATCGTGGCTGGTCTGACAACCCAGCAGCAGCCCTGCTGCATGGGAGACCCGGGTTCAGTTGCTGGGCCCAGCGTTCTGGGGCCAGAAATGCTGCTCATATTTTATTTACAAAGGGGAGTGAGAGCTTAGTCCTGGCCTCTATGCAGGAGACATAGCAGTAAACTGATCATAAATTGCACTTATACCAGGCTCAAAAAGCAGTCACAGTCCATGCCTCTTGACCTCAGATTTTTGCCGTTATAGCTGAGAGGAAGAGGAGGCATAAATAATGGGGTGGGAGGAAAGGCAGATGATGAAGCACTCAGCAGTTGCACATCACCTGGAATCGCTGCTTGATTTCTATGCACTACACTGTATTTTCGTAAAAGGAATGCTGTCAATCTAAATGCAGTGAATGATGGCATTTTATTTTCTCTCTATTAAATTCCTAGAAAAAGAAATACATGTAGCACTAGAATCTCTTCCATCAAACTATCCATCTTTCCTCTTAAGCTGGAATAACAGGGCAGTTCTCTCCCACTGCTTGAGATAAGGAAACTTGTGGTTTTGTTCTGGGGTCTATATAATTCTATAACATGAGCTTGCTCACATCAACAAATACGAAACTGCTTTATTATCTAGTGATTTCTCTCCTGCTATCAGCCTAGTAGCAAATGCAGTGTGTTTACCGTACGGTGCGTATCACCCAAGCCCTAGCTCAAATCAACAATAACGTCCATGCATAAAACCAATGTT
Source organism: Rhinatrema bivittatum (assembly GCF_901001135.1). NCBI lineage: Eukaryota > Metazoa > Chordata > Amphibia > Gymnophiona > Rhinatrematidae > Rhinatrema > Rhinatrema bivittatum. The sequence goes on from NC_042616.1 coordinate 80,622,811, forward strand.
CATAAAAAACAGATCCTATACATGTTTAATCAGGCAGCAGAAGCAAACACATTTGCTATCCCTTTGCTATCCAGCAGAATAATTTTAGAAATGAAGACTGTTCCTGTGTGACAAGCACTGGGATGAATTCTAGGGACTCCGTGAATCTCCCAGAGACCCAGCCCCCTAATAACTCTTGCCAGCACCACATCCAAAGCTCAAGTGTGCCAGGAAATGTAAAAAGAGGAATGGGGCCACTGGGCCGGGCATAGGAGCCGCCGTCAACAAGAAGAGAAGGTGCAAGCCAGGGCTGCCACTGTCCAAAGCAACATCTTTGGGTAACCCCTGTTATGGCTGAGCCCGGATAGCAGTACCAGAGGCCAAATCTCAGATCACAGTTTCAGGTGGTAAACGTCTCATAATGCTAAAATATCTCAAACTGCAGGGTTCCCTGAGGGGGGGGGGGGGAATATTACTTTCAAGGCCTTTGCATCGCATTCCCTTAAGTCCCAGTCTTGTATACAGCATTGATAATAATAGCGCTGACGAGCATTAATCACTATGCAGTAAACAGCAGATTTTGGTTTTCAGCAATACTTTTACTGATATTCGTAGTGTGACATGATGAAAATGTTCTTTACAGCAGTTCAATTCACATTTTGAGGGTACAAGTGCTTTAGATAAATTTGTGACTTCTTATAGTCTTGCTTAAGTTTAAGATGTTAAAGTCAATTGATTCAGTCTTTAATCTGATGTTTCTCCCATCGCATCCCTCCCAATGTTGGATAAGCATTAAAGGTGAAATCCATTTTGCATGGTCATTTATCTCCCACCTCTCCACGTACTTTTCTCTTCTGAACTCCTTCATTTACTCACAGCATTTGAATGGCACCAAGTATCAGTATCAGAGCGATAGTCCTGTCACTCCTCTTCTCCAAATCTCCAGCAGATATTCATGGGCCCTATAGGGGATCCATCCCGACTCCTTTCTCTCTTCTCTCCTTCCCCTCCTCTGGATACTGAAGACCTGCAGGATCCTTCTCAGGGAAGCAACCTCTCCCTTTGATGTTAGATCAGCAAAAGAAAATAACAACTGAAATCCGCATCATAAATACAAAAAAGATAGAGAGAGTGGACAGAAACTCCCATATCCAAAATAAAAGTCTCCATGAAGAAGTTAAGAGTCAAACAACATAAAAATAACAGAGGACAGCCAAGAAATGCTGCCTCTGGAAAAAAATGAAGCTAAAATCCACACCCTAAGATGGTGGTCTGGCTTTATATACCAAAGGACCTCACCAAATATTCTACTCCACATGGGGGAACTCTACACCTACACAATAGTTATTATGATTCCTCCCATAATAAAAGTGGTTTGCTCTCACACCGGTTCCTAGCAGGGATGCATGGGATCTCTACATTTATTTCCATCTTCCCCTTCCCCCCAGTACAATATTCTCCCACTGGCAGGAGGAATCGACGAGCACAGCATCTTATCTCCTCCTCGACCCGCTTTCCCCCTGAAATCACAGCCAGGTGGAACCAGCAGATCTCGTAAGACTATGGGGCCCCGTGCGGTTCTCCCTTCACAGGGAAGCCAGCAGAGGAGGAGGCTGCAGCAGGTAAGAAGCGCTCCTGCTGGCAAACTCCTACTGATTCAAGGGGATCACAGGGAGGAGGACAGACTGCAGCATGGGGGGGGGGGGAATTGATTGTGCCAGGTGGGTAAGGGGAGAGAGAAGAGAAGGACAGATGGACTGAGCCAAGGAAGGGGGTGGGTGGATGGAGGAGAAAACTGATTATTGCACCAAGGTGGCGAGCAGGGAAAAGGAGGACAGATGACTGAGACTGGGTGGGGGGGGGGGGGGAGAAGAATGTTGCCTGCCTGTGGAAGGGACAGGTTTCACCAGGGGGTGGAGGAGGGAAAGACGGGAAGAGAAGATGATTAGGCTGTGGGGGGAAGGAGAGGGAAAGGAAGGTGATTATGCTAGGAGGGTGGGGATAGTGGGAAAAAGGAAGGGAAGGTGACATTGTCACAGGGTGCATTTTCTGAATCCCCCCTACTGTGAATGTCACTACATGCCACTGGTGACCAGATGTACAATAACTACAAGGGCAGGAAATCTCCCATATGTGCAGCACAGTCCTAGCTCTGCTAAGTGTTCCAGATAGGAAACTATTATCTATAGCAGCCAGAGAAACCCTCTATCACAGTAAACACAGCCGCTCAGATTTTCCAGGAAATCATGAAGGCGCTATATCCTGAACAGCCCACCCAAAAGTAGTGGAAACTTCAGCTTACAACTTTTCCTTTGAACCAGAAATTTCTTCCTCCTCCTTTCTGGGCTTCCAGCTCAATCAGACCTGGCCTCTGTTGAACCTTCATTCAACTACCCAAGGGATTCCCCAATTTTATCGTCTTCACTCGTCCAGCAACTGCAATGAGAGGCCTTGGCCAGGGGTCACAGGCTGTGGCTTTTTGTGGAGTGTGCACCCTAAGTATGGCCAGTAGGTGTCACTAGTGAGTAACAGCTTTGACTCTCACCCTCCAAGGGCTTTGAGCACTGCCTTCACCAGCCCAGGGTCACACAAACCAAGCTCACAAATCAAACCTTGGTCTCTGTTGAGCTACCAAACCAACCCAGTGCATAGCTTTCAATAGTTAACACTAAATAAAATGCATTTTGTTCTGTAGCCACTAAGTAGTGCTTTTGTAACCATCTATTTCGGTTACTGCTTGCTGCTAAATCGAGAAAGCCTTCATCAGCAGAGATAAATAGCTCTAACCTGTTATTCAAACTGAGACGTGCACAACACAAAGATTGACTAGCATTATGCTGTATGAACCCAGGTCAAATGTTCATTGCCAAAAAGTAAGCACTATGCCTGAATTAATAAATGCTGTGACAATTCTCTCTAGACTTAAAAAATACTTCCTCCTTCCATCAGTCCATAGGAGAGTATTGCTAAGCAAAGCTTAGCAGTTCAGACTGCCTAAACTATTACACATAGGCCTGTGAGAATTCACCAGCTTGGAATCTCTTCTTCTAGTGTTGATTTGCAAACAACAATTAACCTCGCTATTCTTTTTACAAAGTTCCTTCTCCTTTACGCAGTTCTTAATGTCAATTTGCTAGATTTAATATGTTCGATACTGATTAGAGTGAAGAACTGCCACTCTAGAAAGCAATTCCAACAATTCAAATTCTCCTCCTTAGACCTATTTATTAAACTGTATTAGTGCTAATGCAGGTCTTAATGTGTGTTAGAACAGCATTAATGCATATAAGAAGCAGCAATACAGTTTACTTAATAAAGTTTCAGCATTAATGTGACATTATCAATTTCCACGTTAGCATGAAAATGAGCTCATTAATATACAAAAGTATGCAATATCCTCATTGGAGTGTAGCACAGCTTGTATTAACTGCATTAATGCTGCCACTCAGCAAAAATTAACCAGAACGCAAGAGTGTATTTATTTTCTGCCTTTCAGACATTTCAATACAGATTACATTCAGGTACTGTTGGTATTTTTTCCTGTCCCCAGCGGGCTCACAATCTAAGTTTGTACCTGAGGTAATAGAGGGTAAAGAGACTTGCCCAAAGTCACAAGGAGCAGCAGCAGCAGGATTTGAACCCTGGCTTCCTGCCCACCTCTCTAACCACTAGGTTTCTCCTGTATTTAACGCTCTGTGGTCAAGCACTGGCACACTAATGTGTGTGCCCAATGCTCAGTCCCGGCCAGCATGGACTGCGATTATTAAAGAGGCAACTAGCCCTGAGTAAGGCCCCACTCCTGCAGAAGTAAAAGAACCTCAGTGAACATTCCCCGCAAAGTACATCTCTTTCCCATTCCCCTTCCCCCAAGCAACTCTCTGTAGACCTATCTATCCCTGTTTCCTTCACCCAAACATCAAAAGATATCCCCCCAATTCAACCCCTCCCATGTGCTTTCCTGCCAGGCTGGACCCCCCTTCTCCCATTACTCCAAGAAGTCTCCAGGTCCCAAAGAAAGCAGGAGAGATCTTCAGTCAGTCCTACCCCATTGACACCATGATTCATAATAGCGCAAACTGACCTGATCTCCCCTCTGCTTTGCATATGTCTCCTGGTGGATTCTTTTCTACAAGCCAGATACTATATTGAAAACATAAGAACTTGCCATACTGGATCATACCAAGGGTCCATGAAGCCCAGTATCCTGTTTCCAACAGTGGCTAATCCAGGTCACAAGATCCCAAACAATAAATAGATCTCATTACTATCATGCAGTGATAAGTAGTGGCTATTTCTTAAGTCTATTTGGTTAATAACAGTTTATTGACTTCTTCTCCAGGAATTTGTCATATCATCCCCCCCTCAGACGGCTGAGGGGGGGATATGATAGAGGTCTTTAAGATCATGAGAGGTCTTGAACAAGTAGATGTGAATCGGTTATTTACACTTTCGAATAATAGAAGGACTAGGGGGCATTCCATGAAGTTAGCAAGTAGCACATTTAAGACTAATCGGAGAAAATTCTTTTTCACTCAACGCACAATAAAGCTCTGGAATTTGTTGCCAGAGGATGTGGTTAGTGCAGTTAGTGTAGCTTGGTTCAAAAAAGATTTGGATAAGTCCTTGGAGAAGAAGTCCATTAATGGCTATTAATCAAGTTGACTTAGGGAATAGCCTCTGCTATTAATTGCATCAGTAGCATGGGATCTTCTTAGTGTTTCGGTAATTGCCAGGTTCTTGTGGCCTGGTTTGGCCTCTGTTGGAAACAGGGTGCTGGGCTTGATGGACCCTTGGTCTGACCCAGCATGGCAATTTCTTATGTTCTTATGAGCCTATCCACTGCCATCTCCAAACCACCCTCTACATCTTAGAAATTTCGCAGAGAGCTACCTGGTAATAATTGTTTCCTCAAAAGAAATATGTCCCAGAACCAACTCATCTAAAAGCAACATAGAAACATGGAAACATGGTGGCAGAAAAAGGCCATACAGCCTATCTAGCCTGTCCATCCACACCAACTAAATCAGCTTTACAATCCCTACCATTCTCTCAGAGAATCACCGTGTTTATCCCAAGCTTAAGAATTTAAGGTTGTGCCTTTGCAATCAGGGAACTCAGCTGCCATCTCTTCCCAAGATGAAGAGCCCTAACCTCTTCAGCCTTTCTTCATAGGGTAGCTGTTCCATCCCCTTTATCATTTTGGTCACCCTTCTCTGTATCTTCTCCAGTGAAGCTATATCATTTTTGAGATGCAGTGACCAGAACTATACACAGTATTCAAGTTGTGGTCTCACCGTGGAGCGATACAGAAACATTATGACATTTTCTGTTTTATTCACCATTCCCTTCTTAATAATTCCTAAGATTCTGTTTGCTTTTTTGACTGCTGCAGCATACTGAGCCGACGATTTCAGTGTATTATCCACTATGATGCCTAGATCTTTTTCCTGGGTGGTAACTCCTAATATGGAACCTAAAATGTGTAACTACAGCATGGGTTATTTTTCCCTATATGCAACACCTTGCACTTGTCCACATTAAATTTCATCTGACATTTGGATGTCCAATCTTCAGGGCTCACAAGATCCTTCTGCAATTTATTACAATCTGCTTGTGATTTAACTATTCTGAATAATTTTGTATCATCTGAAAATTTGATTACCTCACTTAGCATATTCCTTTCCAAATCATTTATAAATTTATTGAAAAGAACCATCCATGAGAAACTCCACTGTTTACCCCTTTTCCACTGAGAAAATTGACCATTTTAATCCTACTCTCAGTTTCCTGTCTTTTAACCAGTTTGTAATCCATAAAAGGACATCACCTCCTATCCCATGACTTTTTAGTTTTCTTAAAAGTCTCTCATAAGGGACTTTGTCAAACACCTTTGGAAAATCCAAATACACTACATTTACCGGTTCAGCTTTATCCACATGTTTATTAACCCCTTCAAAAAAATGAAGCAGATTTGTGAGGCAAAACTTCCCTTGGGTACATCCATTCTGACTGTGTTCCATTAAATCATGTCTTTCTATATGTTCTGTGATTTTGATCTTTAGAATAGTTTCCACCATTTTTCCCAGCACTGAAGTCAGGCTCACTGATCTATAGTTTCTTGAATTGCCTCTGCAGCCCTTTTTAAATCTTGGGGTTACATTGGCCACCCTCCAGTCTTTAGGTACAATGGATGATTTTAATGATAGGTTACAAATTTTAACTAATAGATCAGAAATTTCATTTTTGAGATCCTTCAGAACCCTGGGATGCATACCATTCGGTCCAGGTGATTTGCTACTCTTTAGTTTGTCAATGTGGTCTACTATATCTTACAGGTTCACAGTGATTTGTTTCAGTTCGTCTGACTCATCACCCTTGAAAACCATCTCTGGAATCAGTATCTCCCCAACATCCTCATTCGTAAACACAGAAGCAAAGAATTAATTTAGTCTTTCTGCAGTGGCCTTATCTTCCCTAAGAGCCCCTTTAAACCCTTTGGTCATTTAATGGTCCAACTGACTCCCTCACAGGTTTCTTGCTTCAAATATATTTTTTAAAGTTTTTATTATGAGTTTTTGCCTCTATGGCCAACTTCATTTCAAATTCTCTCTTCACCTGTCTTATCAATGTTTTACACTTAACTTGACAATGCATATGCTTTTTCCTATTTTCTTCAGATGGATCCTTCTTCCAATTTTTGAAGGATTTTTTTTGGCTAAAATAGCTTCTTTCACCTCACCTTTTAACCATGCCGGTAATCGTTTTGCCTTTCTTCCACCTTTCTTAATGTGTGGAATACATCTGGACTGCGCTTCTAAGATTGTATTTTTAAACAATGTCCACACCTATTGTACACTTTGGACCTTTGCAGCTGCACCTTTCAGTTTTTTTCTAACTATTTTCCTCATTTTATCAAAGTTTTCTGCTTGAAAGATTAGTGTTAGAGCTGTGGATTTACATATTGTCTCCCTTCCAGTCATTAGCTCAAATCTGATCATGTTATGATCACTATTGCCAAGTGGCCCCACCACTGTTACCTTTCCCACCAAATCCTATGTTCTACTAAGAATTAAATCTAAAATAGCTCCCTCTCTCATTGGTTCCTAAACCAATTGCTCCATGAAGCAGTTGTTTATTCCATCCAGGAACTTTGTCTCTAGCATGTCCTTATGCTACATTTACCCAGTCAATATTGGGGTAATTGAAATCTGTCAATACCAAGGTGGAACCAAAATCAAATTTAATAATAATAGCTATAGAAGGTGTCAGCAAGCCTGACGTTGTGTGACTTTAACCAAGACACCAACCGGTCTTCTCAATCATTCACCTTCTTTGTATTTTAATTTATTCAAAAATATTTTTTGTTTGAGTTTTTTTCTTTTTCTTAAAAATAGTCCTCCATCGGTAAAAGATAGACTCTTAATAAATTTTGCTTTAGCATATGATAGCCCAACACGGCCAGTGTTTCAAGCTTCCTCAGGGGCATATGAAAGACATATAGATAAGAGTCTTTATCCTGTAATAATGATAAATGAAGCATTTGTAAAATATTATCGCATAGAAGGTAAAGAAATCTATACTTATCTTCAGATTAAGCAAGCTTAATCTGAAAATAAGTATAATCTGAAGATAAGTATAGATTTCTTTACCTTCTATGCGATAATATTTTACAAATGCTTCATTTATCGTTATTACAGGATAAAGACTCTTATCTATATGTCTTTCATATGCCCCTGAGGAAGCTTAAGAGTGAAACACTGGCCGTGTTGGGCTATCATATGCTAAAGCAAAATTTATTAAGAGTCTATCTTTTACCGATGGAGGACTATTTTTAAGAAAAAGAAAAAAATTCAAACAAAAAATATTTTTTAATAAATTAAAATTCAAAGAAGGTGAATGATTGAGAAGACCGGTTGGTGTCTTGGTTAAAGTCACACAACGTCAGGCTTGCTGACACCTTCTATAGCTATTATTATTAAATTTGATTTTGGTTCCACCTTGGTATTGACAGATTTTGGTTATGGTGGATAACTGATGACTCCTTTTGTTAATAGTTGGTAATTGAAATCTCCCATTATTACTGTACTGCCAAATTGGTTAGCTTCCCTGATTTCTCTTAGCATTTCATCATCTGTCTGACCATTTTGGCCAGGTGGACGGTAGTATGCTCCTATCACTATACTCTTACCCAATACACATGGGATTTCTACCCATATAGATTCTACTGAGCATTTAGTCTCTTGTATGATCTTTATTCTGTTGGACTCTATACCGTCCCGGACATAAAGTGCCACACCCCCACCAAGTTGATCCTCCCTATCATTGTGTTATAATTTGTACCCTGATATAGCACTGTCCCATTGGTTATCCTCCTTCCACCAGGTCTCTGAGATGCCAACTATGTCTATCTCATCATTTACTCCTATACACTCTAATCTCCCATCTTAATTTTTAAACTTCTGGCATTGGCATACAGACATTTCAAAGTGCGTTTTTTGTTTGTATTAACAACCTGCTTTTCAGTTTATAGGGATAATTTGGAATTCTTTAGCTCAGGTGATTCTTTACTTATAGGCACATGGATTATGTTTGCTTTTATTGGAACTTTTCTGCTGGGATGCCCTAACTCTCCTATTTCATTAATATCCTTTAAAGATACATTCCTCCAAACCATGCACTTCTGAGTGACTGTCAGCTTTCCCCCTTGTTCTAGTTTAAAAGCTGCTCTATCTCCTTTTTAAAAGTTAGCGCCAGCAACCTGGTCCTTCTCTGGTTAAGGTGGAGCCCATCCTTTTGGAAAAGTCTCCCCCTTTCCCAAAAGGTTTCCCCAGTTCCTTACAAAACTGAATCCCTCTCCCCTGCACCATCGTCTCATCCACGCATTGAGACTCCGGAGCTCTGCCTGCCTCTGGGGACCTGCACATGGAACAGGGAGCATTTCAGAGAGGCTCTGGATTTCAGCTTTCTACCTAAAATCCTAAATTTGTCTTCCAGAACCTCTCTCCCACAATTTCCTACATCATTGGTACCCACATGTACCACGACAGCCGGCTCCTCCCCAGCATCGGTTATATTCCTAACTAGGTGACACATGAGGTCTGCCACCTTCACACCAGGCAGGCAAGTTACCAGGCACTCTTCATGTCCACCAGCCACCAAGCTATCTATATTTCTAATAACTGAATCACCAACTATGATGGCTGACTTAACCCTTCCCTCCTGGGCAGTAGCCCTGAAAGACTTGTTCTCAGTGCGAGAGGACAACACATCACCTGGAGAGCAGGTCCTTACTACAGGATCACTTCCTGCTACACCAGGGTGATATTCTCCAACCGGGAGACCTTTCTGATCCAAGGCAGCACCAGCTGCCAGACTGAATTTGGGACTTGGATAATATGTCCCTGAATGTCTCATCAATGTACCTCTCTGTCTGCCTCAGCTCCTCCAGAGATCGGACTCGTTCTTTGAGAGCCAGGAGCTCTTTGCACCGGGTGCACACATACAATCTCTCAACGGCAAGTAAAAAATCATACATATGACATTTAATGCAAAAGACTGGAAAGCCCCCCTCTTGCTGCTGGACTGTTTCCTTCATCTTAATTTTGTTGAGTTCCTAGTTAAGTTTAGGTTACTAAGGGAATTAGAGTACTTTAAATTTACAGATGTATTTATTAATTAATCTGCTAGTGTCCTATAAGGGAATGATTAAACTTTCAATGAAGGATCATGCAAGAGTATGATTTAGATAACAGCCTGACTGAGTTTTAATGAGAAACTGTCTCTTGCCTAAAAATCAAGGGTTGAGCTAGGGGTGGGTGGGAGGGTGGGAAAGACAGACACTAGAATTAACTCCCTCTGGCTTGCTTATTATTTCAGACACACACAAACTCTAAAGAATATATTCCACTATTTCACCTCTCTCCAAACTTTTTAAATCCTAAGATTTCCTAGAGCTATACTTACCAATCCTCTTCACACATCATTAATTTGATCTTCACTCAAAGGATAGAAAGGTTGGAGATTCATGTGCCGTTAGGCACTCGCTTCCAGTCTTCTACTGTAAAGGGTGCGGGGCCTCTGGAAGCTGCGGCTGTGGAGTTCAAAGCCTGGATTGCTCGCTGTGACCTCTGGAGTCCTCTCCTGGGGGATGCTGGGAGCAGTTTGCAAATGAGTCTCCCGGACCTCTTCTACTGCCATTGCTTCATTAACCTTATGTCTGAAGAAAATTTCACCATTGCAAGACATGTACACAAGCTTTTTCTCCATAACTTCACAAAGGCTTGAGAACCACAGCCATAAGTGTGTGCAGGTTTCTATAGCCATAGTAGAGGCTCTCAAAGCCAGTTCAGAAATATCATATCCCATATGGATTAGATGCTTTTCACATTCCTCACTTGTTTCCATCAGGGGACAGAACTCATCCTGTTTTTCTTGAGGAAGAAACTCTGAATTCCTGGGCCCCTTCAAGGTTTATTTGCAAGTATTGCATCATGACATCTGGTAAGAAACTATGTGAAACTGGAGCATAGTGTTCTGGTAATGCTTCTTTACAAATAGGTCCCAAATCTGAGAGTCTCATTCAACATATTACGTTTGGCGGCTCATGGGACAGCCCCGCGAGCCGCCACACTCATCCCAACACCACTGGCATCACTTTGCAGTCTTTGATGACATCACCGGCTTGCCACTATTTAAGGTTCCTTCTGTGGAGCAGCAGACACCTCAGCAACAGGCCTCCTGTCATGCCTAGTGCCTTCAGTGTGTGTTGTCTGTGTTACTGCCTTGTTCCTGAGTCCCTGCCTTTTTCCAGCCTTGCCTTGCCTCATTTCTATCCTGTTCCCCTCATCTTGACCTCCGAGTACTGACCTCTGCCTTGAACCTTTACCACTTCTTGCTTGCCCCCTGGATCTAACCTTAGCTTTGGACCTGTCCTCACCTTGTCTGCTGCCTGCCCAACTTCTGGCCCACCTCTGGTATCTCCTGTCTGCCGCCAGCCCTGACACCGGCCTTTTCTTGGACTCTCATCTGCCACACCGCCCTTGAGACCCACTTAAGCCCTGCCAACCACCAGAACCCAAGGGCTCAATCTGCGGTGGAGGTGGCTAGTATAGGTGAATCTCCAGTCTGTGCCGCCACAGGGCACATCGGCTAGCTGTTGGCATGAACATAAGAACATAAGAACATGCCATACTGGGTCAGACCAAGGGTCCATCAAGCCCAGCATCCTGTTTCCAACAGTGGCCAATCCAGGCCATAAGAATCTGGCAAGTACCCAAAAACTAAGTCTATTCCATGTTACCATTGCTAGTAATAGCAGTGGTTATTATCTAAGTCAACTTAATTATTAGCAGGTAATGGACTTCTTCTCCAAGAACTTATCCAATCCTTTTTTAAACACAGCTAAATTAACTGTACTAACCACATCTTCTGGCAACAAATTCCAGAGTTTAATTGTGCGTTGAGTGAAAAAGAACTTTCTCCGATTAGTTTTAAATGTGCCACATGCTAACTTCAAGGAGTGCCCCCTAGTCTTTCTATTATCCGAAAGAGTAAATAACTGATTCACATCTACCCGTTCTAGACCTCTCATGATTTTAAACACCTCTATCATATCCCCCCTCAGCCATCTCTTCTCCAAGCTGAAAAGTCCTAACCTCTTTAGTCTTTCCTCATAGGGGAGCTGTTCCATTCCCTTTATCATTTTGGTTGCCCTTCTCTGTACCTTCTCCATCGCAATTATATCTTTTTTGAGATGCGGCGACCAGAATTATACACAGTATTCAAGGTGGGTCTAACCATGGGCCTAGTGAGTTCACCCTCTAGGCTAAGCCAACCATGCCACAGCACTAAGGGCTAACAGATACTGTCCTCATTATATAGCAGGCATCAAGGCATGGGTTCTTAATTTCTTGGCCCTTTTTAGGTAGTATTTGACTGACACACTTGATGCAGTAAATGGGACCTGCCAAATCCCTCAACTGCCTGGATCTTTGTGTTCAGCTTCTCTCCCTCAGGAACCACAGTGTGTGCAACTTCACAATCCTTTTCTTTACATCCTAGAAGAGAAGGTGGATAGGCACTGCCACCAACTCCTTAAGGGTATCCATACACTTAAGGAGACCAAGAACACATGCCCTCAACCTATAACTCAAAAAGGATGAGTTTAGCCATTCTTTGAACAAAATCAGGGCAGAAAATTTCTTCAGGTGGAGATCTATTCCTGGCCTGCAGCATAGAGGGCCCTAAATAAGAGATCAATTGGGACTTCCGGCGATGACGTAGCCTGAGACGGAAGCAGGGGGATTGAGCTCCGCGGCCCCGCTCTCCATTAACCGTTCGTTATTATCTATTAGCCGCTTACTGTTGCCCCTCGATTCCTCCGACGGCCACGGGAAGTGCCGCTGCCTCTTTTGTGAGACCCCGACGGGCGGGGGATGCGCCGGAACGGCACTAGGGGCCGAACGGAACGCCGACCGCATAAACCACGAGGAGCTAAAATGGCGGAGGTGGCAAGCCCAGCGGAGCCCCTTCTGGCGGCAATTTCGGAGGAAACCTTACAAAAGATTTCCCAAAGCGTCACGGAGGCGCTCGACAGCCGGTTAATCAAATTACAAACCTCTATTGAAGGCATAAAATCGGCAGTGGAAGGGCACTCTAAGCGCTTAGATGCGGCGGAAACTACCTTGTCTGACCTGGGGGACAGACTGGCTGCCTCGGAGCGCCACGTGGAGGAGCTGCAGGCCAGACAAAAAGAACTGATCATGAAGATGGAGGAACAAGAAGACCGGGGCAGAAGGAACAATCTAAAAATTATTGGCTTGCCCGAAGCTGTAAAAGACGAGGAGCTTCAATCCCTGGTGGAGAACTGGCTCCCCAAACAGGTGGGCTTAGAGCAACTAGCCGGCGGCCTACAGTGTGAGCGCGTGCACCGGGTTGGCCCACTGCGCGACGGGCAAGGCCGGCCGCGGCCCGTCATGGCCCGGATACTTAATTGGAGTCATAAAACTCAGCTATTACGGGCCTATCGGCAGCGGGAGACCCTGGAACATTCCGGTAGTCGGCTGTTACTATTTAATGATTTCTCCGCGGGCACGGCGGCGCAACGGAAGCTTCTGGCCCCCGCGTGCACGGAGCTTCATCGACGTGGCATGCGTTTTGCCTTACTGTATCCTGCAAAGCTCAGAGTGTACCACAATAACCAAACCCGGTTCATCACCTCCAAAGAGGAAGCGGATCGGTTTATTGCTTCCCTGCCGTCGGGAGCTGCAGAATGACATCAAGACACCTTGGTTGGAGATGCTGCGGCATTGCGCTAAACCTTGGAGGCAGGGGTTTCCACTATAGGATTATGTGCTGCACTTCCATTTTGGCCGGAACATGCATCTATTCATAAGTTTACTAACCGGCCTCACGAGGCTAGAAGTCCCATTTTATCCGGTTATTTTGCCTTTTTCTCCCAGCACATGGCTTGTTCAGGTTATTTCAACGGGACTTGCTGGGACTTATTAACATTATTCACTTTATGGTATTGATTTGGCTGTGCTTGAAGGGCAGATATGGTATACTGGCTGTTGGTGGGGGTGGAGGGGGGAGAGCGGGGCTGGGGGTATGGTACCCCGATGGCAAGGGAGCAGCGGGGGCCCTACTCCTGGGAGTTGGTGGTTGTTCGTATGCAGTTTGAGTGTGGAAGTGTTGGTATGAATGGGTGTGAATGTGTTAAGGGGGGAGGGGATTATTGGGAGGGACTTGAGCGGTGCATTGGGTCGTGTGTTTACTTCATAGTGGGGCCATGTCTAGTGAATTTCTGCTGGTTCTATTCCCCGTGGCTGAGGCTGGGTGGCTGCGGGGTGTCTTTACGAAATGTCCATCGGTGCCCTACGGGGCCTGAGGTTTTCAGTATCCCTCCTATACACCTCAATGGCGCAGGTTAAGTTAGTTTCAGTGAATGTAGATGGAATCCATTCCCCAATAAAACGCACTAAATTACATACAATGTTTAAACGTCTGAAGACACAGGTGGCGTTCTTACAAGAAACTCATTTGGGAGACGCGGAGCACGCTAAATTGAAGCGAGACTGGGTGGGCCAGTGCTACTACTCGTCTTTTACTCGGCGTAAGAGGGGAGTGGCTATTCTTATACATAGAGATTTGCCATTCCAGCTCACACACTCTTGCCCCGATACAGAGGGCCGTTATATCCTGGTAGCGGGGACACTTTATCAACAGAAAGTTGTATTTTGCAATATATACGCTCCTAATGTGTATGCGCCAGGGTACTTTGCGAGTCTCATACGTCTGTTAATGGATTTTCCAGATCACAGCCTGCTCGTGGGTGGGGATTTTAATGTAGTGGCCAATAAATCTGTAGATGTTCGGCCTCCTAAGTTGCCCTCACCGGCAGATGCAGTTAAGGGCATTAATTTGTTATGCCAGGAGCTGCAGCTCTTGGATGCGTGGCGGGTGCTTCACCCTCAGGATAGGGATTTTACCTTTTACTCTCACCCACATAACACCTACTCCAGATTGGATTATTTGTTGCTTTCGGAGCGCTGTTTTCCCCAGCTGGTGGACGCTACAATTGAACCAATGGTATTAACTGATCACGCCCCGATTTCTCTTACCCTGAGTTGGGGCCGCCGTCCTCCCCTACCGTTTTCCTGGCGCATGCGCCCTGATCTCTATCTCGATGATAAGTTCAAAAAATATTTGCAAGACAGCTGGGTAGAATATGTGACCCATAACCAAACCCCGGACGTGGGCCCGGAGACGGTGTGGGCAGCGGGGAAGGCGGTGATGAGGGGGGTCATAATTGCCTATGTGGCTAAACAGAATAGACTAAGGAATGCGGAAATCCTTAGGCTTACTGACCACTTAAAAACAGCCCAGCTTCAGCATATGGGCACTATGACACCTGACGATAAGGCTTCCCTAGACGCGGCTCGTAAGGCCCTCAACAATCTCTTACATTTGCGCGCGTCTAAATCTTTACGGTACTACCGGTACCAATTATATAAATATGGTAATAGATCTAGTAAACTAATGTCACATTTAGTCCGGCCACGGGGGACCAAAACGGCCATTTCGGGGATCCGGGATGGTCTGGGCGTACATAGAACGAGTCCCGAAGCCATAGCGGCCAGATTTTTAGAGTACTATAAGTTGCTGTACGGAGAGAAACCCATGCGTACGGAAAGTGCAGAGGCCTTTTTCGGGGGGGAATCCTGGCCGACACTGCAGCCGGACGACATTGTCACCTTGAATCGTCCTATTACCACTCAAGAAATTTATTCTGTCATCCAAGGCCTTAAGCTGGGTAAGGCAGCGGGTCAGGATGGGTTGGGGTCTGAGTATTACAAAATCCTGAAATTCCCTATCTTGACTCCCTTACAAGATTACTATAATAGCATGCTCGAGGGTCCCCCCCTCCCCGATACTGCCAATAGGTCGGTCATAGTGGTTCTTCCTAAACCGGGGAAGGATCCTTTGGAAGTGGGGTCTTACCGCCCCATCTCCCTCCTTAATGTCGATATTAAGATTCTCTCCTCTGTTCTTGCTGCCCGTCTACAAGGTATACTCCCCACAATGATACATGCTGATCAAACTGGATTTGTGCGGGGTCGCCAGGGCGTGAACAATGTTCGTCGTCTTATTGCCGCTCTTAGTTACCAGCCCCGGGAAGAGGCCCTGATATTGAGTCTGGACGCCGAAAAGGCCTTCGATTCTATATCGTGGGACTATTTATTTTGGACTTTGAACAAATATGGCTTCACGGGCCCATACCTGCGCTGGGTGTCCGTGTTATACCAAAATCCGAGTGCTACCATTTTATTGAATGGGCTGCCCACGGAACATTTCCCCATCCGTTGTGGGGTACGACAGGGCTGCCCATTGTCGCCCCTCCTCTTTGTGTTGGCGATTGAGCCTTTGGCTTGCCGACTGCGGGGTGAGAAGGCGTTTTGGGGGCTCAGTGTGGGCGGTCATCCCATGAAGTTGGCGCTTTTTGCCGACGATATTTTGTTATTCGTGGGAAGGCCCCGAGAAAGTGTGCCGACTATTGTTCAACTGTTTACTCAGTTTACACCAGTGGCGGGCCTCCATATCAATTACGCAAAGTCTGAGGCGCTAGCTCTTAATGAGCATCTCCCAACTACATGGGGGGGTCCCTTTCCCTTTCAATGGGCTAAGTCCAGCCTTAAATATTTAGGGGTGCAAGTTCCAAGGGACTTAAAAAAACTTTATGCCTTAAACATCACTCCCTGTATTGATAAGTTACAGGCGCAGCTAGCCTTATGGACCCCTCTCCCGCTATCCCTTTTGGGGCGTTGTGCCTTGGTTAAAATGGTACTTGTGCCCAAACTACTCTACCTGCTCCATATGATACCTTGCTGGCTACGGGGGGTGGATATTTGCCGTTTGTGCTCCAGTCTACAAAAATTTCTGGGGCGGGGGAAACGGGCGAGACTGACTTACTCAGCTCTGGAGCTGCCTGGAGCCAGGGGAGGGCTTAACATGCCAGATTTTCGCCTGTATAACGTTGCATGTCAGTTGCGGTTTGTGGGCGAATGGCTCACAGGAACTTACCGCTTATGTGTACCTGGCATGCTATCGAGTATGGCAGCCCCCATTTTGCCGCTGAGCCTCATTCAGTCTCGTGCCCAGATACGTTGTGCTTCCTCGTACCCTGTCACCCTACTGTCTCCTTGTATTCGAGCTTGGGGATGGTGGCGACGGCTCGCTGCCAGACCTGGTGCTCGATCCTTGCTTATTCCCTTTGTACACAATTTAGAATTTTTACTGGGGCAGGACAGTAAGGCTATATTTCAGTCTTGGGAGAATAAGGGTATATTGTTTGTGTATCATTTGCTTGATGATGCTTCTGGACACTTGTTGGACTTTGCGACCCTACAGCGCACGTATGGCATCCCCTCCAAGCAGTTCTATGCTTTTCTTCAGGCCCGACACTATATTCGCTCCTGTGCGTGGACTCCTGAGGACTTAGTACTGGAACTCAAATTTGCCAACACTTTCTTTGACAATGCTTATCTCGCCAACACTATTACTGGTTGGAGAAAGTTGGGACAGAACCTTCGCAGCATGGACAGAACAGCACATTTGGCGGGCCGTTGGTCTGATGCTCTACATTCCTCAGTTACGGGCGCTCAGCTACTTGAGGTTTTTGCTCATTTACACCACATGATTCCAGATATTGGCCTACGGGAAGTGCAGTTCAAAATTATACACTGGTTGTACTGTGATGATGTTCGTCGTTCTCAGATGCGGTTGACCACTACGCCGCTGTGTATCAAATGCGGATTACATCCTGGAACACTCCTCCATAGACTATTTGACTGCCTAACGCTTCGAGCTTTTTGGACAGCCATAGAGAAGGTACTTGGCACTTGCCTGGGAGTGACCGTTGGACTCACGGGGAGGGTGCTATTGTGCAGCTCTCTCCCACTTTCGGTGTTGGGTAGACGCTCCAAAGTGAAATTCGAAAGAGTGGCGGTTATGCTGGCGTGTCGTACGATCCTGGCGGATTGGATTGTACCGGACAGTGCACCAACTTTTCTCGCTTGGGCTCGTCGCATGGCTGACTTGGCGCAACTGGAACGTATGGACTTCCTCCTGGGTCACCGGAAACCGGATAAGACTTACTGCGCTTGTTGGGATGCCTGCATTTTAGCCCTACCCAAAGACTTGCAAGATGATTTACGATCTCATGGCTACAGGGCTGATTGGGCCGCTCAAGGGGGGGAGGGGGGGTTTCATTAGTGTTAGTATGAATGTGTATGACTGTGGAATGGATGCTGGGCTTGGGGGGGTTGGGGGAGTGGGAAGGGGTAGCAGTATTGAGGGGTTATACAAAGTTAATGGTGTATCAGGTGACTCATAACTGCTGAAGTTCCTATGTAACAGTTTCCTCAGTTTTTGTCATACTGTTTTGTTCGCTCAGAAGTTTCTGGGCGCGATTGGTTGTTCACTGCCTGCTAACACCAATAAAAAATACTATTTTGATAAAAAAAAAAATAAGAGATCAATTGAATAATCCTCTTTGGAACAGTAATCCTCTGCCAGGTCTCCAGTGCCCTAGGACACCTCATGCTCAGACTTAGAGAATATTGCTTCAATGGTAGCTTATTAATACACCAACTTTGGAATTGAGGATTCCTATGCTCTTTGGGCATTAAGACCAAGAAAGATTGAGGGGCAGGAGAGATGTTCTGTTCCAAACCCATTTCACTCTGACTTTGTGCAGATGGCAATGACAAACTCAGTACTGAATGGAGAATCATTCAGCGTACCAAAAGCAGTCACAACTGATGTGTCAAGTGAATACTTCATCAATCTTCCTGTTCAACTCCACCTAAAAGTGTGCCGATGACAACTCCATGTCCAGCTTCCTAGAAGACTGGTTGGCCTTTCTGGAGATCACTGTCAAAGACTCTGGACTGGCTCCCTGGAGACCAGTGCAGCATGATCTGTGCCTGGCAGCAGAGGTGTTGCTAGATATTTAAAAGATCTGGGACATGGGCCCTTAAGCTTTCGCTCTCTCCCTCCCTCTGAGATATTTATAATTAAACAACTCAATCACAAGCAGCAGCTTCGCTCTCCCCCGACAACAATCCTGTAAAATAACAATAACGCAAACCTGCCATACCATAACACACTACCTACCAGATTCAAACATTAACAACTCTATCTATGAAACAGCAGGAATGCATGTGTTACACCAGGCTTTAGAATGGCAGTATACCTCATATTGAAAAAACAAAAACAAGCCGGACTGCTATAGATTCTTACATAGACTCTATACAGTGACTAGTAGAATACCTCACCTGTGTCACACAGAGCCTCACCAAATATAGAATAAGTGCCCACAAATTTGAAATAGAGAAATGGAAATCCCAAGAAGCTTGTCTCTACATACAGTGTAACATTAAACAAACTGAAATGTATTTCCTCCTGTACAGAGTAAAACACAAAATATATCAGAGATGCACATTCCACAGTTGACATCTTCCCATCATTATCTGAAAATAAAGTACTTTCTTCTTTCTTTTTTCTAATCAGGTTGGTCCCAGGCTCTCTTTTCCTCTTATTCCTTTTCCAAGGTCTCCTATCCATTTTTTGTTTTTCCTTTCTTCTTCACTTCATCTCCTATATCTGTCTACATCTGAGGTCCTGTTTGCCGCAGCCAGTTACCAGCAGTCAGAATGGCTCTATGGTCCTCGAAGTAGAGTGAAATTATTTTTCCAACAATGTCTCCAATTGTTTACCAACTACAATCCATTTTGTCTTCATATACCCCCATGCCTTTTATAACAAACTTGCAAATAATAGAGGAGCAATGCTAGGAGAGAGATAAGCAGTTTATTAACCATTAATCATTCACACTGAGAAGCAGGCAAATACAACTTCTATGCAATTCTCGTAACCTATCATTTAAAAAAATACAATTGTAACAACTTCAAGCCATTGGTGTCCATGTCCCTTGCATAGAAAGATAACACAAACAACCCCAAGGTTATAATTTTCCAGTTGTGGTGCCCCACCTAATATTATATCTTTCTGCATTTCCATGAAACAATGCTTCAGTGTTAAATTTTCAGTTTCAGTTCAACGCTGCATCCCTGATTAGGTCTTTCCTGAAAATTCCTGCTTGCAGCCCATCAGAGCTGGGAAACTGCAAAAGACTTCCAAGCACTATGAAGTGTTTTCATTTTTCAGCACAGATTGTTCCCTTTACCACATAGAATGCTAATACATAACTGTTGTACACTAATATAAGGAGAAAAATTCATTAACCTTTTTGTTTCTGTTTCTGTTTCATTTACAGGTTTATTCTTCCTTCTTAGGTCTGTAAAAACTGAGGCTGGCACCATGCAAGAAGTCCTTTTGAAGTCCTTCCTAATGCTACTGAGACTTTTGGAGGCTTCTGAGATAGAAACACAGGAACCCAAAATAAATTAAAAAAAAAAACAAAAGTAGATAAAGCCTGCAAAACCCTGACTAGTCTGCCCATTGCTTCTGCTTAGTGCAGTCGCACAGAACCTACTTATTCTCCAGTTTTATCCCCACAGTCCTACCACTGAAGATCTTTCCTGCTTGTCCCCTGCTTATTTTTTTTTTATTTACCCCCAGCAGAGGTGATAGGAAGTGAAGACAATGCTAGAATGCAGGGATGCTTGGGACAGACATAGGGAGAAGACTTTTCAATGGGATTTATCTAGGTAAGAAAGTAATTACCCAGCTATAATCCCCTGGTGGGAGGGGGTCATGGAAATTGTTCCCCTCATAGCAGTCAAGAGATTAAAAAAGAGGCCTTCCGGGGTGGAGGGAGGGGTTAAAAGCATTGCACGCACATTTGGATTTTCAAATGTATATGGGGTGTTTTTGCCTCTGTTCTGCCACCCACAGATAAAGTAGGTGCAAAGTACACAGGCAGTTTTGTGCCCACTTATCTTGGAGGCAATTTATGAAGGGAAATTATCAGTTTCTCAAAACTGAATGTGAGGTCCCTGGGTACGGTTGAATCCACTTACTTTGTGCCCACACGGGCTGTGTACAATTGCCCTCAAATGAGCTTTACTAGCAGGGCAAGGGAAGAAGGACTAGGATCTCCAGTCGCGGCAGAAGCAGTGATGCTGGCTGGCATTCACCCTGTGTCTTTTTAATCTTGGCCATGCTCCCTCATTTTTCCCCTCAACTGTGTTGGGAAACAGCACAAAAATCAAGGCCACGTGGCTGCTCCTGTCTCATGCTAAGCAGCTGCGACATTCTCTGCTCTCTTTTGCTTCCTCCGGCGACTGGGAAGCCAGAAATAATCCATGCAGCCACCGTCCCTGCTCTCTTTCCACAGGGCAGCCAGAACTGATTTACACTTCCAGGTCTGCTCCGCTTCCTTGTGTCCCAGAAAAAAGGTGGCAGAACACTTTTCCGTGTTGTTCCACTAGAAATCTGTTTGTGTCTGGGTAACAGACACAAACAGAAAGTGAATTTCAAAAGTTTGAATCTTGTAAGCAGTAGTGGCAATCATCAAGGCCAAGGTTGACAATTAGCACTGCTGCCAACAAGTTTCAAGCCTTTACTAATGCAACCTCTTTTTAGGTCTGTTCTTTACTCTGCAGTGTTTGTTTGAAGATTATCTCCTTCCCTCCTGTTCCCTGAAGCCTGCAGGAGAGGGGAAGAGGGGAGGTGGGGGGAGGCTGCATTAAGGAGCAGTGTGGCTGTTCTCTGCTTTGCTTACTCCAGGTTTGCGCCCTCTCCTCCTCGGCTCTTCCCTGCAGGCTGCCCGGAGGGGAGGGGCTGGAGCAAAACAACCCTGCTGGCTCTGCCTCTTAAGCCTACAAAGAGATTGTGGAATTCTGTTCCAGGCCATTCTCTCACAAATTAAGCCCTGCAAATACCTAAAAGGCTAAAATTTTGGAAACAAAACCAAACAATGTTTTCATCTTTTAGTCCTCTCTGGGGTCAAAGTTAAAGTTGAACAGAGTTCGCTCACCTTATTCTCCTATGCTGTCTAATACATGAGCACATAATAAAATTCTTCAGCATTCCCCAGACCCAAAAAACAGTGGAAAGGAGAATGTTACATGAAGAAAAGGGGTTCCCCATTGCATGTCTATAGAAAAATTCCTTGATAAATCACCTCAGTTTACTTTTTTTTCACTATCCAATGTCTTTCATTTGTTTTTAGTTAAACTATACTTGCAGGAGAACATTTTATTAAGAGCAATTATGTCTGTCAAAAAATGTGACTATCATTGGCTGGTTTTTTTTTTTTAACTGACATACTTGTCTGATTAGAAAGTTAAAAAAAAAACCCCAAACAAAAAACTTCTTTCACACTGTCTCAGGAAAAGCTTCCTCAAGAAGAAATATTTAAAATTCCTGCTCTCTTGCCCCTGCATGTGCACCAGACTTTATTACTGAATTGTATTCTTCAGAATGTTTTCTGCTTAGCTTCATTCATGACCACATATGTCTGATTTGTGTATTAATATTCAAAACTTTGGAAGTGATTTCACCCTTGCTGCAGTTCTGCATCATGTTAGAAGAAAGATGAGCGTCAATTGATTGAGGCAAAAACAGTAATGAAACTCAAGAAAGCATAAGACAAATTAAATCATCTTTAGAAATGGGGAAGCACCCCTGCTAGCTCTGATTTAAAAAAAAAAAAGTGTTTTCAAAGCAAATTTTACAAGTTAAAATTGGTTTTGAATCTGATTGTGATTGAGTGATATATTTCATTCACTTATACATGGCCGTTCCTAACTTGGGGGGGGGAGGCAAATTGGGACAACTGGTCCATGCCCCATGCCTTGTTGGACCCTGCACTGCCATAGTAGCCCTGTCCCCGGCTCTCTAGCATCAAAGCCCATTCCAAGAGCACCAGCAGGCCAGGAACTGCTAAGGTTCACAAGGTGCAAACATCAACAACTGGGCAGGAGCTACTGTAGCTGACATTACAAAGCCAGCATGGCACTTCTTATATTCAATGAACTAAAAAGTTCCAGATTTCAAAGGGAAATTTTGTTTATTATACCCTAATGTCATTTTTGGATTTCAGAGAAACAATGTTTTTACTTTGATCAGAGCCAGGTTGTGGAATATTTGAGAAGTAAAATAATATTGTCTGTTTCAGAAATGATGGTTTCATTTTCCGAATCTGATTTAGAAGAGCATGATACATTTAAAGATACATGACATAAAAACATAAGAACTGGTTCAGACCAAGGATCCCTCAAGCCCAGTATCCTGTTTCCAACAGTGGCTAATCCAGGTCACAAGTACCTGGCAATATCCCAAACAGTAAATAGATCCAATGCTGCTATTGCACAATAATAAGTAATAGCTGTTCCCTAAAACTACTTGGTTAATATGTTTATTTGCCTATCTTCCAGGAATTCGACCAAACTTTTTTCAACCCAACTATATTAACTGCTTTAACCATATCTTTCAGTAATAAATTCCAGAGCTTAATTGTGCATTCAGTGAAAAAGAATTTTTTTTCTGATTTGTTTTGAATGTGCTACTTACTAACTTCATGGGGTTCTCCTTAGTCTTTGCATTTTTTGAAAGACTAAATAACTGATTTACATTTACCCATTCTAGTCCACTCATGATTTTATAAACTTCTAACATATCCCCCTCAGCCATCTCTTCTCCAAGCTGAACAGACCCAACCTCTATAGCCTTTCCTAGTAGGAGTCACTCCATCCCTTTTATCATTTTGGTTGCCCTTCTTTGTACCTTTTTAGTACAATATGCAGTATCCTTTTGAGATGCGGCAGTCAGAACTGCACACAGTACTCCAGGTATGGCCTCACCATGGAGCATTACAGAGGCATTAAGACATTCACCGTTTTATTCTCCATTCCTTTCCTAATAAATCCCAACATTCTGTTTGCTTTATTTTGATGCATGTGAACAGAGGATTTCAAAGTATTGTCCATTTTGACGCCCAGGTCCTTTTCCTGGGTGGTAACTCCTAATATTGAATGTAATTTATTTAGTTATTTATTTATTTCGTGATTTTTTATATACCGCGACATGTTAATAACATCACCTCGGTTTACAATAAACAATAAATCAGCAACAAGCTTTACAGTCAATAAGACTGTAATAAGTCAATAAGTAATAAGACTGTAATAAGTAATAAGACTGTAATAAGTCAATAAGTAATATCATATAACTACAGGGATCATAATTCTCGATGTGATTTACTTGGATTTTATTAAAGCTTTTGATACAGTCCCACATAGAAAACTTGTGAAGAAAATGAGAAGCCTGGGAGTGAATGCCAAGGTAGAAGCATGAATTGGAAACTGCCTTACTGACAGGAGACAGTGTGTAATGGTAAATGGAACCTACTCTGAAGAAAGAACGGTGTTACGTGGAGTGCAACAGGGATCAGTTTTGGGACCGATTCTGTTCAATATCTTTGTGAGCGACCTGGTGGAAGGGATAGAAGGTAAAGTTTGTCGATTTGCGGATGATACTAGGATCTGCAACAGAGTGGATACATCTGAAGAAGTAGAAAGAATGAAGAGTGATTTAAAAAAACTTGAAGAGTGGTGAAAGATTTGGCAGCTGGGATTCAATGCCAAGAAATAGAGTCATGCATCTGGGGTGCGGCAATCCAAAAGAGCTTTATGTGATGGGTGGTGAAAGTCTAATGCGCACGGACTGAGAGAGGGCCCTTAGTGTGATAGTGTCTGATGATCTGAAGATGGCGAAGCAATGTGTACAAGGTGATAGCTAAAGTCAGAAGAATGTTGGGCTGCATAGAGAAAAGAATAACCAGTAAGAAAATGGAGGTGGTGATACCCTTGTACAGGTCCTTGATGAGGTCTCACCTGGAGTACTGTGTTCAGTTCTGGAGCCCTTATCTCAAAAGGGATGGAGACAGAATGGAGGCGGTCCAGGAAAGGGCTACCAAAATAGTGAGGGGTCAGTATCAGAAGACCTATAGGGAGAAACTGAAGGATATGAATACGTATACCCTGGAAGAGAGGAGGCGCAGGGGTGATATGATACAGACATTCAGATACCTGAAAGATTTTAATGATGTGCAAACGTCAAACCTTTTCCATTGGAAAGAAATCAGTAGAACAAGGGGTCACAAAATGAAACTCCGGGGGGAGTCTCAGAAGCAACATCAGAAACTTTTTTTCACGGAGAGGGTAGTGGATGCCTGGAATGCCCTCCTGGAGGAGGTGGTGAAAACCAAAACAGTGAAAGAATTCAAAACTGCATTGGATAAATATTGTGGATCCCTAAAGGCTGAAGGATGGAAAACAAGAAAATAGTACATGGAGTAACTTGCTGGTGTGGTGGTTACTACCCTTAACCAATAACCCTTGATACTGTGATGCAATTCTAATATTGCTTTCTGCTTCAACGGCAAGGCATAATGGGGAATTGGATTCAAACACCAACCAATGAGGACCCTGTATTTTACGGTGTGGGAAACTGATAAGCATAGGTAACCTACAGGGCGCAGCAGATATTACCATAAGCTTATTGGGCAGACTGGATGGTTCTTTTCTGTCTTCATTTCTGTTTCTATGTTTCTACTGGGTATATGTTTTGCTAGAAATAGTCTGTTGAAATGATGTTGAATTTGAATTATATAATGAAAAAGTTTTAATACTGAAGATAATTTATACAATTAATAACACTATATAGTTAAGATTAATTGTACATTTGTCAAAGCTGAAATCTAAGATGGTCAATAGAGTGCATTAATATTGATTTTTCAAATTCTGTACATCAAAATGGCGCCGTCCGCTGGGATAAATGCACTGGAGTTAATTAACTCTGGTGCAACCATAGCACACGCCATCAGAAGAAAGAAGAGGAGGATGCAGGAGGATATGTGCAGCCTAGGCTCCAGGTCTGGGCCTGACCCTCAGCCAAGGCATCAGAACCCAGTCTCCAGGCCCATCATCAGGCCTGGGTCTGGGCCTAGGTCTAGACTCCGGCCGAGGCTGAGGCCCAGGTGTCAGGACCCAGCCTCTGGGTTGAGACATGGCATTGGACTAAGGCCCTGGCATTGGGACCCAGCCTACAGGTCAGGTCGTGGCATCAGGCCTGGGTCTGGGCTCCAGCCTAGGCCAAGGCCCAGGCATCAGAACCCGGCCTTTGGGTTGGGTTGCAGCATCAGACCTGGGTCCCATTCCGAGGCCCCAGCGTCAGGACCCAGCCTCCAGGCCGGATCGTGGCATCGGGCCTGTGTCCAGGCTCTGACCTAGGCCGAAGCTCAGGCATCAGGACCCAGCCTCCAGACTGGGTCATAGCATCAGGCCTGGGCCCAGGCTCTGACCTAGGCCAAGGCCCAGGCATTGGAACTCGAGCCCCGGCCTTGCCATCAGATACCTGATGGATCAGATAAGAACTTGTTTGGGTCTCGGCTGAGGCCCTGGCATCAGGCTGGGCCTAGGTCAAGACCTAGGCTGCAGAGAGGAAGTGACGTCAGCCGCTTTGATGGCTGCCTAACTCTCGAGCTCCCGACATCAACCCGCAAAAACAGATATTAAAGAGAGGAAGTGACGTCAGCCGCTTTGATGGCTGCCTAACTCTCGAGCTCCCGACATCAACCCGCAAAAACAGATATTAAATAGGAGTTAACCGACCTTAAACATTAATTTCTTGTAGCAGACACAGATAGGACTACATCGAGATGGCAGCGAAACGCAAAACGGTGGACTTTCAATGCTATTCTTATCAAAAAGGAGGAGATGCCGCGATGGAGTCCAGGGAGCCGGGTGCAGACGCGCCGATGGCTGCACAGCAGGAACCCGACGACGATTTCAACATTGCAGAGGAGGGGGCGCCCTCGAGATCGGAATTCCGATCGTGGTTCTGCAGCATCCGCCAAGATTTAAAAAATTATAAAAAGGAAATTCATGAGATGATGGAGGATTTTCGTGAAGAGCTGCACTCGGTCGGCAGGAGAGTGGATGAGCTGGATGGCAAAATGGACGGTCAAACTATGCTTACCAATCAGTTACAAGAGGTCTGTAGTGAACTGCAGGAAGAAAATGCTGCCATGCGGGCCAAGATGGCCGACCTTGAAAACAGAGCACGGCGAGGGAACCTCCGCTTTAGGGGTTTCCTGGAGAATGCAGAGAACACTGATTGTGAGAAACTGGTGGCTCGATTTTGTGCCCATCTATTATCACAGGAGGGCAGCGATTCTCCAATACTACCGGAGGACATTAAAATTGACAGGGCGCATCGCGCGTTGCGAGCGGCCCGCGCTAATCTCCCTAGAGATGTCATTGTATGTTTCCATAATTATACGCAAAAAGAAAAAATAGCAGCGGCAGCGAGGCAGCATAATAAATGGCCATGGGAGGCCCAGGAAGTATCTATTTACGCTGACCTTTCCCAGGCGACTATGCAAAGCCGCTTTGAAATGAGGGAAGTTACGCAATTCCTACGAGACAAAAATGTAAAATATCGCTGGCTCCATCCGTTTGGGCTCACCTACACATGGGACGGAGTATCTACCCAGCTGCGCACGGTGGAAGAAGCAGTGAGCATGCTGAAGGAGAAGGGGTTTCATCCCCTAGCCCGGATGGAACGGAAAGCGCGCGTACCTCTGCTCAAGGAGCCACAACCCAGATGGCGGAGAGCCACTTCCAGGAACAGCAGGCTCAAAAGAAATTCCGATAATGCCAAATCAGTGCAGGAAAAAACCTGAGGGAAGTGACTGCCAGTTAACCTCCAGCATTAATTTACTATTAATTCCGCACAACTTATGTGCCCAGGTTGCACTGTTTCTGCTGTCTATACTATGGTTGGCCAAGGTTCTTGGCATTTCAGTTTTATTGTAGTCCTATGGTTACAAAAGGTCGGTTTCCTATGTTTATTTTTCTATTTGTTTGGGGGGGTGGGGGAGCATTGATAGTTATTGATTTCCTCTTCAGGTTGTGGTTTGATGGATCTGCAGGGAACTATCAGCAGATCAGTGACGGGGGAGGGGAAGAGGGAGGGGAGGGAGGAGAGAAGACTAAGGGAAACGGCAAACCTTGGAAACCCTATATATGTATGTATTAGACAGGTGGTGAGAGTGTGTGTGTGTCTGATAATGGAGTCATTTGACGGGGAGGAGATGAGACCTGGTTCCGAAGCCCGAGTCATATACCTACACGATAGTGGTCTTGTTAAATTGCTACTATGACGTCTATTCGCATTACGTCCCTTAATGTGAAGGGCCTTAACACTCCGCAGAAGAGGCGTCATTTATATCAGGAATTGGGTCAGCTCCGAACGGACATAGCTTTCATACAGGAGACCCACCTGAAAGCCCGGTATGAATCCCTCATGTCGTCCAATGCCTATCCCCACCAATACTATGCAGCCTGCTCCCGCAACTCCAAATACACAGGGGTGGGCATCCTGCTGGCGCGGTCGCTGGTTTTTGAATGTAAGGGCTGTGTCAGAGACCCTATGGGCCGTTATCTTATTCTCACTATTGTTGTTAATGGGGTTGTATACACATTGTTTAACATCTATGCCCCTAACAAGGACCAGGGCCTCTTTTTTGAGCGAATGAATACTTTACTCACTACCCATGGCCAGGGCTATCTACTGGTGGGCGGGGATTTTAATTTGGTGAGGAGTCCGTCCCTGGATGCTTCCCGGGGTTATGTATCAGCCTTGGGCTCGCATAGAGCACGTTTGCATGAGCTGATGGAGAATTGGATGTTATTGGATGTCTGGAGGACAATTTATCCAAGATCACGCTCCTATACCTTTTACTCCACACCTCACGCATCATACAGTAGAATTGATTATTTCCTATCAGATAGGGGACTTTTTAATCACATTAAAAAAGCTGAGATTAATCCCATAGTATGGTCTGATCATGCAGCTGTTTGCTTGGAGATTGAGCTTAGTGGGTACGATGCTGGCCTCAGATTCTGGCGACTGAATGAGGCTTTACTGGGAGATGAGGATTACAATAAGACTCTTACTACTCAGATTCAGTCCTTTTTTGCCCTCAATGATACCGGAGGGGTTTCATCTCCAATGGTTTGGGACGCCTTTAAGGCGTATCTTAGGGGGTTACTGATCTCACGGGGGGCGTATATAAAAAAAAGGGACTCCAGGGTTGCTCAAGAGCTACGGGATGATATAGCCAAACTGACCCGGCAACATCAGACCACTGGTGCAGGGAAAATACTAACGAGACTCACTAAGGCAAGGGAGGATCTCCTTAGATTGGAATCCCACAAAATTAACCACCAGATGATATTAACGAAGCAAGCATATTTCGAGGGTGGAAATAAAGCGGGGAAGCAATTGGCCAACCAGTTAAAAAAGCTCCAGTATCAGAATAATATTGCCAAAATTAAAACTGAACATGATGTCATACTTACCACCAACACTGACATTCGCAAGCGGTTTCTGGAGTTTTACTCACAACTTTACGGACCCAATAGGGATATCCACCAGACAAATGTGGATGCCTATTTGCACGGCACGCCCCTGCCGTGCTTATCTGGGGAAGCGCAGAGGGAGCTAGAAGCCGAGATCACGACGGTTGAGATCTTGGAAAGTATTCATTCAATGAAAGCAGGAAAATCACCTGGTCCTGACGGCCTGACAGCCAAATTTTATAAGCAATTTGGTCCCTATCTGGTGGCCCATTTACAAAAAGTGTATAATTCATTACGGGCTGGAGAGTCACTAGGGACTCAAGCGAATTTGGCAGGCATAACGGTGTTACCCAAACCGGGGCGCGACCCCACGAATTGTGGTTCATATCGCCCAATTTCTCTAATCAATTTGGACCTTAAAATTTTAGCGAGAATTCTCGCAGGACGTATGAACAAACATATACTCACTATTATACACCAAGATCAAGCAGGTTTTATGCCTGGGAGGATGGCCGGCGACAACATTCGCAAATTGGTTAATTTATTATGGTTGGCCCATGAGCGAAAGGATGAATCTCTGCTTCTCTCCATGGACGCAGAGAAAGCTTTCGACATGGTCCATTGGCCCTTTTTGTTCGGGGTTCTAAGGCAGATGGGATTTGGCCCCTATTTTTGTCAATGGCTTAACAAGTTATATGAACATCCCCGAGCGTGTCTCAAGATAAATGGTGGGTACTCAGACAGCTTTGAAGTTGGAAGGGGTACTAGACAGGGCTGTCCACTTTCTCCGCTGCTCTTCGCTATTTTTTTAGAACCCCTGGCGATTCGAATACGTAACAATGCACACATTAAGGGTTACGAGGTGGGTGGGCAATGTTACAAACTTTGCCTCTTCGCTGACGATATTATTTTCTCAGTCCGGGACCCTCATAATTCTTTATTAACTATTGAACAGGAAATTCGAGAGTTTAGTGCGGCTTCGGGCTATAAAGTAAATTGGGATAAATCCGAGATACTGAATGTTTCTTGTTCCCAGGGGACGGAACATTTTTTGAAGCCTTTGCACCCCTTTAGATGGGCGAATCAGAAACTTAAATATTTAGGAGTCTACTTAACCGCTCACCCTAAGGATTTATACGATTCTAATTATTCCCCATTACTTAAAAAGATTTTTTTTGATCTAGACAAATGGCATCGGCTACCGCTCTCCTGGTTGGGTAGAATAGCTACAATTAAAATGAATATCCTGCCTAAGCTATTATATTTGTTCCAGTCCCTGCCCATACCTGTCCCTGAAGCTGCTATCAAGTATTGGCAACGGAGGTTCTTCGGGTTTATCTGGAAGAGGCGCCCTCCCCGAGTAAGCAAACATGTACTATATCAATTTAAGCTAGAGGGGGGACTAAGCGTACCTAACATTCTCCATTATTATATAGCAGGGCAACTGCGACCGATTGTTGTTTGGCATACCGGGCAGGACTCTCGGCATTGGGTACTGATGGAACAACACCAGATGGGGCGAATGAGTCTTGCGGCCTTACCATGGCAGCCTGTAGCCACTTGGAGGGATTGCTCAGGAATGTTGCCCACCACCAGGCATACATTGTCATTATGGAAGAAGTGGAAAGCTAGAGTAGTAGGCGCTAAATCCTATTATTATCTTACCAGTCTGTATCACAATACCTCCTTCCCGATAGGTCTTCCGGGGCTGGCATTTCAACCTTGGAAATTGCGGGGTATCCTTCGGATGGAACATTTATGGGGGGTTGATGACTTTTTAACATTTGTGCAACTTAGGGAAAGATATCATCTACCAGTTACAGAGTTTCTAGCCTATAGGCAACTCTCACATTTTTGCCAGTCACAGGCAGTCTCAGCGGATTTGAGGGGGGGGAAGACACTTTTTGAGGGTTATTGCACTGATCCGCACAAGCATAAAGGTTTGCTCTCTAAAATATATAAACTCTTAAATGCCAAAAGGGCGGAATTACCCACACATATTAAGGCCTGGCATACTGATTTAGGAAGACAGGTAGATGAGACTGAATGGGAACAGATATATCTCAATATAAGCAAGGCCTCAGTCTCGTCGATGGTGACAGAGAATGGGTATAAAATGTTGTACCGCTGGTATATGACCCCGGAACGACTGAGGAAAATGCTACCTGATTCCGAGGGATTCTGCTGGAGGGGTTGCAATGTACGAGGGACTTTTTTGCATATGTGGTGGGCGGGTGATTGTATTAAACCATTATGGCAACAGCTGGAACACTGGCTGGCGAAGGTTTTGGACTCTTCAGTGAACCTTCCAATGCTGGGCGCTTTGTTGAACACTATTGTGGATGGTGAATCGTCATCACTATCGGAGTTCTGTGTCCAAGCGTGCACAGCTACACGGATGGAAATTGCGAGGATGTGGAAGGATAAACAAGGACCATCATTTGCATCAGTACTACATCGATTGGACCATCTCTGCACTATGTATCGCATCACAGCTGATAAGCATAAAAGGACAGAGAAATATCACCAGATCTGGGACTCCTACCTCAGATGGAGGCAGGCTTGGGTTTCCTAGCTTACTGATACATGTTGCACGAGGCTTACTCATGACACACACACTCTAGAACGTTTCTCAGTATTTTTATTGATTTTCAAATTCTGCTATTCAGGTTTCTGTTACATTGAACTGCTGTTGGTATTGTTGCCTAGCTCCTGGTCTGGGAGGGAGGGGGGGTTCAAGGGGAGATAAGAAAAAAAAAAAACTATGGTGGTATCTATGTATATGGAGATACAGCATGTTTCTTGTATTGTGAGTCATGTTCACCAATAAAATTATAAAAAGGAAAAAAGACCTAGGCTGCAGCCCCTATTTTGGACATCAGTCTATGCCCTAGGCAAGGCCCCGGCCTCAGACCTAGACTTAGGCCTGATATATTAATTTCAAGCGAATGCAGCAAATAAGGTTTGTTTTATTAGGGGGGCCCCTGATTAGTTTTAAGGCTCTCTGAATGAAATGAATTGCCCTTATTTGTCATGTTTTTGAAATTTGTTTGAAACAAATGCACATCTCTAATAAGGGATGATGAACGGTATGTGTTTTCTCTCCAACATAATTGGCTATAACTCAAGAATTTGATTTATTTGGCAATCTAAATACAACAACAAAAACGCATTTAGCTATATTTGATCTGCAGCTGTATGCTTATTGCAGAATACTCATCCTGGAGAAAACTGAATTCCTTGAAGTCATGCTTTTCATTGGATCAACATAAAAATTATCTGTAAGAACGTTTTGTCTTATTAAAGCATATTAATAGCATTCTGCACCAGAAGGAATGACAGTGGAACAGTTCTTTCAAACCTCTAGTGGGTGTGTACATGGAAAATGCGAGCAAAGAAAAGAATCAACTCCTAGTGTTAATAGAGAGCTATTCTGGAGAAGGAATAGCTCTTATAAGAGTTACAGTGTTGTTTTCTGACATCTGGCCTAGACAGGGCCTATAGAGGGCTACCTGTAAGAGAACGCAGCACGAAGAAGCTTATAATCTCTAGGTTGAGAGAGAGGAACTAGCACAGATTCCTCAAGAGAGAAGAATTAAATACATCTCAGCTTCAGAATGGTAAAGCTTAAAATCTCTTACATTTATGGGCCAGAGAGCAGCTGGAATAGCAAAGTGATAACTTTAACTTGTGGGATCCTTAGATATTTCTCTAGCCAGGAAATTCCTGTGGTTGTATAGATTGGGGAAGAATGAATCAATCCCAAAGTATTCCACAACTGGCCAGATAAAGATCATCCTTTTGAATTAACTGATTGGACTGAAGTAATCAGAAGGTATTTAGTTCATAGCGAAGACTTTTGTTCAGCTATTCACAGTCTGAGGAAGAGTTAAGGACTGAGATAATAGCCATTCGGTCACTATTGAACCATTATCACGATGTGGCATGTAAAGGAGTGTTTCCATTGCACTTGTTAGTGGATAGAATGCAAATGACTGTCTTGTGTATTTTGCAACTAATGTTTTCTCTGCTAATCATTTCTGAAGTAAAGCAAAATCCTCAGGAGTATTTATTTGTCTTGTCTGAGAAGAGACTGCAGCATTGTCAGCATGATCCCTTTCCCTAGCAGTGGGTCTTGAAGTGAATATTTTCCCCCAATGAAGAAGAATCCTACAGCCCCTGTCAGGGCAGAAAGTGAACCAGGGTTACACAATCAAAGACATTCTCACAAAAAAAAAAAAAAAAGGGCAAACACAATCTTTGGACCTTTGGACCTTTGCCCAATCTTTAAATTCAGTTCTTAAGGTCACAAAATCAAACTGTACATTTCCCTCAAGATTTGGCTTATATATCTTTTTCTGCAGAATTTTTTTCCATTCCAGAAAGTGCAAGAAATTAAAGCATTTGAACAAAAATGTCCCATTTCATAATTGTGTAAGTCTTTTTTCCTCTTTCCATAAACCAGGCCCTTAGTTAGCGAACCCCCAAGCTCGTCACAGACCTGAAACAGGAAATCCAGGCCTTGGGGTAGCCAAGTTGGCATCAGCAAGCTGCAACTCCCCAGAACCAACTGGGTGGATGGCGGCAGGTTGATCATGACCAAGAACTGTCATGATATGAAACTCCAAGGGGGTAATCTCGGGCATAACATCAGGAAATATTTAATCACAGAAAGGATGATAGATGCATGGAATGCCCTCCTGGAAAAGGCGATGAAGACAAAAATGGTGATGAAATTCCAAAGAGCATGGGATAAACACAGAGGGCCAGATTTTAAAAGGGTTACGCACATAAGGTATGCGCGTAACCCTTTTAAACCCCCCCCCTGCACGCGCCGAGCCTATTTTGCATAGGCTCGGCGGCACGCGCAAGCCCCTGGACGCGCTTGCCTGGGGGGGGCGTGTCGGGGTGTGTCGGGAGTGACGCAGCGTTTTCGGGGCATGTCCGGGGGCGTGGCCGAGTGCCCTGACACAGGCGCACATAAGTTGCTACTGCACGGAGGCAGTAGTAACTTTTAAGATAAAGGTAGGGAGGGGGTTTAGATAGGGCTGGGGGGGGTGGGTAGGTAGGGGAAGGGAGGGAAAGTGCAGGGGGGTGAATGGAAAGTTCCCTCCGAGGCTGCTCCGATTTGCGCGCGCAGGGCTCGGCGCGCGCAGGTTGCACAAATGTGCACCCCCTTGCGTGCACCGACCCCGGATTTTATAAGATACTCGCGGCTACGCGCGTATCTTATAAAATCCCGCATAGATTTGTAAAATCTACCCCAGAGAATCCTTAGTGGCTAGAGGGTAGAAATGAAGAAAAGGAATAACCTATGTTATATGGCTGCGCAACTTAGGCAAGTTATTGATTGGCAGAATATAGAACATCCTAAACAGTGGGTGATGTCGGAATGGGCGCAGGCTTCTCCATTGCCATTGTCTGCTTTGTTGTGGCAACCTAGCAGAACATGGAGGAGTAACACACACATTCTGCCTACCACCCACAATTCCCTTAACTTATGGAAGAAAGTGTGAATTAAATTGATTGGACCCAGAGAATATTCCCCCCTTACACACTTATTACATAATACCGCCTTTGCCCCCTGTCTCCAGCCACATGCATTTAAAAAGTGGAGGGCGCATGGGCTCTATCTGATTAAGCATGTTTGGGAAGAGGGTAAGTTGGTGCCCTTTGAGCAACTATGTGCCCAACATGGACTACCTAGATCTGAATTTCTTGCATTCCAACAAATAGCAAATGTTGCTTACCTGATGTAACAGGTGTTCTCACAGGACAGCAGGATGTTAGTCCTCACAAATGGGTGACATCGAGGATGGAGCCCACCACGGAAAACTTCTGTCAAAGTTTAAACAGAACTTTGACTGGCCCATACTGGGCATGCCCAGCAAGGCACTGACCCTGCAGCCAGCAGGGGTCTCCCTCCAGTCTGATTTTCAAAGCTACAGGCAGTGCCTAAAAAGTAAAAACAAAACGAACCCAACACCGCGGGGTGGCGGGCGGGTTTCGTGAGGACTAACATCCTGCTGTCCTGTGAGAACACCTGTTACATCAGGTAAGCAACATTTGCTTTCTCACAGGACAAGCAGGATGGTTGTCCTAACAAATGGGTGAGTACCGAGCTGAGGATGTCCCGACTTGCACCAAATGCACCCAACGACGTGCAAGAGGCACAACAACTGGGGTGGAATTTGGTAAGGGCATCCGCACCCTACCGGGAAGGTGGAAGGGTGTTGGTACATCATGTTGGAAAAGGTTACGCAAGACAGATTGGCCGAAGATGGAGTCCTGTCTTCCAGCTTTGTCCAAACAATAGTGGGCTGCAAAAG
Source organism: Rhinatrema bivittatum (assembly GCF_901001135.1). NCBI lineage: Eukaryota > Metazoa > Chordata > Amphibia > Gymnophiona > Rhinatrematidae > Rhinatrema > Rhinatrema bivittatum. The sequence goes on from NC_042616.1 coordinate 80,658,011, forward strand.
TATGGAGAGAACTCCAGGTTGCAGCTTTGCAGATGTCAGGAAGCGGCACCGATCAAAGGTGTGCCATCGAAGTCGCCATGGCCCTCACAGAGTGTGCTTTTACACGGTCTTGAAAAGGAATGCCAGCTTGCTGATAGCAAAAAGAAATGCAGTCCGCCAACCAGGAGGAAAGAGCCTGCTTACCCACAGGTTGTCCTAACTTGTTAGGATGGAAAGAGACGAATAATTGAGTGCTCTTTCTGTGAGAAACTGTACGGTCTAGATAGAATGCTAGAGCCCGTTTACAGTCTAGGGTATGCAGAGTCTGTTCTCCGGAGTTGGAGTGGGGCCTGGGAAAAAAGATAGGTAGTATGATGGATTGATTGATGTGAAACTCCGATACTACCTTAGGTAAAATTTAGGGTGAGTGCGGAGTACCGCCCGGTCCTGCAGGAGTTTAGTGTAAGGCGGATAGGTGACTAAGGCCTGTAACTCACTAACCCTGCGAGCTGAAGTGACAGCTAAAAGGAATAATACCTTCCATGTGAGATACTTTAATTCACAGGAGTGTAGAGGTTCGAAAGGTGGTTTCATTAGCCGACCAAGAACCAGATTAAGGTCCCAAGATGGGGCCGGAGGACGTAAGGGTGGCTTCAGATGGAGCAAGCCTTTAAGAAAGCGTGTTACCAGGGGTTGTACTGAAATAGGGACACCCTGTATGCCTTTATGGAAAGCGGCTACTGCACTGACATGCATCCTAATGGAAGAGGTTTTAAGACCCGATTCCGATAGATGCCATAAATAGTCCAAGAACTTAGAGATTGGACAGGAAAGGGGATCAAGGGACTGGGAAGTGCACCAAGATGTGTACCTTTTCCATTTATACGAATAGGATCTTCTGGTGGAGGGCTTTCGTGAAGCTATCAGGACACGAGAAACCGAATCCGAAAGGTTAAAAGGCTGAAGGACTAACCTTTCAACATCCATGCCGTCAGGGACAAGGCTTGGAGGTTGGGATGGAGGAGGCATCCGTCGTTCTGAGTGAGCAGATGCGGATCCGTTCCCAGAGGGATGTGCCTGCGGATGGAGAGATCCTGAAGAATGGGAAACCACACCTGGCGTGGCCAGTGGGGTGCTATCAGGATCATGGTTCCTCCGTCCTGGCGAAGCTTCACGAGAGTCCTTGACAGAAGAGGAAGTGGAGGGAATGCATAGAGCAGACCTGATGTCCACTTGAGGGAGAAGGCATCCCTCGGCCGAGAGTGGTGGCTCCGAATGAGAGAGCAGTAATTGTCTACTTTGTGGTTCTGAGGGGACGCAAAGAGATCTATGTGGGGAGAACCCCACTTGTGAAATAGAGAGGTCGCTACCAGAGGATCGAGTGACCACTCGTGTGGTTGGAAGACCCGGCTCAGCTGATCTGCCAATACATTGTCTACTCCCGGCAGGTAAGTGGCCCTGAGGTACATGGAGTGGGAGAGGGCTTCTGCCCAAATCTGCGCAGCTTCCTGACACAGAAGGAAAGAGCCTGTGCCTCCCTGCTTGTTTATGTACCACATGGCCACTTGGTTGTCTGTCTGGATTAAGATTATCTGATTCGAAAGACGATCTTTGAACGTTCTGAGCACGTAACGGATTGCTCGAAGTTCCAAAAACTTTATCTGGTGTTCGGCTTCCTCTGGTGACCATAACCCTTGGGTTTGGAAATCGTCCACATGAGCCCCCCAACCGATGTGGGAAGCGTCGGTGGTCAGGATTACTTGTGGATCTGGTAGGAGAAAAGGTAAGCCCTGAAGGAGATTGATTTGAGTGGTCCACCAGGTTAAAGACAGGCGAAGCGCTTGTGTAACTGCGACTATGGAGGACAGGCGCTGAGAAGCTTGAATCCATTGGTGTCGCAGTCCATTGTGTTACTCTCATGGCTAGTCGGGTCATGGGAGTGACTTGAACTGAGGATGCCATGTGTCCTAGGAGAATGAGGAATTGGCGAGCCGTGGCCGTGTCTTGAGACTGGAGCTGGCGAGCTAGGGACATGAGAGTTTGGACCCGCTGCAGCGGAAGGTAGGCCTTTGCCTGTAAGGTGTCCAAGTCTGCCCCAATGAAAGATAAGGTTTGAGATGGGACTAAGCAAGGTTTCTCGTAATTGACAAGAAACCCTAAGGAAAGGAGTGTGTTGATTGTCAATTTTAGGGAGGAGTGGGCAATCTGAGGGGTGGAGGCCCTGATTAGCCAATCGTCCAGATAGGGGTAGACGTGGACACCTTCCTTCCTGAGGAATGCTGCTACCACTACGAGGCATTTGGTGAAGACTCGTGGAGCAGATGCCAGACCGAAAGGTAGTACTCGGTATTGATAATGGTCGCGGCCTACCAGAAACCGCAGATACTTGCGATGGGATTGTGTTATCGCAATATGGGTATAAGCATCCTTTAGGTCGAGGGAGCACAGCCAATCCCCCCTTTGCAGCAGAGGGAGTAGCGCACCCAGGGTTACCATCTTGAACTTTTCTTTTTGAAGGTACTTGTTGAGGGCCCGAAGGTCCAAAATGGGATGTAGCCCCCCTGACTTCTTTGGAATTAGGAAGTACCTGGAGTAGAATCCCTTGCCTCGTTGAGAGGGAGGGACGGGTTCTATAGCATTTGATTGCAAAAGAAGGGATACTTCCTGTTGTAATTGAGTCAAGTGGCTGGATAGACTCCATGCTTGAAGAGGCGGGGAGTCTGCCGGAAGAGTTATGAAGTTGAGGTGGTAACCCTGTGTGATAATTGCCAGCACCCACTGATCTGAAGTAATCTGTATCCAATGCTGTAAAAAGTGGCACAGATGACCCCCCACAGAGATGTCGGGAAGTGGGATGTGGCATGTGCTCCGTACCGGGAAGTCAAAGGCCTGCCGCAGACCCAGGAGGTGGGGCCACAGCAGGTCTTTGTTTTCGAGGTTGGCGTGGCTGAGGTCTAGTGGAGGATCGAGCCGGACGAGGCCTAGCCGACGGAGGATAATAACGACGTGGCCGAAAGAAAGACTTTTTAGAGTCCTTCTTAGGTGGTGGTTTGGAGGATACCTCAGATGGAACAGACGAAAGTTGCTTCAACGTCTCGTGGTGATCCTTCAATTCTGCCACAATTTGTTGAATCTGTTCTCCAAACAGATTGTCCCCTAAGCAGGGTAAATCGGCTAGACGATCCTGGACCTCTGGGCGAAGGTTAGATGACTTTAACCAAGCCCAACGTCTGGCTGAGATGGCAGTAGCTGAGACTTTTGTGGAAGCATCGAAGATATCGTAGGCCGTTCTGATCTCGTGCTTCCCAGCCTCAAATCCTTCGTGAAGAAGGGCTTGAAGCTGTGGCTGGTATTGGTCCGGTAACGTGTCAGCGTAGTCCTGCATCTGTTTAAGGATGGCTCTGTTGTATTGAGTCATGTAAAGTTGGTATGAAGCTATGCGAGATATCAACATGGCCCCATGATACACTTTCCGTCCCACACTATCTAGGAATTTGTTGTCCTTGATAGGGGGAGTGGAAGAGTGTGGTTTTAGGCGCTTGGCCTTCTTTTGTGCAGACTCAACTACAACAGAGCGATGATCCAGTTGAGGCTTCTGAAATCCTGGTGCTGACTGAACAAGGTATGTGGAGTCAGCTTTCTTATTAAATGGTGACACAGATGAAGGAGATTCCCAGTTTTTCTTTAAAAGATCCAGAAATACCTGGTGAATGGGGATGGAAGCGATGATTTTTGGGGCATCCAGAAATTGGAGCAGTTCCATCATTTGGTGCCTGTCATCGGTTTCAGATTGCAACTGAAAAGGTACAATTTCTGACATCTCCTTTACAAAATTAATAAAGGAGAGATCTTCAGGAGGAGATCGTTTTCTACTCTCTGTAGGAGATGGTGGGGATGGCAAATCTGTATCAGAAGATGTATCATCACCTCAGGTATCATAAGGATCATGTGGGGCTTGCAGACCTGAAGGACCTGGTTGAGGATCCAAAGGCATCGATGGAAATCTGGATGGAATCGGTACTGCAAGCGGAACTGTAAACGGCATCGAGGGCTTCGGGGCTGCCGATGGAATCGGTGCCGGTCTTGGAATCGATGGAGCCGAGGGATAAATCGGTGGAGAGGTATGCGAAGGCACCGATGGGACTACTCCGGACGGGGGAATCCGAAACGGTGTTTCTCCTGCCGATGAGAATCCTGCCGGAGACGATGGTGTAGTCGGTGCTACTGGAATCACCGATGGAAGGGCCCGCATGAGTGCCTCCATACGATTCAGTAGCGGTGCCAGCGCTTCCACTAGAGGCTCGGTGGTCGGTTCCCTCCTCGGTGGCGGAGTCGGTGCCGAGGTCGGTGCCTGAGGCGGTGCCAGAATCGGTGCCGGAGACGGTGCCGGTGGAGGCTGGAACCTTTGCATCGCTTTCTCGATGGCCTCCTGGACCAGCCGGTCCAGTTCTGCCCGGAGACCAGGGGTAACGATACCCGGCTCGACGGGAGAGGGAGGCTGAGGCAGAGCCGGAGGGACCACCGTAACCGGTGGGATCACGGCTCCCACACCCCGAGAGGGTGAGGGTTTCCTCGATGCCTGCGAACGAGACGTGGACGGTGCCAGGTCTGACCGAGGCTTTTTTGTCGGTGGCTCGGCCTGTTCAGAGGTCAATGGCTGTGGATCCTCGACGGGCCGAGACTTGTGCCGCCGATGGCGATGCTTGTCCTTCCGATCTCCTCGCCCATCCGGGGAGGGGACAGGAGTCGACGGCCGAGAAGTCATCGGTGGTGGACGGTCACCGGAGGGTTGACGGTGGTGGTGCAACTTCGACGGTGCCGGTTCCGATGACGTCGATGCTATCGATGGTGTTGGGGTGGGTGCATGGAAGAGGAGCCCCATCTTCTCCATCCTGGCTTTACGACCCTTAGGTGTCATTAGGGCACATTTAGTGCAAGTCAGGACATCATGCTCACTTCCCAAACACAGAACACAGACCCTATGGGGGTCTGTGATGGACATAGTCCGGGTGCAATCCGGACAACGACGGAACCCCGTCGCCATGGCCTAGGGCCAAATTTAGCCGCGGGAACGGTAAGTGCCAACAGGCCTCAAGGGCCAAAATCGATGGCAGTCGATGAAAATCGGCAAAAAACTTACCGGATTCCGCGAAGGTGACAAAATTTGGCGAAGGGAGACCCCTGAGGGGCAAATTTTCTTCGGAAAGAAAAAACCGAATTCCTGTCAGGAACGTGGTAAGAGAGCTCCTTTCACCGCGTGGCAGCTGCTGCGCGGAAAAAAGAAGACTGGAGGGAGACCCCTGCTGGCTGCAGGGTCAGTGCCTTGCTGGGCATGCCCAGTAGGGGCCAGTCAAAGTTCTGTTTAAACTTTGACAGAAGTTTTCCGTGGTGGGCTCCATCCTCGATGTCACCCATTTGTGAGGACAACCATCCTGCTTGTCCTGTGAGAAAGCCCATTTTCTGCATTCAATCAAAATTGCAACCTATCTCGGAACTGGTGGCTCCCTGTTTGAGGGATATTGCTTGGCAGGGGGATATATTAGAAACCTTATCTCTAAATTATATAGTATCCTAAACACAACCCCATGGGGAAAAGTGTCACATATCTTAGCATGGGAACGAGATTTTGGATGGTCCTATATGGACAAAACATGGGATTCTGTTCAGCATAATTTACGCAGGATATCTCTATCCACACTTATCCAGGAAAATTGCCTTAAGTTACTGTATCGCTGGTATTACACACCGGATAAATTACATGTAATGTATCCTGCTATAAGTGGCCTATGCTGGAAGGGTTGTGGCATCCAAGGTTCTTTTTACTATATTTGGTGGGAGTGCCCGGTCATCTTGGCATTTTGGATGGAATTGGGTACTTTCTTGTCCCAACTGCTACAGATCGTCCTCGTACTTCGAGCGGAGCAGGCGCTGCTGCACTTTCCTATCCCTACACTGAACAATATGCAAACCAGTTTGGTGCATCAGGTCTCCGTCGCAGTTCACATTGAGATAGCAACACTCTGGAGGCAAACGCAGGCACCTGCCATGTGAAAAGTTTTATTACACCTGGATAGAGTATGTACAATGCACAAATTGACAGCAGTTAAAAGGCACATCTTGTCGAAATTTCATGCTATATGGGACCCCTATCTACTTAAGAGACGTAATCTATCATAAAGGGCATGGGGACACTCATTTGGAGATCTTTCGGACCAGAGTCCTAAGGTATAAGTTGTACACCTTTTGCTGTGTCCTGCTTTGCTGTAGACCGCACCACCACTTACTGTATCATGGAAGACTTAATTATATGTGATTTTGTCAACTTTGTTTTATGATGTATGACACTGAGAGCAAGGGGGGCTTATTTTATTTTGTATAACTTGTTATGACTTGTACTGTTTATGTATATGGCATTATCCTTACTTGTTATCTGGATGTCAATAAAAAGAAAATTATTTTAAAAAAAAGGAGTAACCTATGTTAACTGGGGTAATGTGCATAGTGTGGCAGTTTCTACCCTTAACAGAAAGCATGGGGGTAACCTGCATGGAGTGGCAGTTACTACCCTAAATAACTTCCCGGGAAGACTGAATGAACTTTGGGTCTTTATCTGATGTCATTTACTATAAAACTATGGCAAGGTGATAAGAAAACAAGAACCAAATAAAGGAAGCACAATCTAGCGACATCACAGGCCATGGAATAACTGACCTGCCACTGACAGGATACAATCCCCAGAAACTAACCTGATTTGTGGTGACCAGGTATCATCCAGCAAGGCCATGAGAATCTAGGAGGTCAGATATTCAGGCAAAAGCTTGACTCGTTTTGATAGCTGTTTAGATTATTACAAAGCTTAGTAGTAAGACATTGTGGGAAATAAAAGATGGATTAAGTATGCTCATCTACCCCAAAAAAGGAGATAACCAAAGAGGACGACAAAAAAAAATGACTGGATAAGGAGTGATATGTTACAAGTGTTCAAGCTTCTTCGGCTGACAACTGGGATATATCCTTAACAATGTGGAAAGGAATGAGCGGGTAAACTGGATGGGCCAATTGTTCTCTCTCTTCTGTCATCTACTATGTTACTACCGTAATAATCTCACAGAATGTAGATATTAGATCTTATTCTTAAGGATTACTATAGAGGAACAGCACTAGTTTGCAGTGGGAAAATTATGAAAAACTAGATGCAAAATGAGATGAACCTAGTAAGGGACATGCAAGGCTTTAGAAAATGATTATGGGGGCAATACTGAATTTGGCCATGGTACTACAATAACCCACATGGAGTTTGCAACAATACCGAAAACAAAAGTGTACACGTACTTTTACTTTCATTCCTGTCCCTGAAACATTACCTACAAAGAGCTGCACCTGATTTCTCTGCCTGAAACAACATGTGTCATTTTGTTTATTTTAAACTCTGTGAGTTTTTCCATCCCCCTCCTTCTCCCTGCCCCTGAGAATGCCTCTTAACAATGCAGGTAAAATTACTTGTATTGCAGAATAATGTGGATAATTTTGCCCACATTGAGGATGGAAATGCCTTTGATTATTGTCTTCCCCATAAATATAATAGAAGTAAAAAAAAAAACTAGGAGGTAATAATAGTGAGCCATCAACTAGAACAGTGGTTCTGAAATTGGCCTAGGGGGACCCCCAGCCAGTCAGGTTTTCAAGATAACAGTAATGAATATGCATGAGAGAGGTTTGTATGCAGTGCCTCTATTGCATGCAAATTTGTCTCATGCATCCCAGATATCCTGAAAACCTGACTGGCTGGGGATCCCCCAAGACAGGTTGGGAACCACTGAACTAGAACACTGTGGCCAGTTCTAGAGGATATATACAGCCAGGAGGCAGTCCAGAGAAAGGTTACCACAATAGTGCAGGGTCAACACCAAAAGCCATATGAGATTAAATTTAAGGGCCTAAATGTGAATATCCCAGCGTAAAGTACAGAGGGGAAATATGGTAAGTAAAATTCAAAATCCTGAAAGGTAAACATAAGGTAAGATCAGAGACTGGGTGAGGTCTGTTTTACTGTGGCAAGAGGTGAAAATGAGCAGATACGATGGGTCCAGCTGCCATCATATTCTGTGTCCCTATGACTTGATAACCGAATTTGAATACACAAAGAAGCTGGTGATCCGATGCTTTTCATTTTCACCAGGGATAGAGAAAATAGACCTTTGGAAGGCTCATCTGAATATCCTACCCAGCAGTCCCTGGGAGAGGAGGTCCCCATGAGCAAATCCAGGCCTCAGGCTCCACTACCTCAGCTTTCAGAGGCTGCGCACCCCTTGCAACAGACGAGGACCAGAAGCGAGTGCCGTTCTTAAGATTCCTTACTATGAATTTTCTATAGATTTTATAACGAAGAAATTTAATTCAAAACGAGAAGGTGGGTAATTAATATCTTGAATAATTGTGAGGTTTTGAGGGTCACTGTCAGACAAATATTAAATAAATCAATAGACTAAAAGTACTGTAGATTAATTTTACATCCCTACTCTGTTAGAACTTTAACTCAACAGCAAATCGACTAAATTAAGATGCAGAAAGTAGTCCAGCAGTAAGAGGGAGGCCTTCTAGGCTTTTGCACTGAGTGCCACATATATGGTTATCTCCCAGCTGGTGAAAGGTTGTATGTATGCATTAGGTGCAAAGAGCTCCTAGCCCTCAGAGAACAAGTCCGATCTCTGAAGACTAGAGTGGCAAAACTGGAGGAGCTAAGGGAAACAGAGAGGTATATAGAGGAGAGGAGACCTTCAGGAACATAGTAGAGAAGTCCCACCTCCAATCTGGCAGCCCCTATGCTGCCTTGGAGGAGAAAGGTCACCTGGAAGGAGAGCATCACCTTGATGAGGCAGGAAGCAATCCTGTAGCAAGGACCTGCCCTCAAGGTGATGTAGTATCCTCTCGCACTGAGGACAGGTCTCTAGGGGCATGTGCCCAGGAGGTAAGAGTGGGGACAGCCATTGTAGTTGGTGATTCGATTATAGAAAGTCTGATAGCTGGGTGGCTGTGGAATGTGAGCGATCTAGTCTCCTAGTCTGCTCCTTTATTGGAAGCAGACCGGGAGGAAACTGGGGTAGGCCTACTCACGTCACTGTGCGGTTTTTACAAACATTTCCCCCTGTGCATGCGAGTGGAGCAACTGCGTGCACATGCGCACGTCTATACAAAACTGGGTGGGCCATTGGGTTTTATAACATGTATGCAGTGACACGCACATGTTATAAAATCCTCACATCCTTGTGCATGCCAGGAACCACGCATGTGCTGGTTTTAAATTTGCCCATAAGAGAACAGGGAAACTAGGACATACCAGTAGAGAGGTTACAATAAATGCCCAAAGTGGACCAGGTGTCTTTAAGTAAATGAGCAGAAAGATTCTGAATTACCCCCGTCAACTGATGACCAGTTGTTAATACAAACAAAAAAATATACTTTGAAATGTCTGTTTATAAATGCTAGAAGTCTAAAAAATAAGATGGGAGAGTTAGAGTTTATATGAAAAGGTAGATATACTTGGCATCTCAGAGACCCGGTGGAAAGAGGATAACCAATGGGACATTGTGCTACCAGGGTACAAATTATATGAAAATGATAGACTGGATCAAATTGATGGAGGGGTGGCAGTCTATGTGAAAGAGGGCACTGAGTCAAACAAGATAAAAATTCTGCAGGAAACAAAATGCAATGTTGAATCTTTATGGACAGAAATTCCAGGTGAAAAGGGGAATAAAAAGGCAATGGGGGTGTATTACTGTCCACCTGGCCAAAATGAACAAGCATACAATGAAATGCTAAAAGAAATTAGAGAAGTTAACAAAATCAGCAGCACAGTAATAATGGGTGATTTCAATTACCCCAGTACTGACTGGGCTAATGTTACATCAGGAAATTCTAGATAGGTAAAGTTCCTAGATGAAATAAATGACTGCTTCATGGAGCAACTGGTACAAGAACCAATAAGAGGGGAATCAAGTTTAGACCTAGTTCTTAGTGGAACATAAGAATATAAGAAATTGCCATGCTGGGTCAGACCAAGGGTCCATCAAGCCCAGCATCCTGTTTCCAACAGTGACCAATCCAGACCATACGAACCTGGCAAGTACCCAAAAACTAAGTCTATTCCATGCTACTGATACAATTAATAGCAGTGGCTATTCCCTAAGTAAACTTGATTAATAGCAGTTAATGGACTTCTCCTCCGAGAACTTATCCTGGAACACAGGATTGGTGTGAGAGGTAACCGTGTTGGGGCCACTTGGCAATAGTAATCACAACATGATCAAATTTGACTTAATAACTGGAGAGAGGGCACTAAAGAAATCAACTGCAACATTTAACTTTCAAAAAGGTGACTGTGATAAAATGAGGAAAATGGTTAGGAAAAAAATGAAAGGAGCAACTGCAAAGTGTTGGAAACGTGGACCCTTGAGCCGGCTTGAGAATTGGAAGATCCACTGAAGGGAGGCCTACAGTGGCACTCGTAGCCGGGAGGTGGAACTGGGCCAAGAGACCTGACTGGACCTTCATCTATGCCAGCCCTCATTCCCCGCAGGTTGAGCCCTTGGGTGCCAGGACCGGCAGGACTTAGGCGAAGGTCTCCTGGTGGAGGGAGTCCGGTGGGCTGTCCGAGTCGGGACTGGCAGAAGTCTGAAGAGGCGGAGATGGTCCAGGAGTTGAGGTGGGCAGCAGAGTTGCAAAACGAAGAACCAGGCCAGAGGTTGGGGCAGGCAGAAGACAAGTAGAAGCCAGAGAACACGCCAGAGGTCAGGACAGGCAGCAGACAGAGGAATCCAGATACCAGGCCGAAGTCAAACCGAAGAGGCAACCAAAGGCAGGAATAGGAGCGGAACCACAAGAACAGGAATGGAGCTGGAACAGGCAGGAACAGGCAGGATCACAGGATCGGAGTCAGGAATAAGCAAGAACACTGGAACGGAGTCAGGAACAAGCAAGAACACAGGAACGGAGTCAGGAACAAGCAACTAGTTACTCAGGAGAGTCAACCTGTTGGCAAGGCAAAGCAGAGAAGTCCTCTGCTGATGACGTGGGATTCAGGGCCAGGCCGAGGTTTCCCGACGCAGCCCCTTTAAATTCCAGGCCGATGTGCGCGCACACGCCTAAGGGGGAAGAATCCTCAAAGAGTTCGGCGGCGTCTCCCTTGTGGGGAGAATGCCGTGACAAGGCCCCGGAGTGGCCTGGCCCGGGGTGAAGAAGGCAGCAGGGAGCACCGGCATCTGCTGGTAAGAGAAGGGGGGCCCAGCTGTGGCTGCCCGTGGCCAGGTTTCCCAACACAAAGGTTAAGAGTTTAGATCAGATCTGGCTGTTGTTTAAAAATACCATCTTGGAAGCCCAGACCAGATGTAGTCCACGCATAAGAAAGTGGCAGGAAATCTAAACAACTACCAGCATGGTTAAAAGGTGAGGTGAGACAGCCTATAATAGCTAAAAGAAGATCTTTCAAGAAATGGAAAAGAGATCTGAATGAAAACAGGAAACAGCATAAGCCCTGGCAAATTAGATGCAAAGCTAAAGGCAAAGAGAGAATTTGAAAAGAAGCTTGCCATGGAAGCAAAACTTATAATCAAAGCTTTTTCAGTACATTCAAGGTAAAACGTCTGTGAGGGAGTCAGTTGGACCATTAGATGAACAAGGGATAAAAGGGGCACTTAGAGATGACAAAGCTATAGCAAAGAGACTAAATTAATTCTTTGCTTCAGTATTCCCTGAGGAAGATGTAGGAGAGATACCCATAGAAATGATGATATTCAAAGTTGATGATTCAGAAGAAATGAAACAAATCTCAGTGAACCTCAAAGACATACAAGGGCAAATTGACAAACTAAAAAGTAGCAAATCACCTGGACTAGATGGTATACATCCCAGAGTGATGAAAGAACTGAGAAATTAAATTGCAGACCTGCTAGTGGAAATTTGTAAACTATCATTAACATCATTTATTGTACCTGAAGACGGGAGGGTTGCCAAAGTAATGCCAATTTTCAAAATGGGATCAAGGGGTGATCCAGGAATATACAGATCAGTAAGTCTGATGTCCATGCCAGGCAAAATGGTAGAAACTATTGAGAACAAAATTGTTGAACATATAAATAGGCATAGTTTAATGGGATAACGTCAACATGGATATAGCCAAGGGAAGTCTTGCCTCACAAACTTGCTACATTTTTTTGAGGGCATAAATATATGGATAAAGATGAGCCAATTGATATAGTATATCTGGATTTCCAGAAAGTATTTGACAAAGTCCTTCATGAGAGACTTCTTAGGAAATTAAAAAGTCATGGGATGGGGAAGTGTCCTATTGCGGATTGTCAACTGGTTAAAAGAAAGAAATCAGAGAGTAGGGCTAAATGATAAATTTTACCAATGGAAAAAGATGAATAGTGGAGTGCTCCAGTGATCTGTTTTGGCACCACTGCTTTATAATATATTTATAAATGACCTGGAAATAGGAACAACAAGTGATGTGATCAAATTTGCCAATGACACAAAATTAGTCAAAGTTGTTTACTCACATGAAGATTGTGAGAAATTGCAAGAGCACCTTGCAAACCTGGGAGACTGGGCATGCAAATGGCAAATGAAATTTAATGTGGACAAGTGCAAAATGCTGCACTTAGGGAAGAGTAACCCAAATTATAGTTACACAATGCAAGTTCCACATTAGGAGTCACCATTCAGGAAAATGATCTAGGCGCCATTGTTGATAATACGTTGAAATCTTCTGTTCCGTGTACAGCAGCAGCCAAGAAAGCAAACAGAATGCTAGGAATTATTAGGAAAGGAATGGAGAATAAAACAGAGAATATCATAATGCCTCTGTATTGCTCCATGGTGCAACCTCATCTTGAGTATTGTGTGCAGTTCTGTCATATCTCAAGAAGATATAGCAGAATTAGAGAAAGTACAGAGAAGGGCAATCAAAATGATAAAGGGGATGGAATGATTCCCCTATGAGGAAAGGCGTAAAGAAGTAAGAAACTCTTTAGCTTGAGAAGAGACGGCTGAGGGGAGATATGATAGTGATCCATAAAGTAAATGAGTGAAATGGAATGAGTAAACATTAATCAGTTGTTTACTCTTTCAAAAAGTACAAAGACTAGGGGGGACACACAATGAAGTTACTAGTTAATGCATTTAAAACTAATAGAAAATATTTTTTTTTACTCAATGCATACTTAGCTCTGGAGTTTCATTGCCAGAGGATTTGAAGAAAACTATTAGTGTAGCTGCATTTAAAAAAGGTTTTGGACAAGTTCCTGGAGGAAAAGTCCATTAACCATATATAAGGAGAGTTGCAGAACATCCACTGCTTATTCTTGGGATACGCCAGCGTGGAATCCGTTAAGTTAACCAGATAAGTCATATCTGCCATAGAGCAGGTCTAATTTAGCCAGATTGAAACTTATCCAGCTAAGTAGCAATTTGTACGCAGATATCAGCGGCATAGATGTGACTGCTGATTATCCCTTCTAATTAACCAGATAAGTTATACTCAGATAACTTAGATAACCTTATTTTAACAGGCAGATATTTTTGCTAGGTGCAGCCCAAACTACAGTGACAGCAATCTGGATAATAGAATGTCTTATGCAATCATTATGGCTATAATTTTTCAAGGGTCAATATAAAACTTCTTCATTAAATTAACAGCACATCTATATTGTACAAATGTTTCTGAAACCTGAGAAGAAGCATCATTCTTTCTTCATTCCTTACAGCAGCTGTGCATTCTCTTGCAGAAAAAATATATCAGCTGTTGTTCAAATAATATTCTGTAATAATCCATCACTTACATGTTTGTCTATCTGCAGATCGCAGGATCTTCTTGGAGTCATGCCATATTGTTTTGCAAGTCATCTTGAAGTCTATAAACCCTCTCCTTCCTCCAGGATTCTGACTTGATTTTCAGCAACTGAGTACCTTGTAGAAGGAATTTAAGTCCTCGTCATCTTGAAGCCCTGCGGAAATGATCACATTAATGATGCCTTAATGCAACAATAATATTCTATAAACCCCAAGAGCAGAAAAAAAGAAAGAAAAGAAAGCCTAGAAATAAGACTAAAAGAGGAAGAAATTAAATCAAGAAATAGGGTGATATTTGTGAGCAAGTAGCAGTTCTGCTGCTCGGATGATCAACTGATCATTCACAGCCTCCTGGGGATGAGCATCCTAGAATTGTTGCAACATTTATTTATTTAAATAAATATCTTATATTCTGCAATTCTACTATTATATAAGATGGCTTACAAAAGAACATATGCAATAAAATGACATACAAAACATAAAAACAAATCAGCATATAAACTCTCAATTATAAATGCTAATAATATACCAATCTATAAAAACTGCATGTTAAAATCTTGAGAAAATGAATATATTTTCAACAATTTCCTAATCTTAAATAATCTGACTGATTACAAAGCTCACAAAGTAAAGAATTCTATAACTCTGGTCCTTATACAGAAAAATCTTTAGTTTCTAGAGTGCTTAGCTTTAAACTCAGCGGAAGAAGAAGGTAACACTAAGCAGTTTGCTGAGAAGCAGAGCACAAGACCTTACTGGTACACAGCAAAAAAAAAATCTCAATCAAACAAATGCATCCAAATAAATAGCTTTATGCAATAGTGTTACTGACAATTCTGGTATTCAGTTATAGCTCATAACAACATAAGACTTTCCATATGGGGTCAGACCGAGGGTCCATCAAGCCTAGGATCCTTTTCCAACAGTGACCAATCCAGGTCACAAGTCACCCGGCAGGAGCCCAAACAGTAAAAGATCCCCTGCCTGCTAAATCACGCAGTGATAAGTAGTGGCTATTCCCTCAGGCGGTAATTTTCAATTGGGCATGCGGGCGCATATTGACGTACTTGCGTTGGCGCACACCCAGGACACAGCTATTTTATAAAGTACATGTGTGCTATAAAATAGCCTGAGTACGTGAATGTGTGCACCCTATTTTGCAACTGGGCGTGCACAGCTGCGTACATCCTGGTCTGAGCCAGGTAAGTGGGGGAATTTTATAACCGGCATGAGTCCATGCCATGACCAGTTTCACCATCCACTAGTTTGCCCAATGTAGAACTAGATCTTCCAAAAGCCCCTGGTTTAATAGCATGCAGTCCTCCCAGTCACCCCAGACTCTTTAAACCCTTCAGAAATGGCTTTGGGGTTTTATTTTTTTACGTTCTCGATAGCAGAAGTAAGTCACATGGCACTGGATCTGGGCTTGTGCCCGGGCACACAAGTATTTGCATTCACATCTCGTGGCCCTGCCCAAGAACACCCACACCCCACCCAAACCATGTACACACCATGCCCCTTTCAGAATCGGATTGAAATATTTGCATATCGGGAGATGTGCGTGTATGAAAGTGGCTTTTAAAATATGCCACACGCGTGCTTGTCCTACATGCAGGCACATCTCCCGATTCTGGTGTGTGCCCGGCTTTTAAAAATTCACCTTTCAGGTCTAACTTGGTTAATAACAGTTTATTGGACTTCTCCAAGAACTTGCCCAAAACTTTTTTTAAACCCAGCTATGCAAACGCCTTTACCAGATTCTCCAGCTAATGAGATTCAGAGCTTATTTGTGTGCTAGAGAAAAGAATTTTATTTGTTTTCAATATCCTATTTACTAATTTCAAGGCTTGTCCCCTAGTCTTTGTATTTTTTGAAAAGAGTAAATAACCAATTACACATTTACCTGTTCTAGTCCTCTCATGATTATACCGACCTCTGTCATATCCCCTCTCAGCTGTCTTTTCTCCAAACTGAACAGATCCAACCCTCTTTAATTCTATTCTCATAGAGGAGTATTCCATCCCCTTTAACATTTTGTTCACCCTTCTCTGCACCTTTTCCAATGCAACGATATCTGTTTGAGATGCGGCGACCAGAATTGTACACAGTACTCAAGGTGTGACATCACCATAGAGCGATACAGAGGCATTATGACATTCTCTGTTTTAGTCTTCATTCTTTTCCTAGTAATTCCTAATATTTTCTTTGGGGGTTTTTTTTGACTGCTTCCACACACTGAGCTAAGGATTTCAAAGTATAGTCCACGATGATGCCCAGTTTCTTTTCCTGGGAGGTAAGTCCTAATATAGAACCTAACACTGTGTAACTACAAAGTAGGTTACTTTTCCCCATGTGCATCAGTTTGTATATGTCCACATTAAATTTCTTCTGCCATTTAAATGCCCAGTCTTCCAAGATTCTCCTGTAATTTTTCACAATCCACTTGTGATTTAAGAACTCAGAATAATTTTGTGTTGTCTGCAAATTATTTTTTTTTTTTATAATTAACAATTTTTTTTAAAGTCAAAACTGTAAACAAGTGTACATTGTGACATGTATCTTCAGCATACAGAAATCAGAATAGGAATAGGACATCTGAACAGATAAGATAACCATGATTACAACCAAAAGCTTAAGATTTGTTCGTAACCAATAACTGTAACGTTGTGGCCAAACCCCCCCCCCCCCCATTCCCCCCTCCCAACAAATAGCCAGCAAATCGAATCAAATCAGAGAGCAGCCTAAGGAGACATCAGGAAACAAAGCACCATAAAAGCCTTAGAGAATTCACTTATCCCAGGGGTTCCCTTCTAAAGATTGAGATGTATGCCATCGGGCATAAGATGACCAGATTTTTTTGAATTTGGCAAGAGTGTGACACTGATAAGTGGTTATTTTACCCATGCAATATAAATAGTTTACTCAGGGAAACAACCCCTTAAGAGTTGGAGTTTGAGGAAACTCCAATATCGACCAATATCATTGCGTGCTGCCACTACCACTTGTTGCACCAGCTTTTGTTGAAATAAATCACTAGCTGTGAGTGGAGCTTTTAACAACGCTTGGGAGGGAAGCAATTCAAAAGATAAACACATAATCCCTTACAACCATTGTGATACCTCCTCCAATCACCCTCAAAGTTACCCTAGATCTTGTTTCATGCCCTAATATAACCTGGTTTAGAGGGAAGATCTTTATTTAAAAGGATATACAGTTTGGACATTATCTTTTCATTTTATCTGCAGATCAACACATGAATTCAAACATGGAAACTCCCTGTGGCATACTTTGCACAAATGAGCTACCAATTATAAAGTGTCAAAGTTGTAAATATGCAAAAATTTCACTATCAGGGAGGTCATGAAGATCTGAAAAGCTCTAAAGACCATTTGCTCCCCATACATTTTCAAAACTGGTAATCCCTTTCCGTTTCCAAAAATTAAACAAAGAAGATACAAAACCCAAGGCAAAAGAAACATTATCAAACGAAGATTTAAGTAATAGTCCCTACATCCCATCAATGGAATCCTCCAAGTCTGTCATACCTTAAGTGTCACTGACATCAAAGGAGGAACCATATTTAAGGGTCTCCAAATCTTTTTAGGTTGCCAAATCAGGGCCCACAGAGACATCTTACCTATGACTGCCTGTTCCAACAACGTCCATGTCTTGAGGGACCGTGTTTTATGCCATTCAATGATCGTCCTAAATTGTGAGGCTGTATGATACCAAACAAGATTAGGAACTCCCAACCCTCCCTGTTTCTTCGACTGAAAAAGAAAACGTTTTGCTAAATAAATTGAAAGACTCTCCTCTGCCAATGTTTCAAAGAGGAATTGGGGATCAAACGGGAAGAGTCTGACAAAGATAACTCACTCTAGGCAACACATTCATTTTAATTACTGCTATTCTACCCAACCACAAAATATAATACCTATTCCACTTTTCCAAATCCTTATAAATTCAGGCCAGCAATGGGGATAATTTAATTGAAAAAGATCCTGACTATTCCCAATATAAATTCCTAAATATTTAATGTGGCCAGTGGACCATTTAAATGAAAATTGAGTTTGCAAAATATTCACTAGAGTGACCGGGGGTTGTGAAATTTAAATTTTTGAATTTTTCCCAATTAACAGCATTAAATTCAGCCATCTCCTCTACAGTGGCTCTTACTGATTCCACAGGGCTGGACAAATGTAAATAATACATGATCCGCAAACAAGGACATCTTGGATGAGAAATCTTCACTTTAACACCAGGGATATTGGGGTTAGCTATGATTCTTGTAGTAAAAGGTTCCAAAGAAATTGCAAAAAGCAAAGGGGGATAGAGGGCATCCTTGTCTCACACCTCTACCTACCACAAATAAGTCAGAGTATCCCCATTAATCTTACTGCAAGCTTTGGGAGTATCATAAAGCTTATGAAGTCATTGGAGGAAAAAAGGCCACAAACTGCATGATTTCTAAAGTTTTCAATACGAAAGGCTAATGCACTAAATCAAAAGCTTTCTCAGCATCTACAGCAAGCAAAAGAAATGGATTTTGCTGTTTTCGCACCCACCAAATGATATCCATAACCTTCAAACATTGTCTGATCAGGGTGAACAATAGAAAACAAAAGGCTGTTAAGTCTGTTGGCTAAAATCTTAGCAAGCATTTTTAAATCCAAATTTAGTAATGATATTGGATGGTATGACCCACACAGCTTGGCTAGTATAGTAATGCCAGCATACTAGAGTTCTGAGAGAGGACATAGTCTCCTCTAAGGGAGCTAAACACTCTGGGGCGGATTTTAAAAGCCCTGCTCGCGTAAATCCGCCCGGATTTACGCGAGCAGGGCCTTGCGCGCCGGCGCACCTATTTTCCATAGGCCCACCTGGCGCGCACAGAGCCCCGGGACTCGCGATAAGTCCCGGGTTTTTCGAGGGGGGCGTGTCGGGGGGTTTGGGGGTGGGGCCGATCGGCGCAGCGTTTTGGGGGCGGGACGCGGCGTTTCGGGGGCGGGCCTGGGGGCGTGGTTTCAGGCTGGGGCGGTCCGGGGGCGTGGCCGCACCCTCCGGAACCACCCCCGGATCGCGTCTCCGCGCGCCAGCAGCCCGCTGGCGCGCGTGGATTTACGTCTCCCTCCGGGAGGCGTAAATCCAGGGATAAAGGTAGGGGGGGGGTTAGATAGGGCCGGGGGAGTGGGTTAGGTAGAGGAAGGGAGGGGAAGGTGAGGGGAGGGCGAAAGGGAGTTCCCTCCGAGGCCGCTCCGATTTTGGAGCGGCCTCGGAGGGAACGGAGACAGGCTGCGCGGCTTGGCACGCGCCGGCTGCCCAAAATCGGCAGCCTTGCGCGCGCCGATCCAGGATTTTAGCAGATACGCGCGTATCTACTAAAATCCAGCGTACTTTTTTAAAATCTACCCCTCTGGGTAATGGGTGGACAAGCTGGTCCGAAAATATATGATAAAAACGAACCGTATTTCCATCGAGACCCAGGAACCTACCAGGTTTTAATTTCCAAAAAGCCTGCAGCACTTCCAATTGAGTAATTTCCTTATCTAGATGGAGACGCTGCAGCTCAATCAACCCAGGTAAAGAAGTCTCAGATAGATCATTAGCAATGGCCTCCTGTGTTATTAAGGAATTGGCGCTATATAACCCTGAATAAAAATGTAAAACCCGCTGCAAATTTTCTGATTTGTAGTCAAGATTTTCCCCTGTACATCTTTGATTTTCACAACATTATTTTGATGGGTGTTGTGCTCTCAATTTATTAGCCCAGTATCGAATGTTCTCTTTATGGAGTTGGGCTGTGTCCAGCTGAAACTCTAGCCATTTCTGCAGCGTGGTCAGCAAAAATGGATACGTCTTGGCCATTCCAGTTCCACGTTGCTTGCTTTTGGGCAGTATTATAAATTTTATCTTTAGCCGCATAACTATGAAAGCATGCCACTATGTTGCGAGGTTTGTTATCTAGCTGCTGGCCCAAAGAACGATGGGCATGCTCCAGCTCAATTTTAAAAGTAGAGGCAGCATCCAGGGACATAGAAGAAGCTAGAACCCTTTGGCAGATTTGTTCTACTGCCGAATCAAAGTCCTGATAATCCAGGATTTACGGCACCCTCAGAACCGCAAATTGCTGCGGTGAGACGGATTTTCTAGGTCTTCATTTCTCATCAAGTTCAGAATATTCCATTTGCAGAGTCTTATGTTCGGTACGTAATCGAGAGAGGTCTTCAGCCTGTGAATCTATCCTCAAACAGATTCATCTAGCTGTCTCCCCATATCGGCTATATCCTTCTTCATTTCGCACATGAGATCCAGCATTTCTTGTAAGTTTTAAGATCCTGACATAAGTTACAAAACCAGTTGCATATCTCTGCCGAAAATGGTAATTCAGTGTCCAACTGACATAAGACGCTTTCCAGGCCTCCAACAGTATCTGCACCATTGGCTGATTTAAGATTATGGCACTCATAGGCAGAGGACTGGGAATGGGAGGAGTGGTCTAGGCAATTTGCTACTCTTAAGTTTGTCAGTCTGCCATATTACTTCTTCCAGTTTCACCATGATTTGTTTCAGTTTTACTTAAGCTCATAATGGTGGAGATGGCTACAAAGAAGGACTGTTCCAAATCTTTAACAATAATATCACTTCAGAAGTATAATAAAAGTTAGAATTTTAAAAAATCCTAACAATTTTAATGTACCTATAATCTGCATTACCTACAATCGAAACACGCCCACAGGTTCTTTTCTGTGAGGGTGAGGAATACAATAAACTCACTTCTTGCAGATGGTTAAAAATGAATAAAACTAGAGTTATTCACAGTCTCAGCCTTGTAGGGCTATTCAGACTTAACACAAAAGTGTAGAGGACTTTTATTGGCACCAATAATTTCCACTTCTTTCAAATCCAAGATGTCAATTCAATAGGATGGTTACCTAAATATAATCGATACTTATGGGTCAGAGCCTTGCGCCCAGATGAATGCAACTGCTGGACTATTGAGATTTTTAGATTTAAGTTGGAAACATTCCAAATATTACATACCCTGGTCACAGTGATCTTCCACAACAGAATGACTTTACTATGCCAGACTTACAGATAAGAAAGACACCACTGCCTTAATCTTGAAATATAGAGCGTAAGATTACTCAAATCTTTTTTTTCTTGATACAAGCTTGCATAGTTCTTCACCGTCTCAGAGATGCTGTATGTTACTCCTCACTCCCCTCCAACCTACAGCAAGTCTGTCCCTGACTGGCGCATATCAGAAGTGCACTGAAATAGGAGTGCATAAAGCTAGGATGATACAACCTCTGATTTAGAGTACGGCTTTAATTATGCATTTAGTAGCAGACCATACATATGCAACAGCTGCCAGTGTCATGTTACTAGCAGTGCTGCAGGTGTGTCTAAAGCAAGAGACTCTCCAGATTTTAAAACAATAAATAAAGAAACCATTCATGCCAGAGACAATACTAGCAATATGATATCACATATCTCAGATAAATAGAAATGGAGAGAAAAACATGATTTTCTTCCAATTATCCATCTTCAAAGAAAGATCACATTTTCTGCAGTGATCTCAGATGTCTCTCACCAAAGTTCTCCATATCTCATTCACAAGAATCAGCTATTGTATATTACACAGAACAGTCATATGACACACTTCTTGAAGACTATAATATTAAATGAAATGTTTGTTGGTGTGCCTTTCAGTTATACATCCTATGTTCCTCTTTTTTTCTCATATCAATACATAAATGAAAATCGTAGCTAGCATGCCCTGGATAAAGTATTAAAAGTTAATGGCAAAAAAAAAAACCAAAAACAACTGTGCGACCTGTAACAATTAAACCTTTGGGGCAGATTTTCAAAGGGTCACGTGCGCCGAGCCATCTTGCATAGGCTCGGCAGCGTGCGCAAGCCCCGGGACGTGCGTAAGTCCTGGGGCTTTCTTGGGAGGGCGTGTCGGGGGCGTGTCACGGCCGGCGCGTCATCGGAGGCGTTCCGGGGGCGGGGCTGCGGGCATGGTTCCGGCCCAGGGGCGTTCCGGGGGTGTGGCCATGGCCTCTGGACTAGCCCCAGACCGAAACATGGCGCGCTGGCAGCTGGCCGGCGTGCACAAGTTACGCCTGCCTCAGGTGTGGGAGGAAATAATTAGGGTTGGGGGGTGGGTTAGATAGGGGAAGGGACGGGAAGGTGGAGGGGGCCGGAAGGAAAGTTCCCTCCGAGGCCGCTCCGATTTCGGAGCGGCCTCGGAGGGAACGGAGGATGGCTGCACGGCTCGGCATGCGCAGCCTGCCGATTTTGCACAGCCTTGCGCACACCGACCCTGTATTTTATAACATGCGCGCGGCAGCATGCGCATGTTATAAAATTCGGAGTAGAAGTTTTTTGCGCTGAGTTGCGCAAAAAAATCTACTCCCGTGCGCACCTTTTAAAATCTACTCCTTTATGTTTAACATTTTTCAAGCAGAGCTGAAAGTGCAACAGCTGTTTGTCAATCTGTCTGTCCATTGGTCAAGTGGAATGGTAAGTTTCGTGCAAATTCATCAGTCATGTCCAAACTTGAAGGGAAGGCGGAGCATAGGTCTGTCACTTACTCTATTGAAGATGATCTGAATCTGATAAAGATGAGGTCATTTTCAATAGGACGAGAGTTCAAAAACACTAGAAAATCCATGCATAAGCCCGCTTTTCACATCCTCCCTCACAATGGGGCAGATTTTAAAAGCCCTACGTGCGCAAATCCAGCTGGATTTACGTGTGTAGGGGGGTTACGCGCGCCGAGCCTATTTTGCATTGGCCCGGCGATGCACGCAAGCTCCGAGACACGCATATGTCCCAGGGCTTTGTGAAAGGGGCGGAGGCGGGACCGAGGCCTCCGGCACAGTGTCCGTACCGGAGGATCGCACACTGGCACCCGGCCGGTGCACGCAACCTATGCCTGCCCGGAGGCAAGCACAACTTATGGAACAAAAGTTAGGGGGTTTAGAAAACTACAGGGTGCCTTCCTTCAATCTCAGCAGTCTCTGCTCTGGCTCCAGCCCCTCCCCTAGTAAACAGCTTCCAGAGGCTGTAGCAGAAGAAAGAGGCACTCTGCTCCCTTATCCAGCCCCTTTTCTCCTATTGCTTCTTCCTCACCCCTTCTCATGTCCTGACGGGAACAGAATGGGAGAGGTGAAGTTGGAGAAGCCAGAAAAAGAATCAGAATGTTTGAGCCCTCAAGGATCTCTTAAATCAAACCAAAGATTATTTTGATATAACTCCTGGAAGGAATGATGTCCCTTTACAAGAATTTCATCTTTATACAAAGGAGAAGTCCATTAACGGCTATTAATCAAGTTTACTTAGGGAATAGCCACTGCTATTTTTTTTTTTTTATTTATGCATTTTTCAAACTTACAAGCATCCACTTGTTAAGGAAATATACTACAATACTTCATTTTTATAACATAAGAATAGGTTAAATATCTATACTCTTTACAATCTTAGTATTGTAATTAAATAGAAGAAAAAATGGGGGAGAGCTTAAAGAAAATGAGCGAATAAAACAATAGAAAATGTATACAATATTTTATAGCGGCCTGAACTTATCCCCCCTCCAATCTCTTATCCTCCAAAACATCAGGATCATGAGGGCTCAGGTCGTGCTTCTATGAAGGCACGCAGTTGTATAGGATCGAAAAATACATATTGCTGCCCCTGATACATCAGGCAACATTTGCAAGGAAATTGCAATTTAAAAGTTGCTCCCTTCTGCAATGCTTCTCCTCTTAAAGCAAGAAATGCCTTTCTTCTTAATTGGGTTTGTTTTACTATATCTTGAAAACAATACACTTTAAATCCAAAAAACAAGGTCTGATTGTTTCTAAAATACTGTTTAAAGACATTATTTTTGTCCATAAGAAAGGTAAACGTGACCAGTAAAGGTCTACGAAATGAAACAGTCAAATCTTGTGATGAATTCAGGAGTGATGTCATATCTGGAATATCCTGGTCTGCAACATTTTCTGAGTTTTGTTCTGAGGAATATAAATAATATGCTTTTGAAATCATAGGCTTAAGTTCTTCCGGTATCTTCAATACCTGTGTTACATACAACTTAAATAGATCAACTGGAGCAATATTCTTAAAGACTGGAAAATTCGTGAATCTTAAGTTGTGTGCTCTTAAGGCATTTTCTACCTTTTCTAGCCTTTTATTTATTTCTGATTCATTCGAAATCATTTCTGTATTAACTTTCTCAATTCCCAAAACTCTCTTTTCCAAAGTCTCAATTTTACTATTTTTGTGATTTTATTTCAATTGCATTATCCTTTCCTTGTTGTTTAACTTCCATTATTTCTTTAGTTAGTCCCAATATAGCTTTCTCTATAGACTGGAGAGCTTTCCAGATAGAGTTCAACAATATCTCAGATTCAGGGAGTAGCGTTTTCAGCTGCATGCCTTCCGGGTTCACTCCTGTGCCCCCTCCCGGTGTTGAGCCGACACCATTATCAGGAACAACGGATCTCGCCCTTACTACAAGGGTTTGCCCCAGCTCACCCTCCTTCCCTTCAGGGCTCACCTTGTCCTTCATCTCCTGCATGGTAAGTCCTTCTTTCATTTGTGCCAGAGTTTCGGCCTCACCACGGCTTCCACCCGCTGGGCCCTTCGCGCCCAAACTTCTACTCTCCTCGTTGTATCCTGGCGGCTCTGGTCTTATTGGAGACCGGGGACTTAGAGATGTTTCGGTCGGGGAGATATTTTCGCGCTCTAGAAAGCTCTCCCCAGCGACCTCCTCACCCGGTAAAAAGGGAGGGATAGCGGCGAAAAAGCTTCCAATTCTGGGTTGTGTTGGATCCGTAGGGGTGGAGGTATTCTCTCCTCCCCTCACCCGTGCTTTTCGCTTCATGTGCGGCATCATAAAACAAGAAATAAGAAAAGAAACGCTTTGAAAAGCCGGAGCTCGTGACGCCACAACCGTTCAGGTCGCCAACTTTGAAAGCTCTCCCCAGCCACTGCTATTAATTGCATCAGTAGCATGGGATCTTCTTAGTGTTTGGGTAATTGCCAGGTTCTTGTGGCCTGGTTTGGCCTCTGTTGGAAACAGGATGCTGGGCTTGATGGACCCTCGGTCTGACCCAGCATGGCAATTTCTTATGTTCTTATGTTCATGTGTGACCAATCATACAGCATTTGCAAAGATCTGGATGTGTTTTAGAAGTCTGCAGCTGTTAGTGCCTCACGGCTGGCAGAGTGTGCATCAATTCAAAGAAGCCTTGATGACCAACACTACTGCTGACAAGTTTCAGCTTGTGCTAATTCAACCCCTTTTTTGTATCTGTTGCCATGTGTCTAAAATATGCACACATACCTTTCTGTATAATTAAGAGTATGAGAAACTGCTGATGCTGAGGGCATTTTCAGCATGCAAAAACTCATCTACTTGAAAAGATGACCAGGACTTTCTCAAGATAATATAAAAAGGATGCTTGCACTATTTCAATTCAAAACAAGAAGTGCTATTTCACAGTTAAAAGTTTGTACCTTATATATATTAACTTGATAAGCTGTTGATTTTTATATTTGGTTCATTATTTTATTTATACATAATTTAAATATTGTTTAAAAACAAATACAACATGAATGGTTTTCAATAAAATAATTTGACTTTTTTGCATAATCAGAGATGTGGATCTTTGCGCACAATTATGCTAATTTTCCACATAATTGCAGTTATGTACATGTGTGGCCAAGTGTGCAGTTGATATTTCCTAACTCTCGCCACAGAATCTTTAAAAATGTGCATAGGAAAGCAGGGGTTCTGCTCTAAAAATAGCATTGCCAACATATTTAGGCCAATGTAATAAAGTGCACTATGCTTAGCACTCTGTTGTACTTCTGGTTTAATGCACATTTTTGTGCAACACTTTATAGTCCCCTATGCTTGTCCCATGCTCGCTATCAACACGAAAGAGGAGGGTTACAAAAATATATCAAACAATAATAAACAATAATTATAAAATATTAGCAAACATCATTTACAAAATTGTTATATCACAAAAATTCCCAATGCAATCATATCTTTATATTATTACAATGCTGGAAGTGCCAACCCCATACTCCTATACTAAAAACCTTACTCAGAGCCACACACATATAGGGGTATAGGGTTGGCACTTCCAGCACTGTAATAATAATAAGATATGATTATATTGGGAATGTTTGTGATATAATAACAATTTAATAAATTATGTTTGCTAATATTTTATAATTATTGTTTGATATATTTTTGATGACCCATGTGTACACCACCTTTTCTGTACAGAAATATTTCTTTAAGTTGCTCCTGAATCTATCTGCTTTCATCCTCATCCCATGACCCCTCATTCCAGAGCTTCCTTTCTGTTGAAAAATAATGTGCATTTATTCTTCAGAGGCAGGGCCACATTGCAGGAAAATATTGGCCTTGTTTCAAAACTGGCCCATGGGGTATCTGACGCATTCATGCACTTTCCCTGCAGCACGTGTATCAACAGCTTCCAAAAGCACACTAAGTCAACCCTGAAACCCAGCAGAATTGAGCCAAAATATCTTCAAAATAAACATAATCTTTCCTAAATAACTAAGAAGTTGAGCACGTTCTAGAGACCATGGGTGAGCAGACTTGCAGCCCCCATTCCATCCATGCAAACTGGCTGGGCCCCCTATATATCTGCTTATAGAGATACATTCTGGATTCCTGGGCTGGCTCTTGAACCAGCTGCAAGAAATGACACTGCCAGCCAGTGTCAGACACACATGCTCAGTCACAAACAGATTTTTTAGACTGCAGAAATTTTATTGGCACATACACACTAACAACCACAAAGACACATACTCTTTCTCAGACACACTGAAAGTGTGTGTGTGTGTGTGTCTATGTCAGAGATAAAGATACCCACACACACACACACACTCTCTCTCACAAAGTGTGTGTGTATGTGTGTCTCACTCTCTCTGACACAGACACACAAACACTCTCTCTGACATGCTACCATTGTGCTGCTGCTTATGTGCTCACACAGTGACTGCCCCCAGTCCAGCACTGCTGCATCATGGTGTATTCTTGCTTGCTGCCAGCCCTTCCCCATTCCGCAACAGCCCCCTCTCTTAGACTCACTGGTTCCAGGGCCAGCGGCTTCTTTCAGAGCTCAGTGCAGTCACCTCAGACAGAAGTCTCCCCAACACTGCATAGGCGCTTTCTCCTGGTTTATCCCCTTCCAAACTGTGCCTGTAGCTTGCCTCCACCACTCTGCAACCTTCCCACCACTCTAACGCACTCTCAATGACTGCAGGCCACACAGTCTGCTGCTTTTATGGTTCCCCAAGCTCTGCTCTGCCTACTAACTCTAGGGAAGAGGGGACAAGAAGTGACCCCCCTACTGTTCCCTGAGCTTATAAAAACAGAAAGTTAAGCCCTGGCCAAGACTGGGGAGAGTATATTGCAACCCCCACCAAGAATAGCAACTCAAAAATACATATATGGGGGTTAATTCAACATTACAAAACACACATTATATTACATTGTACAATAATTGCATAATTAATACCATCATATATATATTCATAACACATTTATTATATATCATAACACAAAACAATTTAATCATAAAATATACAAAAATAAGCACACAGGTTTTTATACCACTATATATTGTGACAGTAACCTACATATCCCCATCATTCATACACACTCATTCATCATACCCACATTAAAATATCATAAATTGGTA
The DNA here is from genome assembly GCF_901001135.1 of Rhinatrema bivittatum. Classification (NCBI taxonomy): domain Eukaryota; kingdom Metazoa; phylum Chordata; class Amphibia; order Gymnophiona; family Rhinatrematidae; genus Rhinatrema; species Rhinatrema bivittatum. Next base: position 80,685,598 of record NC_042616.1, read on the forward strand.
TTGGGTATTCTGGGTCTTATTTATGATATTTTAATGTGTGTATGATGGATGAGTGTAATTTTGAATTAACCCCCATATATGTATTTTTGAGTTGCAAGACTGGGGAGAGCCACTAACCCAAAGTAGATGGAATCCTGCTTTCTCTTGTGGAGCCAGAGCTGGTGCGAGGGTATTAGGTGTCACAGGCAAGCTTTACAGCCTTGCACACACTCCTGCTCCCATCCTTCCCACAAATAAATTAAACATATGCATTTATAGTAACAGATTTTACATGAAAAAGAATATTCAGTGTTCTAAGGTAAAGATATCACTTAAAACATGTATATTATTTACATGCACTACTGTGGCACCAAGCGGAAAACTCTGCAACAATGACACCTGCAATCATATGGTACTGAGACTATTGTAAAGCATGTCGGCCCTCATAAAGCTTTAGGTAAACTTAATTACAATATAGTAAACCTCCCATAAGAAAAGTGCACTAACTGCAAGCAGTCAAACAGTAACAATCCTACCTATAAAAAGGCAACATTTCAAATATTACATCAGACCCTAAAACACCAATACACCTGATATTAGGAAAACAGAACAAGCTAAGCTGAAACTACATGCTAGCAAAATATCTCACCTCAGTCACACATGCAGAACACAGACAGACCCTCACCAAATACAGAATAAAGAGACAAAGTATAACTAGAAACATGCAGACAAAAACTGAATTGTAAACCGTAACAAGACAGACACTATATGCAGTGCAACAATGTAAAAACAGAAACATCACCATTCCTCATTAAACATCAAACAATAAAATCAAGATATTTGAACCATCAATCATAATAGTAAAACCAAAATCATAAAAGGAATATTCAAAACAGCTGATAAAAAGAATACCCTATGATTATTTTGTAATTATTCCCAAATACCCTTAAAAGCAAAATATAAACCAAATAAATAAAATATTTAAAATAGAAGACATCAAATAACACCCAATTATTAAAACTAAAAGAATTTTAAAAAACCCCTGCTCTCCATCCCTGGGAACTTTTGATTTCAAGTCACCCTGAGATTGTCATGGATTAGTTCGGGGAGGGAGTGCTACAACTTTCTCCTCTCTCTCTCTCACATACCCATATTCTCCAACACGCACACACATACTTGCTTACACATCCTCAGACACATGTTCTCTCTCATATGCTCTGCACACACATTTTCTCTCATGCACACTCTCTCTCTATCCAGAACATATATATAGAGGATTCCTCGGGCCTGTACAGCTTCTCTCTCACATACCCATGCGGTCTTACATGCTATTTGCTCACATGCACACATGCTCCTACACATGTTCACCCACATGCTCTCTTACATACTATTTGCTCACACATATACTCTCTCACACACATATGCTCTCTCTCACACACACACACACACAGACACTTGCTCTCTCTCTCCCCGGAACATACCAATAGCAGAAATCTGTTCCTTGGGCCTGTGCAACGCCTCTCACACATACACACACATTTTGTCTTACATTCTATTTACTCATACACATATTCACTCTCTGTACAAGGAACATCAGCCTTCTTCAACCGTGTGGCTCCCAGCCTCCTTGCCGCACAGCTCGCGATTGCAAAAGCATCTTTTGGCCATGCAGCCCTTTAGGTGCAACCAGGGGTGGCTCAAGGCAATCTGCTGCCTGAGGTGAGGGAAGAGATGGCGCTTCCCCCACCCCGAGGCCCGGTGCAGTGTAGGTCAAATCACTGAGATGGTAAGGAGGTGAGGTCCCCCTTGGAGTCTGGTCTTCTTGATGATTCTAAATGGTGGGGACGTGCACAGGCAGGGATGAGAGTTCCCAGAGGTGTGGCAGATAAGAGTGCAAGGTTTATTTCTCAGATGCTGGCAATCCTGCCACACTTCTTAAGTCTACCATCTGCAACCCACCATTCCCCAGCCTTTGCACCCTGGGGAAGTGGGAGATGGACAAATAGTGAGAGTCTAATCGTGGCGTAGTCTCTTATGGTCAATGTAAAGGTATTAGCTGCTTGGTGAACCTTACAGCCTTACTCTGCCCCACCCCAAGCTCTCACTACACACAATTAAAAACTATGCATAACAACAACAGATTTTACATGAAAAAGGACTTTCAAAGTACAGTCTTCTGATGTAAAAATATCATTTACAACAACATGGCACTGCTGTGATGCCAGTGAGGAGATGCTGCAAAAAAGACACTTGGAGCCCATATGGTAATAGGCCTATTGTAAAAATGTGTGGTTTGGGCTTAGTCCTCAAGAAAGATATGAATAAACTGAGTTACTGAGTTACTCCTGGATTCAGATCCATCACCACTCATTGAACTCATCGCCAAACACCTAAAAAAATGACACCCCAGCTGTCATCCTAGGAGACTTTAACATTCACACAGATGTGATCCCTTTATCCGCCAATTGCGATATGCTACTATCTTCTTTTAAGGCTATGGGCTTCTCTCAAATTGTTAAAGGTCCCACGCACAAAGCAGGGCACACTCTGGACCTTATATTCATCAACTCAGGCCTTTCACAATCTTCCCCACCACAATGCTCCCCTATCCCATGGTCAGATCACCTGATGATAACAACTAATCTCTGTATCAAGGACAACCCCATATCTCCAAACACCAAAACCACAATTCACTACAGGAACTCATGCTCTAGAGAGGACCTCACCTCTCTCCTATCTTCGGAACTCGCCAATCTTGACCTTTCAGACGCAGAAACAGCCACCTCGTCATGGCACAACATTACGAACAAGGTGGCAGAAAAACTTTGCCCTCAAAAAACCAAAGAGATCAACCCAGCCTGCAAAACCAAAAAACCATGGTTCACGCAGGAACTAAAAACCATCAAATTAGAATTGAGAAAAAAAGAACACGCATGGCGGAGGAATCCTTCCAACACTACACTGAATGAGTACAAAACCCTCATGCACAACTACAGAAACAACATCCTTCGCACAAAGAGAGATTTTTATGCCCACAAAATTCACAATTTTTCCTTTGATCCCAAAGCACTGATCACATATGTCTCAGAGCTCACAAAACCCACCTCACCAACTATCCCAGATGATCAAGCACAATCAAGATGCACAGAGCTTGCTCAATTTTTTGAAAACAAAATTCTCAAGCTAATGGCCCCTCTGGCAACCAGTAACACAGTACCTCCTTCTATCATCACTCCTTCACGCAACCAGAACATAAACCTTGATTCATTCGAACCTATCTCCTCACTTGAAATCGAAATGACTCTCAAAAAGATGAAACCCTCCACTCACCCGACAGATTCCATCCCTTCTAAACTCCTACTCACCATCCCGAACATCATAGCGAAGCCCTTAGCAGAGATAATTAATAGCTCGCTAACCCAAGGACTAGTAACAGACATCCTGAAACTAGCCACCCTCAAACCTCTCCTCAAAAAACCCAACTTGGACCCTACAGACCCAGCTAATTTTCGCCCCATAGCTAACCTTCCATTTGTAGCCAAACTTATGGAGAGGATAGTCAACAAACAGTTATCTGAATACCTAGAAGAGCATAAAATACTCACAACAGCCCAATTCGGATTCCGCAAATCCCTTAGTACGGAATCCCTCCTAACCTCTCTAACTGACAGAGTCCTCGTAGGTCTGGAGAAAAAGACCCCATACCTCCTGATTCTCCTTGACCTATCAGCTGCGTTTGATACCGTAAAACACTCTATCCTGATCGACCGGCTCTCAGACAGAGGCATCTCAGGATCAGCCCTGGAATGGTTCAGATCCTTCCTACACAATAGGACTTTCAAGGTCAGAATCAGCAACAAGGATTCCCTCCCGGTCAAATCCTCTTTCGGAGTTCCTCAAGGATCCTCTCTCTCCCCCACCCTCTTTAACATCTATCTTCTCCCCCTATGTCATCTACTCTCAAGTCTTAAGGTCACACACTTCATATACGCAGACGATGTTCAGATTCTGCTGCCAATCACTGACTCCATCTCCAGCACCATCAACTTCTGGAACAATTGTCTACAGTCCATAAACTCACTCCTATCTAGCCTTAACCTAGTACTTAATACGTCAAAAACAGAACTTTTGCTTATCACTCCAGATGAGAACCTTCAGCCTACCAACAACCTAACCTCACCACCAATGATCAATTCCACTCAAGTAAGAGACCTGGGGGTCACCTTAGACAAAAGGCTGAACCTCAAAGAATTTGTCAAGAACACAACGAAAGAATGCTATTATAAACTACATATTCTGAAAAAGCTGAAACCTCTCCTGCATTTTCAGGACTTCAGAACAGTCCTCCAAACAATACTATTTTCCAAGATCGATTACTGCAACTCTCTGCTTATAGACCTTCCAACCATAACCACAAAACCTCTACAAATGTTGCAGAACTCCGCCGCAAGGATTCTTACTAACACCAGCAGAAGTGAACACATAACACCCATACTAAAACACTTACACTGGCTCCCCATCAGATCCAGAATCATTTTCAAAGTGCTAACTATAACACACAAGAACATCCATTCACAAACGTCGCTAGATCTAAGCCTTCCACTTCGCCTACACGAGTCTTCAAGACCAATCAGAAACAGATACTTAGGCACCTTACACGTACCTTCAGCCAAGTCCTCACTCAAGAAACGTGCATTCTCGACTGCCAGCCCCCTTCATTGGAATGCCCTCCCCACGGACATTCGCCTCGAAACGTGTACTCGAACATTCAAAAAGAAACTCAAGACCTGGCTCTTTACAAAAGCCTACACTTAAAGGTCTAGCTCAGAACCACATCCCAGAACTTGAATCATTCTCGCTTTTATAATCATATCAAACAACTCCTAATTTTATCCTTGGTCTCACAATTCCAAATCATTAAATATTTGAGCATGCTACACCAATACCTCTTAATCCAGATGTAACCTCAGTTTTTGAAGTCTTCACTCCTATAGAAATAACCGCCAGTTCTTATTTACTTAACCCTATTCTGTAGACGTAAACTTTTCATGAAGACTGTAATCTGTAAACACCTGTATTTATTATAAGAATTTGTATTTACTATTTATATTTATTATTTAGCCATTAACATTGTTCTGTTACCACTTGGTACTATTTCTCTCCTTTACCTCAAACTCTAAGTTCCTACTAAGTTAGCCATGTTATTTATACCCAATTGTTGGATGTAATTGTATATTTGTTTAATTGTTCAATCTGTTTGATGTAATTTTCTGTTCCTTGTTCTGTGTAAACCGAAGTGGTATGCACAAGTGCATGAACTCCGGTATATAAAAGCCTTTAAATAAATAAATAAATAAATAAATAAATAAATAAATAATATAGTAATCTTCCCTTACCAAAATTGCACTGAAATCTAGCACTCAAAAAGTATGAACCCTACCCATGAAAACGCAACAATTCAAATATTAAACTAGGCCGTAAAAAAAACAATACATCCCCTATTAAGAAAACAGAACAAGACAGGTTGTTATAGATCCCTAAATAGAAATTACACAATAGCAGAATACAACACTTCAATCACACATTAGAACACAGACATTCACCAAAATGTCCAGCTTTCCATACCTGGGAGTTTTGATTTCCAGTCATCCTGAAATTGTCCTGGATTAGCAGGGGAAGGGATGAGGACTACATACAACTTTGTCCATTCTGTGTCATATACACACACTTTCTAACACACATATGCTCATTTTCACATACAAGTTTGCTCACATTTACACATGCTGACATACCACATGCTCACTCTCACATGCTCTGACACACTCGCTCACATTCCCATATGCTCTCACACACACTCACATGCTCACACTCTCACATACCCACTCAAATAACCTCACTCACACAAACTCACTCACATGCTTATTCTCCACCTGCTCTCATACACACACAAGCTCACACGCTACCCTTTCCCTTCCTTCTCACTCACCCTTCTCTTCCCTTTCATCCTCTCACTCTCTCAGCCCCATTTGCTTTCCTTCGCTCTCTCTTCTCAAACACTCCTTACCTCCTCCCCCTTCTCTCCACCCTTTTCACTCAATCCTTTCCCTTCCATTCCCTCTCACTCACACTCACCCGCCCCTTCCCTTAAATCCCACAACCAGGTCTCTTCTTTCTTCTTGCATGCGGGATGTGGGAACCCCGTCAAAATCCAGCACCGGCCCAGGATCCCCACAGGCATGTCTTAGCTGCTGCTGCTGTCATCTTCTTGCCCATGGGGCCTGGGATCAGCGCGGGCACATCATAACCCTTGTGCTGCCATCACTGCTATTTTCTTTCTGCTCGCTGGGGCTATGATTCCCGCGGGCCCATCATAATTCCAACTGTTGCCAGTGCCTTCTTTCCCGCGGGGCCTGGGATCCCTGCAGGTGCGTCGTAAACCCATTCTGCCACCGCCTTCTTCTTGCAGGGGCTGGATCCCTGCATTGCATTGACTTTGTGACAGGGGTCTCTTCACTTCAGTCGCGAGGGTGAAAAGAAGAGGCCCTCGTCAGCTGGGCCACGAGGCGAAAAAAGGAGAAGGCCGAGCAGCCCAAATGACAGCAGCCTCTTCTCTTCAGCCGCACAGCCCGGCTGACAGGGGTCTCCTTCCTTTCCACAGCCCGGCCCTCAGCGGAGTCTTCTTTTCCTCCGCACGGCCCAGCACAACCACATGACTGGCCCACCGGGGCATGCCTGAAGCACCTATAAGCCCATCCGCCCCTGTCCGGAGGTATTTAAATGTTTCTATCACACCTTCCCTTTCCCTTCTTTCCTCCGGGGTACACATGTTTAGATCTTTCATTCCCATATACCTTATGCCTTTTTAGTAGCTGACCTCTGGACTGACTTATTCGGTTTATGATCTTTTGAAAGTATGGTCTCTAGAATTGTACACAGTGCTCGAAATCAGTGGTTCTCAACCTTTTTCCTATCAGGACACACCTGAGAGACGATGCTCACATGCGCGCCACGCTGAGCACATGACTATCATGAGATTAAATATAAACATATGATCTGCATCCACAGGAGTCCCCGCTTCCTAATAATGAGTGTAGAGCAGAACAATTCACCATACAAAACTCACCATACAAAAAAGATATTCTGATTCTGGTATCATCTTAATAACAGCATAACAAACTCCGTCTACCTCCAGGTGCACTCTAAACTAATACAAACAAACCCCACTCTGTACACACAAGAAATGAAACAGCATTAGCCCTACCCATGAAAAGGCAGCAGTGCAATATCATATTGAGAAAATACAACAAATAAGGCTGACACAAACCTCTAGTAAAGTACCTCATCTCAGTCACATACACACAGAACACAAACAGACCTACCTTCACCTAATATAGAATAAAATACCACAAATTACAAATGTGGAAACAAAACCTGGAATGGAAACCCCAAGGCCACCTTCTGCATGCAGTGCAACACTGGAGACTAGAAACAAATATACTTCCTCCTACACTAAGCAAAGTTCAAAGAGAGATGAAATGCATATTCTCAAAACTGACATAGTATGGCCCTTGTACCCTGTCACTCCCCTCCATGCCCCCATCACCCCTCACTTCTCCTAATTACTCAGTCATCCCTTCACATACTCATATCCCTGTCCAATATTCCCGACACCCCCACCTCATCCTCTTTCCTGTGCTTCCTCTCTCCCCTGTTCAACTCTTTCTGCTTTTCCCTCTCCCCTTCCCTATCCAGAATACCTCTGACCACCTCTTTCCTACCCCTTCCTGCTCAGCATCCCCCACTCCCCATTCCCCTCTCCCCCAACCTAGCAGCCCCACACCTCCATCTCACTCTCCACTTCCATCTCTCTAACCTGCCCAGCAGCCCCTAATCCCTCTCTCTTCCACCTCTCCAAACCCAGCAACTTCAAACTCCATTCCCCCACCCTTCTAATCCAGCATACTCCTGACTCCCTATCTCCCCAAGCCTTCCTACCCAATTCATTTCCCCCTCCTCCTGACTCCCAGCCAGTAGAAAAGCCTTCAGTCCAATCCAGAGTCTCCCTCCCTCTTTATCAGCAGCAGATGAGGGCAAGAAGCATTGAGGAGAGGAAGATGAGGAGGCAGCAGCAGCAGATCTGTAGAGCATGCACCTTTCTCCCTTATGCTCCTGCTTTCACAACCAGGCCCCATGGGGTGAAGAGAGCATCAGCAGTCTCACTGCCAGGCCAGGCCAAGGAAGATAAAGTTGGTGTCTTACTGGACCCATATGAACAGGAGTTGTTGATATCGTACTCTGATCTGGGTGAAGGAGGAGAGAACAACCTCTCACTGGCCAGGAAGAGGAGAAGGAAACAAGAGCAGCTTCCTGTCAAACCCAATAAAGGAGAAGTCAGCCAATCCTGCCCAGACTGAAGATCAGTCTTCTGCTGGCTCTGCAACACCTCCCGGGACATCGCGACACACTAGTGTGTCCCAACACACCTGTTGAGAACCACTGCTCTAAATGAAGTTTCACCAGAGACTTATAGACAGACATCACCTCCTTTTTCCTGCTATTTCTCTCCCTATGTTATGTTATGTAGCACCCAAATATCTTTCTGGCTTTTGCTGTCATTATCAACCTGTTTCACCACCTTAAGATCATCAGATATGATCATCCTCTGATCCCACTCTTGTTTTATGCACAGAGCGTTGCCTCCTATACTGTATTGCTCCTTTGGGTTTTTGCAACCCAAATGCATTTTTTAGTATTAAACCTTAGTTGCCAGACTCTAGATTCCTCAGGCTTCACTAGATCCCTCCTCCTGCTTTCCACACCTTCTAGGGTACCTTCCCCTTTTCAGATTCTGGTATCATCCGCAAAAAGGATGCCAGGTTCTTGTGGCCTGGTTTGGCCTCTGTTGGAAACAGGATGCTGGGCTTGATGGACCCTTGCTCTGACCCAGCATGGCAATTTCTTATGTGCTTAACCTTTCCCAATAGCCCTTCCCCAATATCGCTTACAAAAATGTTGAGCAGAAGTGGACTGAGAACCAATCCCTGCAGCACCCCCACTGGTAACTCCCCTTACCACTTTGCTTTATCGTCTTCCACTCAACCAATTTGTAGCCCAGCCACTTCATGGTCCATACCAAGTGCGCTCAATTTGTTTATGGAACCAATGCTGAAATCCAAAGGCACTACATCTAATGCTCTCATCCCATCAACTCTCTAGTCACCAAGTCAAAGAAATTGATTAGATTCTTCTGAAAAGACCTATCCTCTTGTAAAACCCCGCTGTCTTGGATCCTGCAATTCACTGGATTCCAGAAACTGCACTATGCTCTGTTTCAGCAGTGATTCCATTAATTTACTCGCCAATGAGGTCAGACTAACCAGCCTGTAGTTCTCAGACTCCTTCTTCCATTTGGTGGAGGAATCGCCTACATCCTTCTCCAGTCCTCTGGAACCCTTCCTGACTCTAAAAAAGTGTAGAAAGGGTCAGACAGAGCTGCTGCTGCTACCACGTCCATAAGTTCTCTTAAGACGCTTGGTTGGCCCCCATTATTTTATCTACGTTTGGGTTTGCCAGCTCCTTGTGAACAGTTTTCTGAGAATTGTTTGAAGTTTACCTCACTCCCATTCCCGTTTGTGGCAGTTTTCTTTGGTCCTACTCCAAACCCTTTTTCATTGAACACTGAACGGAAATATTTATTAAACAATTCCGCTTTCTCCTTGTCGGCCTCTACACGCTCTCCCCCTTCACCTTTGAGTCTTGCAATCCAATTTTGGTTCTTCTTTCTGTCACTACATATCTAAAAAAAAAACCAAAACCCTGTCCCTCTGTTTTACTGTATTAGCTATTTTTTTTCTTCCATTTGCATCTTTGCTCTTCTGACTACATTCCCAGCTTCTCTTAGCTTTCCCAAATATCGTTCCCTATCTTCGTTTTTCTGTAATCTCTTGTAGTTTCTGAATACTAACCTTTTTCCTTGTTTTCAACCATTTCCTTTAGTGTCCTCTTACTTTTTATTAATTTCCTTAAAAAAAAGATGATTTTTGTCCTTACAACATCTCGTTTCAGCTTTGCCCACTTTTCTTCTACTTCGCCTAGCTTATCCCATCCAGTTAATGCCTCCTGGAGGTACTTTCCTCATCTTGACAAAGTTTGCAGTCAAAACAGTATCCCAGGCGATCGCCCACTATGATATCAGAAACGCTCCCCTCATTTGTAAGCACCAGGTTCACTATTACCCCCTTCACATGTTGATTCTGTTATTAGCCTCTGGAACAGTTCTTCCTGCAGGGAATCCAGGACCTCCCGGCTTCTAGATAACACCACAGCCAGGATGTCTGACCAACAGCTGGCAGATTGAAATCACCTAGCAATATCACCTCCCTTTCCATAGCAATTCTGTGCATATCTTTTTTTATTTTATTTATTTAGTTTTTTATATTCCGTTTTTCACACTTTTTTTCAGCACTTCAAAGCGGATTGCATTCAGGTACTGTACGAATTTCCCTATCCCCAGAGGGCTTGCAATCTCTATCCATTCTTCTGCCAGTGAAGGACATCAATACAGTATATCACACCAATATTAATGGATGTTCCATTCCCTCTTTCCAGATTAAATCATGGTGTCCCCTCTTTACCTCAAGAGCCCTGCAGTTCTTTTGCTTTAATATTATTTTGTATGTATAGCATCACCCATACTCCCTTCCGCCCTACCTTTCCGGAATAGATTATAGCCTGGTATGACTATATCCCAGTCATGGTTCTCTGTGTACCAGGTTTCTGTGACCAAAACTATATCCAAGCCAGCCTCTTTCATGACTGCCAAAGGGTACAGAGCAATGGGTAAAAACCACGACTGTCATGAATGGGGGTAAAACCAGGAGTGGCTCAGCCTGGTTATCAGATGGAACTTGTTGGCAATCCTAGTAAATTGAAGAGTTTCCTAATAACTGCTATATTCTCCTGTATTCTTGCAATCTGTCACCAGCACAACATATGTGCCTCACTTTGTTTCTGCACTGCACTTGTCTGAAGTTGGATAGCGATTGCTTTGGTGCACTCTTCTGTACTGTGATATCCCAAAAGCACAACGGGCTTTTCTCAGTAGAGAGTTTTTCCCCTTTTAGTTGAAATCACCAATGACTTTCATAAATTTGATCCTATCATGAACCTATTTTAAAATCTAAAAGTAGATTTGCGGTAAGAGGCCCGCCATAGCCACTGAGAGAAAGCTGTGAAAAGCTCCACATGGGCCGCCTCTGCAGAGTCCTAAAAGTAAGACGTTTGTTTGTATCCTTAATGCTGCAGGCTACACATAACACCAAGATGCTTATTTAATTCTATTCAGCCAGATTCTACCACTTCCACATGTAAAAATGTTATTACTAATGTAAATACCTATACCTAATGTTATTCTCTCCCTTTTCTTCTCTCCTCCCAGTTCTTTTACCTTGTTATTTGTAACTGCTTCCTTCTACACAAATAGGTTATTGAATTGTTCACTGTACACCCCTGTTATATGTAAACCGGCATGATGTGTTTGCAACATGAATGCCGGTATATAAAAATTTTAAATAAATAAATTAAATAAAATAAATAAAATTTAATTTCACATGGAAACTATCAGGTTTAGTTTGCACTGACGTAAGTCTAGGTAGGATGTTGAACACCTTTTCCTTATTTAGAATACAACTTTGAAACATATAATTTAGCTTTCCATGTATTCAAAGGGAGCAAAGTAATTAGAGACTAGAGGCAATTGTGGTGCTCCAGAAATTTGCAGTCTTAAAAACAGCATTTCATTTGTGATCCACAGCTGGGTGTGTCAGTTCTGGTGTCACACATGGCACAAATAGATAGCTAGATGGATAGAGAAAGAGGACATCTTAAAAGAAACCTTTGCAATACACAACACGGTTTGTTCTGCGCCAATTAAACATTTGGCTGCCATGCTAAGTTGTTATTTTTGAAATTCTTTATCAAGGGTGAAAAATATTTAGCAAACTTTGGCACCAGCGCAGAATATTTAGGGGCCAGGGAAATTATTCCTTTACTATTTTTTATTGGGATTTTTTTCTTTGCTTTGTTGTTATTGTTTTTCCTCTCCTCTCCCCATCAGCTCTTCCTTCCCTTCGGTCTCTCTCTATGAACTGCTGTAGTTCTCCTTGGGCCTGACGGCAGCAGTAATAGTGTATTATTGTACATTTAGCTTATGCCTTTTCACTGGTAGCTCAAGGCAAGTTACATTCAGGGATGGGCCCAGAAAACAAATCGGAAGCCGATCCAGTTAGCTGTATAGCAGTGAAGAGAGCGGAGATCGGTGTGTATAAAATGCCCTTTATTGAAATTTGCCCGACTCTGGCCGAGTTTCGCTCTTTGATCGAGAGCTGCCTCAGGATCAATAGACGTTAGCAGGGCTTGTCGCGTGCCTGCAAGGCTGATGTAATAGTAATTGCGTATCCACTTTTTAAAATTATCTTTCGTTCTTATTCTGGTTGTGCACACATCCGGAAAAAAAAACGGCGGCTGAATCGGTTATGACACAGGCTGCAGGAACAATTGTATTAGGTGGCTCTCGTACCCAATGCCGTACTGCATAATCATATGCTGTAACACACAGATGTGTGCACAACCAGAATAAGAACGAAAGATCATTTTAAAAAGTGGATACGCAATTACTATTACATCAGCCTTGCAGGCATGCGACAAGACCTGCTAACGTCTATTGCCCCTGAGGCAGCTCTCGACCAAAGAGCGAAACTCGGCCAGAGTCGGGCAAATTTCAATAAAGGGCATTTTATACACACCGATCTCCGCTCTCTTCACAAGTTACATTCAGGTACAGTATTATTTTCTCTGTCCCCAGAAGGTTCACAATCTGAGTTTGTACCTGAGGCGATGGAGGTTGAAGTGACTTTCCTAAGGTCTCAAAGCACAGCAGAGGGATTCGCTTCCGTAGTTCTTAGCCCACTGATCCAGCCACTCCTGCCACCAAAGTTTAGGCAAGCAAATAGAAACAAAACTAAACCAATATTGTATCACAAATGTAAAAAAGAACATAAAGGCAGGGCTAGAAAGATTTAGAAAGAGGCAACATGGCGTATGTGCCTAGAGTGTCAGATACTGAAGGTGCCCAAAAGCCAGGCCTACCCTTCCTGCTCTCTGAGTCCCAGGGGTGAAATTCTCCAGCCTTGGTCCTCTGCCTAGGTGTGCCATAATCTTAAATCTGCTGCAGAGTGGAAATATATAAATAACTCCAATGGACAAATTCTAAGAGGGGATCATATACTGTGGTATGTTATAGGCACCTGGTGCCTGGGTTTTTCCAGTTCTGCTCTTTAGCCTTCTCCTTCCAATTCACCTGAACTTCCAGGACGGGGTGCATTCAGAACTTGCATGGAGTGTGAGTCAGTTGGTTCATACAGTATAATATTATCCAGGATATTGCAGCCAATATCCAGTGAGCGTAAGGTAGTGTTTGAATCACCTACCACCATGACAAAAGAATTATGGTGTTTGGGCTGTTTAAATGGGAAGTCCCATCTTTTTCATATTGTGCTCCTTACCTTAGTAGAAGTTACAAAGAGTACTGGGGGAGGGGATCTGCTGGGTGGGGATTTTTTTAAGGCTAGCATAGCCAAAATTTAACATGTTGCTGCTAAAACTCTTTCCATAGCACATTAACTACAATTTTCACATGTACATTACATTTTTTTTTTTTTTTTTGCAACCACATGATATATTTTTAGTGCAAGATTGATTGCATGGGCCCCTAAATGGTATTAGTGAATACTGACCAACATATATACAAAGCAATTCAGATATACAAACCACTTTGTATGCATTTAGAGGTAAAACAAACCCCCGCCTCATTTTTACAAGTTAGATACACAATATTGTAAGCAATTCCTCAGTATTGCTTTGCTTCTAGAACATGCTAGAACTCTGAGGCACACACACTGATGCTCATTTTTTACTAGGAGCAAATTGTATGTTTCTCTTCTTATAATAAGCAAAGATTTGTGGTTGCCATGTTGGTCAACTTGGATATGTGGAAACCAGCTGTAGGCGATACCTTATTATTGGAATAACTTAGGGGGTAATTTTCAAAAGGAGTTACGTACATAGGGGGTAATTTTTCAAAAGGAGTTACGTACATAAATGTAACTACTATTGTAGCAATTTTCAAAAGCCATTTACTCGAGTAAAACCCAGTTTTACTCGAGTAAATGTTTTTTAAATTCAGGCCCTTACTATACAACTATGACAAGCGTTATCATCTCTTCATCAGGTCAGTGAAGAAAATGCTTGTTTTTAAAATTAATATGCACTAACATTTTTAGCCTATTTGCTACGCATTAACTAATGCAAAATATATACTAATGTATGTACCTATGCCACAGAATTGCCACAGAATCAAAAGAATTGTGCTGCGGAATTTTCTAATATTTGCTGCAGAATCTACGCATCTGCAGAGGGTGAAGTTTTCAGGGGTGTGTCCATGGGTTTGCCTATTCTTACAACTGAGCATATAGAGCTAGGGCAATGTATTGATGAAAGAAGTTTATTTCCCGTCGATAACAGGGCTGAATTAACCATGCTGTCTGGGACGTCCTTCCGGGCGGCCTCGAGGCGGAGCTTTATGAGGCTGTTATAGAGCGTTGCTCTGTATGGCTGCGCGTGTCTTCCTGCGCTGATCAGCGCCCTCTGTCTCCTCAGTCTGCTTTTTACGCGCTGCCGATCGCACATGCAGCTTTTCTCCTCAGCCTTTTCCTCGGAAAGGAAAGAAAAAAGAAGAAAACAAAAGCGCTTTTCAGTGATAGCAGTGCAGTAAGGTGATATCCATCACCAACGACCACAATTACTGTTACATCTGTCTGGGCCCAGACCATGACTGCGGTCAGATGTCCCCCCGGGCCCAGCGACATCGTGCAGAAAAGATGGTCCGACTTCAAGAGGACTATGGGGGCTCCTAAAGCCCCACCATCAGAGTATCACTCCTAAATGGGGCCCAGCACATAACGGCCAGAAAAGAAGAAAAGGGCCTCCTCCCTTGAGCCTCAAGTTAAGGCCAAGAAGACCAAGCTCCCTACAGCCAAAGACTCTGGCCACTAAGGACAGCCGCCACGGCCTAAAAGTCCAGCCCACGCATTGACGTTATGGGAGCGGGACTGCCATCCGCCCGACGCACCGCAAAAAGCGACACAGGAACCCAAATGTGTTGACCTGACCTAGATGCCGAAGCCGACGCACGTTCGTCCCATGCATGTGTTGAACGATCGGCACACCGACGCTCAACCTCCAGGCCAGACGCATGACGTAGTGCGCAGCCCATCGACTCACCAATGCGGGCTCAACGAGATTGGGCTCAGGATCAGGCTGCTCCGTGCCATAAGGACTCCGCAAAGCACCACTCACACAAAAATCAACAAGACCCACAGGGGAAGGATACAGCATCGTTATCTGAATACCTCGACTCGGAGGTTTCCTTGTCCTCATTGCTGAGGGTGTACTTGGACATATCATCTGTTTCCAAGCAGAGGAGGAGATCACCTCAGCTACAAGAGCCGCTGGTAGACCATCCCCGCCCTCTACTGGTGGTCTCCACTCTGGTGCACCGAACCCAGGGCCCGGACTCTGATATTCTACTCGCCACCACCCCAGGTCCTTCGAGGGCCCATATCCCAACCCCTCCAAGGAGGTAGGGAAACACCCAGCACCTCAACCTGCTCCAGGCCCCAGTAAGAAGGCCCTAGCGGAACAGGCCATCTCCCAGATCTTGGCTGTTCTCTCGGAGATCTTTGTATCCATGGAGCCCAGTGACCACACACCACCTCCAGCTAGTCCATCATCTGGCAAAGACCCTCTTGAGGAGGACACACAGCCAAGGAGAGGCTGCCGAAGACAGCACGTTCCCTTTCTCCCCGGTTCTCCCTCCAGCCGAGTTCACCTTCTCAAGCCTTACCATCCTCATCACTGGGAACATCTATGGGGATGACATCTGACCCGCCCGAGGAACCACTCAGGCCCTCCTCCCCACCGGAGGACCTCTCCTATTTGAAATTTATTGAAAAGGTGGGAGCGAGGCTCAACATTGACACCAAGAAAATCCCGGACCCAAGGGCAGAAGTTACGGGCATTCTCAAGATCTTTGAGGTACCCTCCGAGCCGACAGCTTTTCCCTCCCACAACATCCTCGATACAGTACTGGAAAAGTCCTGGCAGTCACCATTCTCCACCCTGCCGACTTCCAGAAAGACAGACCTGAGGTTCCGGATGAGACAGTTCCCATACTACTCCTCTCCACAACTGCAACATTCCTCCATTGTCATAGAATCCACCATGAAGCATGCCAAGAAGACGAGGCTGCATTCAAATGCACTGCCAGGAAAAGATAACCACTACCTGGATGATTTCGGTAAGCAGTCCTTCCAGTCCACCATGCTGGGTACTAAAGTACAACAACAATTTTACATCAACCAGTATCTCTATGAGTGCCTCCAATCATTAAAACCCTTCTTTGACGATGACCCATCACCCGCAACTGGTTCTGGATATGGTGGAAGGATTACGTCACCTCCTCCGTACCATCTATGAGTCCTTCGAAACATCATCAAGAGCGTCTGCTTCAGCCATAGCAGCCCACCACCTAGCTTGGCTGAGAGCCAATGCAATTAGGGAGGATGTACACGAGAAGCTGGCAGATCTCCTCTGCAAGAGTGACAACCTGTTCAGGGATAAGCTACAGGAAACAGTCTCCTTGCTAAAAGAGCAGAATGTGGCAGTCTATCACTGGCAGAGCCTTCTACCAGCGCGAAATGCTACTATTTGACGTACCATAAACCCAGCTTCCAGAGGTGAGCATTTCATTCTTACCTGCCGTGCAGGGGGGCCGCTTTTCCAGCTGCCGCACCACCCCCCCCAGCAAACCCAACAGTGGGGCAGATCCAGGGACCAACGTCAGGAATACCAGCCATCCACTCCCACGCTGAAACCCCCCGGAAAGTTTTTGAGTCATGTAGGGCCGCCACCATCAATACCAGTAGGAGGCAGGATAGCACAGTTCTTCCCTGCCTGGTCCGCGATCACTTCTGACCGTTGGGTCTTGGACATCATTCGCAAAGGTTACCGACTGAACTTCAAGCACTCTCCCATGCTCCCCTGGAAAGCGGCCTCTCCCAGGAACCCCTCAACAGCACGGATCCTCTGGGACGAGCTGTCTTTGCTTCTCACCCAGCAGGCCATCCAGGTGATTCTGCTGCATCAATAGGAGCAGGGCTTCTATTCTCTGTACTTCCTCATACCCAAGAAGTCAGGAGGCCTTTGCCCCATCTTGGACCTTCAAGACTTGAACAAATTCCTCCTCAAGGAGAAGTTCAAGATGACATCCTTGAAGACGATCCTACCTTTCGTTTAGTCCAATGACTGATGGGCTCGCTGGATCTCAAGTACACCTATTCCCACATTCCCCATGCACTGCTCCTCGTGGCAGTACCTGTGCTTCCAATCCAGTGGGTAGCACTATCAATACAAGGTGCTCCCCTTTGGGATGTCGTCTGCCCCAGGGTCTTCACCAAATGTCTAGCAGTGGTGGTGGCTCACCTCCGTCGGAAGGTGATTCAATTCTTCCCATACCTGGATGATTGGTTTTTCGTAGCCTTGAATGCCACAGCACTGAAACTGCATCTACAAGCATTGATAGAGTGCCTTCAGGGCCTGGGCCTGGTGATAAACTGTGAAAAATCCAGTCTCCAGCCAACCCAAGACCTGCAGTCAAGCGATTGTGATCCACCCGCAGCATGTCGGCTCGTGAAATCCTCACACTTCTTGGCCACTTGGCAGCGTCGATGTATGTGGTCCCTCACATCAGGCTACACATGTGTCGAATACAGTGGGGACTAAAGGCTCAGTGGACTCAATACTGGCAACCATTGTCGTACACAATCCACCTGACCCGCTCCATGTACAAGGATGTAGCTTGGTGGCTGTGCCCACTATCAGTCATGAGGGGTGCATTCTTCCGGCTACCCCCCCCCCACAAAGTCATCCTGACCACGGATGCTTCGCAGATGGGATGGAGAGCCCACATCAGACATCTGCAGACGCAGGGCCTCTGGTCGCCATCAGAGAGGACTCAACAGATAAGCCTCTTGGAGCTTTGAGCAATCTGGAATGCCCAGCTCACCTTCATGGATCAGGTCCAAGGGAAAATAGTCATGGTCCACATTGACAATCAAGTGGCCATGTTTTACATCAATAAAGAAGGAGGGTCAGGTTCTTGGAAGCTCTACAGGGAAGTAATAGCCACTCTGGAATGGGACACCCAGCACTCCATCAGCTTATAGGCCACTTACCTTCTGGGGATAGCGAACACGTGTGCGAACTACCTGAGCAGAATTTTTTATCCGCACAAGTGGTCGCTAAACCAGAGGGTAGCAGACCAAATATTCACCCAGTAGAGTATTCCAATCATGGATCTCTTTGCGATGGTACCCAACAGAAAGGTACACAAGTTCTGCTCCCTGTTTCCGAGCCCATTCAGGTCGGCGCAGGATGCCTTTCTCATCCCATAGTCGGGGGGGGGGGGGGTCTCTTCTACACATACCCTCCCATTCCTCTGCTATCCTGCACTGAGCAGAAGTGCATGGAGGATGTTTCCAACTTAATCCTGATTGTCCCGGCCTGGCCACGGCAACCGTGGTATGCTTACCTCATCCAACTGTCAATAGCTCCATCTATTCTCCTAGGTCACGGAGGGGACCTCTTTTTGCAGGTAGGGGGAGCCCTGCAACACCCGATGTAGTCCTTGCTGCATTTACAGCCTGGAGATTGAAAGGACACTACTAACTGTACAGGGGGTATCTTATGAAGTCCAAAACATCCTCATCTCCTCATGTAAACAATCCACGAGGAGAAACTATCATCTAAAATGGAAGAGGTACTCCGCCTGGGGCCAGGGACACCAGATAGACCCATTCGCCTACTCACCCAAAACCCTACTAGATTACCTACTCACTCTCTACCAATCGGGTCTGGCGAAAGCTTCTGTGAGAGTGCATGTCAGTGCGATAGCAGCCTACCACCTCCCACTCAGTGGCCAGCCGATCTTGTCACACCCATTGATCTCCCGCTTAATAAGAGGCTTCCTATACCTCAGGCCCCCAGTGGCGAAACCTCCTGTGCCATGGAACTTGAATCTGATTCTTGAACAATTAATGCTACCCCCATTTGAACCCATGGACAGTTCTCACATCAAGTATTTGACCTGGAACGTGGTGTTTCTATAGCTTTGACATCGGCCAGAAGAGTCAGTGAATTACAGGCGCTGGTCCACTATCCTCCCTACCTACAGTTCCACCACAAAAAGGTGACCCTTCGAACTCATCCCTCATTCTTACCCAAGGTAGTCTCGGCATTCCACCTCAATCAGACCATCACTCTTCCCACCTTCTTCCCAAAGCCACACATTAACACCAGAGAACGCCTGTTGCACATCCTGGACTGCAAGAGGGCGCTGGCCTACTACAAACGTAGGACCCAGGTGGATCACAGGGCTTTGCAACTGTTTTTTTCCTTCAACCCAAATGCATCAGGTCTGCCAGTGGTGAAACGTACCATCGCAAGCTGGATTTCTCAATGCATCCAATTCTGCTTCTCCAAGTGCTCCCACTCCCTCCCGACCAGAGTAAAGGTGCATCAGGTCAGAGCAGTAGCTACATCAATCGCTCACCTACGCAACGTGCCGCTAATGGACATCTGCAAGGCTGCCACAAGGTCATCATTGCATAACTTCACTGCCCATTACGTCCTAGACCAGCAGACGTTGACAGACGCAGCGCAGGGGACAGCGGTGTTGACCCACTTCACGCAAGAGAACTCTCCCACGACTATCCATGGTAAGATGGGTTGGGCTCGCAGTGTGGATCCTTTATTATGGGCAGGTGCCAGTGTGCCAAGCAAGGCATAACCCGGGAGCTGGAGACTCCCAGACCGCATGACTAATTCAGCCCTGCTATTGACGGGAAAAAGCAAGTTTGCTTACCGAAAATGGTGTTTCCGTAGATAGCAAGATGAATTAGTCATGCATACCCACCCCTCTCCCTGGACAACCTGAGACGAAGAAGAGGGGTGGGGGGGAGAATTGCATTCCAAAATTTTTCACTGCAATATTACAGACTGAGAAGACAGAGGGTGCTGATCCACCCAGGAAGACAAGCACAGCCGCATAGAGCATAAGCTCAGTAACAGCTATATAAAGCTGTGCCTCGAGGCTGCCCGAAGGGACATCCCAGAGCGCATGGCTAATTCATCCTGCTATCTACGGAAACACCGTTTACGGTAAGCAAACTTGCTTATATTTGCACTCACAGAAGATAGCATCAGAAAGGTTAATACAAGTCATTATTTATTTCTTTATTGCACCACACAGAAAAAGTGACCTATATTTAGTGCTTCAGATTTTTCGGTAAACTAAAAACCTCTGATAAAACAACTCTAGTTTTATCAGAGTTTTATCAGAGTAAAATTGGGTTTTTTGTGTTTAACCCAAAAAAAATAGGCCTACCTGATGGTGACGTGATGACATCATCTGACTACTACAAGCAGCGAACAGATGTGATTGGAGTGGGCCAGCAGGAGCACCAGCCCCATGAGAGCAGATGCTGGCAGGGAGCTCAAGCTCTGCCAGTCCAAGAAGAGGATCCCAGGATCAGTGGGGCCAGCAGGGAGCCCAAGCCCTGCCAGAAGAAGAGGATTGTGGGAGCTTGAGTAGGGAAGGAAGGGGGAATAAATGGAGGAGAGGAGTGCTTCCAGCCACATACTCACAGCCCCAGCCACAAATAGTGCAGTGGGATGGGGGTGAGGAAGGGAGGGGAGGGGAGAGCCACATGCACATGCACGCACATCCTGCCACGCCCTCCAGCCACACACACATACAAACATACTCTGCAGCCACATACACACATACATCCATACTCTGCCATCCCCTAGCACCCGCCATCCTTACCTCCATTCCCCTCCAACCAAATTCACACACCCCATTGCCCTCCCATTAGTCACATACCCATACTGTGCAACACAGGATGTAAAATGGATTTATGCTTTATTAAACTGATTCCATCTGAAAAAGCAACAGAATTTTCAAACTGTGCTGTGAGAACACCAATAAACCCCTTTTTTGGTGCCCCCACAAAATCCCCTAATTGCATGAAAACTAGCCCCCTAAGTTTGAATGTTATAAACTCCTAGAATCAGAAGCCCTACCTATATGACTGGAAGCATTATTCACCCCTGCTCGCCCTACTTTCGATACTGATTTCTAACATCATTCCATGTGCAAAGCAATGGATACATCTGTGGACACATGAGAGAATGCTGCCATTCACTCCTTCCATCCCTTTTTCAAAGGCTGGTGGAGAAAAGATAGGATTGATTTGTTTAAATTGCTCTGAGATGCTGCCATAGTACTGGGGTAGATCACTAAAAAAAAGCAGCTATTATATGATCCTGCTCATTGCTTGAATGAGAAAAGATGGCAGTCCCAGTCAGCACCACTGTCATTTCTGCAGCTGATGCCCTAGCCCTTTCTTCTAGTTCAGGGGTGGCCAACTCAAATTCTAAAAAGCCTTAGAAAGGCCAGGTTTTCAGGATATCCACGATGAATATGCATGAAACAGATTATGCATACAATGTCCCCACTGTATGCAAATCTATTCATGCACATTCATTGTTGTATATTAAACATATATCAGCAGATTTTGTCTTAAAGAAACTGTAATGCTCTTTAGCTTCTATTGGATTCTAGCAAATTGGAATATAAAGTAAAACAGATAATTATTACATTTTGCTTTTAATGCAAACGTTTCTCTTTAAGATATATCAAAAAGCATTGTTAAAACACCTTCCCTCACACCTAGAAAAAGGATTTTTGTCTCTGTTCCAAGAGTAGGCAACTCCAGTCCTGGAGTGTCACAAACAAGTCTGGTTTTCAGGACGTCCACAATGAATGTGGATCCCTAAAGGCTAGAGAATGGAAATGAAGAAAAGAATGCTTGGGGATAACTTGCTGGTGCGGCGGTTGCTACCCTTAACCAATAAGCCTTCATACTCTTGGTGCCACGCAATCATGGCTCTCTGTTTTTTTTTTTAGATAATAATTTTTTATTGGAGCAACCTGTGTATATCCATAAAATGGCTCTCTGTTTTAACGGCAAGGGGAAAGGGAGAATTGGATTCAAATACTAACCAACAAGTGCCCCGACTTTTACGGTCTAGGAAACAAATAAGCATGGGGGTAACTTGCTGATGTAGCAGTTACTACCCTTAACCAATAAGCCTGATACTTTGATGCAACTCCAACACTGCTCTCTGCTTCAACGGCAAGGGATAACAGGGAACTGGATTCAAGCAGCAACCGACGAGGGCCCTGATATTTACAGTCTGGGAAACTGATAAGCATGGGGGTAACCTGCATGGCGCAGCAGATATTACCATGAGTTTGCTGGGCAGATTGGATGGGCCATTTGGTCCTTTTCTGCCGTCATTTCTGTTTCTATGAATATGCATGAGATAGATCTACATACAGTGGAGGCAGTGCATGTAAATCTATCCTCATACATATTCATTGTAGATATCCTGAAAACCAGACCTGCTTGTGGCCCTCCAGAATCAGAGCTGCTTGCTATTGATGTAGTATATATATGTGGAATTGCTGCTTTCAGGACTAGTGCAAGAGTATTTGGCACCCTAAGCAACCCTTCAGTCATGCACACCCTCCTCCCCCAACTTACTTATTGGTGGCAGCTCCAGCAAAGCACTCCCTCCTACGAGCTCTGGCACAGCACCTATGTGGGCCTTTGTTGGCAAGATTTTGCTGCCCCCAAAATGTTGGCACTCTAGGCGACTGCCCAGCTTGCCCAATGGAAGCACCAGCCCTGGCTGATTTAATACATTTTAAAAGTGAATTACAAAGAAGGAGTAGGCAAGTAGTTGGTTATAGTAATAGCCTAGGACCCAAAAGCCAAATCCCACTAAAGCCACTTGTGATCAGAGGGAAATTGCTGTGGGCCAGATGTATGAAAGAGCTTTTCCCATTTTATGTCTGTGGAAAAAATGCTTGGTACAGAGGCCCTTATATCTCCCACTCTCTCAGGTGCCCACCTGTAAGCTCTCTGGGGCATGGACTTATTGCACGTATATGACATTTTATTTATTTATTTACTTACTTATTTATTTAAAACTTTTATGTACTGTTCTTCCGTATTCTATCAAAATGGTTTACATAAAGTGTAATTAAAAATATAAGAATACAATAAAAGAACATAAGAAAATGCCATTCTGGGTCAGACCAAGGGTCCATCAAGCCCAGCATCCTGTTTCCAACAGAGGCCAATCCAGGCCATAAGAACCTGGCAAGTACCCAAAAACTAAGTCTATTCCATGTTACCATTGCTAATGGCAGTGGCTATTCTCTAGGTGAACTTAATAGCAGGTAATGGACTTCTCCTCCAGAACTTATCCAATCCTTTTTTAAACACAGCTATACTAACTGCACTAACCACATCCTCTGGCAACAATTCCAGAGTTTAATTGTGCGTTGAGTAAAAAAAATAGAAAATAAAACAACAGAAAATACAAATAAAAATTAAAAGTGCAATAAAAATATCAAAAATTAAAAATACAATAAAAAACTATATAAATGTTAACCTAAATATTAAATATCCACTCTCTACATAATGTCTTCTTGAAAGCCTAGTGTATAATACTTAGAAAGAGATTTTTTCATAAACTTATGTTGTACTTTTTAGAAATCCCCAAACACTACACAGTAACATAGTAATATAGTAAATGACGGCAGAAGTCCATCCAGTCTGCCCAGCAAGTTGCCTAGGGTAGTAACTGCCGCTCCATGCAGATTACCCCCATGCCTTCTCACTAGGCAGAGTAGGTAGCTGGCTAGAGGCACCAGGGTGCCTGAAAGGGATACCTCCTCCTCTATTCCAGTGGCCCTTTCTCTCAAGTCCTGCTCAGCTTGAACAGCAGCACCCAATCAGATCCTTAAAGGTGGCATTCAAAGTACTATAAACGTGAATCACTGTAGGCCCTTCTCTGTGCCTTTAACAAGGTGGGTCTGATGGTGGGTTTGAATATCGGCTGGGGTTAAGCAGTGCCAGCCTGGGAGAGAGGAGGCACCTCTTTTAGTGGGACACATTCTGAGGAAGCCTGACTCTTCTCCCCTGCTCCCATATTCTTGGAAGGGGGGGGCCACGCATGCTCCTGAGCCCAGAGGTAAATACAGCCCTGATCTCAGCAATGCACAGTAAGTCCCCAGCTAGCCTTGTCTTCTTTACACTAGCAGTGACTGTAACATTTCAAAATATCAGCATCAAAAAATAAGAGGAATTGCAAGTAAATAAAAAAATGCAAATATGAGTTCAGAGTAGGGCTCTTGGTTTTCATTCTCTGTTGCAAAAAAAAAAAAAAAAGACTAAAAAGAATGACAAAACATGCCAAAATATACAAAAATATTTCTGTTTTAGTGCACTGAATAATGCTGTGGTTTGAGACAATAATCTCCATCAGGGTGACTATCCACACCCCACTTATGTTCAGAGAAAGGGTCAGTATATTACCTGGAATCCTTCTCCTCCAATAGTCAGCATTTCAACAGAGTCCTACAACTCAGTCTCCTGCCCTTTCGCAGAATTCTCTATTCCCTCTCTCTTGCTCACAAAGGGGCTGATGCAATAAAAGCGCGAGATTAAACGAGTGTACCTGTGAGCGCCCGTTTTCCTAACACGCGCACATCCACATCCCCTGCGCGCTTGATGCAATAGGCAAATGAGCTGCCGTGCTAAAATTGTGAGTCCCCAGCGCGTCCTTGGTGTCGGGCACCCAGGGAACGTGGCTGTGTGCGGGTTAGGAAAATGGATGCGCAATACGAGCGTCTGTTCTGTCTCGCCACTGGCACAATATACACGCACCATATACATGACCTGGAGCGTGTATATTGTGCTTCTTTATTGTGCGCCCAGAATTTTTTTTTTTACTTTTTTAAACTTTTTTCCATTTTCTTCCCCCTTTTCATTTTGGCATGATACAGCTTTCTGTGGTTCCTCCGACTTAGTGTCGTCGTGATAGTAAGTAGGAGGCACCACAGAAAGCTGGATTTTTTGTTTTATTGCAAGCCCTTGACTCGCAGCAAGGCTTAACACCAGCTCCAGGGCTGGAGTTAAATTTGCCGCGTTAACAAGGGTGCGATGGGCAAGCAGTAATTTATTGCATTGCGGGGTAATCGCTCATAGCCTCATCTACATGGAATTTACATGTCACGAGCGCTATTAGATAGGCGGAGGTTTGGACATGCGTTTTGGACGTGCTGATGCCCTGATTGCACCAGGGGTTACGGACACACGTCCAAAACGTGCGTCCAAGCACTCACTATGCTGTGCGTTAGGCTGGGCGCACTTTATTACATCAGCTCCAAAAGAACTGAAGTGGTCCCTGGATGACATCTTTTACTGCACATTGTGGCTCAGAAGTGGCCGGCACACCTTCTCCTTGCATTACTGGCACCCTCTCAGCATGTACAGTGGAATGGAAGTTATGGTTTGCTACTGCACATCGTGGGAAAACCTTCCTCAGCATTTTGTTAAAGTTTTTAAAAGTGGTTTTATTATAAAACACCCACCAATTGAAAAAATCCATAGGCATTTTAAAGTGATGTAACAAGTGTGCTTAAGCTGGTCACTGGCATAAGCTTGCTCCCTACACTCCTCTCTGCCAAACCTGAGTACTGTGAAAGTGTTAAACAGTCAGGTTCAACAATAGCAACACCTAGGAACCTATGCAAGCTCCTCCAATCGGGATATGACAGGTTACATGACCAGTCTCACCACCCAGCAGAAAATTCAAGGGCAGTTTTAAAAAATTGCATGTTCATAAGGACCATAATAATAACTTTGTGTCTGTAAAAACACTGGCCCAGTGTTCCTTCTGCCCTGTACTTTTCTAGGCTTTAAACCTGGTAAAGAAAAAGTCTGCCAAATATTGATTTGGAACAATCAGACTGTGCAGAAAACAGGTCTACAATGAGAATATGGGATAGAGCAGAGGGCCCGATCGGAGAGCAGAGCTAAGCCAACATGGGATTTTTTTTTTTTTTTGCTATTTTGCAGGCTTTTACTGTGTCTCCTGAAAAAAATATGATTATCAGTAAAAAATGCCCATAAAGATTGTTTTCATGAGTTGGCAACCCTGCACATTATCCATCAGCTTGATTCTTTTCAGGGATCTTAAGGAATCTTTTTACTACAATGAGATTGCTCAATAGAGAAGCACATTCACAGGACACCGACCAGATATGGTAAAATGGGGATCTGAAAACTTCTAAATGATACAACTTTTTTAACACAGTGAAATTTGTTGCCATCTATTTAAGTAAGTGTTTGCATGCCTCTTCTCTTTTATATCTTTTTAACGTTTTACAAAATGCTTGAAATTTGAGTGGCTGGGATTGTTTTGGTTTTTTTATTATTATTATTTTGTTATTTTTATATTCTGCTTTTTGACACTTCAAAGCAGATTACATTGAGGTACTGTAGTTATTTCTCTGTCCCCAGAGGGCTCACAATCTAACAGGGTCATTCATCATTTTGCATTAGGGCCTGCAAACGGCTTACACCCCTACCGGTAGGAGAAGGCAAATAATGAGGAAAAGATATCCAGCTACGGCTGAAGCTTCCGCAGACCTGCATAAACGGGTAGGATGGCAGAGTGACTCCTAGCCCGTTTCTCTCCCCAGCATTATCAGATGCAAAATCCTGCACGTATACTTTCTGGCAAGGACGCCCCAGTTCACTGAAGAGCTGCCGGTTTGCCCTCTTGCATTCAATGCCTCCGTGATTTCTCTGCCAGACGTGCACACAGCCCTACAAGTAAGCAGGCGCTGAACTCAGATTTACTGTAACCGCTTCTTCCCAGAAAGCTTTCAAGTTAAACCACTGCCTGGCCCTCTTCGGCTCACACAACCGTCCAAACAAACATCTACACATGAGGACGGCAGGACAGCGCAGATTAATGACAGAGAAACCGCGGATGTAAACTCTGATTCACCTTACACGATCTGTGCGCGAAATCGAGTTTCACTATTCGCTGGCTACAGACGTCGGAAATCCTAAAACTGTGCATAAACAAAGTGGAAGGCTCCGCCGCGTGATGTGTGCCTAATTATTTCGGTTAAGAAAGTGTTTCCAAGCCGGGTCAAAAAAAGGATCATAAAGGTCACTCACACTAAACTTTAAATGATTTTGCAAGGGGTGGGGGGGAAGACGTTTGCAGGATTCTCTTCCAAATCTGCAGGAGTGAACCGACTTCCCTTCTGCCGAGGGAAGTCGGGTCTGGAAACCACTGGGCAGAAGCGGAGCGCTGGATGCAGCCCAAACCCTACCACTTTACAGTAAGTGACTTGTCCGGGACCTCTTACCCAGGCTTTTGCCGTTCTTCTCGGCTTCTTTCCTGCTCTCCTCCTGCAGATAGTTCTCCTGGGATTTGCTGCGCTTGGGCTGCCGCCTGATGCACTGCATCCTGCCCGTCCTCCCTTCAGGACAAGTGCCGGCGACCGGGGAGAGGCTCCACTCCAGCGCCCAGCATGGCCCCCGGGGACCCTGGCCGTAAACACGGGGAGGTCCCTCCAGAGCAGGGGCGGAAGGGAGGGAGGGAGGGCCGGGGAGAGCCGCGGTGGAGGAGGTGCGTGACGTGGTCCTTCCCCCCCCCCCCCCCGAACCGGTTGGGCGGGATTAGCTCTCACCTCCCGCGGTCCCAGTGACGGGGGGGGGAGGGGGAGGGAGGGAGAGGGACGCGGAGCGGGGCTGCGTCCTGGCTGCAGGGCGAGGCTGGGCAGGGAGAGGGCGTTCTTCCACGGGCACAGCCGCCTCAGTCGGGCTTTCTAGGAGCACGAGCTCTGCTCGCCTGCGACCTCTGGTGTTGCTCTGCTACAGGTGCGCGGACGTCTTGTCCCCCTGACATTAGGTTCATGGCAGAGTCAGGGGAACGAAGGCACTGCGTCTGCGCGCAGTGTAAGGACAGGGTTGCACTGCAGCAGCGCCGTTAGCAGCAACCCCTCTACCTGCTGGCGAGCTGGGCATCGATTCCCTAATTCACTAGCACTAATTGTAAGTGTAGCTTGCTTAGTGGGTGAAACTCCGAATCCCAGGAGGTTTCAGATACCGGCGTCAGGGACTATGAGCCAGCTATTTGGGCATAGAGAATAAGAGCTGGGCACCCACAAGAGTCATTCCAGGGCCCAGTTCTGCCCCCACAATAATTGTTCCAAGAAGTCCAAGTGACATTTGGGAACCTGGAATCCTCGTTTTGTTTTGGGTTGGGTTTTTTTTTTGGGTGGATGGGAACAATAAGACTCGTTTTCGGGGTTCCAGTCAGGGACGTGTTGGCACCGTCACTTACACTTTTCTTGCCGCACCCTGGCTTTTCCCCTAGTCCCTTCCTTCATTCGGGTTCACGGATTTCTCTTTTAAAGTTTAGTGTGAGTGACCTTTATGATCCTTTTTTTTTTTTTGACCCGGCTCTCTTGTCACTTCTGCCATACCGCAGCCTAAGTTCCTCTTACATTGTCATGCGGCGAAACAGCAAGGCAAAACGTGTTTTATTTAGCAGTCTGTTACTGAACACATTTCCTTGGTTTATTCGGTGGCCGGGCGCACATGATCTAGACGAGACCTTAACCGCCTGACAACTGGTTGCAGGAGTTCAGCAGAGGATGGAGGAGGAAAACGGGGTGGGAATTTAGTGAGAAAGGAAAGAGGGAGGAGAGGCAATTTGAATTGTCTTTCTTTTCTTATTTCTTGTTTTTAAAGTTAGATAATTTTTATTTTAAAATATTTGTTTTTTATCATTTTAATATAATTTCATGATTGTATCTTTCTTCTTGCTTTTATTTTTGTTTATGTACATTGTACACCGTTATGATCAATATTTTATTGCTAGACGGTATATAAATAATTTTAAATAAATAAATAAATAAATAAATAAATAAATAAATGTTTGCTGGAAAGAGAGGGAGAAGAGATAGAAGCTGCAAAATTACTGCCAACCCCGACTTCAATGGAGTTGGGCACTGCAAACAGCAGTCAAAAGGAGTTATTCCTCCCTGGCAGAGTAAACTTGTTGCTCAAAGAGGCAATTGCATGTCTGGCTGGAGAGTTTTTGAAGCAAAGCTCTTTTCCTGTGACAGAAGGATGAAATTTTAGGTCTGCCATATATAAACAAATGATAACAATGACTTGCCTAAAAGAGAGGCCAGCCTGCACATACATCTTTTTTTCTTCATTTTAACAAAGTCAGAGGCTGATTATCATCTTTCAGAGTCTATAAGTCGCAGGTAATTTGCAGAATTGAGATTTTATACTCCCAAGGATAAGGAGGTTTTACATTCGTACCCAGCTTGCTGACACCCCAAATTCTGATCAATGTATAATTTGTTGTTAAAATGTTTCCATCGACTTGAGTGTGATTTAAACAATTGCCTTTTTTAGATTTATACATTTATACCTTGCCTATTTTTGTGTGGTCTATTTGTTATCTAGGACAGTTCTTGTGGGGTTTGAGGTTCTAGAGCAGAGCTTTCCAAACTGTGTGTCGGGACACGTTAGTGTGTCGCCTGCAGTGTGCAGGTGTGTCGCGCAAGCCCGGTCAACTCTGATGCGAGTTTGGGCTTTTTTTTTTCTAGAGATTCACTTTTTTTTTCAGTTTATGGGTTGCTTATTATTGGGTGATTTTGCTGTCAATCGCGTTTTTTGGGGGGGCTTGGTGGGTGGAACGAGCCCAGCCATCCTTGCATTGGCTGCTGCTGCCGATGAGGCCTGGCCATGAGGAGTACTGACTGCAAGCAGCAGTGTCTGGTGATCATGGAAGGGAGTGAAGCACTTAACTGGCAACAATCAAAAAGACGAGGTACATGAGTGTGGGGGCCAGACATGTGCTGGGGAGAGAGAGATGAGTGAGTGGGGGGCAAACATGCTGGGGGGACAGACATTTATTTATTTATTTATTTTTGGTTTTTATATACCGGAAGTTCCTGTATACAATACATATCACTCCGGTTCACAAGCTTGAGGGGGAGAGATATGAGTGTGTGGGGGCCAGACATGTGCTGGGGGGGGGAGGAGAGAGATGAGTGTGTGGGGGACAGACAATTTGTTTTATTATTGTTTCTCATAAATTATAACAACATGAATCTTGGAATATATATTTTTAATATAAATTTAAGGTTTTCATGAGATAGGTTGTGTTGTGAAACATTTTATTTATGTATATATTTAAGGAAACATACATAAATTGTCG
The DNA here is from genome assembly GCF_901001135.1 of Rhinatrema bivittatum. NCBI lineage: Eukaryota > Metazoa > Chordata > Amphibia > Gymnophiona > Rhinatrematidae > Rhinatrema > Rhinatrema bivittatum. Next base: position 80,715,931 of record NC_042616.1, read on the forward strand.
AAATATGTTTCGTTCGTTTAACCTTTAACCTCTGGTTTACTAGTAGACTGAATTACCGTGTCGTGAAATTATGTTTGTCTAAAAAGTGTGTCACCAACATGAAAAGTTTGGAAAGCTCTGTTCTAGAGGATCCCAGATAGTACATAGATCCCACGCTGCTTACAACCAGGGATAAGCTGTAGCTTTCCCCAAGTCTACCTGGTTAGTAACTGCTTGTGGGCTTTTCCTCCAGGAACTTGTCCAAACTTCTTTTAAACTCAGCTATGCTAACTGTCTTTACCACATCCTTCAGTAATGAATTCCAGAGCTTAACTGTGCTCTGAATGAAAAAATATTTTCTCTGATTATTTGTCAATGTGTTATTTAGTAACTTCATGGAGTGTCCCCTAATCTTTTGGTTTTTGTTTATTTTTGAAAGAGTAAATAACTGTTTCGGGTTTACCCATTCCACTCCACTCATGATTTTATATTATATCTCTCCTCAGCTATCTCTCCTCCAAGCTGAAAAGCCTTCAACTCTTTTGCCTTTCCTCACAGGGGAACCATTCCATTCCCTTTATAACTTTGGTCGCATTTCTCTATACCTTTTCTAGTTCTGCTACATCTATCTTGAGATGTGGCAACCAGAACTGCACATTCTTAAAGACCTACACTGGCTCCCTATCCCCTCACGCATCCTCTACAAGACCCTCACCACTATTCACAAATCCATTTACAATCACAACTCCAGCTGGCTCGACGAGCCCCTCCGATTCACACCCTCCTCCCGCCCTACCAGATCAACTCTTAAAGGCACTCTCCACATCCCTTCCCTCAAGAACGCTCACCTTACTTCGACAAAGGATCGCGCTCTCTCAATTGCCGGCCCCACCCTCTGGGATGCACTACCCCCGAACCTCTGCCTTGAACCTTGCACCATTAAATTTAAGAAAAAGCTAAAGACCTGGCTTTTCAAACAGGCTTACCCAGACTAGGTCCATGCTCTTTAACTCATTACTACAAACTTATGCCTCTTAGTTATTATTTTTTTACATTATTACATTAGCATGTTATCCCTCCAGTTTTCTTTCTTTTTTCTTGGTTCCCCTTTTTAGTTTTTACTCTAGTTGTTGCACTATGTTGTCCCTTCTCCCTCTTCCCTGTTATTTGTTTTTTCCACCTACTGTTTGATGTAAACCGATATGATGTACCCACTAATGTCGGTATAAAAAAGCCTCTAAATAAATAAAATAAATAAATGATACTCAAGGTGCGGTCACACCATGGAATGATAAGAGTTATTATAATAGTCTCCATTTTAGTCTCCATTCTCTTCCAAATAATTCCTAATAGTCTGTTTGCTTTTTTGACTGTCACTATACAATGAGCCAAGGATTTCAATGTATTGTCCATGATGATGTTAGATCCTTTTCCTGGGTGATGACCCCTACTATGATTTGGGTTATTTTTCCCTACATGCATCACATTGCCCTTATCCACATTAAATTTCATCTGCCATTTGAATGCCCAGTCTCCGAGCTTCTCAAGATCTTCCGGCAGTTTTTTACGATCTGCTCGTGATTAAATAACTTGGAATAATTTTGTGTCATCTGCAGATTTGATCACCTCACTTCTTTTTCCCTTTTCTAAATCACTTCTATATGTGTTAAAAAGCATCAGTCCTAGTACAGAACTCCAGGGCACAACATTATTTTCCTTGCTCCATTGAGAAAACTGACCATTCAGTCCTACTTTTTGTATCCTGTCTTTCCAGAGTTCTTGTCCTTTATTAGTACAGAATCAACCACCGCACTCTAGTGTGGTACTTGGAGCTGCTGAAATTCTCAGCTGCCTGGACACTCAGTACTTCATGCTGCATGCATTCTTAACAATAGGAAGTATGGTATATGGAAGCTTCCACATCTTAGAAAAGAGATGGAGAAATGCTGCCAACAACTCTTCAGGGGTATCCAAACACTTGAGTCAATCTTAGCCTGCAGTTCAAAGGGGACACCCTTAGACATCTTCTGGATAAAATCAGGGAAGGGAAGATTTTTGGTGGAGACCTATTCCCAGTCTGTCACAGAGAGCAACACATTGGGAAGTCAATTGAGCAGCCCCTTCAGACACGCGCTCTTCTGACAGATATAAAGGGCCCCAGAACCCCTCATATTCATAAAAGATTGGCTGAATGGATGTTTGGGATTCATCTACCCTGGCAGGACTGTGTACCGTGGAGAGAAGTCTTTTATTTGTATTATTAGATAAAACAATACAAATAAATAAGTAATACAAATAAAGACTTCTTTCCACGGTACATGGTCTTGCTTTTCTGTTTGTTTGCCTTGGCTACGTTGGACCGCCTTCCGATTTGTTTTATTGGATCTACCCTGGCAGGGCCAGTGCTTCCATTAGGCAAACAAGGCAGTCACCTAGGATGCCAAAATTTAGGAGCAGCAAAATCCCACCAGTTTGAGGCACTGTGCTAGAACCTGTGTAGCCAAAGAAAAGAGCACTGTGGTGGAGCCGCTGCTACCACAGAAGGAAGCACTGTCCTGGTGCTGCCGCCATTAGGTAAGTTGAGTCCTCGAGAACTACAAACCAGCCTGGTTTTCAGATATCCACAGTGAATACGTATGATATAGATTATCATGCACTGTATGCAAATCTCTCTCATGCCTATTCATTGTGGATATCCTCAAACAGAGCCCGCTTGAGGCTATTGAGGTCCGGAGTTGGCCACCTCTTACCTAGGGCACTGAATCCTCTTGCACAGCCCGGTACCCTAGAACCAAAGACCTTTATGGCCTTAAAACTTGGCTCTTTGGGCACTGGGACCAGAGATGTTGAGAGACAGGAGAAGCTTCCCAACACTGTTCCTTCTAAGCTGTGCCCATGGGCCCGCGCACACAGGTCACGAACCTGTGCACATGGCAAGGCAGAGTCATGGCGCACAAGAAATCTGAGTTTTGCATTATACCGGCACCTAGCACACACATTTGATCTCAGCTTATAAAAAGTTGCGCAAAAAGAACATTTTTGCACACATATGGCCGAATTTTAAAACAGCCATGTGCGTAAACAGCGGGGGTTATATGTGTGGCCAGGCCTTGCGCTCACCGCGTATATTTTCAGAGGGGCCCGGCCACGCACGTAACCCAAGTTACGCACAGAAGTGCGAGGCCCAGAGAAAAGGGGCAGGGAGGGGCAGGGCTGAAGGCGGCCGGTATAGCGGCCATTTACCACTTTGCCAGGGAAGCGCGCGCCGGCACCCTGCACACAAGTTGCTACAGCTCCTGAAAAGGAGCAAGAGGTAAAATAAAAAATTTGGGGTTAGATAGGATAGGGATAGGGGGTGGGGAGGAGAGGAGAGGGAAAGAGGGAGGAAGTTGGGGTGTAAAGTTCCCTCCCAGTCCATTCCTGTTGTAAAGAAGGTTAATAAATATGTTAATTAACTTAAATTCATAAAATTAAATAGGCAAGTGCATATTGGCAGCTACCCTGCGGTAGGAATTACTTGTTTTACATCATCAGCTGTGGCACCATGCCATCTTCTTGGCTGGGGATAGGCAGCCGGGGGCATAAATCTAGCATTCCATATGCAATAAATACAAATACATCAAAAACAATTGAACAATATGACAAAAAGCCACATCTAATAAAATATAGACAGCAAAGAAATAAAAAATGGCTATCATAGGATAAAGCAACACTCGGTGGCAAGAGAGCATCAAGAATAACCAGCACCACAACAGAGGTGAGCTGAACTCTTCCAGAAATGCGACAATCTTTGTACAGAGGAACAGAAATGTCATCCCTAATCTCCATGCCACCAGAGCACCACAGCAGTCCACATCTTTGATTACTTTCTTTTATTCTGTTGTTGCTATTTTTGGATTCTCTTTATATTAACTGTACTTACCATGGCAAATATTGCAGCTTGCTTCCTTTAACATTTCTGTTCAGTGCATCTCCGATGTAGTCCACATCCCCTATCAAGCAGGATTAACAGCTTCCCTTTAATTAATATTATCACTGACTGGTTTGTTTTAAAATGACATGGGCAGGGCAGTGACCAGAAGTCGGTTCTCAGAGGGTGTTTCTGTTCTATTAGTAGGGATTGTTGTTTTCATTTTTTATTGCATTTTCCCAGGAAACAAGAACAAAAATGGGAGAAATCAGTGGAAGAAAATGACTTGCCATTTTTCCAGATAAATATCATCTTTATTCCTGCAGCAATAAACACTGATAAGTTTCTAGAAAAAAAAAAACCCCTGAAAACTAAGGTCCCTATCTATTAGACTTGATCTTATGACTGATTTAGTAGCGTAGTAAATGCACTTGTTGTCACTTACAACAAGTAACTTTACACAGTCATGCTCACATGGTATAGACATTTGAAAAAATAAACATAAAAATTAAACATGAACTTTCACTCCTGCCTTACAAAACCATAACCAACGAGTCAAGGTACTGAGGATTTTGAAAGACCTTTCTGCAGAAGAGATGGGAGCCGCCACATGACTGTTTCGAAATATTGAATATCTTGCTATTGCTGGATCCCGCAGGTTAAATCATGTTTACATAATATCTGACTGAAATTCCTGAGTCTCCTATATGGGTGCATTTAATATTCTGTGCACCTGAGAGCAAAACAAATGCAGGATGCCCTTCTCAGCATAATAATTTGAATTAATACATTGCCTTTCATTCAAACTGTATTTTAATATGCTTTATGATACAGTACTTTAGATTGAAACATGTATCACCTCTGGGATGAAAAGTCTGCCCCACCGGATTTTGTGCCTCATTTTGTGACATTTCCCAGTGAGGATGGGAAAAAGAAATAATGTTATTATCTGTATCCAATTTACAGCTGGATAACCAACACATAGGGGGGTAGATTTTAAAAAAGTGCGCCTTCGCGTACTTTTGTTGGCGCACCAGGTGCAAACAAAAGTACGCTGGATTTTAGTAGATACGCGCGTAGTCGCGCATATCTGCTAAAATCCAGGATCGGCGTGCGCAAGGCTGCCGATTTTGTGCAGCCGGCGCGCGCCAAGCCGCACAGCCTGCCTCTGTTCCCTCCAAGGCCGCTCCGAAATCGGAGCGGCCTCGGAGGGAACTCGCTTTCGCCCTCCCCTCACCTTCCCCTCCCTTCCTCTATCTAACCCACCCCCCCGGCCCTATCTAAACCCCCCCCCCACCTTTGTCGGGGGATTTACGCCTCCCGGAGGGAGAAGTAAATCCCCGCGCGCCAGCGGGCCGCTAGCGCGCCGAGACGCAACCTGGGGGCGGTTCTGGAGGGTGCGGCCACGCCCCGGACCGCCCCAGGCCGAAACCTCGCTCCCGGGCCCGCCCCCGAAACACCACGCCGATCAGCCCCGCCTCCGACACGCCCCCCTCAAAAGACCCCGGGACTTACGTGAGTCCCGGGGCTCTGCGCGCACCGGCACGCAAGGCCCTGCTCGCGCAAATCCGGGCGGATTTACGCAAGCAGGGCTCTTAAAATCCGCCCCTCGGAGTTTGGACTCCATTCACTCCCACTGTCTTTCTGGCCTCCAGAAGGCAAATATCTCAGTATATTTTGTTTTTTGCCAAATACCAACTGTCATAAAAGAGGATATTTAGAGGTCATAAAAAAGTTATTTATTTATCGCCAAAAAAGCTATTCGGGATGGATATGAGAAAGAACCATCATAGATTCACCGCTAATACCGTTCAAATAAAATAGAGAGTAATGCATTTGGAATGCAAAAACCATAAGGAGAGGACAGTATTGAAAGTGAAACTCTTCTAAGCACAAAGGAAAAGCAGGATTTGAGGGTGATTGTATCTGATAATCTTAAGGTGGTCAGACAGGTGGATAAAGCGATGGCAAAGGCCAGGGGGATGCTTGGCCGCATAGGGAGAGGAATGGTTGGCAGTAAAAGGGAGGTGATATTTATATTACCCTTGTATAAGTCCCTGGTGGGACCTCATTTGGAATACTGTGTACAACTGTGGAGACCGCATCTTCAAAAGACTAAACAGGATGGAGTTGGTCCAGAGTGGGCTATTAAAATGGTCAGTGGTCTTCATTCTGAAGCATATGGGGATAGACTTAAAGATCTAAACATATACACCCTAGAGGAAAGGTGAAATAGGAGGTATCATAGACATTTAATTATCTCAAAAGCTTTCCATGCAACAGAAACGAAGCTCCAGAATGAGGAGTCATGGAATGAGGTTGAAAGGGAATAATTCTTTACAGAGAAAGTAGTGGATGCGTGGAACAGCTTCCCAGAGGAGAACGGTGAAAACATAAACAGCATCTGAATTCAAGAAAGCATGGGATCAACACAGGGGATCTCTGAGGGAATGATGAGAATTTTAATGTTGGATTGATTGGGGGGATGGGCAGACTGGATGGACCATACGGTCTTTTTCTACCATCATGTTTCTGGTTCATAAAGGGTTATTCACACATGAACATGCATGTCCTTTACGTGCCTCCTGGTGCACTCAAACCCATATGTATTTACTCCTGCCTAGAGCTGAAATATCTCCACCTGTGCAACTCCTAGCCCATGGGAGCAGTTTGGACACATTTTTTTTTTCCTCTCATGGCAAAAATTAAAAAATTAACCCACTTTACTCTATCACATACCATCAGAGAGAAATGTGAAAGAAAACCCCTTTGTCTCTGTAAAACCACAGGCTGCACATATTTTTTTTTTTCATGCCAAAGCCACTTATAAAGAGATTGTCCTGATGTTGCCAGAGCAATCGCCTTTCTGAAATCACTTGGCTAGTCCATACATCCTATATAACCAAGCTAGCACTGTCATTTATCACGTATCCTATCTTACCTCATCTTCACATCCTGTCTTTCATACACATTCTTGACACACCTGCAAACGTTTGTACATTTATCCTGGAATCAAAATCAGATAGGGCCTAACATATAGTATGGCTCCAAGGCACCCCTGGACCTCGTGCATGCAAACCACATAGCCAGTACCACCACACATGACTATTCCAAGCATGCCTTGTAGTACTATGTAGTACTACTATATGTTTTTCAGTCTAACACTGCACCTGCTTACATACATATTTAAATCTCAGCCATCCATTTCAACACATATGACTCTCTCAGACCTAGGCTCATGTTTTATATATATGTGTATGTGTATGGTATATATATATATACCATACACATCACCTCACACACAACTACACATAGAAGAAATATCAGCACACAGTATATATTTTACTGTTGATTTTAAAATATTTTATATAAAATTAAATTCAATGGTAGGTACTACTAGGTCCATCTCTCTTGTTTCTCTCCTTAAGGAGGGTGGGGGCTTCCTGGGGGTCATTGCTTCTCTGGACCCCTCCTCCTGTTTGTCATCCCACTAGAGAGCTATCATTTCATGATGCAGCGGAAAATGAAATAAAGGAAATAAGAACTCATCTTCAACAGATTTCTCCTATAATGCAAAAACTGCGCTCTTATATAACTTATCTAATCGACTCCTCTGTGTAAATTGTATATAATTTTACCATGTAAGCAACTGCTCTCTGCCTACATGCACGGGTCTCCAGTTAGAAATTGTTAATCTATCCCTTTTTTTCTAACAGCCCTGTTCTACATTCCCTGTTGTAATGTAACTTTTTCACTTTCAGTGTTAACTGGTTTACCCCCCAGTTTATTGTAAACCGGTATGATAAGACTTGGTCTTGAGCATCGGTATATTAAAAGAATTTAAATAAAATAAATAAATAAATAAATAAAACATTATACTGAAAATGAAAAGCATGAATGCCGGTAGTACCTGCAGCATCAAAATTAAGATAAAGGCAGCAATCCAGCAACAAAAGGGGGGTTTTCCAGTTTTTTGCATTGAGTGTCACATGAATGATATTTTACCCGCCGGTGAGAGATTGTATGTGTGCACCCAGTGCAAAGAGCTCCTGGCTCTCAAAGAATGAGTCCGATCTCTGGAGGCTAGAGTGGTAGACCTAGAGGAGCTGAGTCAGACAGAGAGGTACATTAATGAAACCTTCAGGGACATAGTAGACAAGTCCCAAATCCAGTCTGGCAGTCCCAGTGATACCTTGGATCAGAAAGGTCTCCTGGTTGGAGAACATCACCCTGGCAAGAAGTGATCCTGTAGCAAGGACCTGCTCTCCAGGTGATGCGTTGTCCTCTCACACTGAGGACAAGTCTCCCAGGGCTACTGCCCAGGAAGGAAGGGTTAGGTCAGCCATCATAGCTGGTGATTCAATGATTAGAAATGTAGATACCTGGGTGGCTAGTGGATATAACAACCGCCTGGTAACTTGCCTGCCTGGTACGAAGGTGGCAGACCTCACGTGTCACCTAGGTAGGATTATAGACAGTGCTGGGGAGGAGCCGGCTGTCGTGATACATGTGGGCACCAACGACATAGGAAATTGTGGGAGAGAGGTTCTGGAAGCCAAATTTAAGATTTTAGGTAGGAAGCTAAAATCCAGATCCTCCAGGGTGGCATTCTCTGAAATGCTTCCTGTTTCCACGTGCAGGTCCCCAGAGGCAGACAGAACTAAAGAGTCTCAATGTGTGGATGAGACAATAGTGCAGGGAAGAGGGATTCAGTTTTGTAAGGAACTGGGGAACCTTTTGGGGAAAGGGGAGATTTTTCTGAAAGACGGGCTCCACCTTAACCAGAGTGGAACCAGGCTGCTGGCTCTAACTTTTAAAAAGGAGATAGAGCAGCTTTTAAACTAGAACAAGGGGGAAAGCCGACAGTCACTCATCAGTGCATGGATCAGAGGAATGTATCTTTGAAGGATACTATGAAACAGGAGAGTTAGGGCATCCCAACAGAGAGGTTACAATAAAAGCAAACATAATCCATGTGCCTACAAATAAAGAATCACCTGAGCTATTATCCCTATCAACTGAAAAGCAGTTGTTAATATAAACAAAAAATGCACTTTGAAATGTCTGTATGACAATGCTAGAAGTCTAAGAAGTAAGATGGCAATCATGTCTGAGATGCCAATTATGTCTGGTGGAAGGAGGATAACCATTGGGACAGTTATATATCAGGGTACAAATTATATCGCAATGATAGGGAGGATCAATTTGGTGGGGGTGTGGCACTTTATGTCCGGGAGGGTATACAGTCCAATAGGACAAAGATCATATAAGACACTAATTACTAGGTAGAATCTATATATGTAGAAATCCCATGTGTGTTGGATAATAGTATAGTGATAGGAATATACTACTGTCCACCTGGCCAAAATGGTCATTCAGATGATGAAATGCTAAGAGAAATCAAGGAAGCTAACCAATTTGACAGAGCAGTAATAATGTGAGATTTGACTGGGTAAATGTAACAACCCCAATAATTAAAAAGGGCTCCATGGGCAATCTGGGAAACTATAGACCGGTGAGCCTGAATTCAGTGTCGGGAAAAATAGTGGAAACTATTCTAAGGATCAAAACCACAGAGCACATAGAAAGATATGCTTTAATGGAACACAGTTAGCATGGATTTACCCAAGGGAAATCTTGCCTCACAAATCTTCTTCATTTTTTTGAAGGGGTTAATAAACATTTGGATAAATGTGAAATGGTAGATGTAGTGTATTTGGATTTTTAGAAGGCATTTGATTTGACAAAGTCCCTCATGAAAGGCTTCAAAGAAAACTAAAATGTCATGGGATAGGAGGCGATGTCCTTTCGTGGATTACAAACTGGTTAAAAGACAGGAAACAGAGAGTAGGACTAAATGGTCAATTTTCTCAGTGGAAAAGGGTAAACAGTGGAGATCTGTTCTTGGACAGGTGCTTTTCAGTATATTTATAAATGATCTGGAAAGGAATACAACGAGTGAGGTAATCAAATTTGCAGATGATACAAAGATATTCAGAGTAGTTAAATCACAAGCGGATTGTGACAAATTGCAGAAGGACCTTGCGAGATTGGAAGACTGGGCATCCAAATGGCAGATGAAATTTAATGTGGACAAGTATAGCATATAGGGAAAAATATCCCATGCTGTAGTTACACGATGTTAGGTTCCATATTAGGAGTTGCCACCCAGGAAAAAGATCTAGGCATCATAGTGGATAATACATTGAAATCATCGGTTCAGTGTGCTGCGGCAGTCAAAAAAGCAAACAGAATGTTAGGAATTATTAGGAAGGGAATAGTTAATAAAACGGAAAATATCATAATGCCTCTGTATCGCTCCATGGTGAGACTACACTTTGAGTACTGTGTACAATTCTGTGTACATATCTCAAAACAGATATAGTTGCACTGGAGAAGGAACAGATAAGGGCGACCAAAATGATAAAGGGGATGGAACAGCTCCCCTATGAGGAAAGGCTGAAGAGGTTAGGGCTGTTCAGCTTGGAGAAGAGATGGCTGAGGGGGGATATGATAGAGGTGTTTAAAATCATGAGAGGTCTAGAATGGGTAGATGTGAATCGGTTATTTGCTCTTTCAGATAATAGAAGGACTAGGGGGCATTCCATGAAGTTAGAAAGTAGCACATTTAAAACTATTCGGAGAAATTCTTTTTCACTCAACGCACAATAAAGCTCTGGAATTTGTTGCCAGAGGATGTAGTTAGTGCAGTTAGTGAAGCTGGGTTCAAAAAGGTTTGGAATAAGTTTTTGGAGGAGAAATCCATTAACTTCTGTTAATCAAACTGACTTAGGGAATAGCCACTGCTATTACTGGCATCAGCAGCATGGGATCTTCTTAGTGTTCGGGTACTTGCCAGGTACTTGAAGCTTGGATTGGCTACTGTTGGAACAGGATGCTGGGCTTGATAGACCCTTGGTCTGACCCAGTATGGCATTTCATATGTCCATATGTTACTGCTTAAGACCAGATGTTTAGAATTGCTTGGTGCTTCCCTTTCCCCACCCCATAGAAGTTACTGTATGAGTCTTTCCTCACCAAACAAATGGGTTTGTTGCTTGTTTTTGTGGGGTTGGTTATCAGATGGGTTACTGTCGGGGGGGAGGGGGTGAAAGGGGTTATGTTAGAAGTGTTTTTTATCCTTTGTGAATGTTATTTGTTGGTTGATCTGACCCTGTAAGTAGAATGCACGTAATGAGTTGGGCCATGATCAACTGAAACTGCAATCTGTTTGTGTTAAATAGTAAAACAGAATAGAAATCAAAATAAACAAAAAAAAAAAAAAGAATATAAGAGGGATGTTTCTGCACAGTGGAACCTAGGCAGATTTTCTCTCCTACACTGATAAAGTGTTTCGTATACCTAATGTATTTCTGCTGAGTATCCTAGAGACATTGTGTGGCATCTGCGGTCAATCAATTCTACAGGATCTCACATTCCTGAGACATCTTTCACTTTCCAATATTGCCACCTACTGAAGGAAAAGCATATTGAAGCTGAATGCAGTAAATGCAGTCTTTCATCTGCGAAAAACCCTGTAGGACTCTTTCATTAACATGGGGCAGACGCTATATTCGTTTGAATGCAAACTAATAAATATACTGGATTAAAAGTTGTACAATAATATTTTTTTTTTACATAAACATTTTTATTGGTATTAAGCATGTACATAATGCAGTGTCATAGCAAGAGTTTACAAGCTCTCATCACCTTTTAACAATTAACCCACACCCCAACTCCCCCGTCCCTCCCTCCCCCCGTGCACACTACACTATACAAAAATATAAAAACAACAACAGTAAGAGCATCATCGATAACCTGTGAGGCCCAGATAATCGGAAGCAGTATACTTCAAAGCAATATAATGCAAGCTCAACACTTAAGGAATGGAATCCCAGAGCCATGGATAGAGGAGTAACATAGTGTATGGGAATAGGCTGGAAATGTCATTCAGGATCAAAATAGTTGATAGCTATAGATCAAGAGGTCATGTGTGAAGCAGGTAATTAACAACGATTATGGAAAGTTACGCAGTCGGATCAAAGCCCCAGGGTGCATGAAGCAACATCCAGCCCAGGGTAAGTTATTTTATTGAGAGAAGAGAATAACGTTATGTCCTTTAACTTACAGGGGGAAGTACCACCTGCACCATTTTTACATATTGCTCTCATTGCCTTACCCTGGGAGCTCTCCGGCTCCAGAGACCTGACTTTAGGTCTCTGGAAGAGATCTTAGGGACATTGTTACTGCTAAAGTCCTATCAGCATGGTGCTGGTTGCAGGGATGAAGAGGCTGCGAGGAAAGGGCAGAAGTGCCTCTGTCTGTCACTTATTTGCTGTCAGCCAAATAACCACAGCATTACCATCTTCGAAAGTGGGGGGGGGGGGGGGGGGATAAATCTTTCCATTGGTCCCCTCACAAATAAGATGAGCTGCACCCCTGCTCGGCTGGTGCTCATCAGGAGCTCGGCACCCCGGTGACATCATCAGCAGACTTCAAGTGGAGGTCCATTGACGGGGCAGAGCACCACTAGCGAAGCACCGCTGAAGGATGTACCAAAGGGGGACACCTCTTTGGGAGCAACTAGGACTGAGATTACTGGTTTTTGGGGTATCGAAGAGGGAATGTCATTTGTGCGGCTCCCTCTTTCTCTGTCCCTTTTCAACAGCTGATGCCCTGTTTGCATAGTTGGTACTGTTTTGTTCCCCTTATTAAGTCTGAGCGGATGGGTGCTATAATCCGAGCAGGACGAAGTTCGTTATTGGTGAGTTTTTATTTCTTAAGGCCTGCACCAGCTGCTGATGCACACTTGGTGACTTCTGGGATTCCCGCCCCCCCCATAGAGTATTCTTGGTTGATGCAGATTTGGAGTTCTCAGTGGGAAGGATTCCACATTCCAGATAGATCTTTTAGGAGGAGAGGAAGGCGATTTATTTATTGAGTGGTTGTTTTGTATCTGGCCAGCTGCCAATGCCGTTAGTACTTTAATGGGATCATTTTCAAACATTTAATGTCGTGTTGTTGCACCGAAATTCACGGTATACATGCATAAGCAGCCTTTGTTCAGGCCACGTGAATTTTGGTAAGTGAGGAATTTGCACGCACTGCCAATATCTTGCGTTAATATATGTGCATAAAAACAGAGCATTTTGAGGGCCCTATAGGGCAAGGTTGGCAAGTACACACACAGTTGCATATTTTATAAGCAGAGTACGCCCATACATCATCAAACTAACAGGCACGCATTGCTATTTAACCCTTGGAATTTAAATCTCACTTGTCTTTGGAACCTGGTGGTTAGATTGGTAGTTTGTGCTGGAAACTAGAGATTGTTGTGCATTGTTTGAGACTTGTTGGAGTTTGCTGTTGAAGAATTGTTACTGTAATTTTCTGTTTGTGTGCAATTTGTCAGCTCTTTCTTTTCATTTATTGTGTTAGTAGTCTGTCTTCCCTCTTTGTGAGTCTGTGTGCGTCTCTATTCTCTCTCTTTGTGAATCTGTGTGTCATTTGTGTGTGTCAGTTTGCCTTCTTTCGGGCCGATTCAGGATGGTGCGCTCGGCTAAGGGCACCTTTAGCCCCGGTTTGGCCGCGCGTTTTCGACATGTTATTTTTACCCCTCATATAGTAAGGGGTAATAGCGCGTCGAAAAGGTTGTGTGGCCAACCCCCCAAAACTAATAGCGCCGCAACATGCAAATGCATGTTGATGGGCCTATTAGTTATTCCTGCGCGATAGAGAAAGTAAAATGTGCAGCGAAGCCGCACATTTTACTTCAGAAATTAACGCCTGCCCAAAGGCAGAAGTTAATTTCGGCCGGCACAGGGAAAGTGTACAGAAAAGCAGAAAAAAATTGCTTTTCTGTACACCCTCCGACTTAATATCATAGCGATATATAAGTCGGAGGCCCCCAAATTTAGTAATATCCCTGGGGGATTAGAGGATAATACACCAGGAATATCTACATTTTTGGAAGATTCTTTAGATCTGATTAATAAAAGGGCAACATTGTTTGTTTCTTTTGTTTTAGAAAAGGATAAAGAGCTCATTTTCAGTAAATTCTTCAAAAATAAGGATTATAAACATTCTGCGGGCAGAAGGTATATGTATTTCCTGACGTATCCAAGCCTACTCAGGCAAGGAGAAAGAAATTTCTTGCCTTGAAAACAAAATAATAGAAATAGGAGCCTCATTCTATTTGAAATATCCGAGTAAATGTTTTATTAATTTTCAAGGGAAAAAATATGTGTTTATGGAACCTTCACACCTCGAGGTATTCTTGAAGGATAAAGTGAAGAAAATTTGAATGTAATTTTACCAGCAGGAGAATAGGTCAATAAGTAAATAATTGGCAGCAATCTCTCTGATTTAGTATTGGTATAATTTGTATAGTATTCGGTTCCCACCATTATTTGTATTTAGTGTGATGGAAGTGTTTATGGTTCGGAATGGAGTATCATTCTTTATTTGTGATATTAAACTGTCCACTAAAATTTTCCTGATTATGCACAGAAATGTGAAAATTGTAATCCATATTTGAAAATGTTCAATAAAGATTAAAATTATAAAAAAAAAAAAGTTAAATCTGCCCGCGGCCCGCAAGTTGGAAGATGGACACTCAATTTAGCCGGCGTCCATTTTCTGAACCCGTGGCTGTCAGCGGATTCGAGAACAGACGCTAGTAAAATAGAGCGTCGGCTGTCAAACCCGCTGACAGCCGCCGCTTCTGTCAAAAAGGAGGTGCTAGGGATGCGCTAGTGTCCCTAGCGCCTCCTTTTACCGCAGGCCCCCATTTAAATATTCAATTGTGCGCCCAGGAGAGTGGCCTGGGCACGCGTCGCCTCAGAGCGCCGGCTCTCCCATGGTTTTTACTGTATCGGCCCGTTTGTGAGTCTGTGTGCCTGAGATGTGTGTACCTGCTGTTAGAGTGGTGGCTATGAGTGTACTGGTGGTGGAGTTCTACTATGAGTACTGTGTGGATTTTGTGGAATCTGTGTCAGCGAAGGAAGAGACAACAGATAAGGAGCTACCCCATAGAGAGAATATGTAGGCCCAGAACCCAGTTTTTGGGCCTGTCAGAGAAGCAAGTGATATGTAGGTTTAGGTTTCATAAGGAAACAATTTTATATCCCTGCCAAATGTTGGAGAGGGATGTGTGGCCTTCCACACAAAGGGTCATGTCTTGCCAGTCCACCTGAAAGTTACTACAGCTCTGGCTTTTTCACTATTGGCAGCTTCCAGACCCTTCTTAGGGTTATAACAGAAATAAATCAGTCAGCAACCCTGCACTATATTATGCAGTTTTTGAGTGCTTTTCTCAGGAGAACAAATCTGTATATTTGTTTCCTGCTGATATACAGCAACAATAGTAAACCATGACCAGAATTTTTATGATATTGCTCACTTTTCATCAGTTTTGGTGCAACAGATTGTACATTCATTGCCATCAGGCCACCTGCTGAGAGAGTTCGGCCAACTCACAAGGTGATAACTTCTAGCTAAGGCCTGGATTTATCAAAATGCGGTAAGTACCGCATGCGATAGCAAAAGGGGTGTGTTTTATGCTAATATAGGATTTATCGCAATTTGCGCGAAGAGCTAAGTTAGTGCAATACATTTCAGATTCTGTGATAAGTGCCAGACCTGTTGTCTTTCTGTCATTCAACCACCAGGGGACCATTGTTAATGGTCCTAGACATATATGAGAGAGAGAGAGAGAGAGAGAGAGAGAGAGAAACTGGCCATATAGTATGGCCCATAGGCAGGTATTTGTATCCCTAGGGTAGGCTCACCTAGTAACTCGAGGTGGGGATTAGGTAAGTGTGGAGGGGGTTAGGGGCCATTATGACATGCTACGTGACACCTACGAACAGAACAGTGGTCTCTTGTGAAGATTTGATGGCCTTCGGAGTGAGGGAAACTCACTCCAAGATGAGATTTGGGCAATGTTCTCTCAACCTAGCTTGATGTTACCCAGGTACTAATAATTTTTTCAATGTGCAAGGCTGATCATCTTTCAATCTTTAGACTTTTGGTCCAGATACAGAACCTGGTTTTTTGATGCTTTCGCCCGCCATCTGCACATGAAAATTCTAAGTTATAATTTCACAATTTTGGAGACCCTCGGGTCCGATTTCTGAATTGCCGCTCTGTCCTGCGATGATCCCAGCGATGGAACCCCTCTACCTCATGCAGCTTGATTAATAAATGAGAAAGTCCCTCGGGACTTCATCGTTCTGAAGTGTAGCTTCAACGCCTCGGCAGCCACAGTTTTGCCGTGAATTGAACTGTGGATTCAACTGCAATTTCCAAGACGCCAGCTGACAACTAGCTTTCTTCTTAGATCCAAATCTGTTGACCTTGATCCCCCTGATGCAGCGGGAAGCGAAACACAGCCGTGTCGGGTGGTATTTCCAATTAATATTTTACTCTGAGATTGAACTCTGTGATTGAACTCTTGTGCACAACTGTTGTGTGCACAAACAGAATAAAAATACTTATGGTTCTCTAAAGTGTTGTTGTCCAGTACAACTAATTGCCGCACATCACTCTGCTGTTGAAGTTTAAGATGGTGGACAGGATATCCAGGTGGAGATGTCAAGCAGGCTGAGATATGGGACTGGGTTCGTGGTGAAATTTCTGGTACAGAGAGTTAGATATGAGAGTCATCAGCATAAAAGTAGTACTGAAAGCTGTGGGAGGAAATCAGGGCACTGAGGGAAGAAGTGTAGAGAGAAAAGAAAAGAGGGACCAGGACAGAGCCTAGAGGCACACTGACCAATAGCAGAATAGTGGTAGAGGAATAACCACCAGAGGATAGAGTAAAAGTGTTAGCATTCCCAGCCGCAGCTGCCTGCGGATGGGCCCTGCTCACCTGCACCGCAACATCGGAACTGCCATCGGCGTACGGCAGCAGCAGGAAGACACCCCCGGAGGAGGCCCGGTTCTTCTCCGGGCTGAACGTGCCCCCTCGGGCAGGACAGCGCTGGACGCATGCTTCCAGGTTCCTCTCAACTGCGTCGGGCCGCACAGCCCTCTTCCGGGTATCGGCAGGCCAGCCCCGCTCTTAGGTGCGTGGTCCCGCCTCCTGCCTATTCTTAAAGGGCCAGGATTACTAATTGCCTGCAGCTGCCTAACTTGAGGTGAAGAACCTGGTAGTATATTAAGGAGACTTCCTCTTCCTGTCCTTTGACTTGGCAACAAGTCTGCTCGCTTTTGTGAGTCTTCTGGTTCCTCTTCGAACTTCTCTCCTGCCTTGCTTCTTGATGGACTTCTGGCACTCGACTCTGGACTGGCAAGCAACGAATCTCAGGCACTCGACTCTGGACACAAGCAGCGGATCTCTGGATGGGCAAATGGACAAATCCCTGATACTCGATTTTGGACCGGACTTCAACTATCCTCCTTCCAAGGGCCCACCTAACTCCAGCGGCCCAGGACCCTATGGGCTCCTCCCGGGGGGGCCGCGGCTTCCAGTGGCGAAGTTCCAGTTGGTCCTTGCTTCCATCTCCATGAACCTCTGACCTCCCAACGGTCCACCTAAGTCCCAGTGATCCAGGTTCCTACGGGCTCCTCCCAGGGGAACCACGGACTTTCCAGTGGCGAAGTCTACCGCTTCTAACTTGACTCAGCCTCGCCATCCAACGAAGGAACCCAAGGAGCCGCCTCCTCAGGTAGTACCAACTCCTCACTGGGTTAAGGGTCCACTTCTTCCCAATGTGCAGAACAAAAAGTATGATGGGAGAGGTAATAAGAGAGCCAAGATAAATCAGAATCTCAAAATCCAACAGTGTGTCAAGGAATAGATGGTGGTCAATGGTGCCAAAAGCAGTATTAGATCAAGGATGACAAGGGACTGAGTAAAGGCCCTTGGCCTGGAGACTTTGATGAGATCATTTTTTGTGTAATGTAGAGGGTGAAAGCCAGACTGGAGCAGATGCAGTATGGCTTGAGATAAAACAAAGTCAAGACAGCAGAGTCAAGTAGTTTAGATACAAAAGTTAGTTAGGGCAGGTAGGGTTCAGTGAAGATTTTTTGAGGAGTAGTGTGATCATAGTGTGTATGAAAGAAGAAGGGACAATTACAATGGCAATTGATCAATTGAAGACGTGACAGATAAGAGATGATTGCAGGAGAGGCAGAACTGAGTGTTACGCTTGGGCTCCGGTCAGGAGTCGTGAACACCACCCAGCAGGGTGGCTCCAGGTGGAGAGAGGACAGGAATGGCTAGATAAACAGTGTCTGGTTCCAGGCTGGGTGAGGGCAGGCAGCAAGTAGCAGTGTCTCGGTTCAGGCTGGGTCAGGGCAGGCGGCAAGTAGCAGTGTCTGGGTCTAGGCTGGGTCAGGGCAGGCGGCAAGTAGCAGTGTCTGGGTTCAGGCTGGGTCAGGGCAAGGCAGGTCAGAAGGCCCGTAGGCCACACACACACACACAGAAGGCCCGTAGGCCACACACCGAAAGCAGAGCAGGCAGGTCAGAAGGCCCGTAGGCCACACATACACACGGAAGGCCCGTAGGCCACACACCATAGTCAGGGCAAGGCAGGTCAGAAGGCCCGTAGGCCACACACACACCACACACAGAAGGCCCGTAGGCCACACACCGTAAGCAGAGCAGGCAGTGTTCAGAAGGCCCGTTTCATTTAGGTCACACATTAACATAAGGCCCCGTAGGCCACACACCGTTAAGCAGAGGGCAGGCAGGTCAGAAGGCCCGTAGGCCCGGTAAGAAAAGCGAGGAGGAAGAAGGCCCGAAGGCTGCGCAAGGCAAGGAAAGGCCCGAACGGCCCGCGCAAGGCTAGAAGCAGGGAGCCAAGGTGAGCTCGATGACGAAGCACACCGAGGGGAACGTCAGGCAGGGTTATAAGGGCCAACCCAGAACATAGAGTGGACAGGGGAGATGGCCTGGGACTGTCAGGAGAGCCAGCACTAGAGGGACCCCCTGGTGGTGAGGCGGTTGCACTGCCAGCCAAAACTGTAACAGTACCCCCCCCCCCCCTCCGCAAGGCCTCCCCCTCCTCCTGGGTCCCATCTTAGCAGGGGGGGTACTCAAAAATGAAATCAGACCCCTCCGAGGGCAGCAACAGCTGAGCAATTCAACAGGCTCAGATGGCCTGAGTCAGAACGTCTGTTAGTGGTACCGGTTTGAGCCCCTCCGGGGGTGGCAGCAGGACCGGTTTTAGCAGGCTCGTCTCGGGGGTAGTAGTGCCAGCAGGCTCGGGCCCCATCTCGGGATGAAACAGCAGGCTGGAACACCTCTCCGGGCGTTTGTAGCAGGTTCGGACCCCTCTCGGGGCGATGTGAAGCAGGCTCGGACCCTTCTCGGGGCGATATGAAGCAGGACTCGGACCCCCTCCGGGGCGATTGAAGCAGGCTCGAACACCTCTCCGGGCGTTGTAGCAGGCTCGGACCCCTCTCGGGGCGATGAAGCAGGCTCGAACACCTCTCCGGCGCTGTTTGTAGCAGGTTCGGACCCCCTCTCTGGGGTGATGCAGCAGGCTCGAAACACCCTCTCCGGGCGTTTGTAGCAGGTTCGGAACCCCTCTCGGGGCGATGAAGCAGGCTCGAAACACCTCTCGGGTGTTGTAGCAGGTTCGGACCCCTCTCGGGGCGATGATTAGCAGGCTCGGACCCTTCTCGGGGGCGGATGAAGCAGGCTCGGACCCCTCTCGGGGCGATGAAGCAGGCTCGGACCCCTCTCGGGGCGATGAAGCAGGCTCGAACACCTCTCCGGGCGTTGTAGCAGGTTCGGACCCCTCTCGGGGCGATGAAGCAGGCTCGAACACCTCTCCGGGCGTTGTAGCAGGTTCGGAACCCCTCTCGGGGCGATATGAAGCAGGCTTGGCCCCCTCTTTGGGGTGATGCAGCAGGCTGGGATCCCTCTTGGGGCGATGCAGCAGGCTCGGCCCACATCTTGGGGCGATTGCAGCAGGCTCGGACCCCTCTTGGGTGATGCAGCAGGCTTGGATCCTCCTCGGGGTGATGCAGCAGGCTTGGCCCCCTCTTGGGGTGATGCAGCAGGCTTGGCCCCCTCTTGGGGTGATGTAGCAGGCTCGGCCCCTCTTGGGTGATGATGCAGCAGCTTGGATCCCTCTTGGGGCGATTTGCTAGCAGGCTCGGACCCCTCTTGGGGCGATGCAGCAGGCTTGGACCCCTCTTGGGGCAATGCAGCAGGCTTGGCCCCCTCTTGGGGCGATGTAGCAGGCTCGGCCCCCTCTTGGGGCGATGCAGCAGGCTCGGCCCCTCTTGGGGCGATGCAGCAGGCTTGGATCCTCCTCGGGGCGATGCAGCAGGGGCTTGGCCCCTCTTGGGGCGATGCAGCAGGCTGGAGCAGCAGCCCTTTGGGGTGATGCAGCAGGCTTGGCCCCCTCTTGGGGTGATGTCTAGCAGGCTCGGCCCCTCTTGGGGTGATGCAGCAGCTTGGATCCCTCTTGGGGTGATGCAGCAGGCTTGGCCCCCTCTTGGGGTGATGCAGCAGGCTCGGACCCCTCTTGGGGCGATGCAGCAGGCTTGGCCCACTCTTGGGGCGATGCAGCAGGCTCGGCCCCCTCTTGGGGCGACGCAGCAGGCTTGGCCCCCTCTTGGGGTGATGAAACAGGCTCAGATGGCAGAGCAGCAAGGTTAGAAGCAGTGCACATAGAAGACACAGGTTGCACTGCTGTGGGCTTGATACTCGAGCCAAACTCTGAGGCTCCTTATTTTGTTTCTGGAGGAGCAGTTTAGAGAAGGCACAGGCAGTTCTAGGACGTCTAGGGAATGTGCTCGTTAGTGTCTCAACAGCAGCTGTGGGAAGCAGAGCCCTGCTAGAGTTAATCAACTCTCTCCGTTTGAGAGAAACCTGTTCCTGAGGCTCTTGCACTGGTGTCACAGAAGCCTTCTTGGCCAGGTAAGTCCTGGGTTTTTCTATCCACAAACTGCCAGCTAAAATGTCTGTTTTAGTGGAGCCAGAAGCAGAATACCGGTTAGGAGAGCTGATTGTTTTTTCTAATGGAACAGCTGATCCTAAAGCAGAACAACGGGGGCAGGGTTTGCCTGGTGGTAACAGACACGGAAGACAGGAGCATTTCCACCACCCTGGTTTAGGATTAAACAATTTAAACATTCCTGATAGACTGAGACGTTCCTCTTATGACAACCACTGCATACCCAGTGTTCTTGGTCTGAGAGTTGACAGGCAAGACAGTTCTTGTAACTGGGATAATTCAAAGTCTGGCAACAAGCACAGACATAAAAACTTGGAGGCTGAGGCATAATGTGAGTAGAAGGAAAAAGAAAAAATTGGCTCACCGGTAGTACCAAGACCTATCTCTTCACCTGGAAATTTGGTGGCTTCGGCATACTGTTACGCTTGGGCTCCGGTCAGGAGTCGTGAACACCACCCAGCAGGGTGGCTCCAGGTGGAGAGAGACAGGAATGGCTAGAAACAGTGTCTGGTTCCAGGCTGGGTCAAGGCAGGCAGCAAGTAGCAGTGTCTCAGTTCAGGCTGGGTCAGGGCAGGTGGCAAGTAGCAGTGTCTGGGTTCAGGCTGGGTCAGGGCAGGCGGCAAGTAGCAGTGTCTGGGTCTAGGCTGGGTCAGGGCAGGCGGCAAGTAGCAGTGTCTGGGTTCAGGCTGGGTCAGGGCAAGGCAGGTCAGAAGGCCAGTAGGCCACACACACACACAGAAGGCCCGTAGGCCACACACCGTAAGCAGAGCAGGCAGGTCAGAAGGCCCGTAGGCCACACATACACAGAAGGCCCGTAGGCCACACACCGTAAGCAGAGCAGGCAGGTCAGAAGGCCCGTAGGCCAGGTAAGAAAAGCAAGGAAGAAGGCCCGAAGGCCGCGCAAGGCAAGGAAAGGCCCGAAGGCCGCGCAAGGCTAGAGCAGGGAGCCCAGGTGAGCTCGATGCCGAAGCACCGAGGGAACTGTCAGGCAGGGTTATAAGGGCCAACCCAGAACATAGAGTGGACAGGGGAGATGGCCTGGGCCTGTCAGGAGAGCCAGCACTAGAGGGACCCCTGGTGGTGAGGCGGTTGCACTGCAGCCAAAACTGTAACACTGAGGAAGTTAGTGGGAATGGGGTCAGAGGAAGAAGAAATGAGTTTGGAGGAGGAAAGAAGATGGGCAGTTTCCTCCTTTGAGATTTCAGAAAAGGAAGAAAATTGTCACCGGAAGGTGAATGACACGGGCAGGCAGTTCAGTAAATTCATGAATAATTTTGTTAATTATTTTATGGAAGAAGTTAGCCATAGTCTGGGCAGAGAGTGAAGGGGGAATGAAAGGTAGAGTCAGTTTAGGGAGGTAGATAAGTGTGGTAAAGATATGGCAAGGTTTGGAGGCAAGGATGTTTGTCAGACAAACATAATAATCCTTCTTGGCAAGAGTAATAGCATGCTGAAGGCGATGAGCATTTATTTGAAATCACTGAATGGGAATAGGGCTTCAGCCAGAGATGCTCTACAGAGTAGGCGCAAGAACACAGGAAGCAAACTCTGGAGGTGAGCCAAGGTTGGTGTTTGGCATTTCTTTAGATAGCAGGGAGGGGAGGAGCAAAAGTGTCCAAAGCAGAGGTGAATATAGTGTAATAAGAAGAAACTGCCTCATCAACAGACTCTGGCAAGGTTATAGAGGACAAGAGAGATAAGACAGTACTGGAGAGAATATGTGGTCAATAGCCTGGAAATTCCTAAAAGTGATTGAATGAGTCTGTGGGAAAAGGTGGTTAAGTGTAAAAGTTATCATGATGATCTGAGAGGGGAAGAACAGAGGCAGAGAAGACTGAGACAATGCAGTTGGAAGAAAGGACTAGGTCAAAGCAGTGGCACACTACTGGGAGCAGTAGAGCATAGTTTAAGTTCAAATGAGGAGCTTATGATAAGGAATGTTGAGGCAGAAAAGTCAGACGGGTCATCAATATGGAGGTTAAAGTCCCCAAGAATAAGGGAAGGAGAAGATAGTTTGAGGAAGATGGAAAATCATAAATCAAAGTCAGCACAAAAGTAGGAGGAGAACTTATCAGGGGTACGATAGATGACAACTACCCAAAGTGAAAGTGGGGTGACAAGACAAATGAAATATAGAGCAATAGGATATGTTCAATAAATCTGATCAATAATATTCCACCAGGATCTGTAAATAGTTCATACCCTACCAAGACATTGCAGCTTTATTTTAAGTAGCATCTTTCATACAAAAAATACCAATACATGTTGCATTCACATTTAATCATCAAGGCTCTGGTTTTCTGCAGCAGCCGGAAGGTAGTTTCTGCAGGAGGGTATACAGAGCTCTGCAGTTAAAGTTCAAAGATTCTGTAGCATGTCTGCAGTAGAAAATGGC
This sequence comes from Rhinatrema bivittatum, assembly GCF_901001135.1. Classification (NCBI taxonomy): domain Eukaryota; kingdom Metazoa; phylum Chordata; class Amphibia; order Gymnophiona; family Rhinatrematidae; genus Rhinatrema; species Rhinatrema bivittatum. The sequence continues at coordinate 80,739,131 of NC_042616.1, forward strand.
TTTTATAATACCATTTAAACAATGAGAAATCTTTGCTAGTAGTAAAATGTTTGTTTTACACATTTGATTTTTTTTAAATCATATTATTACTGTTATCTATTTCTATGTCAGTTATTTGTGGAGCTTGACATTCCTGTGACTTTTTTAATTCTAATCATGATATGATTTTGCAAATTTAATTTTATTTACTGTATGATTTGTTTGATGTTTACCTGATTAATGTCATTATGATTTTAAATGCATCTCAATGGATTTATATTATTGTTCTGTAACCCACTTAGAACAACTTGTGCTGTATTTAGTGAAATAGAAACATTTAAATAAGTATATATGTAGCATAAATGGGCAGTTGGGGTTTTGATATTGTTGGGGAACTGGTCAGGGTCACGCAGTGTCCCGATTTGTTGTTTTCTGCTATGTTTGAAAGTTTGTATTGGATAATCAATAAAACAGATTTAAACATAAATACATATATATCAATATCAAATCTTATTGAATATGGTTCTTAGTTGCCAACCACAGCTTGAGGTAGATTTAATGGCAAAGTCAGAAAATTCTGCCAAAACTTTGAGTCACATTACATAATTAGTATATATTTTACATAATTTGGTATACACAAAAACATTCATTATTAATGAAAAACACTGAATGTTTTTGTATTTTTCTTTCAAAATAAAAAAAAATGTCTTCAGTTAATACTGGGCCTTATTAAATAAAAAAAAAAAAAAAAGCTCTCTCATTCTGGCTCTGATTTACCTAGACTTTTGTCCCATTCTGTGTCTATCAGGAAAAAAACAAACAAACCTTGGTGAATCAGGCTCTCTGTACTTATTGAAAAAAGTTTTTTTAAACAGGCTCAATGCATTCTAATTTCTTTTGTTATACTTTCCTCATTATTTTTCCTTTTCCATCTTCATTTCTTCCCTTTCTTTTTCCCACCCTATATTTGTCTCAGCTTCTCAATTTCTCTCCCCCTTCTTTTTATCCTGTCCTCCCCTAACCTATCCTGCCTGCAGAGCCTGCTCTTCTATGAAGCAGAATAAGGGACGGCTCCAGGGGCTTTGCTTGCAAGCGTACATACCTTGCATGCTTGACTATCTGTGGGTGCCCTAAATCTCAGGCAGCAGAGAACTGCTCTCTGTTTCTTGTTTCATCCTCCTCCCCCCCCCCGCATGAAGAGAACAAGAGGGGAGGGGTGAGCCTGGAGTGGACAGAATACAAAGCAAAGCTGAGAAGAGCTCTTCTTCTTCTGTTTTTTCCCTGCTCCCTTCCTGTCATGCAGGGAACAGGATGGGAGCCGGTGAGCCTAGAGTGGACAGAGCAAAGAATAGCTACTCTTCTCCCTAATCCAGCCCCTCCCTTCCTGTTGTTGCCCCTTTCCCTCCTGTCCTGTAGAAAATAGGAAGGGAAGGGTTGTAGCTGGAGTTGCTAAAAGTTCAATTTTTTTTCTGAATATTTCTGTTTATAATGTAGGATCACTTATGATGTATTTGCTGAGGGCTTTTTGTACTATGTGTGTGATCAGCATGAGGATTTCTGCTTTCATGAAGTTTCTGTATACTCCAGCTTTTTCTGTTTTCCCAATAGAAGGGAATTGCTAATAATACATCTGGATTTTTAGCTTGCTGTTCCAAATAATCCTCAAGGTGGCATACAGCAGTTTTAGACTTCAGGTACAATAAATCCCTTCCCCAAAGAGTTTACTATTTAAGTGGGAATCTGAGGCAACAGGAGATAATGCTCAAGGTCACAAGAAGTGTCAGTGGGGGGAAAAGGTTTTCCTTGGTTTTCAGCCATTGCCCTAACTACTAGGAGACTTTCCCTTTGAACCATGTGTAAGTTTAGGTGTTTTTTAGAGTGGGATTTTTGTAAACCGTTGTGATGGCGTAACCAAATACAGTATATAAACTCGATAAATAAATACATTTTGAAAATCGTCCTCCCTATTTTAATTATGTGCTTTTCCTTTATATTTATTACAATTTAACAAACAATTTTCAAAGCACCAGCTTTGCACAACAATGCAATGAGAATTACATCCCAAATAAAAACAAATTTAAGAAAACATATCATCGCAAAATCCACTTATTTATCTCATTAGCCCACAAATGCAAAGAAAAAAAGATAGGGGAAGAAAAAACAAAGAGTAAAAATAAGAAATTAACAAAGAGAAACAGCTATTAATATGAAAAAAAAAACCTGCTTACTTTATAATTAATCATCTAACCTGATGACGCATTGGGTAAAGAAGATAAAATCAACTTCTTAGAATCTATAAAGGCTTTAAGTTGTTCTGGAGAGAAAAAGACATAGCAAATCACTATTAAACTTAACAATGCATTTGCATGGGTATCGCAACAAAATAAAGCACCAAAAGCTCTGGTCTCCTGGCATAAAATTCAAGAAACCCTTCCTCCCTTCCTGGGTGGCTCTTGCAAAATCTGGAAATATCTGTGTTCGGGATCAACAAAAAACACAGATAACCCTTGTGCACCATTGCTACCCTGGTCTTGTGCTTACAAATGTCATCCTGTGGATCTAGAGATATTAGAATACATTTAGATGGAAAAAAAAGAAAGAAAATTGGGGAATAATTAGAGGCATCCAAATTATCAGGCAAGGAGAAAAATTTTGTAACATCTTGTAAGACTTATACGAGTTTTCAAAGCAATTTTAAAATGTATAAGTCCACTTTGAAAATTATCATAAGAGCATACATTTTAACATGCTGTGTCAGGCTAAGGGTCCATCAAGCCCAGCATCCTGTTTCCAACTGTGGCCAATCCAGGTCAACAAATACCTGGCAGAATTGTTAAATTCAATAGATTCCATGCTGCCTATCCCAGGGACAAGCAGGGGATTTCCCCAAATCCACCCTAGGTAATGGTTTATGAAACTTTTCTTCCAGGAACTTGTCTAAACCTTTTTTTAAACCCAGCTACACTATCAGCTTTTTACCACATCCTCCGGCAACAAATTCCAGAGTTCAATTATGCATTGAGTAAAAAACTATTTCTGGGGGTAAAACAATGTTTTATCCATAGAAATATTTTTTTTAAATCATCTGTCCTGGTAACAGAATCAGTACAGCCTCCATTGCCCTGTAGTCTCCCTTCCCTGTCACCCAGAAATATAAAATGCTTATAACAATAGGAGGCCATCAAATCCTATGGGATTTTCATAATCTCAATGAGAGAGAGAGAGACAGAGAGAGAGAGAGAGAGAGAGAGAGAGAGAGATGGAGAAGGAGACAGTGTGTCAGGGAAGGTCAACCCCAGCCTATCATGGAGACAGCCTCAGAAAAAGACGAAGCAGAACCACATGAATTCTACAGCTACTAAGTTAATTTGATGCCTTGGGTTATTAGAGGGAAAAGGCATTGGGACCGATGCAATATCATGAGCGCAAAAACGTTCGTCCAACCTGGATGAACATTTTTTGAGCATGCGCACATCCCTTCTCTTGAGTGCTCGATGTAATACTCAAATGAGCTGTGCACTAAAAGGGATGCTCAATGGATAAATTACATGTTCCTAATGCATCCGTGGCATCGAGTGCTCAGGAGAAGTGGCTGTGCACATAGGTTAGGAAAATGGATGCCCCTAAATTGAGCTTCTCTTTTCCTAACCTGACAGCTGTCGAGATTTTTATTTTTTTCATGTTGCAGCTTTTTGTGGTTCCTCCTGCTTAGTATTGCACTGATATTAAATAGGAGGAACCACAGAAAAGCTGTATTTTTTGCTTTTCTGAGCATGGCTTGAGGTGCCTCAAAAATTAACACCAGCTCTAGGCTGGCGTTAATATTTGAGGGTTAAAATGTGCGTGTTGGGCACTCATTTTTGTTTTACATCGGGAGTACTAGCTAATAGCCTCATCAAGATGATATTTGCATATGATGAGCGCTATTAGCTACGTGCCGGTATGGACGCGCGTTTTGGCACGCTAATCCCGATGTTGCATTGGGCATATGTCTAGCGCGTCCAAATGCACGTTTAGCAGCACACTGAGCTCAGCACCCGATATTGCATCGGTCCCATTGTGCGGACATTTAAAAAGGCTGTGAGGCTGAAGTTCTTAAATAAACTCTGTAGGAATGCAGACGCTCACAGGCAGGGAAATCCTTTGTTATATCTATCAAGAGGTACATGGTTGTGTTAGAAGAAAGCATTGGGTGCTGTGGAAAGAAGGACAACAGCGGGAACAATCAGAATTACAGGTGCACTGTGCTTAATTGGTTGTAATTAGAAAGAGAGGGAAAACTGCATCTCTACTGAGGGCTTGTTTTAATTGCTGCTATAACTTTGACTTGGTTTAAACTGCAGCACTGTGACTGTGGAAAATGTGTCTAAATATAATGTGTGCATGTTATCAGGTTTAAGCTAAGCCTTAGAATGTAGCAGGACTATATTGAAAGCCAGCGCTGGGTAACAATTAAGTTAAATATGGAACTACAAAAGTGGTAACATACACACACACACTGATGCAATATCATGTACTCAGGTTAGCACACAGGGTAGCCTATGGTGTGATGCGCGTTTTGGATGCACGTCCATAACCCCTAATGCAATAAGGGGATCAGCATGTCCAAAACGCGTGTCCATCCAGCGCATAACTAATAGCGATCCTCACACGTACATGCCATGTTGATGAGGCTATTAACTAATACCCCCCGATGTAAAAAATAACCATGCACCTGAGGCATACATTTTAACCCTCAAAAATGCACGCCAGCCCCATTGCTGGCATTAAGTTTTGAGGCGTCCCAAAACCTTATCAGTAAAGCAGAAAATATTAGAGATATGCATTCGTTTTTGCCGAATTGGAAAATTTCAACGAAATTGTCCAATTCAGCATGTTTCGGGGAGCCCGAAAAACGATCGGGATTTTCCCGGTTTTTTCACAAAAATTTATTTTTTCGGATTAGTGCGCACTAACTCTGTTAGTGCGCGCTAACAAAAAAGTAACAAAATCTAACGCTTTTTGTTAGCGCGCACTAACCCAAAAAATGATTTTTCACGAAAAAAAAACCCCGAACCGCAAAAAAAATGACATTTCCCGCGGCTGGCCAAAAAAACGAAAAACGACATGAACACAAAAAACGATTCACATCTTTAGAAAATGTTGTTTTTCAGTGGTTCCTCTGACTTAATATCATGGCAATATTAAGTCAGTGGAACCACAGAGAAGCAGCAACATAAAAAAAAAATAAAATAAAAAAGTCTTGATGGCGGTCAGATTAGTAAAACAGATGCTCAATTTATGAGCTCATAAAATTGAGCTTTCAATTTATGAGCTCATAAAATTGAGCATCCATTTTCCTAACCCATGCACAGCCACTTCTCCTGGGTGCCCGATGCCAAGAAGGCACTAGGAACGCACAATTTCCCCTAGCACCTCCTTTTTAATGCAGTGGCCATTAGCCTACTGCATCGCGTGCCCGGGAGAGGTGGATGGGTGCGCGTTAGGAAAGTAAGCACTCAATCCTGAAGGCCCATTTTTCCTGCGCGGGTATTGGATTGGCCCAACACTTCTATATGTGCAGGGTTAAGCCCAGAATGTTAGAATTTATTTATTTTTTTACTTTACTTGTATTTGGAAACAAATTAGGGCTTTGAATTTAGGATAAAAACCCTGTAGAGAGTGATCCAGTTAAGGCTGTTCCTTAAAACTATACAAATGTGCACTTAAAGTTAGTGGGAGACTGTTAAGAACTGAGTTTGAGTTTAGGAATTACGGTGCTGTGATAGTGAGAGATTAGAAGGAAATTAATAATGGAATTTCATCAGAAGCAACTGATATGATTTATACTCTGGGAAGTTGGTAAAAGGTGGGTTGCTTGGAAGGCAGCCTTGAGTTATATAATAAAATACTTTAAACTGTTAATTGATGAGTTGATGACTCTTATTGAAGGAGTTGAAGGGAACAAAGGTTTGTCCCAGGGTCCAAGCAGGGTGTAAGGTAAGGTATTATATCTGTCTTGCATCACCCTAGACCCAGGGCAAATGACTAAAGAGAAGAACTAGGCAGACCACTCACATACTAATCCTGTAGGCACTTCAATTTCTTAAAGCCCTAGGCACACACCAGAGCAACCAGCCTTTCCCAGATTACAGAGAGTTGCTGTCAGGATCCCCAACCAAGCACACCAAGACAGGCATCCCATTACAGGAGTCACATAGGTTTCAAACCTCTGTAAGCTTATTTTCCATCCTTGAGAATGTATTTTAAACAAAAGTCTTCTGCACAGTTAACTTACAGCTAAATTCAAAACTCTGACACTGATTTTCGAGGCTCCAAGAGGAGATGGACTTACTTACTTGAAGAAAGTTGTCCTTGTACACACCCTCCAGACCACTACTAAGATCCTCACTGGGTTCCTCCAAAACAATCCCGTCCACATAAGAATTGAAAAGATACCTGCCGACACTTCTTATCAGGGGCTAGTACTTGTCTTATGGAACTCTCTCCAAGAAGAGCTCTGCCAAATGCATGGCTACTCCCGCTTCAGGAAGCGAGTAAAGACTTGGCTGTTCTGGCCAGGCTTTTAATACCAAAACCCTCCACCCTAGAATACATGCATTGAACTAAATCAACTGCATAAATGGCTCTGCAGCATTTTGAGTGCCTTAACTTGCTGCTACAACCTAGTGTTTCGTCGAGATGTTTATGTATTTATTTCAAGCTAGGCCATCTCAAGTTAGGCAATACTAATAATGTTAAATTTAGCCAATATTTGTTGATATGTTTCTGGGTTGGTCTTCACTGCATACTTTATTCTACTGTAAGTTGCAACTGATCTCTAATTGTATGCAGCTACTCGATATTGTTGTACTCCGCCTTGGGTGAATAACTTCTTCAAAAAAGATGGGTAAAAAATTCAAATAATAAATAATACATTTTGACCCTTGGTATACCACAGAGATGGCAAAGCTGTAGTTTTATTGGAAGTTTTTCACTGACTGGGGATGGGTGGAGAGTGAGAATGTGACAAAGAGGGATGCCTTTGTGAGTAGGAGGCAGGAAGGAGAGGTGTGAACAGTACATCATGTGACTAAGTAGGAGGATGTGAGCCAGGGTGACGGAAGGATCCTAGGGGCTTCATTGCTCCTTTCCATCTTCCCAACCAATCATCCCATCTTCCTCATCCCCGATCCTTCTTTCTTGCTCCCATCCTTCCCCTCACTGGAACACAGCACACGTGGCTCCTCCCAGCACACACGCAGAAGACTTTTCAATCTCATCAGTGCACTTGCTTTCAGCACAGTGGAAGAATGGGACTGGAGGTATAGAACTGTTGTCTCCCTTCCCACCCTTCTCCTCCTCCTCTCCCGAGCAGTTCTGTTTTAGCTCCTGGCAGGGCCACGCCTTCTCCCTCCTGCTCAGTGATGCGCTGTAGGGACTCTCAAGAGTCCCCTATTGAAAATCAGGTATGAAACACAAAAGCATTCTGAGTGATTATAAAACTGGCAGGATTCCCTTGATAAGACAATGGTAGCACGTCTCGGTTCCCATCAGATCCAGCCTCACATATGGTTCTCTCCTTATTGACTTTGACTGGCATCATTATTTTATTTATTTATTTATTTATGAACTTTTAATATAGTAGAGCACATCACTCTGGTTTACAATTAACTCAAAGGAGGGAAAATTACAATTAACGGGGTATAGGGAGGGGAGCAGGCGAGAAAAAGGGAGAAGAAGGGCTGGGAACAAGAAACTAGTAAGATACTGAAATGAAGAAAAGAGGAGAAAGTGGAGGGGAACCAACATAACTATAGAAACTTACTATATTTACATCATGGGAGGGGTACATAAAGAACTGGACTGTATACATTAAAGTAATGTAGGGCGAATTCTGCGAAGCAGGGAGGGCATTGTCTAGGTTTGGTTACAATCCGGGTAGGCCTGTTTGAAAAGCCATGTCTTGATGCCTTTCTTAAAGTTGTGTAGGCACTGTTCAAGACGGAGATCGGTGGGTAGGGAGTTCCAGAGGGTGGGGCCAGCAATGGAGAATCCTGGAAATCCAAACAAATGAATTCCCCAAAACCAAATAGTCTATGTGTCTTAAATACACAGTATCTTAGGCCATCATACCAGACACCACCGGTCAAAAAGACCATCATTGTCTTATCTTTAATCATTTGGCAAACGTTTTTTTTAAATATAATTTTGAGTTGCATGTTAAACTTATCTTAGCAAATCTTGACATCCCAAACACTAGTCCCATCCCGGCACGGTCCGCATTTCAAAGCCTCCAGTTTGTGCATCAGGGGGTGCACAGCGTTTAGCCAAATTACATCATGTCAGTGTTAATAAATTGCATCACAGCATAATAGTGCTTTCAATGGCATCCAGGTTCCAACCGGTTGGAACACTATTATGCTGTGATGCAATTTATTAACACTGTTAAATGCTGTGCACTCCCTGATGCAGAAACTGGAGGCTTTGAAACGTGGACCGTGTCGGGATGGGACTAGTGTTTGGGATGTCAAGATTTAACTAAGATAAGTTTAACATGCAACTCAAAATTATATTTAAAAAAAACATTTGCCAAATGATTAAAGATAAGGCAATGAAGGTCTTTTGACGGCTGGTGTCTGGTATGATGGCATAAGATACTGTGTATTTAAGACACATAGACTATTTTGTTTTGGGGGATTCATTTGTTTTGAGTTCTTTGGATATTTTGCCTACTGTATTCACACTGTTACTAGTGGGAGGGATCATTATTCCCCTGCCAGTATCTCTCATGCATTGCAGATTCTGCCTGTCCATGCCATCCTCCTTTCAGCAGGTCAATCTGATCATCCATGTTCCTTCTCTTGCCATGCGTATCTGTTGGCAGCCTCTGCCGAAGCTACCATCTCTCTCCCAACTTGTGGAAGACTCCCACCTCCATGTAGGAGTGGGAGACTGACTTCTGTAAGATACATGAGACTTGTCCAGGTTATTCTAGATTTATAAACTGAGGCATTCTAATTATAAACTAAGAATATATAAAAGAAATTTACCCAGGGTAATAAAAATGTATGCGTAGGAAACCACAAAACAGAAACATATAAGTAGTCCAAAGGTTTCATTTTTGCATAGTAACTTATCACCACATAGTAGTATTAACACATAATAGTATTACCAGCTGGCTGAATGAAGTGATTCATCTGTTTCCTGCAATAAGGGAACGGAAGCAGGGAGCAGAGATTGGAGGAAAAACTCTAGCAGCATGGTTTCTGTAAAAGCCCTGACAATTTCTTGCTGTATTTATAATCAGCTCATAGACGTTGATAATGTCAACTACTCTACATTCTTCAATTACTTTTTGTTTCTAAAAGGTTTTTACAGTAACCTCGTGCCACACATATCTGACCGGAAGGCATCATTTCAGCTTCACAGTGCAAGTTAAATGAACCATTATGTAGCTTTGAGTTAACATGATTCACGCCATGTCTTCCAAGTATTTCTTCCACAGAATGAGAACTTTTTAAGGCCCAATTTACTGAGGCTTTTTTCCCCCATTCTGTTTCTAATAGGGGGAAAAAAAAAAGCTTGGTAAATCAGGGCGTTGCAGAACAAGGTTCTGCCAAAGGGATCATTAGTTCTTTCAGGGAGTTTCATATCTTAACCTGAATTTCTAGTTGTTCTTACAGCACTTATGCAAAACACGATGACTGCGAAGGCCAAACAGTGCTCTTAAATAGGCTTGGGCGGGGCCAGAGCACTCACTTATTCCAAAGTACAGATAATTGCCACCAAACACTTCCTAAAATTTCAATACAAAATCTCCAACGAGAACAACAATGTATTGACTTGAACTTTCACAGCAGGTATCAGAACGTGTGTACAGCAACCAGTTTGGAGGAAAGGATTCTAGCCTTCTCAAATCCCTGGAAAATGTCTTCTTTGCTAACCTAACTAAAATCACCCTAAACAGTCCAATTCCCAAATTCCTCCAAATATCTTCTCCTTGTACTTACTGGAAAAACAAAATCACATAACTAGACAAAACATACTCACTCAGTGCTTTAAGGCATGCAAACATGTTTAAGAAATGCATGCAAACATGTTTAAGAAATGCAAGAGCTCCTCAGGAAAGTGCTATTCTCGTGGTAACTGATAAACAAAAGCATGCAAAGCAACTTACTGTTGAGAGTAATGCCATTGCTATTAGACACCATCTTCAGAGCGAACTTTAGCTGAAATAACTATTATTGAGTAAATCCAAGCAAAGAGAAAATCCTAAGTGGAATGCCAGCTCCCTGCTAATCAATAGCAAGGTTTTCTTTAGTCTTTCATAGATGTCAGTGTTCTCCTTTTATATTTCCATTTGTATGTTCATATCGGAAGCAGAAATTTATTTTTCTCACAAAATAGTTTTTTCTTACGTTTCTTCCTTCCCTGCCAAGCAGCTACAGCCTGTAGAGTCAGTCTTGGCATGCACTGTGATTGAGATCGGGAATAGGAACAGAGGAATGCTGACCACGCCTTTCCTGCCCCTTTCAGATCGCTGCACTGAGTCTGTTACTGCCTGTTACCTCATCAGCATCTGCCCTGCCGAGGAATAAGCTCCAGCACAGAGCTCAGCCCACTTCATCTCTACTGCCGAGGCATGAGCTGCCCCTGCAGCACAGAGCTTAATCCATCTCTAGAACCCAGGAATGAGCTCCAGCACAGATTTCACCCCTAGAACCCAGCAAACAATTTCAGCACAGAGCTCCTCTCGTCTCTAGAGCCCAGGCTTGGTCTAATGCCTAGAGCTCAGTTCATCTCTAAAGCTCAGGAATGAGAACCTGCACAGAGCTCCTCTCATCTTTAGAGCCCAGGATTGGTCTAATGCCTAGAGCTCAGTTCATCTCTGGAGCTCAGGAATGAGATCCTGCACAGAGCTCCTCTCGTCTCTAGAGCCCAGGCTTGGTCTAATGCCTAGAGCTCAGTTCATCTCTAGAGCTCAGGAAAGAGTTCCAGCACAGAGCTCCTCTCGTCTCTAAAGCCCAGGAATGAGCTCCAGCACAGATCTCACCCTTAGAACCCAGCAAACAATTCCAGGACAGAGCTCCTCTCGTCTCTAGAGCCCAGGCTTGATCTAATGCCTAGAGCTCAGTTCATCTCTAGAGCTCAGAAATGAATTCCAGCACAGAGCGTACTCATCTTTACTACTAAACTTTTATATAATGCTACTAGATTCATGCAGCGTTCTATGGATACACATAACTTATAGTCCCTGCTATGCGGACCTTGCAATCTAGTCAAGACAGACTCACAAGATAAGATATTTTGAGAGAATCAGTGAAAAGGGGAGAAAGTCTCAAAGTGGATTAATAGGTACAGTTTAACTCAATAAAGGAATAAATGTATCAACTTCGATAAACCTGTAAGTGCCCATAAAACATATAAGAAAAGCAGGAAATGGGTGGATGGATGAGAGTCAAGACGAGGCGTGTGTATCTCCCAGTCAAAGGGGCCAATACACTTGCCCTTTAATCTACGTTGGACGTACAAAAAGAGCAATTAAGGTTCGTCTCCGAGAACACCGTAGCAGACTTAACACGTCAAATTTGGAAGCTCCAATGGTTAAACATTGCATAGATAAAGGGCATAGTTTTCAAGATCTTAAATGGACAATTTTGGACCAAATAGTCCAGTCAGATGATAGCGGAGATAGTTCATTTAAACTAAACTTTATTGAACAAAAATGGATTTTCACATTGCAGGCAGTCTCTCCTAGGGGATGAATGAAGCCATTGATTGGACCACATTGTTTTAACGTATGAGGGGATACAATGTCATCACGCCATTCTGTTGTTAGAAGTTGAACCCGCCCGATTGGTTTGGATTCGAGCCGGAAATTGGTTTAAAAAGCCGCCGGTTTAGATTCTCAAAATGGAGGAACAGCTGTTTTGCAGACTGTGGAAGTCGGGAAACATGAGTCGTTATAACTGATGTATGGATAAAAGAGCAAGTATATTCTATAAAATGTTTTGTTGAATTACAATGTTTGACGCAACGTTTGTGTTTAACAGACAACTTATTAAGAGCCCCTGAAGAAGCAAGACAAGAAACGTGAGCCGCGTCGGGCGTAGTTGTTTCTTTTTCTCCGGTGTTCCGGTCCTAAGTTTAAAGACATCAGCTGCAAACATTGTTTAAGATAAGTACTTCGTATAACAAAAACGTCTTTAAGATAAGTACTTTCCACAAATGCAAAAATCAAAAGAGGAAAAAAAAGTAAAAAATGAAAAATAAGAAATTGAACCTAACAACCAATGACCAATGATTAGAACCACTCCACAAATAAGTTTATTCAAAATATGTGGTATCAGTTCCGTGCAGTGAAGCACTGGATATTGTGTATGAGGTCTGGTTGAATGGTCTGTCCTACCTGAATATGGTAGATTCTTCCAATACAAACCTAGTGTTTTGTGAGTGGTGTGATTAGGTGTTACACGAAGGTGAAGCAGTTTTTTGTGATACATATAGCACCTATACAACCCGCGTCCAACTGCGGGTTATACAGTGCACTTGGCTGAGCGCACTGTATTGCATCAGCCCCAAAGTGCTTTTTCCTTCATTAAAGCAAGCATTCTTAATAATATGCAAAAGCATTTCAAAAGACACCAACTTTCACACACTTAAAACCAAATAGGAAAACACACAAAGCCCCCTCAACAGTCAGAAATTAGTAACCTTGAAGGATTACTGTTTAAAAGTTTGGGCATGAGCTGCAGCATGGATATAATCTAATCTCTAGAGCCCATGCATAAACTGCAGTGGAGCTCTTCTCTAGATTCCAGGAATGCACTATTGCATATAGCATTTCTCATCTCCATAATGCAGGGATAAGTCGTAGCACAGATTGCAACTCCTCTCTAAAGCCCAGGCAGGAGAACTGCGGTACAGAACCTGTCTCATACAGAAATAAGAAAAAGTGCTCCAGCAGAGAGCACACCTCACTTCTGGAGTCCAGACATGAGCAGTAGCACAGAACTCATTTCATCTCCAGGCAGCCCAAGTCTCTTGCATCTTCCGAGAGCATTCATGTCTGTTTTATAACCCTCCCATTTCCTGGACCCAAAGTGGCATCAGCAATGCTACCATGCGGGAAGGGACAGCAGCATAGGGAACATCAAGGGAGTTATGCACATTGCCTCCAGAGCAGGGGCAGAGCCATAGGTGGGCCTCAGAGGCCTGTGCCCGCTCACTTTTGGCTCAGGCCCCCACCCTAGCAGCAGGGTCATGTCCCATCTGAAGTCATGCCCTTAAAGGTGCAGCAGTTAGAGGGCCTGGAGGTTCTGGAATCACTGCCAGTCTATGATCCTTTGCTCCTTTATGAGGGACAACTTGAAGGGAAAAACACCACTGCCCTTGGGCCTAGATATGTAGAGCTTTGAGGCCATCAAAGTGTTTTTTGGTTTGCTTTGGGCAGAATTAATTATTCCTCCCCATTCCTCCCAAGCCCCTTGAAAGTTCAGAAATGCCTGGGCTGGGTGGAATGAGGGAAGCCTGTTTACATAATTACTTTTACCATTGTGAAAAGCTTCTGCTTTAAACCAGAGTGAGAAGGGCAGAGACAGGGCAGGGAGACTGAAGAGATAGAGCATTGCCAGAAATTAAAAGGGTTTGGGAGCCACTGCCTTGAAGACCCACCACAGGATAGTGAAAGGGGAGAGGGCTGGGGCAGGGCCAGGGGCTGGCCACAGTGACCACCATGTTAATCTTGGGCTCCCCAAAAAATGTTAATCTGACTACACCCCCTGCCCCACTGTAATCCTGCCTCTTCTTCCTAAAGCACATGTGTTATTCAAAGCTCTCCCTGCAGTGCCAGGAGGAGGAGTTTTGCTAAAGAGTCAGTGCAGGACAGCTCTTTGTGCTTCTTTTAAGTTCTGTAAATGCTGCCAACACCATCAGAAGAGGTGCAATTAGGGTTGCCAAACCTCCAGGATTGTCCTGGAGTGTTCCTGAATTAAAGGTTAACTTCCAGAACACTGTTGTGAGGAATCCTGTAGAATTCTCATATAAAACAAGGAGATATGTGAACATTTTATAATATCTTGCTGCCTTCTTTGGTAGAGAAATTTGCATATGATTATGACTACTAGTTAATGCAGAGCAGCTTTCAAAATGCTCAGTGACATAACAAAGTGCTCTGTCTTCCTGAGATTACGTCTCTTTTTCCTCTTCAGACACAGTGGACTCATGAGGCATCCTACTTTATTTCAAGCTACAGGGCCAGTGTAATGAGCCACGCGAAACCTTTCCATGAGTGTTTTATTCTGGTTTTAGCGCAGGTTTTTCCACCCTAACCTACTCGTGTATGTAATATGAGTTGTACGCAGAAAAAAACATTTTAGTGTGTGTTTTGTAATGCAGGAAATGTAATGCTGGGTCAGGGCAGGAGTACATTTAACTCAACATTTCTGGTGGCCATGTTATACTGGTTGCTGTGCCCAGTGTGGTATTATCTAGCTGCCTCTATCAGACTGGGCACAGCAATAGAATAACTTTGGCTACCAGAAATGTGAGTTTTTCTCCACCTCACCACACCAGGAAGGAGTGTAATTTCCAGTGTAAGCTCTTGGGGTAGGCGCCTCAGTTGAACACTACACTGGCACTATGCATCCTGACTTTGGCATACTGTTTAACTGTAGATGCCCACCAGAGGGAGCTTACACTTTCTTCAACTAGCTATAAGTATTCGTTCCATAGAAACATAGAAATGACGGCAGAAGAAGACCAAACGGCCCATCCAGTCTGCCCAGAAGTTTCGCACTTTTTTTTTTCATAGTTATCTGTTTCTCTTGGCTCTTAGTAACCTTTTGGTTCTATTTCCCTTCCACCCCCACCATTAATGTAGAGAGCAGTGTTGGAGCTGCATCTAAGTGAAATATCTAGCTTAGGGGTAGTAAACCGCCGCAATAAGCAGCTACACCCATGCTTATTTGTTTACCCAGACTATGTAATTCAATCCTTGTTGGTTGTCATGTATATAGATCCACTTTGCTTCATTCCCCCTGCCGTTGAAGCAGAGAGTTATGCTGGATATGCATTGAAAGTGCAGTCAATCAGACTTTCTCCCCTGCCGTTGAAAGCAGAGAGCTATGCTTGGATATTGCGTGAAGTATCAGACTGTCTCCCCTGCCGTTGAAGCAGAGAGCTATGCTGGATATGGTGAAGTGTCAGACTTTCTCCCCCTGCCGTTGAAGCAGAGAGCTATGCTGGATATGGTTGAAGTGTCAGACTTTCTCCCCTGCCGTTGAAGCAGAGAGCTATGCTGGATATGTCGTGAAGTACGGTCTTTCTCCCGTGCAGTTGAAGCAGAGAGCTATGCTGGAAGGAAATGCTTGAAGTGTCCAGACTGTCTCCCCCTGCCGTTGAAGCAGAGAGCTATGCTGGGTATGCTCAATTATTTTCCCTTCTGGTCCCTAGGGCCACCTTTGTTTCCAAAGAATGTTTACATCTGTTAATTTTTTTTTTCTTGTTAGTTGAGGTTTTTTGCAAATCAGGAAAGTCTTTTATTGCCAAAAATAAACCGACATGATACGAACTGCCGTGAATGCCGGTATAGAAAAACACAAATAAATAAATAAAATAAAATGATGGATGACCATACTCCAACACGACTATCACAACCAATGATTTGAAGCATACAAAGTCTTTAAAAAACAACAAACCCAGATTTGATACTGGAGGGTTACAGTGAAAGCATTTTTCCCCAGGGGTATAAAATCAAAATATGGACCCAAAAATTGTGTTCACTGATCACAATCCAAAACTGATGGAAAGAGTAATTGGATGACAAATTATACAAATTACAAACCAGGAGCATTGGTGATTGTCATTTTTCCCCCCAATTTCCTTGTTCTTATCATTGCAGTCTGTGATCAGGATGCAATGAACATTGTCTGATTGGAAATACCTGGAGTCTGGGTGTAATTTTGGATTGCAATCTCTCGTTATGTTTTTGCAGTTCATAAAATGGCAGAGTATTGCGAAAGAACTTGCTATGACAAAGGTCAATAGATGTCAGCTTCAGGACGGCCTTCTGCTTGACCCTCAATTAAGAATGTAAAATGTTTGTGGTTATGTGGCCTGATTTACTTCAATCATAGGAGACCCTCGTTTCACGGGTTAAATGAACAGCATCATCTTTTTCCTACCTTGTTAAAAAAAACTGTGTGTGCCAAAGCTTCAACCACTGAAACATGCCTGTTCCCTTTAATGTATCCTGCCAAGAAACAGGAATTCTGATATGAAAAGTCTTTTGTGTCTCAAGGGAGTCAATCTCCTGTACTACTGCATGCAGGTGGAAAGCTAGCAGAGGGGAAAATACTGGCAGTCGATGACAGGTGCCAGTCACACCAGAGTAAAACATGCACACAGGTTGGATTTAACTTTCAAGTGCTCCTAGGTGCAGGAATGACAGAGGAGCATGGGAGGACTTCCTCTAAACATGTGCCATGCGGTAAGGGACAACTCCTTCTCTATCCCAGTGGCAGTCCCATTGAAAGAGGTGCAAGCGTGGGCCACTAGTGATTTTAGTTTACATGGTTCTGAACGCTAATGGATGAGCCCTTGCATCTTTAAGGAGGCCGAGTGTGATGGAGCACTACCACTCAGGTTGAACAGTGTTTGTAAGAAAGTGCTGCTGGGACAAAGGAGAAGCCAGCCCTTGGCAACTGACTACTTTGGCTAATGGGAAATCTGGGCCTGAACACACATGGCCAGAACAGAAACAAAAGACTCAAATTAGCTGCATTTATAGGAGGAGAAAACAGAGGAACAATCAAGATAGATTACCTTGTTGAGGCAAGAGACAGGAGATAGATGGGCTGTAGGAGAGGGTAAGAGGTAAAAATGGAGAGAAGGACATAAAATAGAGGAAAGAAGAAAGAGGAAATGTACAGCTTTTGGAGGGAAGTGGGAAGACCAGTTACAAGTTGGAGAGTTGGTGGTGGCAATATAAAACTTCCCCATGCTCCCACTCATAATCTGCCTCATATTTAACTTCACTCCTGTTCATATACTTTTTCCTCAGAAACTCACTGCCCTCTACTCACACACTCATAATCCTCCACTCTACCCCACTTACCACCATCACTACTATCACCATTCATATTCACCCTCCACCCATTCAGCCACCGAAAAACCTGCACCAGATCAAGGTGTCAAATTTCACATCTCTGGTAATGAGGGCCTGGGAAGCACCAAATAGAAAACTCTCTCCTCTCAATATAGCCCAGTCTCATGGCATTTGGGAGCAATTTTCTATAGGATCTCCTTCAAAGAAACTGCTCCAGAGACATCTCTGCTTTGTGTACCACTTCCACCAGTAAAATGGAAACCCAGTCACTGTTATGAGGCGCAGGAATGAGAATTTTGCTGAAGATTTTATTCCATTTTAAAATATAACATTATATTACAGACATCTTATTAGATTTTATTTTTGAGGGTTTGGTACATGTTACCTGTTTTAACTTATTGCAGTTTTATTTATTGAGACTGTTTAAGAGTGGCTGTCAACTGATGGGCTATTTGCTTTTACGTTTGGTTTGTATTTTATGTTGACAGTTCTGTTGTTTGCCTCAAGCCATGTGAAAAGGTCCTTGATACATATGAATATATAAATGCACCAATAAATACATCAATGATCTTAAAATAAATTGTCATTTGAAAAAAATCCTGAGCCTCATTCTTGTGCTTCTAGACTCCCTTTGTGCTCCTCTTTTACAGCAGCAATTCTCCTGAAACTTTGGAAGTAATATTTACAGTAGTGTCACAAATTTTCTCACAAAGAATGCCATCTGATCGCCTCATGCACTGTGTGTGATATCATCCATGGCATCAGAACTGGTCTGGATCAATCAAATCAGCCAGAATGAGATCATTTGTAACTCTTACTAATATGGCTGCTCTCCCAGTAAATATGCTTGAAGGTTTTCAAAAATAATGATTGAATGATGGTATTTTATTCATAAAGTGCAATTACGGTAATTCAATTGGCAGTGAGAGAACTAGCAAAAGTTAAAAAAGAAATTGAAAAAATGTTCCATTCCTCTACCTTTTGCCTTATAGGGGAAAGATACTCTTTAAAGGTACTCACCATGCTTGACTTCATATCCTGTGTAAGCAAACTATGATAGTCAGCCTTAAACTTGAAAAATAGTTGTATCAGGGCCATTCTGCTACAGAAATGCACCATGTACATGCAGTATGCAGACTACACACTTTGATTGAATGTATTATGTATGCTGCATGTGTGCATTTGTGTTTCCCACAATTGAAGATGACCACTGGCTGGAATACAAGCTCAATTATTTTCCCTTCTGGTCCCTAGGGCCCATCCTTGTTTCCCACAGAGGAACTTGCTCTCAGGCCATTTCTGGAAGCAAATAAACTCGTTTGAGATTAATGAAAGCACAGGGCATTTATTTCCTAACTCAACCATACATCTCTCTACCACCTATCCCCACCAACGCACCTCCCTACTACTGTGTGCCTTTTGATACCGAGGATTGTACTTACCCATCATTGTGCAATTTCTGATTAAAACAGATGATGATGATAATGCTGAAGACATCTGCATATTGATTAGGGGAGCAAAGTTAGACATGAACAGAAGATGGTGAGCCACGTGTCTTACAGCTGCTGACTTCCTGCGGCGACAAGGTCCCTCCCTACCATGGAACTTTGTAGAGGTCAAGAAAACTAAAATCCTGTGGTATCATCTGGAAATAAACAAGTTGCTGGACTCTTCAAGTTTGCTTCACTAGGCTAAGAGCAAACATCAACAACTCAGCAGTCAGCATAGGTGGTTGTGTCACCAGTGGCTAATGAAACCTGTAGAAGAGGGTATTCCTGAGACAATGATAGAGGAGAGAGTGTGATCGCCGAGAGAGAGGAGTTGCCACCTGTTGTCCCCTCCCCTTCTCCTGGGACAGTTGCTTAGAACCTCCCTTCAAAAGCTCGAAGTCCCATTGGCTGATCAGTAAAGACCTTGGAGCAAATCATCACGTCATGTGCTGCCACACAGGGACAGTGCTTCAGGGTTCTGAGGAATGGACGTTATGCTGTTTCCTCAAAATATATTTCAGATTTATCATCCCATCTGTGCTCCTACTGCCAACAAAACATCAAATCTTAATTTTGAGAATATTAGCCCCTTTACTGCCTAGCACTTGGCAGTCTTCTGGTCAAAGAAATTATTTGGTATTTTTCAGAATAGCATGTTTAAACTACAATAATTTATTCTTTATTTGTCTGTACCTACGCACTCCATACTCCTGAGCTGCTGCATAAACTCACTGGAGGAAAGAAGAAGGATATGACAGAAACATTCAAATATATCACTGGCTTCAATGAAATACAGGAACGTGAATTTTCAAGGAAATTCAAGGACAAGAAAGAGGTCATGCTGTGAATTTCAGAGAGGAAGGTTTTAGAGAAACACAGAAAACACTTCTTCACTGAGATGGTAGATGCCTGGAGTAGCCTAAGGCAGAAGTAGGGAGCTACCAGTACTGTGAAAGAGTGTAAGCATGCTTAGGGCAAACACAGAACACAGTGGTAAGGGCAGGCACGTGTATTGGGGGGGGGGGGGGGAGGGAGCAGTAACAGGGAGAACAAATGGGGGGGGGGGCTTGAGTGTTTCCTCAGACATATGGAATTTTAGAGGGCCAACGTCAAAAAATTACAAGCCAGTGTGCAGCCCAGCAGCTGCAGACATGAAGAATGTCAGCAGCAGAGCCAACATCAAGGCTACAAACCTAGCTATTGCCCATTTGCTCCTTTTCTTTTGCACTCATGATTCAATTACTTTAAAAGTACAACAAAGCCTGTTGAAAGTAAATCTCTTATTCACTGGCCTTATGCCTGTATCAATAAAAAGCTTTTTATGGGCTTGCACTAGGAAACATATCAATAGGGAAAAGAGGTTTGTAGGGCAAATCATTGTTTAGGGTAGGAGAGAGACAAGTGGGTGGTTAGGGAAAAGCGCAGTTAAGTAAAGAAGCTGACTTGAGAAGCAATTTTAAAAACCACAAAAATACATCTACAGTGATCCCCATTATCTTAATTTCTTTTTTTAAACTTGGCTAATTCCTGTTAGGCTTTTAGATTTTCCAGTTTAGCTAAAAAAAAACCCATTTCCAGGCATATTCTCAGCCTAGTGAAAGCCTCACCCTGTCAAGGGACCCCTTATTCCTTGGAACTGTAAAGAATATAGTATCCTTAGTACAAATCAACAATATACCTAACTGTAATTACATAAAGAAATGTGTGCACATATTGGACAATGATAGCACCCGCACAGAAGGTTGAATTAGCTAGGCTAGTATTATAGCAAACGCCTTAAAAAAAAGTTTGCACAAGTTTCTGGGGGCCATGACCATTAATAACTATTGGTTAGGTTGACATGAGGAGAAGATAAGTCACCTTTTACTTGTGGGAGCAGCCAACAGGGAACAGATCTCTCCATTTGGATCTGCTAAGTACTTCTAAGTGACTTGGATTAGAGACTGGAAGCTGGACTCAGTGAGACATTGGTCTGACCCAACATGGCATATCTTATGTTTTTATGTTCAAAAAATGTGAAACTTGTGAGCAGTAGCAATATTAGTGCATGTAATGTAGTAAGAATAGCCTTGAAAACTTGTCTTTGCCTTCAAGTAATGCCTTGTGGGTGTGCCAGCAGCAATTGTGGTGGGTTTTGCTTTCAGAAAGACTGATACTGTGCTATACAACGAAAGTGGTATAATCTTCTCTTGAGGTTTTTTTTAACACATTCCATCACAAACAATGCTTTCTTTGTGCATAACTACCAAGCAGATTATTGTACTTGAAAAGCAATACATTTTCTGTACCAGGGTTTTCATTATTCAAATGATTTTGCATATCCTTCAATTTCCTTTCCAGAGATATCTGTTTCCATTCATTTTAACGTTTCTGCAGGACTGCACGTAGTAATTTTGCTTTGCTAATGTTCTTCTCTCAAGAGCTTGTCTAGTAAAATATTACCCCTGGTTTGCTGTAAACAATCAATTTTGCTTCAGAAGAATTATGCAATGTCTGCCATACAAAGTATTTTTTTTGGGAGGGGTAGAGGGATTGTTAAATAATCCTGCAATTGTATGGTTACTGAAAAAACATTTTTCTGCTTTATTGTAGAAAGCAGTAGCAACATACTATGCAGTCAACTTATCTTCTGTTTCAAGATTAACACTTGTTTATATAACCTACATAAAAAGTGCCATTTTCATGTTTGCTAACATGTCCACAAAAGCTGTTATGCTGTGTTTCAATCCTCCATTTCTCCATCCATCAAGAGAACACGGTAGATTTGTAAAAGTGGATTGAGGCAGGTTCCAACCTTCTGTGAAGGCCAACCATGCTCCTGGAATTTATTCTCCTGAAATTCATCTGAACCTGATGGGTGACAAGCTGAAAAGTGCTGCACAATCATATGAATGCCTGGTTTTGACTACCTTATTGTTTCTAGCATTGGGTCCTTGATAGCTGGCATTATGCTCATATTTTCACCCTCGTTTCTTCAATTGACCTGTAAATATGCAGGCCAGAAAGGAGCAGAGTAAAGAAAACCACTTCTGTAATGGGCTTCTACTGAAGTGGGGCCTAATATATTTAATCAATGAGAATGGAAATAAACAAAATATCTTTAGTCTTGGGCAGGGATCAGCACTGTATGCCAGCAGGATGGGGCAAGTGCCCAATCTCGAGGGCTTCATTTACAACCCACTGTTACGATTCCTGCCCGTGGAGCTACTCCCCACGAGCAGGCCTCTCACCTTCTTCAGGCCGCTGCCGCTGCCCGTGCTTCCGCAGCCCAGACCGCTGCACCTTCAACTCCCTAGGCGGCCAGGAGGCCACTCCCGGCTTTGTTATTCCTCGAGGGGGAAGCCGTGATTCGGCTGTCTTCAGCGACAGGGAGCCACCATCACTGAGGCCCTGTACTGCAGCCTAGTGCCACCTCTGCCAGAGCTGTCCTGGATCCTCTTCATGTGGCAGGGAAGCCGCCTCCTCCCATTGGGGGCCTGTGCAGAGGCCTGCTCCTTGTTTCTTTCCTGTGCGGCAGGCCGCCACTTGCTTTCTGCCTGCCTCTAGGTGCTGGCACGCACCTCTTCACTACTTTAAAGGGCCCGTGGTCGGATATGCCCCAGGCCCCCACCTGATGACCATCATCCTGGGTGTCTCCTGGTAGACCTATAAAAGGGCTTCTCCAGCAGTCCTGCTTTGCCTTGCAATTGGAGTTCCTTGCTCCTGGAAGTCTCGTCTTCCAGTGCTCTTCCATCAGGTCTTCGTCCTTGTTCTTCGTTGGAGCTCCATGTCCTGAGTCTTCATTGCTTACCCGATTCTTCGTGGCTTCCTGATGTTCCGAGGTTCCTAGACCAGGCTTCCTGATGTTCCAGACTTCCTGATGTTCCGAGGTTCCGTTCCTCTTTTGCTTGTTCCAAGCCCTCTTAACCCTCCAGCTCCTTTGGTTCTCCGGATGACACCTTGTTGGGGTAAATCCATCTCGTCGGTTCCTGTTTCTCGTCATTGGAGTTTCATCTCAGCTGGATTCCCTTCCTGCACTTGTCCCGCTTTCCACGTGGTCTGTGACCAGCCTCTCCAGGTTGTGTAGGGCACACAGTGGGACAGGGTAGTCCAGTGACCAGCCCATTGGGGTCTGCCCGTGTCGGTGGGCTGTGTAGGGCCGCCTGAGAGACAAGTTTGAAAACCTTCCAAGTTCCCTCGTCTTGTCCAGAGTCTTCCAAAACTCCTCGTCTCGTCTAGAGTCTTCTATGTCACAAGGCCTCCATCTGCCCTCATCCTCAGTCATCCTGCTGCTTCTTGCCGATACCTAGCGGCAGGGTCAGAAAGGGCTGGGAATGGTTGGAGGACTGTTCAATATCCAACATTGCATGGTTAGCCTTCCAGAAGCATGCAGGTCCAGTAGAGGGTCAGACCTTTAGTTTTCACCCATGCTGGGACACCCCTCGCCTACCTCGTTACTGCTCTGGAGTCTTCTGGGGTTGTGCCGAGGCCCAAGGGCACACAATCCCCTCAAATGGGACCGCTGTCCTAGCATTCCCAGATCACCCATAGGAGATTGAATCCTAGATGTCAAAAAAAAAAGCTGATAAACTTGGTGGTGAACCCATTGACGCCCAAGGACTTCCCTCTTGGCATATGCCTGAGAGCTTCAGTGAGGTCTCCCAGGCACAGGGGCAGGTCCAGCCGAGCCCAGCTGGCCTCACTCACTACTGGAAGCCCTCCCATAGGAACTTGCGAGCATCCAGGTCTACTGAGTCTGGTGTGAGAGAGCTGAATAGAAATCATGGACCTTTTTCCTGGATCCCGGCTGTCTGCAGACAACAGGCATGTTATCTGCTTCTTGTTCCCTCTGCTTCTCCATCCCATAAAAGTGTGAGCCACAGTCCATCTCCCCCCAAGATGGACCCTTAACTGCATGTACAACCCCGCATTCTTGCTGTTCCTCGAGAATATGCAAGGCCTCCTTTTTCTCCTCCCTGGACCTGTGCATCGCAGAGGTGGTCCTGCAGCTCCAACACCTCCCCAAAAGGCATTGAGAGTAAGGCACTGCTCCTCATTCATGCCCCTGGCAAGCTCCTGATAGAGAATCTGGAGGTAGAACGTTCCTTAAGTCCACTACTGAGGCAAGCGAGGAGAAGTCTGCTGCCTGGCAGCGTCTGTCGTCTCAGAACTCTTGGATTGTCCACCACCAACCCCTAGTCCATGACGAGTCCAGTGGGGTCGATATGGGCTGCACAGGGCTAAGTACACCCTCAGGGCCATGAGGTTGTGGTCCAAGAGGGAGGCCAGCTCCACCGTGTACTCTGTGGCCCGGCCCATCAACCATGGGAAAGATACCACCAGTCGATCTAAGTGTGGGAAACCTGCCCCTGCCGCACCCTTATATAGGTGAAGCCTGAATGGGCTCTCAGGTATTGCTCACACCAGACATCTACCAAGGAAAGATGACATACAGTCCTCTCTGAGGCACCTGGCCATGGGGCACACATGCATGCCTAAGGAGAGTGGCAGCAAAGATCAGTTGGTGGCAAGGGAGCCAGGAAGAAGCATGTTAGCCTCCTGGGTAAGAGTGGCCAGTTGTGGGACTGACTCTTGGCTGGCCAATGTTACAGCATTTTTAACCAACTAAAATAAACAGTCTGAAATTTGCCCTTTTCAAATCCAGTTAAAATTCCTAAGGTCAGTATTCAGAATTGTCCATCTAAGTAACTTGACTGGATATAACTTATCCGGCAAAGTTACCTGGTATTTTAGCGGCACATGTATATATTCGTACTTGGCTGCATAGATTATTGTAAACAGTGGGCTGAGTGGGGTATATTACATCATAGAACACACACACAAAACTGGTAAAAGCAAATATTTGGTTTACTGAATATATGAATATATAATAAAAATCAGCAAAGGTAAAAAGTATCACAATGAGTATCAATAAAGGCAAAACAGCATCACAGCAATATTGTATAAATCAGTAAAAAGCAGACAGCATAACAATAATGAAAGAAAAAGATTTATAAAGAGATAAAGCTTAATAAAGACAATACCTCCTTCACAAATCTCCCATTTTGCAAGCCAACGTATCTGTGAAGAATCCAGGAAATGCAGGCCTGGAGATCACAGATGGGATATCTAGTAGCGTCTCCCCTCTCATATGATCTAAAGGACACAGTTCATTACAAATAACTTTATACTATCTTTTTTCTGGCTCTGTTCAGATGTTGCAAATTCAGTTGGTCTTATTTTGTACTCACAAACTTCAGCAGATTTGTGCCTCAATTGTGGTTTCTGCAGCAGAAGAGATCCTGCCAATGCATGAATCACCAACAGTTCAGACACTGGTCTTCTCAGCAGTTAGCAGATGTTCCTGTTCCTTCTTTACCTGGTCACTTACTAACAACTTAGCAGAAAGAGCTTGTAAAACCAGCATGGTTTAAAAAGAAATCTCATGTTAAGCTCTTATGCAATTAAAATTGATCTACATTTATTTATTGATTGTGATTGCTTTGTCCCACCTATTATTATTCCCACCTGCCGCATAACAAAGTTCTTCGCATATTCTAAAAATAACTCCCTATCACTTTGCTTAAGTTAGCCTGCTCTATGACACATCTAACTTGGCTGGTTGACTTGTGCAGCTAAGACTGAATATCGCTACTTAGTCAGGTAGTCAGTGATTATCCCTGGGAGTGAGATACAAGAAATAGATCAACTATTGGGATTCTTCTGGATACTTGTGACCCAGACTGACCACTGTCAGAGACAGGATGCTGGGTTCAATGGACCTTCGTCTGACCCAACATGGCACTTCTTATGTTCACCCCACTTCTTGCCAAGGAGGGTGGTTGAGCAGGACTTCCTCCACAGGGGGAAGGAGCCTTCTCCACAGAGGGGCAGCATCCTCCGAGATGGAGGGACAATGAGCAATCCTACCTGTTCCTTACCCACAGTTCCCTTTGCAGTCCCTCCTGATGGAACCTCATATTCCCTGCCCTGTGGGGAGGTGCTGCACAGCAACCCCCGGAGCTATTCCCCGGGGTCACTGGACCAAGGCTCCAAGGGCCCGTTTCCCCTATCCATGACCTCCACAGTGCCCGACGCGTCTTTGGCCAGTGATAGACTCAGTGGGGGGAGGGGTCGTTCGGTAGCCTCTGGGGTAGGACAGGGGTAACCTCTTGCTAGCTAAAGGGTGGAGAGGAGAGGGCAGGTTAGGAGAAGCAGGCCTCCTGTTTTGCTGTTTTCTTTCTCTTAGCTTCCCGAGGAGGGGAGCCTGAACTGAATGGGTGGGGAGAGGGGAGGCAAAACTTGCAACTCCATCTCCTCATCCATGGGCAAGGAGGCCACCCTCTTCCTCTAAACAGCTGAAGATCAGAGGGGGAGAGGAGGGGTGGGACGGAGGAGGAGAGGGAGTTGCAGCTCCAGATCCCAGGCTAGAGGGTCCATTGCCCTCCATTGCCTTCATCTGCCTTTTTGGCCCAGGTCCCAACATTGGGCTCTGGTGCAACATCCATTGTTGTCACAGTGACCGCCAGGTTTTTCTCTGGTGCACTCTTTGGAGAATGTAGAGGGGGGCATGAGGGGGTGGGGGAGGTTGTCGCGTTTCCTTCCTCTTTCTCTAAGAGGGGGGAAAGAAAAAAACAAACTCAAGGAAGGGAAAGGGATGGAACAACTAAAGCTAGAGAAAAAAGCTAATTAACTTAATTATTAATGGCACCTGCTGGTTGCACTGCAGAAAACAGAGGGCATAATCAAACAGAAAAAAGAAAACCCTGGAAAAAGTGCAGTGACAAAAGAAACTTCAACCAAATGGCAAGAACCAACTGACTCCACTATCCCTGCCCTGCAGGAGGGGAGACAACAAAGCATGCAAACACCACCCATGCACAAAAGAAAAAAAAAAAACACCCTTAAGTGAAGGAAGAGGTGGCACCCCAAGACTGAGGCAAGGAGGAAAAGAGGAGAAGGAGGGAGGGAGGTGAGAGAAGGCCACCTGAAGCAGCCCCTCACCCCCTAGATGCTACCTCTCTCCCCTGAGCCCGCAGGACCTCAACTCTTCCCCCCTCCCGCATCCCGGCCTGGACCAAAGGACACAGCGCCCCCCACTCCCCGGCCGGAACAGCGAGACCAAAAAAAAAAAAGAGGAGGGCAACATGAAAAGGGCAAGCGAGGAGCAAAGGAAAAGTGAGCAAAAGGTGGGAAGGACAGGATAGGCGTTGCAGCACTGCGTGTGCAGAAGGGGCAGCCTCCTCCCGCTCCCAGGAGGCGATCCAGACAGCAGCAGTAGCGGTGGGCAAACCGGCCCAGGCCAGCCGGGACAAGAGGCAAAGCCAATGCAAGTAGCCAGGCCGCAGGGGAAAGTAGGAAAAATAGCTGAGAGACAGAAGTGCAGTGCCTGTCCTCCATTGAAGCCCATTTGTCAGACATTCCACAGCTATTGGATTGGAGGGGGAGGCGGGAGCCGTAGCAGGGAGACAGAAGACTACCTCCCCCCCCCCCCCCCCCCCCCCACATATTTGCAGCATTTAGCTCTCAGCTCCTGATTCACAGGCGTATAGGAGACGATATTGGGGGTGCTGAAGCTGGCAACCATCTGTTCATGCTTGTAAGATGGCTTTGTGAAAAATCAGTCGGGCCAGTGGGCATGCAAGTAAATGCGGAACTTGCTTGTTGTGTCTACTTTTACACGAACAGAGGAGAGAGACTTCCAGGGTTGTAAAACTGAAACTTACACACATGCTTTTTGATTTAAAAAAGTATGCATAGAAGTTACCCTGAATAACAAGTTACACCTTGCTTAGAGCAGGCATAACTTTGTGTAAGGTTGTTTGAGCATGTACGAGGCCAATTACTCAAGGATTTTCAAAGCAAACTAACAGTATGTGTGTGGAAATTGGCTTTGAAAATACCCAGTAAGGTTTGCAGGTATAATGTAATACATAGACTTTACCACTAGGTGAGCTGTTGGGAAATTGCCCTCCCTGGGTCTATGTGAAAAATGCATAGCTTCTGCAGAGCTGGTGTGCAGAGATGAAAGTGGAGATGATAGGAAGTAGACTGGCCGGGGTTAGAGCAGCAGGCTAGAAGCCAGGCTTCAAATCTCACAGATGCTGCCTGCGACTTTGGGCAAGTCTCTTCACCCTTCATTGCCTCAGGGACAAACGTAAAGGCCAATGCATTCTGCCAGTGTTTGGCAGAATGCACACCGTTTTGCCCTCAGTCACACGCCCATTTTTGAACATAAACTTTACTGCCGATGCAGCAAGGAGTTTTCCGCAGAAAAAATATGAGTGCACAACATGCTGCTAAATTAGCACCCTTGCATGGAAATTCCATGCTAATGAGGGCATTAGCTATTTCAAACCAATGTAGAGAGGTGTGTTGGCAGAACTCCTATTTTCTAGCACTGGAAATGCTATTCTTGGTCAGGGGTGGAATAAAGGTTCCAAGGCTGTGTCAGACATGGCCTGAGATCAATCAGTTACCCGGGGGGGGGGGGGGGGGGGGGGGGGGGGGGGGGGAGGGGCGACAGCGGGGGGGGGGGCTCTGTACCATGACTCTCGGTGGGGGGGAGGGGGCTGTGCATGCGAGCCATCTGGCAACAAAAGAGGGAGCTGGAGAGATGCAGGGGCTGCAGGCCCTGAAAGACCTGATAGATAAGGTGTGCTGGATCAGCACATCAAACAGCATAAACCTGCAGAGTATGGACTCATTGCACGTCTCCCTGGTGCAGCTCACTGGACAGTCTGCTCACTCACTCTCCCTGTGTTTGTGAATCCCAGCAGGGGATTCGATCTCGCATCATCATATCACCACCCTGGAGCAAGTGGGGATCCCCCACCCCCCATACCTCATACTGTGCTTGGAAAGAAAGACATGTTTTCCCTTTATCACTTGCCAGTATTTCAGGGCTGGGAAGCCTGAAGCACAATAAAAACAATCTCTGCTGATCAGCAGGTTACTACTTCCAGTGCAGACAGTGCACGAGGGAGGTTAGAAGCCTCTGCTATAAGATGTCACCATCGAGGTTTAAAATGTATGTTCAACCGGTGCTGAACTCACAATTTCATGTCTGCGCACTTTTTAAAATTCCTGATACATCAACATACTATTAGCCTATTGTTTTGGAAGTTAAAAACATATTTCTTACCTGTGCATTAAGAAACTGTGCATTGAATTTCAGTATACATTTTTAACACACAGGTTATTGTGCCGGCCTGATGGGGGTTATTTAAGTAAAGTTTTTCTCCCATTTTGTGTCTATGGGAAAAGTGCTTGGCAAATGAGGCCCTGATTGTAGGACCTGAATGTGACTAGCCTTGAGCAACCACTGAAAAGGGGTGAGGTAAATTTAAATAAAAAGTGCCTATATGTTGAAGGTATGTATGATGAGGAATAAATGATATGAAATGTTTTTTAATTTGAGAATTTATGATCTATTATGATGAGTACTAAGTTCACAATACTATTGCAGTGTATACCAATTTGACTGTTATGACCGGAAGGCAGATATCATTAAAAACTGCATTGTAGAGTAACAGCACAATTAAAATTAACCGAGTAAGGGTCATGTGAGACACTGAAAGAAGAGGCTGCAAACTCCCTGAGCTCCTGTCACACCTCGATTTAAACTATATTTTTAGTGCATTTAGTTGTTCAGAAATTTATGCTTAGGATGGCCAAGGAAGCTACTCAAAGATCTATCCGAGATACATGAGCAGATCATGCCGATAAACCCAAACAAGGAAGAAAGAACTCACTGGAAGACACTCCTGAGGCTGAAGAGGGACAGGCCCAAGAAAAGGAGGCCTGGTTGGGTTACTATGGGCCTCAGTTCTAGCTGTCTCAGCAATACAAGACGCTATAGAGGCAGGGGCTGGCATCTAAAATCTCCAAGAAGCCGGACATACGGTAGGAGATCATGGTAGATAAGGCTACTCAGGTCGATGTCAGTGATCTGAATTAATTCCTCACAACCTCAGGCTCACTAACGGCATCCTATAAAATTGAAAAAACTGAGGCAGGACTAGAAGTTCTTAGCCACAAAAGCAAGATGATATCGAAAATTGGTCTACCCCTTGTCTCCCTGAAAAGACAAGGAGCAGAAAGTCAGTGGCGGCCTTCCTTGTGGGCTGGATTCCAGCCTTGCAGGAAAATGGAGGTGAAGCATGGCACAGCTACAACTGGTAGGGCACACAGCTCCTAGGCACCAGTTCCAGTTGAGAGTGGCAGATTGAGAGCTGTTATTCTGCGTCTACATAACTTCCATGAAAAGCAGAAAATCCTTAAGGGCAGCGAGGGCTGCTGAAGAAATACTTTATCAGGGGGAAAAAGAATGTATTTTTTTTTCCAAGATGTGTTAATGGATTTACAGCATAACAGACAGAGTTGAAAATCAAACAGAAGCTGCAGCAGGGGGAGGTCAAATATGCTATGCTTTATCCAGAGAAGTTAGTTCTTTATTAATAAAGCATCTATCTTTGATAAGGTGAAACCAGCTGAACTGTTTTTGAAAACTTTAGCATCAAGCAACACAAAACACTGACCAGATACTTATTGCTGAAGTGGAAGAGCTAATCAATTCGGCGATAGGCATGGCAAGGCAAGGTGGACGACGACTTTGGGGCAGTATCTTTACTGGATCTGTTTTGGTTTGATATTAATTTTTATCCTTCTTTGGTTTCTTTCCAACTCAATTTCTTCTTTTGTTTATGTGGCAAAACCTAATGTAAAGACTAATTTTTCTCATTTGTTTTAGAGGATTTACACACGTAGAGTGCCTTGCGTGTGCCGGGTCTATTTTATAAAGGTCCGGCAATGTGCGTAAAGCCCTGGGACACATCTAAGTCCCGGGGCTTCACTAAAGGGGCAGGGAGGGGCGGAGTAGTCCGGGGGCGGGGCCAGAGGCCTCCGACACAGCTGCCATTTGCCGCTGTGTCGGAGGATCGCATGCCGGCAGGCTGCTGGTGCATGAAATCTGCGCCTGCCTGAAGGCAGGCGCAAAAGGTATGATAAGAATTTGGGGGGGGGGGGTTAGAATAGGGCTGGGGGGGAAAAGTTAGGGGAAGGAGGGGGAAGCTTAGGTTAAGGGGGAACGGGGAAGGCAGTGCAGGCTCGGCGCGTGCAAGGTGCACAATTGTGCACTGCCTTGCGCGCGCTGACCCACGATTTTATAACATGCACACGCCTGCGAGCACGTTATAAAATCAGGCATACACGTGTGCATACCGGGTAGCGCGCACACATGTACACGCAGGGTCTTAAAATCTACCCCTAAGTGCGCTTAACGTGGGTAAGTGGCTTTTGAGAAAATTGCTACAATATTCTGATACATTTACATGAATAACTCCTTTGAAAATTCCCTTGAAAGCTTTTAAGTATATAGAGATAAAGGTAGTTAGGAATTCACATTACTTGTATAAGGCTAATTATGTCCCAGTTTATACAAAAGATTAATAAGGACTTGAGGAATTGGTCTGACCTCCATATATTTTTGGGTGGGAAGGAACAATGTGCTAAAAATGAATATTTTACCTAGATTGCTCTTTTTGTTTTAGCATCTCCCCGTGATGTGCCAGCCTCAGCATTTACTGGTCTTAATAATGTATGGAAGAATAAACCTTCCACCGTCAAACTTTGCACTTTATGACTGAATAAGGATCAAGGTGCTATGGCTCTTCTAAACTTAAAGGTGTATTATTGGGCTGCAATGCTGACAGTGATTATTATAGAGTGGATTAGGTCAGATTTGTCTGCACCTTGGGTATCGCTAGAGGCTTTTCCAGATAGGCAGGCAGATCAGCATGTATTCTTTTTGCTGCCCATTTCCCCTCTGCTTAGAAGTATAGGTCAAGGCAGCCCTACGCTGGCACAATCACAAAGGCTTTGGAGAGCAGTTGGAAAATGTATTGAATTATTTACCGATAGACTTTCTCCCATTACTCCTTTGAAAAGCAACTCAAATATAAGCTGCGTCGGTTTTTTTTCCAGAATTGCGTGATTGGCAAGCTAAGGAGTATTTGATGCTCCCCTTTTGAGGTCTTTTGATTCTAATAAAAGAGTTTGATCTCCCCAACTCCTCTTTGAGCATTTATCTTCAGCTTGGGCAGGGGTTATGGTGTTATATTGATGGGGGGTGGGTAGTGAGGGAGCTCAATTTGGTTGAAAAGCATTGTCAAATCCAGTTGCAGGGGAAGGGGGATCTCTTCTATTTGTGGACACTACATTTGGTCCAGAATCTATGCAGAACCTAATAGAGGGATCAGAGACCTTGGTCTCAGCTTGGATGTGGGGAACCGAAGGAAAATATGGAAAGCAGTGCATAAAATGTCCATTATCTCAAGGGGCTGCAATTAATGCTCAGGTTTACATATGGAACTTACAGAACTGTGTTTTCAAAATTTGACACAGAAGCTTCCAATTTGTGCTGGGGGAGCAGCGGTAGAGTGGGATCATACCTTCATTTCTAATGATCTTGCACGTTTGTCTCAATTTTTGGGGGGCAGTGGAGTGAATTCAATAGTTCAAGTAGTAAGTTATGGCTTACATTCTTGACAGCAGCCTACAAATCTAATAGAATAATCCCAGCACAGCTATCATGATCCAAATGTCTAAAGACATTGTCATGAAGAAAAACTAAAACCATTTCCATGCTATATTTGGTTCTAAAATCAGACTGATGCTTACCTAGCACATCATTATAATAATAAAAAAAAAAATCCATAAACTGGATAGCCACTATTATTCCACATTTTTTTTATCTAAATAAGGTAATTCCACTGTCCCTTTGAGCAACTCTGTTTAAATGGACACTTTTCATTTTCTCTTAGCACTCTGCTACAACCAAAATACATTTCATAGTATAGTTTCTTTGGTCTGCTTTATTGTTTGATAATTCATATATAAAAAAAAAATCTCATTATGTTTGAGCAACGTTCGCCAATCGACATTCAGCTCTGGATTGTAGGACCAGCATGTTTTCTTCTGCCGAGGCTCTGGAAAACATGCATTTTCTTTACTTCCGGTCCCATGTGCAGCAGAACACGTTGTCAATGAACAGGAATGCTGAATTTCAGGCTTAGGGGCAACCGTCTGAAAAGATGGGGCTTGTTCTGTCTTCTGTCTCTCTCATGACCTCTTCCTTTGTTAACTCCCATGACACGGCAAATTAAAAACACCGACTTGCAAGTTGTTAAGTTCCTCATTCATGAGCTGATATGATGTTTGGCAAATTTCTTAAATATAGGCTAACGTTTCAAAGATCAGACCTGAAGTCTGAATTTAGGAGCAGTGTACCAAGTTTTACGTATCCACCGGCAAGGCAGGAAAACATTCAGCAGAAAGAGCTTGAAACCCTGCCATCAAGGTATATTGATTTTTGGAACAATTTAGTTAGTATACTGCATTAATAGAAAGCAAGTTACGAGCCATCACATCATGCATGAGTCAATACATCAAAAATACATTTAATAAATGTAGGCTTTGAGAACATGTTACAAACCAATTCTAACTCATTCAATTATTTTAAAAGTGAATTAAACCCGTGGTACATGTGCGTTGCTGCGAATTTGCTATCAGGTATGTTAGGGGGGGTTACTGATTTCAGGAATTATATGGCATATGTTTTAATATATGGATATGCTTAAGTTAATGTTTCGTTATGGTAATGTGTTCATATGCTCTGAAAGGCATGTTTGTATCTGTTTATAGAGATCATACAGCGATTCAGCAGTAATCAGTGTCCACAGTTGGATGGTTAAGGGATTGTGCAAGAAATCATACAAGTAACCATGTGCTTATAGTAATAACACGTAAAAACCATACCATCATAAAATATCCCCTAAAGAAACCTCTTCAGGTGAACCAAGGGACTTTGTAGGTTTTTCTGATGGATTTGATCTGTGAAAGTTTTCAGGCTCTCTGATGAGGGTGTCTGGAACTTTATATATTGGTCTGCACAGTTAACACTGAAGAGTTAAATGGACTTGCATTTGAATACTTGCCAAATGGACTTGCACTGGCTCGTTGAGAATTCTTTGAAACTTTTCCAATCATTAATAGAACTCAGGAACTAATGCTTTATTTATTGCATCATCTTTGAACTGTGATTTTGCATTATCTCTGAACTTCAACTCTGGGAATGTGTTTACAAGCTACTAAGATTTTTTGTTTTAATTTCTGTATTTCTCATTTACTAGTAAATTACATGCACCAACTTGTTCAAGATAAGATATAGTATAATTATATAATGGTAACATGTGTGAATGTTAAATAAGCAATATGTTTGGATTTTGTATTAAAATTTACTGGGGGTTTTCATAAATATGGCCCCAAGTATAAGTAGTTGAGTAGATCATGGATTTAATTCACTTTTAAAATAATGAACTATAGATATACAGTAGTTTGCAAAGTATTTGCCCCCCCCCCCCCTGAAAATTCAGCAGATTTGTGTGGACTACAAATGACACTTACACAGATTGTTCCAGTCAGTATGTTTATTGCAATAAACTAGTATGCTCTAAAGTAAATGTTCAAACTCAGAATTCATTTCTCTGCATTTTTTGTAAATTAAAATTAAAAACTGAAAAATGCTGCTTGCAAAGTATTCATCCTCTTCAGACTAGTACTTGGTAGAACCACC
Source organism: Rhinatrema bivittatum (assembly GCF_901001135.1). Classification (NCBI taxonomy): domain Eukaryota; kingdom Metazoa; phylum Chordata; class Amphibia; order Gymnophiona; family Rhinatrematidae; genus Rhinatrema; species Rhinatrema bivittatum. Next base: position 80,773,302 of record NC_042616.1, read on the forward strand.
TTTTGCTGCAGTAACAGCTTTAAATCTGTTGGGGTAGGTTTCTATCAGCTTCGCACACTGGGAGTAAGCTTTGCCCATTCTTCCTGGCAGATTTGCTCCAGGGTTGTTCAGGTTGGTTGGATGATGCCTATGAACTACAATTTTCAAAGAGTGCCACAAAATCCTCGATTGGATTGAGATCTGGACTTTGACTTGGCCATTGTAGGACATTCACCTTTTTGTTGTTCATCCTTCTTCTGTGTTTGCTTTAGCCTTATGCTTGGGATCATTGCCCTGCTGAAAGGTGAACTTTCTCCCAACTTTCTTTTAGTTTTTTTAGCAGACTGAAGCAGTATCTCCCTGTTTTCCTGCTCCTCCTGCACAGACCAGTCTGAACAGTGGGGATTATCCTCTGGCCAGCAGATGGAGTCAGAGACCAAAACCTCACCACTGAGCCCGCTCTCCATATAAGGGTCTGGTGCCGCCTCATTTACTCAATATGGTCTCTGCCTCAGTAGATGTGCAGACAGATGATCTGGTGCTGCAGTTACATGGAACGGAAAGGAGTGGCTCCAGGGGACCGGCCCTCCCTAAGGTCACTTTCCCTAGCATACTCTGAGATGACAGTCCTCCATACTCTGGGATGACAGTCCTCCAAAGGGATGATCTTCCCTTCCTCAGGGCAACCAGGTGTTTGGTCTCTCGGGGATTCCCAAGGTGCTTAGAAGTAGCCATTCAAGGACAAAGGAGGGCTATACTGAGCAACACACCCTCCTCTCCTGTGGAACCTACTCAATGGAGTCTGAGTTCCAGTAGCAAGGAGCAAGCACTAGAGGAGAATTGCCTGTGGCTTTTACCTTGGTGGATCCGTGAGCGGAGCTGAGGACTGGACTCCCAGGGCAACAGGCCTGTGTAATACGATGGGTTAAAAGATGCTCTCAGAACTAACATTATGCTGTCCTGTCACTTTTTGAACTTGGGAAACTTGGTTTTCAAGTAAAAAAAGCTGTGTCAGCAGGGCTAAAGCAAGCTGCTGTGCAAGGGAGTAGCTGGTTTGTGTCTGACCTAGCAGGAAGAGGGATGCATGGCCAGCAGTCCTCTCCTGAAACGGGAAGTTCTCGAGCTCGCTTGTCTGCACGTACACTTGTTTACAAAGTCCTATAAAAGTTCGGGGTTCTCCAGTGCGAGCCCGGAGCCTCACCTGTGCACTGACGAGTGGCGCAGGATCTTTCCCGTTGAAGCTGTGTGCGCCTGTTTTTCGGTCGCACCGGGGATCCCCGACCTAATGAGTGGCAGGATGCTGATTTGGTATGTATAATAGTCACGGGAAATGAAGTATATGTGCTGTAAATAAAGCTGTATTTTTGTTACTGTATATCTTGCACCTTGTATCATAGTGTGTGTGTGTGTGTGTGTGTAAGTGGGTGCCTAGCTAGCACTGTGCGTGGTCTGCCTATCTCACATTCGGGTATCCTGTAACAGCCTGACAAAGTACTGATTTCCCTTGTGGAGCAGGGCAACAGGCCAAAATAAGGCTCTGATTTCCCTGGTGGGACAAGAGCTGAAGAGGGAGAAAGGAAAACACTGCAGGTAAGTCTAAGTGGATCACAAGCTACTGCTGGCCTGAGTAGCAGAAAAACAGGGTTTGGGATAGCAAAGCTTCAGCCCACAACCACTGCTGTGAAATAGCCGCGGGCAACATGAGCACAGTAAGAACTTGCCTTGCTGTTAATGGGAGTATAGTAGAACTGATTTTGGGATACCATAATCCGGATTGGATGAGCTCCCCTGTTCAGATTGGAACCTCTTTGGGAGACAGATGTGCATCACTTAGGCAGGCATAGCCAGTTACCCAGCATCCCTGAGGTTAACTGGTTACCATCCTCGGGTAGTAACCAGGAGAGGAAGTAGCTAGTGGGTAAGATAAAGGACTATGAGCAGGAAAAATCAAGGCTCTAAGCTGGTTTGTTGCGCTGTAATTCATTTCTAAACATTGTTCAAGGCAATTTATTCTCCTGTTTCTTTAGATTCACATTTTTGGAGAGCCTGTGTTCAGATCCCAGCAATGTATGCCTCCATATATCAAAGCAAATGCAGTCATAATTGCAGTTTCCTAGATAGAATGAGATAGAATTCTTTTCTGTGGCTGTAGAACTGGGGGGGGGGGGGGGGGGGGTGAGGTAGATTTGCAGATTCCGAACCCTTGATTGGAAACTCCCTTGATGAGAGGATCAGAGGAACAGCAGGCAAGGCCAATTAGGAGGTTCAGAGTAGGTGAACAGCAATCCTAATGGCCAGGTTTGTAGCTGGGTGAAGGTGCATTTTCTTGTTGTGAACTCAGGAAACTTGGCATTAACTTAAATCATCAGCTGCAATCAGTTATCTGGGAACCTGGTTTGAACTTCGTTCCACCACCTTGCCTTCCTCCAGCATCCTGCCAGGATTTTAAAAAAAAAAAAGAAGGAATAATAAATATATTTATTTATTTATTTATTTAATATCTTTTAATATACCGATGCTCAAGACCATGTCTTATCGAACCGGTTTACATGGAACTAGGGTAAAAAGAACTGCAAAACCAAATGCAAAGGAAGGTAAAAGTTACATTAAACAGGGAGAAAAACATGGGCTTAGGAAGACAGGAAGAATATAAACTAAAACAACTGGAGTGACATAAAGTCGTCCTCAAAACATAAATTAAGTAACTGGACTTATGATCTTGCTGGATTTCTCTGGGGTTTATCTTAGGCAATTAATAGAATTAATTGTGTACATATATAATTAATTAATTATATATATGTACATAATATATGTACATATATAGATAGCGTAGTGAGTAGTTGTTTATATTAAGGCAATCAAGCCTCTTATCCCTCCAATAGACTATTGGAGCTCACTCTTCCGCCCTCTCAGCTAGGAGTGGATCTACTTGATGCTCATTACACCCAAGATTCAAAAACCTTCCACACCCTTGCATAAGCCAAAGATGTAGAAGGTTTTCTAGAACGCAATAAAGTAGTCACTACAGCATCTGAATAACCTTTATTCTTTAACCGACCCTCTCAAAAGCCATGCCGCTAGAGAGAAGCGTTCGACCTCTTCCAAACAAACCGGACCCTGAGACAGAAGGCAGGAAGATCTCGAAATCGAAGGGGACCGTCCAGTGCTAGTCTGACCAGGTCCGCGAACCACGGACGGCGTGGCCACTCCGGAGCCACTAAGACAACGTCGACTTGTTGAACTTCTATCCGACGCAGAACCTTGCCGATTAGAGGCCAGGGAGGGAACACGTAGAGAAGAACATCCCTTGGCCAAGGAAGTACCAGAGCATCTACTCCTTCTCCTCTTTCCCTCCTGCGGCTGAAGAATCGAGGGGCTTTGGCATTCTGAAATGTAGCCATGAGATCCATTGCCAGAGTGGACCATCTGTTGCATATCATTTGATAGGCTTCCTCGCACAGTTCCCACTCGCCTGGGTCGAGATGATGCAGACTGAGAAAGTCGGCTTGAATGTTGTCCACCCCGGCAATGTGTGAGGCTGCGATGCTGAGCAGATGTTGCTCCCCAGGCGATCAGCTGTTGTGCTTCCTGAGCTACCAGGAAGCTTCGGGTTCCTCCCTAACGGTTGATGTACGCTACCGTGGTCGCATTGTCGGAAAGAACCTGAACCGACTTCCCGCAAAGGAGAGATTGAAGAGCGATTAAGGCTAAATGAACCGCTCTGGTCTCTAAAAGATTGATCGACCACTGCGCTTCCTTTTTGGACCACGGACCCTGAACAGATGTATTCTGACATACCGCTCCCCAGCCTGAAAGTCTGGTGTCGGTAGTGACCACAGTCCATTCCGGAATCTCTAGTGCTACACCTTGTTGCAGATTTGCTGTCTGTAACCACCAATCTAGGCTGGAACGAGCCATCTCTGTAAGAGGAAGGGGAAGGTGGTATAGTTCCGAAACCGCATTCCAGCGTGAAAGCAATGCAGACTGAAGTGGTCTCATGTGCGCAAAGGCCCAGGGAACTAACTCCAGAGTAGAGGTCATTGAACCTAAAACTATCAAGTAATCCCGCACACAAGGAATAGGAATAGACTGTAAGTCTTGAATTTGTGATTGAATCTTGAGAAGGCGATGCTCCGGAAGGAACACTATCCCTTGACGAGTGTCGAACCGTGCACCCAAAAACTCCAGAGATTGGGAAGGTAATAGGTGACTCTTGTCTTTGTTGATCACCCTGCCTAGAGATTGCAAAAGGCTGATTACCCTGTTGATTGTATAATAACAAAGAGATTCTGACTTCACTCGAATCAACCAGTCGTCCAGGTATGGATGTACCAACAGGCCCTCCTTCCTGAGTTGAGCGGCCACCACAACCATTATTTGGTAAATGTTCTGGGAGCTGTGGCAAATCTGAACGGGAGAGCCCTGAATTGATAATGTTGCCCTAAATGCAAAACCTGAGAAACTTCTGATGATCGGATCGAATGCCGATATGAAGATAAGCTTCGGTGAGGTCGAGAGATGCTAGAAATTCTCCTCTGTGAACCGAAGCTATGACAGACCGAAGAGTCTCCATCCGGAACTCTGGAATCCTTAGACAACGGTTGACCCTCTTGAGATCGAGAATGGGATGAAAGGTTCCTTCCTTTTTGGGAACGACGAAGAAAATTGAACAATGACCTTTCCGAAGTTGGAACTGGAACTATAGCTCCTAGGTCGCTTAAACGCTGTAGCGAGTCTTGGATTATGAGACGCTTTTGTAGGGAAGAACACGGTGAAATTAGGAACAGATGGTGAAGTCGCTGAACAAAATCTAAAGCGTAACCTTGATTTATCACTGATAGAACCCATTGATCCGACGTACATCTGGCCCATTCTCCGTAAAACAGAGACAGCCTGCCCCCTATGACGGGAACCGGAGAAAGGATCGGCCTTATCTCATTGGACAGACTTTGTGCCTCCTGAGACTTGGGAAGTTCCAGGTCTACCAAAGCGGCGGCCACGAAAGGACTGAGACTAATTCTGTTGTCTACCTGAAGACTGTTTAGCTGGAGGAGACGGACGAGAAGAACGAAATCTTCTGTTAGACCGAAAACGAGAGCGAGATGAAAAAGAGCTTCTAGGCCTAGGACGGTCCTCTGGCAATTTGTGAATCTTATTTTCCCCTAGGGACAAAATTAAATCTTCTAATTCCTTACCAAATAATAATTTTCCCTTAAAGGGTAAAGCCCCTAATTGAGCTTTGGAGGATGCGTCTGCAGACCAATTCCTCAACCAGAGAAGTCTGCGAGCCGATACAGACGCAACGATAGAGCGAGCCGAGGTCCTAATGAGATCATATAAAGCAACTGTAGCTTCCAGTCTACCAGCCTGAGCAACTTCTTCTTCAGAGAGGGAAGAATTGTTTTGTAAAGCCTGGACCCATCTTAGTCCAGCTCGCAAAGCCAAGCTACTACACATGGCCGCCCGCACACCAAGAGCAGAAACCTCAAAAATTCGCTTAAACTGAACCTCCAGCTTACGATCTTGGAGATCTTTAAGAGCCGTAGCCCCAGTTACTGGAATAGTTGTTTTCTTAGTGATGGCTGAAACAGAGGCATCCACCTTAGGAAATTTTAAAATTTCCAAAGCTTCCTCAGGTAATGGATACAATTTTTCCATGGCTCGTGCTACCTTAAGCCCCAACTCAGGAGTATCCCACTCCCGGTACATAAGGTCAGTGAGAGAAAGATGAAAAGGAAATGATGTCGTGGGACCTCTAAGGCCAAGCAACACTGGGTCAACGTCACCCATCCGAGAATCCTTTACTGGAACCTCGAGACCCAATTCCAGTTAAATAGCTGGAATTAAGGGACTAAGTTCCTCTCTTCTAAACAGGCGGACTACTTTGGGGTCATCCCCATCCGCAACATGAGGGTCTGAACTAATACTCAAAGCAGGGTCTTCATTTAAATCCCCCTCCGGCAAGGACTTGTCCGGGATAGGTAAAGAGCCATGCTCAGAATCATCTGAAAAGAAAAAATTGTCTGATCCGGACCCTGACGAAGGGGACGCTTCGGAGCTGACCCCACTCCCAAATCCGTGGGACTAGCCCTTTTTGAGGAACGTGGCCTTAACCTCTGTTCAGATGAGAGACTCTTATGTCTCTTATGAAATTTATTAGATTTGTAAGCTTTGCGAAGAAAACGAAGAAAATCCCCTGAAAAGGTAGAAGAAGAGGAAGAAGAATCTGAAATCTCCTCTAGGCTTTCAGCCGATAAATATGGCCCTGTTTCGCGGCTTGTCCCCCCCAGGGACCGCCGGCTGCGGCGACAGCGGAGGCGGGTCAGAAGCACCCTGAATAGCTTGTTGTGTCGCCACCCTCAGAGTAGACAGGAGTGCCTCAGTTCCCGCACTGCAGCGAAAAGAGTCCGGGGCAGGAGAGCAGCTGGGCCGAGGTTTTGGGGCCGCGCGAAGTGGCCGAGTCCCTTTTTTTTATCGGCAAACTTGATGAGCCTTCCCCCCCGGGGAGACAGGATGAACAGAGACTCTCCCTGGAGAGACGCGCGCGCGCATCTCCACAAGCGCGCAGGCCGCGCCTCGCGGCATTATAAAGAAAAAACGGCAAAATAAAAGTATGAAATAAACTAAAAAACTAAAAGAAACCCGGCAAAAACAAAGGCACGGGCCCACCGAACACCAAAAGGTAAGTAAACAACAATTCAGCTGTCAAGAATTATTTATTTTTTTTTTTTTACCTGACCGAAACGCCCCCAGGAGCTGCTCCAAGTAGGGTGAGTGAGCCGGGCCCCCGGTATCACCCCTGCCAGAGTGGTTGCTGGGTACAAAACCTCCCCAACTCCGGCAGCCTCAAAACCAGGAGGGATAGTCCTCCCAGGACTTGGCAACCTCCCGGGAGGCAGTGAAACGGCTGTGAAGAAAAAATAAAACCTTTTTTTTTTTTTAAATAACTTAAATGAAAAGAACAGGCTCTCTTCAAAAGAAAAAGAAAGCCTGCAAAAAATTAACTCCTAAACTACCTGACTAAAAAATAACAAACTACCACAGACTGCAGGGGTTAGGGACGTCCACCTCTGCTGGGAGACAGAGAAATACTGATTGACTGCAGGTGGTGCTCCAGGGTATACGTCAGAGTCATTAGAATGTTTTCTCTGCCTCCCTCTGCTGGATTGGTGACATAACCCAGGGTCTGGACTGATCCAGGTACGTACAGGGAACTGGCTTCTCTCAAACCCTCCTAAAAAAAACAAATTTGGATCCTAAAGATCCCAACAACTTCCGCCCGATCTCCAACCTTTCCGTTTATAGCAAAGATCATGGAAAAATTAGTCAATGCGCAGCTATCTGACTACATTGAAGATCACAAAATTCTGTACCCCACTCAATTCGGGTTCCGTAAAGCTTTAAGCACCGAAACCCTACTCTTATCCCTGACAGACCACTCATCATGGGACTTGATAAAGGTCAATCCTTCTTACTGATTCTCCTTGACCTCTCAGCAGCATTTGACCCATTAACCATTCCATCCTCCTCAACCAGTTGTCAGTCATCGGAATAACAGGAACTGCATTTGCTTGGTTCAAATCATTCCTCAGTAACAGAGGCTACAAGGTCAGAATTCACAATAAAGAATCCCCCCGCTACAACTCCTCCCTAGGAGTTCCTCAGGGTTCCTCTCTATCCCCCACGCTCTTTAACATATACCTTCTTCCACTATGCCACTTGTTAACCAACCTGAAACTAACACATTTCCTATACGCCGACGATGTCCAAATTTTGATCCCCATTAAAGAATCTATTTCTAAAACACTTGAATATTGGGAAAATTGCCTTCGAGAAATCAACTGCCTCCTCACTAGCCTAAACCTGATTCTAAATCCTTCTAAGACTGAACTCCTTCTCATCTCCACGGAAAACAGTAATATCACTTTAAACCACCAACCAATTCATTCATCACCCAAGCAAGAGACTTAGGAGTAATCATAGATAATCGATTGAATTTAAAATCTTTCATCAACCATACTACTAAGGACTGCTTTTATAAACTACAGGTATTGCTGAATCAGGGAGTGGCCAAGATGGCGTCTGTGAGAGAAGTAGGTTGGTGAAGCTCCTGAAACGCTGTCGTTTTGTTTGCCAATTTTTGATTGCCGGCTTCCTAGAGATGCCACACTCGAAGTGTAAGGGACGGGTGAGAGAGGGTGCCCCGACCCCTGCAAGACCTGCCCTAATTCAAATGACATGACGGGTTTCCAGCCTCAGTCGGAGCTCACAACCCTGGAGAATCCCGTTGAGCAGCGAGGCAGAGAGCAAGCGCCCATGCTCCAGGGAGACGTCACACTCAGTCCCGGGGCCCCAACAACTTCTACTCCACCAGGTGACGCTGAATCCGCTGCAGACCCAGGCTCTGGACGAGGACGGATGGCGTCCTTAGAATAAGCCCTATCGGGGAGGGGGCAGCTGGAGGAACGGTGTCGATAGAGAGACCGGGAGGATTTTACATCTCCTCTCCACAAGTGGAGGGAACTATCGGCATTGCCCGAGCTGGAACCAGCGAAATGGAAGCTGGAATAGTCGTAAGGATTGCACAGCCCCAAGGAAACCTAGAGACTCAAGGTATTTCACTATCTCAAGCTATAATTTGATACCCTTTTTATCGACTGAAAAGCCTAAAATTGTTACCATGGATTTAATCTGGTGGAGCAATAATGTCGATGCAAAATGCCGTGTTAAATTTGTCATTGAATATAAAAGAAATGCAGACAACACTCCACAACTCAATCCCAGAAATAAACCAACATACTACCTCTTTGATGAAGGTGGAAGAAGAAATAAATAAGATAAAGAGTGTTCAGCTCTCTCTAATTAACAGGTCGATACAGTAAGGCCGCGGTAGAAACAGTGCGGCAGTGTCAGGCGCACCCTTCCTCCCCGCACGCACAGTTTCTCTTCACTTAGTCCCCGATACTCTCTTCTAATTGCATGCAAATGCATGCCACGGCTTTAAAGCGTTAGGGAAGGGTTATGCCCGCGTAACCCATTTTACTGTATAGGCGCTTAATACAGCGCCTATACAGTAACCTGGGTGCGCTGGTACCTGTCATTTCAAATGACATTTGAAATGACAGGCACCAGGAAGTGTAAAAAAAAACAACCCAAAAATATGTAAAAACCTGAGTGTTAAAAAAAATAATTTTTAAATACCTGTCACTTTCATGCGGTCATCCAGGCAGCGGCGTGGGTCCAGGCGGGGCGGGGTGGCGGCGGGAGGGTGATCGAGAGGCCGCGGGCGGGTAGGGCGTGTTCGATTGGGTGGGGCGGGCAGCGGGATCCGGGGGGGCGGGTGGGCGCGTGTTCAAACGAGGCCGGGTCGCACAGGCGCGCATTAATTCAGGCGGAGGGAGCCGGGTGGTCGTGCATTCATCCAGGCAGAGGGAACCGTGGGCCGTTTTCACCACCGGTTCCCTCTGCCTGGATGAATGGCTGTGCGATTTCAGCGCTGAAGGCAGTCACATGCCGTGGTCACGGCATGTGACTGCCTTCAGCGCTGAAATCGCACAGCCATTCCTTCAGCCGGTGGCCGTGCATTCATCCAGGCAGAGGGAACCGTGGGCCGTTTTCGCCACCGGTTCCCTCTGCCTGGATGAATGCCGTGCGAAATCGGGAGGAAGGGAGAAGGGACTGCCGTAGCAGGCCCGAGCCTTGCTACTTTTTTCGTTTTTTGTTTTTTTTTGCTTCGGGAGGAGGGGACCGGACGGGCTGCAGGAGACCGGACTGGGGCTACACCGGAGACCGGACGGGCTGGACCGGAGACCGGACGGGACCAGGGCGGGCGGGTAAGCATGTTTTTTACACTACACTACAACTCCTACTAGGGGAGGCGGTAAACTAACACGTTAAGGCCGAGGCAAAACAGCGGGTTACTGAGGAGATAGTATCAGCGCCCGTTACAGTATCGGAGGGGAATAGCTAATTCCTTCATATAACAGCTTTTTCGATCATTTACATGCTGGGTGCGGAAAGGGTTATGTGTTTATTTTAGGAAGCGCTAAGGACGCGTGAAACTGGAGACTGTATCGCTGGATCGCCTTACTCGTCTGTATTGTGCGCTCCCAGCACGTTACAGACGGGCAATCTTTAACTGCACGTTACTGTATCGACCTGTAAAGGAGAGACTATGCTAGAAAAGAAAATGGAAAGTATAGAAAATACCATA